>NC_134017.1:76294986-77579986 GCF_040712315.1 Castanea sativa
GTGTATGAGGTTCTGTCATGTCACGCTTTGTATGAGTACTTTTTCTTTTAGCCTTTCACCTCCTATCTTCTTATCAATAATAAGTTTAAGCCATAAATGCAGAAAATTAAAATATTTTGGTTCTACTCCCTTTTCCAACTTCTTGAACTCTTCCACTTTTAATTGCATTAATTTGATAAATGAAAGGTTTTCTCCATTCAATATTAGTTTTCATGTTCTTTTATATATTCCAGTTTCACAAAATATCAAAAGACCAAAAGAAAAATAGGACTAGAGAGATAGAGAGACAAAGAGTGAGGAATTAGTGTCAAAAAGAGTATGAAATTGACTTTGGTTTCAAGTGCATATGATCTAAACTTCTTAACAATACTATCAAAGCTTGATTCAATGCTTTAACAACATATGGGATTTCTAAAAGGTATGAGTTTTTTGTCTTTATTTATATTTTTGAAAAGTGTTTAATCTTTATAAGTGATTAAGGTACTCAAATGTAAGTAAAATTAAACATAAGATATGAAATAGTATAAGTTGATATTTTCCTATTCAATTATTGTTTTATTTTTAATCTCTTGGCATGTATATTTAGTTTTACGAATTAGAAATTATAAACCTTAAATTTTAGATGTTTAGCCTTCAAAAGTTCACGTGTAATAACTATAATTACACCACTATAATTGATCATAATTCACATGATACCCACAGCAGACCTTCAGGGGATCGGCAAATCCTGAAAAAGAAGTAACTTGTGTAAAAGAAATTGTCCCAGATTCACAGTATCAGTAATAGCCGTTATATTGGCACTTTTCTTTGACATAGTTCATTATAAAAAGTGACAAAAGCAAAACAAAATAATGAAATAAAGATGAAATTTAGAATTTAAAAAAAAAAAACCTTAATGAACCAAATGCTAAAATCCTCGATTGATACATTATTGAAATTCATAGAAAAGAAAGCACACACAACATATAGATCATTATATTTTCTTCTATTGATTCCTTTCAAAAAAACAAATAATTTGAATAGTTTGAATAGAAGGTCATATCTTTTTTTTAATGATTCTTTTTTATGTTATTTCGTACTGTACAATTAATTCCTTTGTTTGTGGGATCATTTTCTCGCAAGAGGTAGTTAAATTATAGCTTAATCTTACCTTTTTTTTTAGGGTGAAAAATTAATCTTACCTTGACAAGGCTATAAATATGCAGTGAAACAACAGTTATAAATTGCACACACATAACCATTATAATTATTCAGTTTAAGGAATGAGTAAACAAATAAATAAATATATATATATATATATATATATATATATATATATATATATATATATATATATATATATATAAGCAGAGACCTCATGTGGGAGAGCACGAAATTTTGCCAAGTGGCACTCTATTTGAAAAGATAATTGAATTTTTTTTTTGAAATAAAATACTTCATTTTTTATTTATTACACTTATTAGATGTCAAATCAGTTATTTACTAACTCAAAAGAATTTAATTAGTAATAAATAAGACTAATGGATAAGATAGAGGGATCTTAATCATCAAAAGCTCTTTGTTTTCCTTATTCCTCCATCCTAAGGTTTTCTTATGTTTATGTCTACTTCTCTTCCCTTATAACTAAATGCCTACTCTTCCTAAACCACTACATGCCTTCTCCTATGCCTATGTTGCTAAATTACCGATTCTATGTTGTATAATTTGAACAAACTAAAATAACATTTAGATTATTTATAAACATATGAAATCATCTAAAAATCGCCAAATTAGTGTTTAAAATTATAACAAAATTTTTAAAAGAAATCTAGACACATTTGCACACAAATTCCATGTAACTAAGTCACACTTAGGAATATTGGACCATTTTTCCTTTATATAAATAGAAGGGTTCCAATGGGATGAGGGGGCTAACAATTTTCTCTCCAAAACATTTATTATAAGAACACAAAAGTTTTCCATTGTAGACATTTCACGATTAAAGAACATGAATTGCCAACTAGCCAAACTAAAGTTTTTAGTACCTATAGCAATTTCACAACATCAAAGACAAATTCCAGTGTATACAATGTCAAATTTCATAGTCTCCTGTTACATCAAATGAGTGTTTAATTTTTCTCGCAAAGTATTGAATAGTAAAACTTCTGGGCCTTAGTCTCAATTACAACTCTCAATCATGTTGGACTTGGATGATACCTATCAACAACATATCATTATGAGATACAGAAAAAATTTGGAGTGTACACAACGTTTAGTGTGAATGGGAAGAAATTTCATCCAATTCCAATTGGTCAGGTTAGTAAGGGACCTATTCCAATTTAATATTTCTGGAATTTTGTATACAAGTAATAATCAAGGAAACTTCCACCTAAAATAAGTCGGACTTTTGGCAAGAGAGAAAATTGATGTCTAGACAAATCAAGCTAAGGCCTACCAAAATGGACCATATTCTTAATTTCTTATCTCTATTGGTTCCATGTACAAGACTTATAGTCAATGCTTGGCGCATAAAAGTTGAACATCTTATCTAAAGTCCATCATCTGAAAGCTTGATAAAAAATTCATTTAAACTAACACAATATATAAATTATAAAAGAATCGAAGAAAAATTGTAAAAAATAATGAAAATTTAATCAATGCTTAAATTCTTATAAGGATGAACACAATAGCAATATCCTTTACTTTGAAAATAAAGATAAAAAAAATCTATACTTATTTTGTACGTATGATAAAGTCCTATCACAAAGTTTTTTGAGACTCATGTTGATTAGTAATTAGAAATTATAAAGAAATAATTATGAATATATATAAGTAGAGATCTCATGTGGGAGTGCGTGAGGTCTTGCCAAGTAATGCTCTAATTTTGCATTTAGCATTTTTTTTTACCTCTTTCATTAAGTGTTTTTTACTATTACCCAAAAGTTTACATTAATTTATTTTACTGTTATCTCATTAGTAAAAGCAGAAACCTCATTGTGTGAGGGTTTACGTTTTTGCCAAGTGGCACCTCCTATGAAGTTTCTCTACAATCATCCAACTCTCCCATTAATTGATTGAATTTATACCACAACACTCTCTCCCTTCTTCATGTCTTTTAGTATACCAAATGTTTTAGTTTTTTTTTTAATAAAAAGGGATCAATACTAATAGTGTAGAGATCAAGAAAATAGTGTAGAAAAATTTTGAAATAGATCATTTCTATCATTCTCCACGCATAAGTGATAAATTCCACAAACTAAAACTTCCAAACACATACTGTTCTCGCTATGTGATATATCATATCATAGCCAAAAAGTCAGGATTTTATTTTTACTGTTCAAGATTGGTGGAAAAAAAAATCATTTGATTAGAGTGTCTTGGGTATTATGTGTCCTAAATTATTGGAGATATCTTGAAGTTGGGTTAGTTGTTGTGAGGCAACTAATCCATATTCTTAAGGTCACTGTGCACTCTAATGATGTAGTTTGCCACATTAGGAAAAAGGTGCTCGAGATTTGCAATATAAATAGAGTGACATCCATTAAGGTCATCACACTTCAATAATAAATAGTAGAAGTATCATCTCCATAACAATGTCTACAAACAATGTCAGTAGTGAAACAAGTTCAGGCTACGGGCTTGGGTCTGGTAGTGGTTCAAGCTATGTGGTTCAATCAGTGGTTAGTTCTGCTGTGACCATTGTTGAATCTGTTGTTGAAACGGTTGTAGATACAGTTACTGGGGCAGAATCATGTGGTAGTTTTTGCCAAGTGAGATATTGTATGACATTCTTCTCATTTAAACTTCAACCTCGTCTAAATTTACCATTTATGTCAAACTATTAAGTAATGACAAATGCATTTATTTCAATGTATTAATAAAATTCAAAGAATTTGTATACATTTATAACTTTACATGCTTTGAATTGATGCGGATGGATTTAAAAAGTCATGAAAAATGTAGGATAAAATTCAAAGAATTTTTATATAAAAGCAGAAATCTCATTGTGTGAGGGTTTAAGCTTTTGCCAAGTGGCACCTCCTATGAAGTTTCTCTACAATCATCCAATTCTCCCATTAATTGATTGAATTTACACCACAACTCTCTCTCCCTTTTTTATGTCTTTTAGTATACCAAATGTTTTAGTTTTTTTTTTTTAATAAAAAGGGATCAATACTAATAGTGTAGAGATCAAGAAAATAGTGTAGAAAAATTTTGAAATAGATCATTTCTATCATTCTCCACCCATAAGTGATAAATTCCACAAACTAAAACTTCCAAACACATACTGTTCTCGCTATGTGATATATCATATCATAGCCAAAACGTCAGGATTTTATTTTTACTGTTCAAGATTGTTGGAAAAAAAAATCATTTGATTAGTGTCTTGGGTATTACGTGTCCTAAATTATTGGAGACATCTTGAAGTTGGGTTAGTTGTTGTGGGGCAACTTATCCACATTCTTAAGGTCACTGTGCACTCTAATGATGTAGTTTGCCACGTTAGGAAAAAAGTGCTCGAGATTTGCAATATAAATAGAGTGACATCCATTAAGGTCATCACACTTCAATAATAAATAGTAGAATTATCATCTCCATAACAATGTCTACAAACAATGTTAGTAGTGAAATAGGTTCAAGCTACGGGCTTGGGTCTGGTAGTGGGTCAAGCTATGTGGTTCAATCAGTGGTTAGTTCTGCTGTGACCATTGTTGAATCTGTTGTTGAAACGATTGTAGATACAGTTACTGGGGCAGAATCATGTGGTAGTTTTTTCCAAGTGGGATATTGTATGACATTCTTCTCATTTAGGCTTCCACCTCATCTAAATTTACCATTTATGTCAAACTATTAAGTAATGACAAATGCATTTATTTCAATATATTAATAAAATTCAAAGAATTTGTATACATTTATAACTTTACATGCTTTGAATTGATGCGGATGGATTTAAAAAGTCATGAGAAATGTAGGATAAAATTCAAAGAATTTTTATACATTAATAATTTTACATGCTTTGAATTGATACAGATGGATCTAAAAAATCATGAGAAATTTAGGAATCAAAAAAACTTTTCAATTTTCTGCATAAGACTAACTTCAATACAAAATTGCAAGAGTCGAATTCAATGAATTGGGCAAATATTATTTATCTCCACATTTGTCCAGTATAAATCTCCATTTCCATTGGATTTAAAAATTAAACTTCCAAAATTTTCTCACAATGTCTTTGTTTTTCTTTCTGAGAGGTATGTTAATTTTCAAAATATTACGTTTGTCTTAAATATTTTGTTTAGATTTTATGTACACAATTTTACTTATGCAACATTGTAATTTATTTAGGCTTATTTTTTCATATTATGTGTCAATTTATATTTTTGGTTTTCTGTATGATGCGTATACCTGATAAGGATCTATTTTGGCTACTTTTAGTTCAATTAAAATTGGAAGTTAAATTGTGATATTATTGCATCACTACTTTTAGTTTTCTATTTTATTTTATTCTATGGGAATCCTTATTATCCATCTCATAAACAAAATCTCCCTTCTCTGTTAGTCATTTTTTTTTTGGGTACGACAAGTTTTTATGGTAGTTATATAAAAATTTTCTGCATTTATGATTGTGTAGATGCATTAATCATAGCTAGCCTCCAAAATGACGTTTTGGTTTTTACCTTTTTGTTTTCACATTGTGTACATTATCAATACTCTGCTATATTGATTAATATAGGATTTTCTAAACCTTTGACTCCCCAACCTCTCTCTCATGCTTTGCCTTCCCCTCTCAACTTTGACTATATGCCTCCATTCTCTTTCTTTCTCTCTTAAAAAAACTTTCTTTCTCTTCAAAAAAAAACCTTTAATAGTTAAATTTCTTAAACTACTACTACTCTCAAATTTTGTTTTCATACTCACAATTTTTTAGAACACCAGGCCGTTCCTTTTGCACTTGTGATCTTTTGTTGTAGCCAGTGGCTATCCATTGCACATTAAGTGGCCTTGACATGTATGAGTTCAAGCTATCTTTTGTTACATTCAAAGATTCATTTCTTCACTTACAATCGTTAGGGTTAAGATCGTGAGATTCTGTGTTTTGCTATTTTCTTTTATAGGTTGTGTTATTGTGTATATCGATTTCCAAAAGATGCTTGAAGTCTATAACTAAGAAGTCGATAATTGTTTATTGTAGTGTAAAAGTCTTATTGTCATTGTCCCTTCAAGGTTGTTTAATCTTAGCATATGGCTTGAGTAGTCTAGTCTTTTCAAAATAAAAAAAAAAACTAAACCTGTTGTAAATCATAAATTGGATTACAGGGATCAAGTAGTTATCATCTAGAACGGAGGGTTTTTTTTTTTTTATGCAAGATAGAAATTCTATTCTAGCTAAATCTAAGTGTATATGTGTGTTAATGTCTCTCTTGGAAACTTGAACCCACAAGCACTTATACTTATGGAGTGACCATCACACTAAGGGTATGCGTGGTAAGGTAAAGAGGATTTAGTCAAATGGCAATTGAATTTGTAGAGGAAAAACAGCACAACTACTCAATCTACATTCTTTAAACTCCAAAGCTTCTTTCTTGAGTAAGTCTCTTGATATTTCAATAAAGAAATACATATTGAATTTTTTCCTACAATAAATTGAATTTTGGGTTAATGGTTTTTTTTTTTTTTGAGTTTTGGTTTAGTGATGATTGTATAATGATCTATATGTTGTGTGTGCTTTCTTTTCTATGAATTTCAATAATATATGAATTGAAGATTTTAGCATTTGGTTCATTAAGTTTTCTTTTTTTTTTTAATTCTAAATTTCATCTTTATTACATTATTTTGTTTAGCTTTTGTTACTTCTTATAATGAACTCATTACTAACAAATTTCTATGACAATTATGGTATAATATATGTACAACATTCTCCAAACCTATCTTACATAAAATATTACAATATTATCCGTGCATCGCACGGGCAACTTACTAGTTTTTTATAATTTTCATGTTAAATGTATGACAAAATGCTAAAATGGGGAGAAAATGGAAAAGTGGAAGTATAGAAAATATTTTAGTTTCTTCCATTTATGTTTGGTTAGGAGGGTGGAAAAGTGGAGGAATTGAAAACTTTTTTGTTTGGTTGAGATGAAAAATGAGAGGATTGAAAATAAAGTTTGTATAAATTTACCATCACATCCCTGTTAAATAAAACAAAATGTAACACATTATATACTTTAAAAAAATTGTGTATAGACGGGCACTTTATTAAAATGAAAAAATAAAATAAAATAAAAAAGCATAAGTATTAATCCAAAAATATTTTCTAAAAATAATATAGAAACAAAAACCAACCACAACTGATGACAAAAGAAACATATTGAGCACCCACAAAAGAAGAACAAAAATGAAGAGAGGAGGAAACGTCCAGAACCATATTAAGCACCCAAGAAAACAAAAAACCAAAACGCCTAGAACGTTTCCTCTCCTATAATCTCCACAATTTGGAGAGATTGAGTTTTGGCGGGCCCAGGGAGAAAAACCCCAAGTCCCACCAGTTTCCTCTCCCCATTCTCCTCCCAACCAAACAGCCACTTCAATCATTTTCTTCCCACTTTTCTCTTCTTTATTTTCCATTCACCCACTTTTCACTCCAACCAAACAAGCCTTGGCCTAAGGCTGCCACTACAAAAAGACCCCACTCTTTTTTCTTAAAAAGACCTCAAGCTTCGTAATAAAATGGTTCAAAATTGTATGATAATGATTGGTTTTTTAAAAATATAAAATAAAATAAAGGTTGCTCACTATATTTCTCATCTCTAGTGAAGTCTTCTAAATATTAGACCAATTAAAACCCTAAACTTTTTGGAAAAAAAATAAAAATGGCTTAATGTGCTAGACCATAAATGATGATTCATTCCGTAGTAACTTGAGATTTTAAATTATGTAAACCAATATCTTACACTAATTTTCCAGATATCTAAAGATTGGGAACAATAGTCACCTAATTTTCCAGATATCTACCCACTAAACATACTCATATCTCTCTTTTACCACCAAAATATAAAAATTAAACTTACAACTTACTAAACCATATATTGCCTTATTTCCAAGAGAAAGTGTCCAACTGTCCATCCTATAAAAGTATGACATCCATTTTGGAGGCTCCAGCTAGATTGCTAGTGTCAATGTGGCATGCATTTATTGGATTTCACTGTTGTGGAAACCTCAATCATAGAAAGCAATAACGAGGAAAATGTCACCCTACTAACCAAAGTAGTGAAAACCTTGTCATCTTGGGATAAATCTCAGACGTTGGCTGGAAAGACAAGGAACAAATTGCAATCACATTGACATTAACTCTTCGACGCTCTTGGCTCTTTGTACTACTACTCAGTGGGGTTTCTTACATTGCTGTCACTCTAAGTGATGGTGTCTTGCATTTGTCACTCTCGTCTAGCATCTGTTGGATTTTACTATGGCAAACCATCTTGTTCATGTATCTTTCACATGGAATGTTTAAGTTTGATGGACACGAATCGTTCCTAGAAGTGGAAGACACAATCAACCCGAGTACCAAAGGTTCAAATTTTTTGGTATTGAGAATTTATACGTATAGAACCAGCTAATTAAGCTCAATATTCAATTATTCAAGTTCAAACCGATCAGACCGTCCAGTCCGGTCCAAATTGTAGTACATTGCACTACTACTAGAGCTCCATTCCTGTTTTTACATATTACCAAATATTCACTTAGAAGCATAAAGAATTTCTCGAGATGAGTTAAAAAATGTTAGGTCAAGCTTAGATTTGAAGAACAATTGCTAGAACAAATTGTTGATAATGTTATATATTAACGAGACAAGATGGTTTAAGGTTTGGAGATTTTGATCTAGCAAAAATACTTGTGATGTTATGGATTTGAGTAGTATTTTAGATTAAATCATTTCAAATCCACAAATTAATAAAAAGAAATCCATCTTTAAATTTTATCAATTTTGTGTGTGTGTATATATATCCTCTCATATATTATTGAAGTCATTGAAATTTAAAAGTAAAATACAAATCTCTCATTTCAAGTATATCTATCCACATGAACCATTAATGAATTTGATGGATTTGTAAACTATTCAGGGGCCTTTTCGGTTGCTTGGCCACGTGTGATCCTTTGGAGGGGTGACCTTGCTAGACCATGAGAAGTACCTTGGGCTACCTCCGCTGGTGGGGAAAGGTAAAAGAAAGGCCTTTAGCCGTATCAAGGATCAAATCGGTAGGAAAATTGCGAGTTGGAAGGGTCGGTTGCTCTCAAATGCGGGTAGGAAGATTCTTATCAAAGCAGTAGCCCAAGCCACCCCTACATATACAATGAGCTACTTTAAACTCCCAGATACGCTTTGCAAGGAGCTTAATTCCATGATGAGCAAATTTTGGTGGGGCCAGAAGGATAAGGAGAGAAAGTTGGCTTGGATTGCATGGGAAAAGCTTTGTACACCAAAAGATGAGGGTGGGATGGGTTTTAGAGATCTCAAAGTGTTTAATCTTGCTCTCCTCGCCAAACAAGGATGGCATATTCAGCGGAACCCAAGTTCTTTAGTCCACAAGATGTTCAAAGCAAAATATTTTGCTGACTTGACATTCCAAGAAGCCCAGCTGGGCCGCAGGCCCTCATATTTATGGCGAAGCTTGTTAGCAGCCAAGGACATTGTTGCAAATGGTACCAGATGGGTTGTGGGAAATGGGGAGAGTGTGAATATATGGGAGGACAGATGGATTCCAACTCCAGACTCCTTCAAGGTTGTCAGCCCGAGAACCCAACTTGAATCAGACAGGGTTGCTTGCCTCATAGATAAGGAGACAAGGACTTGGGATTCAAACAAAGTGAAAGGAGCCTTTTTGCCACATGAAGCAGAGGTAATTCTCGGCATGCCCATTAGCTCATGGCTGTTGGAGGACTCTATGATTTGGGCTTGGACCACCAATGGACAATTCTCAGTGAAGAGTGTATATAGAGCGGCTCAAAATTGGCTAAAGACCCAAAACCACAAGGCTGACAGGGGAAGTTCTCCAGACAATACGCGGTTACGAGCCCTTTGGAGAATGGTTTGGAACCTAAATTGTCCAAACAAAATAAAACAGTTCATGTGGCGTTCTTGCAGGAATATCCTCCCAACAAAACACCGATTAAAATCAAAGGGCATCGCTATTGAGGAGGGGTGTGATCTATGTGGGCTGTGTGAATCCTCTGAGCATGTGTTGTGGAGTTGTAAATTTGCTGCTGAGGTTTGGGGAGAATCAAGACTCAAGCTGCCCTTTATCCCTTATCCAACTATGGATTTTATGGAAGTGGTATGGGAGATTAGAGACAGAAAACCTGAGGTTGATTGGGAATGTTTTGCTATCACGGCTTGGGGATTATGGAACCACAGGAACGCAGTAAGGCATGGTGGGCAACGCAAAACTGCAACCAGTCTCATCAGAGATGCGAAGGAGTTTTTGAAGGAGTTTCATCAGGAAACCCCCCCCCCCCCTCCCCTCCCCCCTTGTAAGCTTCCTACACCTTTTATCCCATCTTGGACACCTCCCAAACAGGGTTGGTATAAAGTCAATATGGATGGGGCTGTTTGCAAGGGGAGTGGCTGCTGTGGTATTGGTATGGTAATTAGAAATGTAGAGGGGCTGCTTATGGGGGCGATGAGCAAAAGGTTGGATTTTCCTCTTAAGGCTTTGGAAACCGAAGCTATAGCAGTTCAGGAAGGAGTCAATTTTGTGTGGGACTTGGGATTGAAGGAAATTGTGATCAAAAGTGACTCCTTGACAGTGATCTCTGCCCTCTTAAACACTTCTCCCTCCCCATGGTCCATTCAGATGGTGGTTGAAGGGTCAAAGCAGAGTCTCAAGTGCTTCAGTAGCTGGTCCGCTGTCCATGTTCGTCGAAATGGGAACGTAGTAGCTCATCTAATGGCAAAAAATGCTTTAATTGCTTTAGATTGTATGATATCGGTTGAGGATACCCCACCCATAATAGCTATGCAGGTCTCAAAAGATGTATCTACTTTAAATGCTAGTTCATGTTAATGAAAATTTCCAGAGATTCCTAATAAATAAAAAAATTGAGCCTTCTTGTATTTTCAAAAATATAGCTGCTGTTTATATTTTATAACAACGATGAGCAAAGCAGCAAACCCAAGACCAAATTTATTCCATTTTAAAAGTTAAAGTTTAGAGATTAATTTGAGCCGATTGATATTTGAATAATCAAATTAAACTTAGGATTTGATTGTTTCAATATCTAACAATATTCACACTGTTTTATATTATGTCTACACTTTTTCATATCATGAAAACCAAATGGGTAAGCTAAAAATAAGATGTCATTCATTTTGAGGCTCTAGATAGACTGCTAGTGTGCCTGTGATATGCATTTAATGGATTTCATTGCTGGGACACGTCATTCATATAAAGCAATGACTAATTGTTGGTACACACATTATCGCATACACGGTATGCACAAATTATTTTTTGAACTAAAAATCATGTTTTAAAATCATGATTTTAGTTTAAAAACTAAAATCATACTAAGCAAATCTCATGTCGTTGGTGGAAAAAGATAAGAAGCAAATGGAAATCAGCTAGAACCAATTAATCTATTGGAATTTATTTTACACATTGAGAGAGAGAGAGAGAGAGAGAGAGAGAGATTGAAGGACTTATCAACTTAAATTTGCAGTTCATATTAATGATAACTTCAATACACAAATAAATTTGAGTCCCCTATCCTGCCATGTGTGCTTCTTCCTAATGTAGTCTTGTTAGTGACTTCTGAAAGCTTTCTTTGAGGTTCAAATGCTCTATCAAAAGCCAGACGTGCGTAAGAAACTCCCTACCTTTTCTAAGTAGTTGAGCATGATGATTTCCTTGACTAAGAGTTGCAAGATAAGCTAGGTTCTCCACCCAATACTTAATATCTCCCACTTTTGCTCCATTTTACTCAGTTTCTTTTCAATTAGAACTGCAAAATGTAACAGATAGTCTTCCAATGAATCATTGTTTATCCAAATGTCTAAAGCTTCATATTTTGGCAACAAAAAAAAGCATCATATTCTGGGACCAACATTGCACAAGCATCGGCTTTAGGCAGTTTGGCGAACTTTTTTCTTTTGAAAAATTCTGTAACCATTGCACAAGTTATTTTAAAACTGAATTTTGCATCCCCTATTGATAATAAGAAAGGACACATCACAAGAATATACATCACATGGTCTGAAACATCCTTGCTCACTTTATGAAACAAATCATTTTTACGTTCATTCACACGACTATCTATGTCAAAGCAGAGATCAGTGGCGATGTGGTAGATGATAATGCTTTGATAATATTCTACATTGATAGTTCCATTTCTATCTGCAATGTATTTGTCGTACTCTTCGGAAAACCCATTGCTGCTGGAACTTAATTTTTCCAGGAACGTGTTGTACGCCAAGTCTTTCAAGTCAGAAGAAACCTGCTTATGGGTCACCTCTAGTTCAACATTTAGTTTTGGCAACATTTGATTGAAGAGCCACTCTCTCAAATTGGCAAAGAGTTTTAGGGTTTTATGGCCAGCCCAATTAGAATTATCTTTGACGCACAAACTAAGCAGATTGAATTGAGCCATTGAATTAGACCACCTTTGTTTGCTAGTCAGTTTGGCACAACAGTTTCTTATGGGAGCAAATAGTGTGTGAAAGAAATACCTGAATACATTAGTTGCTGACCAAGGCCAATCGAAGGCACACAGCAAACAAACAACATATATCTCCATAAGAATAGCTCCAACCAATAATAAGTGATAATCAAATCTATTTGTGGGTGATTATGCTTTTCATTTAAAAGGAAAAGCCCAAACACAAAAAGGATGGAAGTAAAAAAGAAGAAGCGGAAGATGAAACCCCAAGCTGTGAAAAAGAAAGGAGCCTTGGTGTAGTAAACAGCATATGCATATCTGAGTTCAAACTCAATCAACTTCCAGGTGGTTTCCGGATCAAAAGTAGATAGGACTTGGTCATCGGTCAAGCCCCTCGAGATTCTCGATTTGCTACTTCGGGAGGAAAGGAGGATCTTGACATTTGTCACCGTTAACTTGTTTACACCACACATCCTTACTGACAGGGATGATGACTTTTGAACTGCCTGTTACACATTCCTGATGTTTCGGCATGCAGAGCGTCCCCAAATTAAATTCTAACGTCCCTCTGTTCCCCACGCTTTAGTGACATGATGTGCATCTAACGGTTAAGGATGGCATTGGGACATGGGCGGGAAGTTTCCCGCTTATGACTTCTACTGATATATATAAAAACTAACAATTCAAACTCTTTTACACACTACAACACTTCATTCAACGCATCTGCCAACCTTTTTGCAATCTACACGCGCCTTCACATTTACCAAGTATTGGGCCACTTTTCTCTCTCCATTCTCCTCCTCACCTAATACCCACTTCAACCATTTTCTTCTTACTTTTCTCTTCTTTATTTTCCATTCACCTACCTTTCACTCTAACCAAACACACATTTAGGCCTTGGCCTAAGGCTGCAACTACAAAAAGACCCCACTCTTTTTTCTTAAAAAGGCCTCATTCCCAGTAATAAAATGGTTTTAAATTGTATGATAATGATTGGTTTTTTTTAAAATAACATAAAATAAAGGTTGCTCTCTATATTTCTCATCTCTAATGAAGTCTCCAAAATATTGGACCAAGTAAAACCCTAAACTTTTTGAAAAAAATAAAAATGTCTTAATGTGCTAAACAATAAATGATGATTCATTCCTTAATAACTTGAGATTTTAATTTATGTAAACCAATATCTTACACAAAATATTGGAAACATTATCCACCTGATTTTCCAGATATCTATCTACCAAACTTACTCATATCTCTCTCTTGCTACCAAAATATAAAAATTAAACTTACAACTTAACCATATATTGTCTTATATCCAAGAGAAAGTGTTTGACTGTCCATCCTATAAAAGTATGACATCCATTATGGAGGCTCCAGCTAGATTGCTAGTGTCAATGTGGCATGCATTAATTTATTGGATTTCATTGCTGTGGAAACCTCAATCATAGAAAGCAATAACAAGGAAAATGCCACCCTACTAAGCAAAGTAGTGTAAACCTTGTCATCCTGGGATAAATCTTAGACGTTGGTTGGGATAAACCTTGTAATCACATTGACCTTAACTATTCGACGCTCTTGGCTCTTTGTACTCAACGGGTTTTCTTACATTGCTGTCACTCTAAGTGATGGTGACTCACATCTGTCACTCTCGTCTAGCATGTGTAGGATTTTACTGTGGCAAACCATCTTGTTCATGTGTCTTTCACATCAGATGTTTAAGTTTGATGGACAAGAATTGTTCCTAGAGGTGGAAGACACAATCAACCCGAGTACCAAAGGTAAATTTTGTGGTATTGAGATTTTTTTTTTTGAGTATTGAAGGAAGGAAGAAAGTCAGAACACACACACACCAGAACCAACTAAACTCAATATTCAATTATTCAAGTTCAAATTGATCTGATAGTCCAGTCCAGTTCAATTTTGTGGTATTGAGAATTCATACGTATAGAACCAACTAAGCTCAATATTCAATTATTCAAGTTCAAATTAATCTGATAGTCCAGTCCAATTCGAATTTTAGTACATTGCATTACGACTAGCACTTCATTCCTGTTTTTACATATTACCAAATATTCACTTAGGAACTAATAGAATTTCTCAAGATGTGCCTAAACAACTTCATGCATATGAAGAGAAATTTCAGGTCGAGCTTAGATTTGAAGAACAATTGCTAGTATAAATTGTTAATAAACATTATCTATTAACAAGACAAAATGGTTTAACGTTTGGAGATTTTGATCTAGCAAAAATACTTGTTAAATCCACGTATTAATAAAACAAAATAGTATTTTAGATCTAATCATTTTAAATCCACGTATTAATAAAACAAAATCCACCTCTAAATTTCATCAATTGCGTGTGTATATATATATATCCTCTCATATATTATTGAAGTCATTTAAATTTTAAAGTAAAATTTGAATCTCTCATTTCAAATATATCTATCAATATAAACCATTAAAGAATGTGATGGATTTGTAAACTAAAGTTCAAAGTTGTAGCCAATGGTGGCATCTTCCAAGCTATTTGGAAATTAAAAGCAAAGTACTTGAGTTAGAGCATCTTCAGCAAATTTTTCAAATTTTTGCACTGTTTAGAGAATGAACAGTGACTTCTACCTTTTAGCTACCCACTTTTTCAAATACATTTTCCAACAGATTTTCTATCCCATTATCTATCTATCTTATTTAAATATTATTTTTTCATTCATTTTTTAACAACTACACATCTTTTAACATTTTTTTATTCAATATCTCATTATTATAATAGAAAAAAACATTTGAAGAATGTACAGTAGCTCATTAGATTTGATGAGCTACTGTTCATGAGCCAAAAAAAATTCAAGGTTTAGAGAATCTATTAGAGATCATTTTTTTTGTCTCATTCTCTATTATAGAGAATATTTTGCCTTTAGCTACACCATTGCATATGCTAAGACAAAGGGGACAAAATCCCACTTTTTTTATTTTTTTTTTTGCTGAATGACAAAACTCCCCACTTTACTAAAAGAAGGTAAGTATTTTTACATTTATTTATCCTGAAGTGAAATTAGTGTCTGACTGGGGACTTAATCATGAGAAACTGTTTGCAGATGCGATTATAAATCAAACCAAATCAAACATCAAAATAAATAATTAAATAAAAATAATAGCAGGACCTCATGATCACGAAGATCCCATGCTCAAGTAGAACAAACTCAATTAAAACCATATTGCAACTGCTCAAATTGGTCAATTGGAAGCATATGATATTATGTTTCACATTTGATATCATAACTCTTAACTTGAATTTTAATCGAAAGCCACAAAATACCATGGAGACAAACCTCTTCAACCAATAATCCTCGTGCTGTCAGGCTAGTTATGATTTTGCAACACTAAGCAACACATATATAGTAGGTTGGAAACACTTCCAATCTTATTCAACCTAGTTATTTAGAACAACATCATTTTTTATTTTGATTTTTATGTCATAAGACTCACAACCAGGAACTGCTTATCTAGAACAACATATTTTATACAACACTCAAGCCCCAAACCACAGTTTAGCCAGCATTGGCTTGACTTGAAGATATGAATTATTACACTAATTTATTTACTAAGGAGTATGATGGCACCAAAGTAAACCTTTGAAGTACACCTAATTGGTCTTTGAGGTGGTACTAGCTAGCATACGCACCGGACACTACTACAAATCCATTACCAGAACCTTGTCCATAGCCAGATTTAGACTCTGAGCCAGTTGTACTGCCACCTGGCTCTGACCCAGGACTAACCTTTGTTTCTTCCCTTTGTGGTCTTGTTCATGGCTCTTGAGAACTTTTTATGTGGTTGAAATGTTCTTTCAAAATCCAGACGTGCGTAAGAAATTCCCCACCTTTTCTGAGTAGTTGAGCATGATCATTTCCTTGACAAAGAGTTGCAACATGAGCTAAGTTTTCTACCCAAAACTTACTCAATAACTCCCACTTTCCATCATTCTGATTCAGCTTATATGCAACTTGAACTGCGAAGGGTAACAGATCCTCTTCCCACAAACGCCAGCGTAAGTTAGTCCCTGAATCTTTAAATCCTGAGATCAAACTTCGACAAACTTGGTCTTTAGACAGTCTGGAGAGATTTTCCCTTTGAAAATAATCCTTAGCCAATGTAACTAAATCGCAGCAAGTGTATTCAAAACTGAATTTCGCATCTTCTTTTGGTAACTCAAGAGGACACATCTCAAGAATATACATCATGTAATCTGAAACACCCTTGCTCGCTTCCCGATTTAAATTAGGCTTCTTCCTATCACTATCTGTGTAAAAGCAGAGGTCTGTGGCAATGTGCCAGATGATAATTCTTTGATAAGTTTCCACCCTTGCGCTTGCAGCTCCATTTGTTATGTATTCGTCGTGAAACCCATTTCTGTTGGGACTTTGTAACGTGTTGAACACCAACTTTTTAAACTCATCAGAAACCAGCTTATGGGTCGTATACAAGAGCAACTTTTGATTGAAGGCCCACTCTCTCAAGTTTTTTGGGGTTCGATGGCCAACCTGAAGAGACTTATCTTGGAGGCACAAGCCAAGCAGATTGAGTTGACCCATTGAATTAGACCACCTTTTTTTGCTAGTCAATTTTGCACAACGATTTCTTATTGGAGTAAATAGTGTCTTAATACAATTTCTTAACCATCTATTTTTATACCGTTGCCAGGGCCAATGGGAGGCACACAGTAAAATGACAGCATATATCTCTATAAGAATAGCTCCAACCAACAATAAATAAGTAATAATCAAATCTGTCTGTGGGTGTTTGTGTCTTTCTATTATAAGGAAAAGCACAAACACAAAAAGGATGGAAGTAAAAGAGAAGAGACGGAAGAGGAAACCCCAAGCAGTGAAAAACAAAGGAGCCTTGGTGTAGTAAGCATCATAAGCATATCCGAGTTCATCCTCAATCGTCTTCCAGGCACTTTCAGAATCACGAGAATAGGAGGGACTGTCACGAAGAAAAAGAGAATCCTTGACCCTCCGATTTTGAAAGAGACATCTAAAAATTTCAAACAACATAAACGGATGATTTAGTTTTGCCCTGGAAATTGCCTCATCATCAGTGCCAATATCATACGGTAGCATAAAAGCGAGATCTTCTGCCAACAGTACATATTCATCATTACCACATCCAATTCTTCGAGGTTGTTGCTCTAAAAATGTAGTCACTGGATCAGAATTTGCTGATTTCAAGACCCATGTTCTTTCGGCATACTTGATAAACCCAGCTACAAACATTGGAATAGTTAAAAATGACAGCCAACTGACCTTCCACGATAAGACAAAGATATAGAGTGCCACTCCTGATTGAACAACTAGTCCAAGCAAATGCCTCAACCACAATTCATTGTCTTGTACTGCGTAAGCTGTAATTGTGTCCTGGCCGCCAAGGTGCAGCAACAGAAATGGTGCCCAGAATGCCATGAGCTCATTCTGTACTTGGGAATCATTGCAATTTCTTTTATTATTGGAGAGGACACCTAGTGCAACAGTTGCCACTGAATCAGCAACTAGGTACGCAAGCCAGAGAAAGACCCTTAACCAAGTTTTAACACTATGAGGGCGATTGGATAGCGCAAACGCGCGTCCACGTCCAGTTTTCTTTTTTTTTACACGTGTTTGTTACTGTTCATTGGCCATGAACAGTAATTTTAGGCCAATAAACAGTAACTTTTGGCATAAACAGTGTTTTTACCCATTTAAAAATTATTTTGCTACAGTATTTTCAGTTTTCAGCAATAAGTTCTATCCAAACAGACTTATATATCTTCTGCGACTGCCAAAGTGAAGAAGAGATAGAATGCGTTTGGATTCAGCGTTTTGGCGTCTGCGTTTATCCTTCAGCGTTTTGCTCTTTTTTTTCTTTTTCTTTTTTTCAGCCGCACTTGTTGACTTTCCTGCGTTTCACTTTTTTTTTTCTACAGCACGCTTTTCAGGGGACAAACGGCTACTGTTCATGAACAGTAGCCATATATTTTTGACTTCTCAATGATTTTCTGTCGTGAACAGTATATTCATGCACTGTTTATGGACCTACCAATTTCATTTTCAGCTATTTTTTTATTAAAAATAGGTCCCACAATACTATTCACACATTTAAAAATTATTTTACTACAGTATTTTCAGTTTTCAGTTTTCAATTTTCAGTAATAAGTTCTATTCAAATAAACCCATAGTTGCAAGGTGAGACTAACAAGAAGCAACACTCGTAGCTCCCAATCATTCCATAATTTCTGCCCTTGTTCCGGAAACAATGCCGTAAGCCTTCGCGTCTCCAGGAAAACCCAACTGTTAAAAACTTCACCAGGATTTAAATGAAAGCAAATTATTATATGTTGGGAAGATTAGCATATGCCTCAAGATGGTAATCACATAAGGAAAACAATACAGAAATTTACTGAAATAAGCTTAGTAATGCCTCAGCCCATTTAAATAAATAAATAAATAAAGTTGAAGATTTTTAGATCACACGGGACCCACCAACACAATCATATATATCTCCCCCTCTCTTGGCCGGCCATACCCTCTCTTTCTATATGAGTATATATATTTGTTGTATATCAGTGGATGTCAATTAACTTAATCGAAATTTTTGATAGTTGAATAAAAAATTTAAAATTCAATCTCCTCTTATGTCAAAAATTTATTAGTGTATTGATCTGATATTAAAAAGTTATTATTAAAAGTGAACCTCATAAATTTAAACTTTCTTTAAAAAAAACTGTGGTTTATTCAACTTCGGTATTTTCTCAGCCTAAAAAGATATCTTGTTGTTGGGGATAGTGGGATTGGGAAGAACAAATTGAAAGGTTGAGACACATCGTCACTGTCTTTTATGCTAAAACTGCGGCCCCCACTCCAAAGAATTTGTTAAGGGTTACAGGAAATTGGTCTCAAGATACGACAAAGTCTGGATATTTGCAAATAAAAACCCCGAAAATACTTATGAACTTCTATAGAAAATGGGCGCTGCACAAAAATTATAAAAGTTACTGAAAATAGTTGAACTTGTACTCTTTCTTTCTTTTTTTTTAATTTAGTGAGGATTTAAATGAACTTGTTGCAACCCACGCAATGAAAAATATATAACTATTTGTAATGAGGTGTAATATTCAAATCAACTTGTTGCAATCCTAATAAACTTGTTGCAATCAGGGAGTCAATTTTATATCGAAAACTGTTTCGGTTTGGCTAGAGGAATGAAATATTTCGGTACTAATTGTAACATTTCAAGATTACTCTATTTATATATTTCTATACATAAATATAAATTTGTATTATTTATGTAAGTATAAATTTATTAATTTTTATGTTTAGCAACATAAAATATAAAATCCACATATTTTATAAGCCTATATATTAGCTTAAGACTTAAGTACAACATTAACTAATATATTAGATATATCAAAAAAAAAAAAGCTAATATATTAGATTAAATATATGTAATTATTTATTTATATGTTCATTAACCAAAGCCCATGAACTTTGTTAACATTTTTTTATTCTTTTTTGATAATCTTTGTTAAAAAATATTTAAGATTTTAAGCCCATGCCTTTTAATATCCTAATCTCTAACTAAAGTATAAGTTCATTAATAAAATATATATAATAGACATATATCTTTAGATAATGGTCAGTTGTTTTCTTTTTTAAAAGTGGCATGTGACATCGTTAAAAAAAAAAAAAAAAAGCATAAATGAAAAAGTAAAAAAGTAAAATGAAATAAAGAAAACAAAGAATGCTTGAAATTGGAATGACCTTCACGTATGTGCTTGTGGTTGAAGCACATAAAACGAAAAAAGCTAAATGACAGAAAGAAACTAAAAGAGGCAAATTTAAAAAGAAACATAAGAAATACTATGAAATAAGGGGCACTGGGTGAACGAAGAAAGAAGAAAAATGGAGGAACAGATCTGCAAAATGGGCTGAAGACAAAGAAGAAGAAAGGGCACCTGGTCTGGGATACAAGGCGGAAACGTTCTGATAATAGAGTTGGTGACATGAGCACAACAAGCCAGTAAGTCACTGATAGTTTCAGATCTAAAACTTGAGTTTTTTCTGATCCATTAATAAAATATATAATAGCAACCCCAAGCAATGGGAAATATAGAAAAAAATTTATTGAGGTGAAAAAATATATAAAAAAAAAAAGTAATAATATTTTCAAATATTGTCTCAATTATTTTAGACTTCTCCAAGTATGTTTTTATTATTATTTTATCTCTCCAAATATATTATTCTTTTTTTTATTAATATCTTTTTGAAGTGTTAATGTTCTTCTATGTTCTACCTTCTATTACAGTGGGTTATATTTTCCTTAATACTATTTTTATTTTATTGGTAAATGTAATCATATATTTGAATTTAATTAGAGAACTTAAAACACAACACCTAATAAACTAAGAAACTAATTAACTGTCCCTAAGTTTTGAAAATAATTCTATTATAAAAGTTTTTTAACAACAGAATTTGGTATGGAACATATTAGCCAATGTAATGTCTAATTTTTGTTAACATACCCGCTAGTAGCATCGTTCAGCCTCTAATTTTTCTTGGTGCAAGCCTAGGATGAAAGAATTTTGGACGAGGATGAAATATGCATCATTTGGATTGCTCAATGCCTCAATTTACAATTTATTCAAAAGAACTATTCATTTAAAAAACAAAACAAGCATACGAGCATATTACTTCCTTGCATGTTGAAAAAAAATAAAAGTATAGATGATTATTTTGCTCCATGGTCTATGTGAAAATGATACATAAAAGTGAAAAGAAAAAAAAAAGAGGACAGAGAGATTGCATAAAAGCATATTACTTCCTTGCATGTTGAAAAAGACATAAAAGTACGGATACTTACCTTGCTCCATGGTCTATGTGAAATGATATATAAAAGTGAAAAAAAAAAAAAAAAGAGAATAAGAAAAAAGAGGATAGAGAGTTTGCATAAAAGCATATTACTTCCTTGCATATTGAAAAAGACATAAAAGTACAGACACTTACCTTACTCTATGGTCCATGCAAAAATGATACTTAAAAGTGGAAAAAAAAATGGATAGAGAAATTTAAAGCACAACACCTAATAAACTAAGTATACCTAAGTTTTGAAAATAATTCTATATTATAAAAGTTTTTTAACAACAGAATTTGGTATGGTCCGTATGGAACATATTAGCCAATGTAAGGTCTAATTTTTGTTAACATACCCGCTAGCAGCATCCTTCAGCCTCTAATTCTTCTTGGTGCAAGCCTAGGATGAGAGAGTTTTGGATGAGGGTGAAGTATGCGTCATTAATGCCTCAATTTATAATCTATGCAAAAATGATACATAAAAGTGAAAAAAAAAATGGATAGAGAGATTGCATAAAAGCATATTACTTCCTTGCATGTTGAAAAAAACATAAGAGTATGGATACTTACCTTGCTCCATGGTCTATGCGAAAATGATACATAAAAGTGGAAAAAAAAATGGATAGAGAGATTGCATAAAAGCATATTACTTCCTTGCATGTTGAAAAAGACATAAAAGTACGGACACTTACCTCGCTCCATGGTCCATGCAAAAATAATACTTAAAAGTGGAAAAAAAATGGATAGAGAGATTGCATAAAAGCATATTACTTCCTTGCATGTTGAAAAAGACATATAAGTACGGATACTTACCTTTACCTTTCCATGGTCTATGCGAAAATGATACATAAAAGTGAATTTTTTTTTTTTTTTTAAATGGATAGAGAGATTGTTTAAAAGCATATTACTTCCTTGCATGTTGAAAAAGACATAAAAGTACGGATACTTACCTTGCTCCATGGTCTATGCGAAATGATACATAAAAGCAAAGGAAAAAAAAAAAGAGAAAAAGAAAAAAGAGGATAGAGAGTTTGCATAAAAGCATATTACTTCCTTGCATATTGAAAAAGACATAAAAGTACGGACACTTACCTCGCTCCATGGTCCATGCAAAAATGATATTTAAAAGTGGAAAAAAAAAATGGATAGAGAGATTGTATGAAAGCATATTACTTCCTTGCATGTTGAAAAAGACATATAAATACGGATACATACCTTTACCTTTCCATGGTCTATGCGAAAATGATACATAAAAGTGAATTTTTTTTTTTTTAAATGAATAGAGAGATTGCATAAAAGCATATTACTTCCTTGCATGTTGAAAAAGACATAAAAGCACGAATACTTACCTGACTCCATGGTCTATGCAAAAATAATACATAAAAGTATTTTAAAAAAAATGGATAGAGAGATTGCATAAAAGCATATTGCTTCCTTGCATGTTGAAAAAGACATAAAAGTGTGGATACTTACCTTGCTCCATGGTCTATGCAAAAATGATACATAAAAGTAAAAAATAAATAATAAATAAATAAAAAAAGAAAGAATGAAGAAGAAGAAGAAGGATAGAGAGATTGCATAAAAGCATATTACTTCCTTGCATGTGAAAAAGACATAAGAGTACAGATCACTTACATAAGCTTGCTCAATGGTCTATTCGAAAATGGTGCATTTTTTGGATAGAGAGATTGCATAAAAACATATTACTCTTTTGCATGTTGAAAAAGACATGGAAGTATGAATCGGTTGCTTTGCTAACTTGGTCTATACGAAAATGGTATATTAAAGTGATTTTTTTTTTTTTCCTTTTGGGATAGAAAAATAGCATAATAGTGTATTACTTTTGCATGTTGAAAAACATAAAAGTATGGATCGGTTGCCTTGCTAATTGGTCTCTTCGACAATCATGTATTGTATATTAAAAGTTGAATTATAAAAACTGTGATTATGTTAAATGGATACCCTATCTAATCGACATATATATAACATGTATACTGCTTTTAATAATAGTTTTGTTATTAACATTATTAACAATTTATTAATACTTGATTAGATATAATTTCTTTGTAATTATTTCCTTTTACTATAATTTCTAAGTTGATATATTAGAAATTGTAATATTATTATAATTAAAAAAAATTCGTCTAATGTGAATCCTTTTACTATTATCTTTTTATTAACAGTTTATTAATACAGATAGAGCTACATGTTTCCGTGAAGTGGAGTATCATCAAGAATCTCAAGCTTCCATGTCCAACTAAGAAATATAGGTTCGTTCTCAGCTTTGTTTGATTCATTTACCATCATAGCTAGAAGTTTATATGAGTGTTTGCCTAATATAATTACAGACAAATAGGTTAGTTAATCAGAATAACGTAAATGAGAAAAAATATTTTACTATTTTATAAATAATTTATTAAAAATGAAAAGTATAATATCGTACATAGATTGCCTTTGTAGTTAGGAGTTGGAAATTTTGACTTGAAGTCAAATTTTAGTTGAATCTTGCATGTGTACGTTTGTGTGTGTAAGAGTTATTTCCCTTGCAGTTATATTCTTCACTTTTACAATCTAAAAGAATACTAATGGACCAAGCAGGAAAAAATATATATTCATTCCTTTAAAAATTGATTGTAGCATCTTCGGGTAGTGTTTGCTTTGCCCAAAAATCTTATTTGTTCTTATCTCCTTCTCGCATAATATCCTAAGTTTGATTAGAAAACCTAACTGATTACAACTCAAAATTCTTCAATGAATAGAATTCTATTTACTTTTAATTTTATGTTAACAGTTTATTAATACACGATTATGGATACTTTCTTTTGTTTTTATTAACTTTCTATTAACAGTTTTTTTTTTTTTTTCTTATTATTTTTTTCTTACATAACAAACTTTGACAAACTTTGATAAGGAGTTGAACATTTAACGTTTATCAGCCTCAAATCACACTCAATTATCTAACTCAATTACATGGACAACGGGTTTGTGATATGATACTAATCACAAGTCAATTAGTCATTAACTTTACAGATGAATTAATTTTAAGGTGCTTAATGCAATTTTAGATTCAAGATAACTAGATTTACTAGATTTTTTCTTATGCCGTCTATCAGTATTCAGTACCCACCTTCTCGTTTCTTCTATAATTCCTCAATTAATTAAAATTTTTAACTTGATCACAATTTGAAATTCTACATTTAATAGAATTCCTCCAAGTTTATTTATGCTTAATTTTTCTTCATGGGTTGTAATCTACCTGAGTTCCTCTGCCTCTTCCAATGTCATTCTAATTGACATGTGAGTCTCAATCTGCTTAACTCTGGCTCCATTTAAAAAAAAATGTTTCTAATAATGTACATGTTTAAACTTAGGGCTTCTTTCATACAAGCACTAGTGGAAGTCTTAATTATGAGATATCCGGCACATTAAATTATGTAATAATCATTCATTCAGCTATTATTTCTCAATAAAAGTATATATTCTATAAGTTTTTTACTAAAACCTCACAACACACTAACCTTAAACTAGTCGTATATATAATTGAAACTTTTTGTTTATATATTTCATTCAAAGATAGAAAGTAATTTATATTATTGAAATTGCACATTGAGCATATCCTCAGCCACTAGCTGATTAAGGGTGGAGAAATTTCTTCCATCCAAACACATTCTGATGTACAAGATAAAGCAATCATTGCTTTGTTGTATGCAAGTTTGATACATTTATCAGTTGAACATTCAAAATTAAAATCTATACAAGACCGGGCTAGCTAGCCACTTTGCTTCCATCTAACAAATGACCATTACTCACAAAGCACACCAATGAAGAATTGAAGGCTGAGACGTAAACTCTGTTGGACCCAGCCGAAAACAACACTTTCAAGACCCAACTCAATGGCAAAACGCACAGCATGGACCGCAGCCAATGCTTGTGTCTCCTTCCCATTGCAGTATGGGATGTTTAGCTTGATGGACTAGAATTGTTCTCAGAAGTAGAAGACACAATCAACCCGCAAACCAACACAGTTCAAATTGCATGGTGTTGAGAATTTATACTTGTAGGATTAGCTAAGCTCAATATTCAATCATTCAAGTTCAAACCGAAAGGACTGTCCAGTCCAGTCCAAATTTTAGTACATTAAACTACCAAAAAAAAAAAAAAAAAAAAAAAAACGACGACGACAACAACAACTAGGACTCCATTTCTATTATCTATATGAAAAGCGGCTATGCCGCTACAGTATTTTGCCACTGTTTATACAACTTTTACTGTTCATATACAGTGCAGTTTTGGTGAGCCAGTCTTTTTTAGTTTGAACAGTAGCTACAGTACTATGCGGCACTGTAGCTACAGTCGTTACATTTTTTTGGGCTTTCGTTTGTATTTTTTTCATATATATTGTTATACTGACACAACAAATTTTATAATATTTTCACAATTATTGAGGTGTAAATTTCTTGTAAGTTAAAATAAAATAATAAAATATGAAACTATAACCAACCATAACTAAAAATAAATATTTTGTAAAAATATTGTGATACTTGTTAGGTAAATGCATAAAAACTGCCGTACTTTTCATTTGTTCAATATGTTTTTTTTTTTTTTTCAATAGTCAATTTGTACTCTTTTTCTTATATATAAAAGCGTGAATGCCTGTACAGTATTTTTGCACTGTACATTCAGTGTTTTTGCGCTGTACATTTACAGTGCCATTTTGTTGAGCACTTTGTCTTCTTTTTTTTCTTAAGTTTTGAACAGTAGCTGCGAACCAAGCGGCACTGTAGCTACAGTTTTTTTCTTTTTTCTTTTTTCCAGTCTTTCCTTTGTACTTTTTTTTCCTTTATATATATTATTATACTAACCCAACAAATTTTACAATATTTTTACAATTGTTGAGGTGTCAATTTCTTATAAGTCAAAATAAAATAATAAAATATGAAACTGTGACCAATTACAACTGAAAATAAACATTTTGTGAAAATATTATGACACTTATTAGGTGAACATGTAAAAATTACAGCCCTTTTAGTTTGTTCAATATGTTTTTTTTTTTTTTTTCAATCATCGATTTGTCCTCTTTTTTCCCTTATATATAAAATCGCAAATGCGTGTACAGTGTTTTTGCACTGTACATCTACCATGCCGTTTTGTTGAGCCCCTTTGTCTTTTTTTTTAGCTTTGAACAGTAGTTACAGTACCAAGCGGCACTGTAGCTACAGTTGCTACATTATTTTTCGTTTATATTTTTTTTCAAATATATTGTTATACTGACACAATAAATTTTACAATATTTTCACAATTATTGGGGTGTCAATTTCTTATAAATCAAAATAAAATAATAAAATATAAAACTGTGACCAACCACAACTAAAAATAAATGTTTTGTGAAAATATTGTGACACTTGTTAGATGAATGCGTAAAAGCTATCGTACTTTTTAATTTGTTCAATATGTAATTTTTTTTTTTTTCCAATCATCAATTTGTGCTCTTTTTTCTACTAACTATATAAGAAAAGGCAATGCTTCTACAGTGCCCCTTTTGGTGTAGTGAGCCATTTTTTTCCCCCAAGTTTTGAACAGTTGCAACAGTGTCACTTTGGTTTGTTCAAGTGGCACTGTAGCTACAGCGTTTTTTTTTTTTTTAGTCTTTCGTTTGTACTTTTTTTTAAATATTTATAACAACCCGCATATATATTGTTATACTAAGTTACTAACACAACAAATTTCACAATATTTTCATAACTATTGAGATGTCAATTTTTTATAAGTCAAAATAAAATAATAAAATATGAAATTGTGACCAATTACAACTGAAAATAAATGTTTTGTGAAAATGTTTTGACACTTGTTGGATGAATATGTAAAAGCTACAATACTTTTATTTTGTTCAATATATACTGCTCATTGTTTTTTTTTGTTTTTTTTTTTATTTTTTCCCAGTCATCGATTTGTGCTCTTTTTTTCTTTATATAAAATGAGCGAAGAAGCTCATGAATAGTATTATGAACAGTATTTTTGGTTTAGTAACTTGCCTTTTTCCTCCTTTTTTTTTCCTTCAAGTTCACCAACTTGGTTTGAGCTTTTCTTTTTTTTTCTTTTAAAGGATCTTTATATGTTTACTTTCTACTTATAATGTAAGCTTACATTGTATATACACAAAAAATAGCAAATATTATATACATTTGCAAAAAAAATTGTACAAATTTTGCAAATGTGTACAACATTTTTCAATTTTTATGTATTTACAATATAAATTTACATTGTAAGTGCAATGTATATTTCTATATATATATATATATATATATAAAGAGTGAATGAGAAAAGTTACAGTAATTTTGCTATAGTAGTTATGGTTTGTTTAACTTTCTAGGCTTTTTTTGTGTGAATATAAAGTTGTAGTATATTTGCTATATTATTTTTGGTTTGTCCACAATAATTTTCACAACACTTTCATAACAAATCAAATATGGTAAATTTTTATTGGTTCTAATTTAAACTTACCAATGAAATTACTTTTTTGCCTACCAATAACAACTTGTAACCTACTACTTATGATTTATTGTGAAATGTTATGGACATAACATTTTTTTGTGCAAAAAATCTTAAGACATCTTAATGTTGTCAAATATTTTCAAAACTGCTGAGCTGTCAATTCTTTACAAGTTAAAATAAAATTTAACAAAATTATAAAGGTATTATGAAAATGTTGCATCATTTTGTTGTGTTTTTTTAAAAAAATTGTAGGTTTAATCAACTTTGTTGAGCCAAAATTCACTATTCCACATACAATTTTTTTGGGTTGACTTTTTGTATATTTTTTTCTTTACACACTATTTTTTAAGTAAAAACACATAGTTTTGCACACAAAAACTTAGGAAAAATTTTTTTTCATCATTTATGTTTGGGTTAGTTTACAATTCTTCCTTAAACTTTAAAATTATGCAATTTTTCCTTTATATTTTGGAAAAGAGCAAATATATCATATTGTTATTCTCTCAGTTAAACCCTAATGAAAGCTTATGATTTTTAAAATATTTTATTGTGTAATGTCTAAATTACTCCTGCTAAATTTTAACGTCCTAAAAATTTTTTTTACGTATTTTGAGTTTTAAATGATAAAAATTCTTAGAAAGTTAGAATGATGATATTTAATGACACAAGCCTTTTTTTATCTTTTTTTTATTTATTTTAAATTTCTTAGCAAAACTCAGTTGTTTATTTTTGAAAGATGATATTTGTTATCATTCTTAGAAGTTTTTAGAGAATAGATATATTGTCTTTAGCAAGTAGGTACTAAAAAACTATTATAGTTTAAATATTTATATGTTAAATAGCTACCCTAACTTTGTGGTTGATTAAAATTCTTAAACGAATGAGATTAGCTTTTTACGACATAATTATCAAAATTCTTAAAATTAATGTCTCTTTTGATTTATGTAAATCTCTATATATTTTAAAAATCAAATGATTCATATCTTTGTTTTATAATACAAATAAAATCTAGAATTAATCTTAATTACTATAGTACTTTTTTTCCATGGCAAGCACGTGCCTTGCACGTGCTACCCTAACTAGTTTGTTTTTACATGTTACCAAATGATCACTCAGGAACATAAAGAATTTCTCAAGATATGCCTAAACAACTTCATGCATGAGTTGAGAGATTTTAGATCAAACTTAGATTTGAAGAACAATTGCTAGTATAAATTGCTAATAACGCCACCATAAATTAACGAGTCAAGATGGTTTAAGAATTAGAGATTTTGATCAAGCAAAAACACTTGCAATGTTATGGATTTGAATAGTTTTTTACATCTAATCATTTCACATCCACATATTAATAAAACTGAAACCCATCTTTAAATTTCATCAATTGAAGAAACAATATATCCTCTCATGTATTATTGAAGTCATTTAAATTTAAAATTCAAATTCAAATCCAAATCCAAATCTCTCCTTTCAAATATTACTATCCAATGAACAATTCAAGAATTTGATGGATTTGTGAACTAAAATTCAGAGTTGTGGAACCACATCTTAAGCCAATGGTGGCAGTACTTGGAAATCAAAAGCAGGGTACTTGAGTTACAAGGCAAGGGAGGACAAAAGCTCACTTTACTAAAAGTAGGCAAGTACTTTTAAATCTTTTGTCCTCGAGTGATATATATTAGTGCTTGGAATTGAGGACATGATCATGAGAAACTGTTTGCAGGTGCGATTGTAAATCAAACCAGATCAGACGTAATTAAAATAAATAAATAAAACGAAGAATGAAGAAGAAGCAAGACCTCACGGAGATCCCATGCTCAAGTAGAATAAACTCAAATAAAACCATATAGTAATTTCTCAAATTGGTTAATTTGACGAATGATATTACGTTTCACATTTGATATCGGAACTCTTGAATTTTAATGGAAAGCCATAAGATACCATGGAGATAAATCTCTTCAACCAATAACCCTCGTACTGTCAAGCTAGGGCTGATTTTGCTACACTAAGCAACATATGCACTAGTTGGAAACACTTGCAATCTTATATAGCCTAGTTATTTAGAACAATATCATTTTTTTTTTTTAAGATTTTTATGCCATAAAACTCATAACACAAGAACTGCTTATCTAGAACACGTTTCATATAACACTCAAAGCTCCAAACCACAATTTAGCCAGCATTCTCTTGACTTAAAGCTATTAACAAGTATGCTGGCACCAAAGTACACTTTTTTTTTTAGAAGACACCGAAGTACAATTAGCTGATTAAGTGGTCTTTGAGGTGGTACTAGCATCAGCACTTGACACTGGAGTAGATTTATAACTAGAACCTTGTCCATAACCAGAATTAGAGACTGAGCCAGTTGTGCTACCACCTGATTCTGACCCAATAACTATATCTACAACCGTTTCAACAACAGATTCAACATTGGTCACAGCACAACTAACCACTGATTATACCCCATAGCCTGAACCACTACTAGACCCAAGCCCATAGCCTAAACCTGTTTCACTACTAACTTTGATTGTAGACATTGTTATGGAGATGATACTTCTACTATATATTATTGAAGTGTAATGACCTTAATGGATGTCACTCTATTTATATTGCAAGTCTCAAGCACCTTTTTCCTAATGTGGCAAACTACATCATTAGAGTGCACAGTTACCTTAGGAATGTGGATAATTAGTTGCCCCACAACAACTAACCCAACTTCAAGATGTCTCCAATAATTAAGACACATAATACCCAAGACACTTTAATCAAATGAATTTTTTTTTTTCAACAATCTTGAACAGTAAAAATAAAACCCTGCCTTTTTGGCTATGATATGATATGTCACATAGTGAGAACAGTATGTACTTGGAAGTTTTAGTTTGTGGAATTTATCACTTCGGCTCCGCTTGGGAGAAGAGAATAGAATGGAATGAAAATAATAATTTTAGAATATTCTTCCCTTCCTTTATTTAAGAGTTTTAATGGAGGGAATGGAAAGTTCATTCCCTTGTTTGAGAATTTAAGTGGGAGGGAATGGAATGGATAAGAGAGAACACTTGTTCCTCTCTATTCCCTTAAAACCTCAAATTTTCATTCCCCCCGAAATTGGGAAAAATGGGAGGAAATTGAATTATATTTAATGAATTTTTTACTAAAACTCCCAAAATACCCCTATATATTCAACCCTTTATTTTAAAATAGGGGTCTAATAGTAATATTGTCATTGAATGATAGAAATGATCTATTTCAAAATTTGTCTACACTATTTTCTTGATCTTACATGAAAAAACGACGCTGCCAAGAATGCCGGGGTTTAGGAAAGATAAGGCTAAACAATATTTAATAAATGAGCAAAAAAACCCAATTCTAGAGAGTTGAAGAATGTGACTCACTTAGAGGTCCTTCATATTTACAACTTAAAAGCAGAACATTAAAAAAAAAAAAATACTAAAACCATGTACAAAGATTATATCAATAATGAATCTGCACTAGTTGGAAAACTCTTAATAATTTGCTTCTCATCACCTACTACAAGAAAACAAACCTATAATACATATAATATAAACCTGTAGTAGTAAATGATATAACTCCTGGTAAATGCATCTTTTTTCCCCCTTTTCTTTTAAGACTAAGTTTTTATTCTGGAGTTTGAAGAATTTGTTCAAGATCCACCCGAGCACAGGTTGGTTAGTGGAATCATACCTGAAACTGATATGTTAGAATTCTATCTTTACAACCCAAACAAGGCATGTGATAAAAGTATATCACATTTTAACCTGAGCATTTTCTGTTTTTATTTTTTGAAGCTCATCTTGGGCACATATGAGCCTACATATAACAAACAACAATTCAAATAACGTTAGCATTTGAGAAATATTAATTTACCAATTTTTCATGCGGTATATCAATCTAATTACCTCCACTGCAACTCAGTTATTTCATGAAGTAACTCTTTTTCCCTATCATGAGATGCTTCAAGCTGCAATCAGACATGAACACTCTTCAGCTGAAGTAACATAGCAAAACTAGGTCGAGCCATTCATGTAAAGCATCAGTGCTAGGCTCCAAATTACAAATTAAACAACTGTATCACCAAAATCAAAACACAATCTAATTATACAAATAGATTCTGGAAGCAAACTGATTGCATTTGCATAAGAATATTACGGAGTATATAGAGGTTGGTCATGTATACCAAGGGCTGAATATGAGACACAGGCATGATCAGGGTGGTTAAACCAAACACATCTTAAACACACAGCATCTGGCTGGGAATAAAATGATTCAGGTTTACGTAAGGGCAGCAGTGCCCCTGATTTAAGATGGCGCTTAAATTAAAAGATAAGAATCAATATAGGTGGGAAAAAAAATTTAATTGAGGCTTTATAACAAGGATGGTTAGTTTATATTGAACATAAGGGTTAGATAATATTATGTTTATGAAGGGGTTTACAGGCTGAAACCTATTGAGGGGTTTTAGGGGCTACAAACTATAGTCCAAAGTTCTAACTCTAAGTATCAAGGAAGTTTCATGTATGGAATGCGAAGAGGGTATTAAACTATTAATTGTTTGGAAAGGGTTTCTTTATACAATGCTGAGAAGATATAACAGGTTGGATGCTAAGGACGTCTCTTCATACTTTGCTTGGGTTTATTGGTTTCCAATCTCTTTGGAAGAATATTTCCAAGTACTAAAGTTCCTGGGAAAGTTATTTTTTCCATTTGGACAGGTGCATAGGGTCTTGCCAAAAGAGGGATCACTCTAGTGAATTGGTGTTATGTGTAAATCATGTGCAAAAATAAAGGATCACTTGTTGCTACATTGCACAACTGCAAAACAGTTGTGGTGGATAGCATTTTTAGTTGTTTTGGAGTTCATTGGATTATGGTTGGGGAAGGTTTTAAGTTTTTTGATGTTGGATAGGAATGTTTATATGCCATAAAAGTAGAGATATTTGTAATGTTATATGGCACTGCATTAAGTGGAATATATGGATATAACAGAATAACTGGACCTTCAATTGTGTGGATATTCCTCTGAATGTCCTAAAATCCATTTTCAACAATCATTCTATGATTGGGTGCTGCATGTGTGAGTAACCATTTCTCCATTTTCTTGAGTTTCACTGATCTTTGAATGTATAATCTCTAGGATAACCCTAATGGCAACATGTGCACAAGCACACGCGCGCGCGCGCACACACATATGTATATATATCAAGGGTTTTCAACAAGGCCTTTTAAGTAAAGGTGATTCTTATCCATCATGGATGTGAAGTAGGTTTTCAAACTAAATTTTAGTTTTTATTCATATCCTTTTTCCCAGATTATAAGCTGTTGCAACAGGAACTGTAGTCGGTTGCTATGTTACAAAATCATTCTTAGCTACATTGGAATGAATTCTACCAAGATTTTCACCTTAATTCAATCAGTTTTTATTCAATTGTTTGTCATCATGTTCAGTTGCTTCTTTTTTATCGAACTTTTGAAAGATCACATGAATATAATATATTTGACTAAATACTACACTTGCCAGCCTGCCCAAAAAAAAAAACTAAATTGCACCTTCTATTTTATACTTTTGGCTAATCTAATTTCAATATTTTTTAACTTGAAGCATGTTCCCATGTGATGCTCCTACACACTAGTTTGAACTTTTTGTGTTTGCAAGTCTGTAAGTTGCAACTCATGAATCTGGAAAGAAATTTTGCCACCAGATTAAACTTTGGCTGTCATTAAATAATGGCAATTTTAACACAAGCATGGAAAATTGATCCTGACCATTAAACACTACAGAAATCAACTCAAGAGCATAACCGTATGTAACAAGAACCAGGCCTTTATAGATTTACACTCCATTTGTTTTGGTAGAAAACGGTTTTTGAACTAGGCTTTCTAGGCAAGTGGCTATGGATGTTTGCAAATGAAAGGGAATATTTACAGAGAAATTTTTATTTGTATGAAATATGGAGAAACATGAGGTGCTGGACAACGAAGATATCTAGGAGATCGCATGGGGTAAGCTTAAGGAACAACATCAGAGAAGGGTGGGCTGTCTTTTGCAGTTTTCTTAAATTTACTATTGGGGTTAGCTCTAGGGTCAGGTATTAGCATGACCTTTGGCACGGTGACTCTTGTATTAGGACATGTTCTGAGTGGTTTACATTGGCAGTAAATAAGGACGCTATGCTTCGGCTGCTTTGTACTCAGTTGGAAGACTTACATGGAATCCTCAATTTAGCTGCGCTCTCCATGATTGGGAGTTGGAAGCTGTGTATAGTTTCTTTGAGTTGTACTCTCACATACATCAACGGCAACCTGAAGACCAGCTTTCATGAAGATTAACTAAAATTGGAACGCTTGAGGTTCGTTCTTTCTATGGGGTCTCAAAGGATCTAGAAGGGCTCAAAATCCATGGAAGAGTATTTGAAGCGTAAAGGTATCTCATAAGATCGCTTTCTTCATTTGGACAGCAGCATTTAATAAAATTTTGGATAATCTTTAGAAAGGATCTCTTATGATTATTGACTGGTGTTGCATGTGGAAGAGCAACAAAGAATTTTTTGATCACCTTATTTTGCATTTCTCCTTTGCATCAGACTTGGCATTTTGTATTTACTCTCTTTCGGATTTCTTGGGTCATGCTAAGGACAGTAATTTGGTTGCTGGAATGTTGGCAAGGAAAGTGCAATGGTCATAGGAATTCGAAGATATGAAGGCTACCTCATTATGTGTGTGTTGTGGACCATTTGACAGGAGAGAAATAGAACTTTTTATGGTGTTGAACTTGGAAGGAGAGGAATACAAGAATTTGTTACATTGTTGAACAGCCTAATTAAATAATCAATCAATTGATGCTGAGGTCTCTAAACGAGTGGATGACTGTCTGAGGCAGCATCCCTTTGACTTCTTTCTAGAGTTTATATATCTTCTGATCTGAGTTTGTAATTCTTTAGCAGTAGATCATTACACATATTATGTACTTGATCTATTTCCTCCATTTAATAAAATTATTTTAATAATTAAAAAATTAAAACTTTGATTATGTAGCACTTAAGCCTGACTATCTACACTCTTAACTAAGGTGATTGCAGTATATGTACACCAGTATTTTTTAAACTGAAGTGCTCTTAAGCACCATACTTGCAAGTTTTAATATGTTAGAAGATTTGGTACAGAGTGCATGCAAATTTTGGGAGTTTCATGATGATTTGTTTGGAACACAAAGTACACATGAACCCTATATTACATACCAGAGATTTCTCCAATGCAGCAATTTGTGCAGGCATGCCTCCTCTATCGACAGCACGGTTGGCTGCAGTGTAGGAAGGAATGACATTAGAATCAACCAATTTGAATGAAATTTCAAATGCTAAAATGGAAGGGTCATTTATTGCCAAAACCTGTAGTGTCACCTCCAGCAACTTGCTTCATTAAACTTAAAATACTTTCCTGTAGAAAATAATATGACAAATAAATAAACTTCAATCCTAATTAGAATATAAAGTAAAACTATATGGCTAATCATACCCTTTGAACAATATTTGTCTGCAAAACAGTATTCAATGCTGGAAAAAGATAATAGCCAGAAAGATTTAATGACGAAGCATCACAAGGAGATGGTAGAGGTGATGGTAGAGGTGACGGTAGAGTTGATGGTAGAGGAATTGCAGGATGCGGGGTAATCACCTACATAGCCCAATGCAAAAAAGATTTAGTAAAATATGATAGAAACATATCTTCAGGGCATATAATGTGCAAAGTAGTAGTTTAACAGTTTAAAAGAAATATAGACTCCATGGTCAATTTCCCATGCTTAAGTCTCTTCTTTCACATCCAATGAATTTCTTATCCGGTCTGAAATAAAATAATAATCCTCTAATGCCCATAGCAACAGTTACGACATTCTTTGCAACAGCAACAAAGCTTAAAATTTACCAAACATTAAAATATGACTTATTAGCTACACCTGCGGTTCAAACCTTAGACATAACAGTGCAAGTCCAGAATTGGCAGGAAAATTATGTATGCCATACTTCAAGACCTGATTTTCTAATGTTGAGCCTCCAACTTAACATCTATGCCCTTCCAAACAAGGTAACCATCAAAACTTCCTGGATAGTTGAATTGTAAAACAGGATGTATAAAGATGATACTGAAGATATGGGAAAATGCTGTTCTGGGTCACATTTCAAGACAAAAATATTGATTAATCACCACCAACGTTCCAATAAATCCCAAAAAAGAGATCACAATTGATGCAAGTGACTAAGAGAAGAAACTCAAAAACCTGTTGGCAAGGGTGTTTTGGTTTACAGGGGAGTATAGAAATTTGGGAGGCGATTCCTATTGTATAATGTGGGTGCCTTTGGCAGGAAAGGAATGCTAGAATTTTTAAGGGATGAAAGTAGACTATTTTAGACCTGAAAATGTTGTTCTTCAGATTTTTTTTTTTTTTTTTTTGACTGTATGTTGGCATTATTAGCCATGTTAGGTTTGATTGATCATTGTACTTTTAGTGATTGATGTTGAGGTACCCATAGGATACATTCTGAGTACTTGGGCCACACTCTTTTAAGTCAATAGAGAATGATATTTTATCCCCAAAAATAAAAATATATATGAAATTTATTCACTCACTTGGTAGCCAGAGCTTAAGTGTTAGAGAAGTAAGATGAAGCTATAGTGATTGCAGAACAGAGGAACGGGAAAGATGTCACGGGATATCAATGTAAAGTGCTCTAACTAATTTCAGATAGGAGGAGCCACTGCTTGTTCTTAAAGCTACAAGCCTGCAAGTAAATTAGAAGGATCTCCTTCGAAACCAAGTGATGAATTTCAAAGTAAAAATAAGACGACACAGTAGGTATCTTGAACTGGAAAAAAAAAAATTGTAGATGTAATAGCTAAGTTGCGTGTCTAGAAGTAGCAGAAGAATACAGATAAGTATGGCCAGAACAAGCATCTTGCAAGAGACAGGATCATTTATCTTATATTTCTTTACGAAGGTTTTGCATCCACACCCTATGCACCAATATTTTGAATTACACTTTGGGGACAGTTTTGACTCAGCTATTAGAACAGAATATTCCGGTACCATCTACTCCGCATTGCATTATGTGAACCATATGGAGAGAGAGAAATCGTTGAGCTTTTGAGAACAAGGAGCATTCAATGCAAGATATTAAGAATAGTTTTTGGAGATATCAGTTTGAGTAATTACACTTCAATTGGGGGGAAGGGGGGGGGGGGGGAGGGGTCATGTTCCCTCATTGATTTTTGGACCTAATGAGTGTCCATTTAAAATTCTTTAAGGGCACTCACATTTGAGAGTACCTTCTACCTAATAAATTATTCTCTTAGTTATCAACATAGATATATGTAAAACAATAACTTTTTTAGAAATTAAAAGTCACGCAATCTCATTAACCAATATAAATTCATAAAAGAGAGAGAGAGAGAGAGAGTTGTTCGTCCTCTTTATGAATAGAAATTAACTTTTACCAAATCTATTTTAATGTTCAGATAGATAGCTATTCAAGCGACACACCAGAACCATAAAATAGACAAGCAAATAAAGCCCCAGCGTTTTAGCTCAAGTGGTAAAAGTGTGGGATGGTGTAAGAGTAGGTCATAGGCTTTGGTCTTGTGGGCAGAGAGAGAGAGAGAGGAGAAACTTAAATGTACTTTGGCATAATTAACCCAACCTCACCTGCATACTGTGACTCTTTTGCAGTATGGGACTCGGGGCCACCTGAAAGAAAGGGGGAAAAATTAGCCTTCACAAGAGAGGTAAATCGGAACTACAATTAACAAAATCACCTTTTCTAAGTCAACATTTTCGGAGGTCACTTTGAACCGTCCTCTCTGCTGAACAACAGGTGCCTTTGCTTTCTCATCAAACTCATCACTGTTTGCTGCAACAATAATTTGGCTAATTGAAAAAAGGGCAGATATTACCGTCCAAGAAAATTAGAGAAATCAAAAATCAATCACATCAAAACCAAAACCAAAAAAAATTGTTTCCACATGAAATATAAATCAAGAAAAGAAATTAGCAGATGCCTGATGATTTTGATGATTTAGAAGGAACTTCAGATGGCACATCATCTGCTGCCTGCATAAATGTCGCTGCAGTGCAATTTGTAGTGTTCTGGGATAGATTTTGCAATTTATCACTGAAAATTCATTAAAATTGAAATGAGAACTTTCAGAAGAAGAGCGTAATAAATATCACATATTATGTTTGGATAATTTAATTCTGTAATCATTTTCTTTTTCCTTAAAAAGAAAACAAAAAGAGTTAAGTCAATGTTATCATCACAAGGGAATTGTTTAGTAAAGCTGTCAGCAGACTCAAGAAGAGAAAAGTATTGATAAACTACCATGTGTCCCAAAAGTTTAGGAAAAAATACTATAATAACCTAACACTAGTCCCAAAAGCTTAAGCTAATAGGAAAGAGTGAATTTAATTTCTTAACCAATATCCTAACAAGTATCATAACTGCTAGTTGAACAATATATGTAAATACAAGTATATAGTGCACAAATTCATATATTTTGTTCAACCTCTGGGTAGAAAGGAAAAATAAATATAAATATAAAAAATATAAAAAAGAAGAAGAAGAAGCAGACACTTCTTATCATTAATAAGAAACACAAAATTTTTGGGAGTCAGTTTCTATTAAATGAATAAGTTGAGTGTCAGACCTGCCTCTCTCCGAGGGAGAAAGGTACCATTTGGCTACAAAGGCCACAGGTGACTGGAAATTTCAAGTAATCAAGAGGACTAGGCAGTTTCACTTCATTTCTAATACTAACTTCTGAAATTATTGACTTCTAGTTGTTACAAATGAAAATGTACAAAGTCTAGAATTATTAAATTTTCTCTCATAGCCTTCAGAATAACTGAGTCTGGATCCCATGGTCGTGTCATTAACTTGTGTTCTCCTTCTATGAACACTTTGAGTAGTGAAATTGCCAAGAGAAAGCACCATATGAAGAGTAATATGCAGATGTGCTATTTTTATATATAGGATTCAATGTTGAATACCGAACTCATTTTAATCTTGAAACTTCAGACCAAACAAGATTTGGATATTTGAGATTTATAGATTTTGAAGTTAGACCAATTCTTACTTTTACCAATTCATTGAAAAAATAGCAAGTTATATATAAGATTCTATGAAATAAAATATTTTATTCCTTACCATTGTATGTCAAGTTAAGACTTCCACTTTTAGTAGTTGATTCCTCCATAGCTAGGAGGTTAAATGGATGTATTATTTGTTTTTCCATCCAAAGAAAAAAAAAAGTACAAAGAAATATAGAGGAAAGATCAAAATTTCAGCATGATCCAGCACTCAGAAAGTAGAATAGCACAGAACTAGATAAGACAATATGCATATGGTGGCTTGTGCGTGTGAACTAGAATTTATGATAAGGTAATTAAAAAAAACGTAGGTTCATATTGATTAGGTAGTCAGAAATAGTGAGAAGGTGCAATATTACACTTTTCCCTAGTAAAATCACAGATAAGATGGTAATTAGTATCTACGAGAATCCAACCGTTTCAGACATGCCAAAACTCCCAATTATTATGTAGATTCAGAGTCAAACCTCTCTCCTTTACTTTCAGCAAGATCATCATGACGGGGTGAAGAATTCTGTGAAATCTGCTGTTCATGGCATGAACTGGCAATGCTGGAGTCGTCATCAGATTTTTCACATTTGACTCTGGAAAGTGAAAAACATGACTGTAATTAACATTAATTTAAGCATTATCATAACCAAAAGGTGTGGAAATGGCATTTAAATTTTAAAACAGTAACAAAGCTTCCCAGTTAAAAGCAATGCCATTGTATTTCTAGAACACTTCTTACAATTGAATATTAAGAAACCAAGCCAGTAACATATTACGGTAGAAAAGCTGCAAACACCATTTCAGATAACATACTTGACTTCATTTATGGTTGCATCAACTAATGGAGAAAGCATTGGTTGGTTCTGGATCACATCATTATCTTCCTGTGAAATATTAGATCAGGAACACACAGAAACTCTTACAAGAATTTACCAACCAAAAAAAAAAAAACTGGTAATTTTTAAGGGCAAGTGTATTAAGACACATATAACCTCCTGAAATATTTTATCCAACTAAAGTAAATGATTCTCAGTATATACCAGTTCTGCAACTTGAAAAGAGTCTTGAAACTGCAATTGCTTTTCAGGTACATCAAGCGCAGACAAAGAATTTGTGCTCCCTCGGTTGGAATCAGTTAGAGGGTCATCAACATCCTGGATCTGACAGAATGAGAAACATATTCATATAATCATGAAATTTTAAGGAGCCCTCAGATATCATGTGATTACATCACCAAAAAAACAAAAAAAAAAGGATAGATGGCAGTACCAGGGAAGCCTGGGCCTTCACATCTTCAAGATTGAAATTCCAACCACTAATTCCTCGTTTATATTCATTCTACAAAACATTACAAGAATGTATTAAAGGCTCGTATAACATAATGATGACACCAACATCAAAAAATAAAAACCTTTCTAAGAAGTCTAAGAATGTCCATATTCAGACACTAATACAATCTGATCATGATACAAACAGTTTTTTGATGAGTAAAGACTATTTTAAAAATGAAAAAACATAGGGAGTGACTTAGGTATATAGGCAGGCTGCATACAAAAGATCATAGCCTAAGTAAAATATCACTGATCATGATACAAATACAGTGAAACCATAAAATTATATATTTAAAGTAAAAAATAAAAAAGGATACTCATCCCCAGAGTAAATATGCAAATCATCAACACTGACAGAAATTAACAGTAGAACAGAAAAAGCTTTGTGATATCAATGTTTTTTAATTAATAAGTTACACGCAGATTAAGATAACGTTATCCAGTCTACATACCTATCGCTCATCTCTATTTCCTATTCACTTTAGTCCTTATACTTTCAACCTTGTTTCAAAAAAATCCTTATCATTATTTGATGGACAAAAATTTTAATATGGCGAACACAAGTCATGCCATGTCATAGGCTCTACATCATCAAAGTGACATTGGTTTCATGTATTCCATTTGCTATGTCTGCATTTCAATCTATCAAATAACAGTAAGACTTTTTTGAAACATTTTAAAGTACAAAGACGATTTTGAAACAGAGGTCAAAAGTTAAGGACCATATATGCAATTTGACCTTTTTTATATCTAAGGTGCAGCAACTTTCTTGGCAACTCTTGTAAAGCTTTCCTCTAGTCTATGAAAACAGATCTAATAGTTTTCACAGGTCATGGTTATAATTTTAATTATCTTCCCAACTGAATAATATTATACTTTTTCTTTAAATCTCGGTCAGATGACTCCTGGTCCTGTAAATTGATCAAATTGTTCACATATTGATTTAAGTATATCAAAAGATGTAGCATAACACATAAAAAGACAAGAAGAAATTTTACGACACACATCCGTATCAGCAATATATCAGCATTTACTCTTCTTGATTTAAGAGGAGAATTCCAACCTGTGAAATTTCCTCCTTCTGGCCATCTGGCATTTTCTTTTGTGCAAGCATATCTTCCTCCTTTCTCTGTGATTGGAAAAAGATGTTACTAATAGTAGTACAGATCAAAACAGCATAGAATGATTATGGTCATATCCTCAAAAATGATAAGCTAACCTTTAATGCCTTAATGCGATCACCAAGAGCAGGCAGGCCCTCCAAAAGTGTTCGTGCAATATAATCATTTGACCGAGCTTGCTTGAAGAAGGAGTGCTTCAACAACTTCTTTGCGGAAGGCCGTTTTGAAGGATCTTTTACCAAGCAACTAGCAATCATCTGCTTGAATGACTGAAGACAAGGAAAGACCAAAAAGCATTTAGAGTGACAGAACCATAACCAAAAGGCGTTTTTGAAGGAGCAAAAATATTGTTGAGAGCATACCTTAGAAAACTTCCTGTCCCTTTCATAATCAAGGCCAGGGGGTGCATTTTGCAAGGTCATGAGCAGTACCTGGCAAAAGTAAACTTCGTAGGTTCAATGAGCTTCTGGGTGTTTCAAAAAAGATGCTGATAAAAGCATGTCACATTTTAGTCTATGCACCTTCATTGGAGGATACTTTGAGAAAGGAGCATGACCATGGGCAAGTTCCAAAGCAGTTATACCAAATGACCAGATATCAGCCCTACAGGAAGAAATTGTGGAGCAAACATAATTGTCTAATAAGAGGATAGTGGTGATGGGGTCAAAAAAGGAGAAATTTTTTAAATAGTAATGGACACTTAAACAGACTTGAAGTCATATCCATGCAGTTGCTCCATAACTTCAGGTGCCATCCTGCAAAACAAAGATTCAAAATTCTTGATCCTTGAGCATTTCATAGCAAGAAACAATAAGGCAATAAACCAAGGAGCCTTATGCTGTTTAAACATTCACTTCAGTTTCTAATTTAAATGAAAATTTTCTAGAGTTTCAAAACGTTAGTTGATTCAATCATGATGTACTTCTATAGTTAAATTGCTAATGTCAGCTAAGGATGCCCCAAGGCCTAGCTAATATATGGCATTAATCTTGATTTTGAAGAACAGAACTGGGAATTAGAAGGAATGTTATGTGCAGAGAAAGAATACCAGCAAGGTGTGCCAACAAATGTGTTCCTCATGCGTTGCCTATCACCTGAATCAAAAAGGCAGGCAGAAACACCAAAATCTCCCAGCTTGATTCCACCACGTGCATCAATGAGAATATTCCCAGCCTATGACAAATATAATATAAGATGATGAGCAAGGAATTAGAAGCAAAATATACATGTAGTAATTTCGGAAACAATTGTTAATAATCTTGTGAGCTCTATAACAACTAACTACGCACTGCCAGGAATTAAAGGAGGTAGCAACATGCGATACCAAATAACTCAAAATCTCTATCTGGGCACAAGCCCCATAAAGAGTCACAACTTCCTCATCCCTTAATTCACCAAAAGTATACTTCTTAGCCTTATCCTCTTTCTATAAGAAGTTTGGTCACATACCGCTGTTTTACCATTCTATTTGCATTCTAAGCAAGCTGGGATCAACGATTCTGCAGTAAAAGCTACATGTTTTATTAACATGACCGGAAATCTTGGCATCCAAGGGGTCTAAATTTAAATTATTCATATTTATAGCCCACTATCAGGCATCATCCAAAATCAAAACTACCAAACATATTAGTATATGTCAGAACAGGCATGTTTGAATTGGTTAAAACTTGCCTTTCCCTCCATCATATTGAACTAAGGAGCACAACCTTACCCTCCATTGTTTGACAGCTCATGTCAAGAAATTTAGGGTTAAGCTATAATACTGTGCAAATTCTAGTAAAAGAAAATCACCTTATGTTTTTTGATTGGTAAATTACACACAGCTAGTTGATCTTGAACCCACGACCTCACCCTCCATCCCATTATTATTGGAGGAAGTACCAATTGATCTATATAGCTCATTAGTTAAAAACAATTTGTAGGAACTTAATATTAGATATTAGTGATACAAAACTATGGATAAGATCATATCAGCAAAAACATTTTAGGTTCAGAACAATGAAAAAATAGTTGAGCTTCCAAACAAGGAGGCCTAATACAAATTCTAGGGATGCAAAATTATACAAAGATGGAAAGTACTCAGCCCAAATATGTGAAACAAGTAACTGAATTGTGATGAAGGATCAATACTCACTTTTACATCTCTATGTATATGGCCATGATGATGAAGATAGTCTAAACCTTTCAATACTTCTCGTAAAATGGTGGCTATAACTAGCTCTTCAAAACCATCAGGATATGCAGCCTTCAGTATGTGAAGACAAGATCCCCCAGCCATGAATGGCATGACAACCCACAGATTATGGTCACTGACAAACGAGCAATGTGATTTAAGGACATTAGGATGATCAACCAAGTTCATTATTTGTGCTTCACGAGAAACATTATTCTGTGGAGAGCACACATGAAAGAATATGTCAAAACAAGTCTTTGCAAATAGCAACAATAATAAGGGTAGGCAGTATGAATAGTGCAAATTTCAATCCCCAAATATTTTCTGATACAAAATGGCTCTACCAGACCTAAAAAATAATGTGCCAACTGCATTCATCCTAAAAAGGTTTACATGAAATTAAGGGACAAAATTTGTTCATAAAATTCTATACAAAAAGTTCATTCTTGAGAAAATATATAGCAAATGCGCGACCATATTGGAGTAATTTGAGCTATGTAATCCAAGTTGCAACACAGATATAATACCATTTGTTGGCACATTTTTATTTCAATTGATATCGGTTTGTTAGCTTTACTAATTACAAAGAGCTTGAATTTCCTTAAAGAGTGCGAGATTTTCGTGCCTCAACCAAATTTGTCTCACTCTAATTTTTTATCTTCGCGTTTCTATTTGATTTCATTCTAGTTCTGAATTTCTTGTAATTTTTATTATATTTTTAGTGTATTGTCGCTAACACCATTAAATAAGTACTGCACATAAGCGCAAATTCAATCCTCTCTCCTACACAAAAATTAGACTATATTTTGTAATCACATCAATTTTGATATTGCCGAAACCAAATCTCGAAGCTTAAATTAGCTAATGTTAGCAATCAAGCACCTTTTTTTGAATCTAATCATTTCAGTATCTAAACATTCACTAAATTGAGAGAGCTCACAATCAAATTTTCTATTTTCCTTTTCGTACAAATAACCGTCAATATTTTCTAACCACGTCTACAATTCTGATACAGCCAAAACAAAATCTGGAAGCTTAAATTAGCTAATATGATAATATCTTAAAATTCACCTAATTGACAGAGCGCACATTCAAATTTTCCAGTTTCATTTTCTTAAATCAAACATACTGAAACCAAATCATCGAAGCTTAGATAAACTAATAGTAGCAATCAAGCATCGTGTTTTTCGATATTTCAATATCTTAAAATTCACTTAATTGAGAGAGCTCACATTCAAATTTTCTATTTTCCTTTTTCCTACACATAAACGTGAATATTTTCTAACCACATCTACAATTCTGATATCACCGAAACAAATTCACAAAGCTTAAATTAGCTAATATTAGCAATCAAGCAACTTTTGGACCTAGTAATTTCAATATCTTAAAATTCACTTAATTGACAGAGCTCACATTCAAACTTTCCGGTTTCGTTTTCTTAAATCAAACATACTGAAACCAAATCATCGAAGCTTTGAAAAACTAATAGTAGCAGTCAAGCATCGTTTTTTGATATTTCAAAATTTTAAAATTCACTTAATTGAGACAGCTCACATTCAAATTTTCTATTTTCCTTTTTCCTACACATAACCGCGAATATATTCTAACCACATCTACAATTCTGATATCACCGAAACAAAATCACAAAGCTCAAATTAGCTAATATGAGCAATCAAGCAACTTTTTGGATCTAGTAATTTCAATACCTTAAAATTCACTTAATTGACAGAGCTCACATTCAAATTTTCCGGTTTTGAAACCAAATCATCAAAGCTTAGATTAACTAATAGTAGCAATCATGTAAATTCACTTAATTGAGACAGCTCACATTCAAATTTTCCTTAAATCAAACACACCGAAACCAAATCTCGAAGCCTATATTAGCAATCAAACAACTTTTTTTGGATCTAGCTATTTCAATATCATGAAATTCACAAAGCACAACATTCATATTTTCCGGTTTCCTTTTCTTCAATCAAACACATACACACATATAGAACAGAAAATACCAGATCGCAATTGTCACGTTCGAAATCGAGGATTTTGACAGCGACGACCTCGTTGAGAGGCGTACAGAGAGCACGATGAACCGAAGCGCTCACGCCGGCACCGACCTCTTCGTAAAGCGTGTAATGCTCAGCTCCAATCGGATACTTCTTCTTCTTCTCCATTGTTTCTCTCTCTCTGTCTGAGAATTTCGAATTCAGTGAATAAAATGAAAGAAAAAAGTTTAGGGCTGTGATTATTAATATAAGGTCACGGTAAAGCTAAGAAAAGGAAAAAAAAGTGGGCTATTCAGTGATCAATGATGACGATTGACGAAGATTTTTATTTTTTTTCTTCCTCTCTTTTTTTGTGTGGTTTGTTTGTTTGTTCGTTTTAATTTTTCTTCTCAAATCCCCAGATTTCTCGTGATTTTTGTTTCCTTTGTTTGTTTTTGGGAAAAAGAGAGAAGAGAGAGAGGGGAAACGAAGCTATCGGATCGGCGGTGGAACTGGGGAAAGAGGGAAAATAGGGAAAAAACGTTTGTAAGCAGAAATCCCGCCACTAGTTTTCCTTTTGTTTGCAAATTTATTATGGAGCTACATTAAAAAAAAATAGAAAAAAAAAAAGCCTAAATTGTGTATTTGGCTTTTCCCCAACTAACTGTCACGTGACCTGCGCATGTGATTACGTATATTTACTTACTTTTTTTAGATAGATTGATTAATTAATAATTTACGTGTGCCATTGTTGTTCTTCTTGTTTTGTATAACTAGAAGATATATACACTCAAATTAGTCATTAAAATTAAAATCTATAATTTATGGAGTAGACTATTTTTAGTTTTGGGAGTATTATGTCGGTGCAAGATAGGGTTCTCCAAAAAAAATTTATGTCGGTACAAGATAGGGTTTAATTAAAAGTTATATTTGTAAATAAATTAAAACTATAATAATTTTTTTCTCAAAAAAAAAACTATATTAATATATTTTTTAATGGGAAAAACTTTAATTTTAATTAATTTTCTTCTCTGATTTTTTGGGAAAAAATATATCAATTTTTTTAATGTGTAAGGTAAGAATTTTACTTATATTATTAAATCATAAAATTATGATATAATTCAAAATAATTAAAATAAATATTAAATATAAAAAAAAAATTATTTGAAACTTTTGGTAATAGATGTTTAGTTGAAATAGAATGTTATGACACTCAAGGTAATAGAGTTTTAGTTAGAGGAAACTATTGATGGTGGAGTTTTTTTAAAAATATATAGAGAGTATAATTTAATGTAAACAATCTTCATAATAATAATAATAATAATAATAATAATAAGAGTGATGAAGAAGATTGTTGCAAATCAAAGATAAGCACTTAGCCATTAGCATAATCACAATTCATGACATGAGATTATTATATTAGTATATAAATTTTTATGATTTGGCAACATCTTTTATATTTTCTTTGTCACATGGCTGTACGTCAAACTGGAAGCCAATGAATCCACTAAAAGCTACAATGCTAAAACCTGTGTCAATTTTTTGTTTTCCTCTCTTTTTTGGTTTCTTGTTGTCTTTTTCTTTCAGCAATTTGAAAAGAGTTTACAATACTATGTTTTAGATGAATGACACTTTTTCATCTTAAATTTCACATCATTTGTAATTTCACCACGAACTATAAATTTATTTGATTTACAATAAAATTTGAGAAAATGGCATCAAATTTTATTGTTAAGTTACATGTTAATTTAGAGAGAGATAGAGAGACTATAAGTTCGCACAATTGCACCTGGCCCCAAGAACAGTTACGGGCCCAGGCCCAATGAGCCTTAAACAATATGAATTTGTAGAGTGTGGGCTTGAAGGAGTTAGAAGTATGCGGGGATTAAATGACAAACTAAGGATTTCGAATACTTGGAAACAATAAGGAATATTGTAAATTGGCATGGACGTAAGCGGAAATTCTTCCTATATTATCTCCCTTTCTTAGTCTTTTCTTTCTTTTTAGGTTACAAAAAGTCCCTCTTTCTTCGTCTTAAATTGCTCTTTATATACTACTCTTTTGAATGCTTTGTACACGTGTTGCTCTCTCACCTCCCACTTAGCCTAGATATTTCTTTTCTCGGTGCCTTTGAATAGTAACCGAAGTTTCTCTTCCACTCATTTCGAGTGTCACTTCCCCGTAAATGCGGCCGGGGTGGTAGGTGCGGGGTCTTTAATGTGGAGGTAGCAGCCTTTATCTTTGACATTTCTTGACAGGTTGGGCGTTCTAGGGTGCTCCCCTTTGGACCATTGGCCTTAGCGCTTGTGTCATCCCGCCCAACCTTTACTATGAAATCCCGAGTTCTTAGGTGCTCGTCCAGAGGTAAGTTCACCCTCGGCGGATCCGCGTAGCCTCGGGGTATGGGCCGACCCGTAGCACTAACAACTTCCAAACCCGGGGTCAGGTCGGCCTTTCCTTAACACGGCCCAAAAGGCCCACGTTCCACATCGGATCCTTTTGCCCCCGCAATAGCCCCTCAAAACTCTAATTTTCAATGTCCGAGGAGAAAAATAGGGTTTTGATCCGACGAGAACCTACTCCAATCATTTTGTGAGTAATGGCACGTGTGGAAATCGTTTCGCGTCCCAGAAGATGCCATTTGGCGGTTTTATTTTGAACAACGCGCGTATTTAATGCTGCCAGTTATACTTTGTCCCTCACGTTCAACGGTGAGATGGGCATCCAACGGCCCTCCTTACTCCACGAAATTTTAGGCGGGACAAATATAATTTCGAGGCCGCCCTTTCGCACGTCGTGACGCTTCGGGAACCTGCGCCTTCATTTAATTCCTCTGGGGGTAATCCCATCAAGACATCAGCCATCATTCCTTACTTGCAGAAAACCGTGGAAATTCGCACTCCTTCAACCTTGTAAGTTCTTGCTCCTATTCTTAACCTTTTTCTCCTTGATATTTGTCCTCGGCTATCACTACAAACACTATCCCTTTTAGAGTTTAGTCTATCGTTCCTCTGTAATGGGAAAATTCAAGTGTCTAGTTGATACCGCCGCTGGGATGGAAGGCTTTAGAGCCAAGTACCGTATTCCCAGCGACGTAGGGTTAGAATATTGCCGGCCGCAATGGCCGTGGCCGGTTCTAGGAAAGAGGGAGAGGTTATCATTCCTATGATAGCCTTTCTAGAGGGTGGGATGACCCTTCCAATGAAACCTGTAACTAGGGAGTACCTTCGCAACCACCGGTTGTGTCCCGATCAATGCCTCCCAAACGTTTTTAGAGTTCTAGGTAGTGTAGATGCTCTAAACGAGCAGATGGGTTTAAACCTCACATGGCACGATGTCGTGTTCCTATATGAGTCCCATAAACTTTCTAAGGTAGGTTATTACATTAAATCTCGGTCCCGGCACCGTTAGGCTAATCTCCCCGTCTCGCCCAAATCAAACAAAGGCATGAAGGACGACTACTTGATCGTGTCCGGGAACCGGCACGACGGCTTCACGCCCGGTTGAGTGGGGGGATCCGGGTGCGACGCCGTAGGATTAATCTCACCAAAACAAATCTTCTCCTATCACACACACAGAAATGCGTTTTTTTACTTTCTTAAATTTGTTAAACATCTACGTAAATCTGACCAAGTTTGTTTGTTTTGACGTCTTTTTTGCAGATAAGCAACACGTGCGTCCTCGCCTGAGTCACTGTAGCATGGCGGATCTAGAGCGGGGACTTCGCTCCGAGGTGTTCGTTAGTGAAGACCTACAACTCCGGGCTGCTCACCTTATTCTTGGGTACACCCCCTTTCCAAAGACTTCCGGGAGATAGAGAACGCCATAATTGCGGGCGACCGAAGACGAAAGAGGATAAACGTAGCTCGGCCCCACTTTTTGGACGACGAAGTGACCTCCGGACGCTCCTAATACCATTTTGTACAACCGGCCGATAGGGCTAGCGGTCCCCTCGCCGGGTGCACTCACAAGCAGCTTGTCGTTCCAGGAAGAGCGGTGTCTTCTTCATACACACTTGACGACGAGATAGACCAATTTCATCTCGAAGACACCGAGAGACCTCGCGGGAACCAGTTTGTGGTACTTTCCGACGAGGAGGAAGAAGCCACCGAGGCCTCTGGAATTGCAGGGTTTGTGGTTGCCCTTCCCGAAGACGAATTAGAAGAAGACATGGGAAGAATGGAGGGTCTCCTCACCAATAGGGCTGCTAAGGTTGCGAGAGAAGAAAACGGGGGACGTCCCATGCTCCCAGGCTTACCTCCTCCTCCTCCTGCAGCTGAGCCATGCCAGTAGGGGATCCCAAGAAGAAGAGGAAGGGGGATAATGAGGGGACGATTAATAAAGACCCCAAGAAACCACGCCAACAACTCCCACCGGCCCAGCAGCAGAAGCTGGACAAGGGCAAGGGTAGAGCCCGTTCGGTAGAAATCGGGGAAATCAAGGACGATGCTGAAGTGCGCCGAGCACCGACCACCTGGTCACCCGATCTAAGGCTGGACGGCGCACCCATCTCCTGCCAATCCAGCATAAGGGCAGTTCAACAAGGCCACGCCCACCACCTGGCCGAGGTCTTGGAACGCCCTCTTCTGTTGCCCAAGGACATGGAGACCTTGGAAAAGATGGGCCAGCCACAACTATTCCTCTCACTAAAAAGAGACTTAGTGTTGGTAAGTTTTTCTCCTTTTTTAGGGAGATTCCACTTTTAATAATATTTATAGGTAAGTTTGTTCGTTATTATTCCTAACTCCATCATACTTTACTACAGGCTATTCAGGAGGTCTTCGTAGCTGAGAAGTTTATTGAAGACACTCGGAAAATAGCCAGGACTGAGCTCGAAATCAGGATGGAAACTGAGAAGTCCTTGGGCACAGCCCTTGCTGCGAATGAGAAGTTGACCTCGGAGGTGGCTGATCTGAGGAGAGAGAAAAATGGGGTCGAGTCAAACTTGAAGACCATGAAGACCCAGATAGAAGGACAGCGCAAGCTCCTTCATGAAAGAGATGAAGAACTCTCCCAAGCTCAAAGGGAGTGCTCGGATCTAAAGAAGCAACTGGCTCTGATGAAGGAAGAAGCCAGCTCCTTCCAACTCTCTCTTCAAGCTGCCAAGCAGGCAAGTTTTGATGAAGGGGTAGCAACCACTGAGGAACAGCTGACAGAGGAGTTCGCGGCTTTATGCCGCGATTACTGTCAAAAAGTATGGGGGGAAGCTTTAAACGTAGCAGGAGTTCCCCAATCTTCGGATTCGAGGAAGTCCGAGAACGTTTGGCTTCCCCTAGAAATACAGGAGATTGAAGAGGCTCCTGCTGTTACTCCTACCCCTGAGACAACTCTTCCTGCTCTACCTCTAGTGGTCACACAGCAAATTCCTGATCCTACAAAACCTTCTGGTTCCAACAAAGAGAAGGAAAGAGGAGGGGATGCAGAGAAGGATTTAAGCCAAACAGTTGAACCCAACGTCCCTCCAACGAAGACAGCGGATAAGGGAAAGCAGATCTTGACTCCCTTTGAGCTGGAGTTGAGAAAGACCGAGGGCACTAGTACCTCTCAGCAAGAGCCTCCTCCAAAAGCTTAGGACTTAGCTTAGGGCTTCTCTTTTTCCATTTTTGAACTATCTATGTAATGCATATTTAACTGATTAATGAAGAACAATTTCATTTGCCTTTCACTTGGGTTGTATCTGCTATACTTTACCTTACTTTTTTTTTTTTTTTTTTGTACTTGTTATAAAGATTGCCATTAGCACATAACCAAAAATTTCTCAGAGTAAACAAATCTAACTCCAAGGATTGCACAATCATAACTTTCACATAATCTTATGCACATCATTAAAGATTTAATAAAGGTGACATGGTTAATATATTTAAACAATGCCTTGATTAAAAAGAGGAATTCATATAACGATTAAACCCTCATAATGCATAACACCGTTTCTAGTAGGATGTAAGATCCGAGGACCATTCCTTGCACAAAATTGCTTAACACTTAAAGATATGAAACTTAAGGTTCGAGTTTAATAAACAGTAACGCATTAACATCCAGACGTAATAAGGAGATAACCTTGATCAAAATTGTGGTCCGAAGACAAGACTTAACCCATTTTACGTTTAATCCTTAAAAATTATAGCTTCAAATGTTAATTTTCCCAAAGTAGGAGGTCCGAAGATCCGGCATAACTAAGGTTCTGTTTAACAAGTGACAAGACATCAATTTCTACAAGGTTTGTGATCCGAGGACTGCACTTAACCAAGTTTCTGTTTGATTCTTAAAAATTATCACTTCAAATGTTAATTTTCCCAAAGTAGGAGGTCCAAGACCGGCATAACTAAGGTTGTTTAACAAATGACAAGACATCAATTTCCACAAGGTTTGTGATCCGAGGACTGCACTTAACCAAGTTTCTGTTTGATTCTTAAAAATTATCACTTCAAATGTTAATTTTCCCAAAGTAGGAGGTCCGAAGACCCGGCATAACTAAGGTTCTGTTTAACAAATGACAAGACATCAATTTCCACAAGGTTTGTGATCCGAGGACTGCACTTAACCAAGTTTCTGTTTGATTCTTAAAAATTGATAATTGCGAGCGTCAGAGCTACTCATAACTTTGAAATACAAACTGACAAAAGCTCATTTCATTAATAATAATACCTTCTAAGATTACTTACATTCCATGGACGTGGAACAATTCGTTCGTCTAGATCAGCTAGCCTATATGACCCTATACCTGCTACTGAAACAATGCGATAGGGGCCTTCCCAGTTAGGTCCTAGCTTACCCCATGCTGGGTTCTTAGAAGTGCCTACAACTTTCCTTAATACAAGATCACCAGGTGCAAGTGGTCTTAGCTTCACATGGGCATCATATCCTCGTTTTAGCTTCTGCTGATAATAGGCCATCTGGACCATAGCTGCCTCACGCCGTTCCTCAATTAAATCAAGATCTTTCTCTAGAAGTCCCTGGTTATTCTCTGGGCTAAAAGAACTTGTCTTTAAAGTAGGAAAACCAGATTCTAGTGGTATCACCGCCTCGGCTCCATAAGTCATAGAGAATGGCGTCTCTCCAGTGGACCTGCGCGGTGTGGTCCGATATGTCCACAGGACATGAGGGAGCTCTTCTACCCATCTGCCTTTCGCATCGTCCAACCTCTTCTTGAGCCCGTTAACTATGACCTTGTTCGCGCCTCGGCTTGTCCATTTCCTTGAGGGTAAACCCTGGGTGGAATATCTGTTTATGATACCCATGTCACCACAATACTTCCGAAAAGCCCTACTATCGAACCGCTGGACACCATTATCGGAGATGAGTGTGTGTGGTATTCCGAATCTAGTGACAATATTTTTCCATATAAATTTCTTGGAATCAACATCTCGTATATTGGCTAAGGGCTCGGCTTCAACCCATTTAGTGAAGTAGTACGTTTCCGCGAGCGAGCCACCTTTTGTTGCCGAGCGGCTCTCGGAAATGGCCCTACAATGTCCAAGCCCCCTTGTGCGAAAGGCCAAGGGCTGGAGAGAGGGTTAAGAACCCCTCCAGGGTTGGTGGATATTAGGGGCGAACCTCGACATTGATCACATTTTCCGGCATAGTCACGAGCCTCCCTCGCATATTGGGCCAAATAACCCGAGTCGAGCTCGCTCTATGGGCTAAGGACCTTCCCCCAGTGTGGCTCCCACAAATTCTCTCATGCAATTCCTCCAACAATGCTTCTGTTGATTCAGGGTGTACACACAACAAGTACGGTCCTGAAAAGGATCGTTTGTATAGCTTGTGGTCCTCGGATAACCAGAAACGCGGCGCCTTTCGACGTAACTTTTTTGCTTCAGCCTTGGCTTCGGGAAGAATGTCATTTTTAAGAAAAGATATGATCGAATCCATCCAACTAGGACCAGGCCTTATTAGATGGATGCGAGGTGCGTTAGCAGTTACAAGAGAAGGTTTAACCAAATCCTGAACGAGGATAACCCTTGGTAAACCTTGAGCCGAGGATGTTGCCAACGTAGCCAAGGAATCTGCGTGAGTGTTTCCACTCCTAGAAACGTGAGCTAAGGCAAAGGAGTCAAATTCAGCCTCGCGGCGTTTGACCCTGGGCCAAATATTCACCGTGCAGGGTCTCTAGCCTCCATGGTTCCCATGACCTGGCCGACCACTAACTGAGAGTCCGAGAACACGTGGATTTCCTTGCCACCCATCTTATGTACCATTTGCATGCCTACCAAGACTGCTTCATACTCGGCCTCGTTATTAGTAGCCGAGAAGGCCAATCTCAAAGATTTTTCGAAGACAATTCCTTCAGGGGACATTAGAACAAGTCCAACACGAGACCCTTTTGATTAGCTGCCCCATCCACATAAACTCTCCAAAACCGAGGGCGATACGTACGTGATCACACCACGATTTTTCACCCATGTGTGCTTCTTTTGAAGTTTCTTCTAACAATGGTTCAGTAAACTCTGCCACCAAATCAGCGAGGACCTGTCCCTTTACCGATGTGCGAGGCCTGTATTTAACATCAAAGGCTCCCAAAATGGTTCCCCATTTTGCCACCCGGCCAGGTAATCGGCACTACGCAACACGGCCTTAAGCAGGGTGGGTCAAAACAACCACGGTATGAGATTGGAAATAATGAGGAAGTTTGCGCGTGGCGTGGACTACGACGAAGTGCTTTTTCCAAGGGCGGATAGCGCACCTCGGCCTCATTCAAGGACTTACTAACGAAGTAGATCGGTCTCGCTACCCCGCTTTCAGTCCTTCAAAGGACTAAGCTCACCGCGTGAATAGCCACGGCCGGATAAGCGAATAAAACCTCGTCCACTTCGGGGGCGAGATAAAATAGGTGGCCGAGAAGATATTGCTTAAAATTTGTTGGAAAGCTAATTCGCAGGTCCTCGGTCCATTGAAACCCTTTCCACCTGTGCAACAGGCGAAAGAAAGGATGACACGGTCAGTGTGACCGAGAAATAAATCTATTCAACGCAGCAATCATTCCGATCAATTTCTGAATCTCTTTTGGGTTCCTAGGCGGCTGCAAATTCTGAATAGCCTTAACTTGCAATGGGTTTACCTCTATGCCCCTATGAGTAATCATAAATCCCAAGAACTTCCCAGATCCTACGCCAAAAGAACACTTGGAGGCGTTAAGGCGCAATTTATACTTCCTTAGAACCTGGAATGTGTCGGCCAGATCTGCCATGTGAAGGTACTTGTCTTACTCTTCACCACCATATCATCCACGTACACTTCGATGGTTTTCCCCGATTCTTGTTCAAACATTCGGGTCATCATTCTTTGATAAGTAGCCCCAGCATTTTTTAATCCAAATGGCATGACCTTATAATGATAGTTCCCGGTTGGAGTAATGAAAGCAGTTTTCTCCTGATCCTCTAACGCCAAGGGAATTTGATGGTAACCCTGGAAGGCGTCCAAGAAACTCATCCGAGGATGTCCAACAGTAGCATCTACCAGTTGATCAATCCGTGGCATTGGGAACGAATCTTTAGGACAGGGCCTTGTTCAGTATCGATAAAGTCCACACATACTCTCCACTTGCCGTTCTTCTTCTTAACAACAACAGGATGAGCCAACCATTCGGGGTAGAAAACCTCTTTGATAGCCCCCGCCCTTTTGAGTTTAAGAACCTCTTCCTTCACGACTTCGAATGTTCTCGGGAAGATCGCCGAGGTGGCTGCCTCCTCGGAACAATGGCTGGATTGACGTTTAAACGATGACAAATAAAGTTCGGATCTACGCCTGGAGCCTCATAGGGGTCCCATGCAAAAACATCTAAATTATCTTTCAGAAATTCCAACAACTCCATCTTCTCTTGGTGTGGCAAAAGTATGCCAACTTGGAAAAACCTCTCGGATCATCTGTTATTACAAACTTCTCTAACTCCTCACAAATAGCCTCGTCTCCTGTCATCGCTCAGGTGCCTCCAGGCAATTGCTTATGACTCCTGGATGGGCAAGGTTGATGACTGAATTTCTAATGACGAAGCACCGCGAGCGGATATGCCTTTGCCTAGCCACTACTGGCCGCCGAGGATTTCCTCAACATGCTCCCCGAGGGGAATTTCACCTTAACATGTAAGGTAGAGGAGACGGCTCCCAAGGCGTGTAACCATGGCTGGCGAGGATGGCTGTATATGGAGAGTACGCGTCAACCACAATGAAATCTACCTCGAACCATTTCGGTGCCGGATTGAACGGGTAAACGGATCCGTCCCTTCGGCATAACGGCCCTTCCTTCGAAGCTTATAAGTGGGGAGTCATAAGGGTTAAATCTTCCAACTCCAATCTTAGCCCTTTAAATAGATCGGGGTACATGATATACTGCACCGCGCTGATCTATCATCACCCTCCTCACATCATAGTTCCCTGATTCGAGGGTAACCACGAGAGCATCGTCATGGGCTGGATAGTCCCTACCTTATCCTCCTCGGAGAAACCCAAGGCAATTAAAGTGCTTTTTAATCTCTTGACTGCTACCCACATCCTCGGCTTTGCGGATGGGAAACCGCCATAACCCTAGTGGGACCCGAGCGGGTCCTGCCAGGTGCGGCGAAGATAACATTAATTGTTCCCAATGCTGGCCGAGATGAACCGTTCCTGCGATTGTTTGAACGACTCGGACCTCGGTGGGTGACCACAAGTCTGCTTTAACTTTCCCTCACCGACGTAGCTTTCTAGATGGTTCCACGGGGTCCGACGGTTCTCGATGGTGTGGCCCACATCGATGATGCACGAGAAAAGGTTTTGATTTCTTCTAGCGGGGTCCCCTGCCATCTTGCCGGGCCATCGAAGAAGGGCTCTTTCCGAACCTTTTCTAATAAGCGGTGCAGGTTTTGGAACACAGATATTACACAGTGCCGCCGAGCCGGATTGTCCGAAGTAATCCCTCCTCGGCTTATTGTTTGTGATATCTGTCCGACCCGAAATCCTTCTTCCTGTGGGATAACCTTCTCCTTTCCTTTTCCCCTAGCTCCTGGTCTTCCTCTACCCTCTTGTATTCATCAATACGATCCATAAGACGGCGTACGCCGCGGACAGTGCTTTTCGTCAAGGACTTTCTTAGGTCGTGGTCGGTAGGGAGACCCACCTTAAAAGTATTAAGCGCCACCTCATCAAAGTCGCCGTCTATTTCATTGAACATCTCCCGGTATCGGTCGGAGTATGCTTTCGGTGTCTCCCGCTTCCTTCATGGCCATGGATAGCAACGAGTCCAATGGCCGAGGGACTCGCTACACGTAATGAACCGCGAAGCAAATGCCCTAGTTAGCTCCCCAAATGAGCTTACGGATCCTGATTTGAGGCCGTTAAACCATCTCATAGCCACGGTCCCAAGCTAGGGGGAAGACTTTACACATCAAAGTCTCGTTGTGAGTGCACTGCCATCCTCTGGTTGAAGTGACTCACGTGCTCCACCGGGTCAGTCCGGCCATTATAGATGGTAAACGTGGGCTGGGTGAACCTCCTAGGAAGCCTCCCCCTCTCAATCCTCCGTGAAAACGGAGATTTAGAGAGTTGGTGCAACGCACTCAGTGGTATCGTTACCTAAGCCCCTAGAACGAAACTTCTTACGTCTGCTGTTGGTTGATCGTCTTCTTCACGGAGGATGTTGCGCTGGTGAGGGAACATGACCTTGAACTGTACCCAACTCCCCTATCCTTCTCTGAGGAAGAACTAGACGAGGACGGGGAAACCTTACGCTTCGCGTGACGTAACTTCCTCTTCAAACGATTGATTTCCCTCTGCATGGATTTAGAACCCTCATCGTGAGTAGTGCTACCTCCTCCATGAGTATGGCTAGCGCTTGGGTATTCTGTATGGATGCTTCCCTCACGATCCCTACGATGTTCAAGACGTTCAAAGTGATCTTCCGGTTGTGATCCTTGTGACTCTGCATGGTGAGAGCCTAAGCCTGCCATAATATCCCTACCTCTTCTAGACTAGATTCCCACAGACGGCGCCAATTGTAAGTGCACAATTGCACCTGGAACGATTACGGCCCGTGCCCGATGAGCCTTAAACAATATGAATTTGTAGAGTGTGGGCTTGAAACCCAGGTTAGAAGTATGCGGGGATTAAATGACAAACTAAGGATTTCGAATACTTGGAAACAATAAGGAATATTGTAAATTGGCCTCCTCGGACGTAAGCCGAGAGCTGTTCTTATATTATCTCCCTTTCTTAGTCTTTTCTTTCTTTTTAGGTTACAAAAGTCCCTCTTCTTTCTGTCTTAAATTGCTCTTTATATACTACTCTTTTGAATGCTTTGTACACGTGTTGCCTCACCTCCCCCTTAGCCTAGATATTTCTTTTCTCAGTGCCTTTGAATAGTAACCAGAAGTTTCTCCACTGTTCAGGTGTCACTTCCCCATAAATGCGGCCAGGGTGGTAGGTGCAGGGTCTTTAATGTGGAGGTAGCAGCCTTTATCTTTGACATTTCTTCAACACCGGTGCTTCTGGGGCGTTCTAGGGTTCACCCCTTTTAACCATTGGCCTTAACTGTGTCATCCCCTAACCTTTACTATGAAATCCCGAGTTCTTAGGTGCTCGTCCGAGGGTAAGTTCACCCTCGGCTGGATCCTCGTATCCTCGGCGTATGGGCCGACCCATAGCACTAACAACTTCCAAACCCAGGGTCAGGTCGGCCTTCCTTAACACGGCCCAAAAGGCCCACGTTCCCATCAGGATCCTTTTGCCCCCCACAGAGACTATAAGGATAAAATTTAGATAAAGTTCATTAAATATTTTATGTTGGGTACTTTAGTTAAATTTAACAATGTTTAGGGTTGTTGTTAAAAATATCATTGTTTAAACTTCATTTGTCAACAGGGGAGGAGCTAGGGGGGTCGAGGGGGGCACTTGTCCCCCCTAGCCCCACCCAAAAAATCTATTAATATTTCTTGTATTATATTATATAATACAATAAATGCATTTAAAAATTATATAAATAAATGGTTAATAAATAGGATGGTTTTTTAAACCAAAACCCTCCTGATATAACATTTTTATAAATACAATTTCAAAATGATTTTTTATGTAAATAAACCCCTAATAGATAAATAATATAATGAATATGTTATTTTATTTTGAATTTTCTTGCATTCAAATATTGCTTAATAAACACACAAATGAATTGTTATTTTGCAAATTGATCTCAAATACTATATATATATATATATATATATATATATATATATATATATATATATATATATATATATATATATATATATATGTTCGCTTACACGTGCATAAATGTGATATCAAATGTAATTTCCACCCCTCCCCCCTCCCTCAAGTCAGTTCCTGGCTCCGCCACTGTTTGTCAATATAGTCATTTAGTTTTATTTAATTGAAAACCTAAAAAATTGCCATGTGCCTTTATACCAAAGAAACAAAGTAATTATTGGTTAATTTTGGGAATTTCCTACAAGTTTACACAAAATAAAGCCCAAATTATTTTTAGGCCCATTATCTCTACTCGTATCATTTTTATATTATCCAACCAAGAACAAAGCTCAAAGTTGCTATTTTTTTTAATCTAACTAAAGTCTTAGTTCTTATAGAGAGATGGATAACAAAAGCTTTCTTAATCTATTATAAACCCCAAAAGAATGAGGTAATTATGGACCAACTTTTCAACATCAACTCTACTTAATTCTCAAACACGTTACTACTATGACTTGGGATAAATATAACAACTCAAATAAATGGTGTGTGTGTGGCGGCACAAGTAGACAATTATTTGTATCATTTGTTGGATATTTAGGTTGTGTTTAACATTGGCTTAAAAACCAGTTTTTTTTTTTTACTATTTAGCATAATTTTACTATGGGTTGTGTTCACGGGCAGCAGCTTTTGACCTTTTTTTTGTACAGTTTTTGTATTTTTCTGCAGTTTTATGTCATATTTTTTAGTGTGGGGTCAACTTTGTAGAGTAAAAAAATATGAAAATAACCAAAATGACTAGTTTAATGTGATTTTCATTTATTTATTTTATTTATTATTAAATGGGACCCACTTTTGTACAACCTTAACAAGCACCAATGTGGTGTTTGTTAACATTTGTTTTTTACTATTATTTATGGGTTTCATTGCATTTTTTGTACTATTCATGAGTTCCACCGTATTATTTCAACTACCTTTCAACTTTATCTACAATACTTTCAGCAAAAAGTTTTTAGTTTCAACTAAATAAGTTGTTCTCAAATGGACTCTTAATAAACGTCTCATTTGTCTTCATTATGAGCTTGTGCCTTGACATGTTCTTTGCTATACACCACAAGTCTCTATGTGATCTAAAAGCGAGTTGTGGACTTGATTCCACCTTACTTTACACCTGAGTTGATAGGCTTAATTTTTTGGCCCTTTTGAAAAACAACCAAACAATAGTTATAATTCTATTTTAAAATTTTAAGGATTAAATTGACATACCTAATAGTTTTTTTTTAATCTAATAGTTGATGAACTGAATTATAGTAATAATTAATAGTCAAAAGTACCAAAATGAACTTTTACCCAATACATGACTAGGTAGCACCAAAAGAAAAATGCTAAGGACACACACTTTTGCACAACTTTGTGCCACAACTCGCCACATGGCGAGTTGTGATTGGTTTGAGTGTATTAGTGTGTCATGGTGACACATGGCGAGTTGTAGCATAAAGTTGTGCAAAAATATGTGTCTCTAGCATTTTTCAGCACCAAAATGAACTTTATCCAATACATGACTAGGTAGCATTACTAGGATGTGGCAGGCCTGTAATGGTATTGTTGAGACCCTACGCCCTGGGCTATGGATTTAAGAGGCTAACTGATTGATTATTGAATAAATTGCTTTCCTCACAAATTAGTACTTGTGTGTTACATGACTAACTCATGCCTTCGAGTCCTAATGAAATTCTTACAAACAAATTCAAATATTATTGGGCTGGAGTTTGTGTGTGTGCATGTGTGTATTAAATTACTAGCCCATGCCTTCAAGCCATGACTCTAGCCCAATGTTCACCAATGACTTGTGAAATTCAAAGAATATTGGGCTGGGACATGTGTGTGCGCGTCTTAAATTACTAACCCATGTCTTCAACAATGGCTCCAGCCCAATGTGAATTAAATTTGCAAAAGGAACATATTACATTTAAATCAAAAACCTCACAAATAAATCAACTTTAAAACTTTAATAATACAAAATTTTAACTAAGTAAAACTTTCCCATACAATATTTTTTTTTTTTTAGGTTGAAACTCTCTCAAAAAAAAAACTTTCCCATACATCTAGTGAGACTATTGTGTGTAAAGTATAATAAAAAAATACTATTGTGTGTAAAGTATAATAAAAAAATTTAGGACAATAATTGATGAATCAAATTGAAACTTTGCTCAAGTTAATCATATATAATTTAAAATTTTTTTTTTTTTTGGTTGGGGAAAAATATGATTCTAGTATAAAAGAACACACAAGTACACAAATCTTAGTGTAGACAAGAGAGTGAATTTTTTAGACCCCAATTTGTTTTGCTTAAAACCCGACTATGGGGCCATTGAAACTTGCAAAACCCATAGAATTTACTTAAGTTATTTTCGTTTTGAAGATATAAATCTTTTGTAAGATTTTTTTTTTTTTAACGAAAAGTCTAGAGTTTACCTCTTTGCCTTTGCTTTGCGGTGGACTCAAGTGAAGTGAATTGTGAAAATGTGATTTTTGGTGCATTTTCAATATGTCTAGCTCTTGTTTTAACCTTGGGTTTGATCATTGGCGCAAACCAGTCTCAGATTTGACATTCTTGTCTAAGTCAGTCACTTGTGCAATACATAGGAAAGTTTAATAAAATATTATTTATATACAAAATGGTTTTTTTTTATCTCTTTAATTTTGCATATAAATATTAAATTTGGTAATTATGATAATTATTAGTAGACATTTATTTTGATTGTTTGCATATGAAACATTAAATATGAAATTTGATAATTATGGTAGTTATTAATGGATATTTATTATGGTTGTAGTTTTATATGTCAACTATTAACCATATAATTATGGGTAATCATTAATAGATTTTTATTCGGATTGTGTATGTATATAGAACCATTTAATCTATTATTTAAAGAAAATATGATTTAAAAGCATTCTAATTAGGATTTAGATCCTTTAGATTTCCTAAAATACTCTACCAATATATTTTCTTAAATCCTAACTACTCTTTAATGATTTAATGGTCTTGATTTTGTCATGTCAGCATTCCACTAACAATATTCTTAAAATAATAAAATAATGTTGCAAACAAAACAATTGGCCCGTTTGTTACCGTTGTTTAAACAACAATTTTTAATGTTTAAACAACATTACACATATTTTCACACACTTTTTCATCCACACATATTTCCAAAAAATACAAACAACGTTACTAGAACAACATTACCAAACAGACAGATTATTGTTAGTAGAATGCTAACATGGCAGAATCTAGACAATTAAATTATTAAAGAATGGTTAAAATTTAAGGAAATTTATTTGGTAAAGTACCCTAGGAAATTTAGAAGATCTTAATCCTTCTAATTAAGGGTTTAAATATATAGTATAATTTAAATTCAATTCCAAAAAATATATTAAAATATTGACTTGTAAATTTGTGAAGATTCAAAAACTTAAAGTTATATGGCAAAATATTATTATGTCAACCAAAATTCAAACGTCTTTTCTTAAAAAAAATGATTTTATATAAATTATAGATTAAACAAATAAACCATATTGTCAATTAGCAGCATTTTAGCATAGAGGGGAAACAGTATCACACTAAACTACATTATAGGAGAACCCCAAAATGGCTATGGACATGTTAGGGGGGAGAATGAATCCCTAAACCTATGGGAATCTTTAATAATTCACATAATCCTTAAACAACACTTTAGTTTTATATTTACTGTATATTAAAAGTATTATAAGTTATATGAGTAACTCATGAACAAGCTTAAGCTTGTTTAAGAAGAAAATTAACCAAGTTGATCATGTGATTTATTTTGGTGACAAGCTCAAGATCGATTTGTGTTTGAAATAAAATTAAACAAACAATCTTGAACTTTTCATACTCGACTCATTTAGAGCCTTGTGCACCAACACCATTTCACTCATTTACTTTCCAAAATCTTTTTTTTTGGCAAAAATGCAAAACTAACCCTCTAACTTTCAACATTTTTCATTTCAGTTCTCTAATTTTCAGTTTTGTCATTTCAGTCCTCTAACTTTCAATTTTTGTTAATTCAGGCTTCTATTAGAACTCAATTAAGGTTACCGTTAAACTCCCTGAGAAATGGCGCCATTTTACCCTTCTTTTTTTAAAAAAAAAATTAAAAAAAAAACATTTTAAGGGGAACGATGTCGTCGTTCCTCTTCCCCTGAAATCTTTTGTTTTTGAAAACCCCCTTCACTTGAAATCGAAACAGAGACACATTTCTATAAAAAAAAAAAACACATTAAGACCCAAATCCCTAACATTGAGAGAGGAAGAATTGGTTTGATAGAGAGAGAATTGGGGGTCGCCGGTTTGAGAGAGAGAGAGAGGCCGAGTCCGTTTAAGAGAGAGGCTTAGTCGGATTGTGAGAGAGACTGAATTGGTTTTTTGAGATAGACCGAGTATGAGAAAGAGACCGAGATGAAGGTGACTGAATCGGTTTACCTTCAGAATCAACAACATCTCACAAATACCTTCGTAGCTCCAGCTCTGGGCAAGAATAATTTTGGGTAAGTGATGATAACCCAGTCTCACAAATGCCTTCAGAAACAGCAACATCTCACAATAATCAGAGAATAAACAATTTAAAACTTACCCAAATCCAGAAAACATTAAACCCCACAACAACAACAACAAAAACAACAACGAACAGTGATAACTTTTAGAAATTGATGCTCCTATAAATGTAAGTTTTAATACCTGATCTTGCAACTATGAAAACAAAACAAATATTTACTTAGAAGCTGATAAGAACAATGATTGAGTACCTATTGCCTCCAAATCGGTCTCGCCTGCCAGTATCTCGGTCTATCTCGGATTCTCAATCTGACTAAGCCTCTCTCTCTCAAACCGGCGACCCCAAATTCTCTCTCTCTCAAACCGATTCTTCCTCTCTCAGTGTTAGGTATTTGGGTCTCAATGTGTATTTGTTTTAATTTCAGGGGAAGGGGGTTTTCAAAAAAAAAAAAGAAGAAGATTTCAGGGGAAGGGAACGACCCTTAAAATGTTTTTTTTTTCTTTTAATTATGATTTAAAAAAAAGAAGAAGGGTAAAACGGTCGTTTCTCAGTGAGTTTAACGGCAACCATAACTGAGTTCTAACATAAGCTTGGATTGACAAAAATTGAAAGTTAGAGGACTGAAATAACAAAACTGAAAGTTAGAGGATTGAAATGAAAAACGTTAAAAGTTAGAGGGTCAGTTTTGCATTTTTTTTTTATAACAAGTATTTACATTTGCCCTCTTAAGATTAAAAAAAAAAAAAAAATCATAAACTTTAACTTGTGGCCCTCTTCTAAATAATAAACTTTAAACAGAAATTTTTGTTTCTTATTCTTCTTCTTCTTTTTTTTTTTTTTTTGCAGTTTGGTGTTTTATATATTTTCTTAATTGGTGTAACATTAAGGGCAATCCAAAAAAAAAATTAAGAGACAAAGGCAATGGAGTAAGATTACTCTTTTATTTCTATTTTTAATTAAGTTAGTTTCTCGGTTTCTCAAAAAAAAAAAAAAAAAAGAAGTTAGTTTCTCGATTTTATATACATGTGCATGTGTGCGCACTCATTTCCTTTTTTATTAACATATTTAACAGTTAACACTATTTGTTAGTTTTTCTTAAAAATTTTGACGAAAATAGTAGTATGTCCGAACTTCACAGCCCACGTGTGTTTATTATCATAATTTAAATATGAATAATATTGAATGGTTGACAAGTATTAATTGATTAACAACTTACCAACTTATGTATAGAGTGATTGTACTCGTATTTACTCTTATTGTTTCTATTAAAACTATAAAATGGTAATTTTTCATTCTGCTTTTTATATATATATATATATATATATATATATATATATATATTTTTTTTTTTATGTAAGATAGAATTTTACTCTAGGCTAATCTAAGTGTATATGTGCGTGAAGCTCTCTCCTGGAGACTTGAACCCCGGTCTTTGCCCCCCACACTCTACAAGCACTTGTACTTGTGGAGTGACCATCGCACCAAGAGTGTGCGGTGGTTCATTCCGCTTCTTAACATAACCGAAGATGGTTTCTAAGGGAATCTAATTTTATCCTTTGAAAGGGAAATTATTGTGAATATAATATGCAATCAGTCATAACTTAATTTTCGGGATTTAAAAACATGTTGGATTCCTTGATAAATGATTGATTCAAAATATGTTAAAAAAATAAATACTTTGTGTCTTTTTTCTTTTTTTTTAAGCAAATACTTTGTGTCTTTTCTTTTATCCATATTTTGTTAACATTGAATGGATATATACTAGGTCTACATTTCAAAGTATATTTTTTTTAAATCCTACTATATTTTTCATTTTTGAATTTGAATAATTTTTGGTTCAAAGTGTGGACCCTAAAACTAAAATTTTGGTTTCGTCCTTAAAGATCTTAGTGTACCAAACTTGAAAGTCAATTGTAATTTTACATAAGGACCAAGTTTGGCTCCAAACCAATTTGGAGTTGTCATTTCCAAATCATCACGTGGCAAATTATAAAACTTTCCTTGTGTATTCTTTACAAATCACATAACTCAATAAAAAAGTAATGTGACTAAAATTACATATAAATGAACTTATCATTTATATGTAATTTTAGTCACATTACTTTTTTAATGAGTTATGTGATTTGTAAAGAATAGTTAAAATATCAACTCTATGCCCTTAACTGAATCCTAAACTATGTGGTTGTTAATCTAACATATTTATTTATTTATTAAGTACAAATTATGTTGAGTATGGACTTTGAGTCGTACTAGATATGCATTTATAGGGTTTAAGTAATAATCCAGTGGTAATAGCATTCCTCGTGACGTCCACATATATAATGAACCGTACATTTTTCTCAACAATAAATATATATAATAATAATAATAATTCAAACCCTACCCCACTATATTTCTTTAAAAAAAATATGCATTCAGGAAAAAAAAAATACACTTAAGAAAATAAGCTATTTATCAAAATATTATCTTAGGAATAAGAAGATTCATTAATTACTAGCTTTGTTGGTTTTTTTATATTTATTTTAGGGGGTTACATAACCAGTGCATAAACAACCAAACAATAGTGACAAGATGTAGCTAATATCCTTCGAATTATCGAAAACAACAAAGCCAGAAATAGAAATAAAGAAAGACTCAAACAAGACAAATTTGTTAGCTTGTGTTCTCCCTAAAGCTACCAAGCCTACTGCAAAGTCAAACGAAACCGTAATATTGGTTCGTAAGGTTTTCGAGGTGTTTCATTGTAAAAAATGGAATAGTTTGGTAGATACAACATTTCCTTATATATATTATTTAATAAATCAAATATGTTCATAAAAAAGTGACAAAATTAAATAAAGAACAAAGGTAATATTAGAAACATAATTTTTTGTTCACAAGGATGTGTTTAATACCGCTTATTTTGTTGAAATTGAAAAATTATTGCTGAAAGTACTATAGATAAAGGTAAAAGTTAGTTGAAATAGTATAGTGGGTCTATAAATAGTGCCAAAAAGTGTAGCAAGACCCATGAATAATAGCAAAAATAAGCTAAATAGTAAAATAATTTTCATTTTTCATTTTAACCCAAACACACACATAACTAGTTATGATTGAAATATCGCCACTTCTACATTAACTTATTAATATCGCTTTCGTTTAGCATAAAATCAAAACATTGAAAGATTGCGAAATATTGTCTAAACTCATTGAAATCATAATCAATTCTTTTTAATGAGAAAATCAATAATAATTAATAATCAATTTTTATTTACACCTTAAAAAGTCAAAATCATAAATTCTAGTTCAAAGGAAAAAATATAAAAAATTAAAAATCATAAATACAAAGTCACGTGCATAGCCCGTGCTGGTCCCCCCTATATACGTTTGGAGAGACTGTTACGTTTCGTTTTGCGTGTTTGCCTTATTTTTCTGCAGCAAACACAAATAAGTCACTCTTTCTCTCTGCGCTCCCTTTCTTTTCTCAGAGCCGTTTCTTTCCTAGGGTTTTCCTCTGTCGAAACGCCGTCGTTTCGATCGATAACTCGCCAGAATGAAGCTCACCGTGAAGACTCTCAAAGGCAGCCATTTTGAAATTAGGGTTCAACCCTCCGACACCGTGAGTTCCTTAAACTTTTTTGTTTTCAAATTTCAAATTTTGAATGCTTTACATGTAATCTGTTTCGTTAAAATTAAGGAAAAATTTGATCTTTTTTAGGTTTTGTTAACCAAATTAACGAGCAGTAGATGTTTCACATTTGTATTTTTGTTGTTTATTCATCAATTCAGTTTATTGCTTTTGTGATTGTTGTATAGAGAGTAGGATTTGGTGCTTGAAAATTTAAATTTGTGATAAAAAATTAATTTTTGAACAGAATTATAATGCAGAATGTGATCAAGTTAAAGTTGATAAAGTAAAAAAGATTATGGGGATGCATAAATTTAGTAAGTTGAGAAAAAAAGCAGGGCTGGTGGGTGATTTGTTATCTTGTAATATTAAATTGTGGATAACTAGAATTTAAGAAAGAAGGGCGTTTGGGCACGCGCAGAAGCACGCGTGAAGAGGGTAGTGTTCACTAAGGCAATGAGCTAAAGGGGTATTTTATGATCTCTAGTATAAGGAAAAGAGATAAAATTGGGAAAATTTTAATGTCTGATTGGATAGTGGTCACGTGTCCGTTTGGCATCAGCCTATTTGGTTTTTTGCTAGAATTGAGCTGAAGTATGCTTGTAATTGAAAAGGTGAGCTTTGAAAAATCTGTACATTAACAAATAGAGCTCATTGAAAACGGACACGTGGTATACTAAGAAAGGCTTATTTATGAGTTTATTGATTAGCCAAGAGTCTTTTTACTCAACGGCAGCCAGGGTTTGAATATCCTCTCCCCTAATTATTGTAATAATTGAATTATCAGAAAAAAAGAGTTTATTGATTAATTAGTCGGGTGGTATTTTTTGAAGGTTATGGCTGTCAAGAAGAACATTGAAGATGTGCAAGGAAAAGACAATTACCCATGTGGACAGCAGTTGTTGATTCACAATGGGAAGGTCTTGAAGGATGAAACCTCGCTAGCGGACAACAATGTTTCCGAAGATGGTTTTCTTGTTGTCATGCTTAGCAAGGTATATTTTTTCATTACGTGCTTTTATTTTGTTTGTATTGTGAATTTAACATGTTTGGTTTTTGTTATGCTATTTAATTATATTTTAAGTTCTGGCAAACAAGTGTGAATTTCAAAGATTGTTTACAGCTATGTGAGACTGAGACTTAAGGTAGTGCATATTATGGTATGTGATATTATACGTTCCATAATAAGAAAAATATTTAAGGTTGCTCAAAATGATACATGACATGGGTACCATGTTACAGATGCTTCTACACTATAAGTTTGGGTATTTGACTGATTAATGCATTATTCAATCCAGCTTCTGTTTATTTCCATGTGTTGATATAGAATATATTTAATAAATACCCATAGTATGAACAATATCTTAGTACTCATCATATTTGAAATGGTGCATGTACACCTACCGGTAAAAAAAGAAAAAAAAGGATATTTAATTAATGAAAGCAAACAAATCAGTAATTAATATTTTGTGATTATCACATCATGGTAGTTAATATTGGCATTTAGAATTTTAAAGTAAGTTAATCATTACACTTTACCTTTCCTCAAAGTTAGAAGATGTTAAGTTAGTTTCCAATGCTATAATTTCATATCTTCCATCGCTGTGAATATTTTACATACTAGTTAAGGCTTTTACTGAGCATTCTGTATTAATAATTGGTGGATTTTGTCATTTATTTTAATATTCCTCCTCTTCCTTGAATGCAAGGATTTGGGAGGGAAATTTGAACTACTGATTTTGCTTCTTGAGGTGTGGTTCCCAACCAATTGCAGTACTCCTGGGGGATTTTTTGCCTAAATTAGTTATGAACAGTATGATTTGTAGCCACAACTTGAGCGGCAGTATGTGACATGAATGTACTCAATTGGAAATATGCTGCTATGTTTATGCTTTGGTTGTATTTCAAGTCTGTATTTACTATATACTTATAAAAAGATATTTCTGCATATCCAATAGTATGTGGAGTACCCTTATTGCCAGAAGTCTCAAACAGCAGTTACTAAGAATCCGTAGATGCAGAATTACATTTTTCTTCAATATTTTGCACCAAAAAAGAGAGTTTTGAACTCCTGTGTTGGATTCCCCCCCTCCCTCTCCCCCCTTTCCCTGGGCTGGTGTTGGTGTCTTTGGTTTTTTCCCCAGTTGGTGTTTGGTTGTTATTTGTGTATCTATTTTGTAGTCTTTCATAAAAGAAGACATTTATGACTATTTGAATGCTCCCAAATTACATTACTGGGTATAACCTGGTTATATCTAAAAAAATGAGCAGCCTCACTACCTATTTCATTACCTTTCTGTGTGTTATGAACAGTATGATTTGTAAGTCAACTTGAGCGGCAGTATGCCAACATGAATGCACTCAATGAGATATTTCTACATATCTATAAGTATGCAGAGTAGCCTTGTTACCAGAAGTCTCATATGGCTGTCACTACAAATCTGAAGAAGCAGCATTATGCTTTTCTTCAATATTGCACCAAACATGAAAGAGTTTAGAACTCCTGTGTTGGATTCCTGACCCTGCTCTCCTGCCTTACCTGGGCTGGTGTTGGCATCATTGATTTTCTTCCCAGTTGGTGCATGGTTGTTGTTTATTTATTATCGTGAAAAAGTACTTTGTGTTAATTCTAGGTTAGTTTTAAAGACCATGGCTTTTTCTTTTTTGGCTAATCGATGAGCTATCTTTGGCATCATTGTGATTGAGTTTCCACTTTTGAGTGTATTACTATGTTCCTATATGTTAGCCAATACTACTAAGGATCTTAAGAAAATTCTCTGCTTGTTATTGTCTGGTATGTTTGCGTAAGTTTAGATACTACATCTTGATACTTTTATGTACCCTAATTTTATATCCTATTGCCATTTTGGCAGAGTAAAACATTGAGCTCATCGGGGGCCTCATCTACTCAGGTATTCTTGCTCATTTTTATTGGTTGCTCCAAAATGATCACATCTGATTTCTTATGTTTTCTTTATAAACCACTTATTTTACCTCTGTATGATAGCCTGCTTCTACAAATCCACCTACAGCGACACCTACCTCAAACCCTCCCGCACCTGAAGCTCCTGTACAAGCACCGTGAGTTTCTATGACAGGTTTCTTTCAATTGTTGCTTTTGGGGATCTGCAGGATTAATCTATACACTTTGCTATTTGTGTTGCAGGGCCTCGAAGAGCGCATCATCTGCTTCAGACACAGGAGCAGCTAAGTATGGGCTCTATATCTAAGATAGTCATCTTAGTATTTTGTTAGAACAAATGGCTTTGAAATTGTTGAACATGATAATCAAGATTTGAAAACAACCTTTGATCAGTTACCTTAAAAAAATATTTGAGATGAGAAGATGCTCTGTCAAGTTTCAGCCGCAGTAAAAATTGCTTGCATGTAATTTAATCAAGGTTTCCTGTTTTCTTTCTGAGTATATTATTTTTCTTTAGCTTATCAACATCATATAATTTTTAAGTTGATTAGATCACATACAAGATGACATTTCATTGAGTGATAGTGTGATCAGAAATGTGTTTTTTCATTGGACATGTGGCATATTCATATACCTTTTACTAAGCGATATTTTTTATACCATGTATTAAGAGCATGGTATAATCCATGCTCAGCCATGGGATCAAACATGAAGCGGAATCTGTGTTGAATGCATGATAGTGTGGACTACTAGAATGCAGCTCTTGGGTATTTATTTTGTAGAATGGTACACATTGGAGTGTATGTATTCATGAAAAAAAAGAATGGTACACATTGAAGTGTATATATATTTTGTTCCTGAATTGAGTACCAAAACCATGTCCACCACAGTATAGTGTTAAAAAACCAGTAGATGGCTTCTATCTGCTGACACTTTGGCTGGTTCAAGTGGCTGGGTTGGAATTTTGAGGCCAGTCCAGTCTTGCCATTGGCAGAGACTGAAATTTGGAGTTCAGTTAACCATTATATTGCTTGGCTGAATTCCAAGGTTTCCAATCAAATCTTAAACCCCAGATATATTTTGGGTGCACTATTTGACAAGGTCTATTTATTATTATTAATATTATTTCTAATTTTAACAATGCATGATCCAGATCATAGATATGCACTGATAATGTGAAATTTAGTAGGATTGATATGTCTTTCTCTTATTTTTTTGGCCTTCAGTAACAAATTTACATAAACGGACTTCCTTTCTAGTTGCAGAGAACAAAATTTCTTATTAATTTAATATAATAGGATCCTGATATGATATCTTGTTACAGTGCTCCTACTGTAGCCTATGGAGAAGCTGCTTCAAATCTAGTTGCTGGTAATAATCTTGAGCAGACTATTCAGCAAATAATGGATATGGGCGGTGGCAACTGGGACAGAGAAACAGTTACCCGTGCACTTCGAGCAGCTTTTAACAACCCAGAGCGAGCTGTGGATTACTTATACTCGGTATGTTTAAAATCCATAATTGTTCTGCTGTAATGTTAGTCTTGATTTAGATACTAATGTTGGCCTAACTACAGGGTATTCCCGAAACAACCGAAGTTGCAGTACCAGTGGCTCAAATCCCAGAAAGTCTGGCAACTGAAACAGGTGGTGCCACTGCACCTGTCTCTGGAGCACCTAACTCATCACCCTTGAATATGTTTCCACAGGTAAAAAATTTTAAATTTGGACTTCCATGACCTATACTCGCTCACTGTCATTCGGTCCTTAATTTTAAGATTCTGGAATTTTCCAGGAGACACTTGCTGCTGCTGGTGGAGGTGGTGGAGGACTTGGATCCCTTGAATTTCTTAGGAACAATCAACAGGTTGGATTCCTGTTATATTCATTTCCTTCTGCCCTTTTATTTTAGAATCTTTGAGTTCTATGGATGGGATTTTAAGAAAGCATAGGCGTTCAAATAAATTAACTTGTTGGTACCATTTTCTTTCTATATTGAGGTTGACACTCTAATTTCTTTTTTATTGATACTTGTGCTAATTGTTCCCATAAGGATGATAAAATGGATTGGATCTTCTCAATTATAGCTTCTTTATCTCTACATTATAACCTCAACAATATTATAATGCATATGGTTGAGAGGACATGACTAGAGGTAAAATTGAAGCATGCATCCATCTGACTCAAACCAGAGCACACTCTTGTCATTTGGACTTTTATTTTCATTGATATGTCTAAACCCCAATTCTGCATTGTGTTGAAATCCATTTATGGCCAATTAGTTGTGATACCAAATGTTCTGTTTGATTTACATCCTGTTATACTTACTGAACTCTTACGATGTGACTGAATATATATATATATATATTTATTTATTATTATTTTTTCACTTTGCCTTTTAGTTTCAAGCACTGCGATCGATGGTGCAAGCAAATCCACAGATATTACAGGTCTGTATCATTTCTTTATTGTGTTTCTACTGGCTTTTTGATGTCTTTAGAGTTTTATTTTCTATTATTTTTTGGCAAGTAATGTCTCATTATTAAACTACTGCTTCTGGTACAGCCCATGCTTCAGGAGCTTGGAAAGCAAAATCCCCAGCTTTTAAGACTAATTCAGGAGCACCATGCGGAGTTTCTACAGTTGATAAATGAACCTCTAGAGGGTTCTGAAGGGTGAGTATATGCATATCCAGTAAATCTTTGAGTGAAAAAAAGTGAGTAAGTAAAAGAGTCAGATATCTTCATTCATTTCAATTTTATAGAAATCTTTAGAAGCTGCAGTCATCCTCCTTCCTTTTCTTATAGGCATAATCATTGTTCTTGTCTCCTTGATCACCCCAATGCTGTCATCGTCTTTAGTTAATACTCCTTTCAATGTTGATATCTAAAATCATTGCTCTGGAGATTTTTTTGGTACTTGTGGACTTGTACTAATAAACAGATAAATTCAATGTATCAAGCCTGATCAGGCTCTCTTCTGAAGCACGGGGATGAGACCTGGGGAACTAGACCCTTTTGTGTGTGTGTGTGTTGTGTGAATGTGTGGTGTAAACTTGATTTTGTTTGTTTTGATTTGAGATGAAATGCTTTTATGTACCATGATATAGGCACCTTTGACCTCTGCAAATTAACCTCTACTTGAAATTGTTAAACAACAAGGCAGCATAAATTTTCTTTTTACTTGCAGGGATGCATTTGATCAGCCTGAGCAAGATTTGCCTCATGCCGTCCATGTCACCCCGGCTGAACAGGAAGCTATTGAACGGGTATGGATTCCTTCTCTATGTGATACAATGCTCTCTTCATTTCTTTCTGTTTCCCTTAAATGTTATTAATATGTATTGATTGATTTATGTTCACATTCTGTAGCTGGAGGGAATGGGATTCGATAGAGCCCTAGTCATTGAGGCATTCTTGGCATGCGATCGCAATGAAGAATTGGCAGCCAATTACCTATTGGAGAATGCTGGAGATTTTGAGGATTGATGATATACCTTCATTGGGTTGATAGTTTTGGTTTCTTGGATTCATTTCTTTCTCCCTTTCTTTACTTGGGTAGTGTTTGGATTAAACTATGTACTCTTAAATTCTTTTAAGGAAATTCATTTTTATCAATTTGAGTATAGAGAACGTGACAAAAGTGGTGTCTGATTTAAGTTTTACAATTATTTTTTCCCCATGAAGTATATATTATTGGTAAAAAATATGGTGGGTAATCAAGAGCTCTGGGGCACATGATCATAATATCTTCAGAAACCAGGCTACTTTCATCTTTTTGTCTTGATGAAATAATACATATAAATATGTCGTGCAAAATAAAATGCTACTCTTTTTTCATTCTCAAAAAGAAAAAGAAAAAGAAGAAAAACTCATTTTCTTTTCCCTTCAACTATAAACGGTAGAAATGCTACTTTTAGTGATCTTGTGCTAATATGATGATAAATGGATAAAAACTGTTGCACACTTTTATTTATTTTTCAAAATTGAAATTGTGAGCTGAAGACATATTTTAGTTGCAAACACTACCCTTGATAAATTATTATAAACTGTTTTCAAAATTATACTAACAGTAAGAAAATTTTAATACTGTATTTACCCCCTTCGTTTTATTTTATTTTGTGTGTGCGTGTGTATATAATGTTATGAGCAAGTGAAAGGACAAATTCTATAAGATTTGACGCTATGATGCGCACTAGTTCTAGAACAAAGAAATAAAAATGCAGTACATCACACCTAAGAGATGTCACTCATGGCTGCTAATTTATCTGCATAAACGATTAGTCACTTATCCAATCCAAACCTCTCATGAATAGCCTCTAATTTAGCGAGGAGACAAAATCATTTTAGATTAAAAGCAAGACTTGGCTAAAGAGATGTTCTTTTTATGAACTTGGATATGACTACAAGCACTCGAGTAGTTGAGTGACCGATGTTACTTTTTCAACTGCTATCTGCTTAGCTGCTATCTACTTTTGACTTGGCCAAAGTGAGGAGGGGTCAAAAGAAATCCTAAGAGAGATGTTTTCCAGTTGAATGTATATTAATTTGGTAGCACATCTTAATGGGGGAGATAAAGTCTTGATGAAATAGTACTTACATGATTAAAAAAAAGCAGAAGTTGGTTGTGGCTGTGGTTGTGGTTGTGGTTGTGGTTGTGGTGGTAGTGAAAGGTGATGAAATTGTACTTTATTGCGAGAAGACCAAAAGTCTAAAGAGAGAAATAGATACGAGAGATTACAAGAGAAGGAAGGCATTTGGAATAATGATGAAAAAATCCAAAAGGAAGTTGATAGGAGAAACTCTACCTATTAGCATCCGGCAATGTTTGGTGTAGCCAAAACCTTCACTCAATTCTCAATTTCCATCCTTCAATTCCTAAATTTTGTGGGTGCTCACCTCAAGTTTGTTTGTATTTTTTTTTTCTCTCAATTCTCATAACTCATTACCCAAGAAACTGAGTTAAAATTGTGGAAATTGAAAATACATTTGATGAGTTTTCAGGTTATAAATACTAAGTTACAGTGTCATATTTGTAAAATAAAACCAAACTGCTGTGACCCGTTCTCATAACTTGTCTCTATCAAGGCAGACTACACTTAAGAGCCATAACAGCTTTTTTTGAATTCCACTAGAACCCAGTTAAGTCTCATTACTCCACACACACATTCACCTTAGTATATGAGATATAAATTAGAGTAAGAGTTTTGAGTTAAGAGAACTGAGAGGTGAGAGATACTAAAATTAAACACGAATATATACCACCCTAATTGCTATTTTACATCATCAAACACTAAACTCCTCATCCTAGTGGGTATTCTTATAATTTTTAATACCCTTACTACAGTAACTTCTTAAATTTAGAAGTTATTGCAGATCAGTTATAACCTTATTTTGATAAACTCTCTTTCTTATTTTTAAATAAAAAAATTAATTTCATTTATTTTGGATTAGTTTTATATTATTTTTTTAGGTAGTTTTATATTATTTAATGTGTTGCATTTGAATGTTAAAAAAAAAAAAATGTCAAATGAGTTGTAAAATGATATGTTAAAATAGATAAAGTAAATTTTTTTTTTTTTTTTTACTTAAGTCGCTGGATACTCTTTTTTTTTGCTGAATAAGCCACTGGGTACTTGAATACAATAAGAGTTTGTTTGAATACCGCTTATTACTGAAAAATAAAAATTAAAAACACTGTAGCAAAATAAATTTTAAATGTGTGAATAGTGCCGTGAGATTCAGTTTAAAATTGTTTGTGTTGAAAAAAGTACTTGTAGGTCCCGTGAACAGTACACAAGACCTACTAAAAAATTGTGTGAGTTGGGAAACGCGTTTCCCAAACTCATACTAAGCCACTGGATGTTATATGTTCTATTTAGCACTTAAAAGTGTTAGAATTACCACTGTCTTGTGTTTCCGCAAACAATTTTAATTGTGTAGCAAAGGTTCAAAACTCTAAAAAACATTTAAATTAAAGGAATATTTTGTCAATTCACTTGACTAAAATCCCTTATTATAAGTTAAATTTAAGAATCAACAATGTATTTTGGTTAATAAATTTAAAATATTTGCGTAATTTTTACAACTTTATAGCTTTTATACATGTGAATTTAAACAAAAAAGATAATAATTTATAGATTGGTTAAATTATAAAAAATATCATGATACTATAAGATCCCATTGTCTAAATCGTGTTTATAATGATATCTTATTTATTTAAGATTTTACTTAAAATTTGAGTCATTATGTTCTATTCCATTTAAATTATAGAACATAGTATTGAAAGAAATGTTAATCGCAATAAGAGATAGTCAAAAGTTTTATAGTTCAATTAATACATTTTTTTTTTTAGACTTGAATTTCGGCTCTTTTTTCCTTTTATCTTACAAGTATTTATATATGTGGAGTGACCCTCGTGCTAAGGGTGCGCAGTAGTGACGGTAATGTTTTCTAAAAAATAAGTTATTTTACGAAAAAAATATTTTCTATAAATATGTTAAAAAATACTGTAATATTCTAACTTTCCTTATTAATTTATTTAAATGCTGACAAAAATTGAAAAATACATTAAAATTATTCAAATCTCCCACTATCTATTGAAAAAAAAAAAAAAAAACTGCGCCTAGAGATTGACGCCTGGGGCCCTGTTTGGTTCGTAAAGGACAAGAAACGAATGGATTCCTTATCCCTCCCCAGGATGGGAATGGGAACAGACTCAGAAAGCACAAAACTCATGTCTCTTCAACTTTTTTCTATCCATAAGTCTGAACCAAAGGCGTCACTGTTGTGGAACCAGATATTTGTAGCAGTAGATTATCAAAAAAGATATTTGTTGCAGTAGATAGAAGTAGATACTAGATACTACCACTAGTGATATATGCAAAAATGGGTACAAAATATACCAACATTAAATATATATAATAAAAAAAAAGAAATGTGGGAACATAATAATAATTAAATATAAAAGAGAATATATCCATGTATACGGACGTCAATTACTCACTGAGCACATTTTTATTTTTATTTTTTGAAATTATTATATGCTAGATTGTAATTAGAATAATATTATTTTCACATTTTACCCTTATAACACTGTTTATATTTTGAACCAATTAGAATAAATTGTATTAACAATTATAAAATAAAATATCTTTCTCAAAAAAAAAAACAATTATAAAATAAAATTTAAAAAATATTGTGTTATTAGATTTATTTTATCTAGCTGCATTATATCCTATATTTAATTCAACTAGTTTTAAATATAATTTCGACATATGACATTGAACATGATCATTATCTTTTATCATCAAAATTAAGTGATGAATTGATTTTGGATATGAGCGGGAATTGAACATTAAAATTTTTATTTGAGAGACAAAAATTTTTATCAATAATTGAGGTAAGTGGTACTGAGGTGAAACCTTTTAAAAAAAAAGAAAGTAAAACATAGTATCCAAAAATTTAAGGATATTTAATTTTTTTTTTTTCTTTTTACAATCTGTGTACACCATCCCATCCATCAAATAATCCAATGGCGTATATTCCTACAGGCTCACCAACCTAAAATCACATATCCATTTATTCTTCACTAACATTATCTACTGCCAGTTCTAATTGCTCTTTGTTCCTGTCTTGCCTTATTTTCTTTTTGTTTCTTCTCTTTTGCCTCTTTCCTTCTTTTTTCTGTATGTGATTTTTTTTAATAGTATTTTTGAGTGAGAAAATTATTCAAAAATGGTTGTAGCTATGGCTTCTTGTGCTCTTGGTGCTCACCTTAGTAATGCTATTCTGAAAGCCTCTGAAACTCGAGTTTCAAGTGGGTTTTTCATCAGAGGCGCAAAATGTTTCTCCATTTTTCATCAGAGAAAGTAAGCCCCTTTTTTTATTTCACTTTTTACATTCTCTCTTCATTTCTATTTAATGTGATGTAGTTGTTGTTGTTGTTGTTGTTGTTGTTGTTGTTACATCTTTTGAACTGTAATGTCATTGCACAACTATGTAAAATTTAAGACTTTGCTTCTTTGTGATCATACTAGTGTACTGATTTTGTTTTATTTTTATTGAAGTAACTATTTTTGGTTAGTTATGTGACTTAATTTTTTCACTTTTATGTTCTGGGTTGTATTGTAATTGTATTCTCTTTATTTCCTCAAATTATGACTTGGAAGTAGTCTCTATAGTTTTGCTGTTTCTTTTTTTCTTTTGGGTAAGTAAGAATCTGAGTTAAAGAGAGAAAACTACAGAAGCTAGCAAAGGGGGCATACCCAGAAAACTGTGCAATGAAAAAAAAGAAGCAATATAAGTACACAAAGAGATCATTAGATAATACCAAAGTTATCCAACATTGCCTTTTAGAGTAAACTTAGGCAGTGCATTGCTGCTATTCTTTGTGTTAAGTTTCTGTGTGGTTTCTGTCAGATTGCTATCTGCAGCCACTACAATTACTCCACGAGCATCGACTTCCACTGTGGAGGTATTGAACAAATTTTGATCTATGTGATTGGGATTTTTCCATATTAATAAGTGGCTTACTTCTCTGTTTCTTTTGGTTTTTTGAAATGGGACGGCAAACAGGATGCAAGTCAGAGTGAAAATGATACCGTTCCAACTCCAGTCGTTATTATCGACCAAGACTCTGATCCAGATGCGACTGTTGTGGAGATAACTTTTGGGGATCGGCTTGGAGCTCTTCTTGACACTGTATGAAGACTTACCTCTGTTATTTATGTTTGATATTTGATGTTTGACTCTTTAGTATATTGATGAATGAGAAATTTTTTCATTCAATATGATCTATCTACATATGTTTTCAAGAATGTGTCTGCTAGTGGACATTAACTATCAGCAAATGGGTTGCAGATGAATGCACTCAAAAATCTTGGACTCAATGTTGTTAAAGCAAATGTTTTCTTGGATTCTTCTGGGAAGCACAACAAGTTTGCCATCACTAAGGCGTAAGTTATTGTCCTTACATGTACATTTGAACATGAGGCCTTGTCTTCTTTTTGTATATTGTCTTGACAGTTTTCATACTTGCAAATGAAACTCTGGTCTTTCTGCTTTCTATTTCATTTCTGGTTAATATGTTTTCATACTCCTTTGTTCATTCACTATAAAGGTCAGATTTTGGTTTTTCTTGAGAGGTATAATACTTTCTTATATGTATTCAAGTGAGCTTCCTTACAGCCAGTGGTATTTAAATCACAAATTTGATGGTCCTTGAACAAATGCAAATGCCTAAAGACGCAGAGAGTGGTGGTGTCATAAGTACATGGATAAGAAAATGGTAGCAATTTCTGGAATGGTTTCAAATCTCAGTTTCCTACTTGAGTTCAAAAACCTTTAAAATTTGACATGTGACTCATTCCTAGTATTGAATTAGTTATTGCACTAGCTGTTCTTTGTTGATTTGATTCATTTGTTTGTGGAGCTTGTTTGCAGCGACACAGGTAGAAAAGTAGATGATCCAGAGTTGCTTGAGGCAATTCGCTTGACAATTATAAACAATTTGATAGAGTATCACCCGGTATTTCATTTTATTTTATTTATTTATTTATTTTTAATTTAAAAAGAATGTTATTAAGTTAACCTCTGGTAGTGCACATCTTCTTGGAGTTCTATCTTCCTGAACATGTCAAACTGATGGTCCAGGAATCGAGTGCCCAATTAGCAATGGGAGCAGCCTTTGGAATAGTGCCACCAAAACAACAGGTTCAATTTTTTTTTTTTAATTGTTATATATTTTTTTATAATGTTGATTTATTTTTGTCTGTGTGGAGCACTTCTTGTTGCGAAGTTAACTAGCTGAGTTAATTAAGCTGTCATATATAGAACATTATTTTTATATTTTACCTTTCTTAGGTAAGCATGTAATACGATTATACAAACCAGTAGTTAGAGGTCTCTACTGCTAAGGGTGCATGTGCACTTTGCATGTGTTTCTGAGTTTTTCCACACGCCCAATATGCATGCACAATTGTACATGAAAATGTGCATTTGATACTGAATTTATGATGTGATAATTTTCAGTTTTTTACAATGACTGTTACCTTCTCACATCATAGTCATGGTAAAAATGTTCTTATTCAAGAAGTTTGGATCTGCCCCTACAGGAAGTGGAACCACGCCCTGCTGCCCCCCATTGCCCCCCTTCAGCAGAAAATAACTAAATACATAGATAGAATAAAGAAAGAAATGTATTCAAATAAATACTGTTCTGCACGTATTTTTATGCTCCTATGTGTAGTGTAATGCAGTGGCTTGAGACTTCTTATGTAGTACTGTATCAAATTACCAAACTTCTGATTTTTACTCCATATTGAGTTGTTTGTGCCATGTAATGGTTTTTGTTCATTACAAATTGTGTGAACCTGGTAGAGGTAAGATAGTATATTCCGATTGACTTTGTTTACAAATCTTATTAGTGCTATATTGTGTTGATGCATCCTGAGAGATTTCTTGGGCATAGAAAATAAATGCATTTAATGAAGTACCACGTATTTGTCCCGATTCAAACATGATGTGTTGTTATTCCTCAGATTGATGTGGATATAGCAACCCACATAAGAATCAATGATGATGGTCCTAACCGGAGGTAATGCATTTATCAGTTTTACTTTCTCATGCAATTAAATTCCTGCAACCCAACATCTTCCCCATGACAATTTTGGAGGCTAAGCCCTCACATTAGCAGATGCCTGCTAAGCATGAATGATAACATCATTACATGCAAAAGCAGCTGGCAAAAAATATATTTTCCCTGTTGCTTTCCCCTGCCTGACTCCGTAATGCTATTTTTGCAGTTTGCTTTCTGTGGAAACAGCTGATCGCCCGGGGTTATTGGTGGATCTTGTGAAGATCATAACTGACATCAGTGTTGCCGTTCAATCAGGAGAATTTGACACCGAGGTGGTTATTTCTCATTCACTTCTGCAACTTTGAATTATTATTTTTTAATTGGACATTGGGTGACATAATTTTTATTTGTATGTTTTGCTTTTGGGACCTAGGGGCTGTTGGCCAAGGCAAAGTTTCATGTTAGTTACAAGGATAAACCCATTAGCAAGCCTCTCCAGCTGGTAAGCTAGCATTCTGTTAACAATAAAGCTTTAGAATTGTTTTTTCTAATATCAAGTGAATTTTAAGTACCTTCTTAACATCCATGTCACTAGTGTCACTTGAAAAAACATTTCTGATTTGTCCCAGGTCCACTACCTATGTTCTTGAATTTTCTTAATGAATATGAGAAACATGATTGTAAACTTTTTGATCAACATTCTATGACATATACCTTCCAGGCCCACTAGCTATCTTATCCATCTCTTCCAACTTAGCTTCCACCTAAAAGTGGATAAGATTTGGATGGAAACTAGGGTGTCAAATGAAAACTTTTTATCCTCGAAACTCCACCGTCTAAAAGGAATATAAGATCATAGTCACTAGGTTTCTTTTTAAACCTTTTGTTTTTCTTTTTTGAGAATCAAGTTCCTTTTAAAACCTCAATGATAATTCTGATCCTCTCATTATCCACTGAATTCCTCAAAATAATATCAAATTGTGCTGCGCTGAGCTTGCTCACAGCAGATTGAGCCGTCCATGATATCACAACTCTGAGAGTCTGTTGGGGCTCTTTTGTTGCAGTACTTACTGATGGATAATTTACTCTACCCAATTTTGCAGGTTCTTGCCAATAGCTTGCGATACTTTTTGAGGCGTCCATTCACAGAGGAGTCAAGTTTTTGAGCCTTGTAGGGGACCAAATTTCGGATTATATATTCAAGGGATGTTGTTGTTGTTTCCACTTTTGAAGGGATATGTATGTATAACCAAAAAGAAAAAGGAAAAAAGAAAAAGAAAAAAGAAAGAAGATAGAATGGTGAACTGAAAATCCAACACATTTAAATTGGTAAATTTGCCAGCTAAAACTGCAATGTAAAATGGTAACTAAACTTTGTTATAGTGATAACATTATAGTAACCCTTGGTGCTTTTTGGCATTTGCTGATAATGAAAAGTTAGAGTGAAATGGCATTGGATTCATCTGCATGGAAAAGCATGCTGGTCATCGCCATGTATGTAACCAGAAATATAAAGTTGGGAAGGCCACAAGGCCCAACACCACAAACGTGGAGTCAATAGGAAGAGTGAGACATACAAAATAGTGACAGTGGTATAGAGTTAGCAGAGATAATGGTTTTTATGTTTCACGTATTTTCCGTTTTCCTTTGTTTGGTTTCATTATTAAGTTAACAAACAAATTCGTTAATAGTAAAATCCTAATACAAAAACCTATAGAAAACAATTCTAAAATTTTTAAAAATGGTATGAACAAAACACAGATCACTCCTACTAGCCTTTAAAAATGGTTCTCATCAATTTCGCACATGGTGCCATCCTTGTTAACCATAGAGGAATTCCAGCACATAAGGTGATTTCTCGTTCGAAGTATTGGTGTTAAACATTCTATTGAAGCCATGGCTTTTGTTTATCATCCAATGAGCTGAGTAGATTATAGAGTCGTTCATGGTTAGCTCACCAAAATAGTAGACTATTTTCTTTGTCCCTCTACATTATCTTTCTTTCATTGCATGCCCTTGCTCCAATTTAGTTATAGTTTTTTCTTTTTTTCCTTCACAATTATAGGTTTTTGTCATCTAAAACATTTACATTTTACATCGATGTGCTACTGAATGTTATACTAATAAGTTAGTGTGAAGGAGTAAATAAGTATAAAATTATGTTTCAAAACTCATTCAATCCGTTACTTTGTGAATATTTGTATACGAGTATTTAAATTTAATTTATTAATGTATATATCTATTCATTCATTTTTTTATTATAAATTATTTGTTATTGAATTTAGGGTACGTTTAGTAGACTGTAATAGGTAAGGTAATGTAATAGTTATTCATATGGTTTAGCATTCAGTAATTTAATTATGTTTTTATTATAGGGAATTATGAATAGTTATTCGTTAAAATGAGGTGTAACTATTAATCTCTAAAAGGGTTATAATAGCGGTAGGTGCTATAAAAATAAAGGCCCAAGCCCACTTAGAACAGTGTTGCCTTGCCCTTCAAATTCAAGCCCAACAATAAAATTTGTTTAGAGAGTGAGCAAACAATTTAGGTGTCATTCTAATTTGAATTCAAGTCAAAGACTGAAGAGCCTATAATGGTAGAAAGGAATAACACAAGTAGACAATGAAAAAATAGCTCTCCTCAAGCAGGTTCGAGGATTAGTCACTTTCTCTTTTTTCTATTTTTAAAACTAGAATCTCCGTCCTTCATTTTTGGGAGACTCCCCTCCTTTTATATCCCTCTTTTTTGTATCCTAACCCTCCATTTGTATGCCTCCAGGCATTTCTAAGGTTACTTGTTCCATCAACACTCTGCTGAAGGTGGTGGAAAGTGGTGCTAGCTATGAAGTTACTGTTCAGGAGTCATTTCTTTATTACATGCAGTTGATAAGGTTGTTCCAGGGCATTTAATGCAGAGGGAGAATGTATACTTCTCTAGGAAGCTTCCTCCGACCATCTCTGCCCCCTTCATGGTCCTTTCTCTTCCGCACGGGTTTTCATGAAACGCTATTCCATATCCCCTCTCCTTCTCGGGTCGGTGAAGTCCTCAGGGTTGATACACTTCTACGAGCGGGTTTGTGCAAAATATTCCTTGTTTTAGTCCTCTTCGGTCTTCGAACCCCGCACAATAGTTGCTCTTTATTTTTTTTATTTTCTAAAATTAATATTGTAGGGGTATTGGGCCCAGCAATTTATGAAGGGCGGCCCAACGAAGTCTTTTGGGCTAGAAACCCAAATCCGAAAACATCAAATGATCATGGAGTATTTAAATGTCCCAAAACGTCCGAGGAGTAGATTTGTCCTCGGAATATTAAGCCGAGGACACGCAGTATATGTGGAGGACAATAAAAAGAGCGGTGGAATGTCTAAAGTAAAGCTGCTACCACCGCCCATACATTAAAAGCTCTGTAATTGATACGCTGACTGATAGAGGGAAGGATGAGACCTGAGCATAGAGCTTGGAACTTGGTCCCTAATCCCAGCGGGCTTTAGGGAAGAATGGATGGGACAAGTATCCAAAAATCAGGATTGCAACCATAAAGTGGAAGATGTTGAAGAGAAGGAGGGGAATATAAATAGAAGGGAAGGCATACGAAGAAAAGGGAGGCTTTTTGAGAAAGAAGAAGTGTATGATAATCAATATTTGTATCCAAACTTGAGAAATACTATTAGAAACTATCCTCGGAAACAGTCCGAGGAGGAATTCTCAGTCTTACTCTTTGCAAACAATTCTTTGTTTTCTTCCATTGGGCCCAAAGCCCGTTCTTTTTGTAATTGTTTAAGCCATCCTTGAAATCTAGATTACAAACCCATCCTCTACAAATTCATTGTGAAGAAAGGCCTTTCAAGCCCATTTCCTCCTAGTCGTGGTTTGGGAATTTGAATTGTGTCCTTACAAATATATTTCCAAATAAACAAACTTTCCATATGCACATAACAATTATAAAAATAAAAAATCATAAAAAATAACTAATCTCTCTTTCAAATTAATTTTTTTTTTTAGGAAATATAATTATATAAGTAAGATATTTCCTAAATATATCTTAAGTTTGATTTAAAATGCTTTCATTCCACTGTCTTCAGAGTTCTATTATTGTGTTGTCACTAAACACATTAATAGTAACAAGTATTACATTATACCATCTTGTATTCTTTGTAATACCTATTCCTATTCCTATGTAATTACAATTACAATCTACCAAATGTGCCCTTAGTGTGTTAGTTTGTGTTTATACATATGTTAATGGTTATGTTCATGTATTTTATAAAAGGTTTTGTTCATGTTTGGCTATCTTAGTGTATGTATGTGCATTTGTGTGTGTTACTTTGGAGTAAAAAGACCACTAACGTAATCATCATCCTAAGAATATTGCACAAGCTTTGGAGTCATTTTTGTTTATAGAATTATCAAAGTCATTGCTTATGTTTCTTCTCAAAAAAAGAAAAAGAGAAAAGAGAGAGTCATTACTTATGTAAAACAAAGCTATATAAACTATACTTGCACTGGATCAATTAAATATTAAAATTTCTCAACAGGATAATTTTAATTTGAAAAAAAGACAATGTATAAAATAAAAGGAAATAATCCATTTTAAAGTGTAATAAGAAGAAAAAAAAAAAATCCATACATAAGGCTCCCAATATTAATTATAAAAACTGCTCAACGATATGGTGTGGAAGGTATTGCTTGAACTGTTTGGATACTGCGAAATAGTCCGTTGAGTAAGGTGATTGAACTTCCTTAATTGACTGTACAATGAGAAAGGAGAAATACAAACTATCGATAATGTCAAGTGGTGCACATATAATGAATAAGTCTTTAGAAAATTTCTTCAATGGATATGTAATTCTAATAAATTAATTAGTTACTTTGCTTTATTTTATTTTTTTGCTTACTTATTTATTTATGGTTCATGTTAACGGGTGCCCTTAGAGCAATTGTTAATTGTTAACAAACTATTTAAGAAAGTTTTAACACAACTTTTATGGATAATGTAATAAGCTGTCAAAACAATAATTGTTTTTTATTTTATAAAAATTTTCCTAAAATGGTTCATTAACAAATGCTTTTAGGGTATCTGTTAACATTTCTCATTATTTATTTTGATAATTTTTCCTTCACGATTATATGATTTTGCTAGCTATAACATTGACATTTTATATCAATACATCACTAATAGTTATACTAATAAGTTAGTGAGAACAAAAAGGTGAAAAAGATTTGATATTTTAAATCAAATATTTAAAAATATAGAATACAAAATAACATCAATATTACTATTCAAAACTCATTAAATTTGTTCTTTGTAACGTTTGTACATAAACATTTAAATTTAAGTTATTAACGTATATATTTATTCATTTAGTAGTTGTTAGTTTCTTTAAATGAGTAACTGCTAAATTTAATTCGTTAGTTTGTTTACATGTATATGTATATGTTAATGTTTATATTTATGTTCATCATCCTAAGAATGTTGTGTAGCATAGGTGTTTTCAAGATGCACTTAAGAGAAACATATATATTCAATGCACTCTTCTAGAAATGATTTCATAATAATCTTTCTAGTAATTGTGGCACATTGTGTTTCCTTATCCTTTATGTTCTAAACACTTAAATTGATGGTATAAAGTATGTGATTAATTGCAAGGTTAAATTACCTTGACAAGTTATACACTAAAAAAAAAAAAGTCAAGTTTTATAAAACATTTACAAATGATACAAACTATAAATCGTGTATCTCAAAAAATATATGAATATATTCCAAAACTCTAAATCAATCAATAGAAAGTCACAATCCTCCCTAAAAATGCAACCCCAACAACAAATCTTGGTTTGGCACACCCAAGGGTTACAAACTCCAAGAGCCTATCCTCCAATAATACCAAGGACTAACTATTGAGTCAAAAAAGTTAGGAAGACTGAATCACTGACTATTTATAATGTGTCTCCTAATTTAGCACAACAATCCAATCACCACCAATAAAGGAAACTCCATACTTGAGGTAAAACTAATTGATCTGAAAAACTTTAAATAATACCTGTTATCTATATCTAAATAATATATAACTAAACTCGGTTAAATTATTTACCGAGTTAATTTAATTATTTTGTCCAAATCTAAATATTAGTACATTTAAGGTTTTTTTAATTATTATTTTTATAATTAATATTAATCAAACAAGAAGATATTTTAAATAATGCATCTTATGAATATTTAATTTAATTTTTTAATAGTAAAAAAAACACTTAAATGATATTGTTTACTAACTAAATTTTTTACAAAGTGACATGGTTCGTGTGGGAGTTGGAATCTCAAGCTTCTAAATAGATACGTGGAAAGGTTACTAGACAACTGACTGTGGCGCAATTTATTTATCTTAAAAACAAGATGAAAATTCTACTATAGGAAACTCAAACAACTGAAAAAGAAAGTAGGATTACAAATGAGAGGCTTTGTGACACAAATTGCTTTCCCGAGGTGTAGGGAGTTTGCAAGAAATGAAAAATTCAATATCACTCTCTTTCTGGCTCTTCTCTACCATATCTCAACCCCTCTCCCTGTTGCAGCCTCCTCCCCTTATTTAAGCAGTCTTCCTTCCCTTTATCTTTCCAGCTGGTGAGGTAAGATAGTATATTTCGATTGGCTTTATTTCCACATCTTATTAGTGCTATATTGTGTTGATGCATCCTGAGAGATTTCCCGGGCGTACAAAATAAATGCATTTAACGAAGTCCCACGTATTTGTCCCGATTAAAATATGTTGTGTTGTTATTCCTCAGGTTGATGTGGATAAAGCAACCCACATAAGAATCAATGATGATGGTCCTAACCGGAGGTAATGCATTTATCAGTTTTACTTTCTCATGCAATTAAATTCCTGCCACCCAACATCTTCCCCATGACAGTTTTGGTGGCGAAGCCCTCACATTAGCAGTTGCCTGCTAAGCATGAATGATAACAACATTACATGCAAAAGCAGCTGGCAAAAAATATATTTTCCCTGTTGCCTTCCCCTGCCTGCCTCCATAATGCTATTTTTGCAGTTTGCTTTCTGTGGAAACAGCTGATCACCCGGGGTAATTGGTGGATCTTGTGAAGATCATAACTGACATCAATATTGCCGTTCAATCAGGAGAATTTGACACTGATCGGTGGTTATTTCTAATTCACCTCTGCAACTTTGAATTATTATTTTTTAATTGGACATTGGGTGACATAATTTTTATTTGTATGTTTTGCTTTTGGGACCTAGGGGTTGTTGGCCAAGGCAAAGTTTCATGTTAGTTACAGGGATAAACCCATTAGCAAGCCTCTCCAACTGGTAAGCTAGCATTCTGTTAACAATAAAGCTTTAGAATTGTTTTTTTCTAATATCAAGTGAATTTTAAGTACCTTCTTAACATCCAAGTCACTAGTGTCACTTGAAAAAACATTTCCGATTTGTCCCAGGTCCACTACCTATGTTCTTTAATTTTCTTAATGAATATGAGGAACATGATTGTAAACTTTTTGATCAACATTCTATGACACATACCCTCCAGGCCCACTAACTATCTTATCCATCTCTTCCAACTTAGCTTCCACCTAAAAGTGGATAAGATTTGGATGGAAACTAGAGTGTCAAATGAAAACTTTTTATCCTCAAAACTCCACCGTCTAAAAGGAATATAAGATCATAGTGACTAGGTTTCTTTTTAAAACTTTTTTTTTTTTTGAGAAACAAGTTCCTTTTTAAACCTCAATGATAATTCTGATCCTTTCAAGATCCACTGAATTCCCCAAAATAATATCAAATTGTGCTGCGCTGAGCTTGCTCACAGTAGATTGAGCCGTCCATGATATCACAACTCTGAGAGTCTGTTGGGGCTCTTTTGTTGCAATACTTACTGATGGATAATTTACTCTACCCAATTTCGCAGGTTCTTGCTAATAGCTTGCGATACTTTTTGAGGCGTCCATTCACAGAGGAGGCAAGTTTTTGAGCCTTGTAGGGGACCAAATTTAGGATTATATATTCAAGGGATGTTGTTGTTTACACTTTTGAAGGGATATGTATGTATAACCAAAAAGAAAAAGGAAAAAAAAGAAGAAGAAGATAGAATGGTGAACTGAAAATCCAATACATTTAAATTGGTAAATTTGCTAGCTAAAGTTGCAATGTAAAACGGTAACTATACTTTGTTATAGTGATAACATTATAGTAACCCTTTGTGCTTTTTGGCATTTGCTGATAATGAAAAGTTAGAGAGAAATGGCATATGGATTTATCTGCATGGAAAAGAATACCGGTCATCGCCATGTATGTTACCAGAAATACAAAGTTGGAAAGGCCACAAGGCCCACAACCACAAACACAAACGCGGAGTCAATAGGAAGAGTGAGACATACAAAATAGTGACACTGGTATAGAGCAAGGAGTCAATCTCGTATCGGAGGTTGTACTGATTTGACCAGTAGAATGATATATTTCGGTTTTGGTCAATATTGGTGTATCGTTTCGGGTTAATCATTATTTTTTATATTTATAAATATATATATATATATATGTGTGTGTGTGTGTGTGTGTGTGTGTATGTTATAATAAATATAAAAGTTTATCATAAAATATTATCTCAATTTAAAACAAATTATTCATGATTTTAGACTTTAGCATTAATTAAAAGAAAAAAAAAATAAAAAATAGAAAGCTTAATTGTTCATTGCAAACTAAGAAAACAATTAATACTAATAAGTTCATACAAATAAGTTACTATTTTGTCCATACAAAAATTCAAAAATTACAAAACTTAAAAAAAAAGCTTTTTTCTGTATCGGCCAATATTGCTTGAAATTGGCTGGTACGATTGGTATTTAATCCGGTACAAAACGTTAGCATTTTGATACCAGTATATATATCGGTACGGTATATACCAGTACAGTATCGACTACACTGGTATAGAGTTAGCAAGATAATGGTTTTGATGTTTCACGTATTTTCCATTTTTCTCTTTGTTTGGTTTCATTATTAAGTTACCAAACAAATTCGTTCATAGTAAAATCCTAATACAAAAGCCTATAGAAAAAAATTCAATAAAATTTATAAAAATGGTATGAACAAAACTCACGTCACTCCTACTAGCCTTAAAAATGGTTCTCATCAATTTCGCACATGGTTCCATCCTTGTTAACCATAGAGGAATTCCAGCGCATAAGATGATTTTTCGTTCGAAGTATTGGCGTTAAGAATTCTATTGAAGACATGGCTTTTGTTTATCATCCAATGAGCTAAGTAGATTATAGAGTCATTCATGGTTAGCTCACCAAAATAGTGGACTATTTTCTTTGTCCCTCTACATTATCTTTCTTTCATTGTTGATAGGCCAAAAACGTATTGACCCCTTGTGATGGATTAATTGACTAATTAGTCAAGTTTAATTAATTAACCAAATTAACTGCAAATGCGTAGTAGCACAAACAAATCACTAATAAACTAAAGTGCAGCAGAAAATAAATTGACACGGTGATTTGTTTACGAATGGGGAAAACCTCCAAGAAAAAAACCCCACCGAGTGATTTTAAGGTCACCACTCCCGAGAATCCACTATTTTCAAAACAAGCAGTTACAAGTAAAGGAATTACAGTACCTTCTACCAACCTACAGTTGAACCCTTACCCCAATACCCAATTAGACTTGTTCTATAGTGATAATCTCTCATTTTGATGCACGGCTCCCTGTACGTGCCTAACCAATTGCGCGAATCTCAATATGCGACTTCAATCACCAACTTGAGAAAGATGTTGACTGCAAAATTCTTCAGTTCATCCTCACAATGAAGAACATGAAGATGCTTGGTTACAAAATCCTACGGTGCACAAACACAGCAGCTTCTTCACAAAAGAGATAAATTAGGGCAAACTTTGTCTCCGGTCACAAATAGCTTTTTGCAACTTGCGCTCTCTGTTGTGTGTCACTAGATATAGTCCTTAAAATAATCCTTTTATATGTCTAGGGTTGTGAGAAAAGAAGGCCCAAAGATATATCTATGGATTGAAATCAAAATAGATCTGAAATTCTATTTTTCTTAAACCTTGACAGATAGAGGTGTCGAGCAGCTGTCAAGCCACAGGGCTGGAACAGCTTTTTAAGCTTGATAGATGCTAGCTGTCGAGCTTTAATGACAGATACTTCTTGAGCTTGTTTCTTGAATAGATTTGCATGGCTTTAACACTAGAGTTAGCAGAGATAATGGTTTTGATGTTTCACGTATTTTCCATTTTTCTCTTTGTTTGGTTTCGTTATTAAGTTAACAAACAAATTCGTTGATAGTAAAATCCTAATACAAAGGCCTATAGAAAACAATTCTAAAATTTACAAAAATGGTATGAACAAAACACAGACCACTCCTACTAGCCTTAAAAATGGTTCTCATCAACTTCGCACATGGTGCTATCCTTGTTAACCATAGAGGAATTCTAGCACATAAGGTGATTTCTTGTTCGAAGTATTGGTGTTAAGAATTCTATTGAAGCCATGGCTTTTGTTTATCATCCAATGAGCTAAGTAGATTATAGAGTCGTTCATGGTTAGCTCACCAAAATAGTGGACTCTTTTCTTTGTCCCTCTATATTACCTTTCTTTCATTGCATGCCCTTGCTCCAATTTAGTTATAGTTTTCCATTTTTTTCTCTTCACAATTATAGGTTTTTGTCATCTAAAACATTTACATTTTACATCAATGTACTACTGAATGTTATACTAATAAGTTAGTGTGAAGGAGTAAATAAGTATAAAATTATGTTTCAAAACTCATTCAATCCGTTACTTTGTGAATATTTGTATATGAGTATTTAAATTTGATTTATTAATGTATATATCTATTCATTCATTTTTTTTTTGTTTTTATAAATTATTTGTTATTGAATTTAGGGTATATTTAGTAGACTATAATAGGTAAGGTAATGTAATAATTATTCATATGGTTTAGCATTCAGTAATTTAATTATGTTTTTATTATAGGGAATTATGAATAGTTATTCGTTAAAATGAGGTATAACTATTAATCTCTAAAAGGGTTATAATAGCTGTAGGTGCTATAAAAATAAAGGCCCAAGCCCACTTAGAACAGTGTTGCCTTGTCCTTCAAATTCAATCCCAATAATAAAATTTGTTTAGAGAGTGAGTGAACAATTTAAATACAATTCTAATCTGAATTCAAGTCAAAGACCGAAGAACCTATAATGATAGAAAGGAATAACACAAGTAGACAATTAAAACAATAGCTCTCCTCGGGCAGGTCCGAGGAGTAGTCTCTTATATATAAAGTCTGAGTTCTACACTAGAAAAAGCACTCCTCACTTTCTCTTTTTTCTATTTTTAAAACAAGAATCTCCGTCCTTCATTTTTGGGAGACTCCCCTCCTTTTATATCCTTCTTCTTTGTATCCTAACCCTCCATTTGTATGCCTCTAGGTGTTTCTAAGGATACTTGTCCCATCAACACTCTTCTGAAGGTGGTGGAAAGGGCTGCTAGCTGTGAAGTTACTGTTCAGGGGTCATTTCTTCATTAATTGCAGTTGATAAGACTGTTCTAGGGCATTTAATGTAGAGGGAGAAGGTATACTTCTCTAGGAAGCTTCCTCTCACCATCTCTGCCCCCTTCATGGTCTTTTCTCTTCCGCACGGGTTTCCATGAAATGCTATTCCATATCCCCTCCCCTTTTCGGGTTGGTGAAGTCCTCGGGGCTGATACACTTCTACGAGCGGGTTTGTGCGAAATATTTCTTGTTTTAGTCCCCTTCGGTCCTCGAACCCCACACGATAGTTGCTCTTTATTATTATTATTTTTTTCTAAAATTAATACATTTCCAAATAAACAAACTTTCCATATGCACATAACAATTATGAAAATAAAAAATCATAAAAAATAACTAATCTCTCTTTCAAATTAAAAAGAAAAATTATTTTTTAGGAGATATAATTATATAAGGAGAGGTGCTACATCCACAACATTTTTACAACAAATCATAGGTGGTTAGTTATTACTGGTTCAAATTTGAATCTAACACTAATATTACTTTTTTACCCCAACAATAACAACCAGTAACAACCTGCCACTTATGATTTGTTATGAAAATGTTGTACAAATGTTGTGGACATATCATTTCTCTTATATAAGTAAGATATTTCCTAAAATATATCTTAAGTTTGATTTAAAATGCTTTCATCCCATTGTCTGCAGAGTTCTATTGTTGTATTGTCACTAAACACATTAATAGTAACAAGTATTATATTATAGCATCTTGTATTCTTTGCAATACCTATTCCTATTCCTATTCCTATTCCTATGTAATTACAATTACAATCTACCAAACTTGCCCTTAGTATGTTAGTTTGTGTTTATACATATGTTAATGGTTATGTTAATGTATTTTTTAAAAGGTTTTGCTCATGTTTGGTTGTGTTAGTGTATGTATGTGCATTTGTGTGTTTTACTTCGGAGTAAAAAGACCCTAACATAATCATCATCCTAACAATATTGCACAAACTTTGGAGTCATTTTCGTCTATAGAATTATCAAAGTCATTGCTTATGTTTCTTCTCGAAAAAAAGAAAAGAAAAAAAAGAGAGTCACTACTTATGTAAAGCAAAGCTATATAAACTATACTTGCACTGGATCAATTAAATATTACAATTTCTCAACAGGATAATTTTAATTTGAAAAAAAGAAAATGTGTAAAATAAAAGGAAATAAGCCATTTTAAAGTGTAATAAGAAAAAAAAAATCCATAAATAAGGCTCCCAATATTAATTATAAAAACTGCTCAATGTTATGGTGTGGAAGGTATTGATACTGGGAAATAGTCTATTGAACAAGATGATTGAAATCCCTTAACTAACCACCCAATGAGAAAGGAGAAATACAAACTATCAATAATGTCAAGTGGTGGGTATATAATGAATAAGTTGTTAGAAAATTTCTTCAATGGATATGTAATTCTAATAAATTAATTAGTTACTTTGCTTTATTTTCTTTTTTTGCTTACTTATTTATTTATGGTTCATGTTAACGGGTGCTCTTAGAGTAATTGTTAATTGTTAACAAACTATTTAAGGAAAGTTTTAATACAACTTTTATGGGTAATGTAAAAAGCTGTTAAAACAATAATTGTTTTTAATTTTATAAAAAATTTCCTAAAATGGTTCATTAACAAATTCTTTTAGGGCAATTGTTAACATTCTCATTATTTATTTCGATAATTTTTCCTTCACAATTATATGATTTTGCTAACTATAACATTGACATTTTATATCAATACACCACTAATAGTTATACTAATAAGTTAGTGAGAACAAAAAGGTGAAAAAGATTTGATATTTTAAATCAAATATTTAAAAATATAGAATACAAAATAACATCAATATTACTATCCAAAACTCATTAAATTTGCTCTTTGTAATGTTTGTACATAAACATTTAAATTTAAGTTATTAATGTATATATTTATTCATTTAGTAGTTGTTAGTATCTTTAAATTAGTAACTGTTAAATTTAATTTGTTAGGTTGTTTACATGTATGTGTTAATGTTAATGTTTATATTTATGTTCATCATCCTAAGAATGTTGTGTAGCATAGGTGTTTTCAAGCTGCACTTAAGAGAAACATACATATTCAATGCACTCTTCTAGAAATGATTTCATAATAATCTTTCTAGTAATTGTGGCGCATTGTGTTTCCTTATCCCTTATGTTCTAAACACTTAAATTGATGGTATAAAGTATGTGATTAATTGCAAGGTTAAATTACCTTGACATGTTATCCACTCAAAAAAGAACATAAAATAAATGCATTTAAGGAAGTCCCGATTCAAACATGTTTTGTTGTTATTCCTCAGGTTGATGTGGATATAGCAACCCACATAAGAATCAATGATTATGGTCCTAACCGGAGGTAATGCATTTAGCAGTTTTACTTTCTCATGCAATTAAATTCCTGCAACCCAACATCTTCTCCATGACAATTTTGGAGGCTAAGCCCTCACATTAGCAGTTGCCTGCTAAGCATGAATGATAACATCATTACATGCAAAAGCAGCTGGCAAAAAATATATTTTCAAATTCAAGCCCAACAATAAAATTTCTTTAGAGAGTAGGCAAACAATTCAAGTGCAATTCTAATATGAATTCAAGTTAAAGACCGAAGAGCCTATAATGATAGAAAGGAATAACACAAATAGACAATGAGAAAAATAGCTCTCCTTGGGCAGGTTTAAGGATTAGTCTCTTATATATAAAGTCTAAGTTCTACACCAAAAAAAGCACTGTTCACTTTCTCTTTTTTCTATTTTTAAAACAAGAATCTCTGTCCTTCATTTCTGGGAGACTCCCCTCGTTTTATATCCCTCTTCTTTGTATCCTAGTCCTCCATTTGTATGCCTCCAGGCGTTTTTAAGGATACTTGTCCTATCAACACGCTGTTGAAGGTGGTGGAAAGGGCTACTAGCTGTGAAGTTACTGTTCAGGAGTCATTTCCTCATTAGATGCAGCTGATAAAGTTGTTCCTGGGCATTTAATGTAGAGGCAGAAGGTATACTTCTCCAGGAAGCTTCCTCCCACCATCTTTTCCCCCCTTATGGTCCTTTCTCTTCTGCACGGGTTTCCATGAAACCCTATTCTGTATCCCCTCCCCTTCTCAGGTTAGTGAAGTCCCCGAGATTGATAAACTTCTACGAGCGGGTTTGTGCAAAATATTTCATGTTTTAGTACTCTTCGGTCCTAGGATCCTGCATATTAGCCCCCTAAAACCTTGCTACTAAGAATTGCTTTAAGAGGAAGGTTTTAGTAACAACGGGTAGGATGGTACGTGCCAGGTGCGTTCCCACGCGAAAATGTTGCTTCACTTGTCTTCTGTATGTTCTTGACGCTTTGGTATCAACGGCTCTACAATTATTGTTCCAAGCGGCTGCTTGTCCCCCCATGTTCTATGGTGCAATGGTGATCCTATGGTCCTTATTTTTTGTAATTTATGAGTGGGAAATTTACCGCTCATTTTTTAACCCCTATATAAGGAGGGGATGAGAACAACTTTTTCCCATTTACTTGTTCCTTACAATTTTTCATTGAAGCAACAGTTCAAGGAAACCCCTTTTCAATGCTTGTAAGTGCATTTGGCTTTTCATCCCGTACTATATTAAGAAAGTTTTTTTTTCTATCTCCTCGTTTAATTTTAACCTTATAGGAACACATGGGTAGATTTGCTAGACTAGTTAATACCCCTGAAGGTATGATTGCCTTTACGGCTAAATATAGGATCCTTGACAATGTTGAGCTTCAATATTGCAAATTAGGAGAGTGGTTGGTCATTAATAAACCACCCGGGGCAATAATTATTCCTATGATCGACTTTATAGAAGGTGGGATGGAAATCCCCATGGGTAGGGTAACTAGGGATTTCCTTATTAATTTTAGGTTATCCCCAACTCAATGCTCTCCCAACCTTTTTAGGGTCCTCGGTAGTGTGGATATGATAAAACAAAAAATGGGAACCAACCTTACGTGGCACGACATAAATTGAGTATACAATTGTCAAAAGGGAAAAGATACATGCTATTACTTTAAGTGTAGAGTTCCTTTTGTTAGGTTGATTTCTTGTATACCTGAGTTGAATAAGGGCATGGACGAAGATTTTCTCATCGTCTTGAGTGAATGGCACGATGGTTTGCACTGCCCTACCCAAGATGGGGAACTAGGTGGGGTTCCTAAGGCCTTTAGACTAATTTAGGACGTCCCTCCTTCCATATATTGTTATATTTGCTTACCATAAACAATTCTATAACTAACAGCCTCTTTGTTCCTCTGCAGACGAGTTCCACACTACTTCGAACAAAAGCATGGTGAACTTTGTAGACCTTAACCAAATCCTCAAGTCAGATATTTTTCTCCACCGAGATGGAAAAATTTTGGCAGTACATGTGATCCTCGGATTCAAGCCGATCTCCAACTGTTTCCAAAGTCCTAAGCATGTGATTAAAGCAAAGAATCCGAGGCTAGCCCTAATCGATGTAGCTGTTCCTAGATTCCTAACCAAGCCTCCTCCATCTGGCATCCAAGACGCCTAGCTACCTGCTTTGCTTGTAGCCAAGTTGCTCTACTCCCAAGAGCAACCTATTCCTTCTAACGATGGACAGGAAGAACTGACACCCAAACCCACTTAGAAGGACTTGGATAAAGATTTTGAAGTCTTTTATCAAGAGGATCTCGAAGACTCCCTAGCACCCATTCACAGTCACCTCGTTGCCGCTTAAGTTAGTACTAGCCAAGAAGCACCAAACTTCCCAGAAGCCTTGGTTCTTGAGGAAAAGACTCTTGATCTATTGGCACTACTCACTGCCTATGCTGGGGGTGACTCTCCCGTGGTGCCCATAGTACCTCGGCCACCAACTCCTGCCCTAGCTTAGGCTGCCACTGCAGAGGCCGTTGAAAAGAAAAGAAAAAGGGGAAAAACAACTGAGGGCTCCAAAGAAGGAGAAATCCCCCAACTTGTGCAACAACCACCCACCAAAGAGCTCAGAATCACAAGGGCTTATCAAAAGAAAGGTGCTGTTACTGGGACAGGCAAAGGCACTGAAGGGGAGCAACATCCCAAACCAACCATATGGAACCCTGCTTTTGTACTCAACTCGGGAGACCCCGTGACCTCCGAAGCATCCCTTAGGGATCCCCAGAAAGGCAAGTCAAGGCTGGTTTCTGAATGCTTGGAAAAGGCTCTTTTGCTACTCGAGGATATGCAAGAGCTTCAGGGGTTGAGGAAACGTTAGGTGTTCCTTTCACTAAAAGGAGAGGAACACCTCATCCTTACTTAGACCCTAATTCTATTCTTATTACCATCTTTTATTATCTATTTGATTGACCATTTGCACTATTTCTTTTAGGCAATGCAAGCATCCTTTGTTGTTGAGGAGTGGGTTGACCACTCCTTGTCTAAGTCCGAAGAAGCAGAGGGCAAACTTACTCACTCCGAAAAAGCCCTAGTTTCTATTAAGCCGAAGTAGAAAATGGACGTAAAAACGATGAAGCTACCATGGTAGGATTTGTAAAACAGGTCGAGGAGTTACGAGCCTCCTTGCAAAAATTTGAAATGCAACTGGCCATGGCCATGGAGATGACCAAGTAGTAGCAAAAATAGCTCGAGGACAAAGATGCTGAGAAAGCAAAGGCTGAGCAGGCTGCATATGATGCTGATATGACCAAAACTTTCCAGAGTCTGACTGCTCAACTCAAAGATGTTGCTCAAGCTTTTTGTACAGAGGTCTAGAGTGAAGCAGTTAACATCGCAAGGGTTGACGCAGCCTCCAATTTGAGGGAAGCTGATAAGGTGTACAATCCTCTAGCCTTTCGTGTTGCTCCCAATACTGCCCTTCCTCCTCCTAACTCGAGCTCTATTTCCTCGGTGCCCAAGTCTACCACAACTTCAACCATTATGCCAGCCCCTAGGAAAGACAAAGAACATCCCACTCCCTTGCGCATTGTGGAGTTAGAATCAAAGGAGGTTTTTGAAGTTGAACAATTGAAGAGGAAGAAGAAAGACAAAGAGAAGGAGGTCATAGTTTGACTTTTCCAAAAACAGAATATAAATTAACTTTTTCATGGATTAGGTTTAGCTGACACCCCTTTCTTCTAGCTTCTTTTGTAACCTTTCGCTGGACTTGAATGAATATATTAAAATTTTTGTTACCTTTTTGTTTACATAATTTTTATTTTTCATTTTTTTTCTAAGTATTTTCACACGCTCTTCTGATATAAGTACATAATTCTATTTATGCCAAACTTCCTCAAACCTAAATTTAACCCTCAAAGCATATCCAACACGCTTGGATGGACTTTTATTTAAACTTTTGGGATTTAATTTCGCTTGCCTTGGGGCTGAATTTGCTCAAATGCTTAATTTATACTAGATTCATAAATTGGGGATTCCATTAAGTTTGAGGCATACTTAACCTTTAACTTCTATCCCATAAGGGTTAATTTACCCAAGGCCTGTAGCCTGAAGAGTCGAACAAGACCGAGGTTCTGTTTAACACTTAACTAATTTCATCTAAGGGTTAATTTACCCCAGGCCTATGACTCGAGGAGTTGAACAAGATCGAGGTTTTGTTTAACACTTAACCAATCTCCTACAAGGGTTAATTTACCCAAGGCCTATGACTCGAGGAGTCGAACAAGACTGATGTTTTGTTTAACACTTAACAAATTTCATACAATGGTTAATTTACCCAAGGCCTGTGACTCAAGGAGTCGAATAAGATTGATGTTCTATTTAATACTTAATATCTAGGTCAGATTTGATGAGAAAACAACTTGCAAATAAAATTCCAGTCAATGTGTAGATGAAAATTGAGTAGAATTTGTTGTATTATTATTAATAATAATACCTACGTAGATTATTTACATTCCAAGGATGCAGAATCACTTTTTCATATAAGTCTTCTAAATAATAAGCCTTAATGCCCGTTATTGAAGTTATCCTGTACGGGCCTTCCCAATTAGGACCTAACTTTCCCTAGAAGGGGTTCATTGTTGTTCCCACCACTTTCCTTAAGACCAAATCTCCAGGAGCCAATGACCTCAACTTCACTCCCTTATCATACCATTGCTTGAGTTTTTGCTGATAATGCATCAACTAACTCTAAGCTTGCTGACAGCAAATGGTCGTTCTTTTCTACATTGAACCAATTAGATTTCAAGGTCGGGAATCCTGCTTCAAAAGGTATGACTGCTTTGAATCTGTAGGCCATTGAGAATGGAGTTTCCCCTGTTGATCTTTGGGGGGTGGTGTGATATGTCCATAGGACATGGGGTAATTCGTCCACCCATTTTCCTTTTACTTCGTCTAGCCTTTTCTTCAACCCGGAGACTACGACCTTATTGACTGCTTTTGCTTGCCTCATTTCCTTGAGGATATGCCAAAGTAGAATATCTATTTTGGATACCTAGCTCTGCACAATACTTCCTAAAGGTCTTATTGTTAAATTGGAGTTCATTATTCGAGATTAGTGTATAGGGAATTCCAAACTCATTATGTTTGGTAAATTGTTTTTTCTCTTTATTATCTGTTTCCACAAAGAATTTTTTTTTTTTTTTGAGAATAAAAAACTTGTTTGACAACCCAAACTGGACAGAAAACAAAAACTATTCTCAAAATTCAATTTGTGAAGGAAACTAAAAACATGTAAAATGTTGTTTTCAATTTCTAGTATTCAAAAGTCAATGAAAACACAAATTTGATTTAATAAATTTGTCTCATTTAATAAATTAGCATTAAAGTTCAAATCGTAGTAATAATATATTTTAGTATTTTTTTAAACTATTTTTTTAATTTCAACTAATCAAACATGTTTTGGATTTAAAAAATACAAGAAAATAGTTTTTTCTTTATATTCCCAAAAACAAGTTTTTGAAAATAGAAAATAAATAGTTACCAAACATAAGTTAAAAAATCTGATATGTTTTTTGGCCAAAAAGGAAAGCAAGGGTGTGAGCATGGTGCGACCAATTGCATCAAGTAGTGATTTATCTTATTATGATACGGTTGAATAAGAACTTGTTTTTCCCGTCCACAAAGTGGTCTCATCGTAAGATAAGTCCACTTAAAATAGTTTCTTTTGTGTGAGTTTGGGAAGCACATTTTGCGTGTTTTCTAGCAACTACATTTTTTTTAATGGATCCTATGCACTGTTCACAAGACTCACAATTACTTTTTTTAGTAAAAATAACTTTAAAATTGAGTCTCACAGTACTATTCACACATTTAAAAATTATTTTGTTACAGTGTTTTCACTAATAAGCGGTATCCAAACACCCTTTTTATTAGAAAGTTCACACTATTTTAGACAATAATTTTTTGGGGAACTGATTAAACAATAACAATTTAACTCATACTTTGGATGACATATTTGTACTTCTTGCTCTTGGTTTGGGAACTCGACAACTGGTCTATAGCCATCATCTACGCTGGCTCACTTGTTGTGTGTTTGACTGCTATGGTAATCGCTATTATATCATTATGATGACAAATATGATACAAGCCGATTTAGAAATTACTGAATTTGGTAGCCCCATCTTTAGATTTCCTCGTATTCATAGACAGTCTTACATGTTTGCATGAATAAATTACTTTAGAGCAATTCAATATTTTTGTAGGATTCATAATATATATAGGCAGCATCAAGTTATACTTAATATCTGATTCCCAAAAATAATAAAATTATACTTAGTTTCCAATAGAAATATACAACACCCCAAGATGCAAATTAGTGGCTGGTATGGGTCAAAAAAGCCTATCTGGAACCAGATTTTAAGCAGCAATGGATACATGTTTTACAATAACAGGACTCCATTATTCACAAATTTCAAGTTCAATTTTAAGAAATTATTGGACAGAGAATCAGTTTAAGATGGTACATTAGAAACACAGGTATCTTGATCATGTCTGGATTCAAGACAAACCATTCTTTTTATACAGTGAATAGAAATATACCTTTTAAGTCAGAAACAGCATACATACATACAATAAGTTTATGTAGCAATGGATATGATGGTGTTACTTATATATCAATATCCAGGCCCTTCTTTTGGAGGTGCTCAGAACTCCCTATCTGGGAACAGAATAGGAGCAAGCAGTGACCAGAGGAACAGAGCTGCAGTTGCCCACCCAGTCACAATCCTGACCCAAACAGATGGCCAACCGACATCAACCAATTTCCCACTCTCACCGACTGAAGTGGACCACCCAGTAAGAAGCATAGCTGAATACATACTGGCCAGGGAGAAAATGAGATGGAAGAAGGAATATGAATATGATACTGGCTTGGACTTCTCTTTTTCTTCCTTCTCTTCAGCTTTGTTGTCCAATGGAAGCAGAGGCTTACCTGAACCTTCATTAAGGAAACCAGAATTGTCATATTTCACGAGAAAATGTCAGTTATTGTGGCAAAATGGACATAGAAATACTTTTTTGAACACATTGAAATCATGAAGTATTGCACATCCACAAATTTAATGTTAAGCCTTACCTGCACGTGGTGAACCTGGTGGGGAGAGCAAAGTTGTAGATGATCCAGCACGGACAGCAGAATAGACAACTGAAAGAACTGTAGTAATCAGACCCAAGGTAAGAGTGCCAGTGGAAACAGCTTTTGAATGCTTGTGAAGACCATTGCATTCATATTCCCTTGGTTCACTAGCAAGTGCACTGTAGCAGAGGTATATGCAGTACAAGGAAAGAACTGAAGATGGCAAAATGCTTCCATTCACCTGAAAAACCGAAAAAAAGGGGCAAAAGATCACAAATATTCTCATATTAGAAATGAACTTAGCACAATCATACTACAGAGACACTTATCTGGACATCATAATAACAAATTCTGCACTATAAACATCAAAGCTAAAACTACCACAATATGAGAGGATGTGCAACAAGCAAGACAAGCATGAGATATGCAAACAGACTTGCATTTGAGGATGCCTTGATGCTGAGTACCAGAAAAAGTAAGTGTATACTTACAGCAGGGTGCAGGGCAACTATAGCAAAGAGAAAAGCAAAGATCAGGGTCATGACAATAAAGAAGGTGTTGAGCCCACAGTCTTGTCCAGATGGTGTGAACCAATAGAAGAGGAATCCCGAGAAGACAAACGTCCCCACATAACAAACAAGCGAAACAACAAATAGGGCAATGTACCTATACAAATAAGAAAGATAAATCAGGTTGTGGGGCGTAAGACTATACTCAATAAGTAAACAAAAAGCTATTAGAGGTAATAAAGAAGATATGCTGAAGGAAATAACAAAAGCCAAAACTAACCAGAACTGCTCATCAAATCCGACCCATTTGTCATTCCATCCATGCACAAAATCTAACAAAAGCACAACTTGGACAAGAAGAAACAATCCAGAGCCAAACTTTGATATTGATTCTGCGAAATGTAAAATCTCTGTGTTAGCTTGAGTCAAACTAATAAAAAAAGAATCCCATGGAATGAAGTCCATTGGACAAGATAACTCATGCTATTCTTTTTTTTTTTTGGTGAATCAAGTGTTTCTTTTAATCTTCATCTGCTTTTCTTTACGTAACATTTCTGCTATAACATCTGAATATTGTAACCTCTCCTGGGATCACTCTAAGAAAGGCCAGACGGATGTCTTGGCTGCTTGCCTCGTACTAATTTAGTTGCACAGGGCTGGCAAGGAACTATATGCACACAAAAACATATCAACATGCAATTACTGATTAGTTCACTAAAGAGATCTATGTGGCAGCTGACATGATTAATCAAATGAAACCGGATCATTAAACCCTAGAGTTTGTCTCCCATGATCTTTGTATGTTTTCAGAAAGAAAAATAATTACTCCCTCCATCCCACTTTGTTGTCCAATATTCCATTTTTGGTTGTCCCAAAATACTTGTCTATTTTTTTCAGTAAGTTTTGGTCCCAAGGGGAGTGGGCAGGGGCAAAATAATCGGCCACTTTTAAAAGTCAATGGTCATTGATTTACCAATTTCCTAATATCACCCTGCCCTTCTCCTATTCAGGTGTCACAAGGGCAAAGTTGAAAGCTTATATATTTTTCCTAATAGAAAAAAGTATTAAATGATGTTCCCTTAAAATTGGACAAACAAATGGGTCAAAGGGAGTAAAGTATAACATGTTTGTAACATCAAAGAACTTAAAGGTTAGCGACAAAAATTACTTGTGTAAAAAAAAAAAAGGAACAACTGAAATGACTGGTGGCTGGGTCTAAGACACCACTTACATACATACCATCACCAAAATCACTGCTACTGCTACTATTTGTCAGATATAGCACCTGAAGCAGTCCAGACAAACAGAGATAGGGAAAAAGAATCTCCAAAAAACAGGACAAAAGGCACTAACATAGGTATCCTATCCTAATTATCTGTACAAGTTGAATAGCACAACCTATACCCCCAGAGTCCAAAAATTTAAGATGAAGTTTTTTATCATCATCACTTTTTTAATAAGTAAACGAAAACGGTGCCACCCATGTATGCAGGACATAAACAACAGGTACCCAAAAATTAAACATGAAAAGTACAACACTATAAAATATAGGATCAAATTTAAACATGAAATGTCCATATCATCTACGCATAAAGCTGTGACATCAAATTTAACTGCCTGTACCAGTATAGTGGAAAGAAGTATTAACTTCTCCTCAGAAACACTTTTTCTTTTTTTCTTTTTTTGATTGGTAAAAAAAACTTTATTGATAAGAAAAGTACAATGAGTTTACAATAGTAAACTCACTGCAAAAAAGCGGATACAAACAAATCAAAGGGAAAGTACAACACTTCTTCTCAGAAATACTTTATTGATTTCCATAAAAATATAGCAATATCCTTAAATTAAGCTTTCTTAACTATAATTTTTTATCTTAAATATTGCATTACGTTTTGTCCTTTATAACAAATAATGCTGTTGAAGTTTAGGAACATCCAAGAGGGGTGCATGTCATGTACATATTCATCAATGTACTATTCCAAATACTAAATCATTAATACTCTCCATCCGAGAAGCCTACAAGTTTTGTCACTTGAACATCCAATAGGGGTGCATGTCATGTACATATTCATCAATGTACCATTCCAGATACTAAATCATTGATACTCCATCTAAGAAGCCTACAAGTTTTGTGACTTGAAGGTAGTAGGGCCTTGACCTTGAGAAATTTCAAACTATTTAAGCTTAGAGCAATAGTACCCTTTTCCACCATTAACAACAACTACAAGTTGTCCTTAACATTGTGACAGACTTGAAATTCCATAACAATTTGTATTTTATCAAATTTGAGCATTAAACCCAAATACATTAAAAATTTGCCTAATCATAGAGTTCACGACCTGCTTTGCAGTCTAATAAAATTTCTAAACAAGGAAAAACAAGAAGGAAAACTGCTATGTGCTTAGATAGAACCTTAATGAAAATACTGCTTACCATAGAAGCTGATAATCTCATTCGGAAGGAAAAACATCAAGATTACCAAAATACACCAACTAATGACTTTCATCATCCATCCACCATGGTGTAAACTATCACGAGGATCCTTCTGATTTTTCACACCAACCATTATCACTGCTAGAATAGTGAAAAAGAGAAAATTTCCCAAGCTAACACGCAGAACAGCATCTGTTTCGAACCACTCCCTGTTAGGTGTCTGATGAAAATGATTAATCCCTGCATTGATGACCAAGATGACATTAGACTCAGCTTTAAAGGCTAACCAACAAAAAAAACCAATAAATCACTAGCTCCTTTAAATTCTTGAGTCAAATCCATCAACTACGTAAATTGTTATCAAAATTCCATCGAAGAGGATTTCTTTGCCCATTTGTAGACATTCCATTAGCGTTACAGACATACAAACATTCAAATATGAAAGGAAAATTTGGGTACATTTTTTACAGTTAAAACCAAAATTATGACAGTTATACCCAAGTTTTCTACCTAGCAAAAAAAAAGTTATACCCAAGTTTTCTATTAACAGAAATCTTACAGCCTCCTTAGATGACAGTTAAACCATATTTTATCTATGTGAATAATGTATATTATATAATTTAGAACAAGTTACACAATTCATATAAGAATAAAAATAAGCAAAAAGTCTAAGTTATAACTTATGTTTTCCTTATCAAAATTTCTATTACTTCTAACTCCCTAAAATATAAAGAAATTTTGATTGACATTTCTGCAACCTCTCTTTTTTAATGCTGTCATCATACTAGGTTTTTTTTATTATCAGCATTAGCCCCACAGTCAAATAGCGATCAATTGCAATAACTCCTGCACTGACTTTTGTAATTTAATGAGATCTTATATTATGTTTCCCAAAATTTTCATACATTTCCATGGTTTCTTTCATTGTTTTTGTATCTTCTCTCAGCTGCTTTCAGTACATTGCATCTACAGCTATTTGTATTTGCTGCAGACAAAGCCAGCCCTTTTCCACTTATCCATTACCCCTTACCAAGTTTACAAACAAAACAGAGTATAATAATCAACATATTATATACAATTCAAACCTACAATAATTTTAAGCGAAAAAACGCAACGACCATTGGCACTAAACCATTTACAGTCTTCTTATGTATGACAAAACCAGCAATGCCAAGTTGTCATATGGTTTATCTGCTAGCTGCTGGAATACATGAATCTTCCATAGTGTGATCACAACAAAGGCAATGTTTCTATTTGTTACAAATTTAACATCACTTACAACAGAATAACCCAAAGAAAACACATTTTCCAGATCATATAAAGAATACAACATATTCATAACCACCAAAATACCAAAAAAGGGACAAAAACAAACATTGAAAAAATTTGAGAAGGTAGCTTACAAGGGAGCTTTTCCATTAGAGGCGCAGCAACCTCACGGAGAATCCACGAAACCATGAGAGAAAGTGCAAAGAGGCCACAGTACGCAATTCTAGCAGAGCGGCGGCTAATCCCAGACACCACAGTCCGGCATGCGTCACACGCGCAAGCCGCACAGCATGACGCGAGGCAAGATGCTGCCCACATCTTCTTATCTTATCTTTTCACAATCAAACAACCCCACCAGATTCCTTTTAACACCCTATTCATCAAAAACAAAATAACCCCATCACCATCATCATCATCATCATTTAAAACCCTGATTGAATTTCTATTTCTAAGTTCACAAATATTAATTTAAAAAAAATCATAACAATCATCATCATCATTTAAAACCCTGATTGAATTTCTATTTTCAAAGTTAATAAATTTTTTTATATAAGCAATAAGAAAACAACAACAATAATCATCAATTTTCCAATGTTAATTGAGCTCATGAGTATCAGTAGTAGTTGATACAGAGGAGCGATTCTGATTAAACAATAAAAGACCCAAAAATCATAAATTCGGAATAAAATTGAAAGGGATCACAAACCCTAATAGTGTTGTTTGGTTGTCGAGAAAAAGGAAATTAATTTTCTTCTTTTTGTTTCAGTTTTTTCCCCGGAGCCAAGCGAGAACAAATTGAATATAATAATAAAATAATAAAAAAAAACTACGATATTTTAAGAAGAAAAAAGAAATATTGGGTTGTGTTTGTGTACCTGATAGAGAGAGAGCAAAAGAATAGAATGGAGAATTGCTTCTGGGTCGGGATTCGTATTTTTGGAGAGAGAGAGAGAGAGAAAGACTGACTTCTTGCCTTTTGAGAACGAAGAATAAGATGGGTCCAAGTTGACTCGGTCGGTCCACTCGGTACACCAGGCCGAGTTGGTTTTTTGAGATGAGGTCACACGTGTGGGAGGATGTTATAATGAAACTTAGGGTGTCAAATTGGACGGGTTTGGATGTTTTGAGGTGAGTATAATTGGATTGGGTATATAAAATCCAAATGGCCTATTAAAGCCCATTTAACTAATTACTTCCAACTCAAACCCAACCCAATTATAATGGGTAAACTCCAATCCAACCAATTACCCAATTATTAAAATTACCAAATTATTAAAATTACCAAAATGATCATAAACACAGTAACAGCTCCCTGACAGGAAAATGGAGGAATAAGATAAGAAACTAAAAGTTGTCCCCCGTTTGGTTGCCGAGAAAAAAAGAAATAAAAAATAAAAGAAGACAAAACCTCTATTTCGCGTTTGGTTGCTAGTAAAATGATAGAGAAAATGGGAAGAAAAATCTAAAAAAAATGAGAAATCTAGATCTCTCATTACCAAATGCCAGCAAAAAACCAACACTAAAATTAAGCAAACATCATTTTCCGTCTATTACCTCCACTTTCTCGGCAACCAAATAGAGGATAACGATGGCTAGTAATTACAAATGCCACGCGCGGATCAGACGAACACACACACACACACACACACACACACACAAAGCAAGAGAAAACGAAAGCATTTTGTCAAAGAGAGATATCCAAAGAGAGAGACACAGACATGGTTTCACTCAAGCTCCAGAAGAGGCTCGCCTTGAGCGTCCTCAAGTGCGGTCATGGCAAGGTCTGGCTCGACCCAAATGAGGTCAACGAAATCTCCATGGCCAACTCTCGTACGCACGCTCTCTCTCTCTCTCTCTCTCTGTTTCTCATTCTCTGTTCATTTTTTGTTTAAATTGTTTTATATGGTTTTGATCTTGTATGCTATTCTATGCTATGATGTGATTGATTTAATTTTATTGTGTTTACTCTCTTCCGACTTGTTTGGTTGTTGAGAAATCGTCGGAAAATATTAGAAATGGAATGGATTGGATACTGTGTTTTGGGTTTATTTCTTCGGTAGTTGGGTTGATTTGATTTGATTTTTTTAAAAATTTTTTTAATTTTTTTATGGGGAAGGCCTAGTTGAATTTGGGTATATTGTTTTTGGGTTAAATTCAATGGGTTTTTAGTTAAAACCCAATAATCATTGAGTCTAATTGGGTTGATGCCCATTTAACTCAAATAATAATTGGGTGGGTTTGGGTTCAATTAGAGTGGGTAGGTTTGGGTGGACAAAGGGTTTGAGCTTACTCTGCCACCCCTAGGTCAAACTATGAATAATGCTAGACCTTTTTTTTTTTTTTTGTGGCAAAAAGTATAATTTTAGGAAAAAAACTGGTCGCTTAGCCGTGCGATATACGAAAAATGTATTGAGTACGTTATATAATTTAATCATGGTTTATTTTAAAGTAAATTGAAAATTCAGTTGTAACACTAACAACAAAAGACAAGAGAAAGCATTAAATTACTATATCAACTCTACCCAACACTGCCAAGATGTTAAATTGGAACAAATACTTAGCTTAAAAACTTTAAGAATAATGTAATTTAGAAATTAGAAACCTATACCACAAAAGAATTGGGCATCAGAATAACCTTATTGCAACCTAAGGCCATGTCGTTTATTTCACTCATTATAAGAAAGTTCATTAGAACAATTAGATCGAGATTTTTTATATGAGTATAAACAATTAAACCATTTCCCATAGAACTTTTGAATAATCTCAAAAACTTTAATACAAGAACTCACCCTAGTTCATAGTTTTGAAACCTAGATTGTTCACAGAACTGATAAAGGGAGAGGTTCAAGATGTTTGAGATTAGACCGTAGTCGAACTGTGATGACATCATAATAAATAATTAAATTAAAAATATTCTTTATTCTCTAAAAAAAGATTCAATTATCTTTTCCTTATCAAATTCACAGTGGGTAATTGGGTAATAAAAAGGGGAAAATTTGGGTCTAGTATTTTTAGTGCACTGAACTTAGTCCGATGATGACACGTGTCATGATTCCAACGGATCCAGTGTAATTGGACATTGGACCTAATCCAAACCTATATATAAAAAAAAAAAGCAAAAAGCAATTTACTAATGGCCCTTGAACGTGTGAGATAAAAAATATATATTGTAAGGTCCATACAAATGTGTGGCTATATTCTCTTCTATACTATTATTTAAGGGACTTCCTCTATTTGGATTCTTCATTTTTTAGTTCAAAAATGCCCCTACACCCTTATGTTTAAGTAGAGACAAAACTAAAGGATAATACGGTAAAAATGCAACTCTTAACTCCCACTAAAACATTACCTCAAAAAAGGGACCACTCTCCTGTTAATTTTCAAATTACTTTATTCATTTATAAATTAGATTCACAAAATAAAAATTGTATATAAAAACATAGAGTTTTTTTTTTTGGTGCTAAAAAAACACTCTTCTGTTAATTTTCAAATTACTTTATCCACTTATAAATTAGATCCACAAAATAAAAATTATATATATAATAAAAACACATAGTTTTTCTTTTTCTTTTTTTTTTTGTGCTAAAAAAACCCTCGTTGCATGCGTGAAGCGCGTGTGATGAGTCTAGTTATAATAATTAAGGAGTAGAAAAAATAAAAATTAATATATCTATACTATTATTTAAGGGGCTTCCTTTATTTGAATTCTTCATTTTTTAGTTCAAAAATACCCCTACACCCTTATGTTTAAGTAGAGACAAAATTAAAGGATAATAGGGTAAAAATGCAGCTCCTAACTCACACTAAAACATTACCTCAAAAATAGGATCACTCTCCTGTTAATTTTCAAATTACTTTATCCATTTATAAATTAGATTCACAAAATAAAAATTATATATAAAAACATAGAGTTTTTTTTTTGCTAAAAAAACACTCTTTTGTTAATTTTCAAATTATTTTATTCACTTATAAATTAGATCCACAAAATAAAAATTATATATAATAATAAAAATACAGAGTTTTTCTTTTTCTTTTTTTGCTAAAAAAAACCTCATTGCACGCGCGAAGCGCGTATGATGAGGCTAGTTATAATAATTAAGGAGTAGAAAAAATAAAAATTAATATATTAGGGGTCGAAGCTAGGTTAAACTCGTAAACACGCGTGCCTTTACCACTCTGCTAAACCGAAATCGAAACCGAAACAATGGACTCGATTCAGTCGGTCCATTCGGTTTAACGGTTGTTTTTTTTTTTGTTGCTCCCTAGTAATAATAAAAGACAAAAAAAGGCAAAACTCCTTCCCCACTTTCGCAGAAGCAACCCTCTCTCTCTCTCTCTCCGGTCTTTCTGAATGGTCCACGGTGGTGTAATAATACCATGGTGTGGAAAATCAAGATCTCAATATTAGAATTTCGTGGCAATGGTTTATCACAATTAACCAACCATGGATGGGATTGTATCTGCGATTGGAGTGAGCAATTTCGGAGTATCAGACCAGTTTTGTATTGAGGAGAAATTGAGAAAGAGTGATAGAGGAAGAAGGTTTCAACCATGAGACTTTCAGAGAGACAAAGATTGAGTGGAGACATCCAAGGGTAGGAAGTATCAGGTTTTAGGGGAGAAAGAGATAGTTTCAGGAAGTAAGAACTAAGAAGGAAGAGTTTATCAGGATGAGAGAGGAAGTTTATCGGGTGAGAAGTAAAAACTAAAGTCAAAATTATAATTTTTAAATCAGATTTAAAAATTAAAAAAAAAAAATGTTGACCCGTAAAATTGTAGTGAGGTCAACTAAAAGTTAGAGGCTTCGGTTTATATATATATAAAGAAAAAAGTACTGGGTCAAACTTATTTAGTTATGAAACATGTTTTTTGGAACTCGAGTTTATCAAATTTGAGCTTCAATGAAAGTTTCATTAAACCATATTTTGATTTCCATTGCACAAGCATATGGTAACTTTTAGACCGATAATGGGTGCAAGTAACTATCTTCAAAAAGATTGAAGTCTATATAGTTTGTTTTCATACAATTTCAAAATTTCTTCTTAAAAAAAATCAGAAATTTGTGAATTTTATATAACATTTAAAGAAAGAAATATACATGAATACTAGTTTTGAATTGCTTAACAAAAACAATGTCTTGGTTTACGTTTTTAGAATGGCCAAGGATCCCTTTATAGAATCCAATACAACAAATGTGAGATTGTGTCACATCAGTTGTTGTATTTGTCATTCTTCACAAATAATGAAGTAACATTTAATATAAAAATAATAACATTATTTTTTCACTATTGTTCAATTTTTCTATGCGTAAGCATGAGTTACAAACTAGTTTTGTAATTATATTGTTATGATTCACTTTAAATTATATTATTGAAATATTTTCTTTAATTTAGATATGATTATTGTCTAAATAGTGCACAAGACTATTTGAAATAGAATTAGAAAATCATTGTTAGTGCTAGACACCAGACTATTTGAAATATAATTAGAAATCATTGTTAGTGCTAGACACCAAGTCACAAAATCATTAATTATACTACAATAAAGTGTGGGTTGAACCATGCACCTCCATGTTTTTCGATATATATGATAGGATTTAAACTTATAGTACCGATTACATGATTGCCTTTTACCATTAGGCGATAATACTAATTAGTTTTTGGTGTACACGAAATTCAAACCTTATTTGACAACAAAGGACCTGGGTTGCACTGACACGCCATTTTTGGCGACGTGTCGGTGTGCCGGACACCGGAACTGGTATGATTCGCCGGATTTCAGTGTTTGAGCAGTGTCTGGTTTTTTTTTTTTTTTTTTTTTTTTTTCCCGCTTCTCTGACACGGCGCCAACGTAACTCCGACACGGCGCCGACGTGGCAACATGTCCGACACGCTAGCAGTGAAACAAAAGAAAAAAGAAGGAAAATCACAGATTTTGACAAATGGACTTACCAATACCGTTGATTTCATGATATACCCTAAAACAAAAGTCTGAGAACTCATTAGCCCGAAACCCACATCTCAAGCTCTCACTTCTTAAGTCTTAACCCACCCACCCTCCCTAGGATCTCCACTCGCTGTGCCGCTGCCCTCTGTCCCTCGCCGGAGTTAGATTGGGCCGATCGGTGAGCTCCATAGACATTGACGCCATCCCTGTCCCTTTCGATCTCTCTTTCTCTCGACGTGGACAACTCAGGTCCGATCTCTTTCTCTTTGTTTTTTTTTGTTCTTTCAGATATTTGTTTGGCCATTTGGTTGGGTGAATGGGATGGGTTGCTTATTTAAGTTATAACTTATAACGCTTTTATTTTATTTTATTTTAATCCCACTCTCACGGTCACACATTGACCGTGAGAGTGGGATATAATATAATATTGTTACATTATGTGTCATATAATATAATGTTGTTAGTTGTTACTGCTATAGTTTTATTTATGTATTAAAGTTAAATTACTTAAATATTGTAGGTGATTTACTAAAATGAATACTGAAAGTGAAAAATCAACTAAGTCAATTGCTCCTCTATGGAAATATGTTACTAAGTTAGAAAAAGCAGCTGTGGTGGTGGGAATGTTACTTTCAGATGTAACTATTGTGAAAAAACTTTTAAGGGGTCTTATTCAAGGGTGAAGGCACACTTGTTAAAACTGTCTAATTTTGGAATACAACCATGTGTTAAGGTTGGAGATGAGTATCTGAATGAAATGCAAAAATTAGAAGATGCGTATGAGGAATCTTCGCATAGATTGAAGAAGCCTAAGCTAGTGTCTTTACCATCTGATTCTCCTAGTAATCCTCATTTGGGTCCTACTAAGAGTAGTACAGCTACAAGTCATCCATTTTTTCAAAAAAAAGGGGTTGGGAATTCTACTTTGGAGAAGGCTTTTAACAATCAGTGTCGAGAGCAATTAGATTTTCTTATTGCTAGGACATTTTATTCTGCTAGTTTACCCTTTCACTTTGCTAAGAACCCGTATTGGATTGAGATGATCAAATTTGCATGTAATAATAATTTAGCTGGCTATATTCCTCCGGGTTACAATAAATTAATAACAACTTTGTTGCATAAAGAGAGGGTACATATTGAGAAGTTGTTGAAGTCAATTAAAGTCACTTAGAAAGAAAGGGGTTTAAGCATAGTAAGTGATGGGTGGATAGATCCACAAAAAAGGCCACTTATCAATTTTATGGCTACATCAGAGAAAGGACCACTTTTTATCAAATCCATTGATGGTACCAAAGAGTACAAAGACAAGCACTTCATTTCTGATTTGTTTCTAAAGGTCATTGGTGAGGTTGGGCATACTCATGTTGTCCAAATTATTACTAATAATGTATCTGTTATGAAAGCTGCAGGATCTATTGTTGAAGCTGAATATCCTCATATATTTTGGTCACCTTGTGTTGTGCATACCCTCAATTTGGCCTTGAGGAATATATGTGCATCTAAGAACTCTTTGCAGAATGAGGTTGCATATAATGAATGTAACTAGATTGCACAAGTTTTAGATGAGGCAACTTTCATTCGTATTTTCATCACAAATCATTCTATGAGATTAGCAATTTTTAATTCATTTTCCCCATTGAAGTTACTTGCTGTTGCTGAAACACGATTTGCTTCAATAATCATCATGCTTAAAAGATTGTTTCAAGTAAAACAACATCTTCGAAATATGGTCATTAGTGAGGAATAGATGTCATATAGAGAAGATGATGTAGGAAAAGCTCAAACTATGAGAGATTATGTTTTGAATGATTTGTGGTGGGACAAGGTTACATATATTCTGAGATTCACAGGACCTATTTATGAGATGCTTCATGTGGCTGACACGGACGCACCCATTCTCCATAAGGTGTATGAAATGTGGGATTCCATGATAGAAAATGTAAAGAAAGAAATATACCAGTAGGAAGGCAAGGGAGACTATGAGGAGTCTCCATTCTATGATGTGGTACACGCTATACTCATTGAATGGTGGACTAAAAATTGCACACCACTTCATTGCCTAGCCTACTCCTTGAATTCGAAGTAATTTTTCTATCTCTTTAATCTTTTTTTTTTTTTTTAATATTCTTTAGGCATTTCTAATTTGCTTTTAACTAGGTAAAATACTAATCAATGGCTTGAGGAAGTTAGAGGCCGTGTTGCACCACACAAGGATGCTAAACTTTCTACGGAGAGAAACAAGTGCCTCAAAAGATTCTTTCCTGATCTTGATGATAGGAAGAATGTTACTATGGAGTTTGGTTTGTTTTCAGGAATTAGCGCTTATGATGATGATAACATGGATGATAGGTGGATCTTGGATCCAATGCTTTGGTGGTCAAATTATGGGTCTAGGTTACCAATGCTTCAAACTTTAGCTCTAAAGCTTCTTGGACAGCCTTGCTTATCATCATGTGTTGAGAGGAATTGGAGTACATATGGCTTCATCCATTGTATGAGGAGGAATAGAATTACTCCTAAACATGCTGAAGATTTAGTATTTGTTCATTCTAATCTTTGACTTCTTTCAAGGAGGAGGGAAGAGTACACTAAAGGAAACTCTAAGAAGTGGGACATTAGTGGAGATACTTGGAATGAACCATTTGGAGGACTTGGGTTGTTTGAGATTGCTTATCTCACACTAGATGAGCCAGAGATGGAGATAAGTCTTGTTGAGAATGATGACTATATTGATGATGACAATGATGTTGTTGTTCTGTGATCCTTTTATGTTTTTAGTTTGATATTGAACTTCTTGTTCTATGGTAATCTTGAAAGTTTAAAGCTTGGTTTCCTTTTATGTTTCTAGTTTGATGTTGAATGTAGCCTATTTAAACTTTTGGTTTGTACTCTAAACATTTTATGTAGATTGTTATATTACTTTGGGTGTTAATTTGCTTATTTGTAGTTCTTACATAATTTAAATTTTAGATATAAATGTATTTTATGTCTAAAAATATTAAAAAATATGCCTAAATATAAAATTTAATTAATTATTTAATTACCGTGTCCATGTCGTGTCGTGTCGTGTCGTGTCCTTGTTTTTCAAAAATTGTCATATCGTCGTGTCCGTGTCCGTGCCGTGTCCGTGTATCATAGCAAAGGACATTACCATAGATCTGCATACTACAAGATTCTAATATTGAAGGCATTAGATTAAACACACATACAAATTCACATATTTTTGGACTGAAAATATACCATCAAAGTTACAATGATTTGATGGGAATAGCTTTGAGGGGCTTTGCTTTATGTAAGGTCATCCCAAAAAGCTCACCCATGTCCATGTCTTTTGTCGTCATCTCATCTGGGAGCCCCCAAGCAAAGTAGTGAACAAGAGAAGCCAACATCAAATGCACCATTCTATTACCTAATGGCAATCCAGGGCATATTCTTCTTCCAGCTCCAAAGGGAATCAACTCAAAATCTAGGCCTTTGAAATTAATGTCTTGTTCTAAAAACCTTTCAGGCATAAATAAATTTGGATTTGGCCATATGCTTGAGTCTCGTCCCATTGCCCACACATTTATTAGTATTTGAGTCCGTTTGGATAGAACTTATTGTTGAAAACTGAAAACTGAAAACACTGTAGCAAAATAATTTTTAAATGTGTAAATAGTGCTGCGGGACCCACTTTTAATAAAAAATTGCTAAAAAAGTACATGTACAGTGCGCGCACAGTACGCGCACAGTGCGCGCATTGCACGCTTGTCCCCACAACAGCGAGAGAAAAAAAAAAAAGAAAAAAAAGGGCAAAACGTGGACGCAGCAATAAGCTGCATCCAAACGCCCTCTTTGTGAATTTTTAGGCACTAGGAAGCCACACATTTCTATGTTTGTCTCAGCCTTACGTGGAACTAGAAAGGGCACTGGTGGGTGCAATCGTAAGGTTTCTTTCACTATAGCTTGAAGATAATGGAACTTTGAGATATCTGATTCTTGAACATTCCCACCCTTGCCTAGGACTTCTTCAGGCTCATCTCGGGCTTTTGTCATTTTTTCTGAGTTTTGTAATAGCAATGTCATTGCCCATTCCATTGTGCTTGATGTTGTGTCAATTCCGCCCACAAATAAGTCCTGCAATAAAGGAGCGTGAGAACTAAGTTGCCTAAGTGTATGGCTATATTACTCTAATAACAACAAACAATATCATCAATTATAAAAAAAATGCGGTGTCCTTAACGTTACTATAGGTGCTAAAGGTTAACGCCTACAAACTAACAAGATCCCATCTAGGTATTAAGTTGTTGAAGCTATATGAGGATGGGAACTATTCATATAGAGTGATTGACATTCATTTTTGCTTTAAATGTTCTTTGAAATCCACAAATATGTGAATTATTTGAAGACATAAATAACAGACTTTGATCATTTTCAAGATTGTTGCTTGCACTAATTAACGTTCTAAAAAGGTGATCATATACATTGTGCATTACAAATAAAAATATTGTTGGCAAAATGGAGGCCATAAATGTCTTCATGGGATCATAAATGCAATTGTCAAAAGGGTTTGGTTAATAGGTGTTTTAGGGCATTTGTTAATGAACTATTTTAGGAACATTTTATTACTACTTTTATAAGAAAAATAAAAAGCTATTAAAAAAATCAGTTTTAATATGTATACATATAAATAATATAAAATATTATTTATAATTAAATCGAGTCATCATGTTCATATGCTTATTCATGAACACAATTAGTGTTATATTTGATCTTGACACATTTATTAGTTGAGCTTAAACTTGAGTTTGAGTTTGAGTTTGGCTTGTTTGTGAAACAAACGCATAAATAAGCTTTATCCTAAGTCCAGTTCGAGCTATTCAAAAATAACTTAATTCATTTACAACTCTAGAAGTTGTTTATCTATCATGATGAATTAAAAAAATATTTAACTGAGAACAAAGTTTTTATTCACAAAACCCAAAATTATTTTTCAGAAAACTGTTTTTTGAGCTTACCATTAAATATATTATTTTTTAGGTAAATAATAGGGAAGGAGAAGGGGAGTTGAGGCTAGAACCACAGCCATGAGTCGTTTTAGAGTACTTACTTTGAACCACAGTTTTAAAAGCTAGTCAATTACCAGAAGCAAGTGTTTGATATCGAGGAGACTTATCTCTGAATTATCTTCTTCAATGAGATTGAGGAGTGAATCTAGTACATCGTTGCTTGCTTTAGAACCCTCTGATGAAGCTGTTAATTGGAGTCGTTGATTGATGATTCCATAAAAAATCCCCAACAATTTGGAGAAATATATCCTTGTCCTTTTGCGTACACCTTGGGGGTCAATCAAACGAAGTGCTGGGAAATAATCAGCAACATTTGGCTTTCCAGCTTCTTCTGCTATACCACACACAAGGTCCCGGAACTCTTGGGACAAATTAGAGTCATATTGGGCCAAGTCCATGGAGAAAAAAGTGTTTGATATTGAATTAAGAACTGTTGTGAACACTAATCGACCAATATCAATGGGTGCACCACTTTTGCAACTTTGGTTAACATGGTCAATTAGTTCTTGTACCTTTGTTTGTCGAAGGGCTTGTGTGGCATCAAGAGGTTTTGTAGCAAATATTTGAGTGGCAGAAGCTTTCCTAAGGTTCTTCCATTTAGAATTTGTGGGAATCAATGCGATTGAAACTTTGTGGTGGTCGAATACATGGAACACATTTGGAATGGTTCGGCTAGAGAAAGCTTTGTCATTTTTCTGAAGTACTTCTTTGGCCATGTTTGGAGAGGAAATGACTATGGTGGTTATGCTCCCAAGCTTGAGAGTCATTAGGGGTCCATAAGTTTTGGAGAGCTTGGCAATAGCTTGGTGGGGTAATTTGCCAAGCTCCAAGATGTTACCAATGATTGGAAAAGGGTGAGGTCCTGGGGGGAGAGTCTGGCTTGATAGATTGGAGGAGACAACACGAATGAATGCCCACACAAAGGGAAGTATAAGCAACAATACTAGGCAGTAGTCCATTGTTAACTCAAAGATGGTTTATGTTTCTTGTGTTTATATTTTCGTTTGGTATATATATATATATATATATATATATACTACAAAACACGCGGGTCTGGCTTGATATATAAGAATGCAATACTAGGTAGACGTCCATTAACTCAAAAGAGCTGGTTTATGTCCACGTGGATCATGCTTAGGTGCCCTAAGACTTATTAGACTTATCAACTTTGTTTTATATACCTACTAGTATTATGGTCGTGCGACTTTATAAAAAATATTTTGATAATATAATTAAATTTAATAACAAATAAAATGAAAAAAGAATTAATTTAAAATTTAAGATTAAAAAATAAATTATACTTGTACACTTAAAAGAAATTTAATTTTTATTTCTTATTTTGATATTTAAATAATTTGTTTTAGTGTTAATTTCATTCAAATGATTATAAGTTATTTCAACCCTAAACCAGCATATGTATCCATATGTAACATTCTAAATTAATAATAAATAAAAATATAATACCCTAACTTAATGTAACATTCTAACTTACTAATAAATAAATATAACACCCTAACTTAAAGTAATGTTTGTAATTGTATTGTGTTTTAGCATTTAAGAACACGTATATTATTTTTTTATCATAAAAAAACACAGATATTAATATTACACATGAAAAAATAATGAATTCAATAATTGAAACGGTTGAAAACAAAATTAAGCCAAAACCTCAATTTATTAATGAAAAAATATCCAAAATTTTGGGCTTATTAAAAACGGAGTTAAGTAAAGATAGACTTACATAGAAATTTGGATAGATGGATTCTCTCGCATCCAATTTCATGTTTGACAGCAAATTTTGCTTTTAATTAAAGAATATAGATTACATGGAACAAAGCACCAAACAAAAGCCATAACAAATTAAATCCATTATAAAATATTGATGTTAACAACAAATAATTATGTAAGAAATTAAATATACAAATATATTGCTTACTATATTGACTTCTAAAAAAAACACTAAAAGGTGTGATCAAACATAGAGTTTTAGCCTATCTATAAAACTTGTTGATAAAAATCATATTATATATAATAAAAGGAAATAAATACACAAAATCTATTCAATTTGATGAAAGAAAAAAAAATGACCTGCAAGGTTGTTGGTAGGGCAGAGAGGAGAAACGTAGCACTTTTCTATTATGAAAGCTACAACATAAAAAATAAGTACTCATGAAAAGCATTACTACACCAACATTGTTAGAGGTAACACTATTTACATGCGGACTGGCCCCAAAAAAGAAAAGAAAAAGAAGAAGAAGTAAAGAGACAAACATGGCTAAGCAAAATAATACCTGTATTGTATTTTAGAGTGAGATAAGATTTTAAATTTTTGTTTTTGATAAGGAGGTAACTTCTTAATCCGATAAATCTTGAATTTAGATGATTTATACTTAAACTAAATCTCCTTTGATCATTTTCATTCGATAAATATTAATAGAATTTCATATTAGTATAAAGAAAGCAAGTACTAATAAGGATAGACGTTTTTAAAAAAAAATGAATTAAAGTACAAAACTACAAATGAATGGTGATTTAAATAAAATTTGTAGGGGTATTGGGCCCAATAGTATATGAAGGATGGCCCAACGAAGTATTTTGGGCTGGAAACCCAAAATCCGAAGACATCAAAATGGTCGTGGACTATTTACATATCCAAACACGTCCGAGGAGTAGATTTGTCCTCGGATTACAATGCCGAGGACATAGGAAGAGAAGTTTAGTATCCCTGGGTTATATTATAAAGAGTCCTACAATTATGGGGATAGACGGTATACGTGGAGGGCGGTAGAAAGAACGGTGGAATGTCTAAAAATAAAGCTGCTACCACCGCCCATACATTAAAGGCTCTGTAAATTGATACGCTGACTGTATAGATGGAAGGATGAGACCTGAACATCGAGCTTGGAACTTGGTCCCTAATCCCAGCGGGCTTTAGGGAAGGATGGATGGGACAAGTATCCAGAAATGAGGATTGCAACCAGGAAAGTGGAAGGTGATGAAGGGAAGGAAAAGGATATAAATAGGAGGAAAGGCATACGAAGAGAGGAGGACTTTCTGAGTAAAAGAGATAGAGCCAATAGTAAATGATAATCAACACTTGTATCCAAACTTGTGAAATATTATTATAAACCATCCTCGGACACAATCCGAGGACGATTTCTCAGTCTTACTCTTTGCAAACGATTCTTTGTTCTGTTCTATTGGGCCCAAAGCCCGTTCTTTTTGTGATTGTCTAAACCATCCTTGAAATCTAAATTACAAGCCCATCCTCTACAAATTCATTGTGAAGAAAGGCCTTTCAAACCCATTTTTCTCCCAGTCGTAGTTTGGGAATTTGAATTGTGTCCTTACAAAATTGATAAACATTCAATGATTGATTAAGATTTTGTGTAAATCCTAAAAATTGATTAAGTATTAGAGTTTAAGTTGATAATAATAACTAAACTTCTATTTTATCCAAAATATATGCAATTTTTAAAATCTAAAAAAAATTCTTCAATTTTTTATGTGTAGTAAAAATTTATGAAAGTGTGAAGTTAAAATTAAAAAAAAAGAAGAAATTATAGGAGAAGAAGATAAGAATAAAAAAAATATATCTATTTTTTTAAAATCTAAAAAAAAAATCCTGCAATTTAAGAAGATAAGAACAAAAAATACACACACACACACATATATATATATATATATATATCTATAAAAATTTATGAAAGTGTGAAGCTTAAGAATAATTTTTTTTTTCTTAATGGATGAGAAGAAGTTGAGTTGATATTAAATTATTGAGTTTTTGTGTCTATCAAACTTTATCTAAAGAAGTGATTTCAAATTAAAATTTTTATCAACTTAGAAATTATAGGAGAAAAAGATAAGAACATAAAAAAAAAATTATATTTATTTTTCAAAAATCTATAAAATTTTTTTTGCAATTTGGTGAACTCACATGGCACAAAAAAAAAAAAAGAAACATAAGAAAAAAAATGTAAGTTCTATCTTTTTTTCCTTTTACGTTCTTAAAGAAACGTAGGAAAAAAAAAAATGCAAATTCGATCTTTTTTTTCTTTTACGTTTTTTTTATCTCTCTTTTTTATTTAAATTCTATCCTTAGGTAATTCTATTCTATTAATTCTAGGCTTTGTTGATAACATTTTAGATAGACACAACTGTTATAGTTGTAAATGAAATATTACTTTCTTTCATTACTTGATTTGTCATATTTATCCAAAACAATATGTATATATCTATTCTTAAAATCTAAAAATTTATTAAAATTTTTGCAATTTAGTGAAGCCACGTGACGCAATCACGGCGTCTAAGCCCAACTTTTATTATATATAATATGATTTATGAGGGACAGAAATTTAGCCACAAGAGTAGAGATAGAGATATATGCATTGATGCCCATTGGGCCGGCCCTAGGCTTAGGCCACTTAGGCAATCGCCTAAGGCCCCCTACTAGAGAAAGGTCCCCAAATTTTGGGGCAAATATTGAGATATATATATTTTAAATATTTTTTTTTGAGATGTATGGAAAAAAATTAGTTTCACTTCTTTCTTCTACTTTTAAGAAGTATCAAAAAATTGAGTAATGCTAGAGATATTACAATTTTAAATACATAGGGCTTACAAATATGTGTCACTAATTACAAGAAATAATTTAGATAGGAAAATACTATAAGTACTATAAATTTTACTTTAAAACTTTTATACAACTTGATGTGACAATTAATATGATTTGTAAACGTCAATAACCTATTAAATGTATTTTTAAATTACTTAGTGATACATCCTTATAAGCATCATGTTATAAAATTTATAATATCCCTAACATCATTAATTCAAATTCTTGTTTATTATCTTCTTGAAGTGTCATTAATTACATTCATTGCTACAACATTTGTATGTTTTTTTTTACTAAAATTTGTTATAGTTTTAGCATTTCTTCAAAAAAAAAAACATATTACAAGATAAAAAGAATGTATTTTTGTTATATAAAAATTAAGATATTGAAAACTAGCTAGATATTATTTAATTAATAACAAAAAAAACCCATTTAAATATATCGCCTTAAGTCTCAAAATTTATTGAGCCGCCCCCACCCAATAGGGAAGTATAAGCGATAAAATTAGGTAGCAGTCCATTAATTCTTGAAGTTGGTTTAGATCATAAAGAAGACAATCAAAAGGAAGTACATGGAACACGCTTCGGTGACCTATCTACATTGTACGATGTTAGGAAGAAAACAAAATAAGCATACGGACTCAAAATAATTAGAAAATTTTGTTAGTGCTAGCCGTTAAGTCAAAAAATCATTAATTATTCTACAATAAAGCATGGGTTGGACCATACTACGCCATTTATTTTGATAGATATAACATGATTTAGACTTGTGGCGCCTATTACCATCAAGTCAAAATACTAATTAATTTTGATGTAGATGAAATTCGAATTTTATTTGACAACAAAAGACTTAACCATCTATATAGATATTGCAAGATCCTAATATTGAAGACATTAGATTAAATACACACACACACACACATATATCTAAGGGTGTGCGCGGTTCGGTTGGCTCGATTTTTTCTCAAATTTGTTACCGAACTGATAGGGATCGGTTTTTTAATAATTAAAATCGATGCATATTGATTAGGATAAGTTTTTCGACCTATAGCGGTGCGGTTCAGTCGGCTCGGTTTAATCGGTTTGGTTGGTCTGAAACATTAAAAATTCTATTTTTTTTCCTAAAAAAAAAATCTGTTCAACCTATTCAATATTTACATGTAAAATCTGTTCAATCTCATCAAAAAACAGCAACAAAATCTGTTCAAATTTCATAGAAACTTCATAAAAAAATCTGTTGAACTTGTTTACACAAAATCTATTCAATTTGTTCAAAAAACAGCAACAAAATTTGTTCAAATTTCACATAAGATTCATAAAAAAATCTGTTCAACTTGTTCGCACAAAATCTGTTCAAAAAACAGCAACAAAATTTGTTCAAATTTCAAAGAAACTTCATAAAAAAATCTGTTCAACCTGTTTACACAAAATTTATTCAATCTGCTTAAAAAATAGTAACAAAACCTGTTCAAATTTCACAAAAACTTTATAAAAATTCTATTCAACCTGTTCACACATAAAATCTGTTCAAAAGCCAGTTCAATCTATTCAAAAATCTGTCTATTCAATATGTTTAAAATGTTCAAATCTGTTCACACATCTATATTTATATATTCCTAAAAGCTAAAGCAAAACATTTAATGTTGCTACGCTTATATTAAGCCATGTCAGCTGTTATGTCATTTCCATCCTATTTTCTGAATTTTTAATTCAATTTTAAAATTGTTTTTACCAATTAATAAAATACTAATAAAACTAAAATTATATCCAACCCTATCTCTACTTTAAAGACCACTTCTTATACATTTAAATCCACTATAAAGCCCAAGCCCACACCCAAAGCCTTTTCAACTAACTCCCTTTGTTAAACGTGATTGCTTTTCACGGTTACAACTTATGCTATTTCCTTACCTTCTGTTACAACTTATAATAGAGTCCAAATCTTTTGTCCCACTTTTCCTGCTCCACTCTATACTCTACCGATAAAAACTTGCCACGTGTCCACCTAATTAATTAAATACTATCATTATTGACTTATTAATGCTACCGTTATTAATTAATAGTAGTATTTAATTAATTAGATGGACACGTGACAAGTTTTTATTGGTGGAGTATAGAGTGGAGCAGGAAAAGTGGGACAGAAGATTTGGACTCTACAACTTATGCTTTTCACGGTTACAACTTATTCATTGTTTCAGGTTTAGTTTCTTCCCCTTCCCCACCTTTTGATTCTCACAGTTTCATCTTCCTGTTCTACAGTTTCAGCTTCTGTTTTGGATTCTAACAGCCGCCTCTCTGTCTTCCTTCCTCTCCTCACATCTATATAAATACTGATGTAAGCTGGGTGGTTCAGTTTTGAGGTATCCCTACATCCCAATTTCTTGCTCTATTATTTTGCTTGATGGTTTCTTTTTTTCCTTCTACGTTTGTTTCTGCCTATTTCATCTGTGGTGTGGATGGTTTCATTTTTGTTAGGGTGTTGAATTTGTTACTACTGGGTTACTTTCTATTACGTTACATGCCTAGGTATCCCTACATCCCAGTTTCTTGCTCTATTATTTTGCTTGATGGTTTCTTTTTTCTTTTCTACGTTTGTTATTGCTAGGTTACTTTCTATTATGCTGGGATGCACGGACACGGAAAAATGGCCGCCGCACCTGCGTCTGATGTGGTCTAACGCAGTGACGCGCGAGCAATGCCGCTGCTTGCACGTCAGTGCTGCGTCCAGGTTTTTTTTTTTTTTTTTTGTTTCCCGACTCAGCTCAAACTCAGGCCGATTCACGCTGACTCTGGCCGCATCGGACGAAACCGCCAAAACACACCAATACCGGCGCTGAACAGGCCGATTCAGGCCGAAATTAAAAAAAAGGGATGTTTTGAGGTATGAGGGTGATGTGAGAGAGTGCTTGTGTGTGAGACAGAGAGAAAACAAGTTGTATACATACTTATTTGCTTTCAGAATCAAGAACGAGGCAATGAGTAGGAGCAGAAGGAATTGTTCTTCTTTAAGAGGATTTTGAACTTGAAAGAGTTAAGAGAGAAGCAGAAGTGTGTAGGATGGGTTGTGGGGGTAGGTACAATAATAAATGGGGGAGATACTTAAACAAATTTTTTACTTTTTTATTCTACCATCTGATAGATCAAGAGATTTTATCTATTTGTTTAATTATTTTATTGGGATGTGTATTGCACTTTGCACACATGGTAGTCTGGTAGATAGCTAATGTTTCACATAAACTCAATAATTAATGTAGTGGGTAATTAAGGGGAAACATAAATAAGAAAGAAAAAAGAAAGAATGCAAATTTATGGGTTTAAGAAAGTTAATATTTAGTTGTTTAACTTTATTTTGATATTAAAAAAAAAAAACTAAACTCAGTTAATAAAGCATTTTTAATATTTATTTCATTAACTTGTATTATTATTTAACTAAAAAAAAGTAATACATTTTTTTATGTTAAGATTTAAGACCAAAATAGTTTGTATTGTTTGATATTTAGTTATTTACTTCCTTAAATTGATAATTTTATGTTGTATAAGAATATATATATATATATATATATTTTAGGAACTCCGAAACACCTTGAAATGATACGACGAAATATTTAGTTATTTATTTCATTCCTTAAATTTTGTATATGTTTATATAATGTGAAAAAGTATGCTTAGCAATATATTAAAAATATGAATAAAAATTTTTTTAGAAATTTTTTAATAGCCACATCCCGCCACACCCGCACCCAACTTTTTCAAAAATTGCCGAGTCCCATATCCGGAAACGCTCCTGTGCCTCATAGCTATTACGTTACATGCCTAGGTTATTTAAATGGCGTGGGTTGTATTGTAAAGCATGTAGCTGTATGGAATGGTGGCCATTAAATTAGTAAAGAGTTTGTATTTTTTTTTTTTATGAGATCCCTTGTAAAATTTTCCCGCCAATTTGGATGGTTCTCCAATTGCACATGAATTATAAAGTTGACACATAAATTTCAGGGTCATGGGATGAGACCCTCAAGGTATGGAAGTTTCCCAAAATTTTCATACATTTCCATGGTTTACACACACAACAGAGTATAATAATCAACATATTATATACAATTCAAACCTAAAATAATTTTAAGCGAAAAAACGCAAAGACCATTGGCACTAAACCATTTACAGTCTCCTTACGTATGACAAAACCAGCAATGCCAAGTTGTCATATGGTTTATTCGCTAGCTGCTGGAATACATGAAACTTCCATAGTGTGATCACAACAAAGGCAATGTTTCTATTTGTTACAAATTTAACATCACTTACAACAGAATGCCCCAAAGAAAACACATTTTCCAGATCATATAAAGAATACAACATATTCATAACCACCAAAATACCAAAAAAAGGGACAAAAGCAAACAACATTGAAAAAATTTGAGAAGGCAGCTTACAAGGGAGCTTTTCCATTAGAGGTGCAGCAACCTCACGGAGAATCCATGAAACCATGAGAGAAAGTGCAAAGAGGCCACAGTACGCAATTCTAGCAGAGCGGCGGCTAATCCCAGACACCACAGTCCGGCACGCGTCACATGCGCAAGCCGCACAGCACGACGCTAGGCAAGATGCTGCCCACATCTTCTTATCTTATCTTTTCACAATCAAACAACCCCACCAGATTCCTTTTAACACCCTATTCATCAAATACAAAATAACCCCATCATGATCATCATGATCATCATCATCATTTAAAACCCTGATTGAATTTCTATTTCTAAGTTCACAAACATTAATTAAAAAAAAATCATAACAATCATCATCACCATGATCATCATCATCATTTAAAACCCTGATTGAATTTCTTTTTCAAAGTTAATAAATTTTTTTTATATAAACAATAAGATAACAACAACATTAATCATCAATTTTCCAATGTTAATTGAGCTCATGAGGATAAGTAGTAGTTGATACAGATGAGCGATTCTGATTAAACAATAAAAGACCCAAAATTCATGACACGATGAATTTGGAATAAAAATTGAAAGGGATCACAAACCCTAATAGTGTCGTTTGGTTGCCGAGAAAAAGGAAATTAATTTTCTTCTTTTTGTTTCAGTTTTTCCCGGGAGCCAAACGAGAACAAATTGAATATAATAATAAAATTAAAAAAACCCACAATATTTAAAGAAGAAAAAAAATATTGGGTTGTGTTTGTGTACCTGAGAGAGAGAGAGAGAGAGAGAGAGAGAGAGAGAGAGAGAGAGAGAGAGAGAGAGAGAGAGAGCAAAAGAATAGAATGGAGAATTGCTTCTGAGTCAGGACTCATATTTTTGGAGAGAGAGAGAGAGAGAGAGAGAGAGATTGACTTTTAGTCTTTTGAGAAGAAGAATAAGATGGGTCCAAGTTGACTCGGTCGGTCCACTCGGTACACACGGCCGAGTCGGTTTTTTGAGATGAGGTCGCACATGTGAGAGGAATGTTATAATGAAACCATGAGTAATGCTATGTTTATACTTTTGGCAAGTTACAACTTATCTACTTGTGGTTTGACCGAAATTTAAGGGTCCGTTTGGTACATAAACTTAAACACATGTTTTCAGTTTTTAAACAATATTATACGTATTTTCACACACTTTTTCATTTACACGTATTTCAAAAAAATTGAAAACTGTTGTTTAAATACACATACCAAACGAGCCCTAAGTTGCTTACCTATGATTTGAAATTTGACATTTTACTCACTTGAGATTAATTTAGTTAGATTTCTGTAACCCACCTTGGATAAAAACAAGGCTCAATAGTAATTTTGTTCCACTTTTATGTTTTTCTCCTCTAAAAACACAAAAAACATAAAAATACAAGATCGAATAAGACAAAAAAGAATCCAATGGAACAATTGCATCATGAGATTTCAAACTGTAAGAAGCAACTTAAATTTTGGTCAAATCTCAGGTGGGTAAAGTGTCAAATTTCAAATTACAAGTAGGCAACTTAAATTTTAACCAAACCACAGGTGAATAAGTTGCAATTTGCCCTTATATTTTATACAAGTAATATTTACACAACAAATTCTAAAGTGAAAAGCCAAATGAAAAAGTGATATTAGTTGATCTAAAATTTGTTGTGAAATTATTATAAAAGTATTGTGGACCTAACATTGTCTGATGTGGGTTTTTTCCCTTCTCAAAGAGATGATGGGATGGGGATGAATTTTGTTTGACTTTACCCAAATGTTTTTATATTATTTAATGATAAGTATTTAACAGACACATCATATATATATTATATATGACAATATATCTTATTTATATTTTAAAACATATTCTATTTTTCTTTCTCCAAAACACTTGAGTTTTATCTTATTTTAAAACTTTTTTTCCCCTCATCTCTACAATCAACTCAATGATATAGAAGATACCTCATTATGGATGGAGAAGTACCTGTTGCCTATCTTGGCCTTAACCTTACACCAATTTTTCCCATCTCAAAGAAGAGATGGGCCACAGACAGGGCACCTTGCCCTGCCTCATTGGTAATTTTACTAGCTGCATGTGCATTTATGCAATTTTAGTGAAATTTAGGGCTTAAATAGTGATTGCAAGGTTCTTGAGGATATTCTGCTTTTTTTGGTGATGTATTTTGACCATAATTTTGGGGTTGATTTGAAGATTTTAGTAATTTTGGTGTAATTTGAAGTTCACACGGTGATTTTGATGATATTTGGGTATCTTTAGTGGTATTTGGATATTTTCCTAAGTTTTCTACATTTTGATGGAATTTTTGATATAAATATATATATATATATATATATATATATATTTTAAGATTAGGGGAATTTGTGTGATTTTCTAGTAGAAAACCGAGTTACCTTTAGTTTAATTTGTGTTGTGGCTCTAGTTGTTCTTTTTGTTTTTTGGGGTCAATTAGAACATTCACATCCGGAATACTAAATGCCATATCTTGCTTTTATTTAACATTTGTCCCTCAAAAACCTCCCACATTCGGAATTGCAAAATCCAACAATTGTAAATTTTTTTACAATCTTGCTACAGTGCCATTCTACATGTAGAATGGCACTGTAGCAAGATTGTATAACTTTAAATAATATTTTATTCTATCATATGTATTACTTCTCTCTCTTGCTCTCTCTCTCTCTCTCTCTCTCTCTATCTCTCTCTCTCTCTCTCTCTCATTTTTCCTTCTCCGCATGGGTCAACAAATCAACTTCCTTCAAGCTTCCCAGCGGCGAATCTGTTTCCTTCGAGCTTCAACAAAATCGAGCTACCCAGCGGCGAATTGAGCAATCCGGTTTTCATAAATTTTTGTTGTGTTTGTGGGTGAAGATTGTGTTGCTTCATAGTGGTTAGCGATGGAGATCACGGTGGGTTAGTGTTGGGTCGCATGGGTTGTGTGGGTCAGGTGAGTTGTGATCTGTGTGGGAGTGAGTTTTGGGTCGGTGGGTGGCAGTGGTGCTGTGTGGTGGTTGTTACAGTGGGGTTTGGGTTTGTTGTGATTTTTTGGGTTGATTTGGGTGGTGCAACAGTGGTGGGGTGGTGGTTGTGTTGTTGATGATGGAGGTGCAATGGCTTGGGAAGTAGTGTTGTTGATGATGCTGGTGGGAGGTTTTGTTGATGATGGTGGTGGCAGGTCATGGGTTTGGATGGCGTGGGTCAGTTGGTGGCTACGTGGTGGGTCATGTGGAGGATATGGGTCGTGCTATGGTGTGGGTTGATTTCAATAGGTGTGATTTTAGTGGGCAGCGGCATAGGTCTAGTGGTGCAACGACTTAGGTAGTAGGTGCAATGGCATAGGTTGGTGGTTGCGCAGCTTAGGTGTGAGTTTCTGTGCTGATGGTTTATTTGGAGTTTGTTTGAGTTTCTGTGCTGAGGGTTTTGGGTCTTCACGGTGGTGATGGAGGTGATGAGAGAGAGAGAGAGAGAGAGAGAGAGAGAGAGAGAGAGAGAGAGAAAGGGGAAGAGAGACAAAAATTAGAGACACATAAATAATATTTTATTGTGTAAATATATTATTTTAATGTATTGTATAAGAATATAAAAGTTGGGATGCTGAGTGTATTGTAAAATGGTACTGTACAATTGATAAAGTGACTTTTTGAGATGGTAAAATAGGATAGAGTAGAATTTGCTGATACAAATGCTCTTATAGTTGCTGGATTTGGACTTGAATTGCACATGGATTTTGCATAATTATTCATGATGTACGTAAGATGAAGTGTTCAAAAAACAACGCCTACCATTACTTTTAACAGGGAATTCTATGCTTTGAAACTCACTCATTGATTGTGATTGTTATATTTTTAGTTAATTTGAGCTTGGATTGATTGATTCTCCACAAAAAAAAAGGAGCTTGGATTGATTGAGTTGTCTATTTTTTTTTTTTTTTGGGTGTAATTGCAGAGATGATGTTAAGTGAATTATCTTGAAAATGCTCTATTCTAATGTGGAGGATCTATGCTTTGAAGTGAAGAATTCTGCAACTAATAACAATCATTTAGTTGCTTGGAGTTAGTTACGTATTGAGATCCGTGCATATGAAAAAGTCTTTTTCGAGATCAAGTCCAATTGGGGATTGAAGTAAAGGTTCAATTGTAGGTTGGTATTTTGGGATAGTTCAGAGTAGTCGTAAGATTCCTTATACTTGTAACTGCTTGTTCATGATTAGTAGATTCTTGAGAGTGGTGACTTGAAATTCACTCGGTGGAGTTTTTGTCTTGCGAGAGGTTTTCTCCATCCATCAACAAATCATCGTGTCATTTAATTTTCGTTGCACTTAGTTTAATTAGTGATTTATTGGTACCTCCAAGATTTGCATGTAATTTGACCTAATTAATCAACTTGGGTAATTAGGGCTAATTACAACTTACCCACCTATGGTTTAGTTGGGATTTAAATTGCCTACCTGTGGTTTAAAATTTGACACTTTACCCACCTGAGCTATACTCTGTTAAGCTTTCGTAACCCACCTGTCTATTTGCCGTTAGAAAAACACATTTTATTTTGAAAACATAACATAAAATGGATAAAAAAAATGCTAGGGTTTGAAACTCTATGAACATTAACATGAAATTTCAAACAAATACAATTTAGACACATACAAATTTCAAACAAAAAAAAGAAAAAGAAATTTAATCTACTGCAATTCATCAAATGTAGCAAAAAGGAAAAAACCCAAGACCGAGAGTATGAAATTTAATTAGAAATAGATACTATGAAAAAGAAAGCAGCAATGACAATAGATCTTAACAACAATAAAGCTGTGTTTGAAGTCTTTCTTAATTACAAGACGTAGGTTAGTCTAAGTTTGGCTATATGTCTCTAATTCATTGTAATCAATTTACATCTCCACATGTGCACAACGTTGGGCACTCATCTCTCCAGTTGGGCTTCTATGCTTGAAATAGAATGGGTGATATGGCAATTTGGCCATGCCCAAGAGCATTGTTCATAGTAATGTTCATCCATTTTTTGCAAAATTTCAAATCCTTACTTTTTGATTTGTTTTATGTTATGTTTTTTTTATAAAAAATTAAAATGTTTTTAACGGAAAAACCAAAGGTAAGTTATGAAAGTTTAACAAAGCAAAGCTCAAGTGGATAAAATTTCAAATTTTAAATCACACATAGACAACTTAAATTTTGGTCAAATCATAGATAGGTAAGTAGTAATTAGTCTGTGCAATTAAATTAATTAACTATGGTCAATCTATAATCCAACAAGAGATAAGCCTTCTCGATATCAAATATTTGCTTCGGGTGATTGACACTATCTCTAAAACTTTGGTTCCAACTAAATATCTAATTAACAATTATACTACTAGGCTAAAAAATTAGTTTTCTAAAAATAAAAAATACACACAGGCTCTCTCTCTCTCTATATATATATATATATATATTGAGATATAAGTTTTTGAACAACAATTTTTTTTTTCTTTTCTATTCCAATTTTCTTTTTATACCTATTCTAGGGATGGTATAAATTCTTTGCCCCACCTGACTTGTCATGCCTTGCTCTTCCTTGCACGCGTTTTCCTCGCCCTGAGTGTGTATATATGTAATTTTATTTAGTATAAATTTAATTTATTTGTATATATAATTTAATATTTTTCATACATATTCGTTTAATAATTTTTTTATTATAAATATCATCATCCCCTAAAACACTTGTTTATTGTATATATGCAATTTTATTTAATATATATATATATACACACACACACACATATAAATTATTTATATATTTAATTTAATCTTTTTCATACATATTCTATTAATAATTTTTTTATAAATATTTTATCATCATCCCCTAAAACATTTCTCTCTCTCTCTCTCTCTCTCTCTCTCTCTCTCTCTTGTGACTGATCCTCCCTTTTTTCTTTTATCTACACTTCATTAATTTTGAAGTCATCTAATAATGGATGGAAAAATACCTCCACCCTCGCCTCCAACCCGACCTATCCCACTCTTGCCTCACGTAATTTTCCCCTTCTTGAATAAGGGATGGGATAATTTTGATCCAACCTCACCCTGCTCTGTTGCATTCCCTAGCTACTCATTTTCCTTTTATATCAATTTTGACTTTTGTGAATATAAAATTTGTTTTGAGTTGAATATTATTTTCATTCATGGTAATTGATCAAGAACTTCGGCTTTTATAGTAGGAATATATGTTTTGGGTTATAAAGAAAAAGGGTATTTAAATTGAGACAAGGAGAGCACTTAAAATATAGGTTTTTCTATAAGGGGGCTTAATTTCATGAGACCACAGTATGAACTTTGTGTTTTTGTTTTTGTTTGTTTGTTTGTTTTTATTTTTATTTTTAAATGTTATGATCTGTTAGGGACATATTTATGTAATTGGCTAATCATTTGACAAAATGCACTTATAATTGGGTAGATTTAGGATGAGTTTAGTACTTCAAGAAACAAGTGTTCAAGTTTAGTATTGAAGTCATGTAGGTCTGACCAGGAAACAAGTGAAGGAAGTGCTATTCATTAAAGCTTGATAGCAATCTCGACAGAAGGACTTCTATTGAGATTTAATGTTGAAGGTCGACTAAAGTTGAATTTGTCGAGAATTACAAAATCAGGTTTTTTAGATTTGATTACACGCATATCCTTGAGTATTTGTATAGGGTTTCTTTTCTTATAATCCTAAACATATATAATGATTATTTTAAGGGCCATCACAAGGGATGCAAAGGTTGTTGCAATTGTTGTTACATGCATTGTGTGACCAAAGACAGAAATTGCTTTACTTCATCTTCTTTCTGTAGAAGCTACTGAATTTTTACGCCAAGGTTTTTGTAACCAAGGAGCTTCCTAATCTTCATCGTTGATGAAATGATGAACTTTGTAGCCAACAATCCTTCTCAAGTTGGTGTGTTAGTCACGTACTAGGATCCGTGCATTATTGGTTAGTCACGTACTGTGATTCATGCATTGAACGGAGAGATTACTGCTACAATACAAGTCCAATTGGGTATTGGGGTAAGGGTTCAACTGCAGGTTGGTATTAGGTACTGGGATTCCTTTTACTTGTAATCGCTTATTTTGATAATAGTAGATTCTCAGGAGTGGTGACCTTAAATTCATCCGGTGGGGTTTTGCCTCAGTGGTTTTCCCAATTCGTAAACAAATTACCCGTATCAAATTTCTTTTCCGCTGCATTTAGTATAATTGGTGATTTGTTTGTGCTACCACGCTTATCACATGTAATTGAATCTAATTAATTCACTTGTTTAATTAATTGATTAATTTACCAAAGGGTCAATACATTTTTGGCCTATCATGATCTTTTATTACTTTTAGAAAATGAGTAAATTTTCTTGGCTTCCTGGCATTTGGAGCAATCTACTCGACATTCTAACCTCATAGTTATCAATATATTTTTTGCAATACATTTTAAGTGCAGGAAATTCAAACCTGAGTGATGTTTTTGTTAAAAATACTAGAAATTTCCTGTTCACCTAAAGGTCATTGGCAGTTCTTCGTTTGTCGTCAACATGAATTTTGGCAATAAATAAAATCTGTATGATCCCATTTTGCTACTTGGGCCATATTTTGATTTGCATTGCACAAGTATACGGTAACTTTTAGACCGATAATGGGTGCAAGTAACTATCTTCAAAAAGATTAAAGTCTATAGTTTGTGTTCAAACAATTCCGAAATTTCTTCTAAAAAAAATCAGAAATTTGTGAATTTTATATAGCATTTAAAGAAAGAAATATACATGAATACTAGTTTTGAATTGCTTAACAAAAACATTGTCTTGGTTTATGTTTTTAGAATGGCCAAGGATCCCTTTGTAGAATCTAATACAACAAATGTGAGATTGCGTCACAGCAGTGGTTATACATGTCATTAATTCTTCACAAACAATGAAGTCACATTTAACATAAAAATAATAACAGTATTTTTTCACTATTATTCAAATTTTCCGTGCGTAAGCACGAGTTACAAACTAGTTTTATAATTATATTATTATGATTCACTTTAAATTATATTAAACATGAATGCTTTTTACCATCAGGCTAAAACACTAATTAGTCTTTTGTGTAGACAGAATTCGAATCTTATTCGACAACAAAGGATTTTACCATAGATCTGCATACTGCAAGATTCTATTATTGAAGACATTAGATTAAACAAACATACAAATTCATATATATATTGGACTAAAAATATACCATCAAAGTTACAATGATTTGATGGGAATAGCTTTGAGGGGCTTTGCTTTATGTAAGCTAAGCCCAAAAAGCTCATCCATGTCCATGTCTTCTGGCGGCATCTCATCTGGGAGCTCCCAAGCAAAGTAGTGAACAAGAGAAGCTAACATCAAATGCACCATTCTGTTACCTAATGGCAATCCAGGACATATTCTTCTTCCAGCTCCAAAGGGAATCAACTCAAAATCTTGGCCTTTAAAGTTAATGTTTTGCTCTAAGAACCTTTCAGGCATAAATAAATTTGGATTTGGCCATATGCTTGAGTCTCGTCCCATTGCCCACACATTTATTAGTATTTGTGAATCTTTGGGCACTAGGAAGCCACACATTTCTATGTTTGTCTCAGCCTTACGTGGAATTAGAAAAGGCACTGGTGGGTGCAATCGTAAGGTTTCTTTCACTATAGCTTGAAGATAATGGAACTTTGAGATGTCTGATTCTTGAACTTGCCCACCCTTGCCTAGGACTTCTTTAAGCTCATCTCGGGCTTTTGTCATTTTTTCTGAGTTTTGTAATAACAATGTCATTGCCCATTCAGTTGTGGTTGATGTTGTGTGAGTTCCGGCCATAAATAAGTCCTGCAATAAAGGAGCGTGAGAACTAAGTTGCCTAAGTTTTTGGCTATATTACTCTAATAACAACAAACAATATCATTAATTATAAAAAACGCGGTCTCCTTAAAGTTACTATAGGTGCTAAAGGTTAAGGCCTACAAACTAACAAGGTCCCATCTAGGCATTAAGTTGTTGAAGCTATATGAGGATGGAAACTGTTCATATAGAGTGCTTGACATTCACTCTTGCTTTAAATGTTCTTTGAAATCCACAAATATGTGAATTCTTTAAAGACATAAATAACAGACTTTGATCATTTTCAAGATAGTTGCTTGACTTGCTTGCACTAATTAACGTTCTAAAAAGGTGATCATATACATTGTGCATTACAAATAAAAATATTGTATATTTGGCAAAATGGAGGTCACAAATGTCTTCATGGGATCATAAATGCAATTGTCAAAAGGGTTTGGTTAATAGGTCTTTAAGGGCATTTGTTAATGAACTATTTTAGGAAGATTTTATTACCACTTTTATAAGAAATATAAAAAGCTATTAAAAAAATCAGTTTTTTTTTTTATTTTTTTATTTTTCCATAAAAATTTCTAAAAATGTTTTCTAAACCAATGCCTTTAAAGCATTTGTCAATTTTTTCCCATCAAAATTACGATGATCTAAGTTGACATGAAACTATCGATAATGATGAGGAACTACTACATAGTCTCAATAAAAAAAATACTAAGAGGCCAAGAAAATATGTACTCATTTCCTAAAAGTATGAAAATTTGTTGCTAATTCAATTTTTTTTTTAAAATATAATAACATACATAAAAAAAATAAAGAAAAGCAATAACAAAAAGTTGATTCAGGTCCCCTGAAATTAATCCCCCTTAAGAAAATCCATATATATTTAATTGATTCCTGATCTCTCTCTCTCTCTCTCTCTCTCTCTCTCTCTCTCTCTCTCTCTCTCTCTCTCTCTCTCTCTCTCTCTCTCTCTCTCTCTCTCTCTCTATATATATATATATATATATATATCAAAATCAAGATATATACCCCTATAAATGCAAAAGTTGTTAGTGTTGTAAACGAGTCCAACCGAGTATCAAAATTTTAGATTTGTTCATTTCTTTTAATTTAGAACAAGAGCTGAGATTGATCTCATCACTAAATAAGATTACATATTCAAGTTTAGTTCATTTTCTTATCGAACAAACTCAAGCTTGTTCATGAGCTACTTAATTAGCTTATTCTTTTCTCAAATTTAATAAAACTATGACTAAAATGTTTTACCTATTCACAAATCTATAGATTTTTTACTGCGAATGGACTGTTTATACTATCAAAACTACAAATAGCAATTTGATATTATTTGAACCTATTTACAAATATACAGTCCAATCTCAAGTTTATATAGGTATATTTTTAAACATGTATACATATAAATATATAATATTCTATATAATTAAATTGAGTTATCATGTTCACAAGCTTATTCATTAATGCAATTAATGTTATATTTGATCTTGACTTGTTTATTAGTTGAGCCTAAACTTGAGTTTGGGTTTGGCTTGTCTGTGAAACAAACACATAAATAAGTTTTAATCTGAGTTGAGTTCGAGCTATTTAAACAACTTAATTTATTTATAGCTCTAGAAGTTGTTTATCTATTATAATGAATTAAAATAATATTTAATTGAGAACAAAGCTTTTATTCACAAAACCCAAAATTATTTTTCAGAAAACTGGTTTTTGAGCTTACTATTAAATATATTATTGTTTAGGTAAATAATAGGGAAGAGAGAAGGGGAATTGAGGTTAGAACCACAGGAGTCATTTTAGAGTACTTACTTTGAACCACAGTTTTAAAGAGTCGGTCAATTACCAGAAGCAAGTGTTTGATATCGAGGAGACTTATTTCTGAATTATCTTCTTCAGTGAGACTAAGGAGTGAATCTAGAACATCGTCGTTTTCTTTAGAACCCTTTGATGAAGCTCTTAATTGTAGTCGTTCCTTGATGATAACATCAAAAATCCCAAATGCTTTTGAGAAATAAATCATTGTCCTTTTGCGTACACCTTGGGGGTCAATCAAACGAAGTGCTGGAAAATAGTCTGCGATATTTGGCCTTCCAGCTTCTTCGGTTAGACCATACACAAGGTCCTGGAACTCATGGGAGAGATTTGAGTCATATTGGGCCAAGTCAATAGAGAAAAAAGTGTTTGATATGGCATTAAGGACTGTTGTGAACACAACTTGACCAATATCAATGGGTGAACCACTTTTGCAACTTTGGTTAACATGGTCAAGTAGTTCTTGTACCTTTGTTTGTCGAAGGGCTCGTGTGGCATCAAGAGGTTTTGTAGCAAATATTTGAGTGGCAGAAGCTTTCCTAAGGTTCTTCCATTTAGAATTTGTGGGAATCAATGCGATTGAAACTTTGTGGTGGTTGAATACATGGAACACATTTGGAATGGTTCGGCTAGAGAAAGCTTGGTCATTTTTTTGAAGTGCTTCTTTAGCTAAGTTTGGAGAGGAAATGACTATGGTGGTTATGCTCCCAAGCTTGAGAGTCATTAAAGGTCCATAAGTTTTGGAGAGCTTGGCAATTGCTTGGTGGGGTAATTTGCCAAGCTCCAAGATGTTACCAATGATTGGAAAAGGGTGAGGCCCCGGAGGGAGAGTCTGGTTTGATAGATTGGAGGAAACAACACGAATGAATGCCCACACAAAGGGAAGTATCAGCAACAATACCAGGTAGTCGTCCATTGTTAACTCCAAGATGGTTTATGTTTCTTGTGTTTCTATTTTCGTTTGGTACAAGAAAATACACTATATATTATACGAAGGCAATACTAGCCTGTTTATATTTTCGTTGGGTAACAAGAATAGCGTATAAAGAAGAAAATGTTAAAAGGAAAAACATGGAACTTGCTACGGTGTCCTAATTAAACTATGATAATTCTTGAAAACTTATCAAACCTATCTAGTATCTACTTTGTACGAAGTTTGGAAGAAAACAAAATAAGGATTAAAGATATTTTGTTTTCTTATACATGCCTTATATATATGGACGATACAAAATAGTTGCCTTATACATGCTCCGATGACGGTAAATGTATCGTCTATATATATAAGGCAACTAGGGGGGTCTCTGAAATTGATTCAGAAGCAAAAGTCAAGCGGGGCGGCCGAAGATAATATCAACCATTCGTTTAAAGATATTTTCGTATCAGCTTTATGAGATTAATATGTCTAATGCTTCGAGCGGTCCAATTATATTGTAAAATCTATCTATGGTTAAACTTATTGCTACAGGTCTCTGTATATACCTGCTTAGAGATCATTGTAAATACAATTGAGAATTTAAACAATGTAGTCACTTAGGGACTTTATCATGTGGATGCATTCTGTCATGCAAAATCACGTAATTTCTTTGTGTTCTCTCTCTTTTACTGGTCAAGTGTAGGTAAGATTTGAATCTCATTTGACAACAAAGAACTTTATTAATTGAGTTAATTAGAACCCGTTATAAAACTACAAAATAATGATGTATGATACATAATTGTTTTCCACTACTATACCTATGGAAAATCCTAATATTGAAGGCATCATATTAAACATAGACAAATTCACATTCATAATGGGCCAAAAATAAACAATCAAAGTTACAAGGATTTGATCGAAATAGCTCAGAAGGGCACTGCCCTATGTAAGGTAAGCCCAAACGTCTCAGCCATGTCCATGTCTTCTGGCCTCATCTCATTTGGGAGCTTCCAAGCAAAGTAGTGAATAAGAGAAGCTAACATCAAGTGCACCATTCAGTTAGATAATGGTAATCCAGGGCATATCCTTCTTCCAGCTCCAAAAGGAATGAGCTGAAAATCTTGGCCTTTGTAATCAATGTCTTGTACTAAAAGCCTTTCAAGCATAAATAAATTTGGGCTTTGCCATATGCTTGAGTCTTGTCCCATTGTCCACACATTTATTACTATTTGTGCATTTTTTGGCACGATATAGCCACATATTTCTATATTTCTCTCAGCCTTACATGGAATTAGAAAAGGCACTGATGGGTGCAATTGCAAGGTTTCTTTCACTATAGCTCGATCGAAGATAATTGAACTTTGAGATGTTGACGTGCCTGCCCTTACCTAGGACTTCTTCAAGCTCATCTTAGGCTTTTGTCATTTTTTCTGGGTTGTGTAATAACTCTGCCATTGCCCATTGCCCATTGCACTGTGCTTAACGTTGTGTCAGTTCCTGCAAGAAATAAGTCCTGCAATAAAGGTGTTTGAGAACTAAGTTGCTTAAGTTTACGGCCAATGTTACTTTAATAACAGCAAATCATAATGACAATTATAAAAAACTAGTCGCAAACCAAACACACACAATGCATGAGAAAATGTAATATTTAAAAGTGCATTTATTATTTAAAAGTATTTTATGTAATAGAACATACAATGTATTTTACATTCACTGTACACTCTTGGTGAAATAGTCACTTTATAAGTATAAGCGCTTGTAGGGTGTTGGGGGCAAGGGTTGAGGTTCAAGTCTCCAGAAGGGAGCTTTACACACATATACACTTAAATTAGGCTGAGTAGAATTTCTATTTTGTATAAAAAAAATGTATTTTACAGTCAACAATAATAATATATAGTGATATATATATATATATATATGTGTGTGTGTGTGTGTGTGTGAAAAATAAAATATTTAAATTACATAATTATAATTTTTTTTTTATATAAATTGAAAAGATATTATTAAAATTGACTTAAAAAAAAAACCTAATTGGTATTGGTTAACTAATTTAAAAATATTCAATAATATTGAAAAAAAAATTTACACCCTTATTCTATAGAACACATGTAAATGTTACATTAACTTTAAATTATTATATAGGTTTAGACATAGGAATGGCAACAGGTAAGATTCGGGCTAGGTTTTTTCATACTCGGACCCGCCCTGCGGGCTTGGAATCATTACTCAGACTCGGCCCGGTTAATAATAGATTTTCCCCGCCAGGCCCCGTTTGGCCCAACTAGATTTGGGCCCAATATGCGGCCCAACCAAAAAAAAAGATTGAAATCAAAGACTTTGGCAAAAGTAAAGGGAAATCAAAGATGTTTGATTTAGCAACGAAATCCCTACCGATTTACAAAATACAAAACCAGGCATTTAACTCACAAAACCCCTCTCAAAGACTTTGGCAAATGCAAAGAGAAATAAAAAAAATGTTTGATTTAGCTACATAATCCCTACCAAATACAAAACCGGGCATTTAACTCACAAAACCCCTCTCAAAGACTTTGGCAAATGCAAAGAGAAATCAAAGATGTTTGATTTAGCTACAAAACAAAACAAAACAAATAGACTGAGTACATCAATATAAAAAAGCTAGTGATTGGGTAGTTGGCCGGCGGTGAGATTGAGAGTGAGTAAGATTGTAATTTGTGAGTGAGTGAGTGAGAGTGGTACTGGTGAGCTGAAGAGATGAGAGGCAGGTAGCGGGCTGTGTGAGGTGTGAGCTAAAAAGCCTGAAATGAAATAAGGGATAGGAATTTTAGGGTTTATAACAATATATATATATATATATATGTATATATAAAGGTATTTTAGTAACTATATATATATATATATATAACCGGGTTGGGTTTGGACTGGGTTTTTGTAAAAACCCGAACCTGGACTTGGCTCTGTTTTTTTTTTTCAAACTCAAATCTAACCCTATTCTTTATCAGGCCGGGTAAAACACGGCCCATTAGGGTTAGGCCGAGCCAGGTACCTATGAATCAGGCAGAAATTTCCATCCCTACCTAGACATATATAAGGATTATTTTAAAGGCCTCCACAAGTTGATGCAAAAGAAGAATGCAAGCCAGATCATTCTCTCTGTAGAAGCTACTGCGTCTTTACGCTAAGGGTTTTGTGACCAATGAGCTTCCTAATATTCATTGTTGATGAACTGAAGAACTTTGCAGCTAACATCTTCTTCAAGTTGGTGGAGTTAGTCACGTACTAGGATTCGTGCATCATTGATTAGTCATAAATTGGGATTTGTGCATTGAACGAAAAGATTGCCGCTACAATACAAGTCCAATTAGGTATTGGGGTAAGGGTTCAAGTGTAGATTGGTATTTCGGGATAGGCCAAAGGGTTTAGTAAGATTCCTTATACTTGTAACCACTTGTGATTGATAATAGTGGATTCTTGGGAATGGTGATCTTAAATTCACCCGGTGAGATTTTGCCTCAGTGGTTTTCCCCATTCATAAACAAATCACCTGTGTCAAATTTATTTTCTACTGCATTTAGTATAATTGGTGATTTGTTTGTGTTACCACGCCATTGCCTATAATTTGATCTAATTAATTAACTTGGGTAATTAATTAATTTGCAAGGGGCCAATTTATTTTAACCCAACAAGTGGTATCAGAGCGGGCACATTCTGATTAGGTTTTAATTTTTTCTGTGAGATCCATTAACCCTTGTTTGTCATGGATAGAGGACAGTCGTTGTCAAAAAAAAAAAAAAAAGGATAGATGACAGTTTCTTATTATATCTCCTTTATTTGATGGCACTAACTATGCATACTGGAAAGTGCGCATGAGAGTTTTCTTGCAGTCTTTAGATGAGAAGGTTTGGCAAGCTATGGAAATTGGTTGGGTGAAGCTAAAGGAAGCGCTAGCTGATTAGGATGAGGCTAAGATTAAAGCGGCAAACTTCAACCGCAGAGCATTGAAGGCCCCTTTTAGTGCTGTGACTAATGAGGAGTTCAAGAAAATATCCTTCACTGAAATTGTAAAGGAAGCATGGAACATCCTCTAGACAACCTATGAAGGGACTAAGGTTGTCAAGGATTCAAAGCACCAAAGGCTCATGACTAGTTTTGAGGAGATAAAGATGGAAGAGGATGAGACGTTCGATACCTCTATGCCTCAGTTTGTTATCATATTCCGAGGTACACGAATCGTAGTTACTCTGAATCTTATATCAGAGGTACTACACATTCCTAGGGTAGCACATCCTGACTACCCTGGTTGTGATCGTCTACAGATTGTGTCTAGAGACGAGCTTATCTCTCACTTTTGTGAGACTTCTTCCATATGGGGTGGTAAGCTAAACACTCCATGCTCGAGTTTTGCTAAAGGCCTGAGATTCCTTAATATGGTGATGACATTCACTTTCACACCATTGTCTCCCTATAACTCCATCACTAAGCCTCATGCTCATTTTCTTCATTCCTTGATGGAGGATCTTACCATCTATTTTCCCTTTCACTTCATCACATCTATTCTAGATGTGTATCAAGACACTGCTACCCATGATAAGCTCATCTTCCCTTCGGCTATCACATGGATCCTTCAGCATCTTCACTTTCCCATTCCTCTCTCTCCTTTCTTCACCATCATGGTAGCTTCATCGGATGGAGGCCAACTTTGGTGGTCGTCTTGACTATCTCACAGATGAGATGTGTCAAATAAACACCCGAATCAGTCGCATAGCCCGCAGATAGACTCGCATGGCTGGCTTTGCTTCTTCACCATCTCTAGAGCGTCCCGAGGCCTCTCCTTCTGTAGATGATGCGGATGATGAGGATGATGAGAATGATGCTGACTCTTTCGGTGATGACGACCTCTCAATGACTTGCCCTTTGTCATTCGTGACAAAAAGGGAGAGTGGTTTTGGGTTGAGAGTAGTCTTGTACTTAGGAGAAGAGTTAGTATATGACATTTTTTTTTTTGTTAGGGGGAGTGTGTATAGGTTTGAGGGATGTAGTGAGGTTTATATGTAGTTTTCTTTCTTTTTAGCTACATTAGCCTCTTGTACACCAGTTTTGTGACCATTTTTATTATGACATACATTGTACTTTCTTTTCTTATATATGATGATGATGTATGTTCATTTTATTCACCTTCCTCTAAATGTGTTGCTTCTTTTCTCTTTTCATACATATGTTTCTTTATGTACGCAATCTTTATTTTTGTTTTACACATGATGCCTGGATGAGTTTAGTTTAAGTGTTTCAAAAAGACAGGTTGTGAAAGTCTATTTTGCCATGAACTCTCTTCTTGCAAAGTTTTTCAAGAGTTTGTGTTAGGGTTAGATTTATTTATTTATTTATTTATTTTTTGTAATACAACAAGTGGTTAAGATTTTAGTGATTTAAGACTTCTCTCATGATTTTTTGTTTTATTGTGGTTTTGTCACAGATTGCCGAATGGGGAGAATGTTAGGGACATATTTTATGTAATTTGCTAATACTTTAACAAAATGCACTTTACTTGTAATTGGGTAGATCTAAGATGTGTTTAAGACTTCAAGAAACATGTTGTTCAAGTCAAGTGTTAAAGCCATGAAGATTTGATTATGAAGCAAGTGAAGAAGAGCTGTTCATTAAAGATCGACAAAAATCTTGACAGAAAGAATTTTATCGAGATTTAATGTTGAAGCTCGACAAAAGCTCGACACAAGTTGTTTTTGTCGAGACTTATGAAATCAGAAATTCCAGCCCAGGCTTGTATATTTGTATAGGGTTTTTTTTCTCACAACTCTAGACATATATAAGGATTATTTTAAAGGCCGTCATAAGTTGATGCAAAAAGAGAATACAACAAATAGTGCCTTAGTTCATTATTCTCTATGTAGAAGCTATTGTGTCCTTACGCCAAGAGTTTTGTGACCAAGGAGTTTCCTTATCTTCATTGTTAATAAACTAAAGAACTTTGCAGCCAACATCTTCTTCAAGTTGGTGGAGTTAGTCACATACTGGGATTCGTGCATTGAACAGAAAGATTGCCCCTACAATACAAGTCCAATTGGGTATATGGATAAGGGTTCAACTGTAGGTTGATATTTTGGGATAGGCCAAAGGGTTTGGTAAGGTTCTTTATACTGTAACCGCTTGTGATTGATAATAGTATATTCTTGGGAGTGGTGACATTAAATTCACCCTATAGGGTTTTGCCTCTGTGGTTTTTCCCATTAGTAAATAAGTCACCTGTGTCAAATTTATTTTCCACTGCATTTAATATAATTGGTGATTTGTTTGTGCTACTACGCCATTGCATGTTGTTAGGACATATGTGAATTATGCTAAGAACATATGTCAATATAGAATTGACTAATCTTTTGAAAAAACACACTTCACTTGTAATTGGGTATATCTAGGATGTGTTTAATATTTCAAGGAACAAGGTTTTAAGTTCAAGTGTTAAAACTATGCAAATCTGTCCAAGAATCAACTAAAGAAGCGTTGGATTTTAAAGCTTGACAGCTAGCTCAACAGCTAGCTCGACAGATAGAATCTATCAAGGTTTAAATGGCAGCTTTAGCCCAATGCTCGATAGTTGCTCGATAGATAAGCTATCTATCGAGATTTGTGAAAATCATATTTTCAATTCTGATTTCATATCAATCCTTTAGTACAAGTTTAGGCTTTCTTTTCTCACAACTCTAAATATATATAAGAATTATTTTAAGGGCTGTCAAAGGTTGCACAGTTGCGCCAGTGTGGAGCAAAGTTTTGTTCATGTAAATTGTGACCGGAGACAGAATTTGTCCTAGTTCATCTTTCTCTTGAAGAAGATATTGCATTTGTAAGCCGTTGGGTTTTGTGACCAAGGAGTTTCGTGATCTTCATCGTGTTGATGAACTGAAGAACTTTGCAGCCAACATCTTTCTCAAGTTAGTGATTAAGTCGCGTACTAGGATCTGCGCATCTATTGGTTAGTCACGTACTTGGAGCCGTGCATTGAAAAGGAGAGATTGTCACTACAGAATAAGTCCAATTGTGTATTGGGGTAAGGGTTCAACTGTAGGTTGATATAAGGTACTGAAATTTCTTTACTTGTAACTGTTTGTTGTGATAATAGTGGATTCTTAGGAGTGGTGACCTTAAAATCACCCGATGAGATTTTTGTCTTGAAGGTTTTCCCCATTCGTAAACAAACTACCGTGTCAACTTTATTTTCTGTTGCATATTTACTTAGTTGGTGATTTGTTTATGCTACCACGCATTTTGCATGTTAATTGAATTAATTAATTAACTTGGCTAAATCAATTGGTTAATTTAGCACAAGGGGTCAATACATTCTTGGAGCCGTGCATTGAAAAGGAGAGATTGTCACTACAGAATAAGTCCAATTGTGTATTGGGGTAAGGGTTCAACTGTAGGTTGATATAAGGTACTGAAATTTCTTTACTTGTAACTGTTTGTTGTGATAATAGTGGATTCTTAGGAGTGGTGACCTTAAAATCACCCGATGAGATTTTTGTCTTGAAGGTTTTCCCCATTCGTAAACAAACTACCGTGTCAACTTTATTTTCTGTTGCATATTTACTTAGTTGGTGATTTGTTTATGCTACCACGCATTTTGCATGTTAATTGAATTAATTAATTAACTTGGCTAAATCAATTGGTTAATTTAGCACAAGGGGTCAATACATTCTTGGCCTATCACATGTAATTTGATCTAATTAATTAATTTGAGTAATTAATTAATTTGCAAGGGGTTAGTTCATTTTAATCCAACAAGTGGTATTAAAGTGGGCACACTCTGATTAGGTTTTAATCTTTGCTATGTGATCCATTGACCCCTATTTGTCATGGATAGGGATAGTCCCTTATTATACCTTCTTTATTTGATGGTAATAACTATGCATACTGGAAAGTACGCATGAGAGCTTTCTTGTAATCTTTAGATGAGAAAGTGTGGCAAGTTGTGGGGATAGGTTGGATCAAGCCGAAGGAAGTGTCAACCGATTGGGATGATGCTAAGATCAAGGTGGCAAACTTCAACAGCAGGGCATTAAATGCTTTATTTAGTGCTGTCACGAATGAGGAGTTCAAGAAGATAGCGTCTACAGAAACTGCAAAGGAAGCATGGACCATCCTCTAGACAACCTATGAAGGAACCAAGGTTGTCAAGGATTCGAAGCTTCAAAGGCTTATTACAACCTTCGAAGAGATCAAAATGGAGGAGGATGAGTCATTCGATGAGTTCAATGTCAAGCTCAAGGACATAGTGAACTCAGCTTTTAATCTCAGGAAAACCATTCTCGAACCCAAGATTATTAGAAAGGTACTCAAATCTCTACTCGAAAGATTTCATGCCAAGATCACCACAATTGAGGAATCAAAGGATATTGATAAAATTCCTTTGACAGAGCTGGTCGGCAATCTATAGACATATGAGTTGGGTTTATCTGGGATCGAGAAATTGAGCAAGAGCAAGAGCATGGCACTGAATGCCAAAAGCAGCGACACCAATGAGTCTTTTGATGATGAAGATTCTAAAATGAAACCCTACATTACAAGGCAGTTCAAAAAGTTAATGAAGAATGCCAATGCCAAAGGATTTGATAAAGACTTCAAGCAGTCCAGTTCGTCTCAGTTCAAGGGCCAAGATAAAGGGAAGAAGGATGCTAAGGATGGTGGTCAGTACACTGTTCCCTTGGGACCCAAGTGTTTCAGATGTCAAGGATTCGATCACATGAAACAAGAGCGCCCTATGTATCTTAAGATCATTGGGAAGAGCAAGGCACTTGCTACTACATTGAGTGACACTGGACTTGAGGATGATTTCAAAAATAAGGATGATGGAATTCTGAATGCCTTCACCACCACTGTCAATCCTACTGAGGGGATTGTAGAAGATGTGGATGAAGAAAAAGACTTGGTGGAGTCTACGTTTGAGAAGATGGATGAACAAGATGACATACACACAGCCTATCCAAAATTATACAAGGTCTCCGATAAGCATGAGAAGTTGTATAGGTTGGCCACCAAGAAGCTCAGTGAGGTGGAGCTTGAACGAGAAGAAATCTCCACAAGGTTTGATGAAACCAATCAGACTATTGGAGCACTGAGATTTGAAAATAATTTCTTGGCTGAGAAGACCAAAAAGCTTGAGGCAAAGCTATTCCAAGTCAGAGCTCAGCTTGAGAGGACTTCAAGTGCAAAGCTAGATGAAATGCTCAGCCTTCAGAACTCTGTTTCTGATCGAACTAGTTTAGGGTATGATTTCTCTTCTCCTAATATTGCTTCTTCCAGTACTACTGTTTTTGTTTCACCTGCTAATAATGTTGAATCTGAGAACTATGATGTCAAAATTGTGTTAGTTAGTGAAAACATAGACAAAGGTAAATCTATCTTAGGAGCAACCCCTAAGCTTACTAAGAAATAAACCAAACACCTTAGGGCTAAGAAGTGCAATACCCAAAAGCCTAAACAGAAGAAGCAGCATCTTTACCATCACTATGGAGCATCCGGACATACTTGACCTAGTTGCTAAGTGGCTAGCCACTCAACAGAGCAACGGTATATTCTCATCAGGAAACCAGAATCAATTTCCATCCTTTCTTGCTCCTCTTGGAGATCTACTCAAAACCCTCATGTTCATTTCGAACTTGAACGGTTGCAATTCTTTCCCCATTTCGCCGATTTAAGGGTTCACTAAAAGGAAAGGTTCTTCCAAGGCGTGGAAGGAAAAATGCTCAAAGTGATTTTGTCACTTTTTTTTCTCTCTCCCTCTTTATTTTTGCTTACATTGCTTATGTGTTTTGCTTTCTTGTTTTGAGTCAGTCTAGTTTTATGCATTGCTTTGGTTAACATGTTTTTGTTTGTTTGTTTTCAATTTTGCTTTATTTTGTCTTTTCATAAAATAAAAAAAATTGAAAAATCAGAAAAATACAAAAACAGTATGCGTTTGTATACATTAGTACTTGTGTACCTTGGATGGCCATTGAAACAAAATTTTCTAAACTTTGTATCTCTTGTAACTTAGATGTGCATTTCTATGCATAACTAAGCAAGTGAGTTTTGTGGCTAGTGTTTGTGATGAGTAAGATTAAGTAATATCTTGTACTTAACACTCATATCACTATTTTTGATGGATAGGAGTAGAAAATCCTAAGAGAAATGCAGAAATAATCATCTCATCACTATTGTCCGCCAATCATGAAATGAAATCTGTATGCCTTAGCATAGCAAAAACACTTATACAATCTTGCAATGTTCTTCACACATAACACGCAATATTTCTTGCTACTTTTGATACATGTGCAGGTACAATGTGATTTGGTCATCACAAGGAATACTAGTGTTAATGTATGCTCACTAAACTGTTTTAGCTTGTTTTTAAAATATAAAATTGGTTAGACTTGTTTAGTGTGTGTGTGTTTTGGATCTAAATGCATGACATTTTTCTTGTTGAGAGATGCTTTTGAGAGCTTAAAATATTGTTTGGATCCTTGGTTGAGTAGCATGTTCGATTGCATTTATTTATGTGTTTTCTCTTCTTAGTAAAACTGTTTTTAAGCAATCTTGATAGCTTCTTGATACCTCTTGACTGTTTTTAGGACATATGTGAATCATGTTAGGAACATATGTCAATATAGAATTGGTTAATCCTTTGACAAAATGCACTTTACTTGTAATTGGGTAGATCTAGGATGTGTTTAATACTTCAAGGAACAAGGTTTCAAGTTCAAGTATTAAAGCCATGCAAATCTGTCCAAGAATCAAGTAAAGAAGTGCTAGATTTTAAAACTTGACAGCTAGCTTGACTGATAGAATCTATCAAGGATGAAAAGGTAGCTTTGGCCTAATACTCGACAGCTACTCGATAGATAAGCTATCTATCTAGATTTATGAAAATTAGATTTTCAGTTCTAATTTCATTCCAATCTGTGAGTACATGTTTAGGCTTTTTTTTTTTTTTTTCTCACAACCCTAAACATATATAAGGATTATTTTAAGGGCCATCTAAGGTTGCACAATTGCACAAGTGTGAAGCAAAGTTTTGTTCATGCAAATTGTGACCAGAGATAGAAGTTGCCCTAATTCATCTTTCTCTTGAAGAAGCTACTACATTTGTACGCCGTTGGATTTTGTGACCAAGGAGCTTCGTGATCTTCATCATGTTGATGAACTGAAGAACTTTGTAGCCAACATCTTTCTCAAGTTGGTGATTAAGTTGCGTATTGGGATCTACTCATCTATTGGTTAGTCATATACTGGGAGCCGTGCATTGAAAGGGAGAGATTGTCACTACAGAACAAGTCCAATTATGTATTGGGGCAAGAGTTCAACTGTAGGTTGGTATATAGTACTGAGATTCCTTTACTTGTAACCGCTTGTTGTGATAATAGTGGATTCTCGTAATTGGTGACCTTAAAATGACCCAGTGGGGTTTTTTCCTTGGAGGTTTTCCTCATTTGTAAACAAATCACCGTGTCAATTTTATTTTCCGCTACATATTTACTTAGTTGGTGATTTGTTTGTGCTACCACACATTTTGCATGCTAATTGAATTAATTAATAAACTTGGCTAAATCAATTGGTTAATTTATCACAATGGGTCAATACATTCTTGGTCTATCACATGTAATTTGATCTAATTAATTAACTTGGGTAATTAATTAATTTGCAAGAGGACAATTCATTTTAATCCAACAAGTGGTATCAGAGTAGGCACACTCTGATTAGGTTTTAATTTTTGCTGTGTGATCCATTGACCCATGTTTGTCATGGATAGAGGATAGTCTCTTATTATACCTCATTTATTTGATGGCACTAACTATGCATACTGGAAAGTACGCATGAGAGCTTTCTTACAGTCTTTAGATGAGAAAGTCTGGCAAGCTGTGGAAATTGGCTGGGTGAGGCTAAAGGAAGCGCCAGTTGATTGGGATGAGGCCAAGATCAAAGTAGCAAACTTTAACAACAGAGCATTGAATGCCCTATTTAGTGCAGTGGCCAATGAGAAGTTCAAGAAAATATCATCCACTGAAACTACAAAGGAAGCATGGACCATCCTCCAAACAATCTATGAAGAGACTAAGGTTGTCAAGGATTCAAAGCTCTAGAGGCTCACGACTAGCTTTGAAGAGATAAAGATGGAGGAGGATGAGACGTTCGGAAAGGAAAACTAAAGGTAACAAAATCGCTTCCATTGTATTGTCACACACACACACATATACATCATTAATCCTCCTTGTGACGCATATAAGTGGTCAATAGTAAAATTATAGTGAGCAATATCTATCAATATGTTTTAGGACAGTCAAGAGAAGCTTGCACAATCAATCCAATAATTTTACCAGTACCAAAGGCTCTTTGGATGGTAATGAGCTTAAGGATAGTGGTTCATATCCAGATTTATTGATTTTTGATCTAAGTTGCATAGTTGCTGCTACTGAAAATTTTTCTCTGGCCAACAAACTTAGGCAAGGTGGTTTTGGCTCTGTTTTTAAAGTACAATTACAATTCATGAACTCAATTGCTTAAAACTAATATTTATGACTTATTAGTAAGCTTAATTTTGAATCATGAATTCAGGGTCAATTATCTAGTGGACAACAGATAGTTGTAAAAAGGCTAGGCAAGAGTTCAAGACAAGGAGTAGAAGAATTCAAAAATGAAGTTATGTTGATTGGAAAACTTCAACATTGAAATCTTGTCAAGCTTTATGGCTGTTGCATTCAGGAGGAAGAAAAGATGTTGATGTATGAGTACATGCCCAAAAAAAGCTTCGACTCCTTCATTTTTGGTATGTCTTGTTTCTAAAGACCTATTGCATTCATTTTGTCTAATTTTGCTTTATTACATATGTTCAAAGAATATTTTTGAAGTACATAAAACCACGTGTTTTGAGTACACTAGAGAAAACTTTTGTTGTAGATCATAAAAGAAGTTCATCATTGAATTAGAGTAAACGCTTTGAAATCATCATTGAGATTGTTCGTGGGATTTTTTATTTTCATCAAGATTCAAGATTAAGAATTATTCATAGGGATCTTAAGGCCAACAATGTTTTACTAGACGCTGAGCTAAACCCCAAAATCCGAAATTTCGGATTTTGGATTAGCCCGTATATTCAAAGGGGATCAAATTCAAGATGAGACAACTAGAGTTGTCGGAACATAGTAAGTATCAAACAAACACATGCCACATAAACAAAAAATAATGGCATATGCAAACTTTAACATTATCTTTAATATTGTTCACATGCAGTGGTTATATGTCATCAGAGTACATAATGTTTGGGAAATTTTCAACCAAGTCAGATGTCTTTAATTTTGGTATCATATTGTTGGAGATCATAAGTGACAAGAAGAACAACGATTCTTATCAGAATCACCCTTCCCAAACTTTAAAAAGGCATGTAAGTAATAGAACACAAAAATCTTTACCATTTGCATTTATAATACAAACTCGTATGGATAATGCTACAAACCACACGGGTTTAGGAACTATGGAGAGAAGAAAAAGCCTTAGATATAGTTGATTTATCAATAAATGAGTCATTTGTTTCCCATGAAGTCTTGAGATGCATTCAAATTGGGCTCTTACATGTTTAAGAAGATGCAATGGATTGACAAACAATGTTAGTAGTTATTCTCATGCTGAGTAGTGAAACAACTCTTCCCTCTCCTAAACAACCTGCTTCTATTTTTAGAAGATCTATCAATGATTTGGGATCAGACATAGGGGGAGGCTTTTATTCTATAAATGATGTGATAATAACTAAGGTTGAAGCTCGCTAATAGCGTATTGGATTGAGGGGGACGGAGGGGAAGGAGAGTAGAGTTGACCGAAATTTGCTAATTTCCAATCAAATCTACTTTGCTCTCCCTCCCTCCCCCACAATCCAAATAGACTTTAAAGGTAAAGCTTCTAGTCAGATGCATCTAAATAGCTTCTATAAGGATTTGTAGGACAATATAACATTTTAATCTCTTTGTATTATAGAACATATGTAAGTTGGTGCTATTGCTTATATTTTTACAATTAGGCTGTATGCACCTTAACTTGATTATTGGGGTTCTTAATTCCCCTCCCCATTGTTGTAACTATTAAATTATTATTGTAAAAAAAAAAAAAATCTAAACTTGGTCATTGTCATAAGATTCAGTAATTGAGATGCGGGCTACTTTTCTAGTTGGTTTTTCTATTACTTCTCCAAGATAGTTTAGCTCCCGTATATGTAAAGTGAAAATAATAATTCTTTTATTCTCCTTCTGTACCTGGTGATCCAAAAGTAAAATATAAATGGTGGTGAATATGGCCTACTTAAATTAGTGGATTGTACTCTTTGTTTGACCTCTAAATATCTATAATTGCTGCCTGATCATTACATAAGAGATCTGAGGTTTAATTCCCACTTACACTAAAAACTGATTAATGTCTTGGTCTGATGATAAAAAATGTGATTATTGGAAGCAAACGCCATAAGCTTAAACTCTATCCAAAAAAAAAAAAAAAAAAAAATCTATAATTACAGTGCAAGTCTCATAAACTAATAATTGAAAAATATAAGAAACTTATGTAAGCTATAGACAACTTTTTGAGCTCCAAGCAATAAGGCATTGCCAACCAAACAAAATATTTATTTCTGGTTCGTATTGATGCACCGTATATAGTTAGAAGTTAAAATTCCCATATTTTTTAAGTCCAAATACATTAGCTTAAAATATTAGTCCAAATAGAATTAGGTATTACTTTACTTGAGCACCAATTATTATTGCAAATGGGCCTCAACTAGGTTTGGACTTTGTTATTTTTAACACGTAAGATACTATATCATTCTTTTTTTTATTGTGTAGAATACTACAATAGTGTGGGATCCATACCTATTCAAAGATGATGCATATATTTGATGACCTTTTCTAGAGCGTGAATAAGCTATCAAAGATAGGAGGATCCTATCAAAAAAAAAAAAAAAAAAAAAAAAGAAGATAGGAAGATCCTGATGTAGGACAAATTAGGCTTGTCTCTCTTTATTTATTCCGATCCCTTCTTTCTCTTACTCCGATTCTCTCTCTCAGATTGGATGTGAGTTTTGGTTTTGCTTTGAATTTTTGTTGTGGGTATTGATGCCAGATTCATGGTGGCCGCGGTGGGGGATTGATGTGTTGTTAGTGGGGATGGGTTCACTGTGGGTTTATGGAGGTTGCTACACATGTGGGTGGCCATTTGGTGGTAGTGGGTTTGTGGGTGTTCCGATTCTCCCTCTTAGATTGGGTGTAAGTTTTGGTTTTGCTTTGAATTTTTGTTGTGGGTATCAGTGCATTTGCAGCTTCATGGTGGTGGCAGTGGAGGGTTGCTGTGGTGGTGATGGGGATGGGTTCACTGTGGGTTTACGGAGGTGGCTACGGATTTAGGTCAAATTTGTGTTGTGTTGCAGTTGGTCTGTGGGCTTGTGGGTGTTGCAGTGGGTCTATGGGTGGTTGGTGGTGGCAGTTTGTTTTTGGAGTAATTTTAGTGGTGGTGGATTTGGTGTTTGTGGCTGAGTGTGGCTGAGGTTTGGAGAGACAGAGAAAAAGGCGGAGAGAAAAGAAAGATTGGAGAGAAGAGAGAGGAACTGAATTTTTTTTTTTTAATATTATTTGTTATTATAATTTATATTTTTAATGAGTTGTATCTAAAAATAGATACCACGTTGGGTTAGTTGAAAATAAATAAAATAAATTTTGAGAATCTAAAATAGAGTCTGGGGCCAAAATGGCCAAATACCATCTTTTTCTGAAATTTGTAGCAAAAAAACACTGTTTCGGAACTAAATAGGGAAACACCACTTTTATGGTACTCGAGTTTGGTAAACTCAAGTACCATTTGGAACTCGAGTTTAAGACACTTGAGTTCCTAGAAGTTTTGCCACCGTGGCACTGCTGAGGTGGAAATTGGGCGATTAAAAAAAATAATGTGGTACTCGAGCTTGGTATACTCGAGTACCATGCAACACGATACTCGAGTATAACATGCTCGAGTACCTTTTATAAATAAAATGCTTTTCATTTTATTTCTACGGTACTCGAGCTCACCAGGCTCGAGTACCTTGATAGTAGATTTTTTTTTTTTTTTGAATGACTTGATAGTAGATTGCGGAGGCAAAGTCAAAGTTGGGCATGAATGTGGATGTAAACTAAATACATGAAGGTCAAAGTTATTGTCAACTCGTCAAAGGCATCTATCATAATGATACTGGAGACGTAGACTCCAGTCACATCTAGCTTGCCATACGCAAATGCCAGTCTTCTTATGCATATTTATTAGTCAAAAATATGGCAAATGCCAGTCTTCTTATGCATATTATTAGTCAAAATTTTTGACTAACAAAAACGTGGTTTGACATTTTTTTTGACACAAGAAAAAACATAAGTGAAAGAAAATGGAAAATGTATTACAAGTTTTATGGTATAAATCTTATAAATTGATACAATAATAAATCTGATTGGTCAACGTTAACAACCTCGTAACTAAATATGTCTCTTTATAATGATAACACATCAATTTTTGAGTTCAATGTAGTAAAACCTATTGGGTTATATGTGTAAGTAAAGTTTTAAATTAAATAATAATGATAAGAATAAGTGGTTAATATAACATAATTGAGCATAAACTCATTGGCCTTAGGCCTTTTGGGTTAAAGTATGCTTCTATATGTTATATTAATTACTCAAGCAATCTCCCCAAGGTATTTATCCCCCCAATAAGTGGTATTAGAGCCTAGGGTTAGGCTTGAGTGGGAGCAATGGCAGAGGAAACATGAAAGGCGTCTAGAATAGGAAAATTCGATGGCACAAACTTTGATTTCAAGAGGATGCAAATTGAGGACTACCTATATGGGAGGAAGTTGCAAATTAGATTAACTCTGTTAAGGTCTGTTGCACACAATGTTATGTAGAAGACAATAGTAGATTTGATGAAGGCTTTGTCTGGTATGTAGGAAAAGCCAAGAATGCATCAATAACACAACATCTGAATGAATTTAGTGCCATCACAAATCAACTGTCTTCTATAGAAATTGATTTTGATGATGAGATTCGTGCACTGGTCATTTTGGCTTCTTTGCCAAATAGTTGGGAGGTTATGAGAATGGCAGTAAGCAATTCTACTGAAAAAGAAAAGCTGAAGTATAATGACATACGAGATCTAGTTCTAGTTGAGGAGATTCGCAAAAGAGATGTAGGTGAATCCTCAAGATTTAGTTCTGCCTTAAACCTTGGAGACAAGAGATAGAGGTAATGACAAAAATTCAAATTGGGGCAGATCAAAATCCAGAAATTCCAATCAGAATAGAAGTAAATCTAGATCTAGCCAACAAGTACAATGTTGAAACTGTGGCAAAGTTGGCTACTTTAAGATGCATTGCAAAAGCCCTAAGAAGAAGAACGATGATGATTTTGCTAATGTTATAACAAATGAGGTACATGATGTACTACTTCTTGTTGCAGATAGTCCACTTGATGATTGGGTTTTGGACTTAAGAGCTTCGTTTCATACCACTCCACGTCAAGAAATCATACAAAACTATGTTAGAGGAGATTTTGGTAAGGTGTATTTGACTGATGGAGAAGCCTTGGATGTTGTGGGTATGGGAGACGTCTAGATTATACTGCCCAGTGGGTTTATCTGGTTATTGCAGAAGGTTCGACATATTCCTGACCTAAAGAGGAATCTGATTTCTTGTTGGACAACTTGATGATGAAGGGCATGCAATACTATTTGTTGGTGGTACTTGGAAGGCTACAAAAGGAGCCATGGTATTGGCTTATGGAAAGAAAACTGGTACTTTGTATATGACCTCAAGTTTAGAGAAGCAATTGCAGTTGCTAAAGTAGGTATTGATGCAAGTTTATGACACCGTAGACTTGGTCACATGAGTGAGAAAGGGATGAAGATGTTATTGTTAGAAGGGAAATTGCCAGAATTGAAGTCTATTAATTTTGATATGTGTAAAAGCTACATCTTAGGAAAGCAGAAAAGGGTGAGCTTCTTGAAAACTGGTAGGACACTAAAGGCTAGAAAATTGGAGTTAGTAGACATTGATTTGTGGGGGCCTTCTCTGGTTGCATCCCTTGGAGGTTCAAGTTATTACATCACTTTCATTGATGACTCAAGCAGAAAAGTATGAGTTTATTTTTAAAAAAATAAATTTAATGTATTTGAGACTTTTAAGAAGTCGAAGGCCATGGTTAAGACAAAAACAAATTTGAAAGTAAAATGTCTGAGGTCAGACAATGGAGGAGAGTACATAGATGGAAGGTTCAATGAGTATTGTGTTGCACATGGAAATAAGATGGAGAAGACCATTCCTAGGACACCACAGCAGAATGGTGTGGTTGAGCACATGAACAAAACTCTTAATGAGCATGCTAGGAGTATGAGGTTGCATGTTGGATTACCAAAAAATTTCTGGACCGATGCTGTTAGTATTGCAGCTTACTTGATAAACCGAGGACTATTAGTTCCCATGGAGTTCCTAAAGAGGTTTGGAGCGATAAAGAGGTAAAGTTTTTCTATTTAAAAGTTTTTGGTTGTGTTTCTTATGTTCATATTGATTTTGATGCTTGTAGTGAACTTGATGCAAAGTCTAAAATATGTTTTTTTTATTGGCTATGGTGATGAGAAATTTGGCTATCGTTTTTGGGATGAACAAAACTAGAAAATCATCAGAAGCAAAAATGTGATATTTAATGAACAAGTATGTACAAGGACAGATCAACTGTAGTGCCAGATATTATAGAGATAGATCAAAAGAAATTTGAGTTTGTCAACTTAGATGAATTGACTGAAAATACTGTCTAGAAAAGGGGTGAAGAAGAAAAGAAGAATGTAAATTAACAGGTAGATCAGAGTACACCTGTAGCTGAAGTCCGTAGATCTTCTAAGATCATTAGACCTTCATGGTGTAATTCACATGTGCTAAATTATCTGCTGTTGACTTATGGTGGTGAGCTAGAATATTATGATGAAGCCTCGCAAGATGAAAATTCAAGCAAGTGGAAGTTAGTCATGAAGGATGAGATGGATTCTTTGTTGGGGAATCAAAAATGGGAACTGACTAAAATGCCAGAAGGAAAGAAGGCTTTGCAACACAAGTGGGTATATAGAATAAAGAATGAGCATGATGGTAGCAAATGCTACAAGGTCAAATTAGTTGTCAAAGAGTTCCAACAGAAGAAGGGCATCAACTACTCAAAAATATTTTCTCCAGTTGTGAAGATGTCAACAATTAGACTAATACTGGGAATGGTGGCTGTAGAGAATCTACATTTTGAATAGTTAGATGTGAAGATATCATTCCTTCTTGGTGACTTGGAGGAAGACATTTACATGAGTCAGCTAGAAGGGTTTATTGTTTAGGGATAAGAGTGTTTAGTTTGCAAACTGAGAAAGAGCTTTTATGGCCTAAAGCAAACTCCAAGGCAATCGTACACGAAATTTGATAGTTTTACGAATAGAACTGGGTTCAAGAGATGTGAAGCTGATCATTGTTGCTATGTTAAGTTCTTTGACAATTCTTATATTACTTTACTATTGTATATGGATGATATGCTCATTGCAGGGTCTAGCACTGAGGAGATTAATAATCTAAAGAAGCAATTGTCAAAATAGTTTACAATGAAGGATTTGGGAGTTGCAAAACAAATCCTTAGTATAAGAATCACTAGAGATATGGCTAATGGTGTATTAAAGCTTTCACAAGCAGAATATGTGAAGTAGATTCTCAGTAGGTTCAACATGAATAAAACTAAACTAGTGAGCACACCCTTGGGTAGTCATTTCAAACTAAGTAAAGAACAGTCACTGAAGACAAAAGAAGAAAGGGACCATATGAGAAAAGTGCCCTATGCCTCAGCTATTAGCAGCTTGATGTATGCTATGGTGTGTACAAGACTAAACATTGCACATGTAGTGAGAGTTATGAGTAGATACATGAGTAGGCCAGGAAAGCAGCATTAGAAGGCAATCAAGTGGATTCTGAGGTATCTAAGAGCTTCAACAGATACATGTTTTTGCTTCACAGGTGCAAGTTTGAAATTGCAGGGTTATGTAGATGTTGATTTAGTAGGTGATATTGATAGTAGAAAGAGTACTAGTGGGTTTGTATTTACTTTGGGTGGTACAGCTATATCTTGGGCTTCAAATCTACAAAATATCGTTGCTATATATACTACAGAAGTTGAGTACATTGCAGCGATTGAAATTGGAAAGGAGATGATTTGGCTGCATAACTTCTTGGATGAATTGGATAAGAAGCAAGAGATGGGCATTCTACACAGTGATAGTTAGAGTGCAATTTTTCTTGCTAAAAATTTGGCTTTTCATTCAAAGTCGAAGCATATGCAAATGAGATACCATGTTATCCGTTTCCTTGTTGAAGATAAACTGGTAATACTTTAGAAGATTCGTGAATCTAAAAACTTGGCAGACATGTTGACTAAGGGTGTCACTATTAAGAAGCTGAAGCTGTGTGCAGTTTCAGTTGGTCTTCTAGCTTAAGGACAGGAGAATGAGTTGCAGTGATAAGGATTGTCTTTGGAGGATTGTGGTTGATGTTGGTCATTGAACTAGTCTCCAAGTGGGAGACTTGTTGGGTTTTGTGGAGCTTAGTTGTGTTTGATTCGGATTATGACTAGGCCCGAAATAATATTGTTACAGTTTTTAATGGGAGATTTTTTGAGGCTTAGTCCATGGAACGGAGGCTTGGGCTAATAGGCCCAAGTCGTAGCGCTTATATAAAAATTCTGTACATGATATAAAACTGTTGTTTTGGAGATTAGGGTTTTATATTGTTTTTGAGAGAGAAAATTGTATCGCCGCACTTTGTATTTTTCCCTGAGAATACTGAAATCCCTGCAATTTTGTGGACATAGGAAAATTGCCGAACCACATAAATACTGTCTTGTGTGTGATTATTTTTCTTTGACACATATTTTTCTCTAAGTTTGCATCTCATAGATTTGGGAATTTCGTGTATATTCCCATCACCATTGTTCTTGAAATTGCATCAATTTCGCCAATAAATAAGTCCTAGAACTATCTTGCCTATTTTTATGGCTATGTTACTCTAATAACAACAAACAATATCAACAATTATAAAAATTTTTGTGTCCTTAATGTTGTGCTAAAGGTTAAGGCCCACAAACTAACAAGATCTTAACTAGGCATTAAGTTGTTGAAGCTATAAGAGGATGGAAACTGGTCATATAGAGTGATGCAATGCACCATTTTCGAAAGTTAATTGGTGCAATGCAAGCCACTATCTTGAAACTGGTCATATAGAGTGATTAACATTTATTCTTGCTGTAAATGTTCTTTGAAATTCACAAATATGTGAATTGTTTGAAGACATAAATAATAGACTTTGATTATTTTCAAGATAGTGATTTGCATTGCACCAAATAACTTTCGAAAATGGTGATTACATACATGTGCATTACAAATAAAAATATTGTATATTTGGCAAAATGGATCTTAAATGAATGGTCGATATTATCTTCGGCTGCCCCACTTGAGTTTTGCATCTGAGCCATGTTTTAAACATCGTACAAAGTTGACAATATCTTTGGCTGTCCATATCCTTATATATTTGGCACTATCTTAAAAATATTGTATATTTGGCAAATGTATATATGTTATTATGAAAAAGGTTTGGCTAGCAAGTGCTCTTAAATTATTTGTTAATGAACTATTTTAAGAAAGTTTTAATAATACTTTTATAAGAAATATACAAAGCTGTTAAAATTATTAGTTGTATTTTTTTTTTCTCACAAAAAGTTTCTAAAAATATTTTCTAAATTAATGCATTCAGAGCATCCGTTAATTTTTTTTTTGTCAAAATTACGATGATATAAATTGACATGAAACTATCAATAATTAACAATGAGGAGCTACTACATTGTCACAATAAAAAAATGCCAAGTGGCCATGAAAGATTTAACTTATTTCCTAAAAGTATGAAAATTTATTAATAATTCAAAAGAATAAAAAAATTCATAACTTACATAAAAAAATTCCTTCTCAAAAAAAAAAAAAAATTACATAAAAAAATTAAAATAAAGAAAAAACAATAATAAAAAGTTGAAATCCTATGAAATTAATCCCCCTTATGAAAATCCATATATATTTAAATGATTCCTTGTCTCAAACTATTTATAAACAACTTGATTCATTTACAGCTCTAGAAGTTGTTGATCTATTACCATGAGTTAAAATAATATTTGATTGAGAACGAAGCTTTTCTTCACAAAACATTTTTTTTTTTCTAGAAAACTAATTTTTGAGCCTACTTTTCAATATTTTTATTCGTTTTTTAATAGGTAAATAACAGGGAAGAGAGAAGGGGAGGTGAGGTTAGAATAACAGGCATGAGTCATTATAGAGCACTTACTTTTTTTTTTTTTTTTGAGAATCAAATAGAGCACTTACTTTGAACCAAAGTTTTAATGAAGTAGTCAATTACCAGAAGAAAGTGTTTGATATCAATGAGGCTCATCTCTGAATTATCTTCTTCAGTGAGACTGACGAGTGAATTTAGGACATCGTTGCTTTCTTTATGAGAACCCTTTGATGAAGCTATTAATTGTAGTCGTTGATTGATGATACCATAAAAAATCCCAAATAAGTTTGAGAAATAAATCTTGTCCTTTTGCGTACACCTTGGGGGTCAATCAAACGAAGCGCTAGAAAATAGTTTGCGATATTTGGATTTCCAGCTTCTTCGGTTACACCACACACAAGGTCCTAAAACTCATGGGGGAGATTTGAGTCATATTGGGCCAGGTCAATAGAGAAAAAGGAGTTTGATATGGCATTAAGGACTGTTGTGAGCACTGCTCTGCACCAGTTTTGCAACTTTGGTTAACATGGTCAAGTAGTTCTTGTACCTTGGTTTGTCGAAGGGCTTGTGTGGCATCAAGAGGTTTTGCAGCAAATATTTGAGTGGCGGAAACTTTCCTAAGGTTCTTCCATTTAGAATTTGTGGGAATCCAAGCCATAGAAACTTACTGGTGGTTGAATACATGGAGCACATTTGGAATGGTTTGGCTAGAAAAAGCTTGGTCATTTTTTTGAAGTGCTTCTTTAGCTAAGTTTGGAGAGGAAATGACTATGGTGGTTATGCTCCCAAGCTTGAGAGTCATTAAGGGTTCATAAGTTTTGGAGAGCTTTGCAAGAGCTTGGTGTGGTAATTTGCCAAGCTCCAAGATGTTACCAATGATTGGAAAAGGGTGAGGCACTGGGGGGTCCAGGGGGAGAGTCTGGCTTGCTAGATCGAAGGTGAGCACACGCATTGATGCTCACACAAAGGGAAGTATCAGCAACAATACTAGGTAGTAGTCCATTAATTCTTGAAGTTGGTTAATGTTTCTTGTGGGTCATATTTTCGTTTGGTAGAAGAATAGATTATAGAGAAGACAATCAAAAAGGAAACACATGGAACATGCTTCGGTGTCCTGTCTATTTTGTACGATGTTAGGAAAAAAAACAAAATAAGGATATGGACAGCCAAAGATATTGTCTACTTTGTACGATGTTTAAAACATGGTTCAGATGCAAAACTCAAGTGGGGCAGCCGAAGATAATATCAACCATTCATTTAAGATCCAATTTTGTGCTGGTTACAAGTTTATGCTGTTGATGGGATTCAAATTGTCCTGTTAAAGATATTTTCAAATTCGCTTCATGTGGCTCTGTATGTCTAATGGTCCGAGCGGTCCAGTTATATTGTAAAATCCTATATCTTAAAATCCATCTCTGTTTAAATCTTGCCTAGATTTCATTGTAACACAATTGAAAATATAAAAGATGTTGCCACGCAGGATTTTATTATGTGGATTCAGGCTGTTTAGCTTAATCACGTAATCCCTTTGTGTTCTCTCTTCCTCTTTTACTTTTGTTTATGTTTTCTTGTAATCTTTAATTTCATCACCTACAATCAGAGTCGACCACATGAGGCAGTCTTTCGTCTATAAGTTCGGACAGACAAAAAAGGCAAATACAAAGGCCAGGATAAATGCCAAACGATTATCTCCATTTTGAAAGCAAGATTGCTGGGCTGTAGATGGAATTCGAACCTTATTTGACAATAAAGTACTTTACTAATTGTAGTAACTAGAACTCATTGTAGAACTATAAAATAATGATGTATGATATATAATTGTCTTCCTCTATTATGCTTATGGAAAATCCTAATATTGAAGACATTTTATATTAAACACAGATAGAGTCACATCAATATTGGGCTAAGAACAAACAATGAAAGTTACAAGGATTTGATGGGAATAGCTCGGAGGGGCACTTCCCTATGTAAGGTTAGCCCAAATGTCTCACCCATGTCCATGTGTTCTGGCCTCCTCTCATTGGGGAGCTTCCAAGCATAGTAGTGAACAAGAGAAGCTAACATCAAGTGCACCATTCTGTTAGCTAATGGCAATCCAGGACATATTCTTCTTCCGGCTCCAAAGGGAATTAGCTCAAAATCTCTGCCTTTAAAGTCAATGTCTTGCTCTAAAAACCTTTCGGGCATAAATAAATTGGGGTTTTGCCATATGCTTGAGTCTCGTCCCATTGCCCACACATTTATTAGTATTTGTGCATTTTTGGGCACGATAAAGCCACATATTTCTATGTTTGTTTCAGCCTTATGGGGAATTAGAAAAGGCACTGTAGGGTGCAATCGAAAAGTTTCTTTCACTACAGCTTGAAGATAATGGAACTTTGAGATGTCTGATTCTTGAACATGCCCACCCTTGCCTAGGACTTCTTCAAGCTCATCTTGGGCTTTTGCCATTTTTTCCGGGTTGTGTAATAACACTGCCATTGCCCATTCCACTGTGCTTGATGTTGTGTCGATACCTGCAAGAAATAAGTCCTACAATAAAGGAGATGAGAACTGATTGCCTAAATTTATGGCCTATTATAATCGGTGAATAATAAAAAATAGTGTGAGTATCACTACAAATCATGTTGGTAACTGTTAGTGCAGTCCCTAACATTACTACTGGTGCTAAAGGTAAACACCCACAAAGTAACAAAGATACTAAGGAAGTGAATCTGTAGTTATCTCAATGCTTCATTATAATAAATGCACATATAAAATAAACAAACATATATAAGTATACCAATATTTATAAAAAAAAAAAAAAATAACAATACACTGTTATCTAAACTAAATATAATATAAAATATAGTAAAACATTAGAAGTGTATTACTGAAAAAAACAAGAAGTTGTAGTTGTAGACCACATACATTTACCCCGTTACAAACATTCGCACGGTTTTGTCCACAAAATAGATAGGTAGCAGAGTAGAGTAAGAATACGTTTGGATCCAGCTTCTTTTAGCTGCGTCCACGGTTTTTTTTTTCCAACACGTGTTTGTTACTGTTCATTGGTCATGAACAGTGATTTTAGGCCAATGAACAGTAACTTCTGAAATGGACAGTGTTTTTTGCCTCTTTAAAAATTATTTTGCTATAGTGTTTTCAGTTTTCAGTTTTCAGCAATAAGTTCTATCCAAACGGACCCTAAGTCTAGTGCTACAAAATTTTCCACAATTTTGCCATAACTTTGCTACATGGTGACTCGTGATTCGTGAGTAGTGAAATTATGAACCCCAATGAATCTACTATTTTATTTTCACCACTTACAACTCATCACGTAGCAAAATTGTGGCAAAATTGTGAAAAAGTTTGTAGTATTAGACTTATTTAGCACCACAGCACTATCACGGAACCTAAATATAAAATAATAAAATAATACTATATGTTCAACTTCTAAACCACAAAAAATATCTACTCAACTGTCAAAAGTCTATTGATATAGACTTCATTTTTTTTTTTATACTAGATAGAAATCTTTTTTTGTTTAATCTAATCGACCCTTCCTTTTCATTTCACAAACACTTACACCCGGGGAGTGACTATTTGTTATTTTATAACACCAACAAAGTTTAGTCTCCACAAGAACTTATATTTGTAGAATAATTAATTATTACCTAGCATCACCAACAAAGTTTAGTTTCAGTTATTAGATCTCAAACACAAACAGAGAGACTGATACCAATGCATACAGTAGACTGATGAATAGATCTGCAGGAATCCGGCACAGGTCTTCGAGTAGGGCTGGAGTGAAGTCTGGCTATGGCTCAGGCGGCAACTAAAGTTGGGTTTTATTACTATTTAGGTTTAGGTTTTTTACTAAGCCGTAGAATTATATATTTTTTTTTATTTTTGAATTTATAGGAGTCCTTATTTACAAAGGTTTTGTTTGATAATGCTACTAATTTGGGTATAGTTAAAGTTATTTTGTTGTTTGTATCTATTTGGAGGGATGACCAGTTATGGTTCAATGAATGGGCTAGATTTTTTTTTTTTTTTTTAAAACCAATTTTAAAATTCGATGGAGGCCCAAATCAATTTCCTGAGAAGATTCTAAACCAGTACTATTTTTTTCCCTCAAATCCTAGGGGTGCCAGTGGGTGTATTTGCAAATTTGAGATAATTTTCAAATTTAGTAGCACTGTAAGTAGAATTTATGAAAAGCTAGGATGAGTGGATGATCATTTAAACCTGCACTTGCAAGTTCTCACCTCACCCGCCCTTAATGGTCAGGTTTTACCTGGCCCACATAACACGGATGAGGGCTAACATTTTCCTTCGCATCCTTTCTGTTTATATTTTAACAATTACATTTTTTTCTTTTTAGGTTTTTATTATTATTTATTTATAAGAAATACATGTGTTTTTACTCTTTTAACTTTAAATTTATGATGTTTTCATATATTCTATTATTGAATCATACTTTTATGTTTTAATATTTACATTGTTTATATTTTTTTATTATTTTTTTGCTATGTTTGAATTGTTTTTTATTTTATTTTTATTTCTTGAATTGTTGTATTTTTATGATTTGAAAATGTATTGTAAAGTTAGAACTTTTTTATTTTAATTTTTTTATATGTATATATATTTTTTAATGTTTTATGAAGATTTAATTTACTGCATTCAAAATAAAATTATAATAAATTAAATATATAAAAAATCTAAGTGTGGTGGGATGGATACCCCCGGGTATCCACTAGAATGCGGAGGGAACAAACCACCACCTCCCCTCCTAAAAGCAGCCTTTTAGCTTTGCCACTCTAAGGTGATGCTGTGGTGGTGGATTGTGTGTTTATAAGGTGGTGCTGTGGTAGTGGGTTGAGTTTGCTGGCTGTGGTGGTGGTGCTGTGATGATGGTGATTGACTTTGGGTCATGGGTTTAGTGGTTGTGGGTTGAAGAGAGGGAGAATAGAGAGAGATAGAGAAGAAGAGAGAGAAATAATAAATAAATGAATAGTGTTTAATTCTATTATGAAAAATAATAGTATTAATGTAGGGTGAGTTGTGAAATAGTGAGTTGAAATAGTTAAGTAGCATTTTTTGAGTGCCAAAAGCCAAAATTTTAAAACCATAAATCAATTGATGTATTGGTTTGATGATAAAGAATTATTATTAAGAGCAGACATTATAAGTTGTAAAACTCTAAAAAAAAAAAAAAGTACTAGCCATCAAGTTGTTGAAGCTATTTGAGGGATGGAAACTGGTCGTACAGAGTGATTACCATTAATTCTAGCTTCAAATGTTCTATCATCTATGATAAGCATTAAATTTATGGTTAGCACGAAAAAGGAGAAAGATGGACCCTACCTATGTTTTCTTGCTGTAAACACTTTTTTTCAAGATAGTTACTTGCACCAATTAACAGTCAAAAATGGTAACCATATACATGCATTACAAATCAATATATGGTCTAATTGTCAAAATGGGGTTCGTAAAGTCTTTCCCTATTTGCCAAAATGATGATGATATATGTTGACTTCAGACTATCGACAACGATGATGAGCTAGTACATTGTAAGAAGCCAAGAAATTTTTTATTCATTTCCTGAAAGTAAGAAAATTCTAACTTACTCCAAAGAAAATAAAATAAAGAGAAACAAAAACAAAAACAAAAATAAAAATTGATACAGGTCTCCTATGAATTTTTTTATACAGGTCCAATGAAATTAGTCCACCTTATGAAAAAACCTATTTTTCAAGTGATTTCTTGTTTCAGTTTAATTACACATCTTTTTGTATATCTCAAAATTAAGATATATATATCATCTATTAAAGCAGAACTTATTGATCAATTACCTTGAATTAAAACAGTATTCGACTTAGAACATGGTTTATACATATTCACAAAAGTCAACATTTTTCACCTAATATTAAACATAATTATTTGTTTCATAGATAAATAATGAGGGAGGAGGAGATGGGTTTGAACCCAAACATGATATACCACAGAATATTAAAGGTGGGTAGTCAATTACCAGAAGTAAATGTTTGATATCGAGGAGGCTTATCTCTGAATTATCTTCTTCAATGAGATTGAGGAGTGAATCTAGTACATCGTTGCTTGCTTTAGAACCCTTTGATGAAGCTCTTAATTGAAGTCGTTGATTGAAGATACCATCAAAAATCCCAAATAATTTTGTGAAATAAATGCTTGTCCTTTTGCGTACGCCTTGGGGGTCAATCAAACGAAGTGCTGGGAAATAATCAGCAATATTTGGCCTTCCAGCTTCATCGGCTACACCACACACAAGGTCCCGGAACTCTTGGGACAAATTGGAGTCATATTGGGCCAAGTCCATAGAAAAAAAAGTGTTTGATATTGAATTAAGAACTGTTGTGAACACTAATCGACCAATATCAATGGGTGCACCACTTCTGCAACTTTGGTCAACATGGTCAATTAGTTCTTGTACCTTTGTTTGTCGAAGGGCTTGTGTGGCATCAAGACGTTGTGTAGCAAATATTTGGGTAGCACAAGCTTTCCTAAGGTTCTTCCATTTCGAATTTGTGGGCAACCACCCGATTGAAAATTCGTGGTGGTCAAATACATGTGCCATATCTGGGATGGTTCGGCTAGAGAAAGCTTGGTCATTTTTTTGAAGTGCTTCTTTAGCTAAGTTTGGAGAGGAAATGACAATTGTTGTTATGCTCCCAAGCTTGAGAGTCATTAAGGGTCCATAAGTTTTGGAGAGCTTTGCAAGAGCTCGGTGGGGTAAGTTGCTAAGTTGCAAGATGTTTCCAACGATTGGAAAAGGCTTGGGGCCTGGGGGGAGAGTCTGGCTTGCTAATTTGAAGGTCAGCACACGAATTGATGCCCACACAAAGGGAAGTATCAGCAAAAATACTAGGTAGTAGTCCATCGTTAACTCAAAGTTGGTTTGTATTTCTTGTGTTGGGCACTAGAAAGTGGTGGATGTTCATCCAGATTCCAGAAGAAGAAAGCTAGGGGTGTGCCTCAAATTGATTGTGGATTAGAACAAGATTCGGATACAAATGTCAACTAAAGCGGTCGAATATAAAATTAGCCATTGCTTTAAGAGCCTATTTTATTTTTATTAGAAATTTGGACTTTGCTAGTGAAGTTTTGGCTGTTGATGGAATCTAATAAATTGTTTAATTAAAGGTATAATTGTATTTTCTTTATGAGATTTATTAGGTCCAAGTATTCCAATTATATTGTATAATCCAATCTAGGGCAAATCCTATTTCTATAGTCTCTATTTATACCATCATTTCCTTTTACAAAAAAAAAAAAAAAATCATACCATGATTAAAGTTTATTGTAACTAATCACATTTAGAATATAAAAGATGTAGCAACCTAATACTTTATCCTGTAAACGTAGAATATTGTCAAGCGAATCACATAATTTCTTTGTGTTCTCTTTTTCTTGTTTACTTATATTTCCATTTTCTTTCCATCTTTAATTTAACACATTCAATAAGAGTTGTCTATATTTTAGTGAAATTTGGTGTTTAAACAGAGATTGTAGGGGATCTTGATTATATTATGATCTTTTTGGAATAATTTAAAGTATGTTTCAATTGGTACTAGTATGCTGGCCATTTTGATGTAAGTTTTATGTGTGTGTGTGTATATATATGTGAGGGGCTAAAAGATCCTGATGAGAATGTGGGCCTTTTGGGCCGTGTTAAGGAAGGCCGACCTGCTACTGGGTTTAGAATTTGTTGGTACTATGGGTCGGCCCATACGCCGAGGGTCCGAGGATCCAGCCGAGGGTGAACTCATCCTCGGACGGACACCGAAGAACTCGGGGTTTCGCAATAAAGATTAGGGGATGACACGGTTAAGACCAATGGTTAAAAGGGGTAAACCCTAGAATGCCCCAGAAGCACTGGTGTTGAAGAAATGTCAAAGATAAAGGCTGCTACCTCCACATTAAAGACCCTGCACCTACCACCCTGGCCGCATTGATGGGGAAGTGACACCTGAACAGTGGAAGAGAAACTTCTGGTTACTATTCAAAGGCACTGGGAAAAGAAATATCTAGGTTAAAGGGGAGGTAAAGCAACACGTGTACAAAGCATTCAAAAGATTAGTATTTAAAGAGCAATCTAAGACAGAAAAAGGGATCTCCTTCTTTGTAACCTAAAAGAAAGAGAAAAAGAAAGAGAGAAATTATATAAGAACAGTTCTCGGCTTACGTCCGAGTAGATTGATTTATAGCATTCTTTGTTGTCTTTAAGTGTTTATAATCTTTAGTTTGCTATTTAATCCTAAAACACTTCTAACCTGGGTTTCAAGCCCACACTCTACAAATTACATTGTTTAAGGCTCGTTGGGCCTGAGCCCGTAACTGTTCTTGGGGCCAGGTGCAATTGTGCACTTACAATTGGCGCCGTCTGTGGGAAATCTAGTCTAGAAGAGGTAGGGATATTATGGCAAGCTTAGGCTCTCACCATGCAGAGTCACAAGGATCACAACCGGAAGATCATTTCCAACGTCTTGAACATCGTAGGGATCGTGAGGGAAGCGTCCATACAGAGTATCCAGGTGATGGCCATATTCATGAAGGGGGTAGCACCACCCATGATGAGGGTTCTAAGTCCATGCAGAAGGAAATCAACCGTCTAAAGAGAAAGCTACGCCGCGCTAAGCGTAGGTTTTCATCATCCTCATCTAATTCCTCCTCAGAGGAGGATAGGGGAGCTGGCCACAGCTCAAGGTCGCGCACTCCCACCAGTGCAACATCCTCCAGTGAGGAGGGCAGCCAACCAACTCGCAGACGTAAGAAGCCTCGTTCTAGGGGCCTAGGCAACGATACCATGAGTAGGGCGTTGCACCAACTCTCTAAATCTCCGTTTTCACGGAGGATTGAGAAGGGTAGGCTTCCCAGGAGGTTCACTCAGCCCACATTTACCATTTATAATGGCCGAACTGATCCGGTGGAGCACGTGAGTCACTTCAACCAGAGGATGGCGGTGCACTCTCACAATGAGACTCTGATGTGTAAAGTTTTCCCCTCCAGCTTGGGACCTGTGGCTATGAGATGGTTTAACGGTCTCAAATCTGGGTCCGTAGGCTCGTTTGGGGAGCTGACTAGGGCATTTGCTTCGCGGTTCATTACATGTAGCAGAGTCCCTCGGCCATTGGACTCGCTGCTATCCATGGCCATGAAGGAAGGGGAGACACTGAAAGCATACTCCGACCGATACTGGGAGATGTTTAACGAGATAGATGGTGACTTTGATGAGGTGGCGCTTAATACCTTTAAGGTAGGTCTCCCTACTGACCACGACCTAAGAAAGTCTTTGACGAAAAAGCCCGTCCGCAGTGTACGCCGCCTTATGGATCGTATTGATGAGTACAAGAGGGTAGAAGAAGACCAGCAGCAAGGGAAGGGAAAGGAAAAGGTTATCCCGCAGGAGAGAAGGGATTTCAGGTCGGATAGATACCATAACAACAAGCCGAGGAGGGATTACTTCGGGCAATCCGGCTCGGCAGCACCTCAGGCTGTAAATACTGTGTTCCGAGAGCCGGTGCATCAGTTACTAGAGAAAGTTCGTAAAGAGCCTTTCTTCAGGTGGCCAGGCAAGATGGCAGGGGACCCCGCGAGAAGAAACCAAAATCTCTTTTGCCAGTACCATCAGGATGTAGGCCACACTACCGAGAACTGTCGGACTCTGTGGAACCATCTAGAGCAGCTCGTCAGTGAGGGAAAGCTGAAGCAGCACTTGTGTCAGCCCACTGGGCAGGTCAGTCAAGTTGGTTCAAACAACCAGAGGAACAATACATCTCGGCCAGCCTTGGGAACAATTAATGTTATCTTCGCTGCCCCTGGCAGGACCGGCTCAGGTCCCACTAGGGTGATGGCGGTTTCCCATCAACAGACCGAGGACATGGGTCACAGGCCGAAGAGGTTGAAGGGCACTTTGCCCGTCTTAGATTTCTCGGAGGAGGATAAGGTAGGGACTATCCAGCCCCATGGCGATGCTCTCGTGGTTACCCTCAGAATTGGGAACTATGACGTGAGAAGGGTGATGATAGATCAGGGCAGCGGTGCAGATATCATGTACCCTGATCTGTTTAAGGGGTTAAGATTGAAGTTGGAAGACCTTACTCCTTATGACTCGCCACTTATAAGCTTCGAAGGGAGAGCCGTTGTGCCGAAGGGACAGATCCGTTTGCCCGTTCAGTCCGGCTCAGAAACGGTGGAGGTGGACTTCATCGTCGTTGATGCGTACTCTCCATACACGGCCATCCTTGCCAGGCCTTGGCTGCATGCACTTGGAGCCGTCTCCTCTACCTTACATGTTAAAGTTAAATTCCCCTCGGGGGAATGTGTTGAGGAAATCCTCGGCAGCCAATCAGTAGCCAGGCAGTGCATATCGGCTGCGGTACTGCATCAGACAGAAGCCGAGTCTTTGGCTTTGATCAACAAGGGTTTATAGCAGTTAACGGCTCCTGATTCATCTGGAGTGGTGACAGGAGATGAGGCACAGTGCGAGGGATTAGAGAAGTTTCCAGTGGCCGATGACCCGGAGAGATTCTTCCAAGTCGGTGTACTTTTACCACACCAAGAGAAAATGGAGTTGTTAGAGTTCTTGAAGGATAATGTTGATGTTTTTGCATGGGATCCTTATGAAGCTCCGGGCCTGGATCCGGGCTTCATTTATCATCACCTAAATGTCAACCCGGCTATCATTCCGAGAAGGCAGCCACCTCGGCGATCTTCCAGGGAACATTCCGAGGCTGTGAAGGAAGAGGTGCTCAAACTCAAAAGGGCTGGGGCTATCAAAGAAGTTTTCTACCCTGAGTGGTTAGCCCATACAGTTGTCGTTAAAAAGAAAAATGGAACGTGGAGGGTATGTGTGGACTTTACTGATCTGAACAAGGCCTGTCCCAAAGATTCGTTCCCAATGCCACGTATTGATCAACTGGTGGATGCCACTGTCGGACATCCTCGGATGAGTTTCTTAGACGCCTTCCAGGGTTATCACCAGATTCCCTTGGCACTGGAGGATCAGGAGAAGACTGCTTTCATTACTCCAACCGGGAACTATCATTATAAGGTCATGCCATTTGGGTTAAAAAATGCTGGGGCTACTTACCAAAGAATGATGACCCGAATGTTTGAGCAGCAACTGGGGAAAACCATAGAAGTATACGTGGATGATATGGTGGTGAAGAGTAAGACAGTACCTTCGCATATGACAGATTTGGCCGACACCTTCCAGGTGCTAAGGAAGTATAAGTTGCGCCTTAACGCCTCCAAGTGTTCTTTTGGCGTGGGATCTGGAAAATTCTTGGGATACATGATTACACATAGAGGCATAGAGGTAAATCCGGTACAGGTCAAGGCTATTCAGGATTTGCAGCCTCCTCGGAACCCAAAAGAAATTCAAAAGTTGACGGGAATGATTGCCGCTTTGAACAGGTTCATATCTCGATCAGCTGACCGTTGTCGTCCTTTCTTCCAACTGCTGAATAGGTGGAAAGGGTTTCAATGGACCGAGGACTGCGAGTTAGCCTTTCAACGGCTTAAGCAATATCTATCTCGGCCACCCATTCTTTCTCGTCCAGAGGCACAAGAGATTTTGTTTGCTTATCTGGCAGTGGCCATCCACGCGGTCAGCTTTGTCCTGATAAGAGATGATAGCGGGGTGCAAAGACCGGTGTATTATGTTAGTAAGTCTTTGGGTGATGCCGAGGTACGTTATCAACCCTTAGAGAAAGCGCTCCTAGCCGTGGTTCATGCCACGCGAAAGCTTCCCCATTATTTTCAGTCCCACACAGTGGTCGTTCTGACCCAATTGCCCCTCAAAGCAGTTCTGCGTAGCGCCGATTACTCAGGAAGGATAGCAAAGTGGGGGACCATCCTGGGGGCTTTTGATGTAAAGTATAAGCCTCGCACCTCGGTGAAGGGCCAGGTCCTCGCTGACTTGGTGGCGGAATTTGCCGAGCCATTACTCGAAGAAACTCTAAAAGAAGCACATATGGATGAAAAATCAGTTGGTGTGATTACAACTGCCGTGCCTCCGATTTGGAAAATGTATGTGGATGGGGCGGCTAATCAGAGAGGATCTGGTGTTGGACTTGTTCTTACGTCCCCAGAGGGAATTGTCTTCGAAAAATCTTTGAGATTGGCGTTCTCGGCTACTAACAATGAGGCCGAATACGAAGCGGTCTTGGTAGGCATGAAAATGGTGCATAGGATGGGTGGAAGGGAAATCCACATCTTCTTGGATTCTCAACTGGTGGTCGGACAGGTCACGGGGACCATGGAGGCTAGAGATCCAAGGATGCAGGAATATTTGGCCCAGGTCAAGCGTCAGCAAACTCAATTTAGCTCCTTCGCCTTAACTCATATCTCTCGGAGCGGAAACACCCATGCAGACTCCTTAGCCACGCTGGCAACATCCTCGGCTCAAGGTTTACCTAGGGTTATCCTCGTTGAGGATTTGCTAGAGCCCTCTCTTGTCATTACCAACGCGCCTCGTATCCATCTAATAAGGCCTGGACCTAGTTGCATCGACCTGGTCGTATCTTTTCTTAGGGATGATGTCCTTCCTGAGGACAAATCCGAAGCAGATAAGATACGCCGAAAGGCGCCACGATTCTGGCTGTCCGAGGATCAAAAATTGTACAAACGATCCTTTTCAGGACCGTACTTGTTGTGTGTACACCCTGATTTAACGGAGGGGCTTCTAGAAGAATTGCATGAAGGGATTTGTGGCAGCCACACTGGGGGAAGGTCCTTAGCTCACAGAGCTCTGACTCAGGGTTATTGGTGGCCCAATATGCAAAGGGAGGCCCAAGACTATGCCAGGAAATGTGATCAGTGTCAGAGATTTGCTCCTAATATTCACCAACCTGGGGGGGTTCTTAACCCTCTCTCCAGCCCTTGGCCTTTTGCACAATGGGGCTTGGACATTGTAGGGCCATTTCCGAGAGCTGCTGGCAATAAAAGATGGCTTCTTGTGGGAACAGACTATTTCACTAAATGGGTTGAGGCCGAGCCCTTAGCTAATATAAGAGATATTGACTCCAAGAAGTTTGTCTGGAAAAACATCGTTACCAGATTCGGGATACCACACACGCTCATCTCGGACAATGGTGTTCAGTTTGACAGTAAGGCTTTTAGGAAGTATTGTGGTGACATGGGTATTATAAATAGGTATTCCACCCCAGCTTATCCTCGAGGAAACGGGCAGGCCGAGACCGTTAACAAAGTCATTGTCAGTGGGCTAAAGAAAAGGTTGGATGATGCGAAAGGTAGATGGGTAGAAGAGCTCCCTCACGTTCTGTGGACGTATCGGACCACACCGCGCAGGTCCACTAGAGAAACTCCATTCTCTATGACTTATGGAGCCGAGGCGGTAATACCTCTAGAATCTGGTTTTCCCACCTTAAAGACCAGCTCCTTTAGTCCTGAGAATAACAATGGACTCCTGGAAAAGGGCCTAGATTTGCTTGAGGAACGGCGCGAGGCAGCGATGGTCCAGATGGTTTATTATCAGCAGAAGCTAAAACGAGGATATGATGCCCATGTGAAGCTAAGACCACTTGCACCTGGTGATCTTGTGTTAAGGAAGGTTGTAGGCACTTCTAAGAACCCAGCTTGGGGCAAGCTGGGACCTAACTGGGAAGGCCCCTATCGCATTGTTTCAGTAGCAGGCATAGGGTCATATAGGCTAGCTGATCTAGACGAACGAATAGTACCACGTCCATGGAATGTAAATAATCTTAGAAGGTATTATTATTAATGAAATGAGCTTTTGTCAGTTTGTATTTCAAAATTATGAGTAGCTCTGACGCTTGAAGTTATCATTTTTAAGAATCAAACAGAAACTTGGTTAAGTGCAGTCCTCGGACCACAAACCTTGTTGAAATTGATGTCTTGTCATTTGTTAAACAGAACCTTAGTTATGCCGGGTCTTCGGACCTCCTACTTTGAGAAAATTAACATTTGAAGTTATCACTTTTAAGAATCAAACAGAAACTTGGTTAAATGCAGTCCTCGGACCACAAACCTTGTGGAAATTGATGTCTTGTCATTTGTTAAACAGAACCTTAGTTATGCCGGGTCTTCGGACCTCCTACTTTGGGAAAATTAACATTTGAAGTTATCATTTTTAAGAATCAAACAGAAACTTGGTTAAGTGCAGTCCTCGGACCACAAACCTTGTGGAAATTGATGTCTTGTCATTTGTTAAACAGAACATTAGTTATGCCGGGTCTTCGGACCTCCTACTTTGGGAAAATTAACATTTGAAGTTATCATTTTTAAGAATCAAACAGAAACTTGGTTAAGTGCAGTCCTCGGACCACAAACCTTGTGGAAATTGATGTCTTGTCATTTGTTAAACAGAACCTTAGTTATGCCGGGTCTTCGGACCTCCTACTTTGGGAAAATTAACATTTGAAGTTATCACTTTTAAGAATCAAACAGAAACTTGGTTAAGTGCAGTCCTCGGACCACAAACCTTGTGGAAATTGATGTCTTGTCATTTGTTAAACAGAACCTTAGTTATGCTGGGTCTTCGGACCTCCTACTTTGGGAAAATTAACATTTGAAGTTATCACTTTTAAGAATCAAACAGAAACTTGGTTAAGTGCCGTCCTCGGACCACAAACCTTGTGGAAATTGATGTCTTGTCATTTGTTAAACAGAACCTTAGTTATGCCGGGTCTTCAGACCTCCTACTTTGGGAAAATTAACATTTGAAATTATCATTTTTAAGAATCAAACAGAAACTTGGTTAAGTGCAGTCCTCGGACCATAAACCTTGTGAAAATTGATGTCTTGTCATTTGTTAAACAGAACCTTAGTTATGCCGGGTCTTCGGACCTCCTACTTTGGGAAAATTAACATTTGAAGTTATCACTTTTAAGAATCAAACAGAAACTTGGTTAAGTGTAGTCCTCGGACCACAAACCTTGTGGAAATTGATTTCTTGTCATTTGTTAAACAGAACCTTAGTTATGCCAGGTCTTCGGACCTCCTACTGGGGGAAAATTAACATTTGAAGTTGTAATTTTTAAGAATCAAACGTAAAATTGGTGAAGTCTTATCATCGGACCATAACTTTGATCAAGGTTATCTCCTTATTATGTCTGAATGTTAATGCGTTACTGTTTATTAAACTCGGACCTTAAGTTCCATATCTTTAAGTGTTAAGCAATTTTGTGAAAGGAATGGTCCTCGGATCTTACATCCTACTATAAACAGTGTTGTGCATTATAAGGGTTTAATCATTATATGAAGTCCTCTTTTCTTTTTAATCAAGGCATTGTTTAAATATATTAACCATGTCACTTTTTATTAAATCTTCAATGATGTACATAAGATTATGTGAAAGTTATAATTGTGCAATTCTTGGAGTTAGATTTGTTTACTCTGAGAAGTTTTGGTTATGTGCTAATGGCAATATTTATAACAAATACAAAAAAAAGTAAAGTAAAGTATAACAGATACAACCCAAGTGAAAAGCAAATGAAATTGTTCTTCATTAATCAGTTAAATATGCATTACATAGATAATTCAAGAATGGAAAAAGAGAAGCCCTAAGCTAAGTCCTAAGCTTTTGGAGGAGGCTCTTGCTGAGAGGTACTAGTACCCTCGGTCTTTCTCAACTCCAGCTCAAAGGGAGTCAAGATCTGCTTTCCCTTATCTGCTGTCTTCGTTGGAAGGACGTTGGGGTCAACTGTTTGGCTTAAGTCCTTCTCTGCATCCCCTCCTCCTTCCTTCTCTTTGTTGGAACCAGAAGGTTCTGTAGGATCAGGAATTTGCTGTGGGACCACCGGAGGTAGGGCAAGAAGAGTTGTCTCAGGGGTAGGAGTAGCAGCAGGAGCCTCTTCAATCTCATGTATCTCTAGGGGAAGCCAAACGTTCTCGGACTTCCTCAAATCCAAAGATTGGGGAACTCCTGCTGCGTTTAAAGCTTCCCCCCATACTTTTTGACAGTATTCGCGGCATAAAGCCGCGAACTCCTCTGTCAACTGCTCCTCGGTGGTTGCTATCCCTTCATCAAAACTTGCCTGCTTGGCAGCTTGAAGAGAGAGTTGGAAGGAGCTGGCTTCTTCCTTCATCAGCGCCAGTTGCTTCTTCAGATCCGAGCACTCCCTTTGAGCTTGGGAGAGCTCTTCATCTCTTTCATGAAGGAGCTTGCGCTGTCCTTCTATCTGGGTCTTCATAGTCCTCAAGTTAGACTCGACCCCATTTTTCTCTCTCCTCAGATCTGACACCTCCGAGGTCAGCTTCTCGTTCTCAGCAAGGGCTGTACCCAAGGACTTCTCAGTCTCCAATCTAATTTCGAGCTCAGTTCTGGCTACTTTACGAGTGTCTTCAATAAACTTTTCAGCTACAAAGACCTCCTGAATAGCCTGTAACAAAGTATGATGGAGTTAGGAGTAATAAAAAACAAACTTTCCTATAAATATTATTAAAAGTGGAATCTTCCTAAAAAAGGAGAAAAACTTACCAGCGCTAAGTCTCTTTTTAGTGAGAGGAATAGTTGTGGCTGGCCCATCTTTTCCAAGGTCTCCATGTCCTTGGGCAGCAGAAGAGGGCGTTCCAAGACCTCGGCCAGGTGGTGGGCGTGGCCTTGTTGAACCGCCCTTATACTGGAATGGCAGGAGATGGGTGCGCCGTCCAGCCTTAGATCAGGGGACCAGGTGCTCGGTGCTCGGCGCACTTCAGCCTCGTCCTTAAATTCCCCGAGTTCAACCGAACGGGCTCTACCCTTGCCCTTGTCCAGCTTCTGCTGCTGGGCCGGTGGGAGTTGTTGGCGTGGTTTCTTGGGGTCTTTATTAATCGTCCCCTCATTGTCCCCCTTCCTCTTCTTCTTGGGATCCTCGGCTGGCAGTTTTGGCTCAGCTGGAGGAGGAGGAGGAGGTAAAGCTGGGGGAACTTGGGACGTCCCCGTTTTCTTTTTCTCTGCAACCTTAGCAGCCCTATTGGTGAGGAGACCCTCCATTCTTCCCATGTCTTCTTCAAATTCGTCCTCGGGAAGGGCAACTACAAACCCTGCAATTCCAGAGGCCTCGGTGGCTTCTTCCTCCTCGTCGGAAAGTACCACAAACTGGTTCCCGCGGGGTCTCTCGGTGTCTTCGAGATGGAATTGATCTATCTCGTCGTCAAGAGTGTGTGAAGAAGACACCTGCTCTTCTGGAATGACAGTTGTTTGTGAATGCACAACAAGGGGGATTGCTGCTATAGGGCGGTTGTACAAAATGGTGTTGGGAGCGTCCGGGAGTTCGCGGTCGTCCAGAAAGTGGGGCCGAGCTACGTTTATCTTCCTTCGTCTTCGGTCGCCCGCAATTATGGCGTTCTCTATCTCCTGAAAGTCCAAGGAAAGGGGATTGTACCCTAGAATGAGGTGAGCAGCCCGGAGTTGTAAGTCTTCACTAACTAACACTTCGGAGCGAAGTACTCGGTTTAGATCGGCAATGTTACAGTGACTCAGACGAGGACGCACGTGCTGCTTATCTGCAAAAAAGACATCAAAACAAACAAATCTGGTCAGATTCACATGAATATTTAACAAATTTAAGTAAATACGAATACGCATTTCTGTGTGTGTTAGGAGAAGTTGTGTTGTGGGGAGATTAATCCTACGGCGTCGCACCTGGATCCCCCTACTCAACTGGGCAGTGGAGGCCGTCGTGCCAGTTCCCAGACACGATCAAGTAGTCGTCCTTCATGCCTTTGTTTGATTTGGGCAGACAGGAGATTAGCCTAACGGTGTTGGACCGAGATTTAATATAATAACCTACCTTAGAAAGTTTATGGGACTCATATAGGAACACGACATCGTGCTATGTGAGGTTTAAACCCATCTGCTCGTTGAGAGCATCTACACTACCTAGAACTCTAAAAACGTTCGGGAGGCATTGATCGGGACACAACCGGTGGTTGCGAAGGTATTCCCTCATTACGGGTTTCATTGGAAGGGTCATCCCACCCTCTATAAAGGCTATCATAGGGATGATGACCTCTTCCTCTTTCCTAGAACCGGCCACGGCTTCTGCCGGGCAATATTTTAGTCCTACATCGCTGGGGATACGGTATTTAGCCCTAAAACCCTCCATCCCAACGACGGAATCAACTAGACACTTAAACCTACCCATTAGAAGAGAACGAAAGGCTAAACTTTAAAGGAAAAAATGTTTACGAAGACAGCCGAGGACTGTATCCGAGGAGAAAAGGTTAAGAACAGAGAGAGCAAGAACTTACAAAGTTGGAGGTACGGGTTTCCACGGTTTTCTGCTGGTAAAGAATGATTGTAGGTGTTTTGATGGGATTGATCCCTGATGAATTAAATGAAGGCGCAGGTTCCCGAAGCGTCACGACGTGCGAAAAGGCGGCCTCGAAAGTATATTTGTCCCGCCTAAAATTTCGTGGAGTAATGAGGGCCGTTGGATGCCCATCTCACCGTTGAACGTGAGGGACAAAGTGTAACTGGCAGTATTAAATACGCGCGTTGTTCAAAATAAAACCGCCAAATGGCGTCTTCTGGGACGCGAAACGATTTCCACACGTACCATTACTAACAAAGTGAATGGAGTAGGTTCTCGTCGGATCAAACCCTATTTTTCTCCTCGGACGTTGAAAATTAGAGTTTTGAGGGGCTATTGTGAGGGGCTAAAAGATCCTGATGAGAATGTGGGCCTTTTGGGCCGTGTTAAGGAAGGCCGACCTGCTACTGGGTTTAGAATTTGTTGGTACTATGGGTCGGCCCATACGCCGAGGGTCCGAGGATCCAGCCGAGGGTGAACTTATCCTCGGACGGACACCGAAGAACTCGGGGTTTCGCAATAAAGATTAGGGGATGACACGGTTAAGACCAATGGTTAAAAGGGGTAAACCCTAGAATGCCCCAGAAGCACTGGTGTTGAAGAAATGTCAAAGATAAAGGCTGCTACCTCCACATTAAAGACCCTGCACCTACCACCCTGGCCGCATTGATGGGGAAGTGACACCTGAACAGTGGAAGAGAAACTTCTGGTTACTATTCAAAGGCACTGGGAAAAGAAATATCTAGGTTAAAGGGGAGGTAAAGCAACACGTGTACAAAGTATTCAAAAGATTAGTATTTAAAGAGCAATCTAAGACAGAAAAAGGGATCTCCTTCGGTGTAACCTAAAAGAAAGAGAAAAAGAAAGAGAGAAATTATATAAGAACAGTTCTCGGCTTACGTCCGAGTAGATTGATTTATAGCATTCTTTGTTGTCTTTAAGTGTTTATAATCTTTAGTTTGCTATTTAATCCTAAAACACTTCTAACCTGGGTTTCAAGCCCACACTCTACAAATTACATTGTTTAAGGCTCGTTGGGCCTGAGCCCGTAACTGTTCTTGGGGCCAGGTGCAATTGTGCACTTACAATATATATATATATATATATATATATATATATATATATATATAATATAATGTAATAAAATATAATATAACTTTATAATCAATCAAGTTTTTAAAAATAAATCAAAGATTATAATTTAATAATAAGTTTATTTTAAGTGAAACACTATTACCAAAAATTTGTAAAATGATAATACTATTTCCATTGGAAACTTAATTATCAACAATTTCAAGTGTGGTTGTGAAAAACAATCACCAAAAGAAAAAGGTGATGAAGGATGACTTACACAATTAATTTATAAAGAGAAAAAAGGTAAAATATTCAACAATGGTAGATCTAAACAGCAGATTGAAAGATAAGAAAGGCTAAGGAAGGCTTTTATTGACATAGAAAAAAGTTTCTCGAGGCAAATTGGATAAGATCAAAAGACTAAAAACTCTTACACATATTCACTGGCTACAACTTTCTCTCTCTTGTTCTTCTCTAAACTTCTTCTCTTAATTTTATTGAACCCCTCAACTTGTTGTACCTCCCCTCCTTTTATAGACATTTTCCCCTTCCCTCTCTCCCCAGCTGGCTTGTTCCCAATTGGATTTGGGGGATACTTATCCTATTACCTCTTTACTTTGCCACTTTTTCATCATGAAATTGGATTTTTGGGGGTGTTTCCATTGTTTAGGTTAGTCAATTAGCATTTAACGTGGCAGAGATTAGGTGAAAACATCTCATTAATGCGGAAGTGACTGCTACAGTGGTCCTTATCTCTTCATAGTGTTTCTTGTGGTGAGTTTGATGGAAGGTGGCATCTCGGTCTAGAGGAGAACTAGTCACCCGTGGTTCCTTGCATATTTACTATAGGAAAGGCTCTGCTTAATTATCACCTCGGTAGTGAACCTTAGTGATGGAAGTCCACCCGGTCCTCCACGGGATCCACTCCGTGGAGTTATCTTTATTCCCCGGGCCTCTTCATTCATATCCACATCTTTGGGCAGGGCCCATCTTTTAAGAAATCATCTGTTGGGCATTTGGCTCTCAGCCCGAGCTTATGTTCATCCCCCCACATTAAGAATTTTAAAAGAAGTCTTATTATTTATTTTGAATTAATTTAATATATTATAATTTTTGGGTTTTAGTAAAAATTTGATAGTATCACATATATTGTATTAATTTTAATATATTATAATTTTCAATTAAACACGCAGAAAATTCACATATATTGTTGGACTAATAACAATATCGAAGTCACAAGGATCTAATGGGGATAGCTAAGAGGGACTCTGCCTTACGTAAAGTAAGCCCAAACATCTCACCCAAGTCCAAGTCTTCTGGCTTCATCTCATCGGGAAGCTTCCAAACAAATTGGTGAATAAGAGAAGCCAAGATCAAGGGCACCATTCGGTTAGCTAATGGCAATCCAGGGCATTTCCTTCTTCCAGCTCCAAAGGTTATCAGTTCAAAATCTTGGCCCTTAAACTCAATTGCATGCTCTAAAAACCTTTCAGGCATAAATAAATTTGAGTTTGGCCATGTGCTAAAGTCTCGTCCCATTGCCCACACATTTATTAGTATTTGTGCATTTTTGGGCACAATGAAGCCACATTTTTCTACGTCTATCATAGCCTTACGGGGAAGTAGAATTGGCGCTGATGGGTGGAATCTTAAGGTTTCTTTCCCGATAGCTTGAAGATAAAGGAACTTTGATATGTCTAATTCTTGAATACGCCTAGCCTTGCCTAGGACTTCTTCAAGCTCAACTTGGGCTTTTGTCATTTTTTCTGGGTTTTGTAATAACATTGCCATTGCCCATTCCATTGTTCCTGACATTGTCACGATTCCTGCATGAAATAAATCTTGCAATAAAGAAGTGTGAGAGCTAAGTTGCTTAAGATTATCGCCTAGGTTATGCTAATCACAACAAATAATATCGATAATTATAAAAAAGTGTTGTGTCCTTAACGTTACTATTGGCGCTAAAGGTTAAGGCCCACACAAACTAACAAAGATCTTAACTAGGCATTAAGTTGTTGAAACTTGAAACTATATGAGGATTGAAACTGGTCATTTAGAGTACTGATTAACATTCATTCTTGCTTTAAATGTTCTATGAAATTTCCAAATATGTGAATTGTTTGAGCACATAAATAACACACTATCATTTTGATTTTTTTTTTTTTTTGAGTGGACTATCAAATTTTTTATTTTTAGAATGAATATGTGTAAGCTTTATTACTCAATGGATAGAATATCTGACATAAAAAAAGACATTATGTCTGGAGAAACAGACTCGATCCAGACTACAATATGAAAAGAAAGCCTTGCTCTTTGGGCTAAGGCATGGACAACGGAGTTGCCTTGTCTACCCACATGAGAGAAGGAAAAGCTCTGAAAAGAGCTTACATAAGACAATGTGTCTTTTAGAATATGACCAACAGAGGAATGCGGCCTTTCTCCATTTCTTAGAGACTTTATCACAAACTCAGAATCTTCCTCGAATGAAGATTGTTGAATACCACATTCATAGGCAAAGAGGGCTGCCCTTCTTGCAGCTAACATCTCCAAGGTCACGACATGTTGAAAAATTTAGACCCCGGTTGATAGAATTAACAAATTTTAAACCCAAGTTATTAATTAGATTTATTATGAGTAAAACTTGTTAAAACAAACAAATATCAATATTATGTCACAAATAATGCAGCGGAAAAATAGATAAAACAAGATATGATGACCTAGGAAAACCAATGAAACAAACTAGTTTCACAGTAAAAAACCTGGGAGGGGGGGAAACCTTATCGAAAAGCAATTCACTATAGTAAAGAGAAATTTTAGATCTAGTATAATACTTTTGTCCCTAGACTCTACAATTCCCATAGACAAACTTACAGCAGAAACCTTCTACCGCTTCAGAACCTCTAAACTCTTCAATATATGAACGCCACCCTTTTGATGCACGAATCCCAGTACGTGACTCACTCACAACTTGAGGAAGAAAAATGTTGGCTGCAAAGTTCTTTACTTCATCAACAATGAAGATCAAGAAGCACTTGGTTACAAAACCCTAAGGCGCAAAGACGCAGTACCTTTTTTCTGAGAGAATAAGGCTTCGGTCACCTTTTTTATATGTTCTCCTTGTATTCTCTTATGTGACGGCCTCTAAAATAAGCCTTATATATGTTTAGAGTTGTGAGAAAAGAAACCCTACACAAATACATAAGCATGGGCTGAAAATCAGATCTGAAAATTCTGATTTCTGTAACCTCGATAGATACCTCAATAGATAGAATCTGTCGAGCCTCATTAAACCTCGATAGATAACTATCTGTTGAGTAGCTATCGAGCTTTAATAAATCAGCACTTCTTCACTTGTTTCTTGGACAGATTTGTATGACTTAAATACTAGATTTGAACTTTTGTTCTTTGAAGTATTAAACACATCTTAAATCTACCAAAATACAAGTAAAGTGCATTTTGTCAAAGGATTAGCCAACTACATAAAATATGTCCTTAACATGACAGATTGTGGTTTCTAAATTTTGTCTGAAAGTGCCGCCATGATTTCTCCCTTACAATTTCTAATAACAACACCAATCCCCGCTTCACTCAATTCGTTGAACATAGCCCCATCAAAATTGGTTTTTTATGAATTTAGTGGAGGAGGCTTCCATTTCTTGCTAACACTGCTCTGTGTACGTGGCTGTCTATATTCTAGGTTCTTCAAATTTCTAATATAGTTCTTGGCATAAGTAGCAATTTTTTCTAGTGGCATCGAGGGTTCTTGCAATCGAGACTTGTTTCTATGTTGCCAAATTGACCAAGCCGTGACAGCAAAGAGTGCTAAGGTCTGAGGCTTCTCCCTTATTTTGTCGACCAGGTCCTTGAAAGAAAATTTGTTGCTGCTGTCCTATCCACCCAGCCAAAATCTTCAGACCAGATATGCTTTATTTTTTCACAACCCCAGAGAACATGAATCACATCCTCAGGTGTTGATGAGCATAAGCGACACACTGGGTTTTGCAGAATTTTCCTGTTGACAAGATTGGATTTTGTAGGTAGAGAGTTAGAAACAGATCTCCAAAGGAAATGTTTTATTTTACCTAGTACTTTCAGCTCCCAAATCCCACACTAGAAAGTTTTTTATGCTGTTGCTTCTTGGGGAAGGATCGGGTTCTGCAGGTTCTCTTCACAGAGAGCTTTGTAACCAGATTTTACCGAGTACACACCTGAATTTTCCTTTGGCCAGATAAGAATATCAGGTTGTGGAACAGAACACAAAGGGATGGACTTAATTTGCTGAGCTTCTGGGGGATAAAAATATAAGTCAATAAGGTGCACATTCCACCAACCCGTGTGTGGATCAATTAGAGTATCCACAGTTGCTTCCGATGAGCGAAAGGAGGAAGGAGAGCTGACCTTCTCCCCTGCCGTGCCTAATAGCCAAGAATCACCATATATGCGTGTAGATTTTCCATCCCCTACCCTCTATCTTGCTTCCTTGGCGATGATTTTCCTAAACAACATAATACTCTTCCAAGCAAAGAATCTGATGATGAGTTTGCTTAGAAAATAGAGCCATTTGGGAAATACTTGGCCTTAAAAACTCTATAAAACAGTGATTCTTTGTCTTATATTATTCTCCAAACTTGTTTCGCCAACATAGCTTCATTGAATTTACAAAGATCTCTAAATCCCAATCCACCCTCATCTTTTGGTTTGCACATTGAGTCCCATTTTGTCCAATGAATTTTTCTCCTTTCCCCCATTTGTCCCTACCAAAATTTTCTTATGAGCATTTCAATGTCTTGACAAAGGCCAACTGGTAATCTGAAGTAACTCATGGCAAATGTTGGAATTGCTTGCACCACTGCCTTCAACAAACTTCCTTCCCCGCTTGTGACAACAATTTCTTCTTCTATCCCTGCAACTTACTCCAAACTCTTGCTTGTTTGTTTTTTCCCATCAGCGTAGGTAAACCTAAATAGGATTCATACTCCCTTATTTCTGGTAAACCAAGGAGATTTTTTATAGATAGCTTTGAACAATCCGGAACTTTTTTGCTAAAAAAGAGGGTTGTCTTTTCTGTGTTGAGTTTTTGGCCCGAAGCTTTTTCATAAATCTCCATAATGTGTTTTAATGGTTTGAACATCCCCTAAACTAGCTCGGCAAAAGAGGAGGCTGTCGTCTGCTAAAAATAGATGAGAAATTTTTGGCCCATTTTTACAAAGTGAAACACCTTGGATATTTCCTTTGGTTATTGCTATCTGGAGCAGCCCATTTAAACCTTCTAAACAAAGCAAAAATGGGTACGGCGAAAGGGGTTTGCCTTGCTTAATCCCCCTTGTTGGAACAATGTGTCTTTGTGGTTCACCGTTTACTTAGATGGAGTATGTGATTGATCTACTGCATTCCAAAATCCAGCCCACCCATTTACTGTTGAGCCCCATCTGCAACATGATTTTTTCTAAGAAAACCCATTCAACTTTATCGTAGGTCTTACTCATATCCAATTTTAGTGCCAAGTGACCCCTTTTCCCAAACTTCTTTGTCTTCATATGATGCAGTGTTTCGAAAGCCACTAGGATGTTATCTGATATGGCTTTGTCAGATTGGAAAACACTCTGTGATTCAAAGATAAGCTGAGGCAGAATTCTTTTTAATATGTTTGACAACATTTTTGAGACAAATTTATACAAGATTACATAAAGCAATGGGACGAAATCATTAGCTTTATCTGGACAGTTTACTTTTGGAATAAGAGTTAAGAAAGTGTGATTCAAACTTAGAAGTATTTGACCTGATCGAATTTAGACAAGATAGGACTGCATTGACAACATCATTTCCCATGCTTGACCAGTAGTGTTGGAAAAAGATTGGAGGCATTCTGTCAGGATCCGGTGCCTTTAGAGGGGCCATTTGTTTCAGGGCCGCCTCCACTTCAATTTTTGAGAAATCTGCAGTCAAAGTTGAGTTCATATCCTCAATAACACATCTGCTAGTGAGCTGAACCACCTCTTCAATTCCATTCGGACCTGCAGTTGAGAATAGTTGCTGACAGTAGTCCACAAGAACTGCTGCAATTTTTCATCCCCTCTCTGAATCACTCCAGCAACATCTTTGATCTCAGAAATAGTAGTTTTCCGGAATTTATGAGATGCTCTATTATGGAAGTAACCTGTGTTCTTGTCCCGCGAAACCATCCAACGATCATGGGAGCGCTGCCGCCACATCTTTTCCTCGTCTTAACAATATTTGCACTTCTTCCTTGAGCTGTATAAAGAAGTCCACACCACCTCCCCTTACTGCCAACTCCTCCGCTGCTTTCATGCTCTTCTTTTTTTCACTCAAAGTGCGAGACACATTGCAGAAATTATTCTTTCTCCAACCCCTCAATTTTTTCTGGCATGTGTTTATTTTTTCTACTACCTTGAAAATTGGTGGACCTTCTGGATTTATACTCCAAGCAGTAGTCACCGTGTCATGGCAACCATCATCCTCAAGCCACATTTGCTCAAAACGCCAAGGTCTTTTTGGTTTTACAACAAAACCACTAGGTAGAATTAAGATAGGTTTATGATCCGATGAACCCACCTCCAAAGTATGTACCTTAGTAGCAGGGAACAAATCCACCCATTCATTTGTAACTACTGCCCTAACTAACCTCTCCCACACAATCCTCCATTTAGGTAATTTTTAAACCACGTGAACTTGCTGCCAACAAAACCCAGGTCCCGTAAACCACATTCATCCAAAGCTTCTTGGAAAATTTTCATTTGTTCATAAGGTCTAATTCGGCCTCCCAGCTTTTCATTTGTCTTTGCAAGTTCATTAAAGTCGCTAGCACACAGCCATGGTATAGAAAAGTAGCTATGGAGATTTCTCAAAAGATTCCACGAATTTATTCTCATCTGAGTATCGGGTGCACCACAAAAGCCCGTGAAACGCCATGCCGATTCTTTGCCTCTATTGATTAAGGCATCAATATGATTAAGGGAGGAAGATTCATGCAAATCAAAGTCCTGTTTCCAAAAGAGAGCTAAACCGCCACCATGATTTATTCTTGACACACCATGATAGTGACCAAATTTCAAATTTTCTTTAATACCAATTAGCCTAGCTTCATCCAACAATGTTTCAGCTAAAAACACACTGTAAGATCTTATGCCTAGACTAAATCACTAAGCTTTTGAACTGTCTGTTGGTTCCCAAGCCCACATCAATTCCAACATACAAGACTTATTGCTCTTGGCGGGGCTGGTAAACAGCCTCCACCAATATCCTTGAATTTTCCATATCATCCTGAAAAACTGATTTATTTTTCTTCAGTAATTCAACATGAGCACCTGTACCTGTAGACACCCTTTTTTTCCCGGACAGCACTTTTGTTTTTTTTATTCTTTGATGAGTCAGCACGGTTAAGTCTTTTCCATGTTTGGGTTTGGGACGTGGGGATGGAAAGATGCTGGAGATTTGATATATCATAGATCATTCAAAGCTAATGATGGAAAAAGAGAGGTAGAAATTATAGGAGAGGAACCACCTATATTAGGATCAGTAAATGTCCCAGCAGGCACATCAGAGGACTCCAAATTTGGAATGGAATCTGTATAGTTATCCACTCCCTCCATATAATCATATATTTTCAACGCACCATCAATTTCTTCTAATTGCCGTGCAAAAAAAAAAACTCTCAGGCATCCTTGACCCTCAAAACCCGGAGGAAAATCATTCTCATCATGAGGTGGCTTCGAAATTTTTGGAAAAGAATTTAAAATTGTCTCGGATTCAGGGATTACCTTCTCTGAGTGGACAACTGTGTGACTGGACTGCTTTGCGACATGCACCGTGGGTGACTGAGGAACCTCCCCGACCGGTTGGTTTTTTTTTTTGATTCCTCCTTCTTTTGCTTGTAGAATTTGGGAACTGTATAATTGTAGACTTTTTTGACATGGAAAAAGGAGGGGCGCGAAGCCAAGGGCCAAACTGTCGTGATTCAATTTGGCGAGAACCCTCGCTATCAATCCACAAATTACAGTCTCTATCAGAATGAGTAATACATCCAAACTGTCGTGATTCAATTTGAAGAGCCACTAGGTGCATGCTTATCGAAGCTCCAAGGTTGGTTTTAAAGAATCCGATCAGTTTCAAGTTTATTATCAAAGATGAAGAGAACTATATGATTTCCCAAATCTTTGATCCTAAAACCGTTTCGAGACCGCCATAATTGAGTGAAAGTCCTCGCAATGGACTCTGTATTCAATTTGCGGTTTGTGTAGAATTTTGCAGCAAGAATGAATTCGTTGGAACTCATTTCTTTGTGTAAACTAAATCCATCCCCCTCTTGTTCAGAGAGAGAAAACCGACACCATTTGTTTGTGATTTCTTCCATGGTAGACTAGTGTTTCCCTAAACCCCAAAAGAAAAACCCCACAAGCCCTACAGATAAACGCTGTTTATCAGAGGGGACAGAAAAGCCTTCACTAGGAAGGGACAATCGTTCTACTGTTCTTAGAGAAGTTTTGGGAGCGCCCAACGACTTTCGCTAGCAACCAGAGGGGACTATCATTCTGAAGATAGTTGCACAAGTTGCACCAATTAACGTTCTAAAATTGTGAACCTATACATGTGCACTACAAGCAAATTATGGTTATACTTGGCAAAATGGGGGTCATAAATGTGTTCATGGGGTCATAAATGTCTTTATGTAATTGTCAAAATTACGTACGATGATATATGTTGACGCCAAATTATCGATTACGATGAGGAGCTACTACATCGTCACAATAATAAGAAGCCAAGAAATATTTTACTCATTTCCTGTATGTATGAAAATTTATTATTAATTCTTTAAATAATATTCATAATTTACAGAGAAAAAAAAAAGAAAAAAAAAATTACAAAAAGTTGATACAGGTCTCTTCAGTAGTGGCTCTAGAAATTTTTGTCAGGGTGGTTATTAAGAAATTTAAATTAAACAAAATTTAATACAAATAAAACTTGAATATATTGACTTCACCAAAAAAATAAAAAGTGCAAATACATAAAGTTTTAAAATTTTCTTCTACGAATTTTTCATATTTTGAAATCGATGTATGATAGTTTTATTATTAATGTTATCGGCTATATCTTTTCAATGTACCTAACCAAATAATCACTAAGCTACTGATGTCGATCTCATTCAATTACCAACATCTTGCCTAAATAAGTAACAATAAAAAAAAAAAATACATCATCCTTTTTTATCATCTTGATAAGAACTTCATTGTAAATACTCTATTTTTTATTTTATCCTAATCATTAGCATAAAAAGATGAGACATTTTCTTATAGCCTAGGATCTAAAAGAATATTATTCAAGTCAATACAAATTTGCTTAGAAGATGAATTTTGCAATACACATGATAGCAAAAGAATGGAATAATAAGTTCATTCAGTATATTCAACTTAGCATTAAACCGTTAAATTAATCATGTTCAATAAAATATTGAGACATTATTTTAATGGATATGCATATGTACAAGATGTGTCACATGAATCCAACAAATATAACTAAAGACTAAAGAAAGTACTAACCAACTAGCTATTTGAAAATTAGCATTTTTATTGAAATAGTGATTTTAAAATATGTCTTTTGAAAACAATTTAAAACATCACAATTAAACATTTGACCTGGGCTTTCAAGCTAATTTTTTTGTTTGGGCAATTTTTGAAAATGCTATATTTACAACATTTTCACAACAAATGATAGGTGACAATTTGTTACTGGTTCTAATTTACATACCACTAAAATTACCTTTTTGTTCACCAATAACAATTTGATACTTAGGATTTATTATGAAAATGTTGTAAAAATGTTATAAACATAACGTTTCTCGTCAATTTTTGATTCATTCTTCAACTAACCAAAATTTGGGAGAGGTCAAATTTTATTTTTAATGGACTCAAATTTTTTATTTAGGATGTTCAAGTTTTTTTTTTTCTAGGGTAGTCAACAACCCATCTTGATCTAAAATTTTTATTTTATAAGGTATATAAATATTTTTTTTTCAAGTCAGGGTGGCCCTATGATCACCTTGAATTAGACTTGGCACCTCTCGTGAAATATATATATATATATATATATATACACACACACACACACGCACACACACATTGGCGGCTCCAAGATTTTTTTTCTAGGAGGGTCAGCATTAGCGGAGCTAAGAATTTATAGGGAAGTAAAAAATAAAATAAGGACTGGATTTTTTGTTTCTTTATATACTACTTCCATACAATTTAGTATACAATACAACTATATTTTACAGTAGTCTAAAAAAATTATTAGTAGTTTAAAGATTGGTAAGAGAACAACTATTGAATACATAAACAAATAGAATTAAATAACTAATTATACATTTAGTAAACCACATCTAAAAACAAAATTTATTCTATTGTCAATGCCAAGGTCCGAAAAGGGCTTTTAAAATTATTTTTTTAACGAATGAGCAAAAATTTGAACTATTTTATTTCTTATAAAATTAAATTTTCTAAGAGTAATGCTATTGACAGTTTGACACAACACTTTCACAAAAATATCGCAACAAAATCTAGATGGTAAGTAAAAAAGTTATGTTAGTTACAAATCTAGATAAAAGCCAAATACAACTTACTACTTAAAGTTTTATTATGAAAATATTGTGAAAAACAACAGTAAAATTATCATATTTAAGTTGAGTTCGGTTGGATTTAAAAAAAAAAATATAATTGTGTTCAAATTTTTATTTTAAAGGGGTCAAAAAAAAATTTATATATAATTTTGTTTTGGGGGCATTTAGGGGAGTTCATTTGAACCCTTGGGGGGTGTGTAACGCAGCCCCTATATATATATTAAGTGATTCTTTGTCTTCTTACATATCTCAAAATCAAAATATATACCTCTTTAAAAGCAAGAGTTGTTAGGACTTAATACAATATTCCACAGAGAACAAAGTTTATATTCACAATACTCAAAATTATTTATCAGAAAACTAATCTTTGAGCCTACTATTAAATATTATTATTTGTTTGTTTTTAATAGGTAAATAATGGGAAGAGAAAAGAGGAGGTGGGATTCAAATCACAGTCTATTATAGAGTAGTAAATTATATTTTTTAAGTAGAATTTTTATTTAGATATTTTCTTTGAAGCAAAGTTTTAAAGAGGTAGTCAATTACCAGAAGCAAATGTTTGATATTGAGGAGGCTTATTTCTGAATTCTTCTTCAATTAAACTGAGCAGTGAATCTAATGTATCATTGCTTGCTTTATAACCCTTTGATGAAGCTCTTAATTGGAGTCGTTGATGGATGATTCCATAAAAAATCACCAACAATTTGGAGTAATAAATCCTAGTCCTTTTGCGTACACCTTGCGGGTCAATCAAACGAAGTACTGGAAAATAATCAGCAATATTTGGCCTTCCTGCTTCTTTGGCTAAACCACACACAAGATCTCTAAAATCTTGGGACAAATTTGAGTCATATTGGGCTAAATCAATACAGAAAAGTGCGTTTGATGTGGAATTAAGGACTGTTGTGAACACTACTCGACCAATATCGATGGGTGCACCACTTTTGCAACTTTGGTTAACATGGTCAAGTAGTTCTTGTACCTTTGCTAATCGAAGGGCCTCTGTGGCATCAAGACGTTGTGGAGCAAATATTTGGGTAGCACAAGCTTTCCTAAGGTTCCTCCATTGAGAATTTACAGGAATCCAACCAATTGAAACTTTGTGATGGTCGAATACATGGGCCATATTTGCGATTCCCAATTAAACTATGGTAATTCCTGAATACTTATCAGACCTAAAATAAGGATATATGGACTTAAATGCCCCGATAGTGGTACACGTGTCTATCTATATAAGGCAGCTGGGGTTGTCCCTGAAATTGATTCAGATGCAAAAGTCAAGCGGGGCGGCCGAAGATGATATTAACCATTCGTTTAAAGATATTTTCGTATCAGCTTTATGTGATTTAGTACGTCTAATGCTTATTCAGCAAAAAAAATAGTACGTCTAATGTTTGAGTGGTTCAATTATATTGTAAAATCATTTTTATATTCGCTTCGTTGATTAAGTATGTCTAATGCTCCGGTTCAGTTATATTGTAAAATCATTTTCGTATTCTCTTTATTGATTTGGTATGTGAGTATGTCTAACGCTCCGATTGGTCCAATTATATTGTAAAATCTATCTATGGTTAAACTTATTGCTACCGTCACAGTATATACCTGCTTAGAGTTTATTGTAAATACAATTGAAAATTTAAACGATGTCGTTTAATAAAAAAAAAAAAAAAATTAAACAATGTAACCACTTGAGACTTTATCATGTGAACGCATGTTGTGATTTTGCGTTGTCATACAAAATCACGTAATTTCTTTACGTTCTTTCTTTCTCTTTTACTTCTGTTTTAGTTTTGTTGCAATCTTTAATTTCATCATCTCCAATAAGAATTGACCATATGAGGTACTATCTCGTCTAAAAGTTCGTACAGACAAGAAAGTCAAAATACAGAGGCCAAGATAAATGGCAAACAATTATCATCTCCATTTTGAAAGCAAGCTTACTGGTCAAGTGTAGGTGTAATTCGAACCTTATCAAACAACAAAGGGCTTTACTAATTGAGCTAGAACCCACTATAAAACTACAAAATAATGATGTATGATATATAGTTGTTTTCCTCTATTATATATACTTACGGCAAATCCTAACATTGAAGGCATCAAATTAAACATAGACAAATTAACATCCATATTGGGCTAAGAACAAACAATCAAAGTTACAAGGATTTGATGGGAATAGCTTGGAGGGGCACTGCCCTATGTACGGTAAGCCCAAGTGTCTCAAGAAAAGTAGTAAACAATAGAAGCTAACATCAAGTGCATCATTTTGTGAACTAATGGCAATCTAGGGCAAATCCTTCTTCTAGCTCCAAAGGGAATCACCTCAAAATATTGACCTTTAAAGTTGGGTTTTGCCATATGCTTGATCCCTTCCCATTGCCCACACATTTATTAGTATTTGAGCATTTTTTGGCACGATGAAGCCACATATTTCTATGTTTGTCTCAGCCTTACATGGAATTAGAAAAGGCACTGGTGGGTGCAGTCGTAAGGTTTCTTTTAGTATAGCTCGAAGATAATGGAATTTTGAGATGTCTAATTCTTGAACGTGCCCGCCCTTGTTTAAGACTTCTTCAAGCTCATCTCGGGCTTTTGTCATTTTTTTTTGGGGTTGTGTAATAACTCTATTGCCCATTCCACTGTGCTTGACGTTGTGTCAATTCCTGCAATAAATAAGTCTTGCAGTAAAGAAGCGACAACTAAGTTGCCTAAATTTATGGCCTATGTTACTTTAATCTCAACAAATCATATTGATGATTAGAAAAAAAAAAAAAAAAAACTAGTCCCAAACCAAACGTAGACAATGTCTGGGAAAATGTAATTTAATTATTTTATGAGAATATAATGTAAAATTCGTAGGTTAAATAGTGCATATATAGATATGTGTGTGTGTGCGCGCGGGGTGTGCGTGCATGAAAAATGAAATTAAATAAAATTATTTAAATTACATAATTATAATTTTTTTTTTCTGATTTGACATAATTATAATATTGTTTTATATAAATTGAGAAGATATTATTAAAAGGAATTAAAAAAAGAAAAAGAAAATACCCAAATCGGTATTGGTTGACTAATATGAACATGTCCAAGAATATTGAAAAATAATGTACACCCCTATTCCATAGAACACATGTAACATGTTTTATTAACTTTAAATTATTATATAAGTTTAGAATTGCAGAATTTTTTTTTCCTTTCCAATTATAAGTATATTGCCTACATTATTGAAACTTGAATTTTAAGGTAATATTTTGAATATTTTGAATATTTATAGGTTTTTTAGGGCTCATATCTCTAACTTATAATGCCTTTTTTTGTTTGTGTTTTTTAGCCCTAAACTAAAGAGTCTAACCCAAATAAAATAAAGTTTCATATAGTTCATCCCAAAAATTAAGGAACAAAATTTTGAGCCCAAAATTGGAAAAGACAACCTACAAAAGGAATTAATTTAAGGCACATTTAGTTTAAAATGGAACGAATGGACCGAACTGTACCAACCGAAGTGGACCTAATGGATTGAATTGGACCGAATAGACCGAAGTGGACTTATTTGGACTGAATGGATTGAAGTGGATCAAAATGAACCAAATTGGACTAAAGTGGACAAAATTGCTATGTTGATGTGACTCAAAAGAAGTGTAGTAACAATAAATGATATGCTTTAGGTTTTAGATATTATAAATATTTGTTAGAATTATATGTAGTAAAATTTGTACTAACTACAATATTACTAAAAAAATAAAGGCGTAAATGCACATTTAGTCCCCTACATTTTGGGGCTTTTTCTATTTTGGTCCCTACATTTTATTTTTACGATTTTTAGTCCCTAAACCAATTAAAGCGTGACATTTAAGTCCTTACTGTCACCCAACTAACAGAAAATGCTGACGTGGCTAACGGTACAGTAAAATAATAATTAAAAAATCTATTTTGACATCAAAAAATTGCCACATTAGCGTTTAAATTAATATTAATTAAATAAAAAAATTAAAAACAAAAAATTGAACATGAACATCAACAACAACAAACCCAAAATCAAGAACATGAACATCAACAACAACAAACCCAAAATCAAGAACATGAACATCAAACATCAAACCCAGAATCAAGACCATCAACATCAACATAATCGATTAGACCGAACCACACCCAAACCAACAACAACAAACCCACATCGATAAGACCAACAACAACAACAAACCCTGCAATCCCAACCAACGAACCCAGTCGAACCCAGCACCTACCAACAAGCTCCCTTCCACCGAGACGGAACCGGACCTAGATTCCTATTGGAAAAGCTACGCCACTCTCTCTCTCTCTCTCTTCACTTCACGTTGCTTTCTCCAATCCCAAACACAATGGCGCACCAGGGCAAATCGACCGACCCATCAGTCAACTCGTTATCTTCTCAATTCGTTACCGGCTCTTTTTGAACCCATAAATTTCAGAACTAAAAATTCAAAACAAACAAAGACCATTAGAGCAAGATCCCTTCAAACCCAACCAATCCTTGCAACTTCCCAATACAAACAAACCCATATGAAACTGAGAACCCAAACCCATATAAAACTAAAACCATAACCGAAGATCTGAGATTTTGAACCTGAGAATCTAAGCCTTCAAGTGGAGGTGTCAAAGTCTTTGATTTCGGCGTGGTTACCTGCCTTCACTGGTCCATAAAGCTCCATTGTTGAAGTGAGCCCGAGTTTGAGATTTGATCTAGATGAAGTCCCATTCTTAAGCACTCAATCAGTTAAGGAAAAGAGAAAGATCAAAGACCCATAAATCCATAAACTCGAACCAACCACCAAAATACAAATTCAGAAAACTAAAATTCCATAAATGAAAATCGGCTTCTGTGAGAGAGAGAGAGAGAGAGAGAGAGAGAGAGAGAGAGAGAACATATGAATGTTCTTTGGGAAAAACTTATTCTTCCAAAAAATCTAATTAAAAACCTGCATGTGGCATCCAACCCATCTATTAATGTTTGGAAATTGGGAATTGGGAGATATACAAACGCATGGCAGCCATGTTTTTAAATTTTATTTATTTATTTCGGGTGTGTTAATATTGATTAATATTGTGGTTGTAAATCGGTTTGGTATTTTGTTCATATTTGGGTATTTTGAGTTTGTTAACATTTGGGTATGTGATGGGTTAACTGATGATATTGAATTGGGTTTGTGTTCTTGATCAAGTTAAATTCAGATCTTAATTCTTGTTACTTTTAATTTTTAATTCTGTATTTTATTTTGCTAAATTGAGAAATTATTATTTTAACTCATATTTTTTCTTTTGTTAAAATTGAGAAATTATTTTTTTTTAATTATAATCTGTCGTGGCATGGGTGATGAGTGCCACGGTGGATTTTTAATAATATTTTATTCCTTCGTTAGCCACGTTAGCATTTTCTGTTAGTTGGGTAACGGTAAGGACTTAAATGTCACGTGTTAATTGGTTTAGGGACTAAAAGTGGTAAAAATAAAATGTAGGGACCAAAATAGAAAAAAGCCCCAGAATAAAGGGACTAAAAGTGCATTTATGCCAAAAAATAATTAGAAATTTGTTTATTGTGTTGTTGATGTGAAACAAACTAATCATATCACTTTGTAAATTTTTTAGTTATTAAAAAATATTTTTTAAATGTTCTTTTTACTTTTGAAAATTAAATAGAAACATTCCTAAGATGCACGAGATGCACCAATTAACGTTCTAAAATGGTGATCATATATATATGCATTAACAATCAAAGTATGGTTTGAGGGCAGCCCCTTTCAAAGTAGAACTCGATCGGCTTCTATTGGTCTTTTTTCAAGGGGAACTTTGAAACAATTATCAAGGCTTTAGCCGGGTAGGTTTTGCCTTGTTCATCTGTAGGTCATATTGTTAAAGGCACTAAGTTAATCTCGGGTTTTTTACAAATCCCTTCTTTATCTCATACTAGGAGGCAAGGTAATGTTTTAGCCTATGCCTTAACTAGGAGAGCTAAGCTTTCTTTTCCGTTTGAAGTTTGGCTAGAATTTGTTCCACTAGACATTTCTTACTTGGTTGTTGTAGATGTTATTGTTCTTTGATTAATAGATTAATGGTTTGGCCTGGTTTCTCAAAAGAAGAAGAAGAAGAAGGAACATTTGGCAAAATGGGGGTCATAAATGTCTTAATGGGTTATAAATGTCTTTATTTTAGGGGGTTGTTTGGTAGTGTAACTAGAACAACATTTTTTAGTGTTTAAACAACAGTTTGGTAATGTGTAGCTCGTTTATCTGGACCCCAAGCCAATGATCGCATATGCTCGTTTCCATCATTATAAAGTTTTGTGATCTACAAAGATATATAAATAATGTAAGATTCATGCTTAAGTAATTAATTAATTTTTTAAATGGATGAACCAATGTGATTGTACCCTTTCTTTGAACAAACAAATGAACTCATGTCTATGCATCTCGTCAACATTGACACCCAAGTCTACAAGGATGTTCCTATGTTCTCTACATATACGATATCATAATAGTCAATCTTCAAAGTTTATACAAGAATATTGAAGAGTTGATGTACAAGAAGTAAGTCTTATTGAACAAGGGGCTCGATCTTATCACAATTTTGTAGGACATAAAGCGATGTTGCATAGTAATCAGTATTGTTTAACTCTCATACTACACTCTTCCTAGAAGGGCGGCCTCTCCTAGAGAATATGGGTAATCGAGGGGTATCATCACATGTTGCTAGACATCGATCATCATTTCACTCAAGTTGATTAAATATTGTTTCGATCCCAATTAGATACCGTGAGCAAAATGTTAGACATTCATCCGCCACATACCCTTCTGGGTGTGCCTTGTTACGAACATAACCCTTGAGCTTACACAAATACCTATTGATTCATCAAATTAATATGAGTAATTAAAAAAAACTATATTCTAAATAATGTCTCATTTTACCTTTCACTTATAAAAAAAAAAAAAAAAAAAACCTCATTTTACTTTTCAACCGGATACATCCATCAATATTGCATTGGACCGGCAACTTTAGCTACCAAGGTAGATGAATTGGCAAGTGTACCATTACATCAAAGAAAGCAAGTGGAAAAATACTTTCTAACTTGCAAAGAATTATAGGGATTGTGTGCTCCATATGCTCCAAGTCCTCCAACCATAAAACTTTAGAGCATAATTCTTTTAAAAAATTGCTAAGCTCGATCAAAGCATCAAATACCTTTTTAGGTAATAATTCACGCACTACAAGAGGGAGTAATCTCTCCAAGAAGACATGACAGTCATGAGTTTTCGTACCAAAAATCTTCAGTTCCCCTACATTCACACACTGAGATAAATTTGCGGAGTAACCATCCGGATCCTTTACATTTTGCAACCACTAAAACACAGCCTTTTTCTCATCTTTTGAGAGTGTATAACAAGCACGAGGAAAAGTAGTCTTCCCATCTTCAGGATGAAGTTCCTTCCGTATACCCATCATTTTTAGATCGAGCCTAGCATTTAAGGAATCTATACTTTTCTTATCAATATCTAATACTGTCCCCATCACACTATCACATATATTTTTCTCAATGTGCATCACATATAAATTATGACGCAACAACAATGTTCTCCAATACGGCAAATCAAAGAAAATACTACATTTCTTCCAATTGTGGCTTTTTCCACGCCCAGGTAACCTTTTCCTTTTAACGGCCTTGCCTAGTGTTACTGGTAGTAGAGTACCAAGTTGATTTAGCACATCATCACCAGATAATCGTTTTGGTACCCCTTTTCTCTCTCTTTTACCATCAAACTGTGCTTTCTGTGATCGCCATTTATGGTCAGGAGGAAGAAATCGACGATGACCTATATAGCACATTTTGCTACCATGCTTTAACCTACGATGAGAAGTCTCACTACCACAATAAGGGCATGCAAGATTCCGTTGTGTACTCCAACCCGAGGTATAAGCGTTCGTAGGAAAGTCATTGATAGTCCACATTAATGCAACTCTCATTTGAAAGTTTTCTTGTGTTGAAGCATCATAGGTTTCAACACCATTTTCCCATAATTCTTTTAACTCATCAATTAATGGCCTTAAAAATACATCAATATCATTGCCAGGACCCATTTGGCCATGAATAAGTAGAGACATGAATAGGTAAGACTCTTTCATACACATCCACGGGGGAATGTTGTAAGGGAATACAACAGGCCAACAACTATAGCTAACACTCATGTTTCCAAAAGGATTAAAGCCATCGGTAGTTAACCTAAGCCTTACATTGTGAGGATTTGAGGAAAAGGACTCATGAGTTCGATCAAATGATTTCCAAACCTTAGCATCTGCGGGATGCCTTAGTACTTCATCATTAGAACGATTCTCATGATGCCATCTCATGTTTGGAGTTGTTTTTTATGACATAAATAATCTTTTTAGCCTCGACTTAAGAGGAAAATATTGCAATACCTTCCATGGGACTTTTTTAGCATCCCTTTTACCACCCTTGCTATTCAACTTCCATCTTGAGATCTGACAAACTGAGCATTTATCTGCTTCCGAATGCTCCTTGTAATATAGCATACAATCATTTTTGCATGCAACGATCTTTTCATAGTTTAGACCAAGATCACTCACAATCTTCTTTGCCCCATAGTGGGATATGGGCAATTTTTCGCACATTGGAAATGCATCGTTTAGTAGTTCCAATAAAATTGTGAATGAGTTGTTGTTCCATGAATTCTTGCACTTTATGTACATTAATTTGACAATAAAGGACAAATTGGAATACTTTTTACATCCCAAATAAAGCTGTTGGTCTGCCTAACCAATCTATAAAACTCCTTTGCTTCTTCATTTGGATCTTGTGATTCACTCCCACTTGTTTCCTCAACATCTCTTATATGAGGATAAGCATCCCGTATCATATTATGGATATCATCAATATTTCGTTCATCATCACTACTATTATCCTCATCCTCACACTATTTCCCTTTCCATGGAGATGCAATCTAGTATAATCACGCCTCATCCCTTTCCACAAGAGGTCTCTTGTAACCTCAACTTGTGTTCTTCTATATCTATTGTTACAATCATTACAATGACATTTTATCTTCATATCTTCGTCTTTGATACGTTGAAATGCATAATCAACAAACTATATAACTCCATTTATATATTCCTTACATGACCTACTAGAAAGACTGATCCAAGATTTATCAATCGGCATTATATCTACACCCTTCAAAAATTGACATAAATATTAACAATTATTCTTGTCTAAATTGTGATAGATAAACTTATTATAAAAGTTAAAAATAAAAGCACCAAATTAACAACACCACCTTTGAATATATTGTAAACTAACACAAAAAACTTAATTAAACTTTAGAGGTCCAGTAATTTAATTAAATAATTATATACATATAACATGCATAGGTTCAACAAGTTACTAAACTTTAGAACCAAAAAAAAAAAAAAAAATTTGCTAAAGTTACTTTTACTGGTATACATATATTATTATATATCCATAACACAAATACTATTATTATACTATTATTACAACTTCAACAAATACTTATATCATTGAAAAGTGGTCAATAGTACTATTCTAGTCTCCCCTTGTAGTTTGACAGAGAAAAAAATTATTCAAACGGTACACTAATCAATATTATATTATTATATACTCACAACACAAATACACAAACACCAACCATTATTCAAATATATTTTTATAATAAAAAAAAATTTCAGTCATTCATTCATTATCTTTTTGGCTCACCACCCAACCATCCACTACACTTTATCTCTATTCTGTGGATTCATTTAACCAGAATATGCAGTATTAAAACTGTACAAAAAAATAGAGTGCAGACAAAGAGAGTGAGAGAGAGTAGGTGATATCAGTGGCTCAGCAAGGCAATTGGATTCTGGCAAGTATGGAGAACGTTGGTGTAGAGATAAGCAAAGATACTGACGGTGCAAGAGAGAAACTGTAAGACAGCGTTGCGTTTTTTATTTTTCTGTTTTTTGGTTTTTGTATAGGGAATTAGGATTTGTTAAGGAAGACAGATTTGGGCTTTTTTGTTTTTGTTTTTTTTTTTGTTTTTGTTTTTTTTTGTTTTTTTTTGTAATTAGGGATATGTTTACCTGAAAGGAATTTTGTATATTTTTGGGTTTTTTAACCCCCCCCCCCCCTTGTTTTTTTTTTTTTTTGTTGAGAAGATGGGTTTGTTCACATTGTTGTACCAACTGTATTTTATTTTTTGAAATTTTTTTTGACAAATTTATAAGGGTCAATTATAAAATTTTAAAGTATAAATTAATTTTTTTTAGGATGATTAGAATTTTAAATTTTTTGCTGCCAAATTCTAAATTTTGAGAGGGGTGAGGGAAGGAGGGAGGGGGTGGCAGTAAAGGAAAAAAAAATTTGCTGTCAAATTTTAAAGTATACATTCTTTATTTTAAAGTAAATTAACTATTTACGACAATTAGCATGTTTGTTGTAAATACAAACTCAATTAGAAAAAAAAAAAATCAATTGCGATGGATAAATGTTGTCACAAATGTGAAAAGTAAGGGGTGAATTTTCCCTCCAAAATATTTTACCATTTTTGATGGCTTCATATCTGTCGCTAATATCCTTTTTTTATTTTATTTATTTTTATTTACGATGGAATCATGTTTGTTGCAAATACAAACACAATAATATAAGTATTTTGTATTTTTGATGTACCAAAGCCGTCACAAGTGTTAATAGTTCCGATGGTTTTCTTCAGTCATAAAAAATAATACTTTACTAGCGATGAACATTTTTATGCTATCGTAAAAGTAAGGCAAGAACATTTCCCAAAAAAAAAAAATCACATTTTCGACAAAATTAATAGGCATTTTCGGCAGACTCATTTTGCCGTCACAAATGTGTTGATATTGGACGAGTCATTGTTGACAGAAAAGACTTGTCATCGAAAAAGCTAGTTTTTACGACGGCTTTTTGTAATCATTGAAAAATTGTTATCTCAAATAGCAATTTTTTTTGTAGTGCATGTATTTTCACATACTTTTTCACCCACACGTATTTTTAAAAAATACAAACAATTAGAACAACATTACCAAACACCTAATTGTCAAAATTACGATGATATCATGTTGACGTCACACTATTGATAATGATGATGTGCTACTACACTGTCACAATAAAAAATACTTAGAACCAAGAAAATTTGTATTCATTTCCTAAAAGTATGAAAAAATTATTATAATTCTTAAAAAAATTCAAAGCTTACATAAAAAATATAAAATAAAGAAAAACAATAGCAAAAAGTTGATACAGGTCTCGTGAAATTAATCCCCCTTATCAAAACCTCTCTCTCTATATATATCTTAAGTGATTCCTTGTTTCAATTTATATAATGTTCTTCATATCCCAAAAAATCAGAATATATGACCCTATAAAAGCAAAAGCTGTTAGGGCTTTTGATCGAGTCGAGCTGAGTGGCGTATTAAAAGTTCAAACTTCTTCATTTATTTTTATTTTGAAAATGAGTTAAGCTTGATCTCATCACCAAACAAAATTACATGTTCAAACTTAGTTCATTTTATTGTCAAAAAAGCTCAAAATTTTTCACAAGTTAGTTGATTAATTTATTCTTTTCCAACATATATTAAAAGTTAAAACTACAACTAAAATTTTTAACCTTGTTACAAATCTATGAATTTTTATTACGAACAGACTATTTATATTATTAAAACTACAAATAATAAAGTGATATTATATGAACCTATTTACAAACTTATACAATTTAATCTCAAGTCTATATGAATATACATATATAGACTTGTTCATGAATACAATGTATACATATATATAAATATATAATATTATATATAATTTATTCGAGTATTCCTGTTCACAAACTTGTTCATGAAGACAATGTATTGTTTGAATTTGACTCATTTAATAGTTGAATCTAAATTTGAGTTTGAGCTTGACTTATTTGTTAAGCAAACATATAAACAAGTTTTTTCCCGAGCTGAATTCGAGTTGTTCATAAATAGTTTGATTCATTTATAACCCTAGGAGTTATTAACCTAATACCATGATTAAAGCAATATTTGACTGGGAACAAAATTTATATTCAAAACTCAAAATTATTTTTCAGAAAACTAATTGTTGAGCCTACTATTAAATATTATTAATTATTTGCTTCTTTTTTTTTTTTTAAAAAAGGTAAATAATAGAGAAGAGAGAAGGGGAAGTGAGGTTCGAACCACATACTTGAGGCATTATAGAGTACTAAATTATATTTTTAAGTATAGTTGTTATATATTTACTTTGAAACAAAGTTTTAAAGAGGTAGTCAATTACCAGAAGCAAGTGTTTGATATCGAGGAGACTTATCTCTGACTTATCTTCTTCAGTGAGATTAAGGAGTGAATCTAGAACATCGTTGCTTTATTTAGAACCCTTTGATGAAGGTCTTAATTGTAGTCGTTCCTTGATGATAACATCAAAAATCCCAGATGCTTTTGAGAAATAAATCATTGCCCTTTTGCGTACACCTTAGGGGTCAATCAAACGAAGTGCTGGAAAATAGTCTTCGATATTTGGCCTTCCAGCTTCTTCGGTTACACCACACAAGGTGCTGGAACTCATGGGAGAGATTTGAGTCATATTGGGGCAAGTCAATAGAGAAAAAAGTGTTTGATATGGCATTAAGGACTGTTGTGAGCACTACTCTACCAATATCAATGGGTGCACCACTTTTGCAACTTTGGTTAACATGATCAAGTAGTTCTTGTACCTTTGCTAATTGAAGGGCTTGTGTGGCATCAAGTCGTTGTCGAGCAAATATGTGGGTAACAGTAACACCAGCTTTCCTAAGGTTCCGCCATTGAGTATTTATGGGAATCCAAGCCATTGAAACTTTGTGGTGGTTGAATACATGGACCATATTTGGAATGGTTTGGCTAGAGAAAGCTTGGTCATTTTTTTGAAGTGCTTCTTTAGCTAAGGGACCATAAGTTTTGGAGAGCTTGGCAATTGCTTGGTGGGGTAATTTGCCTAGCTTCAAGATGTTACCAATGATTGGAATTGGGTGAGGCCCTGGGGGAAGAGTCTGGCTTGCTAGTTTGGAGGTGAGCACACGAATTGATGCCCACACAATGGGAAGTATAAGTAGTCCATTAATTCTTGAAGTTGGTTTATGTTTCTTGTGTGTCTTATTTTCGTTGGGTACAAGCATAGATTATAAAGAAGACAATCAATAAGGAAACACATAAAACATGCTTCGGTGTGTCCTATATACTTTGTACGGTGTTAGGAGGAAAGCAAAATAAGAATATGGACTTAAATGCGTTGATATGGTACATGTATCTGGGGTGTCCTTGAAATTGATCGAGGACTAGATGTTTAGAACACGATTTAGATGCAAAAGGCCAAAAGTAATAGTATTCAAATCTTGGCTACTTATTAGTGCTTTTTTTAATTTTAATTTTATTTTTTGATGGCTACTGAGTACTAAACAGTCTGAACGTTATAATATATAATATAATGTATAAAGATTCAGGAAAAAAAAAAATATATATATATATATATATATATATATATATATATATATATATATATTTGATGAGACAGGAAAAATGTATAAAGTTATAAAAAAGTTATTTTTTCTATAATATTAAAGGTTTTTTGAAGAAAAAGAAATGCCTTGTTTGCTACACGTTGAAGCTTTATATACAAGTTTTATATTTTGTGCAATTGTTTGGTTTTTTAAACAGCTCCTAAATAATAATTTACACTTCACTATCTACCATTTTTTTTTTTTTTTGAATTATCATAAGGGTGGGTAAGAGATAAAAAATCAACCATTTATATCTTGTTGGTAGATTAATTAGACTTGGACTTACTCTTGTTGTTTTAAGAACAACCATGAAATGTTTAGCCAAAAAAAAAAAAAAGAACAACCATGAAATGTGTATTTTCAACATGAAACTTATCAAAACGAAGATTCTTACCAAGATTGAGAATGCATTTTCAGTTATTGTTTAACTGCGTATATGAAACGAGAGATTGCTAATAAAACTTGCTTTATATTAACTGTATATAATATTTGTATCATAAAAGTGCGTATGACACAAGTTGAAGTAAATTTACAAAAATTTAGTCTATGAATTTTTTGTTATATTTAGCTTATCCCGTACTGGCAAAATTTTCTGGCCCCGCCACTGGATGGGATCCAAATTGTCCTGTTAAAGATATTTTCGAATCCCATATTGTAAAATTTTTCGTTGTTTATACCCTATTTAGAGTATATTGTAAGAAAAATTGAGAATATAAAAGCTGTAGCCACCTAGGACTTCATTTTGTGGACTCAGGCTAGCTAGATAAATCAAGTAATCACTTCGTGTTATCTATTTATCTTTTAACTTTAACTTTTGCTTCCATTTTCTTGCAATCTTTAATTTCATCACCTCCAATAATAATTGACCATATGAGACAATCTCTCGTCTAGAAGTTTGGACAAACAAGTACGAGGGCTAGGATAAATGCCAAACGATTATCTCCATTTTGAAAGCCAGATTACTGGGCCTTTGTAGGCGGAATTCGAACCTTATTTGACAATAAAGTACTTCACTAATTGAGCTAACTAAAACTCATTATAGAACAACAAAATAATGATATATGATATATAATTGTTTTCCTCTATTCTACTTATCAAAAATCCTAATATTAAAGACATTATATTAAAAAGAGACAGATTTACATCAATATTGGGCTAAGAACAAACAATTAAAGTTACACAGATTTGATGGGAATAGCTCAGAGGGGGCACTGCCCTATGTAAGTTAAGCCCAAACATCTCACCCATGTCCATGTCTTCTAGCCTCATCTCATCTGAGAGCTTTCAAGTAAAGTAGCGAACAAGAGAAGCTAACATCAAGTGCACCATTATGTTAGCTATTGGCAATCCAGGGCATACCCTTCTTCCAAGTCCAAAGGGAATGAGCTCAAGATAGCGGCCTTTAAAGTCAATGTCTTGCTATAAAAACCTTTTGGGCATAAATAAATTTGGGTTTTGGCATATTGTTGAGTCTTGTACCATTGCCCACATATTTGGGTTTTGTTCTACTTTTTCGTTTATTTAATCTTTCCTTTTTCAGCCTTCCTATCGGGTGGTCTCTCCAAGTCTATAAAGGATGTAAGGGACATTTTTATGTAATTGACATATCTTTTGACAAAACACATTTTACTTGTATTTTGGTAAATCTAAGTAGGTTCAAAATGATCATTACAAGTGGTTACATTGAAGACATGAAGATTTCTCAAGAAGTGCTCAAGAAAAGTGCAATCTATAGGTCTCGATACCTCCTCGACAGAAGCTCGATCTATCAAGATTCATTAAAGCTCAACACATGTCTCGATCTATTGAGCTTATGGGATTCAGACTATAGCCAGCAACGTTTTTATTCTAAAAGATTATTTGTTTATAGGTTTGTATGATCCTTATTGGATTAGGAAAGCCCAAGATTTGTGTATACCTATTTGGAATAGGAGAGCCCATTGAGCTCCTATTTAAACAAGGAGGTGGAAAAAGAAAAAACCTAACCCTAGAGAGCTTCATAAGGTTTTCTTTTTGAAACCTTGGCCTCCTTCTACAAAAGAAAGAGTTCTTGCTGCGTTTCTTGTACGCCTTTGGGTTCTGTAACTAAGCAAAGTCTCTCACACCATCATTTTTGAGTTCTGTAACCAAGCAAAGTCTCTCACACTATCATTGAAGATCTTATTGGTGTTTCTATGTGAAGCTGTTGCAGATAAACTATATCAATCAAAGGGTTGTTGTGGAGTTAATCACGTACTAAGATTCGTGCAAAGGAGTTAGTCACATACTGGGATCTGTGCATCATTAGTTAGTCACGTACTGGAATTCGTGCATTGAAAGGAAAGATTGCCGCTACAATACAAGTCCAATTGGTTGTTGTAGGTTGGTATTTCAGGATAGGCCAAAGTGTTTGGTAAGATTCCTTATACTTGTAACCACTTGTGATTGATAATAGTGGATTCTTGGGAGTGGTGACCTTAAAATCACTCGGTGGGGTTTTGTCTTAGTGGTTTTCATCATTCGTAAACAAATCACCTGTGTCAAATTTATTTTCCACTGCATTTAGTATAATTGGTGATTTGTTTGTGCTACCACGCCATTGCATGTAATTGAACCTAATTAATTAACTAGAGTAATTAATTAATTTGTAAGGGGTCAATACATTTTTACCCTATCAAAGGAAGCATGAAAAACCCCATCTTCACCTAAATATATCAATTCTAGAGTAGAAGGAGAAGATGTTGTAGTTGATCTTCTTATCGTTTGAGGCTTCTAAGGCTTTGCAATAAATTCCGACCAATTTGGTTGATACCTTAAGATAGAGTCTGTCGAGAGGAGCTTAAGGAACAGCTAGATAGAGAGGAGTTGATGTGGGCTCAAAAAGCTAGAACAAACTGGTTTCTACATGGGGATAGGAACACAAGGTATTTTCAAATAGTGGTTAGGCAAAAAAGGTCAAAGAATAGAATAATTCAAATTAAGGATGATGAGGGGAACTTAACTGACAATGATGAGGAGACTGAAAATATTTTTCTTGAATCTTTCAAAAGAAGCTTAGGGGTAACGACACTGTAACTGTGGAAAAAATCATTTAGGAAATCCATGGGCTTCCTATCCCTACCCTCACAGAACATCAGCTTCAGCTCCTAAATGTAGGCATATCCAAACATGAGATAGAAGAGGCAGTTTCCAGATGGGTCCTTACAAAGCTCCTGAACCTAATGGTATCCCTGTTTTCTTCTTCCATTATTTTTGGGGGATTGTCAAGACTGATGTGTGCAATGTTGTCCAAGCTTTTTTTCACTCTGGTTCCCTCCTTAAGGTCCTTAATCAAACCTTCATTACTCTCATACCAAAAATTCCTAACCTGGAAGAGGTTTCTCATTTTAGGCCAATCAATTTATGCAATGTGTTCTATAAAATTATTTCTAAGGCCCTTGTAAATAAACTGAAGCCTATTATGGATAGCATTATCACTCCTTATCAAAATGCTTTCATCAAGGGTAGGAATATTTCTGATAATATACTATTGGCCCATGAAATTATTGATGTGGTTAGGGAAAAGAGGGGGAGGAGAGATAGGTTCAGAGTTTTGAAAATTGACATGTCCAATGCCTATAATAGAGTCACTTGGAATTTTTGGAAGGTGGTCCTCATTGTTATGAACTTGGATTCCAAATGGATTAATTGGATTATGGAGTGTGTATCTTCAGTAGAGTATACTTTATTGATAAATGGAAGAATGACATGGCCCTTTAAGCCATCGCAAGGTTTAAGACAAGGAGGCCCTTTATCTCCTTATCTTTTCCTTTTATGTGCAAATATTCTTTCCATTTCTTTAACTCAATATGAGGATCTTAAGAAAATCAAAGAAATCAAAGTTGGTAGGAATGGTCTCTCATTCTCCCATTTATTGTTTGCTGATGATTCTTTCTTGTTTTTTAGAAAGGATAGCAATTTTGTTCAAAATGTTTAGCTCATTTTGAAATGGTATTGCTCCATCTCGGGTCAATCTATCAATTTAGCCAAATCTGATGTGTTTTGCTCACCAAACATGCTTAAGGAGGAACAAATATGCCTTGCCAGAAGTCTTCAGGTCAATCTGATTCAACATCCCAGCAAGTACCTTGGTGTTCAATTCAAGTTGAGAGGTAATAGAATTGCTGATTTTTAATTTCTTGTTGATAAACTTAAAGCAAAAATTCAAGGATGAAAAATGAAACTCCTTTCTTAAGCTGGTAGAACAACATTAATAGCCTCTGTTTTGCAATCCCTTCCTTTATATTCTTTTTCATGCTTTAAAGTTCCAGACCATGTTTGTAACAAAATCGATTCTATTATTCATGCATTTTGGTGGGGTCATGAACATGGTGAGAATAAGCTTCATTTACTTAATTGGGATAGGATCAGTCGGCCTAAGGGGAGAGGTGGGTTGGGAATTAAGAAATTCAACTACATGAATCAAGCTATGCTAAATAAACAATATTGGAGAATTTGTCATAATCCCCATTCCCTGCTAGCTAAAACCTTTAAGGCCAAGTACTGTCCTACCTGTTCTATTCATGACTATCATCATTCCTGGGTTTGGAGAAATATCATTAAACAGGAAAATCATGTTTTAAGGGAAGGAAAGTGGAGGGTTGGGGATGGGTACAATATTCCTCTCAATCATTGGAACTGGTTTCCTCATTCAACTCTGAATTTATCACAATATCATTTACCTACTGCTATTGACTACAATACTAGAAGTTGGAAGGTGGATTTGGTTAGAAGGTTGTATCCGTTTTCTCAAGCCTTGAAAATTCTTCAAATTCCAATTTCTAAGACAAATTCTATGTAGGATAAGCTTCTTTGGAGGTTCTCTAAGAATGGGGAGTACCAAGTGAAGAAAGCTTATGAGCTCTTAACTATAGATGATTCAAGTCATCCTAGACATTTTCAAGCTAATATGGGATGGTGGAGAACCTTTTGGAAAATCAAAGTGCCTCTAAAAATTACTACTTTCATATGGAAAGTACTCCACAAGTGTCTTCCTACTTTCCTTAATCTTCATGCCAGAGGTATATCATCTTTAAAATTGTGTCCACTGTGCAATGAGGAGGAAGAGAGTCATACTCACCTTTTCCTTCATTGCCCTTTTGCAAGAGCTTGTTGTCACGGGTCTACTTTGGTTTACACACATTTGAATTCATCAATTTATTTGTGTAACAATGGTTGAAGCATTTACTTTCATGAAATATTCAGAATGGTTCAAATTCTATGAATTTTTTGCAGGATGTTTTTGTCATTCTTTGGACAATTTGGACTTACAGGAATAGGGTGGTTCATCAAGGACTGAACTCAAATCCAGTGGAAGGTATTTGAACAGCTTAAACCTTCTCTTGTAGGTACAGGTGCTCTCTCTCAAGATGCAACACCTCAGTAGACAGAGAAGGTAGATGCACCAGATCAGAGGGGCAAGCTGCAACAGGGGACTGGCTGCTAATTATCAAGCTTGCAGGAGCTAGAAGCAAGAGACCATATAGAAATGGCACTGCTTATGAAGCTCTAACAATTGAGGGAGAAAGGGTGTTTTTTGGAGTGAATAGTGGCAATGTTAGAACATCAATTGGGGCATTGTTGGAGGCTGTGGTTGAAGCTGGTCTGGCAACAAAGGACTAAGATTTTCACTATGTTTTGTATCTCACTGACAGTAGGAAACTTATGCAGACTTTCAAGATGAAAACAACATCGGATTGGCTTAATAGTACTAGACTAGCTGATCTTAGTTTTTTGTCTAACTCCGGTTTTCATTGTGTTGCGCTTTGTGTACCCCATGTGGTTGTTAAAGAGTCTTGGTCTGTAGCTAAATTGGCAACCCGTGTGCAAATTCATTTTTGTTGGTTTTCTCCAATCGCTGTTGGTATGATGTAACTTGTACTGTGTATATGTTTTTTCCCTTGAATGGTATGGAAAAAAAAAGATATTCCAACAATGATCCAATCAGAATGGAGCAGTTTGGACCTTTAGATACACTTCCTTTACCTTATTAATTAGAAAATTTGACAAAAAAAAAATTAGACTAGTAAATAGATAATAATTGTGCATAAGTGCATTAATGCATTGATAGATTGGAGGTGACAACACGAATGAATTCCCACACAAAGAGAAGTGTCAGCAACAATACTAGGTAGCTAGTAGTCCATTATTGATTATATATATATGGGTAGGACTTAGGTACGGTATTTAGGTGCTGTTCTTTAGGTTCCCCTCTTATGATTCTGCCATGCGGAATTTTTCTCAAGGGATGAAAGTGTATTTTTTAGTTAAATAGCCACATAACAGAATCTTAAGAACGAAACCTAAGGAACAACACCTAAGGTACTGTATATAAGTTTTGTCTTTTATATATATATAGTAGTCCATTAACTCAAAAAGCTGGTTTATGCCCATGTGGAACATGCTTAGGTGTCCCAAGACTTATTAGACTTATCATCCTTGTTTTCTATACCTATTTATCTTCACCCAGGTGGCTTATCAACCACCACCCTATTTATGAGAGTTGGAAATTTAGCCATAAGAGAGATAAAGATGCATGTATTTAGTATTAGAAATAACTAGTCACAGACCAATGTAATGTGTGAGAATATAAAACTATTGTGTAACCTGATATAATGTATGATTTATTCTTCAAAACAGTACTGGAGATATTATTTTTAAAATTATTTTTCTTCTCTCTATCTTTACAAATATATCATTATATTATTTTGAGTGTATTTATTTATTTTTGTTGTTGAAAAACTTAGGTGCATTTGATTGATATTATTCCATTATTTTTTTTTGTGATAAAAAATAGAAACACTATTCTTTTTTCAAGTGATCTATATTATTCAAATTTTTCTATAGTGTGTTATAGTTTATTTTTTCTACAACTAAAATTTTTAACTTCCAAAATTAGTTATTTGAATTTCTCATTCTCTTAAAATGATTATCATGATAACCAAACATCATCACAAATTTACAATTGATATTACTCAAATAGTTTATAGACACATTCAAATACATAATCATGTAGATTGAATTTTGATATAAACTCAAATTTTCACTTCTAAAAAATCTAAAAATTAACTCAAACCAAAACTATAAGAGGAATAGAGAGTACATGTGTAACATCCCAACCTAATTGCATAATTAATTTTATAGGTTTATATGCTTGTTATTATCTTAATTACTTTAAGTGCATAAAGCTTTGATATTGTGATATTATAGAAGATATATGCTCTTTTAATGTTGTAGAAAGGAGTTTTATTAAGGTAAGGATATATGTGGATAGTTGTTTATTATTTGGGCATTTCTAGAATATAGAACTATGGGAGGGTGAAAAGTATAAATGCTAAAAGTTGAAAAGGCGTGTCATAACCTTTTCTTTCCTTATTAAGACACGTGCCCCACCAAATCTTTCTCCTTTATCTTTTCTTGGCTACACCAGAAGGTTCATCTCATATTCTTCTTTGTTTATTCCTTTTTCTTTGTTCTTATTTCTTTCTTCCCTTGTTCTTACACGGCAGCGCCATCTCACCAATAGCCCTCCCTCTCTCACCGAAACCATATATCTCTCTCTAAGAAGAAATCAAACTCTTACTAAAGTTTCAGCCTCAGTTGTGGGTAAGTATACATGTTTATGTTTTGTTATGGTTTGCTTTAGTTTCACTTCTATGTTCTCTAATCTGATTGTTAGAAGTTGAATTTGTGGTTTTGTGTTAGCAATTTGAAAAATTGAAGATATCATGGTCTTTTAGATGCCTATTCATGTATTCTAACATGTATAGTATAGGTATAAAAATACCCACATGAAGTGAAGGCCAATTGCTATTAGTTGATGATTTTATAAGAAAACATGTTAAAGCTGTTACTGTGACAGATTTGGTGTTTACAGCAAGAAACAAAATCTGGATTAAATCATATTCTATGAATTAGGATGTTAGGAGTAGTTTTTATGAATTATAAGACATGCATGGTTGTTATGGAAGTGGTCTAATAGCATTTGGATTAATATAAAAATAATAGTTTAATTTCTAAGTTATATGAAATTTTGTCAGGACAGATTTGAGTATGTTACCTTGTATGATTTTTAATAAATCATGGTTTTATACTTTAACTTTGAAATTAAAGTAGTATATACTAGACATCTAGAGGAGTAGGTCTGTAAAGTTTCATGACGTTTGGATGTGTATGGACAGCCAATTTATATTTTACAAATGAGGCATATGCTGCTGAAATGAGCAGTGAACAGCATATGATACACTTGACTTTGAGGATTTAATGCTAAAGTTAGGGTGAATTTTTTTAGCTATAAATTAGTATGCTCTTCCTTTGGTATGTTTAGATCATACATAAATTTTATGCCTTGGTTTCTCTAAGGTTTGGTATATAATGTGTTTGATGAATGTATCATGTGCTTTGGGTACCTCTGTGTGATGGGAATTAAGATTTTCTTGAGTTGAGAGTTAGGTTGTGATTCATGTATAAGTTTAAATACTTAGGAAGAGTTTGTCAATAATAAGTTTTGGTCTTTCATCTAGGTGATGGGAGCGAGAACATGGACACTTGAGCTCCTCTTATACAAATCTCTTGCGTCTTCTGTTTTTAGGTAAGGGATATGTGACATGTGCATTTGATAAGTATGAGGATTGTTTAGAAAATTATTATGCATTAAAACCTTTTGATTAGAGACATTATATATAAGCATGATTTAAATAAAATACATGTTCCTGAGTTGTTCAATCTTATGTATATGATAATTTTGGCATATTGTTGCTATTATTTATATCACGAACATAATATTTAAGAATGAAGTGGATATGCTACTATTATGAAATATTATGTAAAATTATAATGACCAGAAAAATATAGTTTTCGAGTTATTCCATTATTATGATCTGAACTCAGCCAGTAAGAGTTATAATACTGGCATTTCCATGGAGATTTTGATTGGCTATTATAAGTGGTGAGGACTCTACTGTACTTGCCCTTGTTGGGAATGACCAACTTGTGGAGGATGTCAATCGACCGCCATGGTTGATGACATGATCACACCAAAAGGGGTGATACTTTCTGATATGATCCTAGGATTACCTAACACTGTGGGGAATCCTGGATGCCTAGCACATTGTGCTGGAAGCCTCCCACAGTTGTGACATGGTTACAATTAGACTGACTAATATGTATCATAAATGAGCTATTAAGCTATTTGGAATTTATAAGAAAAGTATGATGATAAGAAAGATATGTTGAATGTGTTATCAGTCTGATGAAAAGTTTATGATAAAGTATTTTACAGTCTATTTAAAGATAAGGTTACTGAATTATTTTAAGTTCCTTATTATGTACTTTTATTATTATATGAAAGGAAAATGATGTATTTTCATTTGAAAGTTCATAAGTTATTTTAAGAATAATATGAAAGACTATTTATCAAAGCGGGTGGATCCATAAAATATTTGATTTACATGCATTCTTATTTAATGCCCATGGAGCTTAAAACCTTACTGGGCTTTGCAACTCACTGTATTATATTTCAATGCACAGGTTCTTTCCTAGAAGCAACGAGAGTATTAGAGGTGGCAAGAAATCTATGATTCTCGTTTGTTAGAATGTATAATTTATTTATTTATTTATTTTTTTGTATAGTAGTTTAACTCTTTTGTTGTATAAGAGGAATCAAGATATACTTGATTCTTTTGAGCACAGATGTAATTCAGAACCTTAGTTTGTTTTGAACCCTAGTTGTATGTCTTTGGGGTTAGGTTTGTAAATAAGAGTTTTGCTAAACGTTTAGCTATGTAATATTTACATGAATACTTTGAGTTTCAGCCAAGTGGTAATCTTGCAAAGTTCAAATGAAAAGAAGTTTCAAGGTTTTCATCATTTTTGTATATTATGGTTTTTATGTAAGAAAATAAGAAGGAATACAAGAAAAAATTCTTGTTATGCACCTCCAGCTTAAGTTGGTTCGTGTTAGTATTAAGGTAAACTTGATACTTCTAAATTTTGAAGTACAGGTTTGTGTCGTAACAACATGTGATAAATAACTCAAGAAACATACCACCAAAGTGTATCATCCAAAAGTAAGGACAAAAGAAGAAAAAAAATCATCAATCTAAAATAAAAGTTGCAAGAAATAATCAATGAGAGAGAGAGAGAGAAAGACAGAGAGAGAGAGAGAGAGAGAGAGAATAATCACCTATTTTTTGGAAGAGAATGTGAGACAAATAACAAAATTATGTAAAAGAAAATGTATAGTTGTAAACATCAAATTATCCAAGTTCATGTTATATAATAGAATAACTTTAAATCATTTTGTGATTTCATAGGATAACATATTGTACATTTTTAGACCACTGTAAACTAGATTATTTAACTTAATTAATTAACCAAGTGAATACTTAGGTTTATTATTCAGATCTAGGTTAAAACAATAACAATCATATAATGTAAAGCAGTGGAAATATAAAGAACACAATGATATGATAACCCAAGAAAATCAAACCGGTAAAAAACCTGGGGAGGATTTAACCTAACTATCCTCAAGGTAAAACTGAATCCACTATGAAGAAATTGAAGTTTACATAATAGCGACTTAGACCACTAACATCCTATTGCTACCTCGAATAGGAAACTTACTACCACAACCACATGAGAGCTCCGAGTCCATAGACTACTTCGTTCTTGGATTCCCAGCAAGTACAAACACTCCTGCTTGTATATCTTTAAGCTCTTGAATCTGTAACTGAATTGATTACTAAGCTCTTGACATCAATCTAGATCTTAATAACCCTAAGTGTATGTGAAAGAAAACACCTCTAGATCTCACAAAAGATTCACACACACAGCATAAAGAGCCACCTTAGAGAGCTTTTGGAACAAAACTCTAGATCCACAAAAAGAGACACTCTTCTCTCTCTTAGAAGCTTTTAAAAATGTGCTTAGGGTTTCCTTTATATAGTGGGAGAAGTAGATCTGAAACTCTAATCCTTAATGGGCTTGGGCTGAGTTGGAAACATCTGCAGAAAAACAATCTACATCAGCTTCTATTGGTCGAGTCTAATTCTCGATCGATTGAGCCGGACAGAATTGTACAGTAAATTCTGTAGCAACTCGATTCCAACTTTACATATAAGATATATACTTTGAGCAGTCTAAATAAGACTAAAACGTTTTGATCATGGTTTGCCAACATTACAAATTAGTGTTCTAATACATTTAAACCTAAAGGTCTTAGAACCTAACACATATAACAAACAAACAAAATATAAAAAATTAGAATATAACCAAAACATATCAACCTAAAGTAGAGTTAAATGTCAAAATTCATCAATCAAATTAAAAATCCACCAAAAGAAAGAATATATATATATATACATATACAGAGAGAGAGAGAGAGAGAGAAAATTAACTTTTCTTTTCTTTTTTTGTGTGAGCAAAATATGGATTGAATGGAAGAGAAAATAACAAATTTTTATAGTAAAAAAAAAAGGAGGAAAAGAAGAGTCAAATTAAAATGAAGATTAAGGAATGGAAAAATTGTAAGGTTAAGGTATGAAGTAGTAAGAGATAAAAAAGTAAAAGTAAGTAAATGTTGGAGAATGTGCAATTGTAAAGTAGGAAATTAATAAGGAGAAAAAGAATTAAACATGTGAGAGAAAATATAGAAAATAGGTTGATGATGTGACACTAATGTGGCTCAACAAGAAAGCAGCAGCATTAAACGCTACGTTTTAGCTTTTAAATATATAGATATAGATATAGATATGATGTGATTGATGTTCACTGAAAGAGAAGAAATTCAGAGACAATCTCATTTTCATTTTTTTTTCTCTTGACTTTATATTTCTTTTATTTCCCAAAATTTTGCACGAAGTTTGGATGAAACAAGAAAAAAAAAACAAGTATTTAAATGACCTCAGAATGTTAAATATGTCTATATAAAACAGGATGGGGCGTGTCTCAACTCTCAAATTTATTGACGATTAGAACATGATTCAGATTTCAAATGCAAAAGTCAAGCGGGGTGGCGGAAGATAATAGCAACCACTCATTTAAGAGACTATTTTGTAATGATTAGAAATTTGGACTTTACCGATGAACTTTAGCTGCTGACGGTTTCCAAATGGTCCTGTAAAGATATATTTCGTATTAGCTTTATGTGATTAGTAGAGGTCCAATTATATTGTAAACATAATTGAGAATATAAAAGATGTAGTCATTTTGGACCTCATCCTTTGGATGTATGGTGTTAAGCCAAATCATGTAATTTCATAGGTGTTTTTGTTTTGTTTTGTTTTTGTTTTTATTTTTTGTTTTCAATGGTTCATTTGGTTAAGGTAAAAACAAGGAGAATATAATATGAACGTGAGAAAATGGTTTTTTGGGTTGTTTGGTTAGGGTGAAAAATTGGAGAGATTTTAGAAGGGCCCAAGTAATTTCTTTTTGGATCTACCAAAATGTTTTCTCTATAATTTGGAGTGAAAACTCGGATGAATTCATTGCTCAACGTATCTTTAGCAGTTGAATAACTCAACTTTTATATATATATATATATATATATATATATATATATATATATATATATATATATATACACACATACACACGATGTGATTGATGTTCACTGAAAGAGAAGAAATTCAGAGACAATTTCATATTCATTTTTTTTTCTCTTGACTTTATATTTCTTTTATTTCCCAAAATTTTGTACAAAGTTTGGATGAAAAATGAAAAAAGAACAAGTATTTAAATGACCTCAGACTGTTAAATATGTCTATATAAAACAGCATGGGGCGTGTCTCAAATTGATTGACGATTATAACATGATTCAGATTTCAAATGCAAAACTCAAGCGGGGCGGCGGAAGATAGTAGCAACCACTCATTTAAGAGCCTATTTTGTAATGATTGGAAATTTGGACTTTACCGATGAACTTTAGCTGCTGATGGTTTCCAAATGGTCCTGTAACGATATATTTCGTATTAGCTTTATGTGATTAGTAGAGGTCCAATTATATTGTGAACACAATTGAGAATATAAAAGATGTAGTCCTTTGGGACCTCATCCTTTGGATGTACAGTGTTAAGCCAAATCATGTAATTTCATAGGTGTTTTTTTTTGTTTTTGTTTTTCAATGGTTCGTTTGGTTAAAGTAAAAACAAGGAGAATATAAAATGAATGTGAGAAAATGGTTTTTTGGGTTGTTTGGTTAGGGTGGAAAATTGGAGAGATTTTAGAGGGGCTCAAGTAATTTCTTTTCGGGTCTACCAAAATGTTCTCTATAATTTGGAGAGAAAACTCGGGTGATTAGTACACTGGACATGTTAGGATGTGGACATGTTAGGATGTGGACATGTGTTTGAATCCCAACATGTCCAATGCATTACTACACTAGGCACAGTACGTGAACAGTGTGTAAACAGTAAATGTATAGTGTGAACAGTAATTTTGTCCCCTAAGCTAAAATGCGTGCAGAGGAAGAAAAAAAAAGAAGAAGGCTGAAACGCTTCTTGACTTAAACGTGGACGCAATAATTTTTATCCAAACATTACCTTTGTGTCCTTTTTTTTGGCCTTTTCTTCTCTCTCTCTCTCTCTCTCTCTCTCTCTCTCTCTCTCTCTCTCTCTCTCTCTCTCTCTCTCTCTCTCTCTCTCTCTCTCTGTTGATTTTTATTGGTTGAAAGAACGTATAATATAGACCACATATATAGAAAATAGAAAGTAAAGGAGACCGATATATTCAACAACAAAGATCTAGAGAATACTTTACATCAACAAAGACACAACAAACAGTCCTAGAAAACTTTACAACAACAACACACAACAAAACATTAAAACAGAGTACTTAACTTGAACAAACGACCACAGCAACACCTTACTATACAACAAAAACAACAAGCTTCTTGACATCGTTTACTTTTTTTCTTTTTTCTTTTTCCCCTTGTATTTTCTTTCTTTTTTATGCTTGTTCGGTATCATTCTCTGTGCTGTTCTTCTTCTTCAAATAAAAAAAATGTAATAAATATAATATCAAAGAGAAAAAAAAATATGTATAATGTTCTAATTTTTGTAAAATGTTATTTTATTAATTTTAATTGATAAATAAGTAATATTTCATTAAGAATAAATATTTCTCATATATAATGGAATAAGGACATAAGAGTCAATTTATACAAATTATATTTTCTATCCTCTTATTTTTCTTATCCACTAAACAAATTAAATGAGTTTTCAATGACTCTCATTTCCCACTCTCCCAAACAAATAGCATGAGAATAAATTAAAATTTCTTTTATCCCCCAACTTTTCCATCTCATCCCAATTTTATATCCCCACTTTTCTATCTTTCCAACCAAATGAACCCTTAATTTCAAATTTTCAACATGTGCAATAGGTGTTGTCCATATGAGGCAGTCTCTCCTCTAAAAGTTGGACAAACAAGAAAGACAAAAAAGAAGGCCAAGATAAATGCCACACGATTACACAATTTTGAAAATGCAATATTATTGGGCACTTGTAGGTAGAATTCGAACTTTATTCAACCAAAAAAAAAAAAAATTTTCAAATTGTGCTAACTAGAACCAATTATAGAATTACAAACTAATGATGTACGATTTATAATTATTTTCCTTTATTATGATTATGGAAAATTCTAATGTTGAAGACATTAGATTAAACACAGATAGATTCACATCTATATTGGGCTAAGAGCGGACAATCAAATTTACATGGATTTGATCGGAATAGCTCGGAGGGGCACTGCCCTATGTAAGCTAAGCCCAAACATCTCAGCCATGTCCATGTCTTCTGGCCTCATCTCAATTGGGAGCTTCCAAGCAAAGTAGTGAACAAGAGAAGCCAACATCAAGTGCACCATTCGGTTAGCTAATGGTAATCCAGGACATATCCTTCTTCCAGCTCCAAAGGGAATCAGCTCAAAATCTTGGCCTTTATAATCAATGTCTTGTTCTAAAAACCTTTCAGGCATAAATAAATTTGGGCTTTGCCATATGCTTGGGTCTTGTCCCATTGCCCACACATTTATTAGTATTTGTGCATTTTTTGGCACGATATAGCCACATATTTCTATGTTTGTCACAGCCTTACGTGGAATTAGAAAAGGCACTGGTGGGTGCAATCGCATGGTTTCTTTCACTATCGCTCGGAGATAATTGAACTTTGAGATGTTTGATTCTTGAACGTGCCCACCCTTACCTAGGACTTCTTCAAGCTCATCTCGGGCTTTTGTCATTTTTTCTGGGTTGTGTAATAACTCTGCCATTGCCCATTCCACTGTGCTTGATGTTGTGTCAGTTCCTGCAAGAAATAAGTCCTGCAATAAAGGTGTTTGAGAACTAAGTTGCCTAAGTTTATGGCCAATGTTACTTTAGCAATGACAAATCATATTGACAATTATAAAAGACTAGTCGCAAACCAAACATACGCAATGCATGAGAAAATGTAATATTTAAAAGTGCATTTATTATTTAAAAGTATTTTAAGTAATAGAACATATAGTGTATTTACATTCAACAACGATAATAATAATAATAATAATAATAATAATACATAGTGATATGTATACATATGTGTGTGTGGAAAATGTAATTAAATAAAAATATTTAAATTACATAATTATAATATATTTTTTATATAAATTGAAAAGATATTTTTAAAATATACCAAATCGGTATTGATTGACTAATTTAAACATATCCAAGAATATTGAAAAATAAATTTACACCCTTATTCTGTAGAACACATGTAACATGTTACATTAACTTTAAATTATTTTATAGGTTTAGAACTGCATTTTTTTTTTCTTTCCAAATATAAGTATATTGCCTATATTATTTTTGAATGTTTATTGCTTTTTTGGGGCTCATATCTCTAATTTATAATGCCTATTTTGTTTGTATTTTTTAGCCCTACACTAAAGAGTATGATTCAAATAGAATAAAATTTCATACTACTAATCCTAAAAATTAAGAAAAACAAAATAAAATTTGAGCCAAAAACTAAAAAAGACAACCTAAGAATCAATTTGAGGTCAAATTTGTCCAAAATGAACCGAATGGACTAAAGTGGGTCAGATTTGGGCAAATGGACTGAACTATACCGACCGAAGTAGACCAAATGGACTGAAGTTGAAGGAATATACGAAGTGGACTAAGTGTACTGAAGTGGACCGAGTGTACCAAAGTTGACTGAATTGGATAGACCAACAACATAATAAACAAATTCCTAATTATTTTTTAGTAATATTGTAGTTAGTACCAATTTCACTGCAAATAATTCTTACATATATATATATATATATATATAATATCTAAAAGCTAAATCATATTATTTATTATTGCTGCAATCCTTTTGAGCCACGTCAACATAGCATTTCGGTCAAATTTAGTCAACTTTGGTCCAATTTAGTCTATTTTGATTAACTTCGGTCCATTTTGATCCACCACGTTGTTTATTATGTAGTTGATGTAAAACAAACTAATCATATCACTTTGTAAACTTTTTAGTTAATAAATGATATTATTTAAATGTTCTTTTGCTTTTAAAAAATTAAATTGAAATATACATAAGATGCATTATTTGAAAGATCTTAATGATTAATTAATATTTATTTAAAAAAAGCTTAAATGTCTTTGTTTTTTCTTTTGTAAGAAATTGAGTTTAAATGACTTAGGTATTAATGGATTTTGTACAAAATAATTAAATTAACTCATTTAATTATTTACTGATAGATTTTACAAAAGAATTTGACTAAAATGCTATGTTGATGTGGTTAAAAAAGAATATAACAACAACAAATAATATGTTTTAACTTTTAGGTTTTAACTTTTAGATATTATATAGATGATGTGTGAAGCTATATGTGAAATTCACAAATATGTGAATTGCTTGAACACACAAATAAAAGACTTCGATTATTTTCAAGAAAGTTAGATGCACCAATTAACGTTCTCAAATGGTGATCATATACTGTGCATTACAAATCAAAATGTGGTATATTTGGCAAAACGGGGGTCATAAATGTCTTCATGTAATTGTCAAAATTACGATGATATTATGTTGACGTCAAACTATCGATAATGATGAGGTGCTGCTACTTTGTCACAATCAAAAACACTAAAGCCAAGAAAATATTTACTCATTTCCTGAAAGTATGAAAATTTATTATTAATTCTTTTTAAAAAATTCGTAACTTACATAAAAAAAGAAAAGAAAAACAATAACAAAATGTTGATGTAGGTCTCGTGAAATTAATCTCCCTTATGAAAACCTCTATGTATATAAGTGATTCCTTGTTTCAATTTATATATATTTTTTCAAATCTCAAAATCAAAATATATGCTCCTATAAAGCAAAAGTTGTGAGGGCTTCCGAACGAGTCAAGCCGAGTTGGGTATTAAAAGTTCAGATTTCTTGTTTATTTTTATTTCAAACATGAGTTGAGCTTGATTTTATCACCAAACAAAATTACATGTTTAAGCTTAGTTCATTTTATTGTTGAATAAGCTCAAGCATATATTAAAACCATGATTAAAATGTTTTACTTCTTTACAAATCTATCAATTTTCTTACATACCGACTACCTAGATTATCAAAACTACAAATTATAATTTGATATTATACAAACCAATTTACAAACTTATACAATCTAATCTAAAGTCTATATAGGTATATTTTTAAGGGAAATTAAAGTTAGCGAATGCTCTAAGGACATTGGTTTAGAAAATGTTTTTAAACATGTATACATATAAACATATATATTATATATAGTTAAACCGAACCCTCATATTCAGTGGCGGAGCTAGGAATTTTTTCTAGGGGCCGGGGGCCAAGTTCTATATAGCAACAAAATTTTTTCAAGATTATTAAATGTCTTTGTGGGTTTTATTAGCTCAACTAGTAGAGGCTCTCGTAGTTGAACAAGAGATTTGGAGTTTGATTTCCACCTACACAGAAAACCAATTGGTATCTTAACCTGATAATAAGAGCAATCATCATAGAACAAACCCATATATTTGAAATACTGTTCTATAAAAAAAATATTTCATAAACCAATTTTAACTTAATTAAAGTTGTAACCTACTTTTTTTTATAGTACTAAAATTATTTATTATAAACAAAAATAAAATAAAATGAATTCAGTACTTCAATAAATAAGAGCACATGTTACTATTATCAATCTCAAATATACAAAACTAAAAACTAAACATAAATTAAAATAATGAAATTAACATCAATAGTGAAAGTTAAAAACCCCATGTCCACAACACATAAAAGTAACGGTTAGTCTCTTGTGCCCAAGCAAATGGCACTATTATCAACTTTAAGGGCTTGTTTGGGGTCCGCTTGTTTTGTTAAAATTAAAAAAATTTTGTCGAAAATACTATAAATAAAGGTAAAAATTAGCTAAAATAGTATAGTGGAATCCATGAATAGCACAGGAGAATAAATAAATAGTACCAAAAAGTGTAGTAAAACCAATAAATAGTAGCAAAAATAAACTGAACGGTAAAATAAATTGACAAAATTAATTGGGCCAAACGGACACTAAATATAATATTTTAACATATTTAATGTAAGTTGTAGACCACACCAAAATATATAGAAAGCCAGAGACTCAAAACTCAAAAGTCAAACTATTTCAAACATAAACAGTCAAACACACAGAGATGCCCCTTCACACAGCAATCAGATGAATGATCTAGAGAGAGTGGGCACCAGTCGGCGAGCAGAGGTTGGAAGGCTAAGTAGAGTACGGCTACGGGCTAATGAATGGGAATGGGCTGGATTTTGGGGGGCCATGGCCCCGGCCCTCCTAGCTCTGCCACAGCTCATGTTAACGAGTTTATTTATGAATGCCAAGTTTGAGTTAGGCTCGTTTAATAGTTAAGCCTAAACTTTTTTTTTTTTGAGAAGGTAAGCCTAAACTTGGAACTACGTACATGAAGCATTATAGAGTACTAAATTATATTTTAAGAATACTAGTTATTCAAATATTTACTTTGAACCAAAATTTTAAAGAGGTAGTCAATTACCAGAAGCAAATGTTTGATGTCGAGGAGGCTTATTTCTGAATTATTTTCTTCAGTGAGACTGAGGAGTGAATCTAGAATATCATTGCTTGCTTTATAACCCTTTGATGAAGCTCTTAATTGGAGTCGTTGATTGATGTATCCATCAAAAATCCCCAACAATTTGGCGTAATAAATCTTTGTCCTTTTGCGTACACCTTGCGGGTCAATCAAACGAAGTGCTGGAAAATAATCAGCAATATTTGGCCTTCCTGCTTCTTTGGCTAAACCACACACAAGATCCCTGAACTCTTGGGACAAATTTGAGTCATATTGGGCTAAATCAATAGAGAAAAGTGCGTTTGATATGGAATTTAGGACTGTTGTGAACACTACTCGACCAATATCGATGGGTGCACCACTTTTGCAGCTTTGGTTAACATGGTCAAGTAGTTCTTGTACCTTTGCTAATCGAAGGGCATCTGTGGCATCAAGACGTTGTGGAGCAAATATTTGGGTAGCACAAGCTTTCCTAAGGTTCCTCCATTGAGAATTTATGGGAATCCAACCAACTGAAACTTTGTGATGGTCGAATGCATGGGTCATGTTTGGGATGGTTCGGCTAGAGAAAGCTTGGTCATTTTTTTGAAGTGCTTCTTTGGCCATGTTTGGAGAGGAAATGACTATGGTGGTTATGCTCCCAAGCTTGAGAGTCATTAAGGGACCATAAGTTTTGGAGAGCTTAGCAATTGCTTGGTGGGGTAATTTACCAAGCTCCAAGATGTTACCAATGATTGGAAAAGGGTGTGGCCCTGGGGGGAGAGTCTGGCTTGATAGATTGGGGGAGACAACACGAATGAATGCCCACACAAAGGGTAGTATCAGCAACGACAATACTAGGTAGTAATCCATTGTTAACTCAAAGATGTTTGTGGTTCTTATGTTTATATTTTTGTTTGGTAGAAGAATGGAGAACATATATATAAAGGCAATACTAACCTACTAGGTCGCTATGGATGGCCCCACCCCCCCTCCCCTTTTTTTTTTTTTTTTTTAAATATTAGTATATATGCTGGGTATTAATTTTAGCAATTTTGTTCTATAAAATTACACCTTATCTTTTTAACAATATCATTGATTTTTTTAAGAGTAATGTTATAACCGTAAACTTTTCTGGAACATTTTTACAAAACTGTTGATGTAGCAAATTCATATTGATTTGTATTTAAGCGCACCACTAACACCATTTTATTATTTACCGAAAATCACTAAGCACATCAGTAACTTATAAAAAAAAGTTGTAGTTCTAGCATTTTCTTCCTTTTAGATATCATAAAAAAATCTATAAATCTAAAACTAAGGGTCTGTTTGGATACCGCTTATTACTGAAAACCGAAAACACTATAACAAAATTATTTTTAAATAGGTGAATAGTGCCGTAAGACCCAATTTTAATGAAAATTTTATTAAATTTCGTACTTATGAGTTCTGTGAACAGTGCATGGGACCCACTGTTTAAAACGCAAACTCGCTAAAAAGAAGTTTTCAGTGCAATCTAAATTCTCTCTAAATATACAAGCTCAAAAAAATTAGCCCAATAACAAAAATTACCAACAATAATGCTAAAAAAATTTAGTCCAATTAAGGAATTTTTTCCCAAAACAAACAACTCAAACCTTTGAAAAATTTTAAACATAATAATTTCATCTTTACCCAAATGCATGCATCAAAGTCTCACGCACGCACACAAAAAATAATTTCATCGTTACCTTCTATCAAGATATGGAGAGAAAATTCTGGTGATTTGGCTGCAGCCAAAATAACTTATTTTTCTGCCCCTCTAACACATCTGTAACGTTGAAAATCTATCTCTGTTTGATTTTTTTCCTTGTTTTTTTTCTCCTTTTCTTTTTTTGTTGGCTCTCTCTCTCTCTCTCTCTCTCTCTCTCTCTCTCTCTCTCTCTCTCTCTCTCTCTCTCTCTCTGTGTGTGTTTGAATAAAAGGTTGAATTTTATTGAATGAAAGTATAATACAGACCACAGATATGGAAAGCAGACCGACAGATCCAACAAGAAGATCTAGAGCACTTTACATCAACAAGATACAACAAACAGTCCTAGAAAACTTTACCACAAGACACAGTAAAACATTACCACAGTGTTCTTAACTTGAACAGAACCAAAACCTGAATATACAAACAAAAACCACAAGCTTCTTGACGTGGTTTTTATTTATTTATTTTTTTTTAGTATCAATCTCTGTGCTTAAATATAATAACAAAGAGAAAAAAATGTATAATGTTTTAATTTTTTTTTAAATGTTATTTTATTAATTTTAGTTGATAAATAAGTAATATTTTATTAAAAAAATTATTTCTTATATATAATGAAATAAGAACATAATTAAAAGCAAATTTACACACATTACATCTTCTGTCCTCTTGCTTTTCTTGTTAACTAAACAAGGGAATTTTTGTCCCTTCCAACCAAACAAAACGAAAGAAAATTAAAATCTCTTCTACCCCTACTCTTCCATTCTCTTCTCATTTTCTCACCTCCACTTTTCTATCTCTGTAACCAAACGATCCATTAATTTCAAGTTTTCAACATGTACAATAGGAGTTGTCCGTATGAGGTAGTCTCTCGTTTAAAAGTTTGGACAAGAGAAATGACAAACAATTATCTACATTTTGAAAGCAATATTATTGGACACGTGGAGGCAGATTTCATACGTTATTAGACAACAAAAGGTTTTTTTTCTTGAGTTAACTAGAACTCATTATAGAATTATAAATTAATAATGTAGAATATATAATTATTTCCCTCTCTATTATGATTATGCAAAATTCTAATATTAAAGACATTAGATCTGTTAACATGTATAATGTTGTGGGCTTTAGGCTCAACTAGTTTACTTGTATAACACTCTTACTTGTACTACACTCATATTTATTTGTACTGCACTCATATGCCTCCTATATAAAGGCACTAATGTATATTCTTTTAGAAAGAAATACAATACAATCATTCAGTATTTCTAACATGGTATCAGAGTCACTGCTCTGACCTTTTCTTAGCAGTCTTGTCTTTATTGGTGGTACTCTATTCTCAACATCGCTTCCGCCATCACAGCAACTGACGCAGTTTTTTGCCGTAGAACCTCTGACGTCTTCCAGTAGTTGTCCTTGGGTTCCGGACCTGCAACCACCGTTGTTGAGGAGTACCGCACCACACAGACCATTGCATTTCCTATCTCCGCCGTGCATCTTGCTCCAATAAATATTTTTCAGGTACTACAGTGATTGCCTCTTCCCGATCTACTCAATCGTGGAAACCTCGCAGTAATCGGAGCCTCCACGCGCCCTCCCGCGTCGTCCAAATCTTCTGCACTGAAGCTCATGCGCCCACGCGCTGAAATTCTTCCTCACACGCCGCCACGCGCTCACACGCCGCCACGTGCTAGACTTGCACTTGCTGATGTCAGCACTAGGTGACGTCATCACTGCCACGTCATTGCTGACATCATCGTCCATCTGCGCTGCTGACGTCATCCGCCACGTCATCATTGACCCGCGTTGTCTGACGTTGACTTGCGTTGACCTGCATTGACTTTGAAGGTTGACTGTGACCGTTGACTTTTCTACAAGGTTGACTTTTTGCAGTTCAGGTTCTCCTTACCCAGTTTTTCGCGTAGATTTCATTTTTGCAATCCATTTTTGCATTTTTTCCTTCTAAATGAGGAATAAGGACAGGTCTTCTTCCTTTTGCAACAATTGTCGCTGACAATCCAGCAAATGTTTTTGCAATTTTTGCAAATGTTTTGGCCATAATATTGAGACTTGCTATCAGCGCAATAAATCAGCTGTTTCAATTTCTGTTGCCACTATTGCTAACATTGAAAGTGTCCAACCAATGGCTCTCGTCTCTGCACAGTCTAAGTCTTTAGGTCGCATTTTCACCATGTCCACAGATGACCTTAAAAACATCATCGCCAATGTCATTCGTATGGTTGGTAATGTATCTTATTCCTCTTCTCTCTTAGCTTTATCCGGTATGTCTCCTTCCTCTTGGCTTATGGATTCTACTTGTTGCAATCACATGACACCTCACTCGTCCTTATTTTCTGAACTTAAACATGCACCACACTCTCTTACTATTCGTACAGCAAATGGTTCCACAATGTCTAGTCATAATATAGGTTCTGTTTCAACCTCCAACCTCTCAGTTTTTGGGGTCTTTAATGTTCCTGACCTTTCTTACAATTTGTTTTCTGTGAGACAATTAGCTGAGTTGGCTTATCGAATTATATTTGATTATTCTGGGTGTATTGTGCAGGATCCAAGGACGGGACAGGAGCTAGGGATCGGTCCTAGAGTTGGGCGTATGTTTCCCGTGGACAACCTTCGTCTTCCACTTATTGCTCTTGTTTCTATTGTCGCAGCTGCTGCAGTTTCTTCTATTCTTTCCCTTGCACTTTGCCATGCTCGTCTTGGTCACACATCTTCTTCTCATATACAACAATTGGCTTCTAGAGGTTTGTTAGGTTCAGTGTCTACAGAAAATTTTGATTGTGTTTCATGTTAGTTAGGAAAACAACCAGCTTTGCCTTTCAATACTAGTGAATCAATATCCACTGATATCTTTGACCTTATTCATTCTGATGTTTGGGGACCTTCCTCTATTTCTAGTATTGGTGGATCTCGATATTTTATTGTCTTTGTTGATGATTACTCTCGCTATAGCTAGATTTTTAATATGAAATATCGTTCTGAATTATTGCAAGTATATTCTAATTTTGCAAAAATGGTTGAAACTCAATTTTCCAAACGTATCAAAATTTTTTGATCTGATAATGCTCTTAAGTACACTTAATATGCTTTCCAAGCTGTTTTGCATTCCTATGACACTGTTCATCAACTAACTTGTCTAGGTACCTCTCAGCAAAATGGTAGAGCCGAATGAAAACTTCGTCATATTCTTGACACTGTTCGTGCTCTTCTTCTCTCTGCCAAAGTTCCTGCTCCTTTTTGGGGCGAAGTTGCTCTCCATGCTGTTCATGCTCTTAATCACATTCCCAGTCCTGTCATCCAAAATCAAACTCTATATGAGCGCCCTTTTGGGTCACCTCCAGACTATCACCACCTTCGCTCATTCGGCTCTGCTTGTTTCGTTCTTCTTTAGCCACATGAGCATAACAAACTTGAGCCTAGGTCAAAACTTTGTTGTTTTCTTGGCTATGGCGAAACTCAAAAGGGGTATCGGTGTTATGATCCTATTTCTCATCGTCTTCGTATCTCCCGCAATGTTGTCTTTTGGGAACATCGCCTCTTTGTCGAGTTCTCTCACTTCTGTGCTTCTCTATCTTCCCCTTCTATCTTAGATCTATTTCTAGATGAGACGCATATTTCTTCTATAGCTGCTCTTGACCCTCCTATAGCTGATCCTGATCCTCCTGTAGCTGCTCCTGATTCTTCTATTGACTTCTCTGTCCAACCACCAGATATCCTTGATCCCTTTCCTAGTTTCCCCTTTAATGAACAGTTGGAAGATGAACAGGTCGAAGACGAGCTACCCAACCCTGATTTTGGGTCCCCTGCTCCTGTTCCGCCTGAATATCATGCACAAGACATTCCACCTCGTCAGTCAACTCGGGTAAGGTCCATTCCTGCACATTTACTTGACTATCATTGTTACACTGCACGAGCCTCACACCTATCGTGAGGCTTCCACTAGCCCTTTATGGCAGATTGCAACGAAAGAGGAACTTGATGCATTATCTAAAAACCATACTTGAGACTTGGTCACTCTCCCCCTAGGAAATCTATGGTTAGTTGTAAGTGGATCTACAAGATTAAGACTCGCTCTTATGGGTCCATTGAGCGCAACAAGGCTCGTCTTGTTGCAAAAGGTTTTACACAGGAGTATGTGATTGATTATGAAGAGACCTTTGCTTTGATTGCTCGTATCTTATCTGTTTGTGCCCTCTTAGCTGTTGCTGCTGCCAGTAAATGGGATCTTTTCCAGATGAATGTCAAAAATGCATTCCTTAATGGGAATTTAAGTGAAGAAGTTTATATGCAACCTCCTCCTGGTCTCTCTGTTGAATTAAATAAAACAAGCTCCACGAGCTTAGTTTGCCAAATTCAGCTCTACCATCTCTCACTTGGGTTACATGGCCAGTCATTATGATTCTGCCTTATTTCTTTGTCGCACTGACAAAGGCACTATTTTACTTCTCTTGTATGTGGATGATATGATCATAACTGGTGATGATTTCAATGGCATTCAAGAACTTAAGGATTTTCTTAGTCAGCAGTTTGAGATGAAAGATCTTGGACATCTCAGCTACTTCTTGGGTCTTGAAATCACTCATTCTACAGATGGACTTTACACTACTCAAGCCAAGTATGCCTCTGAACTCTTGTCTAGAGCTGGACTCATTGATAGCAAGACTGTTGACACTCTAGTTGAGCTTAATGCGCATCTGACTCCCTCAGGAGGGAAACCATTGTCTAATCCCTCTCTTTACAGATGCTTAGTTGGCAGCCTAGTTTATCTCACTGTTACTTGTCCAGACATTTCCTATGCTGTTCACCAGGTGAGCCAATATCTGTCTGCTCCACGATCGACTCACTATACTGCTGTTCTGTGCATTCTTCGCTACCTAAAGGGCACTCTCTTCCATGGTATTTTCTACTCTGCTCAGTCTCCTCTTGTTCTATGTGCATTTTCTAATGCTGATTGGGCAGAAGATCCCATTGATCGCTTTCTTCTTGGTTCTTCTCTGATTTCTTGGCGAAGCAAGAAACAAGCTCATGTGGCCCGTTCCAGTACTGAAGTAGAATATCGTGCTCTTGCTGATACCACATCTAAGCTTCTTTGGCTACGATGGCTTCTCAAAGACTTAGGTATGTCTACATCCTTTGCTACTCCTCTTTATTATGACAACAAGAGTGCCATTCATATTGCTCACAATGATGTCTTCCATGAACGGAGTAAACACATCGAGATCGATTGTCATTTTATCCGTTATCATCTTGTCCATGGTGCTCTCAAGCTAATATCAGTCTCCTCTATAGATCAACTTGCAGATATCTTCACCAAGTCACATCTTACGGGACGCCTTCGTACTTTGGTTGACAACCTCAAGTTGGTCTCACATCCACCTTGAGTTTGAGGGGGGCTGTTAACATGTATAATGTTGTGGGCTTTAGGCCCAACTAGTTTACTTGTATAGCACTCTTACTTGTACTACACTCATATTTACTTGTACTGCACTCATATGCCTCATTTATAAAGGCACTCATGTATATTCTTTCAGTAAGAAATACAATACAATTATTCAGTATTTCTAACAATATCAAACATACAGATACATTCACATCTATATTGGGCTAAGAACAAAGAATCAAAGTTAAAAAAATTGATCGTTTGTTGAAGTTGATGCCCACACATCAAGTAACACATGCAAAGGGAAGTATAAGCAACAATACTAGGTAGTGGTCCATTAATTCTTGAAGTTGGTTATTTTCGATGGATACAAGAATGGAATATAAAGAAGGCAATCTTCAAAAGAAAAACATGGAACATGATTCCGTGTCCTTTTTTTTGCTATAAAAAAAAAAAAGGACACCGGAGCATGTTACATGTTTTTTTTTTTTTTTAAAAAATCAAAAAAAGGACACCGAAGCATATATGTTCCATGGTTTTCCTTTTGAGACACCGAAGCATGCTTCGGTGTCCTACACTAGGATAATTCTTGAAGACTTATATATTATCTACTTTGTACAAAGTCATTGATTGAGGACTAGAATTTAGAAGTTTAGGACATGATTCGGTATCTTTTGTTTTTTTTTTTAGGAAAAAAAAGGACACCAAACACGTTTTTCCTTTTGAGACACCGAAGCATGTTCCATGTTTTTCATTTTGAGACATTGAAGTATGCTTTGGTGTTCGACACTAGGATAATTCTTGAAGACTTATATATTATCTACTTTGTACGAAGTCATTGATTGAGGATTAGAATTTAGAAGTTTAGGACATGATTTGGATGCAAAAGTCAAGCGGGGCCGCCGAAGATAATATCAACCATTTGTTTAAGAGTCTATTTTGTATTGATTAGACATGTCTATTGCTTTCTCAAAGAAGAAAAGAAAATCAAACATGTGAAGTTCATGAGCTTGCGCAATATGCAAGGCAAAAGGAAGTTTCTCATGACTAGAGGGGAGTTTGTCCTCCTTCGATGATTCACGTTGTCCAGGCTGATTGTGTTTAGATTGTACTGTATTGAGCTTTTTTCTTTTGCTTTGTTGTCACTACAACAAAATGTATTTTTAGTGACGAAAAAATTCATCACTAAAAGTCCAGCTTTTTGTCACTGAGAACCTTTAGCGACGAAATCTGACTTTTAGTGATGAAACTCATTTCGTCGCTGAAACCCTGTCACTAAAAGTCCGATTTGTTTTATAAAAAAAAAACTTTTAGCGATGAAAATGTTTCGTCACTAAATGTTTTACTCGCTAAAAATACTATTCAGTAACGAAAATATTTTGTCACTAAAAACACCTTAGTTTAATAAATTAGTTTTAGTGACGAATAATTTCGTCACTAAAACTATGTTCGGGTACATATAGTGACGAAAAAGTTTATTTTTAAGAAAATCAAGACACATATAGCGACGAAATTTTCGTCCCTAAAACCATTTCGTACAAAATTTTGCTACATTTAACGACGAAATATTTTGTCACTTAAACAATTTTTTGTTGCTATATTTGTGATGAAAAAATTCGTCGCTAAACTTATTTTCTGTTTTTATTTTTTTCATGGCTTTGATATTAACATGTAATCTGTTATTACATTATTAAAATCGCACATTTGAATAACACATTTATTTCAACAACACATTTATAAAAAAAGATTCATACATTCCACAGGTAAAAAATAAAACAAGTATTCAATTCAAACTCCTTCCATACAATAATTGTTTGCAACACATACAATAACTCAAGATGTTTTATAACAATACAAAAAGTGAAGCATAATATAATTATAACTAACGGAAGATGTTCACATATGTCTTCAAGTAATGCCAAAACCAAATCCCCTAAAAGTCACCAATAAGAAATCTGCACAAATATAAAAACAATATAACATTAAAATCGTAAAGTAAAAACATAAACTATGTTATAAGAAACATTTCTAACAATGCATTAAGAGTAGCCATACCAATGAATTAAAATTACAACTCCTAGCTAATGTATAAGTTGTAGAAAGCAAATATAGATTTCCAAGTGTAATATAATACAATTAGTTTCAAATAATGCATCAAAAAAAGTAGTCACGCTATGTAGTGTGGGTCAATTGCTAAAATAAAGACAACTCATGCATAATGTATTCTAACATCTAAGTCTATAAGCTACTTAGATAAATTCTATCTCATTCATGAATGCACAAGTCTATTCACATTTGCAAGAAACTAAAGACACTTCGAATATAAATTTAAACCACCTTATAACACCATGCAAGCCACCCGCTTGCTCCAACACAACAACCCACCATAAAACCAATCACAAATATTACAAGTATAGAGTTTTTATAAGTATTGAAATAAATTAAAGTACTATTCATCACATCTAATCAACAAGGTCTATTCACATTTGCAAAAAACTAAAGACATTCCTAATATGAATTTAAACCACCTTATAACACCATGTAAGCCACCTGTGTAATACCCCACATAATTTTTATTTAAGAGTTTTCTTTAAAATATAATTGTTGGGCTATAGGCTTTCTTTTAATTATTATTGCAGCCCACTACCCACTAAGCCCACATCTTATAATACAAGCTACAGAATAGAGGAAGAGATAGTCAGGGTTTTATCTAAGAGGCTAAGAGGCTAAGAGGTGTTTTCCTTGGAGTTAGAGCACGTACAATTGAAGAGACAATCAGATTGGTCAAGGTAAGATTTCTCTCAATTAGAAACAAGAAAAATTAGAATTTTATTAGGTTATTTAGAAATTTGATTTTGATCCTAAGATTTATATTCTAACATTTAGATTTGCTGCTGGATTAGATGTTAGATTTGAGCCATGGGATTTCACGAATCAATATTTGGTTTAAGTCTTCCATTGGATTTGTACATATAATCCTAGATTGAAGTCAAACAATTCGGCCATTCTTCTTCCATTGAATTGGTACATATATATATATAATATAATGGATAGAAGAAGTCAAAGGTGGCCGCTGTGTTTTGCCTCTGAGACATTACCTTGAGATTATGCTATAAGTCAAATTATACGGCTATGGTTTCATTGCCTCTGGGACTTATGCTATGCCAGTGTGGTGTTATATATATATATATATATATATATATATATATATATATATATATATATATATATATATATATATATATATATTTATTTATTTATTTATTTATTTATTTATTTATTTATTTATTTATTAGGATAGCTGTAAAGGTTTCTATGGTGGATATATATATATATATATATATATATATATATATATCTAATATGGCTTGTTTGGGGTTATGTATATTAACTTAAACTCTAAAACATTAGCTGCTGCCTCTGCGTTCTGATAAATTCAAGGAAAACACATTTTTTTTGGGTAGAGATACTTTGCATTAGTGCTATCATTTAGTTTAGCAAAATATTTTACTAGTGAGTCAGTTTTTGTAGTTTAGTAAAATTTATATTTTGTAGAGGATATTGAGTAATTTCCATAATTGATTATAGGTCCGATTTAAGAGTGTCTTGAGGCTCTTTGGAGATTATTTTGCCGGGACTTTCAGAGTGATTCGAGTGCGGTAAGTAATTATGCATAATATGCACAAGTTTTGTTCTTTTGGTTCTTAGAAGTTAAAGATTTTCAAAGTTATATTTTTAAGCTTACATTTTTTTAAAAAGTTTATCAAAAAGCATTTTTACATTATTGAAAGAGAAATTTTAATTGGCTTTTACATAATGTTTTAAAAGAAATTTCGAATTTTAAATAACGTTTTGAATGTCCAAAACTCATTTAAAAGATGATTTTTAACTAAACTATTTTTTGAAAATAATTGAGTTTCAAAGTAAGTTTTCTAAAAAGATTTTTGTTTTTTTTAAAATTGTTTCAAACCAACGATTTCGAAATCATATTCTTGTTTTTCAAATGGTATTTAAGACGTTCCTTTTAGCAAACTGGATTTTCAAACTTATTCAAGAATTGTAAAAACATTTATATAAACTCTTCAATTCCTATTCGTTCTCTAAGAGAGTCAAGCATCTTTTGATTTATGTTTCAATTTGATATTGTGATATTCAATATATCTTTATTGTTGGAACAATTGTTAATATTGAGAAAATTATTATATGTTGTATAAACTTTATTGTTTGTGATATGTGACTCAAAATGAGTGTTTTTAGAATTGATCGGATATATGTGTAAATCCGCTCACAGGATTGTATGTGAGAATATGTGTTGATCCCTCACCAGTAGGGGTTAGATGTTGGTATCCGCTCACAGAATTGTATGTGAGAATATGTGATGTGTATATGTGACATTGTACTCTAATCAATTATTTGTATGTGTTTCCAAAAGACTTTAAGATATGACTATATGTGTATTAAGTGATTCTTTACATGTTTTGAAAACTATATTGGATATTTTGAGTGAAATTGTGAAATCAAACTCGTGCTTTGCTTGACTCTATTCCGTTGTGTATTTTGTATAATTACTTACTAGATGTGTGGCTCACCCCATCAATTAATATTTTCAGATTAAAGTATAGTTGGGAATTAGAACCTTTGGACCGCTTGTGAGGGGCAAGGTAGAGCGTGGAAGTTGTAGGCGGCTTCAGTGTTACTTGAAGACTCAAAATTTTAGTTACCTTTGTTTTGTAGTTCACATTTTATATAGTGGAGTTTATTTTCAATTTGTGGAGTTTTGAAAAGATTATTAGTTTTTATTATTTTTTTATTCCGCTTAGACTTTACAATATTTTGGAGATTATTATAAATTGTGGATTTTAGTTATTATAAGAGGTTCATCAGAAGCATTGTTTATTTGGAGTTTTATGGAACAATGTTTCAATAAATTATGTTTATTGAGCTAGGTAAGGTTAGCAAGTTAGTCATGCATCTAAATTCATGTTTCATGGATTTGGGTCATGACAACCCGCTTGCTCCAACACAACAACCCACCACAAAACCAATCACAAACATTACAAGTATAGAGTTTTTACAAGTATTGAAGTCAATTAAAGTACTATTCATCACATCTAATCAACAAGGTCTATTCACATTTTCAAGAAACTAAAAACACTCTTAATAGAAATTTAAACCACCTTATAACACAATGCAAACCACCTGCTTGCTCCAACACAACAACCCACCACAAAACCAATCACAAGCATTACAAGTATAGAGTTTTTACTAGTATTGAAATAAATTAAAGTATTATTCATTGCATCTAATTAACAAGGTCTATTTACATTTGTAAGAAACTAAAGGCACTCCCAATATGAATTTAAACCACCTTGTAACACTATGCTAGCCGCCCGCTTACTCCAACACAACAACCCACCACAAAATCAATCACAAGCATTACAAGTATAGGGTTTTTACAAGTATTGAAATCAATTCAATTAAAGTACTATTCATCGCATCTAATCAACAAGGTCCATTCATATTTGTAAGAAACTAAAAACACTTCTAATATGAATTTAAACCACCTTATAACACCATGCAAGCCACCCGCTTGCTCCAACATAACAACCCACCACAAAACCAATCACAAACATTACAAGTATAGAGTTTTTATTAATATTGAAATAAATTAAAGTACTATTCATCACATCTAATTAACAAGGTCTATTCTCATTTGTAAGAAACTAAAGACACTCCCAATATGAATTTAAACCATCTTATAACATTATGTAAGCCACCTGCTTGTTCCAACACAACAACCCACCACAAAATCAATCACAAACATTACAAGTATAGGGTTTTTACAAGTATTGAAATCAATTTAATTAAAGTACTATTCATCACATCTAATCAACAAGGTCCATTAATATTTGCAAGAAACTAAAAACACTTCCAATATGAATTTAAACCACCTTATAACACCATGTAAGCCACCCGCTTGCTCCAACACAACATCCCACCACAAAACCAATCACAAACATTACAGGTATAGAGTTTTATAGGTATTGAAATAGAGTTTACTTACTATGATCAAGCTATGCATACAAGTCTGATTTGTTGGCTAAGCTTTAGTCTTTGACTTTCACAAATCTAAGCCTCTTTCTATTCCCCCACAGCAACCGAAACAATCACTAACCTTGTCATTACATTCAACCAAAAACCATTAAATTTCTAATAATACTCAAACTAATAATTAAAAAAACATAATTTTGTATCTATTAAACGGTGCATTATTCTAAAATTATATATATATATATATATATATATGAGATTGGGTCAATCACACAGTTGAGTAGAGAAGTGCTTCTATGAAGTAGCCCAACAAGACCATATTGCCTCTTCCAGACTGAAATGGCTCGAACACATGAAAGCCACCAAATTGCCACCCACTCCTTGCTACCAAAGCCACCAAATACTCCAACTACAACGTACAAAATGAATATCAATATGAGTGTAGCATAAAAAGCATGGGCACAGCAATGTTGAAGTCTAAACCAAAAAATTCCAACTTGCTCTAAACATATAAAAAACCAGACTTTATTCACAAAAGCCTTAAACCCTTTTAGTTTCAAAAAACATGGCAAATTTTAACTTTGGCATTATGTCATTTCTCAATTTCTACATTATGGCATTTTAACATCTTCTTATATAAAACTCTTTCACATACAAAATGAACTAACTTGTATAAGATTACAGGGAATAATCCAAAGCATTAAAAATAAATAAATAAAACTTACCCATATTACTAATTTCATATATAAGACCCAGCAACTTCATAAGCTTTAGAGCAAAGGAACAAAAAAATTGAAAAAATGACCCAGCAACTTGTTTCCATTTTCTTTTAATCATTCGCAAAGCTTTTTTGAAGTAACTTTCTTTTTCATAGTTCCTAGAATTTATTGTTTTAAAAAAAATTAAAAAAATAAAATAAAATGCATTGTACAGAGAAGTCAGGAGGCTTACCCGATTCGGTTAGTGAATGAGTTACAAGAGTCCGAATGGGAGGTTTGAATCGTCAAGATGTCCAAATCGCGAACGGTTTTCGGCGTCGGTTGTCGGAGTCGTTGCAAATGGTTAGCAGCGATTGGGTTTAGGTTTGGGTTAGTAACGATTGGGTTTGGGTTAAAAACGATTGGGTTTGGGTTTGGGTTCAGAACCGTCGCGAATGGTTATCGGCGATGGACTGGGTTCTAATTGGCGACGGTTGTTAGAATGAAGGTGAAGACGTTAGTAACGATTGGGTTAGGGATAGTAATGATTGGGTTTGGGTTTGGGTTTGGAATCGTCGTGAATGGTTATCAACGACGAACTGGGTTCTTTTCGGCGATTGGGTTTGGGTAATGATTGGGTTTGGATTTGGGTTTGGGTTCGGAACCATCGTGAATGGTAATCGGCGATGGTTTGGGTTCCTATCGGCGACAGTTTGGATTCCTATTGGCGACGGTGAAGGTGAAGGTGAAGTCTGGGTTTTGGGATCGGGGTGGGCTAGGTTCTTTTGGCTGGGAACTTTAGACACTAAAGGCTTAGGAAAAAAATAGGAAGAAAATATAACAGGTCATGGCTATTTATAGTGGTCTTTAGCGACGAATTAGTCCATTGCTATCGCTTCCTCTTCATCGCAAAAGGTAGTTGGCTTTTATGTTTTTAGCGACAAAAGTCAATTTCGTCACTAAAGAACCCAGATTTAGTAAAGATTTTTAGAGACGAAAATCATATTTCGTCGTTATAGCATGCATTTAGTGACGAATTGTGATTTCATCGCTAAAAACATGGAAGTGCAAAACTATTATTATTTTTAGTGATGACTATTTTCCGTCGCTAATTCTTCCTTTTAGCGACGAAAGTATTTTCGTCACTAATACCATCCATAGCAATACCTATAGTGACAAAATACTTCGTCACTAAAAATTTCAACTTTTAGTGACGAAATATTTTGTCACTATAGATTAATTTTGCTGGCGCCAAAGTTTCCCTCTGCTGGCGCCTATTTTTCAGATCACAATAGCGACGAAATTTATTTTTTGTTGCTAAATGTTATAATTTTTTTCATTATTAGTGATGAAATTCATATTTCGTCACTAAAGCTATATTTTTAGCGACGAAAAATATTTCTTCACTAATTTTCATCACTAAAAATACATTTTGTTGTAGTGTGTACTTCCTTTTCTGTTTGGCAATGATATTCCAGTTGGTTGTTTCAAAAAATAAAAAGAAGAAAAGAAAAAAAGGTATGTCTATTGCTTCAAGTAGTCCAATTATAATATTGTAAAATCATTTTCATATTTGCTTTATTTATAAAGTATGTCTAATGCTCTTTCTTCTCCAAAAAAAAAAAAGTATGTCTAATGCTCTGAACTTCTTAATTATTCCGTAAAGCCTATTTATGGTTAGCCTTATTGCTATAGTCTTTGTTTATACCTGGTTAGAGTTTAGTGTAAATACAAATGAGAATAGAAAAGATGTAGCCACCTAAGACTTTATCATGTGGATGCATGTTGTCAAGTAAAATCACGTAATTTCTTTACGTTCTTTCTTTCTCTTTTACTTTTTGTTTCAGTTTTCTCTCAATCTTTATTTTCATCATGTCCAATAAGAATCGATCATATAAGGTACTCTCTCATCTAAAAGTCCAGACAGACAAGAAAGCCAAATACAAAGGCCAAGATAAATGCCAAATGTTTATCTCCATTTTGAAAGCAAGATTACTGGTCACGTGTAGGTGGAATTCACATCTTATGTGACAACAAGAATTTACTAATTGGGCTAAGTAGAACCCATTTTAAAACTTCAAAATAATGATGTATTTATACTTCTATTTAAGGGATTGCCCCTATTTGGACCGAATTTTTTTTTTGTTCCAAAATACCTCTATGTCCCTAAGTTTAAGTAGAGACAGAACTAAAGGACAACAAAGTAAAAATACATCTTTAACTTTCACTAAAACATTGCCTACAAAATAGGATTTTTTTTTTGTTCCAAAATACCTCTACACCCCTAGGTTTAAGTAGAGACAAAACTAAATGATAATCTGGTAAAAATACATGTCTAACTTGCACTAAAATATTGCTTACAAAATAGGAATGTTCTTCCACTAACCCACTTCTTCAAAGTAACTATATGTTTATTGTTTTGTTTTTTTTAAAAAAAATAGAAAAACAAGTTAACTCTCTAATACACATTCTCATCTACACACTCCACACCCTCCATTCAGTTTTTCAAATTTTCTTTTACACCTCTTTTTCTGTTCCTTCCCTTGCACGCTCATTTCTCTCTCAATTGCAAAACTACACACTTCAAACTTCTCCCTCCAAAAGTTAACTGATGGTTGTAGTGTGGAACCTGTTATGAGATTCAAGTTTGCAAAGTCCAAACCTTAGAATCATGGATTACCCAATCTAAAAGGTATGATGTTTTTATTGCGATTTTGTTTTGGTGGTAAATCACTGGTATTTTATGAATGCTGATTTAGTGTGCCATTTGTTTGTTTGTTTTTATTTTTTATTGAGTTTATAATATAGGGTTTTGCTTTGATGGAATTTTTTTTTTTGGATTTTCACATTGACCTTCGTTCAGCAATCAGCATGTAATCTTGAATTTTTTTTTTCTTTCAAGTTTTACTTATTTTCTTAGAAATCTGAGATTTACGGAGAGAATGAGAGCTTTTTAGTTCTAAGCCTGAGATTCAAATTATTAACATTTATTAAAAAAAAAATATTTCGATCATTGCCGACAAAATAGGAATGCTCTTCCATTGACCCACTTCTTCAAAGTAGCTATATGTTTATTGTTTAAAAAAAAAAACGTTAAATCTCTAATACATGATCTCATCTACACACTCCACACCCTCCATTCAGTTTTTCAAATTTTCTTTTGCACCTCTTTTTCTATTCCTTCCCCTGCACGCTCATTTCTCTCTTAATTGCAAAACTACACACTTCAAACTTCTCCCACCAAAAGTTAACTGATGGTTGTAGTGTGGAACCTATTATGAGATTCAAGTTTACGAAGTCCAAACCTTAGAATCATGGATTACCCCATCTAAAAGGTATGATGTTTTTATTGCGATTTTTTTTTTTGGTGGTAAATTACTGGTATTTTATGAATGTTGATTTTGTGTGCCATTTGTTTGTTTGTTTTTATTTTTATTGAGTTTATAATATAGGGTTTTGCTTTGATGGAATTTTTTTTTGGATTTTCACATTGACCTTCGTTCAACAATTAGCATGTAATCTTGATTTTTTTTTTCTTTCAAGTTTTACTTATTTTCTTACAAATCTAAGATTTACGGAGAGAACGAGAGCTACAAACGTTTATAAAAAAAAAAATAGAAGAGCCTCTGAACACGCATATGAGCGCGTGTGAGTGCGTGTTCAGAGGCTAGTATTATTTTAATAAGTTGTATGGTAAAATAAAACTATTGGTGTAGAGTGTTTTGTAAAGTAAGAAGGTAAAGTAGATAAAGTAACTAAAAATTATATATTTTTTAGCAACCTTGCTATGAATGCTCTAATTCACCGACTTTTATATTGTCCATAACTATTGCGTGCCGTACATCTAGCCTCAAAATAATGCATCAAGTTCCGTATTTTTGCACACAATACGTAAGCCACAAGTAAATTTAATTATTATGCACGTACGCGTATTGTACGGGTACAATACATGTACTTGCTAACTAAGGTTGTTTATGGAAATAGACTTGGAATCTTGTCTCCTTATCAAAGTGTTTGATACCATTAGAAAGAGTTTAGTAATCATCCACTTAAAAATGCAAAAAGAATTATTCCACCTTTGTCATTCTTCCTTATGAACTACCAGTGAGCGAGGGTTTTGAGTTATAAAAAAAAAAAAATGTCTTTGTATCTGGAATGCAGTGCCCTTTTTGTCTTTTAACACACATGTGGATGTAGTTTTAACCCTATGTTCAAATTTTGAACATAAGGTGGAAATTGTCGCTAATTTTTTTCCTTATTTACTAAACATTTTTTTTGGTTTAGATTGAACTTGCATTATGTAAGTTTAAGAATGCTTTTAACATTATGGTATTTAAAGAGATGTTAAAGAACTAAGTAAAAAAAGAGATACTACGTCCGCAACATTTTCACAACATTTTTATTACAAATTACAGTTGGTTAGTTGTTATTGGTTCTCATTTGAACCTACCATTGAAATTACTTTTTTACATCACCAATAACAACTAGTAACAATTTGCCACATAGAATTTGTTGTGAAAATATTGTAAAAATGTTGTGGATATATCATTTTTCAAATAAAAATATTTTACATATATAATAATTTCATGCAGGGGTTAGAAGCTAATATCCTCAAAAAGCGCATGCATTGGAAAATTCAATATCCACCACACTCCACACGGCAATATAGAGTGTGTTTGGATAAAACTTATTGCTGAAAACTGAAAACACTGTAGCAAAATAATTTTTAAATGCGTTAAAAGTACTGTTCATGCCAAAATTACTGTTCATTGGCCTAAAATCACTGTTCATGGCCAATGAACAGTGACAGACGCGCTTGAAAAAAAAAAAAAAAGAAAGAGCCCAGACGTGGACGTGGACGCTCAAACGCGCTATCCAATCCTCCTCATAATGTCATAATTTAAGCATAGAACTCATATGTAGATACTACATCGAGTTTCTGCATGTGTAAAATCAACTTTTGGGTCCACTTGGTAGCATGTAAATAGTCGTGTTAAGATAAAGATATATTCCATCTTGAAGCATCAATCCAAGCTTGTTCTCCTCTTTTTTCCGTTTCTAATTTCTCCAGTTAAGGTCACTTCCTTCTGAAGAATACAAATTGAAACCAAAATTTCAATTTGATTCTCTATCAATGAACTGACCTCTTATATGCCTTACCTTGGGTTTTTGTTGGGTATACTGTATACATGTAAGAGTAAAAATACCATAAAGTAAAGAATTTTGAAGAATATTTTATGTAACATGGTTGTATTTAAATTACAAACTTATTTTTTGGGGTTAAAAATAGGAATAGACTTAGGATTTCAAGTTAGGAGGGCCGAAGTATAACAAAAAAAATAACTCTAAATAGGCATTCATATAGTATTAATAAACTATCAATTAAAACAAATAAACAAGAGTATTTTTTTTAATATGCAATCATCTACTAACAAAGACAAAAAATAAAAATAAAATCCCACGAAATAATATTGTTTCTTAATACTGGATTGACTAAGATTTTTATTTTATTTTTTAAGTTTTTTTTTGTTAAGTTTTTGGATTGGGTAATTGTTAGATGGACTAGACTAGCTTATAGACTAATTAGAGAAAAAGAAGGCCCAAAAAATTGAAAGAGAAGGGCCAACTACAGAAATGAAAATTATAACTAGTAAAAAAAATCTTAGGACCAGGAGGGCCGGGCCCCCCTTGGGTTTGTCCCTAGTGATATATAATTGTTTTGCTCTATTATCCTTATGGAAAATCCTAATATTGAAGACAACGGATTAAACATAGACAAAATTCACATCCATATTGGACTAGGAACAAACAATCAAAGTTACAAGGATTTGATGGGAATAACTTGGAGGGGCACTGCCCTATGTAAGGTAAGCCCAAACGTCTCACCCATGTCCATGTCTTCTGGCCTCATCTCATCTAGGAGCTTCCAAGCCAAGTAGTGAACAAGAGAAGCTAACATAAAATGCACCATTCTGTTAGCTAATGGCAATCCAAGACATATCCTTCTTCCAGCACTAAAGGGAATTAGCTCAAAATCTCGGTCTTCAAAGTCAATATCTTGCACTAAAAACATTTCGGGCATAAATAAATTTGGGTTTCGCCATATGCTTGAGTCCCATTGCCCACACATTTATTAGCATTTGTGCATTTTTGGGGCACGATAAAGCCACATACTTCTACATTTGTTTCAGCCTCACGGGGAACTAGAAAAGGCATTAGATTGTGCAATCAAAAAGTTTCTTTCACTATAACTGGAAGATAAGGGAACTTTGAGATGTCTGATTCTTACACGTCCATCCTTGCCTAGGACTTCTTTAAGTTCATCTTGGGCTTTTGCACTTTTTTCGGGTTGTGTAATAACACTGCCATTACACATTCCACTCTGTGCTTAATGTTGTTGCGATCCTGCTAGAAGAATAAGTCTAGTGCCACAACTCGCCTCTATGGCGAGTTGTGGTTGGTGGAGGGGTGTCCCTACATGGACCCACCATCTCCCCTCCACCAACCACAACTTGCCACATGGGTGAGTTGTGGCACAAGTTGTGGCCCTAGACTTATTCTTGCTAGAAGCATGTCCTACAATAAAGTGTATGAGAATTGATTGCCTAAGTTAATAGCCTATTGTGATTAGTGCATAATACAAATAGTTTAAGTAATGAATCCAAATAAAAATAATGCCGATTGGATTGCAACAAAATATGTTAGTAATTTTCAGTCCTCAACATTACCAATGGTGCTAAAGGTTAAGGCCTACAAACCAACCAAGATCCCAAGGAGTAATAGTCATCATTAGGTTGTTGAAGCTATTTGAGGATGGAAACTGGTCATGCAGAGTGACTTGCATTCATTCTTACTTTAAATATTCTGTGAACTTCACAAATTTCTGAACTGTTTGAACACATAAATGATAGACTTGATCTTTTTCAAGATAGTTACTTGCATAATCACAAATAGTTAGAAGCCAAGAAAAAGATTACTCATTTCCTGAAAGTACTCATTTTCCTCCATTTTTTTTTTTTTGGTTTGTTCTCTCTCTCTTAAAAGGTTGAATTTTATTGAATGAAAGCATAATACAGACCATAGATATAGAAAATAGAAACTAAAGCAGACAAACAGATCCAACAACAAGATCTAGAATACTTTACATCAACAAGACACAACAACAGTCCTAGAAAACTTTACAAAAACAAGACATAACAAAACATTACCACAGAAAAATGAGTTTTTCACTTTTTTTAACATAAGAGTAAATTTAAACAAATTACATTTTCTATTTTTCACTTTTTTCTCAGTAAAAAACAATGAGTTTTTCATCCTTTCCATCTGAACAAAACATGAGAAAAACTAAAATTTCTTCTATCTCTCTACTCTTTCATTCCTTCCCCATTTTCTATCCACCACTTTAATTTCAAGTTTTCAACATGTGCAATAGGAGTTGTCTATATATATGAGCTAGTCTCTCGTCTAAAGTTAGGACAGACAAAAAAAGCAAATAGAAAGACCAAGATAAATGCCAAACGATTATCTCCATTTTGAAAGCAATATTACTGGGCACGTGTAGGCAGAATTCGAACCTTATTAACAACAAAATATTTTACAAACTGAATTAATTAGAACCCAGTATAGGACTACAAACTAATGATGTACAATATATAATTATTTTCCTCTATTATGATTATGGAAAATCATAATATTGAAGACAATCGATTAAGCCCAGATAAATTCACATCTATATTGGGCTAAGAACAAACAATCAAAGTTACAACAGAGTGCTTGCGGCTGGCTAGCTAGATTGGATGTGAGCATACGAATTGATGCCCACACATTCAAAGGGAAGTATCAACAACAATACTAGGTAGTATTCCATTAATTCTTGATGTTGGTTTATGTTTCTTGGGTTTATATTTTCGTTGAGAATATTAAAGAATACACTCTAAAATGATAAACATGGAACATGCTTCGGTGTCCTAAAGTACAATAATTCTTGAAGATTTATCAGACATGTCTAGTGTCTAGTATCTACATTGTACGAAGTTAGGAAGAAAAAAAAAAAGATATGGACTTTAAATGCAATGATATGGTACATGTATCTATACTATTTGTTTAGAACATAATTCAGATGAAAAGTGTTAAAGAAAAGATTCTAGAAACTGCTTTGAGAGAAACTATTTCACTTGAATTGATCAAAAGTGAAAAACTGATTAATTTACACTAAGGCTTTGCCTTATATACACGCTACAGAGAAAGGAGGGAAAGAAAGAAGTCTAACTAACTATTAACAAACTAACTTCCTAAGCAATCCGTATTTGACAGCTATACAATACTTAAACAATCTCACGTGCCAGTCACTTAAGTAAAATGCCACCGTTTGATTTTAACTTCCCTTTCTTTCTTTCCTTATAAACTTTGTCGTTTTGCTCTGGCTTTACATCACTGCAATTGTGCTCTTGTTGTTTCTTCTTTACTGTGTTGCCTTCCTTCATGCCTTCTTTCTTGACTAAAGTCTCAACACTCCCCCTCAAGTCATGATCCACAAGATCATTGACTTGACTAGTTGAAGTCTTCAGGCTTGGTGAGTAAAATATCAATTAAACCCAAGCAAGTGACCAATTTGCTAAAGGCTGGTAAAGATGTCTACTGTTTGAAATTGACTTGAAACATAAAAGGTTTTAATCACACCCTCTATTATCTTGTCTCTCACCAAATGACAATCAACTTCTATATGCTTTGTTCTCTCATGGAAAACGGGATTAACTACGATATACAATGTAGCCTAGTTGTCATAAAATAGCTAAGCACTACTTGTATGATCAACCCTTAAGTCTCTCAATAATTACAAAACCCAACAATTTCACAGGTTGTAGTAGCCGTTGCCCTGTACTCTGCCTCTACTGATGACCTAGAGACTGTGCTTTGCTTTTTGGACCTCCAAGAGATTAAAGAATCCCTTAAAAACACACTATAGCCTGTGATAAATCTTCTGGTATCAAGGCAACCTGCCCAATCCGCATCACAAAAGGCTTTAACTTGCATTGTTGAGTTGCTAGAAAAGAACAAGCCTCTGCTTGGTGTACCCTTCAAATGCTGCAGTACGCTATTGATAGCCAACATATGAGGTTCTCTTGGTTCAACTAGAAATTGACTCAACCTATGCACTGCATAGGTGATGTCAGGTCTGGTCAAAGTAAGAGAGAGCAATCTCCTAATCTGCTTTCTGTACTGACTTGCATCATGAAGAAGCTTTCCTAAATCCTTTGAAAGATGCAAAATTTGTTCCATTGGAGTTCTAATTGGTTTATACCCCAAGAAGCCTATGCCTTGCAAAATCTCCAAGCAATACTTCATTTGGTTTAGACTTATACCCTTGTCACTTCTAGCAACTTCAAGACCCAAAAAATACTTCAAGGAACCCAAGTCTTTTAAGCCTAACTTGGTGTCAAGTAAATGCTTCAAGTCAGTAATACAACCAGGGTCATTGCCAGTAAGCAAAATATCATCTACATATACTAATAAAAAAGTGAAAGAAGAACTTTTAGTTTAGGTAAAGAGGGAGTAGTTTGCCTTGGATTGGACAAAGCCAAAATTCAACAATGTATAGGAAAATTTGGCAAACCATTGCCTTGAGGCCTGTTTCAAACCATAGAGACTCTTGTTGAGTTTGTAAACCAAAGGACCACAACTAGGATTGGAAACACACTCCCCCTTGCTGTGAAAACCAGGTGGAAGACTCATGTAAATTTCCTCATCCAAATCACCATGGAGGAAGGCATTATTCACATCTATTTGATGACGAAATCACCCTTTCACAGCAGCCAAAGATAAGACCATTCTGACAAAAACCAACTTAGCTACAGGAGAAAATGAGTCAGTGTAATCAAGGTCTTCCCTTTGTGTATACCCTTTCGCAACTAAATGAGCTTTATGTCTCTTAATAGAGCCATCAGACTTATACTTAGTCCTATAGACCCACTTGCAACCAATAGGAACCTTACTAGGAGGAAGAGTGGTTAAAGTCCATGTATTAGTGAGTTCTAGAGCATCAATTTCCTAATCCATAACAGCTTTCCAATCAGGAAATTGGACAGCCTCATTGAAGGAAGTAGGGTTTGGTGAGGTGGAATCAACTACCATGACAAATTGTTTATAGTTCTTACTGAGATTGGAATAAGTAAGACAAGCAAATATGTCATAAGGCATGCCAGATGAAGGTTTAGAAGAGACAGGTATTGAAGAGGCAGACTTGCAAGAATAGTCTTTTAGGTAGCAAGGAGGGTTATGTATCTTGGAGGACTTTCTGGGGGCAAAGGAGAATTAGGCTTAAGGACAGACATAGGAACAAGGCCATGCTCAGAATCAACAATAACAAGAGTAACATGTGGGGATTGAGAATGTGATTGAGAATCAAGAATCTGATCTGCAGAAACAGTGTCTGCAGAATCAGGGAATGAAACACTACTATCATGTAAAAAAGATGAATTAGAAATAGAAAAATCTGAAACAAAATGAGGGAAAACAAAAGAATTAGAAGTAGAATTATAAGTGGTAGGATCAGAAAAGTTTGAGGAAGGAGGACTAGATGCAAAAGGAAAAACATTTTCATAAAAGATCACATCCCTAGAAACAAAAATGGAGTTAGCCTAGGAAGAGGTGGTGCTAGTAGTAGCAATAGCATTGGTCAGTGGAGACAAGACAGATGCAGCTTGGTGAGAAGTCTAAGATGCATTAGCATTAGCTTCCATGCAGCTTGGTGAGTTGTTCACACTGACTCTGAGTGATAGGACACTGAGGTGCATTGAATTGGGACTATGGCATGGACAAATGAGGTTGTGGTGAGCAATGCATCAGATTAGGTTGATTGGGAAAACCTTGCATAGGCTGAGAAGTAAAATTCCCAAATCCACCATTGTTGCAAAAGAAACTTCCAAGATTGCCATTGCTAGAAACCTGATTAGCAGATGCCTTCCCTTTGTGCCTATAGCCTGGAGGATATCCATGCAATTTGTAGCACTTATCAACTACATGACCAACAAGACCAAAATAAGTGCACACAAGCCTCTCCTTCTTTGAATTACCTTTCTTTACACCTTGATCTCCATGATTCACACCCTAATTCCACCCTTGATGACCTTGAAACCCCTTAGGATTAGAATTATAAGCATACAGAGCTGTTGGCTCAATGACCAAATCAGCTTGACCAACTTGCCTATGTTTTCTTTCTTGTAGGATAAAAAAATAGGCTTTGTTCGAAGCAGGTAGTGGCTCAGTGATCAAGATTTAACTAGTAACAGTGGAATAACCGTCATTGAGTCCCATAAGAAAATGAAAAACTTGATCCTTATGCTGAGTTTTTAGTTTATTTTGTTGAGAACCACAAGTACAAGTAGAGAAAGATTGATAATGCACAAGTTCATCCCACAAAATCTTAATTTCGGTGAAATAAGAACTCACCGATAAAGAACCTTGTGAAAGCTTCAAAATTTCTTTCTAAATGCCAATGAATCTTGGAACATTTCGTTGTGAAAACCTATCACGCATATCAATCCACAAATCCCTTGTAGTGTGAATGTACATGACACTAGTAGCAAGATCCTTGCTCAAGGAATTTACCATCCATAAAAGAATCGTGGTGTTTGCTCTGTGCCATGCATTGTACAAAGGATGAGAAAGATTGGGTGTAGGAATTGAACCATCAAGAAAACCAAATTTTTTTCTACCACTCAGAGATAGAAACATAGCCCTTGACCAACTGAGCTAATTTTCTGGACCAATTAATGGTTGAGAAGCCAGAACAACATCTGATGGTGGAATGAAATAAGGGCTTGAAGGAGTAGTATTCACATTATCCATTGAAGGTGCTTGATTGGATGATCTATGATTTGCAGTATTCGAAGTATTGATGGGAAGGGTTTCAGAATCTAAAGCAGTGTTGGAAGCAGAAGCCATTGTTAAGCTATTGAAGCTCTGATACCATGTTAAAGAAAAGATTCTAGAAACTGATTTGAGAGAAACTTTTTTACTTGAATTGATTAAAAGGGAAAAACTAATTAATTTACACTAAGGCTCTACCTTATATACACGCTATAGAGAAAGGAGGGAAAGAAACAAGTCTAACTAACTATTAACAAACTAACTTCCTAAGCAATCCATATTTGACAGTTGTACAACACTTAAACAATCTCACATGCCAGTCACTTAAGTAAAACGCCACCATTTGATTTTGACTTCCCTTTCTTTCTTTCCTTATAAACTCTGAAATTTTGCTCTGGCTTTACATCACTGCAATTGAGCTCTTGTTGTTTCTTCTTTACTGTGTTGCCTTCCTTCATGCCTTTTTTCTTGACTTAAGTCTCTATTAGGACATATATGAATCATGTTAAGAACATATGTCATTTAGAATTGGCTAATCCTTTGAAAAAAACACACTTTACTTATAATTGGGTAGATCTAGGATGTGTTTAATACTTCAAGGAACAAAAGTTCAAGTCCAAGTGTTAAAGTCATGCAAATCGATCTAAGAATTAAGTGAAGAAGTCTTGGATTTTAAAGCTCGATAGCTAGCTTCACAGATGGTATCTATCAAGGTTTAAAAGGAAACTTTTGCCTGATGCTCAACAACTACTTGATAGATAATCTATCTATTGAGATTTATGAAAATCAGTTTTTCAGATCTGATTTCACGCATATCCATGTGTATATGTTTAGGCTTTCTTTTCTCACAACCCTAAACATATATAAAGATTATTTTAAAGGCCGTCTCAATTGATGCAAGTAGATGAAACTTGATGCAAAGGTTTTGTTCAAGCAAATTGTGACCAGAGACATAAGTTGCTCTAGTTCATCTTTCTCTTGAAGAAGCTTCTGCGTTTGTACACTGTAGGGTTTTGTAACCAAGGATTTTCATGATCTTCATCGTGTTGATGAATTGAAGAACTATGCAACCAACATCCTTCTCAAGTTGGTGGTTAGTCACATACTTGGATCCGTGCATTGATTGTCAAAGCTCGAATTTGTGTTAAAACACAAGAGCTTGTTTAGACCCCAAATTAAAAGATTACGACTCGGTTAATTTTACTCTAACTTAAACTAAGTACAGAAACAAGAGTAAATGTGTGCAATGAACTGATACTACTCTAGTGCATAAACATGAAAAACAAACAATAAAAGTAAAGCACAGAAGTAAGGGAAGAGAGATGCAAACACAAGATAACAGGCCGATGTGTTATCGAAGAGGAAATCGAAGAACTCGGTGAAAAACCTCTCCGCCGCCCTCCAAGTGGTAAATCGATCCACTAGATAATAAAATTGGAGTACACGGATAACAAAAGACCCTCTAAGCCTAGTCTATCTAATGTACTTGAGCCCTTCAAGCTCCTGCTACTAACGGATTTCACGGAGTCATGTCTTCTCTAGCTTTCCGGATCCCGCAATACGCTCGATTGCATCTGTCAAGCCTCACCGGCTTCTTTTGGCAAATCTCCAAAGTTTCCCAAGCTCCAAAACACTCTCTACACTCTGAAAATGGTGTGGGTTGTGTTTAGGTACAAATCTCCTTTCAAGGTATGGCAATGGGAGAGGGAAGGAGAAGAGGCTACAATGATTTCTCACTAAGGATGGGTAGCTCTCTCTCTAAAAGATGGGTGTGTGTGTTGTTGAAAACCTATCTAGGGTTTTTTTCTCTAAATTGCCTCCTTACACATTTATTGGTAATGAGGGTATATATAGTATGGGTGAAGGATAAGAAAGTCACACTTAAAAAACCTCCATGTAGAGAGTTTCGCGGGTATCTCATGGGAAGGCCTTACTCGCGAGACACTCGTGAAATCCTTTAGGCTGGCATGACTCTTCAGCTTCCAACATGTGCTTCTCACGTGCCCTTTTCACGAGAACCCTTCTTGCGAGCTACTCACAAGCCAATCGCGAAAATGCATTGATTCTTCATTTCAAGCTTGATTCTTCACCAACTTAATACTAAACCCAATACAATAAAATCTCACAAAGTACAAGGAACAAAATTAAAGTAATTACAACACTTTTTGTCATACAATAAAGCCACCATAAAATATAGTTGTAAATCACAACTTTACAATCTCTCCCTTTGGCTATTTCATGACAAAACACCCTATAACAAACTCTAGACTTAAATGTGAGTTTGGGAACAATGACAAAGCTCACTCACACCTAAATCTAGAAGCTGTGAAGCACTTGGAACATATATACCTGTAACCTGAAACACTTGCACAAAACACATTAGACCCTCAAGGTAAATCAAGTGATAAAAGGACAAGTATAATGTAACAAGTAAAAAACAATCAAGTAAACACGATATAAAACATATGATCAACTTGACCATACACATGACAGTCATATGGAAATGACTACAATGATCACATAGCAAAGCAAATGATCATCCGAACATGCAACCATTAAAGCACAAAGACATAAAGATATATGCATGTCCAACACAAAACCAATGCAAAACACCAAAGTATTTGCATTAAGGATACAAGATCCAACAAAGGCACAAGTATGTTCCAACACATAGACACGATGCAATGAGACAAAGCATAGATACTAAATATAACTCAAAGCACCATAAAGTAACGAGAAAACAAGCATAAAGTAAAAAAAAAAAAAAAAAAAAAAAAAAAAAGGCAAAACAAGGTTTTCTCATAAAAGTTGTGTTCTCCCCCTTAGTATATGCATCTTCCCTATGGCTTTCTCTCCCTACGAATGTGCATGAGGTAAAATTTCTCCCCCTCAAAATGTACATATGAGTCATATAGAAATGATGAAACACACCGATATACTCTCTGGTATACACTCTCCCTTTTTGTCACGAATAGACAAATAAATCAAGAGGAAAGAGGGAAAGAAAAGAAGATATGAACAAGGTAAAAAACGATGGATGAGGGGTGCAAGATGAATGAGAAAATGAAGCTCAAACAAAAGATTAAAACATCTTAAAGACACAATGCTATAAAGCATAAAGTAAACATGACCTGCTAAGGATGATGAAACTCACATGTGATACACATAACACAAGTGATTAAACTTTTTGAAGATTTTTCAATTTTTATGATTTTTTGAATTTTTCAACACACTCAAAAACATAACATGAAAGTAAGATCAACAAAAGCAATAGATACAAATAAATGCAAGATACAAAAAAAAAATGCATGAGGGATCCTACAAAGATTGAAAGAATTAGATCAAGGACTAGAAAAGCAAAAACTCAACCACAGGAATCCTTCCTCATCTAAACGAAACGATTGTTTGGAATGAGTGTCTCATGAGAAGTGAGACGAGGGTTGGAAGAATGAAAATCGGAGATTCACATAGACAAGGATGTAAGAACATCAAAAACTTTCTTTAACAACTTACCATTTTCTCCTAAAACCAGTTTAGCATTTAAAGCACAACTTCTAAAATGCTCAAGTTTTTCTTTTCTTTTGATTCTTTTAAGAACATGAAACTTAGAGCAATGAGGTCTAAGATGACCAAAGGCACTATAATGGTGACAAACAATGTATTTAGGTCCACTAGGCTTTTTGGGAGGGGATCTAACAACATGATTTTGTTCTCTCTTCAACTTGGGACATTGTGGTCTTATGTGACCAATCACATCGCAATGGTGGCAAGTTGGAACAAACTTAGATCCATCCAAAACCTTAGATTAAGACCTAAACGGAGGCTTTGGCTTAAGAGCCTTTCTCTTCACTTTTTGATTTCTTTTGTGTGGAGGAATGTACATCTATTTGTCCTTTGAGGTAGAACACACAATAGGCACAAAATCAGGTACCACAACATGATTGCAACAAATATTTTCATCATTTTTAACACTCGATTCAGTAATCAAACACTTGGCATGTATTTTAAGAGATTCATTTTCACATTTTAGATCATCAACAAGTTTGTTAGACAAAACAAGTTTGGCATCCAAGTCCATATTCAAACATTCAAACTCTTTCAGCTTTTCAAGAGAATTTTCAGCAAGCTTCTTATACTTTTTAACCAATTTATTGGATTCATTAAGCTTAGCAACGAACTCATCCTTTTCACTAGTGAACTTGCTCAAATTCTATGAAATTTCTTAACCTTTTTCTTCAAGAGTTTGACATTTGGAATATCAACAACAGCACACATGGATTCATGTAACATGTCATCAAAATATTGAGAATTAACACTCATAAAGGCATTTTCACAAACACATGGCATGTTACAATCAACAATATCCATAGAAGCATACAAAACACTATCCATAGCAAAACACACAAAGGGTCAAGGATCACACTTAGGTAATGAAACCATAACAAGTGTACTCGCTCTGATACCAATTGAAGGCTCACATTTGTGTGAAAACACAAGAGCTTGTTTAGACCCCAAATTAAAAGATTACGACTCGGTTGATTTTACTCTAACTTAAACCAAGTGCTGAAACAAGAGTAAATGTGCACAATGAACCAATACTACTCTAGTGCATAAACATGAAAAACAAACAATAAAAGTAAAGCACAAGAGTAATGAAAGAGAGATGCAAACACAAGATAACACGTCGATGTGTTATCGAAGAAGAAACTGAAGAACTCGACAAAAAACCTCTCTGCTGTCCTCCAAGCGGTATATCGATTCACTAGAGAATAAAGTTGGAGTACACAAATAACAAAAGACCCTCTAAGCATAGTTTACCCAATATACTTGAGCCCTCCAAGCTCCTGTTACCAACTGACTTCACGGAGTTGTGTCTTCTCTAGCTTTCCGGATCCCGCAATACGCCTGATTGCATCCACCAAGCCTCACCGGCTTCGTTTGGCAAATCCCCAAAACTTTCCAAGCTCCAAAACACTCTCTACACTCTGAAAAGGGTGTGGGTACATATCTCCTCTCAAGGTATGGCAATGGGAGAGAGAAGGAGAAGATGCTACAATGATTTCTCACTAAGGATGGGTAGCTCTCTCTCTAAAAGATGGGTGTATGTGTTGTTGAAAACCTATCTAGGGGTTTTATCTCTGAATGGCCTCCTTACACATTTGTGGGTAATAAAAGTATATATAGTATAGGTAAAGGGTAAGAAAGTCACATTTAAAAAACCTCCATGCAGAGAGTTTCATGGGTATCTAGTGAGAAGGCCTTACCCGCAAGACACTCGCGAAATCCTCCAGGCTGGCACGACTCTTCAGCTTCCAGCATGTGCTTCTCACGTGCCCTTTTCGCGGGAACCCTTCTTGCTCGCTACTCGCGAGCCAATCGCGAAAATGCACTGATTCTTCATTTAAAACTTTATTTTCACTAACTTAATACTAAACCTAATACAGTAAAATCCCACAAAGTACAAGGAACAAAATTAAAGCAATTATAACATTTTTTGTCATGGAATAAAGCCAACATAAAACATAGTTGTTAATTACAACTTTACAGATTGGTTAATCACATACTGGGAGCCGTGCATTAAAAATGAGAGATTATCACTGCAAAACAAGTCTAATTGTGTATTAGGGTAAGGGTTCAACTGTAGGTTGGTATAAGATATTGAGATTTCTTTACTTGTAATCGCTTGTTGTGATAATAATGGATTCTCGACCTTAAAATCACCCGATAGAGTTTTTGCCTCAGAGATTTTCTCTATTCGTAAACAAATCACCGTGTCAACTTTATTTTTCGCTGCATATTAATTTAGTTGGTAATTTATTTGTGCTACCAAGCGTATTGCATGTTAATCGGATTAATTAATTAACTTGGCTAATTAATTGGTTAATTTATCACAAGGGGTCAATACATTCTTGGCCTGTTAGACTCAACAAAAAATTTAAGTGATCCCTTAATTAGAAGATTTTGCTATTGAAGGGATCCAAATTGTCCTGTAAAAGTGGTTTCGTATTCGCTTTATGTGATTTAGTATGTTTTATGCTTCAAGTGGTCCATTTGTATTGAAAAATCATTTTCGCATTCGCTCTATTGATTTAGTATGTCTAATGCTCCGAATGGTCCAATTATATATTGCAAAAGCCATCTAGGGCTAACCATGTTGCTGTAGTCTCTATTTATACCTGCTTAGAGTTTATTGTAAATACAATTAAGAATATAAAAGATGTAGCCACTTAGAACTTTATCCCATGGATGCAAGCTTTCAAGCTGAATTATGTAATCTCTTTGTGTTTTCTCCCTCCCTTTTACTTTTTCTTCCATTTTATCGCCATCTTTAAATTTATCACGTCCAATTCCATATGAGGCAGTCTCTCGTCCAAAAGTTTAGACAGACAAGAAAGACAAATACGAAGGCCAAGATAAACGCCAACAATTTTCTCCATTTGAAAGCAAGATTACTAGGCACGAGTAGGTGGAATTCGAACCTTATCTGACAACAAATGAGTTTATTAGTTGAGTTAACTAGAACTCATAATAGAATTACAAACTAATGGGGCACGATATATAATTGTTTTCCTTTATTATGCTTATGCAAAATCCTAACAATGGAGAAATTAGGGTAAACACACAGAAAAATTCACATTTATATTTGGTTAAGAACAGACAATCAAAGTTATAAGGATTTTATAGGAATAGCTTGGAGGGGCACTGCCCTATGTAAGGTAATCCCAAACGTCTCACCAATGTCCATGTCTTCTGGCCTCATCTCATCTGGGAGCTTCCAAGCAAAGTGGAAGAAGAGAAGCTAACATCAAGTGCACCATTCTGTTAGCTAATGGCAATCTAGGGCATATCCTTCTTCCAGCTCCAAATGGAATGAGCTCAAAATCTCGGCCTTTAAAGTCAATGTCTTGCGCTAAAAACCTTTCGGGCATAAATGTTAGAAGTTAAACTTGTTTGTAATTAATCCTTCATAAATAAGTGAGTTTCATAAGTTAATGTAGTGGGAAGTTTATTGAAGTTATGTGTGAGATTTATGAATGTGAGAGTTAGAAAATAAGTGTAGTGAGAGTTAAAGGTTGGATGGTGTACTATATAAACCCATTCATCCGTCAAGTTCTAAGCAAGAGTTGAAGAGAAATACAAAACCTTAAAGAGTTCTAACTCTTCCCTCTCCACTCTCTCTCTCTTTATTTAATTTGTGAGTGTGAGTCTTTTCTACACACTAAATAGTGTGTGGATATTTGTGAGAGTAATTGAGGAAAGGCCCATCAATATTTTGTTTTATTTCCAACAATAAATACATTTGGATTTTGCCATACGCTTGAGTCTCGTCCCATTGGCCACACATTTATTAGTATTTGTGCATTTTTGGGCACAATGAAGCCACACATTGCTACATTTGTTTCAGCCTTACGGGGTACGAGAAAAGGCACAAAGGATTGTGCAATCCAAAAGTTTCTTTCACTATAGTTTTAAGATAATGGAACTTTGAGATGTCTGATTCCTGAACGTGCCCATCCTTGCCTAGGACTTCTTTAAGCTCATCTCGAGCTATTGCCATTTTTTCCGGGTTGTGTAATAACACAGTCATTGCCCATTCCACAGTGCTTGATGTTGTGCCGATCCCTGCTAGAAACAAGTCCTACAATAAAGGAGTATGAGAATTGGTTGCCTAAGTTTATGGCCTATTGTCATCAGTGCATGATACAAATAGTATGAGTAGTGAACCCGATAAAAATAACGTCAATCAAATCATAACAATTCATGTTAGTAATTCTCAGTCCTTAACGTTACCAATGGTGCTAAAGGTTGAGGCCCACAAACTAACAAAGATCCCAAGGAGTACTAGCCATCAAGTTTGTTGAAGTTATTTGAGGATGAAAACTGGTAATACAGATTGATTAGCGTTCATCCCTGCTTTAAATATTCTGTGAAATTCACATATTTCTGAATTGCACGTACTAATATAAATGTGCATTGGAAATCAACATATGGCCTAATTGGCGAAATCGGGGTCATATAATTCATAAAGTCTTTCCTTAATTGTCAAAATGATGATGATATATGTTGACTTCAAACTATCGATAACGGGGAGGAGCTAGTACATTGTCACAATCACAAATACAAAGAAACCAAGAAAATATTTACTAATTTCCTGAAAGTAATAAATTTATGTATAAATTAAAAAAATAAAGAAAAACAAAAATAAAAAGTTGGTACAGGTCTCATGAAATTAATCCGTCTTATCAAAGACCCTTTTTTTTTTTTTTTTAAGTAAATCCATGTCTCAAAATCGAAAATTATATATCGCCTGTAGGAGCAGAAGTTCTTGATCCATTATAATGAATTTAAATAATATTCTACGTACTCAGAACAAGTTTATATTCAAAAAATTCAAAATTATTCACCTGGCAGTATTAAATATTAATATTTTTGTTATAGATAAATAATGAAGGAGGAAGAGATGAGACTTGAATCAAATACATGATACATCACAGAGTATTTTTTTTCTTGTTGAGAGAAATACATCACATGCAAGGACTAAATAATAGTATTAGGAATAATTGATTTTTCAGATATTTTCTTTCAACCAAAGTTTTAAAGAGGTAGTCGATTACCATAAGCAAATTTTTGATATCAAGGAGGCTTATCTTTGAATTATCTTCTTCAAGGAGACTGAAAAGTAAATCTAATACATCGTTGCTTGCTTTAGAACCCTTTGATGAAGCTCTTAATTGTAGTCGTTGCTTGATGATACCATCAAGAATCCCAAATATTTTTGTGTAAAAAATCCTTGTCCTTTTGCGAACACCTTCGGGATCAATCACACGAAGTGCTAGAAAATAGTCTGCAATATTTGGCCTTCCACCTTCTTTGGCAACACCGTACACTATGTCCCGGAACTCTTGGGACAAATTAGATTCATATTGGGCCAAGTCCATAGAGGAAAAAGTGTTTGATATTGAATTAAGAACTATTGTGATTCTTGTGAACAGTACTACTCGACCAATATCAATGGGTGCACCACTTTTGCAACTTCGGTTAACATGGTCAATTAATTCTTGTTCCTTTCTATGTCGAAGGCCTTGTGTGGCATGAAGACGTTGTGCAGCAAATCTTTGGGTAGCACAAGCTTTCCTAAGGTTCTTCCATTTCGAATTTGTGGGTAACCACCGCATTGAAAATTTATGGCGGTCAAATACATGTGCCTTATCTGGGATGCGTCGGCTTGAGAAAGCTTGGTCATTTTTTTGGAGTGCTTCTTTAGCTAAGTTTGGAGAGGAAATGACTATTGTTGTTATGCTCCCAAGCTTGAGAGTCATCAAGGGTCCATATGTTTTGGAGAGCTTTGCAAGAGCCCGGTGGGGTAAGTTGCTAAGTTGCAAGATGTTTCCAATGATTGAAAAAGGCTTGGGGCCTGGGGGGAGAGTCTGGCTTGCTAGTTTGAAGTTCAGCACACGAATTGATGCCCACACAAAGGGAAGTATCAGCAAAAATACTAGGTAGTAGTCCACGGTTAACTCAAAGTTGGTTTGTATCTCTTGTGTGGGGCACTAGAAAGTTGTGGATGTTCATCCAGATTCCAGAAGAAGAAAGCTAGGGGGGTGCCTCAAATTGTTTGTGGATTAAACCAAGGTTCGGATATAAAATCAGCCATTGGTTTAAGAGCCTATTTTGTTTTTATTAGAAATTTGGAATTTGCTGGCGAAGTTTTGGCTGTTGATGGAATCTAATAAATTGTTTAATTAAAGGTATAATCGTATTTTCTTTATGAGATTTATTAGGTCCAAGTATTCCAATTATATTGTATAATCCAATCTAGGGCAAATCCTATTACTATAGTCCCTATTTATACCATGATTTTCTTCTCAGAAAAAATAAATAAAAAATTATACCATGATTAAAGTTTATCGTAACAAATCACACTTATAATAGAAAAGATGTAGCAACCAAATACTTTATCCTATAGACGTAGATTGTTAAGCCGAATCACATAATTCCTTTATGTTCTCTCTCTCTCTCTCTTTCATTTTCTTTCCATCTTAAATTTCAACACATCCAATAAGAGTTGTTTATATTTTAGTGAAATTTGGTGTTTACATAGTAATTGTAGGGGATCTTGATTATATTATGAATAAGGACTTTTGGGGCTGTTTTCATTGTGCAGGCCAATTAATTAGCAATTAATGTGGCAGAGATTAGGTGAAAACATCTCATTAATGCAGAAGTGACTACTCCAATGGTCCTTATCTTTTCATAGCGTTTCTCGAGGTGAGTTTAATGGAGGGTGGCAACTCGGTCTAGAGGGAAACTGGTCACCCGTGGTTCCTTGTGTATCTGCTATAGGAAAGGCTCTACTTATCACCTCGATAATGGACCTTAGTGATGGAAGTCCACCTAGTCCTCCACAGGATCCACTTCGGGGAGTTATCTTTTATTCCCAAGGCCTTTTCATTTATATCCATATCTTTGGGCCGAACCCATCTTTTAAGAAATGATTTGTTGGGCCTTTGGCTCTCAACCCAAGCTCGTGTTCATCTCCCCACATCAAAATTGTTAAAAGAAGTCTTATTATGTATTTTGAATTAATTTTAGTATCTTATAATTTTTGGGTTTTAAATAAAAATTTGATAGTATCACATATATTGAATTAATTTTAGTATATAATAATTTTCGATTAAACACACAAAAATATTCACATATATTGTTGCACAAATAACAAACATCGAAGTTACAAGGATCTAATGGGGATAGCTTGGAGGGGCTCTGCCTTATGCAAAGTAAGCCCAAACGTCTCACCCAAGTCCATGTCTTCTGGCTTCATCTCATCAGGAAGCTTCCAAGCAAAGTGGTGAACAAGAGAAGCCAAGATCAAGGGCACCATTCGGTTAGCTAATGGCAATCCAGGACATATCCTTCTTCCAGCTCCAAAGGGAATCAGTTCAAAATCTTGGCCCTTAAGCTCAATTGCATGCTCTAAAAACCTTTCAGGCATAAATAAATTTGAGTTTGGCCATATGCTAAAGTCTCGTCCCATTGCCCACACATTTATTAGTATTTGTGCATTTTTGGGCACAATGAAGCCACATATTTCTACGTCTATCATAACCTTATGGGGTAGTAGAAATGGCGCTGATGGGTGCAATCTTAAGGTTTCTTTCACTATAGCTTGAAGATAATTGAACTTTGATATGTCCAATTCTTGAATATGCCCAGCCTTGCCTAGGACTTCTTCAAGCTCAACTCGGGCTTTTGTCATTTTTTCTGGGTTTTGTAATAACATTGCCATTGCCCACTCCACTGTGCCTGACGTTGTGGCGATTCCTGCATGAAATAAGTCCTGCAACAAAGAAGTGTGAGAGCTAAGTTGCTTAAGATTATGGCTTGGTTTATTTTAATCACAACAAATAATATCGAAAATTATAAAAAAAAAGTGTTGTGCCCTTAACGTTACTATTGGTGCTAAAGTTTAAGGCCCACAAACTAACAAAGCTCTTAACTAGGAATTAAGTTGTTGAAACTATATGAGGATGGAAAACTGGTCATATAGAGTGATTAACATTCATTCTTGCTTTAAATGTTCTATGAAATTCCCAAATATGTGAAATTGTTTGAAAACATAAATAACAGACTTTATCATTCTGATGATAGTTGCACAAGTTGCACCGATTAACGTTCTAAAATTGTGATCATATACATGTGTATTACAAATCAAAATATGGTTATGGCTAAATGGGGATCATAAATGTATTTATGTAATTGTCAAAATTACGATGATATATGTTGACTTCAAACTATCGATTACGATGAGGAGCTACTACATTGTCACAATAATAAGAAGCCAAGAAATATTTTACTCATTTCCTGAATGAATGAAATTTTTTTTATTAATTCTTTAAATAAAATTCATAATTTACAGAGAAAAGAAAAAAGAAAAAGAAAAAAGAAACACAAAAAGTTGAAACAGGTCTCGTGAAATTAAGTGATTCCTTGTCTCAACTCTCAATTCATATATCTTTTTTACATATCTCAAAATCAAAATATATACCTCTTTAAAAGCAAAAGTTGTTAGGACTTAAAACAACATTCCACTGAGAACAAAGTTTATATTCACAAAACTCAAAATTATTTATCAGAAAACTTCTTTGAGCCTACTATTAAATATTATATTTTTAAAGTAAAATTTTTTTTTTCAGACATTTTCTTTGAAGCAAAGTTTTAAAGAGGTAGTCAATTACCAGAAGCAAATGTTTGATATCGAGGAGGCTTATTTCTGAATTATCTTCTTCAATGAGATTGAGCAGTAAATCTAGTGTATCGTTGCTTGCTTTAGAACCCTTTGATGAAGCTCTTAATTGGAGTCGTTGATTGATGATTCCTTCAAAAATCCCCAACAATTTGGAGTAATAATTCCTTGTCCTTCTGCGTACACCTTGCGGGTCAATCATACGAAGTGCTGGGAAGTAATCAGCAATATTTGGCCTTCCTGCTTCTTTGGCTAGACCACACACAAGGTCCCTGAACTCTTGGGACAAATTTGAGTCATATTGGGCCAAGTCAATAGAGAAAAGTGTGTTTGATATGGAATTAAGGACTGTTGTGAATACTACGAGACCAATATCAATGGGTGCACCACTTTTGCAACTTTGGTTAACATGGTCAAGTAGTTCTTGTACCTTTGCTAATCGAAGGGCCTCTGTGGCATCAAGACGCTGTGGAGCAAATATTTGGGTAGAACAAGCTTTCCTAAGGTTCCTCCATTGAGAATTTGCGGGAGTCCAACCAATTGAAACTTTGTGATGGTCGAATACATGGGCCATATTTGGGACGGTTCGGCTAGAGAAAGCTTGGTCATTTTTCTGAAGTACTTCTTTGGCCATATTTGGAGAGGAAATGACTATGGTGGTTATGCTCCCAAGCTTGAGAGTCATTAAGGGACCATAAGTTTTGGAGAGCTTGGCAAATGCTTGGTGGGGTAATTTGCCAAGTTCCAAGATGTTACCAATGATTGGAAAAGGGTGAGGCCCTGGAGGGAGAGTCTGGTTTGATAGATTGGAGGAGACAACACGAATGAATGCCCACACAAAAGGAAGTATCAGCAACAATACCAGGTAGTAGTCCATTGTTAACTCAAAGATGGTTTATGTTTCTTGTGTTTCTATTTTCGTTTGGTACAAGAATACAGTATAACTATTACCTATATTAAAAGGCGCGAATGCACCTGTGAAGAGTGCTTTTGTCGAGGACCTTGTCTGCTATTTTTTTATTGTTTCAGCACCTTCTTTTTTTTTTTTTTTTTTTTGGACCGACTTTGCCCAGCACCTTCTTAACTTTTTTTACCCTTAATATACAAGCAGGCTGAATGGGTTTGTTTTGTCTTTTGCTCCTATTTTATTTGATCTTATCTCTTTGTTGGCCTTTTTTGACAGCCACCTACTCTATTGATGGACAGCCACCAAATTGATAGAGAAAGAAAAGAAAAGAAAAGAAAGAAGGAAATTAATTTGTATATGTGTTTGAAAACTTCCCTAGAGATCAGAAAAAATAAATGAAATTTTGAAGATCGTAGGAGACCGATAGAGATATAATTATTACTCAATTATGTATCAATTTATCTTCCTTTTTCTAGATCAAAGGGGTAGATATTGATACATTCATTTTTTTTTAGACCTCTTTTTGTACACAATATATACTCATCTTTATAAATTAGGTTTGTGATATTGAAGCTCTTTTTTGTTAAAGTCTAATATGAATTATGTTATTATTATAGTTAATTTAAATTAAAAAAAAAATTCTGTATTTAGATTTTGACATAAAATGTAGCATAAAAAATTATATTATCTACTTAATATAACAAATACTATATTTTTCTGTGCACGTGATCTTTGAAAGTTAAATATAAAAAATAGCATTTATGAGAAAAGTGACGGCAACATGGCTAAAGTATTGATATGTGAATATTTTGAAACATTTAATAGTATAATTTTTAGGCAATTTAATAATTAAATAATTATAAATAAATTCTATTTTTATCTATAATTGTAATCTTTTTACTTGCTAACATGTGCTTTGTGTTGCAAAACTAGTATTATGATAAAGGCAATACTAGGGATGGTCATGAGTAGGGTATGGATTGAGTATATCCATACCCTACCCGAAAAGTTTGCTCATAAATACCCGAATATCAATACTCATGAATATCCATATTTGAATGTTACCCGAATATACTATCTATGGATATCCATATCCTACTCCAACCCATTAATTTTTTTTTTTTTTTCTGAACCAGTATCCAAAGTGAAAAACCAAGCAAAACAAAAACCCCCAATCCCCAATGCGCAGATTCTTCATCCATTCATAGCTCCCACACATGCCCGCAAACCCATTTCTCTCTTTCTCTCTCTCTTTCTTTGATTTCCGAGCACCACCACTCAGCAAGCAGAGAAAAATGCAGAATCTGAAGCCATGAAAACAGAGCTTGACCCTCATCAAAGTCATAATCTCCAACCCTTGCTTGACTCGTCCGTGACTGGCAGCTCAAGTACTGAAAAAGCCAAGATGCGTTGGGAAGAGGAAGTTAAACAAGATGGTGAAATGGAAGAGCTCTTAGCTGTGTTGGGCTACCAAGCTTGAGCTTCAGACATGGTCGAGGTTGCCCAAAAGCTCGAATTGCTCGAGGATTTGATGGGAAATGCTCAAGGTGATGGCCTCCTTCATCTCGCCACTGAGACTGTCATTTGAACTCACTGAGCTGAGGAATTGTAAATATCATGTACAACGATTGTTTATATATGAAGCTTTTGTTTGCTTGTTTGTTTTAATTGTTTGTTAAAAAAATCATTATATGAGATTATGAATTTTAGTTTTAGTTCACGATGAGTTGAGGAATTGTAAATTACAACCCTTCTAATCTTAATGCCACGAAGAGAGAGTTTTTTTTTTTTTTTTTCAAATACGGGTCGGGTTTGGGTAATATCCATACCCTATCCGAACAATTCGGGTAATATCTATACCCTACATGGTTAAACTCTACCCATAAAGAACTGGGTATTACCTGAAATATTTGGATTGGGTAGGATTGGATATCCATTATCCAATGGATATGGTCATCCCTAGGCAATGCTAGCTTGTTTATATTTTCTTTGGGTAACAAGAATAGTATATAAAGAAGAAAATCTTAAAAGGAAATACATGAGAACGGAAAAATCTCTCATACGCTAGACGCATGAGACCAGCCTCTCATAAGTAGGTGGATCTCACATGTATGGAGCCCACTTGCCTGTGAGAGGCAAGTCTCATTCGCCTAGTGCATGAGATAACAACTCTACATGGAACATGTTTTGAGGTTCTAATTAAACTATGATAGAATTTACTAATGTGTGTCTTTAGACCATACATTAATAAGCTATTTTAAGAAACTATTTATGAAAATATAAAAAGGTTACCAACTTTTTTTATAACTCTTTCAATTCGACGTAAAATATTTTCAAAAGTAGATGACTAATGTGTGTCTTAGGCCACAAAATAAGGATATATAAGGCAGCTGGGGGATTATCAAAAAAGTCAGCCGGAGGTGCCCTAAAATTGATTCAGATGCAAAAGTCAAGGGGGGCGGCCGAAGATAATATATTATCAACCATTCATTTACAGATATTTTCGTATCAGCTTTATGAGATTTAGTATGTTTAATGCTTCGAGTGGTTCAATTATATTGTAAAATCATTTTCGTATTCTTTTTTTTTTTTTTTTTTGGGTTTCCGACAGTGTATATACAATTGAAAATTTAAACTATGTGGCCACTTGGACGCATGTTGCCATACAAAATCACGGTAATTTCTTTGTATTCTTTATTTTTTCTCCTTTACTTCTGTTTCAATTTTCTTGAAATCTTTAATTTCATCATGTCCAATGAGAATCGACCATAACAAGATAGAAAAATACTAAGGCCAAGATAAAAGCCTAATGACTATCTCCATTATTAAAGCAAGTCCACTGATCAAGTGTAGGTGGAATTCGAACCTTATCTGATAACAAACAACTTTATTAATTAAGCTAATTAGAACCCATTATAAAACTACAAAATAATGATGTAAGATCTATATTTGTTTTCCACTACTATACTTATGGAAAATCCTAATATTGAAGGCATCATATTGAACATAGACAAATTCACATCCATAGTGGGCCAAGAACAAACAATCAAAGTTACAAGGATTTGATTGGAATAGCCAGGAGGGGCACTTCCCTATGTAAGGTAAGCCCAAACATCTCAGCCATGTCCATGTCTTCTGGCCTCATCTCATTTGGGAGCTTCCAAGCAAAGTAGTGAACAAGAGAAGCCAACATCAAATGAACCATTCGGTTTGCTAATGGTAATCCAGGGCATATCCTTCTTCCAGCTCCAAAGGGAATCAGCTCAAAATCTTGGCCTTTATAATCAATGTCTTGTTCTAAAAACCTTTCAGGCATAAATAAATTTGGGCTTTGCCATATGCTTGAGTCTTTTCCCATTGCCCACACATTTATTAGTATTTGTGCATTTTTTGGCACGATATAGCCACACATTTCTATGTTTGTCTTAGCCTTACGTGGAAGTAGAAAAGGCACTGATGGGTGCAATCGCAAGGTTTCTTTCACTATAGCTCGAAGATAATTGAACTTTGAGATGTCTGATTCTTGAACGTGCCCGCCCTTGCCTAGAACTTCTTCAAGTTCATCTCGGGCTTTTGTCATTTTTTCTGGGTTGTGTAATAACTCTGCCATGGCCCATTCCACTGTGCTTGAGGTTGTGTCAATTCCTGCAAGAAATAAGTCCTGCAATAAAGGTGTTTGAGAACTAAGTTGCCTAAGTTTATGGCCAATGTTACTTTAATAACAACGAATCATATTGACAATTATAAAAAATTAGTCGCAAACTAAACACACTCAATGCTTGAGAAAATGTAATATTTAAAAATGCATTTATTATTCTATTTTATGTAATATAACATATAATGTATTTTACATTCAACAATAATAATAATAATAATAATACATAGTGATATATATATATATACATATATCTTAGTGTGTGAAAAATGTAATTAAATAAATATATTTAAATTACATAATTATAATATCTTTATAAATAAATTGAAAAGATATTATTAAAATGACTTTTTTTTTTTTTTTAAATATACCAAATTGATAACAGTGGACTAATTTAAACATATCCAAGAATATTGAAAAGAAAAAAAACGTGCAACCTTATATTATAGATCACATGTAACATGTTACATCAACTTTAAATTATTATATGGGTTTAGAACTGCATTTATTCTTTTCCTTTCTAAATGTAAGTATATTGTCTATATTATTGAAACTTGAAGTTTAAGTTAATATTTTGAATATTTATAATATTTATAGATTTTTTAGGGTTCATATCTCTAATTTATAATGCCTATTTTGTTTGTATTTTTTTAGGCCTAAATTAAAGAGTTTAACCCAAATAGAATAAAATTCCATTCGGCTAATCCCAAAAATTAAGAAAATAAATAAAATTTGAGCAAATAACTGAAAAAGACAACGTACAAAAAGAATCAATTTGAGGTCCAATTTGTCCTAAATGGACCGAATGAACTAAAGTGGATTAGATTGGAGTAAATGGACTGAACTATACCAACCGAAGTGGACTGAAGTGACCAAAGTTGACTGAATTGGATAGAACAACAAAATAAATAAATTCCTAACTACTTTTTAGTAATATTGTAGTTGGTACAAATTTCACTACATATGATTCTTACAAACACATAAGATATCTAAAAGTTAAATCATATCATTTATTATTACTACACTCCTTTTGAGCCACATCAACATAACATTACAGTCTAATTTAGTCAACTTCGGTCCAAGTCGATCTATTTTGATCCACTTCGGTCCATTTTGATCCACTCGTTGTTTATTATGTTGTTGATGTGAAACAAACTAATCATATCACTTTGTAAACTTTATTGTTAATAAACAATATTATTTAAATGTTAATTTTGCTTTTAAAAAATTAAATGGAAACATTCATAAGATACATTATTTGAAAGATCTAAATGATTAATTAATATTTATTTAAATGTCTTATTGTTTTTCTTTTTTGAGAATTGAGTTTAAATGACTTATGTACTAATGGATTTTGTACAAAATAATTAAATGAACTCATTTTATTTTTTACTAATATGTATCAAAAAAAAATTATTTACTAATAGATTTTACAAAAGAATTTGACCAATTTAAGAAATACTACGTTTCAACTTTTAGATATTATATAAATGATGTATGAAGCTATATGTGAATGGAAACTGGCCATATAGTGTGATTTGACCTTCATTCTTGCTTTAAATGTTCTATGAAATTCACAAATATGTGAATTGCTTGAACACACAAATAAAAGACTTTGATTATTTTCAAGATAGTTAGATGCACCAATTGACGTTCTAAAATGGTGATCATACACATGTACATTACAAATCAAAATATGGTATATTTGGCAAAACGGGGGTCATAAATGTCTTCATCAAATTGTCAAAATTATGATGATATTATGTGGACGTCAAACTATCGATAATGATGAGGTTCTACTACTTTGTCACAATAAAAAATACTAAGAAGCCCAAAAAAAATATTTACTCATTTCCTGAAAGTATGAAAATTTATTGTTAATTGTTTAAAAAAAATTTCATAACTTACATAAAAAAAATAAAAGAAAAGCAGTAACAAAAAGTTGATACAGGTCTCGTGAAATTAATCCCCCTTATGGAAACCTCTCTCTCTCTCTCTCTCTCTCTCTCTCTATATATATAAAAGTGATTCCTTGTTTCAATTTATATATCTTTTTTCAAATCCTAAAATCAGAATATAGGCTTTTATAAAGCAAAAGTTGTGAGAGCTTCTAAACGAGTCAAGCCGAGTTGGGTATTAAAAATTCAAACTTCTTGTTTATTTTTATTTCAAACATGAGTTGAGTTTGATCTCATCACTAAACAAAATTACATGTTCAAGTTTAGTTTATTTTGTTGTTGAATAAGCTCAAGCTTCTTCACAAGCTAGTTGGTTAATTTATTCTTTTCTAACATATTAAAACTATGATTAAAATATTTTACCTATTTTAAAATCTATGAATTTTATTATGAACTGACTATCTAGATTATCAAAACTACAATTAATAATTTGATATTATATAAACCAATTTACAAACTTATACAATCTAATCTAAAGTCTAGATAGGTATATTTTTAAGGGAAATTAAAGTTAATGAATGTTCTAAGGACATTGGTTTAGAAAATATTTTTAAACATGTATACATATAAATATACATATTATATATAATTAAACCGAACTCTCATGTTTAGTGGCAGAGCTATGAATTTTTTTTTTCTAGGGAGGGCCAAGTTATATAGAGCAACAACAAATTTTCATGATTATTAAATGTCTTTGTGGGTTTTATTAGTTTAACTAGTAAAGACTCTTGTAGTTGAACAAGAGATTTAAAATTTGATTTCCATCTACATGGAAAACCAACTAATAATAAAAGCAATCATCATGTAACAAATCCATATATTTGAAATCCTATTCTATAAAAAAATTATTTCATAAACTAATTTTAACTTAATTAAAGTTGTAACATACTTTTTTTTATAGTACTAAAATTATTTATAATAAACAAAAAAAAAAAAAAACTAAAATGAATTCAGTACTTCATTAACATGTTACTATTATCAATCTCAAATATACAAAACTAAAAACCAAATATAAATTGAAATAATAAAACATCAGTAGTGAAAGATATAAACCGCCCCATGTCCACAACACATAAAAACAACGGCTAGTCTCTACTGCCAAAGCAAATGACACTATTATCAACACTAAATATAATATTATAACATATATAATCCAAGCTATAGCCCACAATAAAATATATAGAAAGCCAGAGACTCAAAACTCAAAAGTCAAAAAGCTATCTCAAACATAAACAGTTAAACTCACAGTGATGCCCCTTCACAGAGCAATTGGATGAATGATATAGAGAGAGTGGCACCAGTCAGCGAGCGGAGGCTGGAAGGCTAAGTAGAGTACGGCTACGGGCTAATGAATAGGAATGGGCTGGATTTTGGGGCCCATGTCCCCCAGCCCCCTAACTCTGCCACAGCTCATGTTAACGAGCTTGGCTTTTTTAATAGTCAAACCTAACTTTTTTTTTTTGAGAAGATAGTCAAGCCTAAACTTGGAACCACGTACATGAAGCGTTATAGAGTACTAAATTATATTTTAAGAATACTTGTTATTTAAATATTTACTTCGAACCAAAGTTTTAAAGAGGTAGTCAATTACCAGAAGCAAATGTTTGATATCCAAGAGGCTTATTTCTGAATTATCTTCATCAGTGAGATTGAGGAGTGAATCTAGAACATCGTTGCTTTCTTTAAAACCCTTTGATGAAGCTCTTAATTGGAGTCGTTGATTGATAATTCCATCAAAAATCCCAAATACTTTTGAGAAATAAATCCTTGTCCTTTTGCGCACTCCTTGGGGGTCAATCAAACGAAGTGCTGGGAAATAATCAGCAATATTTGGCCTTCCAGCTTCTATGGCTACACCACACACAAGGTCCCTGAACTCTTGGGATAAATTTGAGTCATATTGGACCAAGTCAATAGAGAAAAGTGTGTTTGATATGGCATTAAGGGATGACGTGAACACTACTCGTCCAATATCAATGGGTGCACCACTTTTGCAACTTTGGTTAACATGGTCAAGTAGTTCTTGTACCTTTGTTCGTCGAAGGGCTTGTGTGGCATCAAGAGGTTTTGTAGCAAATATTTGAGTGGCGGAAGCTTTCCTAAGGTTCTTCCATTTAGCATTTGTGGGAATCCAAGCCATTGAAACTTTGTGGTGGTCGAATGCATGGGCCATATTTGGGATGGTTCGGCTAGAGAAAGCTTGGTCATTTTTCTGAAGTGCTTCTTTAGCTAAGGTTGGAGAGGAAATGACTATGGTGGTTATGCTCCCAAGCTTGAGAGTAATTAAGGGACCATAAGTTTTGGAGAGCTTGGCAATTGCTTGGTGGGGTAATTTACCAAGCTCCAAGATGTTACCAATGATAGGAAAAGGGTGTGGTCCAGGGGGGAGAGTCTGGCTTGATAGATTGGGGGAGACAACACGAATGAATGCCCACACAAAGGGTAGTATCAGCAACAATACTAGGTAGTAATCCATTGTCAACTCAAAGATGGTTTGTGGTTCTTGTGTTTATATTTTCGTTTGGTAGAAGAATGGAGAATATGTATTAATAGGCAATACTAACCTACTATCAACATGGAATTATTCAATTTTTAAAGAGGAAAAAAAGAAAAAGAAAAAAAAAAAAAGGGATACATGGCACTTCAATAAAATTCACATGTGCTAAGCACATGAGAGGGTCAATTTTGTCAAACAAAGTTTTATTTGCAGTTTTAAATAACTTTAAGCATTAGAGCATTTTCATACTCTCACTGTCACATAGTCACATAAGGGTGGGTTCTGCAATACCGGAGCATTACTCGCGACTACATAAGAATTACCCTTTTTTAATAATGCAAATCTATGCACTTTGACAAATTGTGACCAGCGGGAGCAGGTATAGAAGATACCTTATCTTTCAATGTCTAGGCTACCTATGCAATTATGCGTGGGGTGGGTCAGAGAGCAACAAAAACTGGTGGCTTGTTTGAAGACATTATCTCAATGCAAATCATCAATAATGATAGAGTTTATGGCTAGTTTGTTTTTGTCACCAAGTCTATGTCTAGAGCTACGTAGGTTAGGGATTAATTTTAACAAGTTTGTTTTATAAAATTACACTTTGACCTTTAATAATATTATTAATTTTTTTAAGAGTAATGTTATAATCACAAATTTTTTCAGAACATTTTTACAAAACTATTGAGATAACAAATTCATATTGATTCACATTTGAGCCCCACCACTTATACCACTTTTTACTTACCAATGATCACTTATCACATTAATAATTTGTAAAAAAAAAAATTTATTCTAGTGTTTTCTTCCTAAACCATAAAAAAATCTATAAATTTAAAATCTAAAACTAAATATACAAGCCCAAAAAACTTAATCCAACAACAAAAATTACCAATAATAAAGCTAAAAAAAATTAGATTCAATTAACCAATTTTTCCCAAAACAAACAACCCAAGCTTTTAAAAAATTTTAAATAAATAATTTCATCTTTACCAACAGCATGCATCAAAGTCTCTCACACACATACAAACAATAATTTCATCTTTACCTTCTGTCAAAGATTTGGAGAGAAAAGTTGGTGATTTTGAAAGCAATATTATTGGGCAGGTGCAGGCAGATTTTAAACTTTATTTGACAACAAAAAGTTTTATTAATTAAGCTAACTAGAACTCATTATAGAATTACAAACGAATTATACGATATATAATTATTTCCCTCTCTGTTATGATTATGTAAAATTCTAATATTAAAGACATTAGATTAAACATACAGATACATTCACATCTATATTGGGCGAAGAACAAAGAATCAAAGTTACAAAAATTGATTGTTTGTTGACGTTGATGCCCACACATCAAGTAACACATGCAAAGGGAAGTATAAGCAACAATACTAGGTAGTAGTCCATTAATTCTTGGAGTTGGTTTATGTTTCTTGTGTTTATATTTTCAATGGATAAAAGAATGGAATATAAAGAAGACAATCTTTTTCTTTTTTTTAATTAGAAACTTTATCCGTTGATTTAAAAAAAAGAAAAAAGACAATCTTAAAAGGAAAAACATGGACCATGCTTCGGTGTCCTAAACTAGGATAATTCTTGAAGACTTATCCATTATCTACTTTGTAAGAAGTTACGAAGAAAACAAAGTAAGGATATATGGACTTAAATGCACCGACAATGGTACATGTATCTCTGTATAAGGCAGCTGGGGGGTGTCCCTGATGCAAAAGTCAAGCGGAGCGGCCGAAGATAATATCAACCATTCGTTTAAGAGTCTATTGCCCTCTCAAAGAAGATAAGAAAAAAGGTATGTCTATTGCTTCGAGTAGTCCGATTATAATATTGTAAAATCATTTTCATATTCGCTTTATTGATAAAGTATGTCTAATCTCTAATGCTCTTTCTTCTAAAAAAAAAAAAAAAAAAAAAAAATTATGTCTAATGCTCTGACCTTTCCAATTATACTGTAAAGCCTATTTATGGTTAGCTTTATTGCTATTGTCCCTGTTTAATTATACCTGGTAATAGTTTATTGTAAGAATGGTAAGTGCACAATAGCCCTAGACCCAAAAATAAACGTGAGTTCAGGCCTAATAAGTTTTAAACAATAAAATTTATGGAGTGTAGATTCGAAATCTAGTTTAATGGTGGGGGAAGCTTGATAAACAGACTAGAGTGTCATAATATTTGTAAATAATAAACAAATATGATAAAGGAACCTCCTCGGACGTAAGCCGAGGACGATTTATGTATTAACTTTCTTTCTCTTTCAAAGATTACAGTTTTTAGTCCTTATCTCGCTAAATGACCGATCCCCTATTCTTTATTCTCTTCTTTTCTTAAATACTTATTCTTCTTCTCTCTTTGTCCACGTGTTACACAAATCTTATCCTTAGATCCTCTTCCCATTCCACCACCTTCCTGAAGCCCTTAAATAATAGCAGGAAGGTTGAATTCTACTATTCAAGGGTCACTTCTCTATTAATGCGATCAGGGAGATAGGTGCAAGGTCTTTAATGTGGAGGCAGCAGCCTTTTTCTGAGATATTTCTCTCACACCGTCGCGTCTAGAGGGTACTTCGATCCCCTTCTTAACCAACAGTTTTTCCAGAATTTTGCCTCTAATCTTCTTAGCTAATCCCAGGGTCATTGCGGGTCTGTACGAGGAGAGATTTGTCCTCGGACGGATCCTCAGACCTTCTCCCTGTGGGCCAACTTGCAGTCCTAAAGGCCTTTAGTCAAAAACGAACTGGCGCCCATCAATAAAGCCCAAGGCCCAAATACTTGCTCAGGTCCTTTTACTCCCCACAATAGCCCCTCAAAACTTTATTTTTCCCCATCTAAGAAAAAAATAGAGTTTTGATCTGACCAGAATACCCTCCACACGTTTCATACATCACCGCGCGTGTGGGGATCCTTCCGTTTCCCAGAAAATCCCGTCTGGCGCTTCGAATTCCAGAACGCGCACATTTATGACCGCAAGTTACACCATGTTTCCCACGTTCAACGGTGAGATGAACATCTAACGGTCCGTGTTGCCCCCTGAAAATTTGGGCGGGACGGATCCAATTTCGAGGCCGCCTCCCGCACGTCAAAACCCTTGGAAACCTGCGCCTTCAATCATTTCTTCAGAATTCCATCACATCAAAGTATCAGTCATCGCCTTTTCTCTCTAGAAACCCATGGAAACTCGCATAATCAAATCTCGTAAGTTCTTGCTTCCTTTGCTCCTTTCTTCTCGGATTCTGTCCTTCCGCCCTTCTTAACTATTTTCCCTCTCAAAATTTGCCTCTTCTTTTCTCCTAGATGGGTAGGTTTAAGTGTTTGGTAGATACCGCTGCTGGGATGGAAGGCTTTAGGGCCAAATACTAGATTCCCAGTGACATAGGCTTGAAATATTGTCCAGCAGAAGCAGTAGGTGGCTCTAGGAAAATGGGAGAGGTTATCATCCCTATGATTGCCTTCATAGAAGGTGGGATGACTCTACCTATGAGAAGTGCAACTAGGGAGTACCTTCGCAATCATAGGTTATGCCCAGACCAATGCACACCCAATGTGTTTAGGGTCTTAGGAAGTGTCAACGCTCTAAATGAGTAGATGGGCTTGAACCTCACCTGGCACGGTGTTGCCTACATGTACGAATGCCACAAACTCAGGAGTGTAGGGTATTACATCAAGTCGCGGTCTAGTGTAGTTAGGTTGATCTCCTGTCTGCCTAAGTCCAACAAAGGTATGAAGGACGACTACCTCATCGCCTCAGGCAACTGGCACAACGGCCCTCACTGCCCAGTCGTATGGGGAGATCTAGGTGTGACTCCTCAGGAGTTAATTTCCCTACCTTGTGACTCAATCTCAACCCCTTTAAATATTTTATTTCTTTTTGCACATTGTTATTTCTGATTTTTCGTGCTTATCACAAATCTAACCATGTTCGTCTCCTTGGGTGTCGCTTTTCGCAGATAAACAGCACGTACGCCCACGCTTGAGCCACTGTAACGTCGCCGACTTAAATCGCGTTCTCCGTTCAGAAGTCTTTGTGAGTGAAGACTTGCAAGTAAGAGCGGCTCACTTAATACTAGGATACGACCCCATATCCTCGGATTTCCAAGAGATAGAGAACGTGATTATCGCGGGGGACAGGCGACGCAAGAGGATCAACGTAGCAAGGCCGCACTTTCTCACCGATCGTGATATCCCTGACAAACCCAACACAATCCTGTACACATGCCCCATTGCTGCAATCCTTCTCTTGGCGCACTCTCAGGCAACCACCGCCCCGGAGGAGCAAATGTCCTCATCACACTCGTTAGATGAGGAGATAGACCAGTTTCAGCTCGAGGACATCGAAATACCCCAAGGAAACCAGTTTGTCATACTCTCTGACGAGGAAGACGAGCCCGCCGAGGCCTCCGAAATTGCAGGTTTAATAGTTGCACGTCCTGACGACAGTTCCGAGGAGGAAGAGATGGACGTGCTTAAAGGCCTCCTAAATAAGAGAAGCGAGAGAGTCGCCAAAAAAGGAGCGGGGGGGTCTCAAGTTCCTCCGTTCTTGCCACCACCCCCTCCTCCAGCCGATCCTAAGCCTCCCATTGAGGAGCCCAAAAAGAAAAGAAAAGGGGAGGCCGAGGAGGCTGGTGGAGAAAAACAGAAGAAACTGAAACAGCAGCCACAGCAAGCTCAGCAACAGAAACTAGACAAAGGCAAGGGATGTGCTTGTTCAGTTGAAAGCGGGGAGATTAGGGACCTGGCCGAAGTGCGTCGAGCACTGGCTACCTAGTCTCCCGAATTGAGATTGGACGGAGCACCAATCTCTTGCCAGTCCAACATTAGGGCGTTCCAACAAGGCCACGCCCTCCACCTGGCCAATGCGTTGGAACATCCCCTTCTGCTGCCCAAGGATATGGAAGTCTTGGAAAAAATGAGCCAGCCTCAACTGTTCCTTTTTTTGAAAATGGACTTGGCCCTGGTAAGTTTTACTCCTTATCTCCATTTTGTTTTGCACCATGTTTCACTATTAATGGATGTTTTTATGCGTCTGACTTTCCAATACTCTGTCACAGGCCGTTCAAGAGGTCTTTGCTGCCGAGAAGTTTGTGGAGGATTCTCGAAAGAAGGCTGAAATGGAACAGGAGATTCAGATGGAAACTGAGAAGTCCCTAGGCCAGGCCCTCGCAGAAAATGAGAAACTCTCCTTTCAGCTGGCCAATCTAAAAAAAGAAAGAGACGGAGCCGAGGCCAACCTGAGAACCATGAGAACTCAAGTGGAGGGGTAGCACAAGCTTTTTCATCAAAAGGATGAAGAGCTCTCTAAAGCTCAAAAGGAACGCTCTAACTTGGAGAAGGAGCTTGCAAAGATGAGGGAGGAAGCTCGCACCTTCAGGGATTCGTTGGAGGCCGCAAAGAAGGCTGGTTATAAGGAAGAGGTGGCGGCGACAGAAGACCAGCTGATAGAGGCGTTTACGGCCTTGTGCCGAGAATACTGTCAGCATGTCTGGGGCGAAGCCCTAAATGTAGCAGGGGTTCCTTCGGCTTCCGAGCTGAGGAAGCCCGAGAACGTTTGGCTTCCCCTTGACATACAGGAGATAGAAGAGACTCCTGCTGTCGCACCTACCTCTGAGACAGCTCCTTTTGCTCTCCCTCCTGCGATCCCAGAGCCCATTCCGGATCCTACAAAACCTATAGGTTCCCATAAAGAGAAGGAAGTGGGTGGAGGCGCTGAGAAGGACCTAAGCCAAAGTGTTGAGCCCATCGTCCCTCCGTCAACTACTGCAAACAAAAGGAAACAAGTCCTGTCTTCCTTTGAGTTGGAGTTAAAAAGCATTGAGGCCACCAGTACTTCCCAGCAAGACCCCCCTCCAAAAGCTGGGCCGAACCTAGGGCTTCTTTTTTCTTTGTAATTAAGATTTTCCATGTAATGTATATCAAAAACAATTAATGAAAGTCAGTTTCGTTTGATCTTCATTTGACTTCTATTTATTTTATCTTTGTGTTTACCATAAGAGTTCTCATTAGCATACAGCGAAAGAATGAATGGAACAACTAACTCCACTTTCAGTAGTTGATCAATTACAACTTTAAACAACAGGACACATACTTGCCTTGCACCTCACAAATTACATTTTAGGAGTGTAGCAAGTATGGCACAATAACGAACGCCTAACAAGCTAACTTAACTTTGTGCTAACATCTGCAAAGTAAAGTGTTCAAGAACCTGACAAAAAGAAACTTGGTTTAGATAGTAAGTAGTGCCTCACTTTACAAATCAATGTGATACTTAGAATTTGTAACCTGAAACGTTAATTTTAGTAAAGTGTGGGGTCCGAGGACCCTACATTTCCAGCTCTCTTCTTGATACTTGAAAATGTATAACTTAAAATTCTATTTAACCATGGTTCCGTTTAACAAATAATAAGATACCAATTTCCACAAGGTAGGTGGTCCGAGGACCATACATAACCAAGTTTCTGTTTGATACTTAGGAATAGTAACTTAAGATGTTAATTTCCCCAAAGTAGAAGGTCTGTGGACCCGGCATAACTAAGATTCTATTTAACAAATGATAAAATATCAATTTCCACAAGGTAGGTGGTCCGAGAACCATACATAACCAAGTTTCTATTTGACACTTAGGAACAGTAACTTAAGATGTTAATTTTCCCAAAGTAGAAGGTCCGTGGACCCGGCATAACTAAGGTTCTGTTTAACAAATGATAAGATATCAATTTTCACAAGGTAGGTGGTCCTCGGACCATACATAACCAAGTTTCTGTTTGACACTTAGGAACAGTAACTTAAGATGTTAATTTCCCCAAAGTAGAAGGTCTGTGGACTCGACATAACTAAGGTTCTGTTTAACAAATGATAAGATATCAATTTCCACAAGGTAAGTGGTCCGAGGACCATACATAACCAAGTTTTTGTTTGACACTTAGGAACAGTAACTTAAGATGTTAATTTCCCCAAAGTGGAAGGTCCGTGGACCCGACATAACTAAAGTTCTGTTTAACAAATGATAAGATATCAATTTCCACGAGGTAGGTGGTCCGAGGACTATACATAACCAAGTTTCTATTTGACATTTTGGGAGTTATAATTTATAAGAGCATCCACAGCAGTGGAACTAAAAATTTAGCAATTTAGCTCCACCAAAAGTTACTTTATCTATTTTACCTACACACATGCTGTAGCAGTGGATCTATTTTAGCTTTCAACACAATAAAATAATATAAACATCACAACAAAATAATATATCTACCACAATAAAATAATACATCTCACTACAATAAAAACACCACAATAAAAAGGTAATGTGAACACAAAATAAAAAATTAATTTTGTTTTAGCTCTCATGAACAGTGCACATCTATCTATAGATGTGCACTGTAGCAATGAGCTAAAAAAATATAGATTTAGCTCCACCGCTACATGCTTCTTTTTAGTGTTTTGGTGGAGCTAAAATAGCTATATAGCTATTTAGCTCCACTGCTGCAAGTGCTCTAAGCCCATATACATTCATAATTCAAACTACGAACGACAAAAGTACCTTTTATTAATAATAATACCTTCGAAGGTTATTTACATTCCACGGGCATTGTACAACTTTTTCATCTAGATTAACTAGTCGATATGACCCTATGCCTGCTACAGAAGTAATCCGATATGGTCCTTTCCAGTTTGGTCCTAGCTTACCCCAAGCTAGGTTTTTAGCAGTACCCACAACTTTTCTCAGCACTAGATCCCTAGGCGCAAGGGGCATTGGCTTCACATAGGCATCATACCCTCGTTTAAGCTTCTGCTGATAATAAGCCATTTGGACCATGGCTACCTCTTGCCGCTCCTCAACTAAATCCAAGCTCTTCTCCAGGAGGCCGTTGTTATTTTCTGGACTAAAAGAACTCGTCCTTAGCGTGGGGAAACCAGATTCTAAAGGTATCACTGCCTCGGCTCCATAAGTCATAGAGAATGACGTTTTTCCAATGGATCTGCGTGGCGTAGTTCGATACGTCCATAAAACATGTGGTAGTTCTTCTACCCATCTGCCCTTCACATCGTCCAGCCTTTTCTTGAGTCCACTGACTATGACGTTGTTAACGGCCTCGGCTTGCCCATTTCCCTAAGGATAAGCTGGAGTGGAGTATCTATTTATGATGCCCATGTCACCACAATATTTCCTAAAAGCTCTACTATCAAATTGAACGTCATTGTCTGAAATGAATGTGTGTGGTACCCCAAACCTAGTGATGATGTTCTTCCAAATAAACTTCTTGGAATCGACGTCCCTAATATTTGCTAAGGGCTCAGCCTCGACCCATTTAGTGAAGTAGTCAGTTCCCACGAGCAGCCACCTTTTGTTTCCTATAGCCCTCAGAAATGGCCCTACTATGTCCAATCCCCATTGAGCGAAAGGCCAAGGACTGGAGAGAGGATTAAGGACTCCTTCAAGCTGATGAATGTTAGGAGTGAACCTCTGGCATTGATCACACTTTCTTGCATAGTCCTGAGCTTCCCTTTGCATATTGGGCCACCAATATCCCTAAGTTAGGGCCCTATGGGCTAGGGACCTTCCCCCAATATGGCTTCCACAAATTCCTTCATGCAATTCTTCCAAAAGTGCCTCTGTTGACTCGCGGTGCACGCATAGCAAGTATGGTCCGGAGAAAGATCATTTATACAGTTTTTGGTCTTCGGACAACCAGAAACGCGGTGCCTTTCGATGGATCTTGTCTGCTTCAGACTTGTCCTTGGGAAGAATGTCGTTTTTCAGAAAAGATATCACAGGGTCGATCCAACTAAATCCAGGCCTTATTAGATGGATACGGGCTGCACTAACAGTGGTAAGAGTTGGCTCTAGCAAATCTTTCGACAAGGATAATCCTAGGCAAGCACTGAGCCGAGGATGTCGCTAAGGTAGCCAAAGAGTCAGCATGTATATTTTCGCTTCTAGAGACGTGAGACAGGATAAAGGAATCAAATTTAGATTGTAAACATTTGACCTGGGTCAAGTATTCTTGCATTCTTAGATCCCTGGCCTCCATGGTCCCAGTCACCTGGCCGACCACTAACTGAGAATCTGAGAGCATATGAACTCCCTTTCCGCCCATCCTATACACCATATTCATTCCGACCAACACTGCTTCGTGCTCGGCCTGGTTATTAGTAGCCAAGAATGCCAACCTTAGAGATTTTTCGAAGACGATTCCCTCGAGGGATACTAGGACAAGTCTGATACCAGACCCTCTTTGGTTAGCTGCCCCATCAACGAAAACTTTCCAAGTGGGAGGTCCTATGTCCGTGATCACGCCAACTAATTTTTCATCCATGTGTGATTCCTTCACAGTTTCTTCCAACAATGGTTCTGCGAACTCTGCCATCAAATCTGTAAGAACCTAGCCCTTCACCGAGGTGCGCGGCATGTATTTAATATCAAAAGCTCCAAAAATAGTTTCCCATTTAGCCACCCTTCCAGAGTAGTCAGCACTGCGCAACACTGACTTGAGAGGTAGTTGGGTCAAAACTACAACGGTGTGGGACTGGAAATAATGAGAAAGCTTACGCATGGCATGAACTATGGCTAAAAGCGCTTTCTCCAAAAGTAGGTAACGCACCTCGGCTTCACTCAAGGATTTACTGACGTAGAAGACCGGTCTTTGCACCCCAACGTTGTCCCTTATGAGGACCAGGCTGACCACATGGATGGCCACTACTAGATACGCAAACAGGACCTCATCTACTTCAGGCCGAGACATAATGGATGGCCGGGAAAGATATTCCTTAAGTTGTTGGAAGGCTACAACGCACTCCTCGGACCACTGGAACCCCCTCCACTTATTCAACAGTTGGAAGAAAGGCCTGTATCTGTCAGCTGACCGAGAGATGAACCTACTGAGAGCAGTGATCATTCCGGTCAATTTCTAAACTTTCTTTGGATTCCGAGGTGGCTGTAAGGTTTGAATAGCTCTGACCTGTGCCAGATTCACCTCTATCCCTCTATGAGTAACCATATAACCTAGGAACTTCCTAGAATCCACGCCAAAAGAACACTTCGAGGCATTAAGACGCAACTTGTACTTTCTAAGTACCTGAAAAGTGTCATCCAAATCTTTCACGTGCACAGATATCGTCTTACTCTTAACTACCATGTCATCCACGTATATTTCAATGGTCTTTCCAAGCTGCAATTTAAACATTCTGGTCATCATCCTTTGGTAAGTAGCTCCAACATTCTTCAATCCGAACGGCATCACTTTATAGTGATAATTCCCTGTTGGAGTAATAAAGGCAGTTTTCTCCTGATCCTCTACCGCCAGTGGAATTTGGTGATAACCCTGGAAGGCATCCAAAAAACTCATCCGAGGATGTCCGACCGTGGCATCCACTAGCTGGTCGATACGCGGCATCGGGAACGAGTCCTTTGGGCAGACTTTGTTTAAATCTGTGAAGTCCACACATACTCTCCATTTTTCATTTTTCTTTTTGACCACAACTGTGTGCACCAACCACTCCAGATAGAAAACTTCCTTAATAGCCCCAACCCTCTTGAGCTTGAGCACCTCTTCTTTAACGGCATCGGAGTGCTCCTTGGAGGAACGCCGAGGGGGCTGCCTTCTAGGAAGAATAGAAGGATTGACGTTCAAATGATGACAAATGAAGCTTGGGTCTACCTCCGGAGCCTCATAGGGATCCCACGCAAAGACATCGATGTTATCCTTCAAAAACTCCATCAACTCCATCTTTTCTTGACATGGTAAGCGTACGCCAACTTGAAAGAACCTTTCAGGATCATCCACAATCAGAAACTTCTCCAAGTCTTCGCATATGGCCTCCTCTGCTGTCACCACGTCGGGCGCATCTAGAGTCGTTAATTGCTATAAGTCTTTCACAGCCGAGGTCGAGGACTATGTTTCGGCCTGATGCAGCACTGCAGCCGATATGCATTGCTTGGCCACTGATTGGCTGCTGAGAATCTCTTCAATGTCCTCCCTCGAAAGGAACTTAACCTTAACATGCAAGTTGGAGGAGACAGCCCCCAGAGCGTGCAACAAGGGCTTGGCAAGGATGGCTGTGTATGGGGAATATACGTCGACCACAATAAAATCCACCTCAACCGTTTCCGATCCGGATTGCACGGGCAACCGAATCTGTCCCTTCAGTACGACAGCTTTACCTTTAAAGCTTATGAGTGGCGAGTCATAAGGAGTGAGATCTTCCAATTTCAACCTTAGCCCCTTGAATAAGCCAAGATACATGATGTCCGCGCCGCTGCCTTGATCAATCATCACCCTTTTTACATCATAATTCCCTATCCTCAAAGTGACCATCAGGGCGTCGTCATGGGGTTGGATGGTCCTAACCTTATCCTCCTCCGAAAATCCCAAGACGGGCACATTCACCTTCAACCTCTTCGGCTTGGAGCCCGCCTCATTGGCTTGGGAGTGCGAAACTGCCATCACCTTAGTGGGACATGAGCCGGTCCTGCCAGGCGCCGCGAAGATAACGTTGATCGTTCCCAAGGGCGGCCGAGATGAATTATTCTTCTGATTATTCGAGCCGGATTGACTGCCTTGCCCGTTAGGTTGGTACAGGTGCTGCTTTAATTTTTCTTCATTGACAAGCTGCTCCAAGTGGTTCTAGAGGGTCCGACAGTTCTCGGTAGTATGACCCACGTCTTGATGGTACTGACAAAAGAGATTCTGATTCCTCTTTGCGGGGTCCCCCGCCATCTTACTAGGCCATCTGAAGTAAGGTTCCTTACGGACCTTCTCCAGTAGCTGGTGGACCGGTTCTCAGAATACAGTATTAACAGCTTAAGGCGCTACCAAGCCAGACTGCACGGAGTAATCTCTTCTCGGCTTGTTGTTGTGATATCTGTCCGACTTGAAATCCTTTCTCTCCTGTGAGATAACCTTCGCCTTACCCTTTCCCTGTTGTTGGTCTTCTTCGACCCTTTTGTACTCGTCAATACGGTCCATGAGGCGACGTACACTCCGTATGGGCTTTTTGGTCAAGGACTTCCTCAAGTCATGATCAGTAGGGAGGCCTACCTTAAAGGTATTGATCGCCACCTCTTCAAAATCACCATCTATCTCATTAAACATCTCCCAATACCTGTCGAAGTATGCTTTTAACGTCTCGCCCTCCCTCATGGCCATAGATAACAGTGAGTCCAATGGTCGAGGAACTCTGCTGCATGTGATAAACCGTGATGTGAATGCTCTAGTAAGTTCCTCGAACGAACCTACAAACCCTGATTTAAGGCCGTTAAACCACCTCATAGCAACAAGTCCCAAGCTAGAAGGGAAGACCTTGCACATTAGGGTCTCATTGTGAGAATGCACCGCCATTCTCTGGTTAAAGTGGCTTACATGTTCCACCGGATCAGTCCGGCCGTTATAGATGGTGAAGATGGGTTGGGTGAACCTCCTGGGGAGCCTCCCATTCTCAATCCTACGGGAGAATGGCGATTCGGAGAGTTGGTGTAACGCCCGGCTCATAGCATCGTTCCCCAAGCCCCTAGAGGGGAGCTTCCTGTGCCTACGACCTGGTGGGTCATCCTTTTCGCAAGAGGATGTTTTGTTGGGGGCGACTATGACCTTGAACTATAACTACTTCCCCCGGATTCTCCCGAAGAAGTATTAGATGAGGGTGAAGCACGCCTCCGCCTGACGCGACGCAGCTTCTTCTTAAGGTGATTAATCTCCTTCTGCATGGCCTTGGCATCATCTTTATGGGTGGCCCTGCCTCCACTGTGAGTATGACTTGCTCTAGGATATTCAATGTGAACGCTACCCTTTCGATCCTTCTGGCGTTCAAGACGTTCGAAAAGATCCTCAGGTTGCGATCCCTGAGATTCTGCATGGTACGAGCCTAAGCCTGCCATGGTGTTCCAGTTCCTCCAACACTAGATTCCCCACAGACGGCGCCAATTGTAAGTGCACAATAGCGCCTGGACCCAAAAACAAACGTGGGCTCAGGCCCAATGAGCCTTAAACAATAAAATTTGTAGAGTATGGATTCGAAATCTAGTTTAATGGTGGGGGAAGCTTGATAAATAGACTAGAGTGTCATAATATTTGCAAATAATAAAAAAATATGACAAAGGAACCTCCTCGGACGTAAGCCGAGGACGATTTATGTATTAACTTTCTTTCTCTTTCAAAGATTACAGTTCTTAGTCCTTGTCTCGCTAAATGACCGATCCCCTATTCTTTACTCTCTTCTCTTCTTAAATACTTATTCTTCTTCCCTCTTTGTCCACGTGTCACACAAATCTTATCCTTAGATCCTCTCCCCATTCCACCACCTTCTTGAAGTCCTTAAATAATAGCAGGAATGTTGAATTCTACTATTCAAGAGTCACTTCCCCATTAATGCGGCCAGAGAGATAGGTGCAGGGTCTTTAATGTGGAGGTAGCAGCCTTTTTTTGAGATATTTCTCTCACACTGTCGCGTCTAGAGGGTACTTGGATCCCCCTCTTAACCAACATTTTTTTCAGAATTTTGCCTCCAATCTTCTTGGCTAATCCCAAGGTCATCGCGAGTCTGTCCAAAGGGATATTTGTCCTCTAACGGATCCTCGGACCTTCTCCTTGTTGGCCGACTTGCAGTCCTAGAGGCCTTTAGTCAAAAATGAACTGGCGCCCATCAATAAAGCCCAAAGCCCAAATACTTACTCAGGTCCTTTTACTCCCCACAAGAATTTTGTAAATGTATACATTAAGACACATAATAATAAATTACTTTTGAAAATAATTTTTTTAAAATTAAAAAAATATTGATAATTTTTTTAATTTTTGAGAAAATATTTTAAAAAATAGAAGGCACACATTAACACATTAACCGAACTCTTATTGTAAATTCAATTGAGAGTAGAAAAGATATAACCACCTAAGACTTTATCACGTGGATGCAATTGTCAGTCCTCAACATTACCAATGGTGCTAAAGATCGCAAGAAAAACAAATATGAAGACCAAGATAAATGTCAAATGATTATCTCCATTTTGAAAGCAGTATTACTGGGCACGTGTAGGCAGAATTCGGATATTATTTGACAACACAAAATTTTCACAAACTGAATTAACTAGAACTTACTATAGAACTACAAACTAATGATGCACAATATATAATTATTTTCCTCTATTATGATTATGCAAAATCATAATATTGAAGACGTTAGATTAAGCAAGATAAATTCACATCCATATTGGGCTAAGAACAAACAATCAAAGTTACAACAAAGTGCTTGCGGCTTGCTAGCTAGGTTGGATCTGAGCACACGAATTGATGCCCACACATGAAAAGGGAAGTATGAGCAACAATACTAGGTAGTAGTCCATTAATTCTTGAAGTTGGTTTATGTTTCTTGTGTTTTAATTTTCGTTGAGAATGTTAAAGAAGACAGTCTAAACTCTAAAATGAAAAACATGGAACATGCTTCGGTGTCCTAAAGTAGAATAATTCTTGAAGATTTATCAGACCTGTCTAGTGTCTAGTATCTACTTTGTAGGAAGTTAGGAAGAAAAAAAAAAGACATGGACTTAAATGCAATGATATGATACATTTATCTATACTATTTGTTTAGAACATAATTCAGATGAAAAATTTAAGTGATCCATTAATTAGAAGATTTTGCTATTGAAGGGATTTAAATTGTCATGTAAAAGTGGTTTCGTATTCGCTTTATGTGATTTAGTATGTTTAATGCTTCTAGTGATGCAAATATATTGAAAAATTCATTTTTGTATTCACTTTATTGATTTAGCATGTCTAAGAGCATTCACATTCCAAAATTATATTTCATCTTATTTTACCATTCTAAAAAACTATTTTATCAATTATATCATACAATTTTACAATACTCTCATCATCCCAACTTTTATTTTACAATACAACATATTAAAATAATATATCTTAAAACCCAAATAAAAACAAAAATCCAAAACTCAAAAACCTGGTGAGGGAGGGAGGAATTGATAAAGTAAATGAATAAAATATTAGTTTTTTTTTTTAAGAATTGAGCTACAATGCAATTCTACCTTTAGAATTATCTAATGGTCCCATTGCTCCAATTATATTGTAAAATTTATCTTGGGCAGGAAAAACCCTATTTCTACGGCCAGCTCAATACATTGTGGGACCTAAGGCGAAAAAAAATGTTATGTGGAGCCTTATCTTATATTATAATATTTAATTAATAAATTTTTTTTAAAACTTTTTATGACAATTTTTATTTAAATATATTTTTCCTACTTTTTAAGATACAGAGTTATTGAAAAAAAATTTATATTCACGTTTCCATAATATTTTCTTCAATATAACTAATCCACTTTTTTTTTTTGTGGCATAATTGATTAGTTATACATTTTTTTATTCGCAGAATTAATTTTTTTAGTTAACAATTAGAATATTATAATAAGAAACCGAAAATATATATATATATATCCACACATAGAAACAAAGAAGAAATTGAACGTAAAATTTTATTTAAAAAATAAAAACTTTTTTGATTAAAATAATAATAAAATAAAAAAGCCTAAGAGATAAGTACGTAGTGTTGACTGTTGAGTGGTTGGAGGTTACTATGCTACCACGTCCCCAGGGCCCTAGCCCAACCCACTTTGTAAATCAGGAAAATTTGACATGCCTATGCTTTGTCAGAAGGTTAAAGCTTCACAGTGAAGCAAGTATCAAACAACCAAGTAAACACTCTGAACAAGTAAAACAAAGTAGCAAGAACCAAACAATGACATAAGTAAGAATATGACATTTTAGAGTAGTGCAAAACCTGAAGGAGGGCAACACTGATCGGAGGGGAGGGTCCAATGCGCGGATAAGAAGCGTATGACAAAGTCACTTTCCAACAATTAATTAAAAATATTTGAGGTTTGAGGTTTGAGGTTTGAGATTTGAGATTGATTTTTATTTTTATTTAACTTTTTTTTTTCTTTTGATTTATGTTTTGTTTTTGAGAAAGAGGGAGAGAATGATTTTTCAGATTCTAGGCGGGAGATTAATGACTCACATAGAGAATCGAACACCTTAGTTGCACATTCAATGTTTTTTTTTTCTAATTTTTTATATAAAATTTAATAATACTTTCAATTTATTGGTTAATATTTGGGGCTAAATTAATACTCTCAATGGTAAAGAAATATCTCTATTACTTAAATTTGAAGGCTTTCTTTTACTTTTATTGGTTAATATTCAAGGCCTAATTAATCTCACAATGGTAGAGAGATATTTCTATTGCTTAAATTTGGGGCTTAAGAACTTGGGGGCTTTAGGCAGTTGCTTCAATTGCACCATGCATTGAGTCGGCCATTGATCTCTATTTGTACTATGTGAAATAATAATTGGTAATTACAATAAGAATGTATAAGATGTAGTCACATTGTCCATATTTTTGTGAAACTAGCGAAACACTCTCATGATGCACACCGATAATGTTTTAAACTGTCATGTGAAATTATTATATAGAATTTTCAAAATATATTTAAATAATAACATGAAGTAATGTGTGGTTTTTATTGAATTAAAGTAATATGAAGTTAAGGGCATAAAGTATATTTTATTTTAGTTTAGTTTAGTCTCAAGAGGACAAAGCATTTAGACTATTGCATAATAGTCATGGAAATTAGTTGAAGTAACGAATTCATCATTGGAAGGCAAAAATGTAGAAATATTGTAGTTTAAATATTGTAGAAATATTGTAGTTTAATAATGATAAAAACATTTAAATCTATTCCATATATTGATGTTATTATATATGCTGTCTAATAAGTTTCATGTTCGCTTAATCATAGGCTTTGGTTTCTTTAATACATTTGATTTAGCATAAGATATTTATGATATCATATTATTGTTTAGTTGTCTATGGAAATATTATAGAATTTTTATGATATCATGTTTATGTTATTAGCTTAAATGAAATATCATTCTAAGAAAAATTTAATATGATATTTACGTATATTGCCATGAAATATACATTTTTCTGGTTCATGTATATTTTGAAATATTAAAATATTCTTATTAAAAAAAAAAATTAGTTCTCAACTTGGGGTTGTATTGTGAAGTATCTTGAACACATTCAACATTTTAAAAGGCAACTTGAAATATAAATCATTTTTTTTTTATAAATTTTAATGGGTTTGGACTTTTAAGAGGGACGATCTTTCACCAAAGATATTTTAAATAAGAATAACATGATCTTAACATTTTTTTTATAAATATAATTGGATAAAGAGTGAAAAAATTAATATAGTAAAGTGTCACCGTGGTCTCCCTAGAATTTGTGGGCATCCAACCCCCATTGAAACTTTGTGGTGGTCAAAATATGGGCCATCTTTGGGATGGTTCCGCTAGAGAGGGCTTGTTCATAGTTTTGAAGTGCTTCTTTAGCAATGTTTTGAGAGGAAATGACTATGGTTGTTATGCTCCCAAGCTTGAGAGTCTCAAAAGGTCTATATGTTTTATAGAGCTTGGCAACTGCTTGATGGGGTTAATTTGCCCAGCTCAAAGGTGTTTCCAATGATTGCAAAAGGGTGGGGGAGTGTGGGCAAGCCATACTTTCTGCTTGCTAGGTTGGAGGTGAGGACCACTGTTTTTAGAACCAGACCGGATCGGGAGGTCAGACTGTGAAACCTGGGAACCGGGATAAAAACCGATTTTTTAAGCATAAAGAACCGCATTTTTAGTTAATTCCGTGAACCCCTAAAACCGGAGTTGGATTACACAAACTGGTAAAGAACCATGTGGTCCAACCCCTTAGCTATTTCTTTTTTTTAATAAAAACAACTTAACACAATTTTCTTCTAATTAATTAAATTATCCATCTCTTACAAGGAATAAAAAAAAATTATAATTAAAATCCTTCAAAGATATTCAACTTTACTTCAAAAATTAATCATAAATTTTAATGTTTTCATGGTTATTATTTTATTTTATTAACTTTCTTATTTAATTATTAAATATATGCTTGAAAATCATTAAATTTCCTTTACATATATGAATATATTAGTCAATTTTGCTAGTTTTATAAATTTAATATATATATTTAGGTTTTAATTAATTATTAAATTAATTATAACATCATTATAGTTTGACCACGGTTCAACCTCGGTTCGACTTTAAAAACCTTGAACCTCTCCCTTTTACGGTTCAATGAACGGCCTAAGTTTCAAAATCTTGGTGAGTACATTAATGGATGCCCACACAAAGCGAAGTACCACCGAAAGTACTATGCAGTAGTCGATCAACTTAAATTTGGTTTGTGTTTCTTTTGTTTCTATTTTTATATTTTTGTTGGGTATTAGAAAGTGATGGATGTTTATCAAAAATGAAGTGGTTGTGATTCAAATTGATTGAGGGTAAGATAAAGATTCAAGATAATATCAACTATTCGTTTGAAAGTCTATTTTGTATTGATGTAGAAAGTTTTTGTTGTCAGTGGGATCCAAATAGTCCAATAATAGTTTTCCACGTCAGATTCTTGTAGATTCCTATTGGGAGAAGCAAAAGCCGCTCTATCTGCAATAAGGAGAGCAATAATTGAAGGCTTTAAAAATATAATTGTGGAAGGTGATGCTTAAAAGTTAGAAGTAGTTGAACCAATCCAAATCTCAGACTCCACTGGAGAATTTCTGCTGTTTTTTATGATAATTTTGGTTCTTGTAAGATCTTGTAAATCTGTCTCCTTTCTTTTGTAGTTAGAGAGGGTAATTCCCCTATTCATTTACTAGCCAAATGGGTAGCTTTGTACAATTGGACCAGGCCAGCTCTCATCTCTTCTCTGCCCTTCTTGGTTATTCAGACTAAAGAAAAAGATGGATCTAAGCCCTCTCCTGTTTTGTAAGATCTTTTGTTTCAGATTTAATAAAGCATTTATTCAGGAAAAAAAAGAAAAAGAAAAAAAAGAATGAGAATGGCCTAAATAAATGCTCGAGATATTTAAAGGTGGAGTATTGTTTGTTATACACGTGTAAAAGCATCCATATAAGTAGATGTAAAAGTTTCTAAAATAAACATAACTACCAATTTTACAAATTTTGAGCTAAAAAACACCCACATCAGTGGGTTTAAAAATGTCTAAAATTTTGTAAACCCATCCCTGAGCTACAATAACAGTGTATGTTAACACGATTACTGTAGCTTGTTTATACCATTATTTTATCATTAACAGGCGGCTTTGTACAATTGGACCAGGCCAGTTCTCATCTCTTCCCTGCCCTTCCTGGTTATTCAGGCTAAAGAAAAAGATGGATCTATGCCCTCTCCTGTTTTGTAAGATCTTTTGTGTCAGATTTAATAAAGCATTTATTCAAAAAAAAAAAAAAAAAGAGAGAAAAAGAAAAAGAAAGACAATGGCCTAAATAAATGCTCGAGATATTTAAAGGTGGAGTATTGTTTGTTATACATGTGTAAGAGCATCCACATCAGTGGATGTAAAAGTTTTTAAAATAAACATAACTACCAATTTTACACATTTTGAGCCAAAAAACACCCACATAAATGGGTTTAAAAATATCTAAAATTTTGTAAACCCATCCCCGAGCTACAGTAACCGTGTATATTAACACGGTTACTGTAGCTTGTTTAAACCATTATTTTATCATTTTCGTTCGCTCCTTTTTTTCTCTCCCCTTTCCGTGCTCAACCAACTCAGCTAATACTCAACTCCTCATCCTCTTCTTTTTCCTCAGATGCACACAAACACACCCACACACAAACACATCCACACAGAAAATCAACACAGACTTGCTCAAAAAAAAAAAAAAAAACATAGATACACGAAACTCGGAGCGGTCGGAGCTTGGATCGGAGCTAGGGAGAGTAGATCGGAGCGTGGATCGGAGCGTATCGAAGCTCGGATCGGTGCTCGGAGCGACTGGATCGGAGTGGATCGGAGCTCGGGTTGGTGCTCGGAGCGACTGGATCGGAGCGTATCGGAGTGGATCGGTGCTCAGAGCGACTGGATCGGAGCGTATTGGAGTGGATCGGAGTGGATCAAAGCTCGGATCGGTGCTCGGAGCGGATCGGGGCGGATCAGAGAGTTGATCGGAGGGACAGTTGATCTAGGTAGAGAGAGAGAGAGCGAAAGATTTCTGAAAAGAAATGAAGAGAAGGATTTCTAAGAAGAAATGAAGAGAAGGAGAGAGAGAGAGAGAGAGAGAGAGAGAGAGAGAGAGAGAGAGAGAGAGCGAATCAGAAATGAAGAGAAGGAGAGAGAGAGAGAAATTAATTAGAAATGAAGAGAGGCACACGTATAGGTAGTTGAGAGAAATAATAAAAAAAGTGAGGAAATTGATTATTTAATTAATAGAAGTGGTAGGATAGATGAACTGATGTGGGTGTTTTGTAAAAATAAATGTGTAAAATCTTAAAAGTAGGTTTTTTGTGTAAAATAGACGGAATCTTTTAAACGAGCTGATGTGGTTGCTCTAAAATAGTTAATTAGTGTGCAATAATTTTAACCTTTGAGTATGAGTAGTGTGATTAATTAAGTTTTGAAGTCCATATGAGACATTGATATTGATGACACTAGGGAGTGTTTAATATAAAATCATTGTACCAAAAGTTTTATTAACTTAAAATTTTGAAACAATGTTGTCATGTTGTTATATTAATTTCTCAATTGAAGTCTACACATATGAACAATTCTACCTATGATATTCTTTTGAACACAGGAAAAAAGACCAAATTACTTTTAATTGCACGAGGACCACTTAGCAAGGGCAGAGCCACGTATTGTGTGCATGGCCCCCCAAATTTATTTTAACGCAACCATCAATAAGGTAAAAATAAAATCCACTCAATTTTTTAAAGGGCTAAAACCCCCCCCCCCCCACCAAAAAAAAAAAAAAAAGCAAAAGATGTATTTTTGTAAATAAAAAAGTGTTCAATGGCATTTATAAAAAAAGGAAACTTCCAATAGATTTTGCTAAAATCTCTACCCCTTTATAAATCAACTTTGTAGTTTTGTTTTCCTTTATTTTTTCTTAATAATGCTAGTACTGCACTTTTTTACACACACTCTTTCACAATGTTAAAATAAAAAATGCAAGCTCAAAGAAGGTTCAGCAATGGTGGAAAGCATGCAGAGACGTGAAGGCATGCAGAGAAAAAGAATGAACATTCTGGAGCTTTGAGAAAAATGATTTTGTGTATTATAAATATCTGACTCTGTTTCTTTATATATAACAGAAACAGAGGAACCAATTTGACCAAGAATATTCAATCCCAAGTCAGCCAATACAAACATGACAAGTGGCATGTAGCTTAACATTCTATTTACAAATTACAATATAAAACTACTAAACTAAACTAATACCTATATGATATGACAGATAGCTACAAGACTCACAGATATCTACAAGACTACAAGAAGACTCAAATATCTACATGATATTTAATACTCCCCCTCAAGATGAACCATATATGTTAATTAGGTTCATCTTGGAAAGCAAGTGAGAAAACTATTTCTAGCCTAAAGCTTTAGTAAAGAAATTTGCAACCTAGTGCCGTGTAGGAACATGAAAGGTTTTAATAACTCCATCTTCAATCGTTTCTCGAATGAAATGACAATCTATCTCAATATGCTTTGTTCATTCATGATACATAGGATTGGCAGCAATATAGAAGGCTGCTTTACTGTTACAATAGAGAAAGGCAGGTTGAGTGTGATTTAAACCAAATGTTTTGATCAATGCAATGAGCCAAACCGCCTCACTAGTGACTGTTGCCATTGACTTATACTCTGATTCAGCAGATGATCTTGACACTACTTGCTGCTTTTTACTCTTCCAAGAAATCAACGAATCTCCTAAAAACACATAAAACTCTGTGATTGATCTTCTGGTGTTAGGGCAGGCTTCCCAGTCAGCATCACAATAGGACTTCAACTGCAATTCTGATCTTGCAGACAAGAACAACCCTTAACCTGGTGTTTTCTTCAAATACTTGAGTATTTTGTAAGCAGCTTGAAGATGAGGTACTTTGGGTGAGCTCATAAATTGACTCAATTTATGGACTGAATAGCAAATGTCAGGTCTAGTTAGTGTCAAATAGAGAAGTCTCCCTATTAACCTTCTATACAATGAAGCATCAGGGACTGCCTGACCAACTGAACTGCTGAACTTGGGTAATTGGTCCATAGGAGTGTTGGAAACAAGCTAACATACCAACATCAGACAGCAACTCAAGAGTGTATTTTCTTTAACATAAGGAGATTCCATTTGAAGTTCTTTCTACCTCAAGACCTAGGAAATACTTCAAGGTTCCCAAATCTTTGATCTTAAACTTACTATCTAGAAATTGCTTAAACACATTCACAACTTCCACATCATTACTGGCAATAAGAATATCATCAATATAAACAAGTAGGATGATCATAGAACCTCCCTTAATCCTGGTAAAAATAGAGTAATCTGCCTTAGATTGAACAAAACCTTGGTCCATAATTGTAGAAGACAACTTTACAAACTATTGTCTACTTGCTTGTTTAAGTCCATAAAGAGACTTTGTAAGTCTACAAACCTCCCCCTTGCTGCCAAAACCAGGTGGAGGAAGCATGTAAACCTCCTCATGTAAGTCCCCATGTAGAAATGAATTGTTGACATCTAATTGAGTGAGATGCCAACCATGAACAACAACAAGAGCCAAAAGGGTTCTGATAGTAACAAACTTGACCATAGGAGAAAAGGTCTCATAAAAGTCTATACCCTCAGTTTGTGTAAAACCTTTGGCCACTAATCTAGCCTTATACCTCACTACAAAACCATCACCTTTCAACTTGATTTTATAAACCCATTTACAGCCAATTGGCACCTTATCAGGAGGAAGTTTGCACATAACCCAAGTATGGTTAGCTTGAAGTGTATCAATCTCAGCTTTCATAGCTTCAAGCCATTTAGGATCAAGCAAAGCTTGAGCATAAGAATCAGGTTCCTTAGCAATAGTTAAAGCTAGGGCAAAGGATTTATGAGAAGAAGAAAGTTTGGCATAGGAAAGAGTTGAAGCAAGAGGGTAAAGAATACCTGTATCAACAGAAGCAATGGAATCATCTGATTGAACTCATTGCAAATTAGGAATTGAAACCCTAAAGTTGAAAGAAATTAATTTCCAACTATGATGAGGGGAATCTAGATTTCAATATGCTAAAGAAATCAAGATCTAGAAGATGATGAACTTAGTGCAAGAATCAATCAAAAACACAATGAAGAAAATTTCTAATTGATCTTAAAGAAGCACCAAGAAATCAAAAGAAAACGAAATTGAACTAGGAAGAATTAGAGAATACCAGACTTGAACAATTCTCTGAGCTAGTTCAAATCTGATACCATGTTGAAATAAAAAATGCAAACTTGAAGAAGGTTCAGCAATGGTGGAAAGCATGCAGAGATGTGGAGGCATGCAGAGAGAAAGAATGAACATTCTGGAGCTTTGAGAAAAATGATTTCGTGCATTATAAATATCTAACTCTGTTTCTTTATATATAACAAAAATAGAGTAACCAATTTGACCAAGAATATTCAATCCCAAGTCAGCCAATACAAACGTAACAAATGGCATGTAGCTTAACATTTTATTTACAAACTATAATATAAAACTACTAAACTAAATTGATATCTATATGCTGTGACAGATAGCTACAAGACTCACATATATCTATAAGACTACAAGAAGACTCAAATATCTACAAGATATTTAATACACAATTATCCTACGTAGCAGATTATGCATGATGAAAAAAATGATGGATTTATGTGTTAGTGATAAATGACCGGTCATAATCTGCCTTATAGGACAATTGCGAGAAAATGTGTGGCACAACACTATTGTGTTTAATTTTTTTTTGAAAATATTAATTATTATTTTCCTTTTCTTAATTATCAATTCTCGGTAATATTTCTTCTATTCTCTCACATTACTCATCTTCTCTTCTTTTTTCTTTTTCACCATGCACTATATATATATTTCTAAATCTCACGACTCGAATGTCATCTTTCTCATCTTCTTTTTATTTTTATTTTACCTTCCTTTTCTAACCTTTTCTTCTTGCTTCTTTTTTATTATTTTTTTTTTTAGTAACTCATCCTTTTTTGTACTCTCTCAATCCCTCTCCTTCGTCCCCCACCATTAGATCCAACACATCTCTTGGTACCAAGGAAGTCAATACCGTACCGGAGGCTGTACCGGTTTGGCCACCGGTACGATATATTTCGGATACCGGTCAATACCGGTGTACCGTTTCGGGTTTACCGCTATTTTATATATATATATATGTATATATTATATACACACACTAAAATCTCTAGAACCATGGTTATAAACATATAATATTTCACTTATATTATAGTAAATATAAAATTTTATCATAAAATATTACTTCAATTCAGAATAAATTATTCATAGTTTTAAACTTTAGTATCAATTAAAAGGAAAAAAAATACAATATAAAAAATAGAAAGCTTAGTTGTTTATTGCATACTAAGAAAACAAATAATACTAATAATTTAGTGTAAATAAGTTATTATTATGTCCTTACAAAAATTCAAAAATTACAAAACTAAAAAAAAAAAAAAAAAGTTTTTTTCTGTACCGGCCGGTACGCCCGGTATCGGCCGGTATTGCCCGAAATTGGCCGGTATGGCCGGTACGCGACCGGTACGGCCGGTATTTTTTCCGGTACAAAATAGAAGTGTACCGGTACCGGTGCACTGACCGGTACGGTACGTACCGGCCGGTACGGCCGGTACCGGTACGGTATCGACCACCCTGCTTGGTACTCGCCTTCAACAAAGCTAACTTTTCATTTGGCTCAGAATCAATATAATATTTTTATCTCTCTCCCCCCAAACACAAATTCCTAACTTTGCCCCTGCCACTTTAGATATGGATTTTATGGTAAGGGTCATGTAAACTCACGCAAAATTAACACTCTACCTCTAATGCGCAAAAGGTGAAAAAATGGACCAATTAGAATCACTTTCGTATTACGAGTGGTCTAATTATATTGTAAAATCCATCTAGGGCCAACCTTATTGCTATAGTCTCTGTTTATACCTGCTTAGAGTTCATTGTAAATACAATTGAGAATGTAAAAGATGTAGGCACCTAAGATTTTATCATGTGGACATAGGTTGTCAAGCTGAATTATGTAAATCCTTTGTGTGCTCTCTTTCTTTTACTTTTGCTTTAATTTTCTCGCAATCTTTAATTTATCACGTCCAACAAGAATCATACATATTTTAGTGAAGTTTGGAGTTTAAATAGTGATCGTGGGGGTTCTTGAGGGTATTATGCTCTTTCTGGAGTAAATTGGGGGATAATCGATGTTTCTATTGGTACTAGTATGCTCTTCACAATCAAATTTGTATAAAAAGAAAAAAAGATTGTAATATATTAATTAATGTAGTTTACTTTCAGTGAAACACTATTACCATAAATTTGCAAAATGATAATACGATTCCCATTGGAAACTTAATTATCATCAATTTAAATAATTTTAAAAGAAGTCTTAGAATTTATTTTGATTTAATTTCTATATATTGTAATTTTTGGGTTTTAATAAAAATTTGATAGTACATGTTGTGGGTTCTAGTTAACTCAACTGGTAATATTTTTTATGGTTGAATAAAAGATCTGAGGTTAAATTTCTGCTTCCATCAAAAACTAATTGATAATTTGCTCTCATGATAAAGAACTATCATTAAAAACGGTTACAATAAACATACGGACGGATATGTTACATGTATTGTACTGGCATAAAAATATGAAATTGGAAAAGCAACGTTACATGTGTCGATATTAAACGTTCATGTAAAAAATATGGAATTATTTAGCATATATTTTTTGTGAGATAAATACTATATATATAAAGTGCGCTTCAAAATTTTGGCATAAAAATACGGAATTGGAAAAGTAACATTACATGTGTCGTACTAGCATAAAAATATGGAATTGGAAAAGTAATGTTACATGTGTTGTTGTTAAATGTTTCTTTTTAAAAAGTTCGTTTAAAAAAATACGGAATTATTTAGGACATATTTTTTGTGAGATAAATACAAAATATATATATATATATATATAATTATTAATATATGAGAGATACTACGTCCACAACATTTTTATAATATTTACACAACAAATCACAGGCGGTTAGTTGTTATTAGTTTAAATTTGAATCTAATGCTAAGATGACTTTTTTGCCCCAACAATAACAAACAGTAACAACCTGCCACTTAGAATTTTTTGTGAAAATATTGTAAAAATGTTGTGGACATATCATTTTTCTTAATATATACTTACTTACAATTTGTGTTGGTTTGGCTTGAGCTCATAAACTCAACTTTTAATTTTTAACTTTTTTTTATTCTAAAAAAAGCTTTAACTTTTATATACAACATTTTAAAACCACATTTTTTCCTCACTTTTTTGAAATATAAATATATTTTTGCACACTTTTAGCAAAATAAATTTATCAAAAAACTAGATAAATTTTTTACAAATAAAAACTTATTGTTGTGCACTTGACTAGTGAGGGGAAGAAGCATGACAATAGGTTGTGGTAGCTTTCATGTTTAACTTTTTATGAGTCTCATAGTTTAATAAAATAAAGAATAAAGCAAAAACGCAACATTTTTACAATAATCATGCCATAAAGCTTTGGTTCTAAATGGTTAATGATAAATAAAAAAGCGATATTAGTAATGAATTCAGATGAAATCAGTAGTAATTTACTACCTAAATTTTGTTGTAAAATTGTTGTGAAAATATTGTTTGTTGTAGTACTATTTAAAAAAAAAATTAAAGTTGATTATTTGTGTTTGAGTTGAGTCCAATACGTTTCATTTAGTGATCATTTTAATCTCTTATATGTTTTTTTTTCTTTTCGATGAGTCTTTGTGGGGCGCAAAAAATTTGCGTTAAAAAGGTTTATCTTTGGTATATATCCATATATAACAAACCGTTTTTTTATGTATTTCAGCTTGAACATGTAACATATTTTTTGTTCAAATTTTATTTCAACTAATATTATGCACCATTTAATTAATAGTCATATTTAAATCAAAGAAATTATTTTAATAACTATAGTTGGATTTGAATCATAAAAATAAAATCACAGAATGTTGAATGTAGAAATAGTATATACAAGTATCTTATGCGTACTTACGCAAAAAAAAAAAAAAAAAAAAAAAAAAAAAAAAAAAAACAAAAAAACGAAAACAAAACAAAAAACAAAAAACAAAAAAGTGCACATCTTCCGTTTTGTTTTCAAAGGAACCACTACAATAAACGTGCTCTGTAGCTACATTTTTTTAAGCTGCATTTTTGTTTTCAGAGGTGCTCTATAGCTTGGCTTTGAACTGTGTTTTAGAAAAACGCAGCTCCACCACTGGACGTATAGCCATGTTTACCAAACGCGTCTATAGAGCACCTCTGAAGCCATGTTTTGGTTCGTTTATATTGCATTTTGCTGGGTAGGGCTGAAGCCACATTTTAAAAACGCGGTTATAGACCCATCCTGGGATTTTTTTTTTTTTTTTTCATATTTAACAATGCTGCGTTTATTAAACGCGACTTAAACATGTATAGAGCTACGTTTTATTCAACCTGGCTTAAACATGTATCAAGCTGCATTTATTAAACACAGCTTAAACATTTATAGAGCTATGTTTTCTTCAACGCAGCTTAAAAATATATGAAACTGCGTTTAGAAAATGCAGCTTAAACATTTATAGAGCTAGGTTTGATTAAATGCAGCTTAAACATGTATGGAGCTGCGTTTAGTAAAACACACCTCTAGGTTTGTTATAAATATAAAAAAAAAAAAAAAAAAAAAGACCCTCAATTGAGCATTGTTGAAAAAAACCCTAAACTGAAAAATACTCTCAGCTCACTCTCAACTAGGGGTGTCAAAATAAGCCCAAATCTATTTGTCCACCCAAACCCACCCAAATTTTGATTGGGTTAAATGGGCATCAACCCAATTAGACCCAATGATTATTGGGTTTTAACTAAAAACCCATTCAACCCCATTTAACTCAAAATCAATATACCCCAAATTCAACCCAGCCTTTCACAAAAAAACAACCCAGCCCTCAGGTTTCACGAGGGTTTTCATTTTCACTCAGTTTCTCTGCTTCCAATCACATCAAAACTCTTCAAAGCTTAAGCAGATTTCTAAGTTGTTCACTAGAATATTCACGCTATCTCTTTCCGGTTACTCCAGCACTCATCGATAAGCTTCAAATCTCAGATTTGGTTCCTCTCTTTAGTTACTCAAAAGTCTTCTTTTGCTTTCCTTCATTTTCTCTGTTACCAAATAGTTTACATCTTCTAATTTTGTTTGATTTTATCTTTTCTAATTTTGATTGCCTGAACTTGTTTTTGGTAATTTAAATCTGTGAAAGTAGTTAGTATTTGCATTTCAAAAGGTACTGGGTTAAGAATAGAGTAATACTGACATGTTCTGCAAAGTAAATGAAAGAAAAGGGTTTAAAGCTTAATGGGGGTTGATGGGTTTTCTTTGAATCACTAAGTAAACGTGTTTGCCACCTGGGTTTTATGTAGGCATTTTGAGTTGTTTATATGTTCTTTTTTCTAATGGTGTTTGGTATAATTGTATATTTGAATATTTTCATTATTGGAAAATGTGGAAATGACATTTAAGTGTGAGAAGCAAAAGTGAAAATTTCTTTTATTTTCTGCACTTTTTTTTTCTTCTAAGGAATTTAAAACAGGGTGATTGAATTTCAGTTGATGTTTAGTTGGGTTTGACTGTTGTTGAATATTTAGCCTTTTATCCCAACATAAGTATTATGCTGCAAAAATTCATTCGTTGTTAAGTACTTCGTTTGGTTCGTTTGTAATTCATTTGGAATATTGATGCAGGTGGATATGTTGTGGTGAATGAAAAGTTTCCTAATTATGTAGTCCTAGATTTGACTGACTTCAAGATACTCATTTTTGTAAACTTTAAAGACTATTTTGATAGGCCAAAAACGTATTGACCCCTTGTGATAAATTAATTGATTAATTAGCCAAGTTTAATTAATTAACCAATTTAACATGCAAACGCGTGGTAGCACAAAAAAATCACCAATAAACTAAAGTGCAACAGAAAATAAATTGAAACGGTGATTTGTTTATAAATGGGAAAACCTCCAAGGCAAAAATCTCATCGGATGATTTTAAGGTCACCACTTCCGAGAATCTACTATTATCAAAACAAGTGGTTACAAGTAAAGGAATCCTAGTAGTTTCTACCAACCTATAGTTGAACCCTTACCCCATTACCCAATTGAACTTATTCTGTAGTGACAATTTCTCCTTTTGATGCACGGCTCCCAGTATGTGACTAACCAATCTGATGCGCGGATCCCAGTACGCGGCTTACTCCTTTGGACGAATCCTAGTATGTGACTAACTCCACAGCAACCCTTTGATTGTTGTAGTTGATTTGCAGCAGTTTCACATAGAAACACTGATAAGATCTTCAATGTTGGTGCAAGAGACTTTGCTTGGTTACAAAATCCAAAGGCGTATAAGAAACACAGCAAGAACTTTTTCTTCTGTAGGAGGAGGCTAGGGTTTCAAAAAGAAAACCTTATGAAACTTTTCTAGGGTTAGGTTTTTCTTTTTCCACCTCCTTTAAATAGGAGCTTAGTGGACTCTCCTATTCCAAATAGGTTTACACTTTCCTAGTCCAATAAGAATTATACAAACCCATAAACAAATAGCCTTTTAGAGTAAAAACATTGCTGGCTATAATTTGAATCCCGTAAGCTCGATAGATTGAGACATCTGTGGAGCTTTAATGAATCTCGACAGATTGACCTTCTATCGAGGAGGTGTCGAGACTCGCAGATTTGTACTTTTCCTAAGCAGTTCTTGAGTAATCTTTATGTCTTCAATTTAACCACTTGTAATGATCATCTTGAACCTACTTAGATATACCCAAATACAAGTAAATTGCATTTTGTCAAAGGATATGCCAAGTACATACAAATATGTTCCTAACAATCTCCCCCTTTGACAATCCATGACAAAACCACAAGAGTACATTGAATGTTCTAGAATACATTCTACTCAAGCTTACAGAATAAATAGGCCTAGTCTAAAAGATCTGAACCTTGGAAGTTGTTGCATGAAGAAGGTTCGGAATCTTGACTTGGCTTTAACTTGTCTTTCCTGAAAGGTACTAAACCAAACACATCAAGGTACCATGTGGAAAACAATGACAAGTTAAATAAATAAGAAACATCTGTATAAATAGAGAAAAGAAACAACACATGTGAGATAAAGAGTGAAACACATACATCATCATCAAATATAGATCGAAGCAACACATGATGTATGTAAATGGTTATAAAACCAAAAGATACACAACACAAAAAAAAAAAAAAAAAAAAAAATATATATATATATATATATATATATATATATCAAAATTAAATTGCATCAAACTAACTCTCCCCCTAAGTTAGTTACAACAAAAACTTTATTTCCTTTAACATGAAGTTCTCCCCCTAAGTCTATTACTCCTCCTAAGGAATGACATTAAATTCTCAAATTTCTCCCCCTTTTTGACACAATTGTCAAAGGGCATAAAAAACCAAAAGACTTGATCGGAGATAGACTGAAAACAGATACAGAGGGAACGAGGAGAACAAGGAACCATAGACCTATAAGAGGAAGAAAAACAAGATGCTATGGACACAAAGGGAAAACATGCAAAACAAAGAAAGAAAAAAAAAATGCAAGCAAGGGTATCTCGATCGATCAAAAGGTGTCGAGATATAAAGGCTTCGACAGATGCAGCTATCGAGAGGTGTCTAGAGATGTCCACAACAGAAGCTCGATGGATCGATGAGGTATCAAGAAGCTATCGAGGGGACAAGAGATTTCTCGATTGATCCATCTAGCTATTGAGAGATGTTGAGATTATGATAAGATGCAACAGAAGTGCTCGATAGATAAGCCAGGTGTCGAAGAGGTGTCGAGATTGCTTAAAAACAATTTTTCAAGAAGGAAAAAACACAAAAATAAATGCAATCACACATGCAACTCAACCAATGATCCAAACAACATTTTGAACTCTCAAAATCATCTCTCAACAATAAGAATGATAAGCATTTAGATCTCAAAACACACACATATACACTAAACACGTTTAACCAATTTTATATTTCAAAAGCAAGTTAAGATAGTTTAGTGAGCATACATCCACACATGTAAACCTTGTGATGGCCAAATCACATTGTTCCTGCACATGTATCAAGAGTAGAAAGGAATATTGCATGTTGTGTGTGAAAAACATTGCAAGATTGCATAAGTGTCTCAATATTATGACGATTTGAGATATGTGAAAATCACTTTAACTCACACACAATTATAACTATTTGATGGGGACTATCACCTTCGAGGTACATCCTATAACTCCCACATCTCCTTGAAAACACGCTTGCAATCATGTTTTAAAGTATTTTGTTCTTTTTGCTTTTTATTTTCTTTGCATATTTTATTTTATTAAGCAAATCATATATGGGTATACAAGAGAGAAAAAAGAAATACTCAATTATGTTAAGCTTTTTAACATTGCACTTTTGCTATGCCGAAGCTTACAGATGTCATTTCATGATTGACGAGTAACAGTGGTGAGATAGTTATTTATGCATTTCTCTTAGGATTTTCTATTCCTTTCCGTCAAAAAGAGTGGTACGAGTGTTAAGTACAAGATATCAATTAACCTTACTCATCTCAAACAAAGAGCCACAATGCTCACTTGCTTAGTTATGCATAGAGATGCTCATCTAAGCTACAAAAGATACAAAGTTTAGAAAACTCTGTTTCAATGGCCATTTTAAGGTTCATAAGAACCAATGTACCTAATACACATACTGTTTTTGTATTTTTCTGATTTTTCAATTTTTTATTTTGAAAAACAAACAAAATAAAGATTAAACAACCAAACAAAAACAGACAAACAACATGAAAGCATGAAAGAAAGATGCAGATGCAAGAAATCAAGCAAAGAGAGCCTTACTTTAGATAGAAAGAATTAAAGTAGAGGACAAACAGAAAGATAATTAAGTCTTAGGCTCCTTTCTCACCCACATAGCACGAGTTTTTGGCTGTGAATATGAAAAGACATGTGTCTACTAAAGGACATAGAAGAATTAAAATCCTCCTGAAATTGAGTTAAAAAGCTCAAAACTTTTAATAACTCTCCAAACAAAGGTGTAAGTCCTTGAGAGGAAACTTGTGGCCGTTTGAACACTTGCTTATGAGGATACAACTTAAAGCAATTAGGACGAGTGTGTCTAGAAACACCATAATGGTGACAAACATGAGCAGTTTTAGAACTACTCGGCACCCTAGAAGGAGGTCTAACCTTAGAGGTTGACAGAGAGCTCAACTTAGGAAAATTTGGCCTAATATGACCAACAATATGACAATGATGACAAATGGGGACAAAAGCATATTTTTCTTTCATCCTAGGAGGAGTTTTAGACATAGATTTAGAACTTTCAGCGTTAACATCAAATTGTTTATCTTTGTCTATCCTAGCAATATTAGCCCTCAACTCTTCATTATTCCTTTTAAATGGGGGAATATAAAAATCTTCTTCATTATCCCTTTCTGTGCAGCTCGTATCTGTCGCATTCAAGAAAAAACGAGGTTAACATTTGGGATCCTAAGGTTGCAATTTTTTTTGGGTTCGAAGAAGACTTTCTTGGGGATACATTTAAAAATGTATAACCTGCATTAATCATTGAGTGCAGTCTTTTTTATTTTGATCAGGTTAGCGATGACTCATCCTTATAAACATGTAAATCATAATCTGGAAAGCATTTTAAAATCCTTTGCTACTCTTCAGTTTCTTTGCATTTTCCAACTTACATTATTACTACAATTACAAATAACAATTTTTTCATAGCTGTAGTAGTAGTAGTAGTTGTAGATTTGTGTCTTTCGTAATTTGTATTATATTGATGCAGTATGGTAACACATTTTGGTGCACAAGACTTTCGTGTCGTATTTTGGTAATTTTTTGAGTTTCGGGGGCATTTTGGTACTTTTTGGGTTTTAGGGGTATTTTGGTAATTTTTAGGTTTCTGGAGTATTTTAGTAATTTTTGGATTTTTGGGGGGGGGTATTTTGGTAATTTTTTGGGTTTCAGGGTATTTTGGTAATTTTTGGGTTTCGGAGGTATTTTGGTCATTTTTTGGGTTTCAGGGGTATTTTGGTAATTTTTAGGTTTTGGGAGTATTTTGGTAATTTTTGGGTTTCAAGGGTATTTTAGTCATTTTTTTGGGTTTTGGGGGTATTTTTGTCATTTTTGGATTTCGGGGGTATTTTAGTCATTTTTTGAGTTTTGGGAGTATTTTGGTAATTTTTTTGGTTTTGGGGGTATTTTGGTCTTTTTTGGGTTTTAGGGGTATTTTGGTAATTTTTAGATTTTGGGGTATTTTGGTCATTTTTGAAGATTATAGAGTACTTTGGTCATTTTCACTTTAATGGCATTTTGGTAATTTTGATAATTGGGGTAATTGGATGGGTTGTGGTTCACCCATAATAATTGAGTTGGGTTAGATTTGGGTTAGAAGCAATTAGTTAAATGAGTTTTAATGGGTAAATGTGTTTTATATACCCAACCCAATTAAGCTCACCCCAAACTCACCCAAGCCCACCCATTTGCCACCCCTACTCTCAACCTAGCTCTCGATCCCTAATCTCGCCGGCGTGCTCTGTGCCACGCAACTCAATGCCGCCGTGCTCTGACCCATTTCCCTTTCGATTCCCTCTCCATCCAACACACTCCCCACCTATGCTTGCCCTCTGTTCTTAGAAACCGTCACGCACTCTCTTCCTTTGTTCTCAGGAGTCGGTGCTTCTTTCTCTCTTTCTTGCAGCAAGGTTTGTTTCTCTCAACTCTTTTCTTCCTCTTTATCCTCTCTATTTCTCTCTTTCTACTAAATCTAAATCATAAAGGCTTTGGGGTTTTCTGTGGGTTTCATTTTTTTGTGTTGGTTTGTTTGGGTTTCCTTTGATTTGTGTGTGGGTTTTGTTTGGGATTCATTTGATTTGTTTGTGGATTTTGTATCATAGTATTTTCAATGATTTCTTTTGAGTTTGTCTTAATTTTCTATTTCTATTTTCATTTGTGGTTTTGTAATGCAAATAATGTGTTTGATGAAATGCTTCTATGAACTAATATACATAAATAGAGCATGCGAATTGTTATAAGCTTTTGGTTCATTTTTTTTAAGACTCATTATGTGTGTGCAAACAGATCTTGTAGCTATTTGTTGAATTTTTTCAGTAAGACTGTTTCTCTATCGAGGATTTTCACCAAGCGTGAGTGATTTTAGATGCTTTTATTTATTTTTAGTTGTCTGGATTTGAATTTGAGGCTAATTTGATTTATTTACTGCTTCAACTGGTTTTAGAGTAGTTAAACTGATAAAGTTCAAATTTTTTATGCTTGAATGTTATGGAAAGTTGCAATTTTGAATTGGGTTCGTTGTAATTTTTGTGATCTTAGAGATACATTTTTGTACAACAGTTGGTTGGCACTTTGTATGTACTTTTAATTGCTTTTAGGAGCAATGTTTGGTTTTTCTTTTTACAAGAAAATTCGCTTTCAGTGTGCGAATTGAACAGTACCTATATTCTTGCTGCGTTCCTTTGTAGTTTGAAACTTAAATTTCTTATTAGTTTCATCGTAGTTTGAGGTTAAGTTGAAACACATTGATGATTTGGTTTTTATGTGATCATGGTAATGTGAATTAAAACAATGTAGTGCTTGGATTATGAGATAATTAGGCCAAATTATGACCTTTAAGTTCAATTTAAATTGTAAGAAAATGAATGATGACCTAGCAGGTTCGAGAGAAGTAGGTTCTTAGTTTATGGAATAGCATAGGTTGGGCTGGTTATTTTGGTTTGAAGTAGTGAAAAGGTGAAGAAAATTAATTGAATGTGGCTATTTTAAACTTGAAAAATAATTGAATTTGGCTATTTGAAGGTTTAGATTTAGATGTGCAATGATTCCTAGCAAACTTGGGTGAGTAGATGTAGCTATAACCGGTTTAGTGCCATATATGATACGTCTCCTAAAGCTTCTTTGGAGAATTATTCAACTGTGCTTCATTTCTATTCTCTCTTTGGCTCTTATTATGCATTGTGTGGCTCTGTATCATCAGAACTTGAAAGGCTATACAAAATGTCTATTCTATGTAAAAGGATGGGCTTTAGCTTAGTGGAGTCCTGAATAACTGAGCTCTTCAGTCCACAGGGTCTTCTTGTAGTTACACTTATTGTGGTCCAAAGTCCCATAACACAATCTATGCTTATTGAACACGACTTCGAGTCTTCAACCACTGGGATCTTCTTTTCTCTCTTCGGGTCCCAAAGAGAAAGCTGCTAATAAAACCACTGGAAGAATCAGAGCTGTAGCAAATCTCATTTTGAGAAGTGGGGAACCATGCATTCATGCAAATAGTAATTATTTGGTACTCGTAGACATTTATGGTGTTTGATACATGCATCACCTGGAGCTGATTGGCTTTTTGTAGACATTTAGTTGTTCAAATACAATTGAATTTTTTTTTTTCAAAAAAAAAAATTCTAATGCATCTAGAACTCTATTATTGCTAGAATTAATTTGAAACTAGAAAAGCAAGTTATCTATATCTATTTAGAAAACGAACAGAGGCTTTTGCACTATAAGTAGAAATCTATTTCACCTAAGAGCAAGGATCACATTGCTTTTTCAAGCAGTCAAATCAATGTATCAATTGGGCCTCTTGGACACATGATACAGAACATCTTTCATGGCTTGCCATGGTTTCAATTTTAGAAAACAATCAGGTGGCACCTGAACTTGCATAACTTCAGTCATCTATTATATGTATTTTGTTGCAATTTTTTCATTGCCTTTTCTGCTCTGCCTAATCTTTTGATTTTTGTGCATATATTGTTGATTTTTTTTCCCTTGGTCACTTCTTTTATACTCTTTATATGGATCCCATGCAAGCATGCATAAAATTAAAGTTTAGTTTTGTGGTTTGAAGCTTTAGATTTATTTTCTTTATGTGGTGCTCACTACAGGGATAAAAAAAATTTAATTCTAGCCATTAAATCAGTTCTAAAACTTTACCCTAATGCTTTGACAATGTTTTAGATAGACACAAATTTAAATTGTTATTATCAACTTTTTTATATATGCAACTAGAAAGCATATCACAGATGGAGCACATCAGTGAAGATGTAAAAATGGTTGTAACAAGTTTGATAAATTGGAGTTTTTAGCATGTAAAATGGAAAAGCAAATACAACAGCACACATTCTTGCACGTTATTCACAACACTTGGATTGTTTTAGAGCTTAATTAAAAGATATAGTAGATTATATTGCCCATATTGTTAACTAGGAAGCTAATGCATTTGTTTAACGGTCTACTATTCTCTTTGTAGTTTAACTTCAATCTCTATTGCTTGGCATATTGTATCTCTTCATAGTTAAAGCTTTATCCTATCTTTGGAAAAACTTTTTTAGGTGAATTAGATAGCAAATATCATACTAAGCAGTTTTTTTTTTTTTTTTGCTACTTATTTTGTTTTGTTAATAATTACAGAGGGAGGTTGAGATCAAATAATAGGGATTATTGTTCACAAGTAAAGGCAGAAAATGACCTATTGTTGAAAGGTATAACTTCTCAATTCTCATCATATCTCAATGCTATATTTTCAATTATGGATGCAAACACACACACACACACACACACCCTCTTTTTTTATTATATTTTTTTGGTAGGGTGAAAATCACTCAAGTTTTGGTGTCTTCTCTCATGCTTTCAAGGACAAAAATTACATTTTCATGTAAGTCTCTCGACTTCAAATTTTTAAATATTTATTAATTTAGATTAATGTTTCCATTTAAATATGCTTTCAATCATTTTTTTGGATAGCTTTTATTTATTAAATTCAATGTTTTTCCATTTAAATATTACTTGAGCCTTAAATCTCAATATATTATGCAAAATCCTTTTATAGTTTTTTTAGGTATCTCCTTTTATATTAGTTACATTGCTATCTACCTCTTCCATTCAATTATTTTATATATCCTTTATTAATACATTAGTTTCACACAATATGCATTCATTATATAACTTAAAATTAAAATACTCATTTATTTTTATTATCTATTTTATTATATAATTTAATTTTAATTAAATTTTTATTCAAGAAGATTCAAACATGTTTTCTCAAGAACTGTATGAAATAAAGCACTGGGGAAAGTCCTTCACCTAACTTTACTGTTGAAAGAAAAAAAAAAAAAAAAAAAAAACACACACATGTACACAAGGACTGCTGAGGAAACTACTGCTGCTGCTGCCAAAACTACCTAGCACTAGCAGTGATCTCCAGAATAAACACAAGGACTATTTTTGCCATCTGAACATACAATTACCCCATTAATAATCATTTGATTAAAAAGGAGCAACACCAAGATACTACTTTGCTTGATTTGCCAAATTAACCTCCATTTCTGTTAGACCATAGGCTTTGCTACTTTGCTTTATGTACCGAACCTCCATTTGTGTTGTACCTTAGGCCTTTGCTACTTTGCTTGATTACCAAACCTCCAATGTAGAGCTCTATAGCTGCGTTTTAAAAACGCAGCTATAGGTCCACACTATAACCGCATTTCGAACGTGGCCCAAAGTAGGTCTATAGCCGCATTTTTTTACAAAACGCAGCTATAAGTCTCAACCTATAGGGGTGCAAAAATGCAGTTATAGGAGGACCTGTAGCCGCATCTACAAAAACGCAACTATAAGTCCAGGCTAAAACCGCGTTTTAAACACAACCCAAAGTGGGTCTATAGTCGCTTTTTTTACAAAACACAGCTATAAGGCTCATCTTATAAGGGGTGGAAAAACGCAGCAATAGGGGGACTTAGAGCCTATAGGTCCCTCCGGGGCTATTGTCGTATAGTAAAAGCTGCGTTTGAAAATGCAGCCATAGAAACGTAGCTATTGTCCTATAGCTGCATTTTTATGGTCTATTGTTGTGTTTTTGAAACACGGCTAAAGCCCGCTTTTTTTGCAGTGCAAATCACAAGATTTAATCAAGCTACAATACACTGTGTTGGATTATGGTACACTGTGTTTTTTGATAGATAAGATAGAATTTAAATCTATAATGTTTGTTCTTATGATGATTGCTCTTCCTCATTAAGCCAAATTACTAATTGATTTATAAGGTAGGTGGGATTCAAATTTTATTTGATAACAAAAGACTTTATCAATTGAGCTAACTAGAATCAATAAAACTATATACTAATGATGTACGATATATAATGATTTTCCCCTATTATGCTTATGTAAAATCCTAATATTGAAGAGATTTAATTAATCACACCAACAAATTCACATATATTGTTGGGCTAATAACAAAAAATAGTGGTTATAAAGATATGATGGGAATAGCTCGAAGGGGCTCTGCCTTATGTAAAGTAAGCCCAAACATCTCACCCAAGTCCAAGTCTTCTGGCTTCATCTCATCTGGGAGCTTCCAAGCAAAGTTGTGAACAAGAGAAGCCAACATCAAGTGCACCATTCGGTTAGCTAATGGTAATCCAGGGCATATCCTTCTTCCAGCTCCAAATGGAATCAGTTCAAAATCTTGGCCCTTAAACTCAATGTCTTGCGCTAAAAATCTTTCAGGCATAAATAAATTTGGATTTGGCCATATGCTTAAGTCTCTTCCCATTGCCCACACATTTATGAGTATTTGTGCATTTTTGGGCACAATGAAGCCACATATTTCTACGTCTGTCACAGCCTTACGAGGAACTAGAAAAGGAGCTGGTGGGTGCAATCGAAAGGTTTCTTTCACTATAGCTTGAAGATAATGAAACTTTGAGATATCTGATTCTTGGACTTTCTTATTATTGCCTAGGACTTCTTCAAGCTCATCTTGGGCTTTTACCATTTTTTCTGGGTTGTGTAATAACAATGCCATTGCCCATTCTACTGTGCTTGATGTTGTGTCCATCCCTGCAATAAATAAGTCCTGCAATAAAAGAGTGTAAGAACTAATTGTCTACGTTTAGGTCGATTGTGATTGGTGTATAATGAAAGTAAAGTTAGTGATCAACTCATATGGAAATAATGTTACTTCAATCATAAAAAATTATGTCGCAATTGTGATAAATGTTGCGTCCCTAACATTACTATAGACAATACAAAGTAATAATGATCCTAACTAGCCATATTGAAGATATTTGAATTTTTTTTTTTGAGGTATTACATTTTACCACCCTAAATTATACTCTAAATTACACTTTGCACTCTAAATTTTTGAATGCACGTTTTGCACTATAAACTATGACTCGTGTTATACTTTGCACACCAACATTAAGTTTGCCGTTAACTTGGATGGAAATCTAAAGTTTAGGGTACAAAATATAATCAAGAGTATAGTTTAGAGTGGTAAAATGTAATTTCTTATTTATTTTTAAAAGATTGAGAAGAGGAGTAATTGGGTCTTATTTTTACATGATATCATATTTTTCCATCTAAGTTAATGACAAACTTAACGTCTAGGTGCAAAATGTAACAAGAATCATAGTTTATGATACAAAATGTGCATTCGAAATGTAATTCTTCCCTTCCTACAAATATAGTTACTTGCACCAGTTAACGGTCTAAAATGGTAATCATGTGCATTACAAATCAAAATAGAAATTCTAAGTATAATTGTTATTCAAATATTTACTTTGAACCAAAGTTTTAAAGAGGTAGTTAATCACCAGAATCAAATGTTTGATATCGCGGAGGCTTATCTTTGAATTGTCTTCTTCGTTGAGAGTAAGGAGCGAATCTAGTACATCATTGCTTGCTTTAGGACCCTTTGATGAAGCTCTTAATTGTACTCGTTCATTGATGATACCATCAAAAATACCAAATAATTTTGCGAAATAAATCCTTGTCCTTTTGCGGATCCCTTGGGGGTCAACTAAACTAAGTGCTGGGAAAAAGTCCGCAAGATTAGGCTTTCCAGCTTCTTGGGCTAGACCATATACAAGGTGCTGGAACTCATGGGACAAATTTGAACCATATTGGGCCAAGTCGATAGCGAAAAAAGTGTTTGATATGGCATTGAGGGCTGTTGTGAACACTACTTGACCAACATCAATGGGTGCACCGCTTTTGCAACTTTGGTTAATATAGTCAAGTAGTTCTTGTACCTTTGTTTGTCGAAGGGCTTGTGTGGCTTCGAGACGTTGTAGAGCAAATATTTCCATGACACAAGCTTTCCTAAGGTTCCTCCAATGAGAATTTGTGGGCATCCACCCCATTGAAACTTTGTGGTGGTCAAAAATTTGGGCCATATTTGGGATGGTTCGGCTAGAGAAGGCTTGGTCATTTTTTTGAAGTGCTTCTTTTGCTATGTTTGGAGAGGAAATGACTATGGTTGTTATGCTCCCAAGCTTGAGAGTCATTATGGGTCCATAAGTTTTGGAGAGCTTGGCAACAGCTTGGTGGGGTAAGTTGCCAAGTTTAAAGATGTTACCAACAATTGGAATAGGGTAGGGGCCTGGGGGGAGTCTGGGCAAGCCAGACTTCCGGCTTGCAAGATTGGAGGTGAAGACATGAATGGATGCCCACACAAAGGGAAGTATCAGCAACAATACTATGTCGTAGTCCATTAACTTAAAATTGGTTCATATTTCTTTTGTTTGTATTTTTATATTTTTGTTGGGCATAAGGAAGCGGTGGATGTTCATCCAAAAAGAAGAAAGCTAAAGGTGTGCTTCAAATTGTTTGAGGATTAGATCAAGATTCAAGATAATATCAACCATTCGTTTGAGAGTCCATTTTTGTATTGATGTAGAAAGAACTTTTGTCTTGAAGTTTTAGATGTTGGTTGGATCCAAATTGTCCAATAAATGTAGATAACGTATATTCTTGTCAAATGTTTGGACCAATGAGAATGGCCTAAATAAGTGTTTGTAATACTAACGAAAAGTTTTCTCTTAATATATTTTTGAGTGTTGAAGTGTGGTTAGTTGAATGTTGAGGTTGTTTAAGGGGATATTGGTGGTGAGTGAGTGATTAATATAATATAATTAGGTCAGAATTAATTAACTTAAACTTTTGGTGTAAATGATGTCCTATATGTTATATTAATATGTTAATATAATTCTGAACAAAGGAAAAAAAAGGACCAATTTACTTTTAATTGGGTTATGACCATCAGGGAATTTCCAGAAGAAAAATAAATCAATTAAAATTAACCTAGGATAATCCAATACATGCATATTTATCATAAAATCATAAATCAACGAATCAGATTAAGTATTAATAAGATAATGATCACGGTAATATTTTGTACGCGGAAAAAAGATGAAGAGAAATTTACCTTTAAATGCACTATGACTACTAGAAATGAGGATATGGATTTTACGGTTAGGGTCATTTAGGAAATTTTTCACATGCAAAATTACCACTTGAATGCTGAAAAGGTGAAAAAAGAGAGTTGTAAAATTGGGTGCACTGCTTCCCTACCAAAAATGTGTTGGGTTAATGCTAAGGGAAAAGAAAATGGTGGTAGAAAATACGAGTAAGGAAGTGAAGCAATTGCAAAAGAACATGAAAGTAAGGATACCAATAATATTTTTAAAAATTTAAGGCACAACAAAATTTCAGTTTATTTTTTACAACATTCAATTGTTATGGTTTCGGGTATAATACTTATTTTATTTTTAATCTATGTTGACGTTGAGTTGACATTTATGGGAAAAATATTGTAAAATTTTATTATGTAAATAGAAAAACACATAATTTTTACTTGGAAAAACCTTTCAGGAGGATTTGGAGGGGAAAAGCCATGAACAATGCCAGTACAACTTTCAAAAATGTTTCCATTTGTTTTTCCGATTTCGAATTTTCGAGCCCTTCTTTTTATGGAGCTAAAGGAGGAGATATACAATACAAATGTTCATATATCCTCTTGGCCAAGGCCAGTACTACTACATGCAATGTTCTCTACGTGCATGGTATTATAGTTTACAAGGCATGGTCATGCTCAGTATTACACTTGAAAGTTGAAACACTACTGTTTTTCCGCTGTGGCCATGCATACATGTCACTCTCTGCATAGATTTAGAATTTCTTTTATGAATCGTTTTATGATGTGTTGTTATAGCCAAATGTTATAGCAATTTAATATATATATTTTTGATCAATTAAATATTTTTAAGTGATCAAGCTGAGACTTCCACCACATATATGATATATAAACACATTTTGTAATTACTCTCAGAAAATTGGACCTCCCACAAAGCCTATTTTGAGACACAGACTGCAAATTCATTCTGAAAGTGGCAAATGGACCTACAGATTTTCAGAAAACTCCACCAACTGCTCCCTCAATTCTAACCAAACAAACAAATATGTGCCCCCAAATTTGGCGGAGGACTTAATCTTCCTACAAATTTAGAAACCATTTTAAATCCACTCATTTGGATATAAGCAACAATACTAGGTATTAGTCCATTAATTCTTGAAGTTGGTTTATGTTTCTTGTGTTTATATTTTCGATGGATACAAGAATGGAATATAAAGAAGACAATCTTAAAAGGAAAAACATGGGACATGCTTCGGTGTCCTAAACTAGGATAATTCTTGAAGACTATCTATTATCTACTTTGTACGAAGTTAGAAAGAAAACAAAATAAGGATATATGGACTTAAATGCACTGATAATGGTACATGTATCCACCTATATAAGGCAGCAGGAGGTGTCCCTGTCATTGAGGATTACAAGTTTAGTACATGATTCGGATGCAAAAGTCAAGGGGGCCGGCCGAAGATAATATCAACCATTCGTTTAAGAGTCTATTTTGTATTGATTAGACTTGTCTATTGCTTTCTAAAAGAAGAAAAGAAAAAAGGTACGTCTATTGCTTCGAATAGTCCAATTATAATATTGTAAAATCATTTTCATATTTGCTTTATTGATAAAGATAAAGTATGTCTAATGCTCTTTCTTCTCAAAAAAAGAAAAAAAAAGAAAAAAAAAGAAAAAAGTCTTATGCTCTGACCTTTCCAATTATTCTGTAAAGCCTATTTATGGTTAGCCTTAGTGCTATAGTGTCTGTATATACCTGGTTAGAGTTTATTGTAAATACAATTGAGAATAAAAAAGACGTAGCAACCTAGGATTTTATCACACGGATGCATGTTGTCAAGTAAAATCACGTAATTTCTTTATGTTCTTTCTTTCTCTTTTACTTTTTGTTTCAGCTTTCTCTCGATCTTTACTTTCATCATGTCCAATAAGAATCGACCATATGTGGTACTCTCTCGTCTAAAAGTCCAGACAGATTAAAAAGCCAAATACAAAGGCCAAGATAAATGCCAAATGATTATCTCCATTTTAAAAGCAAGATTACTGATCACGTGTAGGTGAAATTCAAATCTTACGTGACAACAAGACTTTACTAATTGGGCTAAGTAGAACCCATTTTAAAACTTCAAAATAATGATGTATAATATATAATTGTTTTGCTCTATTATCCTTATGGAAAATCCTAATATTGAAGACATCGGATTAAACATAGACAAATTCACATCCATATTGGACTAGGAACAAACAATCAAAGTTACAAAGATTTGATGGGAATAACTTGGAGGGGCACTGCCCTATGTAAGGCAAGCCCAAACGTCTCACCCATGTCCATGTCTTTTGGCCTCATCTCATCAAAGTAGTGAACAAGAGAAACTAACATCAAATGCACCATTCTGTTAGCTAATGGCAATCCAAGGAATATCCTTCTTCCAGCTCTAAAGGGAATTAGCTCAAAATCTCGGCCTTTAAAGTCAATATCTTGCACTAAAAACATTTCGGACATAAATAAATTTGGGTTTTTCCATATGCTTGAGTCCCATTGCCCACACGTTTATTAGCATTTGTGCATTTTTGGGCACGATAAAGCCACATAATTCTAGATTTGTTTCAGCCTCACGGGGAACTAGAAAAGGCATCAGATTGTGCAATCAAAAAGTTTCTTTCACTGTAACTTGAAGATAATGGGACTTTGAGATGTCTGATTCTTACACGTGTCCATCCTTGCCTAGGACTTCTTTAAGTTCATCTTGGGCTTTTGCTCTTTTTTTCAGGTTGTGTAATAACATTGCCATTACACATTCCATTGTGCTTAATGTTGTTTCGATCCCTGCTAGAAGAATAAGTCCAATGTCACAACTTGTGTGGAGAGTTGTGGTTGGTGGAGGGGTGTCCCCACATGGACCCACCATCACCCCTTCACTAATCACAACTCGCCACATGGGCGAGTTGCGGCACAAGCAGTGCCACAGGTTGCGGCCCTAAACTTATTCCTGCTAGAAGCATGTCCTACAATAAAGTGTATGATAATTGATTGCTTTAAGTTAATAGCCTATTGTGATTAGTGCATAATACAAATAGTTTAAGTAATGAATCCAAATAAAAATAATGACAATCGGATCACAACAAAATATGTTAGTAATTGTCAGTCCTCAACATTACCAATGGTGCTAAAGGTTAAGGCCTAAAAACTAACCAAGATCCCAAGGAGTACTAGTCATCATCAGGTTGTTGAAGCTATTTAAGGATGGAAATTGGTCATACAGAGTGATTTGCATAATAACCAAGATCCCAAGAAAAAGATTACTTATTTCCTAAAGGCGTAAATACACTTTTAGTCTCTACATTTTGACTTTTTCCGTTTTAGTCCCTACATTTTATTTTACCACTTTTAGTCTCTAAACCAATTAGCGCGTCTCATTTTAATCCTTTTAATCAGCCAACTAGCAAAAAAGGCTGATGAAGCAAATCACGTTAGCAACTGATTTGGCGTGTGAATGTTGTGAATCACTCATCTCTTTCCCCAAATCAGTCTTACACCATAGCCAAGCTCAATGAATCCCTTTCTTACACTCACGACCTAAAATCACCATATCCAAGCTCAGCAAAACTCTACAACCATCATCAGCCCAAAACCCAGTAAATCAATTACCGAAAAAAAAAAAAAAATCAAACCCAGAACAAATACCCAAACCTAGAAAATCAAATACCCAAAAAATCAAACCCGAAAATCAAATACCCAAACCCAAAAAATGAAACAAGAAAACAAAAAAATCAAATCCAGGAAACAGTAAACTTTTCTTGAAATAGTAGAGGAAAGAAAGGCAGGAAGAACCCCTCAGCAGCAGCAACAGAGGGCTTCGTTGTCGACGACGACGATGATCACGGGGGCTTGTTGTTTGTCTTCTTCTTCGTCATTGTCTTCAACCTCCTTGTCTTTGTCAAAGTCAGATTGTTTAGTGGTTCCGGATTTGGATTCGGGTTTGGGTTTGGGTTTGACTTTGAGTGGTTCCGGAGAAACGAATTTGGATTGGTTCTTGGAGCACACTACTCTGGTGGTCCTAGCCCAGTATTTATCTAAGGAAATTTATGCTATTTAGGGTTTTTGTGTGATTTTGGGTAATGGGAGATGTGATGGTTGTGAAATTAAGCTTATTGTTAGGTTCCTAAATAAATTTTAAAAGTTTATGGATTGTAATCAAAACTCAGTTCTTAAATTGCCTACATTTTTGTCTCTTTGATCAAAATGTTTAAACCCTTGTAATTTGGATTGATTAGGAAATGGACTTGTAATAAGGTTCCTATTGATGAAATTTTGAAATTTAATGATTTTTGATTAAAACTTAGATTTTATATTGTTTGCATTCTGTCACTTTGGTCAAAATGTTTAAACTTTAAACCTTTGTTCTGGGTTTGATTTTTTTGGTAATTGATTTTCTAGGTTGTGGCCTGATGATGGCTTTATAGTTTTGCTGAGCTTGGATATGGTGATTTCAGGTCATGAGTGTGAGAGGGATTCACTAAGCTTAGCTATGGTGTAGGACTGATTTAGGGAAAGAGATGAGTGGGACTCTAGCGTGGGAGTGGAACTCTAGCGTACAAAACAAGATATACCAATAGGCATTCAAAACTAGAAAAACCAAAGAACAGAGAAGCAGATAAGTCGAAGAAAAATAGAGAACGGAGAAGAGAAGAGGCGAGGAAGAAGAAGCTAAAGCAAGAGGGGAGACTACGATTGACAAAATGGAAGTGGTTGAAGACATGGGAGTGATTGGCAATGTGGTGGTGAATGGCTGTGACGACAAAAATTGATGATTTTTGGGGTTTTTTTTTTTTTTTTTTTTTTTTTGTTGTAGTACGGGCCCGGTTTAGATTTATCTGGCCGAAACATATCCCATTTTTTCCGGTAAGGCCGTAACAGTCCGGTATGGGCCGGTACTCAGAACGGTACGAATCAAGGGGGGGTTTTGGTACCAATTAGTTCACTGGTACAAAAAAAAAGCGGCCATACCGGCCAGTACGATACATGCATGTTTATCGTAAGATCACAAATCAACGAATTAGATTAAGTATTAATTGTACACGGAAAAAAGAAGTAGAGAAATTTAATTACCTTTAAATGCACTATGACTACTTAGGAATATAGGAAATTTTCACACATGCTAAATTATCACTTGAATGCTGAAAAGGTGAAAAAAGAGAGTTGTAAAATGGGTGCACTGCTTCCCTTCCAAAAATGTGTTGGGTTAATGCTAAGGGAAAAGAAAATGGTGGTAGAAAATACAAGGAAGTGAAGCAATTCCAAAAGAACATGCAAGTAAGGATACCAATAATATTGTAAAAAATTTAAGGCACAACAAAATTTCAGTTTATTTTTTACAACATTCAATTGTTATGGTTTCGGGTATAATACTTATTTTATTTTTAATCTATGTTGACGTTGAGTTGACATTTATGGGAAAAATATTGTAAAATTTTATTATGTAAATAGAAAAACACATAATTTTTACTTGGAAAAACCTTTCAGGAGGATTTGGAGGGGAAAAGCCATGAACAATGCCAGTATAACTTTCAAAAAAATTTCTATTTGTTTTTCTGATTTGGAGCCCTTCTTTTTATGGAGCTAAAGGAGGAGATAGTAAAATACAAATGTTCGTATATCCTCTTGGCCAAGGCCAGTACTACTACATGCAATGTTCTCTACGTGCATGATATTATAGTGCCTTGTACCACAAGGCATGGTCATGCTCAGTATTACACTCGAAACAGTTTTGTTTTTCCGCTGTGGCCGTGCATACATGTCCCTCTCTGCATAGATATAGAATTTCTTTTATGAATCGTTTTATGATGTGTTGTTATAGCCAAATGTTATAGCAGTTTAATATATATATTTTTGACCAATTAAATATTTTTAAGTGATCAAGCTGAGACTTCCACCACATATATGATATATAAACACATTTTGTAATTACTCTTTGAAATTTGGACCTCCCAAAAAGCCTATTTTGAGACACAGACTGCAAATTCATTCTGAAAGTGGCAAATGGACCTACAGATTTTCAGAAAACTCCACCATCTGCTCCCTCAATTCTAACCAAACAAACAAATATGTGCCCCCAAATTTGGCGGAGGACTTACTCTTCCTACAAATTTAGAAACCATTTTAAATCCACTCATTTGGATATAAAAATCCTCCCCATTTGCTTCCCACACCGTGTCTCAATCTTTAGCTCATCATTTTGCAATTGCAAACATGAGTGTCATCAGGTTGCTTGCTTTCTTCCTTCTCTTCTCTTCCTCAAAAGCATTTAACATCACCAAAATACTTTCCCTACAACCAGATTTTAGCACTTTCAATAACTATTTGACACAAGCCCTACTAGCCAGTGAGATCAATAGCCGCCAAACCATTACTGTCCTTGTTGTTGAGAATTCAGCAGTGTCAGCCTTATCTGGAAAATCCAATGACATTATCAAAAAGGTCTTGAGCTTACATGTTGTGCTTGATTACTATGATGTCCAAAAGCTCCAACATTTACCAAACAAAACTTCCATGCTTACCACATTGTTCCAGTCCAGTGGCCAAGCTAAAGGCCTACTAGGTTTCTTGAATGTCACGGCAGCAAACACAGGTGGTGTATCAATAGCTTCTGCTGCTGGATCAGGTGTTGGTGCTTCTTTAGTTAAAGCTGTAGTGTCTCAACCTTATAATATCTCAGTGGTGCAAATTAGTACTGTCATAATGCCTTCAGCCATTATTGGCCCGACTCCACCTTCTTCATCGCCTTCTCCTGCGGCACGTGTAAGTCCGGCACAGCCTCCCTCTAGTAAGCCACCTGCTGCAGCGTCTCCAACGACTGGTACTGCTCCCGCTCCCTCCAATGGAACGACAGGTACTGCTCCCGCTCCTTCAACGACAGGTACTGCTCCCGCTCCTTCCAATGCAACGACAGCTCCCTCTCCTTCCAATGCAATGACGCCTTCTGCCAATGCCCCAGCAGATAGTAATGCGCCTGCCGCTGATTCGCCAGTCGGTACCCCTCCACCAGGTGCGGCAAATGGACCTACTGCCGATGGTCCTCCATCTGATGCATCGGATGCACCTAATGGGAACACAGCTACTAAGTCTGGGAGGATCAGTTTTGCTGTTGTTGTTATGACAATTTCGTTTCCCACTTTGTTTGTGGGTTCAATAATGTGATAGAAATAAAGGATTAGGTTGAATAAAAAATCCTGTATATCACTATAAGTATTTTATTTTATACTCCACCAGTCCTAGCCAATTACATATTTCTTACAAAGAAATTAAAGTTCAAAATAGAAAAAATTCATACACTTAGCATATTGCAGTTGGTGGAACATAAAGTGGAATACTAAAAGTGGGGGTAATGATTTTTATTCAGTGTAAATTCTAACATAAGTGCAAGAGAGTTAAGGAAGATAATTATGCAAGTGGATAATTTTTATTATTTTATTTTTGGGTGCAAGTACAAAACACTCTTGCAGCAAAATTTTCCTGGTTTGAATTCACGGCTGTAGAGTGAGTTCCCTTCAATGTTTTTCAGTATTAATTGAAAGTTGTTTCAATTACTCCATATTAAAAAAAAAAAAAAAATTATAGGCTTTTGGTAAACTTGACATAAAATCTTCTAAATGGAAATAAATCTGCAGAGATCAGTTAGATGTTAAAATTAGAACAGCTATTCTTATCAAGTAGTATCAACACTTTCTTTTTATACCGTGTCAAGTTTCCTCATCTGAGTCTTCTGGACATATGTTACATGACAATTTCTTTGTAGAAATCTGGTTCATGCGTATTATCTGTTTCTTAACAATAAGCTTCTCTTCGCAAGATTACAACTTTACGACAATACATACATCTTTATTATCTTCCCATAAAAACCTTCACGATATCAACTTGAAGTGCCTCCTTAAATAGAGCTTATCAAGCTGTAAAATCTAAAATGTTCAAGAGATGATTGGTCATTGAATAAACTGACTGGAAAGTTTCTTCCCTGAGATATCAAACTTCATCACAGTGAAGTTGATAAATTTTTCATGTAACAGCTTTCTTCAAGGATCCTTATTATGTAATATAAGAAACCTTAATTCCTTTCATGTTTTTAGAGACAACTTAACCGGTATCATCCCAATCAGCCACAATTTAATTCAGACTCACAATTTAAATATTTCAGTTAACAAGTTCGAAGGAATGATTCCCACTGGTGCTATCTTTTGAAAATTGTCAGCCACAATTTAACTCAGACTCACAATTTAAATATTTCAGTTAACAAGTTCGAAGGAATGATTCCCACTGGTGCTATCTTTTGAAAATTGCCTTACTCTGCAGGACAGCTTACATGAGTGTTTCTGGAATACAAATTTGCTCTTCAAAGAGGCATTGGTTTCATTTGTATTTTTAGTTATATTTGTCTTGGTCATAGTTGAAACAGCATTCTTATCTACAATATATGGGGTCAGAATTCCCACTCTCTGAAAGAATTATATACTCTTAGAAGACTGAAACTGTCCAGAAATCGAAATCTGAACTGATGTTTAATTTCCCATGAATATATTTATATATATTAGTATTTATATATATGCGGAGAACTTACGTGGGAGAGTAGAAGGTTTTAACATGTGGCGTTTTTAATGACATATTAATCATTTAAGCTTTCAAGTTTTCAAAATTTAATATTTATATATGTTAAAGTATTAATAGCAGATGTATTTTTTCAATATATTAATAAGGTTGGAAGAATTTGTATGCTTCTCTCTCAGTGTGTCTATATATACAATTTACACCCTATAATTTTGATGAATTGTTATTTTATATTACATGGATTCCTTTTGAACCTCATGGACTATTTTTTTTTTTTTTTTTCAACTTCTTCAATAAGTTTAGAGTATTTGATTTTACATGAATTCCTTTTATTTGGAGTATATATACACAATAATTTGGCATATTTTTTCATTCTCGTACCTATTGTACCGTTTTTTGGTTTAGTCTTCCCCTTTACCTAGGGTTGAGTAGGGACCCGACCTAACCCAACCCGATGGATTTTTGTTTCAGCAAGATCTTTAACAGATTGGATTTTAAGGTATAATTATTTTTTTTTTTGATATGAATATCCTATTTGGGTTTTATTTTCTTGCATTTTGTGATCTGGGTGTGGCTTGAATCTTACTTAAATGGGGTTGCTTCTAATTCTATCATGGGTTTGATTTTTTATTTTATTTTATTTTTATGTGAATATGCTGTTTGGGTTTAATTTTCTTGCATTTTGTGATTTGGGCTTGGCGTGAATCTTACTCAAATGGGACTGCTTATGTAATATTGGTTATTTGATCTACAAGGAAAATAGGAAATATCCAAATTAGGTATTTGTCCATTTGGGTTTACGTTTAAGTTCTTATAGATATCATGTGTAGAGTATTCAAATAAAAAGGTTACAAAGAAATGTGTAAGTGAAAAACGACTTGATTTTCAAACATCACGATTGTAACTCTTTGAGTAGGTTAATTCTTTATGCATATACATCAATAAATGTAATTTGTTACTCTTATTTTTGGCGTGCTAGGACATATAGTGAATCATGTTAAGAACATATGTCATTTAGGATTAGCTAATCCTTGGACAAAATGCATTTTACTTGTAATTAGGTAGATCTAAGATGTGTTTAATACTTCAAAGAACAAGAGTCCAAGTCCAAGTCCAAGTGTTAAAGCCATGCAAATCCGTCCAATAATCAAGTGAAGAAGTGCTAGATTTTAAAGTTCGACAGCTAGCTCGACAGATGGTGTCTTTTGAGGTTTAAAAGGCAGCTTTTGCCCGATGCTCGACAGCTGCTCAATAGATAACCTATCTATCGAGATTTACCAAAATCAGTTTTTCAGATTTGATTTCACACATATCCGTGTATACATGTTTAGGCTTTCTTTTCCCACAATCCTAAACATATATACAGATTATTTTAAGGGCCGTCACATCTGATGCAAGTGAGTGCAACTTGATGCAAAAGTTTTTCAAAAGCATATGTTGACTGGAGACAATTTGCCCTAGTTCATCTTTCTCTTGAAGAAGTTGTAACGTTTGTACGCCGTAAGGTTTTGTAACCAAGGAGTTTCGTGATCTTCATCGTGCTGATGAACTAAAGAACTTTGCAGCCAACATCCTTCTCAAGTTGGTGCGTTAGTCACGTACTTGGATCCATGCATTGATTTGTTAGTCATGTACTGGGAGCCATGCATTGAAAATAAGAGATTGTCACTACAAAACAAGTCCAATTGGGTATTGGGGTAAGGGTTCAACTATAGGTTGGTATAAGGTACTGAGATTCCTTTACTTGTAATCACTTGTTGTGATAATAGTAGATTCTCGGGAGTGGTGACCTTAAAATCACCAGTAGGATTTTTTCCTTGGAGGTTTTTCCCATTCATAAACAAATAACTGTGTCAACTTTATTTTCCGCTGCATATTAACTTAGTTGGTGATTTGTTTATGCTACCATGCATATTGCATGTTAATCGGATTAATTAATTAATTTGGCTAATTAATTGGATAATTCATCACAAAAGGTCAATGCATTCTTGGCCTATCAAGTAATATCAGAGCAGACACACTCTAATTAGGGTTAATCTTTGTTATGTGATCCATCGATCCTTGTTGTCATGGATAGAAGACAATCGTTAATTATACCTCTTTTATTTGATGGGACTGTGCATTCTAGAAAGTACGCATGAGAGATTTCTTGCAGTCATTAGATGAAAAATTGTGACAAGCTATGGTGATAGGCTGGACCAAGCCAAAGGAAGTGCCGCTCAATTGGGATGATGCTAAGATCAAGGGGGCTAACTTTAGCAGCAGGGCATTGAATGTTTTATTCAATGCAGTCATGAATAAGGAGTTTAATAGGATATCTTCTACCAAAACTGCCAAGGAAGCATGGACTATCCTCTAGACAACCTATGAAGGAACCAAGGCTATCAAGGATTCGAAGTTTCAAAGGCTTACTACAAGCTTTGAAGAGATCAAGATGGCAGAGGATGAGTCATTTAATGAGTTCTATGCCAAGCTCAAGGACATAGTGAACTCAGCCTTTAATCTTAGGAAAATCATTCCCGAACTCAAGATTGTCAGAAAGGTGCTCAAATCTCTACCCAAGAGATTTCATACCAAGATCACTGCAATTGAGGAATCAAAGGACATTGACAAAATTCCTTTGACAAAGTTGGTTGGCAATCTGCAAACCTATGAGTTGGGTTTGACAAGACTTGGGAAATCGAGTAAGGGAAAGAGCATGGCACTGAAGGCCAAGAGTAGTGACACAAACGAGTCTTCAGACGATGAAAATTCTAAAATGAAATCCTACATCACAAGGCAGTTCAAAAAGTTTATGAAGAATGCCAATGCTAAAGGATTTGACAAGGACCGCAAGCAGTCCAATTCATCTCAGTTCAAGAGCCAAGACAAAGGGAAGAAGGATGCTAGAGATGGAGGTCAGTACAGTGTTCCTTCAGGACCAAAGTGTTTTGGGTGTCAATGCTTCAAACATATGAAACAAGAGTGCCCAACTTATCTCAAGACCATTGGGAAAAGCAAGGCCCTTGCTGCTATCTTGAGTGACACTGAGCCTAACGATGATTCATACAATAAGGATGATAGAATCTTGAATACCTTCACTGCCACTGTAAATCCTACTGAGGGGATTGTTGAAGAACAAGACTTGATGGAGTCTAAGTTTGAGAAGATGGATGAACAAGATGACATTCATACAACCTATGCAAAATTATACAAAGTCTCAGAAAAGCATGAGAAATTGTATAGGATGGACACCAAGAAACTCAGTGATGTGGAGCTTGAATAAGAAGAAATCTCCACAAAGTTTGATAAAGCCCATCCAACCATTGGAGCACTGAAATTTGAGAAAAATTTCTTGGCTGAGAAGACCAAGAAGCTTAAAGTAGAGCTATTTCAAGTCAGAGCTCAATTGGAGAGGACTTTGAGTGCAAAGCTTAATGAGATGTTCAGCTTTAGAAATCTCCTTCTAATCGAACCGGTTTAGGCTATGATTTATCTTCTCCTAGTATTGCTTCTTCTAGTACTATTATTATTGTCTCACCTGCTAATTATGTTGATTTTTGAAAACAATGATGTGAAAACTGTTTTAGCTAGTGAGACCATAGACAAGGGTAAATCTATCTTAGGAGCACCCCTAAGCTTGATAAGAAAGAGACTAAAAAACCTAGGGCTAAGAAGGGCAATACTCAAAAGTCTAAACAGAAGAAGCAACATCTCTATCATCATTATGGAGCAATTGGACATACTCGACCAAATTGCTATAAGTGGTTAGCTACTCAACAGAGCAACAGTATGATCTCATCGGAAAACTAGAATCAGTTTCCATCCTAATGTGAAAATGAATCTTTTAAGATGCATGCCAAGTGTTTAATTGCTGAACCTAATACTAAAAAGGATGAAAATATTTGTTGTAATCATGTTGTGGTACCCGATTGCATGCCTATTATGTGTTCTACCTCAAAGGAAAAATTAGTGTACATTCCTCCACACAAAAGAAATCAAAAGGTGGAGAAAAAGGCTCTTAAGACAAAACCTCCATTTAGGTCTCAATCTAAGGTTTTGGATGAATCTAAGTTTGTTCCAACTTGCCACTATTGTGGTGTGATTAGTCATATAAGACCTCAATGTCCAAAATTAAAGAGAGAACAATACCATGTTGCTAGATCCCTTCCTAAAAAGCCTAGTGAACTTGTCACCATTGTGGTGCATTTGGTCATATTAGACCTCATTGCTCTAAGTTTCAAGCTCTTAAAAGAAACTTAAGTTTTTTGGAAGTTGTGCTATGAAAGCAAAACCGAATTTGGGGGAAAATGGTAAGTTGTTGAAGAAAGTTTTTAATGTTCTTACTGCCTTGTCTATGTACATTTTCGATTCTCATTCTTCTCCAACCTTCATCTCACTTCTCATGAGACACTCATTCCAAGCAATCAATCTGTTTGGATGAGGAAGGGTTCCTATAGTTGAGCTTATACTTTTTTGTTCCTTGATCTAATTCTTTCGATCTTTGTTGGACCCTCCATGTATTAGATACTTTATTATCATGCATTTGTACATCTTGCATTTCTTTATATACATTGTTTTTGCATTTAATCTTACTTTTATTGCTTTGTTTTGGTGTGAGTAAATATCCAAAAATTCATAAAAAGTAAAAGATTTAAAAAGTTTGATATGTTTGAACAAATTTAGCCTAGTACCTTCGTACTAATGGCGTAGTGCATTTACGAGCATAACTTGTTATGTGTGCACATTTTTTAAGTGTGAGCGACATCTAGAAATTTACGTTTGATTGTTGTAAATAGATCTCCAAGCTTGTTATGAATGATTGGTCAATAGTCTTGCTTGATCTTAATACATGCGTAGACTTGTGCCTATATATCTCCTCACATTTTTTTCAAGAGCTCTACAAATGTCAATCTCGAAAAGAGAATTTTGAGCTGAAAAAGCCATCACACATACTAGTATTTGACTAGGAAAAAGGGAAAGCAATTTGTATTTAAATGTATGGTGCCAAAACCAAAGGCTAAATTGTTAAAGTTCATTAAAAATGTTTATGGCATCGCTTCTCAAAAATTGAGTTGTGTTTAATCAAAAGTATGTAAAAAGGAAGTAAATCAAAACGCTTTCTATCAATTGTAATCACATTAGTGAGGGGTCATATATGTTCATTTATACAAGTGAGATAAGTCACTTGACTTCGTACTAGTTGCGTATGACTTGATTGAATTGATCATTGAAGCTTCATACTTGACTATAGACTAGTTCATACTTGATTCTCACACACAACACACAAGATTAGTGTTCAATGAATGCCTATTTTATTTATGTGTTTGTACATGTTCTAATGTGATGTGTGTGTGCATAACCATATGAGAATCAAACCAAAAAGATTTTTGTTCTTTTTATTTGCTTTTAGAAATGAGTTGTATCACCCATATTTTTTCAAAGTTTTTCAAGTTATTTTTGTGTGAAATACATGTTTTCTGGGTGTTTTCGTAACTTATTTCATGTGTAAGCTCAATCGCGAGTTAAATGGTCCTATTCTCAAGTTTTTTAACTTTGAGCAGAGAGTTTTGAGACTGTTTCGTGAGTAAGGCTTACCAGCCAACGAAAATTCCCAACTTCCCGCGAAAATTACCAGATTAGCTTTTTAAAGGACATTTCATGGGACATTTGTTTTAAACTTCTCCCATCTTCTCCCAAACTCCTATATTAATGCTTTAACATCAAAACCCAACTAATTTCAAGTGTTTTACATTCCATAAACATCTTTAAGGAAATCTTTAAGTCTTTTCGTTGATTTTGATCCTTAAATTATGTTTTTGGGGGTTTTATATTCGTAGTTGGGATTTTCTCAAATGGAAGTTAGAAAACTTAATTTTTGTCATTTTTTTTATTGGGTTTTGTTTTAAATGTTGATTTTCTTTGGATGTTGGCCCCTTGTGGAAAAAATAACATGCATTAAGGCAAGTTTTTCATATGTTCATGCATTATTTAACATACATGTGTTATGTGTGCATTCTAAGTGTTTGATAAAATTCCCAAATGGCATTTTCTCGTTGTTTTGGACTCCGATGAGTACCAATTTTTGGGGATTACTATGATTATGCATGTTTATCATGTTTTGATCATTAGTTGTGTGTTTTACACACTTTTCCCCATGAGTTCTTGCTCATGCATTAGTATGCATCTCATATGCACACTAAATGCGCCTTTGCTGCACACTTTCTAACACTTGACATGTTTTGCATTCACTCATGCTAATTAAGTCTTTTTAAACCCTTTTGCACATATAACATGTTCTTGTGTCTATGTCATGCCTAGGTTTATATCATGTTTCATCATCCTTAGCATTTCATGTTTACTTAATGCTTTGTAGCATTGTGTCTTTAAGATGTTTTATCTTTCGTTTGAGCTTCATTTTCTCATTCATCTTGCACCCCTCATGCATCTTATCCTTTTCATATGTCATGCCTAGATTTATATCATGTTTCATCATCCTTAGCATGTCATGTTTACTTTATGCTTTGTAGTATTGTGTCTTTAAGATATTTTATCTTTCATTTGAGCTTCATTTTCTCATTCATCTTGCACCCCTCATGCGTCTTATCCTTGTTCATATCTTCTTTTCTTTCCCTCCTTCCTCTTTATTCTTTTGTCTATTCTTAACAAAAAGGGGGAGAGTATACCGGATTGTATACCGGAGTATTTCATCATTTTCATATGACTCTTATGCACATTTTTAGGGAGAGAAATTCTATCTCGTGCACATTCATAGGGGGAGAAAGCCTTAGAGGAGATACATATACCAAAGGGGAAAAGATTTTTTTATGAGAAAACCGTGTTTTGCTTTATGCTTGTTTTCTCGTTACTTTATGGTGCTTTGAGTTATGTTTAATATCTATGCTGTGTTGTTCTCATCGCATCGTGTTTATGTGTTGGACATGCACACATCCTTATGCTATTGTGCTTTGTTGGTTGCATGTTCGAATGATCATTTGCTTTGCTATATAATCATTGTAGTCATTTTCATATGACTATTTTGTGTTTGATCAAGTTGCTCATATGTTTCACAACATGTTTACTTGATCGTTTTTTACTTGTTACATTATACATGTCCTTTTATCACTTGATTTACCTTAAGGATCTAATGCATTTTGTGCAAGTGTTTCACGTTACAGGTATATATGTTCCAAGTTCATCACAGGTTTTAGATTTAGGTGTGACTGAGTTTTTCTATTGTTCCTAAACTCACATTTAAGTCTAGAGTCTGTTATAGGGTGTTTTGTCACGGAGTATCCATGGGGGAGATTATAAAGTTGTGATTTACAACTATGTTTTATGTTGGCTTTATTCCATGATTAAAAGTGTTGTATTTGCATTATTTATTTCCTTGTATTTTCGTGAGATTTATTTGTAGTGGGTTTAGTATTAAGTGGTGGAGATTTGATCAAGACAGCTAAAAGTCATATAAGGAGCACATGCCAGAAGCTGAAGAGTCATGCTAGGCTGTCGATTTTGCGAGTGTCTCACGGGTAAGGCCTTCTCGCGAAATACTCGCGAAACATTCTGCTTGGAGAATTTTTAAGTGTAACTTTCTTACCCTTCACCCATACTATATATACCCTTATTACCCACAAAAGTATAAGAGGTCATTTAAAGAGAAAAATTCTAGACGGGTTTTCTACAACACACACATTCATCATTTAGAGAGAGAGCTACTCATCCTTAGTAAGAAATCATTGTAGCCTCTTCTCATTCCCTCTCCCATTGTCATACCTTGAGAGAATATTTCTACCCAAACACAACCCACACCTATTCGGAGTGTAGAGAATGTTTTGGAGCTTGAGAAGTTTTGGGGATTTGCCAAAAGAAGTCGGTGACGCTTGGCGGATGCAATCGGGCGTATTGCGGGATCTAAAAAGCTAGAGAACACACGACTTCAAGAAATCCGTTGGTAGCAGGAGCTTGGAGGACTCAAGTACATTGGGTAAACTGGGCTTAGGGGTCTTTTGTTATTCGTGTACTCCAACTTTATTCTATAGTAGATCGATTTTGACTTGGAGGGTCGCGAAGAGGTTTTTCGTTGAGTTCTTCAATTTCCTCTTCGATAACACATCTTAGTGTTATCTTGTGTTTGCATCCTTCTTTCCTACTCTTATGCTTTACTTTTATTGTTTGTTCTTCATGTTTATGCACTAGAGTAGTTATCGGTTTATTGCGCTTCATTTACTCTTGTTCCACACTTAGATAAGTTAGAGTAAAAGCTATCTAGCCATAATTTTAAAATTGGGGTCTAAACAAATTCTTGTGTTTCCACACAAATTCGAGCTTTCATATTTTAATTGGTCTTAGAAATATACTGTGCTTTTAGTTTTTGAATAATGGTTTTGGAAAAAAAAAATCTCATTTTCTTGTTATTTTATTATAAAATTATGAAATATGTTTTCTATATTTTAGGTACTAAAGGTGATTTTTTTTTCCTCAGAATTACAATTTTGATGTATTTTAGGTCTTGAAAGTAGCTGTTTCAATTTTTTTATTCTGACTTATAAATTTTTTAGATACAATTTTAGTGCATTTGATATTAGGGAGAGAGTTTTAGGATATTGAGAAATTTTGCCAAATATCTAACATAGCTGATGTATTGTAAATATTACTATATTGGAGTTGATATTTTTATACTACACCTTTTAAGACATGGCAAAATGAGTTGAAATTGACTAACTCGATCTAAACCCAAATTTTTTGACCTGATTAAAAAACAGGCCAACTTGTGACCATCCTGTTTTTGCAACCAACCTAACCCGACCCGGCTAACTCGTGATCCAACTCATTTTTATAAACTTTTTTTTTTCTAAAAATGTTTAGACTATATGCCAAGGTGCTAGGTACATAAATACAAGGGCACAAAACATTGCATTGGCACTGCCTAACCATTTAGTAGCCACTAGTGTCAATAGCCATGCCCCATTTATTACAACAAAAACAAAAACAAAAAACTAACTAAAAGGAAAAAAAAAATACAAATTGCAAAGCATCTACAATTACACGTCTACACTACTAACCATCTAACACTAAAGTTAATTACTAAGTAGTAAAGTTAAATACTAAGACTAAGTTACTAACACTAAGTCTATCTAGCACAAAACAAAACTAAAGTAAAAGAAAAAGTTCAAAAGTTCATATCATTTGTGAACTTTGAATTCGAAGCGTGTAGGCATAAAATATACACTTTTTGGTGCTGCTTAGGATATGTCTCACTCTCAAGTTGTAAATTTGTAGTTATAAACATTTTGGTTGAGTAATTAACATGGAAGATTTTATCATCATGATTGTAAAAGATTTTTTTTTTTTTGATACATGATGGAAATTTTACTCTAGTATAATCTAAATGCATGTGTGTACAGTTCCCACCTAGAGACTTAAACCCCAATCCTTGTCCCCCTTCTCCCACAAAAATTTTGTATTTATGGAGTGACTATCACTGCAAGAGTGCACGGTGGTGACTGTAAAGAATTTTAGTCATGTTAAAAATTGTCAGAATTGAAAGGATGTCGAAAGTTTTATGTTTTTTGGTTTGTTTTTTTTTTTTTTCGTTTACATGTATAATAGTAACACAAATAGTCTAATAATAGTAGGTGTCCACTTGACCAATAACAAAGAAACAAAACAAAGGATATAAGGTGTAATTCATTTCCTTGATTGATTTGATTCATTCTTTCTAAATATTTGGCATTTATTATTATTTTTTTAAGTTTTTTTCTCATGTGAAAAAATGTGGGTTGACCCATCCCAACTCAAAACCCGAATGGCCCAACCTATTTTTAACCCTTTTAAAATGGCACTTTTTATTTGACCCATTTTCGACCTACAACCTGACCCCAACAAGACTTGACCATTTGCCATGTCAACCTTTTGAATTCTTTATTAGAAATGTTTTGTTTTTCATTTCTTATAGAGATTATTACAAGATGCTGCTAACGTAGTAGTTAGAACTCTTTTCTACTTAAACCTCTAAACTTTGTGCATATAGAGATGTCATTTCAACTACAAGGCTCTCAACAATTTTTTTTTTTTTTTCATTTGATAATAGAGAAATTGTTTTATTAATTACAATACCCATAATTTTATCACCTTTTTACTAATTTTTCAGCACATTGTACAAGTCAGTAACTAGTAATTTTTAATATTCAATACAAGGCCTATGTCAATGTGCTCAGAACATTGAACTCAATAACATGCCAAAGCTCAAAAAAAACCCACACAACACAACCCAGGCCAATAAGAAGAAAAAACAAAACTAAATTTCACATACAAAATCCCATCCCTACACTTTATTAAAACAAGTTCTGTAGGCAATATGCTCTCCACATTTACTCTATTATTCATTCAATACACACACAAAATAAAGAAAGGAAGTATTTTTCTTAATAAAAAGTTAATTAAAACAAGTCTAATTCTAACATCAACAAAAAATGTGCGCATGTAAAAACAGCAACAAAAAAAAAAAAAAAACCGTCTTGTAGATTGGATTCATCCCCAAGAATCAATAGCATCATCAAACAATGAAAATGAATGCAAAAAGACAAATCTATTCCCTGCTGTAGCAAGCTATGTTGGCCCAGGCATATCTGATGGGAGAAGAGGCAATAGAGCTTCAAAATTGAGGACTTGAATTGCTTGCCTTATTGAAGGTCTGAGTTTGTAGTCAGGATGAGCACACCAAAGCCCAACTATAATCAAGTGCTACATTTGTTGCTCATCAAAATTTTCGCCAAACCTTTGGTTCGCTACTTCAAGCAACTTTCATCTTCAATGGAGCTCTCAAACCCACATCTCTGTGACTACCTAATGTTCTTCTTTGGCCATGTGATTGAATGCTCTTCATCCAAAGGCTATCTCAAATGCAAAAATTCAAAAACTATAAACGTCTGATTCCTTGGTAGCCTTACTAGTTGTGAAATATTCAAGAGTTATATAACCCTTTGTGCCTACCAAATCAGTGGTTGTTGACCCCTTGGTATGGTCCACAAGCCTAGCTAGCCCAAAATCCCCAAGTTTATCATTAAAATTTGAATCAAGTATAATGTTGCTCAATTTTACATTCCTATGCAACATGCATTGTTCCCATTCTTCTTGCAAGTAAAGTAAGGATGACACCAAGCCTTCACCAACTTTGTACCTCATTTTCCATATCAATACACTTTCTTGAAAAAGATGTGAATCTAAGCTTCCATTAGGCATGAAATCATAAACTAGCAAGAGTTCTTTCCTTTCGTGGCACCAACCAATGAGTTGCACCAAATTCCTATGTCTCAATTGACCGATGATTTTTACTTCTGATGCATACTCCTTTATGCCTTGCTTAGACCCTTTTACCACCCTCTTAACAGCTACATAGGTGTTTGAGTCCCTTAGAAGCCCTTTATAAACCGCACCAAATCCTCCCTGGCCTAGCTTTTCTTTGTCATTGAAATCATTTGTCGCACGAGCTAATTCATTGTATGAAAACTTCTTGGGTCCTCTTCCCCTTCAAATTCTTCATCAATGGAATCATCAAGGACATCATCATCTTCTCCTTTATCCCTCCTATTCCGCTTCCACAAGGAAAACAACACCATGGCAAACCCACCAACCAAAACAAATCCACCAAAACCAAGCCCCATGGATAACCCCAATGTGTTGTTTTTCCTTTTCTTGGGGGCTGGAACATATGGGCTTGATACTGGATCATTTGGGTTGGTTATGGTTTCATCAATTTCCAAACTTGAACTAAAATCCCATGAATGAATGGTATGGATTGCAGAAGAATTTCCTGTTGAGGCTGAGAATCCAATTGTGACCAATTCAGGTAAGAATAGACTCAAATCAACATTTGCAGAAAGGAACTGCCTTACTGGAAAATAGCCTCTAAAACCAGTGAATACCACACTCAAATTATAAGAACTAGAATTATAAGTAATCCAAGCTTCATTTATTTTCCCTTCTTTAATAGCAATATTGCTAAACCATGAAATATTAGCAACAGATTTCAAGGAGTTCAGATCAATACCTACATGTTCACCAGGGGGATCCAAATAGTCGTTGCTATAGATATCGAACTCCACTGCAACAAAAGGATTAGCCACTGAGTCTAATGCCTGGTCGTCGCGAGAAAGACCCATAGTACTACCACCTTTGGTCAACAAAGGAATCTTTGAACCCATAGGTGCAAGGAAGAAGGCAATCCCATCTCCATATTCAGTTCTTTTCTGCGAGTCAATGGCAAAGGAAAAATGGGTGGTGAAATCTGTGATGTTCCCAGAGTCCTTGTCCCACAGTTTTATGGGTTTGAAATATGTGGCTCGACCCACCAACTCGAATGTGAGCCTGTTGCCTGTGAGTTGGATGACTTGGTTTTCAGCAAAAGCTCTCTCATATGTTATGTTAGAGTCAGAAGAACTAAAACTAGTGAAGTTGAATGATATAGCACTTGTAACTGTAAATGGGGTTAGTATAGAAAAGAAATAGGTGATCACAATGAGATACCAGAAGATAGAAAGCTGTGGAAAAAGGAATTGTTCGATCTTGAAGTTGTACATTATCATGATTGTAGCTTTCAAGTGAGAATGGCCAAGAGATTTTTGCAGTGCAGATCTTAATATGAATCAATAAACTTATAATAGCTGGAACTGGAAGTCTCCTAGGAAAAAAGTTAGCATTGTTTTGAAAACTACTCCCTCCGGTTTGGAGAGGGAATGAAGTGGTCCATGTTTAGGCTGTCAACCGTTAAGGCAGTTGTCCATGTTTTGTTTTGTTTCCTATCTAGTATTTTTCTTGTTTTCTACCAGCCACGTATATTTATTTTTTATTTTTTAACTCCAGACAATATTTCATTTCAAAGAACTTAGAACTCTCTCTCTCTCTCTCTCTCTCTCCTGTTCTGTATGTATTCTCTCTCTCAATGTTTATTTTATTATTTCATTTATATTACCTAACAATTCTAATAAATAAATAAATAACTTATAGATAGAAGCACTTTTTATAAGATAAGAATTTTCTATATTTTCCGGTGTGATGCATTAACTATTATAAGATATCATTTTTACTAATTTAATTAATAATAATTCTTTTTTTATATGATGATGAAAAAGAAATTACGTAATATATATTATGTAATATAGTCATTAAAGTGAATTCATACAAATTATCTTTTTCATTATCTCTGTTTTTTTTTTTTTTTTTGTTAGCCGAAGAAAATAAATTTATCCTTATTTTTCATCTTTATACCTAACATACAGGGTAGAAAACTAAAACATTTTTTATCTTCTCACTATTCCATCTTCCCAACCAAAAAGAGTCTACTCAAACTTAATTTATATATGTTCCAGGTATGAATTTTGAATTTTCCATAGGAGAATTCAACTAACGTGTTTTAAGGGTCATTTGCAGTTTCCACTTTCCAAGAATTGACTATTCACTTAGATTTGGAACTGGGATCAAATTCGTGGACTACTAGTACATTGCAACTTGCAAGCCAAACAAACCATTCAAGGACTGGTGAGCATTTCTCTCACAAAATAATAAATTTATAAGTATTTAGCAATGATGAAGTTGGAACTATAAAGATGCACCATTAACATTTTCCTTTTCTTACCTACAGGCTACAACAGACACTTTATCATCTAAGTTCACTACGAATCTTACTAAAAAATCTTCAACATCTTCTGAACATGGAAAAGACCACCAATCATTATTGGACAGCAAACTCCAATTACCTGAATAAGAAGAACCACTAAACTCGGATTCAGTATCAGTCCAAGAACTAGGAACAGCTGATATGTCTTCATCATAAGATTCATCTTAGCCATAACCTGAACATGGATTTCCTCAAAAAACACACCTTCAAGTTAGTGTATAACTTCATCTACTGCACTTTCAGATTTATTAACTTCTCCAAAGTTCCGGTTTCTGAGTATGTGGTTAAATATAAAAACATATACGAAAGAATATGTGGGCGTAAATGTACTTTTGGTCCCTACATTTTAGGGTCATTTTTATTTTGATCCTTACATTTTCATTTCATCACTTTTAGTCCCTAAATCAATTAACACGTTCCATTTTGGTCCTTACCGTTACTCACTTAACAGAAATTGCTGACCTAGCTAACGACACAATAAAATAATAATTAAAAATTTTATTTTGACATTAAAAAATTGTCACGTCAACATCTAAATTAAAAAAAATTATTAATTTTAATTAAATAAACAAAATTAAAAACAAAAAAATCGCATTAATTGAGATCTAAGAGTGCTTGAATAAGAACGAAAGAAAAGCAACGACTGGAGTGGGAGAGTCAGAGTCGAAAAGAGGATTCCTCACTTTTTTCTCTCATTCAAAACTGTGCATGAGACTTTCATCTCGCACGGCTCCTAAGTTATAAAAGAAAGAAGAACTCGTCTTCTTTCCTTTTTTTGATTACCTTCCTCGCGTATGTATAAGATCGAATCCATTCGATTTCTAAAAAGGATTACTAATCCTTAACTTTTTGAGGAATCCTTTATCAGTGGTTGTGAATGACCTATTTTTCTCAATCTTTTCGACCTTGGTTCCGTAGGAGCAAGTCAGAAAGATTGAGAAGACAAACTCAAATCTAAGAACACAAACCTAGAAATTAAAAAAAAAAAAAAAAAAAAAAAAAAAAAAACAACAACAACAACGACAGACAACCATTCAAGATCGTAAAAAATGTAGATCAAAAACCACAAATCAAAAACCAGATCAAGCCCACCTGACACAGATCAAAAACCACACATCATATCAAATCAAATAAAAAGTCTGTATGATATTCAAGAAAATGAATAAATCTCTTTTATTCAGCTAAACCAACATTCATCATCTGCTTCCAATACCCAAGAATTCATTTTTCCATTTCTTTTCATTGTTCTTCGAAACTAAACAAAACACAACTAGATCAGCACACAAAAAAATTCATTCTTTCGAAAACCAAATAAACCCCAACAATTAATTTTCTTTCTAATCATTCTATTTCCCCAACAAACAAACTGAAGACAAGAAACTCAACAAAACCAAAACTTTAGCTAAAAAAGAAGAAACCCAGATTGGAAAGAAAAATCCAAGACTGACTTGCAGACAGAGACGAGTGGACTAAGGATTGACTTGGAATCGGCAAGGGAGTACTCGATTGGCCCACCATCGTCGTTTCGATTCGGAATCGGCGAGGGAGTACTCGATCGACTTGGAATCATTCTTCCCACGCTTCGATTAGAGTCTCCTTCGCTCCAACAGTCCCCGCGTCCCCCTTGTCCTCCTCTGCTGCAAGATCCGGGGCTGGGTCAGGTGGCGTGGCATGGACCTAGGCGATCCATTTAGGGAGATGGATTGGAGGTTTGAGTGGGTTTGGGGATTGAGAGAGAGAGAGAGAAATGGTGAGTGAGAGAGAGTGAAGATCTGTGACTTTTTGGTCTTTGTATTTAAGAGAGAGAGAGTGAAGATCTTTGGTCTTTATATTTTGTAAATCTGTGACTTTGTGATTTTGGGTGTTTCATGTTGGCATGTTCTTGGTTTTGAGGAAGAACTCAGGATGACTAGGAAGAACATAATGTAAATTTTTAAAAAATTTTAATTAATTTAATTTCTTTTTTAAACAATTTTTTTTTTAGTTAAAATAAATAAATAATTTTTTTAATTTATAAGCTAACGTGGCATTTTTAATATTATTTTATTGGCCACGTCAGCATTTAATGTGCCAACAGTGGATGCCGTCAGCCATGTCAACAATTTTTGTTAAGTGAGTAACGGTAAGGACCAAAATAGAACGCGTTAATTGATTTAGGGACTAAAAGTGGTGAAATGAGAATGTAGGGACTAAAATAGAAATGACCCCAAAATGTAGGGACTAAAATAGAAATGACCCCAAAATGTAGGGACCAAAAATGCAATTACGCTGAATATGTTTTATGGCTTTGGCAGTATAGTTCTTGAGATGGAACTAGCAAGTACGGGCCAAAAGATATGACTATTAGGAGGCTAAGCCTGCCCAAATTGGTGAGAGATCACTACCACTTAAGGTGGAGCCGTGGAGGTTAATGATTCAACACCTCATAGGTGCAGGATTTGTGGGATTAGGCATTATTCTATAGTTGCCATGAGAGAAGGGAGGGGCAGAATGAATGTAGAGTTAAAAGAAGAAACGTTAATCATCATCATCATTAGTTTGGCTGTACCTAATTAATTTGATTTTCATAAGATCAAAAAGGAATAGCCCTCGATAGGTGAAAATAGTTTCTCCTTGGAGGAGAATCAATTACATATATCAATTAACTGAGAGCATCTAATTGAAAATTTATTGTTCAAAACCTTCTACGGAGGTAGAACTGATCCTGCTTTTTACGTATGAAAAATCTAGAAACAAATAGGCTTCCAAGTGAAATAATAATCATAAATTGGTTCATGTTGATCTTGCCAGACATGCTTACGACATATTGTCTCAGTTTATTTTTGGTCATCACCCCTTCCCCACTTCTATTTTTCCATTTCTTGTCTTCCTTTTTATCCCTTTTCAAATAGATACTATCAAGGTTCAATTCCAGGAAAGCTATAATGATGTTGGAAGAAAGTAGTTGCTCAAAGCCTCAACCTTTTGCTAATTATAACTCTTTCATTGCGAACTGATTCAAGTTTATTAATAATTAAATCAAAATAATTCAGTAATTAATGTGAAAATCTTTGCTTATGAAATGCTCAGCAGAGTTTTAACTTTTAACAGAGAATGAAAAGTTTTGATAAGAGAATCTGTAAAAGGAATTTGTTGAGTATTATAAAAACATTAAGTCTGCCTGATTTTAAGGCACCTGTTCTTACCTATATAGTTACTGGGATTTCGGATTGCAAACTCTATATGAACCAAGTGCCAGATTTTCGTTCAGCTTCTTCAGATTCTAGTCTTATTGAGAGGGTCAATGTTCGCAAGGACATAGCTGAAGGGTAGGTTTTATCTGCATCATCACTCCCAAGTTAGTCACACACTGTGATACGTTGTCCAGCAATGTGATTCTCAATGATATCCTGACAGCTTTCATTTCTGATTTTTGAGATTGCAAGGTTAGTTATGACAGCTGGAGAAGAATTGTTGCACTTGAACCTCTTGAGAACACAGGAAACTCTACTGCAATATGTGAGGTGGATCTAATTCTCCCTAACCTTTGCATCTGGAAAAATTTGATGGTACGAGAAAAATGGTTACTTGTTTGATTGTGACACACACATATTGATGTGTTCTTCACAAGAATTCCAAAAGTTAAATAATTGAATATGGCTCCCTTCATTTATTTAAAATTCTAGAAGTCATGCAGATTATAGCACCATTCAGCATAAACAAGATAAACAACAATAAGAATGATGAGAATAATTATAGTGACAATTCTTAAGCTATCTCTTCTGAGCCTTAATAACAACTTCCAACTATCAATTTTATATGCCATAAATCTATTACTGTTCACAACCTAGAATACAGGCCAAAATGGCCAAATACCACAATTTTCAGAAATTTGTAGCAAAAAAACACGGTTTTGGAACTAAATAGGGAAATACCACTTTTATGGTACTTGAGTTTGGCAAACTCGAGTACCGTTCAGAACTCAAGTTTAAGACACTCGAGTTCCTAGAAGTTTTGCCACCGTGGCACTGCTGAGGTGGAAATTGGGCGATTAAAAAAAATAACGTGGTACTCGAGCTTGGTATACTCGAGTATTATGCAAAACAATACTCGAGTATGCCATGCTCGAGTACCTTTTATAAATAAAATGTTGTTTATTTTATTTCTACGGTACTCGAGCTCACCAAGCTCGAGTACCTTGTAACTTTTTTTTTTTTTTTTTGGGATTATCGACAAATAAACATAAACATAAAATGATGCTTATTTTATTTCTATAGTGCTCGAGCTCACTAAGCTTGAGTACCTTGTAACTTTTTTTATTTTTTGGATTATTGACAAATAAACATAAACATAAAATGCTGTTTATCTTATTTCTACAGTACTCGAGCTCACCAAGCTCGAGTACCTTGTAACTTTTTTTTTTTTTTTGGATTATCGACAAATAAACATAAACATAAAATGCTGTTTATTTTATTTCTACAGTAGCCCAGCTCACTAAGCTCGAGTACCTTGTAACTTTTCTTTCCTTTTCTTTTTTTGGGATTATCGACAAATAAGCATAAATATAAAAATAAGCAGTTTTTTTATGTTTTTATTTATTTAAATAGAAGCATTGTAAAATGTAGAGATTTTCATTTCAAAATATGAATTAAATTTCTACATTAAGTAAAACTGTTCACTATTTTCTCATAAGAATTGTTCAGTGTTTTCTGCATAAACGATTTCTAGCATTCTGCATAAAATTATTTTTTGTTCAGTATTATTTAAAAAATGGTTCGCTCTCTTTTTTGCGTAAATTATTTTCTATTCCATATTTAAAAAATTGTTCATTGTTTTCTCATAAAACACCTAGTGAAATTGTGTTTTCTAAATTTAAACGCCAAATCTGAATGCTTTTTCATGTTTGAATTTCACAATAATCGAATCTATTTTTCTGCATTGATAAAATCTGTTTCTACATTAATAAAATTTGCTCTCTGCACATCATGTTTACTGTATATTCAAATCTGCTTAAAACATTCATAAAATCTTTTTTTTGCAATAAGTACAACTGTTCACTGTTTTCTCATAAAAATTGTTTACTGTTTTCTGCATAAACTATTTCTAGCATTCTGCATAAAATTATTTTCTGTTCAACATTATTTAAAAAATTGTTCACTCTCTTTTCTGCGTAAATTATTTTCTGTTCACTATTTTAAAATTGTTCGCAGTTGTAAACACAAAATTTCATAATTGCGAAAAATCAAACAATTGAAAAGAAATATGGTTTGCAAATATAAGTTTGTATTGATGAATAATGAGTACAATCTCTATTTCAATTCTTTTACAAAAGAATACCCTCTAATTCTATCTTCATTAAATTTGACTCGAACAAGAAATCTTCTTGACTTTAGTTGGAAGATGGATTGAACAGTCTCCACAACAAATCTCTAGCATTGAGCTTAATAAAGATTTATTGTTCTTCAAGTCTTCGAATGTGAAGGCTTTTGAGTTGAAGTTTTTCAGGGCTTTAGAGGCTTGATCCATTGAGCTTCAAAGATTTAGGGTTTGTTGAAGTTTATGGAGGCTTTTTGTAGCTTAATTCCAATAGAACTTCCAAGAACTTCTTTGAATGTTCTTCGTGTGTTCTTGAGGTAGAATTTCTCTCGAGCTTTGACGTCTTAGAAAAATTCCTAAAATGAGAGGGGATGTCCTCTATTTATAGTGATTTTAGAGGATAAACTCCACTTTAAGTTGATATGCTTGAAAGTATGTAGTAGACTTTTGATTGGCCCAAATTCTTCTTAGAGATAATTATCTCTATATATCTATATCATATTTTGATAAAGATAATAATCAACAAAGATAAATCATTATCTCTATTTAATTTATTTTAATAAAGATAATGATCTATCAATTTTGAATAGAAAATTTATTTTTATTTATTTATTTTAATGAAGATAATTATCCATAAATTTTGAATAGGAAATTTATCTTTATCTTGTGGGCCAAATGAAATGTGGCAAATTTTGATATGCCAGTGTGATGCCAATTTGGATGACACATGTCATCATCTAATTTAATTAATTTAATGACATTAATTTAGAATTTGCCACTAAATTTTGATGTGGCATTTTATAATTGGCTTAAACTTTTGCCTCTTACAACTATTTTCTCATAAAACACCTAGTGAACTCGTGTTTTCTAAATTTAAACGTCAAATCTGAATGTTTTTTCATGTTTGAATTTAATAATAATCGAATCTATTTTTTTGCATTAATAAAATCTGTTTCTACATTAATAAAATTTGCTCTCTGCACATCATGTTTACTGTATATTCGAATCTGCTTACAGCATTCGTAAAATCTTTTTTTTGCACAATGTAAAATTGTTCACTGTTTTCTCATAAAAATTGTTCACTGTTCTTTGCATAAACTATTTCTAGCATTCTGCATAAAATTATTTTCTGTTCAGCATTATTTAAAAAATTGTTCATTGACTTTTTTGCGTAAATTATTTTCTGTTCACTATTTAAAAAATTGCTCGCTGTTTTCTCATAAAACACCTAGTGAAATCGTGTTTTCTAAATTTAAACGCCAAATCTGAATGCTTTTTCATGTTTGAATTTCACAATAATCGAATCTATTTTTCTACATTGATAAAATCTGTTTCTACATTAATAAAATTTGCTCTCTACACATCATGTTTACTGTATATTCAAATCTACTTACAACATTCATAAAATCTTTTTTTTTGCACTAAGTAAAACTGTTCACAGTTTTCTCATAAAAATTGTTCACTGTTTTCTGCATAAACTATTTCTAGCATTCTGCATAAAACTATTTTCACTTTAGCATTATTTAAAAAATTGTTCATAATCTTTTCTGCGTAAATTATTTTCTATTTACTATTTAAAAAATTGTTCGCTATTTTCTCATAAAACACCTAGTGAAATCGTGTTTTCTAAATTTAAATGCCAAATCTGAATGTTTTTCATGTTTGAATTTCACAATAATTAAATCTATTTTTCTGCATTTATAAAATCTGTTTCTACATTAATAAAATTTTCCATTGAGTTTACTCAATTTGGTATGTTCTTCAATTTTCATTTGAATTTTCACGATTTTACCCACTCAATGAATTCGAATTTTTCAACAAATTCGTATTATCTGTACATCTAATGTACACTATTTTTCCTTGAGCTTTCACGGTTTTGTACATTCAACGAATTCAAATTTTTAAACAAATTCATACGATCTGTACATCTAACATACATACTTTTCCATTGAATTTTCATTATTTTGTACTTTCAATGAAGTCAAATTTCTCAACAAGTCTAGACTATCTGTGCATCTTATGTACACCTTCACGATTTGGTACGTTCATTGATTTTCCATTGATTTTTCCCGAATTTCTACATTCAACTAATTCGAACTTTTTTTACAAATTTGATTTATTTGAGGCACTTACCATTAGGTGATTTATACGAATCACTCATTTTTCTTTCATGGAGTTTGTCCATTATTCATATGGTTACATATTTATAAATAAATAAAAAACACAAAAACCATTTAAGTGCAATAACCGCGCCAATGCTAAAACAGTTTATGCAAAAAACAATGAACAATTTTTATGAGAAAACAGTTAACAATTTTACTTAATGCAAAAAAAAGATTTTATGAATGTAGTAAGCATATTCGAATATATAGTAATCATCATGTGCAGAGTGCAAATTTTATTAATGTAGAAACAGATTTTATCAATGCATAAAAATAAATTCGATTATTGTGAAATTCAAACATGAAAAAGCATTCAGATTTGACGTTTAAATTTAGAAAACACAATTTCACCAGGTGTTTTATGAGAAAAAAGCAAACAATTTTTTAAATAGTGAACTGAAAATAATTTATGTAGAAATGAGAGTGAACAATTTTTTAAATAATGCTAAACAGAAAATAATTTTATGTAGAATGCTAGAAATAGTTTATGCAGAAAACAGTGAACAATTTTTATAAGAAAATAGTGAACAGCTTTACTTAATGCAAAAAAAAAAAAAAAAAAAAAGATTTTATGAATGCAGTAAGCAGATTTGAATATATAGTATACATGATGTGCAGAGAGCAAATTTTATTAATGTAGAAACAGATTTTATCAATGCAGAAAAATATATTCGATTATTGTGAAATTCAAACATGAAAAAGCATTTAGATTTGACGTTTAAATTTAAAAAACACGAGTGTCTTAAACTCAAGTTCCAAATGGTACATGAGTTTGCCAAACTCGAGTACTATAACAGTGGTATTTCCCTATTTAGTTCCGAAATAGTGTTTTTTTTTACAAATTTTTGAAAATTGTGGTATTTGGCCATTTTGGCCGTTCAAACCCCGCCTTCTTGACCTGATGATAAAAAACATGCATTATAGATTGAAATTTTATCTTATCTGTTAATTATTTTTTTAAATCTCTATCTAGTTGGAGGAATTTTCCTGCGAACCTATTTCACACATTACTTTTCGGGCTGAACTAAAATAGTAAAATGGTAGATCACATTTTCAAATACATATGTAAAACTTTTATACATGTAGTTATGTACCATGTAGTCTCCCTCACAAATTAATGAAATTTGCTCCCACCTCTCTGTGCCAATTTGTTTCATTAAATGCTAGCATGTCAGTTTGTTTGTTTGTTTCTTTCTTTTTCTTTTTTTTTTTGATGGAATGTCAGTTTGTTTCATTAAATGCTAGCTTATCAGTTTGTTTCATCAATTAAGGGACATTTTCTCATTTTTGTAGGAACGAAGGGGAAACGCTAGTTTCACAAAACCTGATTTTTTACTTTCTTTGAAAGGAGGCTTCATCTCTTGAAAGTGATAAGATAAGGGGCCACATGTCAACATTTTACAATTGCAAAGATTGACTTCTTTGTTTTTGTGAACATAAAAATCTGTATGGTTGGACGGAAAGTATGTAAAAATATATTTTTTAAGGAAAATATTTTGTGTGTTTCTGAAAAGTTCCGAAAAATATTTCCATTTGATTGATTGAGTTCCTAAAAATGTTGTAGAAAAAATATTTTTACTAAAATTTTTATGGATTTTTAGGTTTTGTTTACTCATTTTTAATTGTTTTTTAGTTTTTATTTAAGTTAAAATAAGGTTCTTGTATTGTAGTATATTTAAGATATATATTCTTTGGAATATTTTTACTTATGAATTATGTTAATATAGCATATAAATTGGTCATAATCTTAGAAACGAAAATTTTCAATTTTCATATCAATAAAATTTTCAATTTTTTTTTCTTTTCATATGGTAGATTTTATAGTTAAATTCTTCTTTTGTGTATTCGAGAGGATCCTTCATGACTCTAGATTAAATTTTTCCTTCAAATGAATATCAAACAAGTCATATGAATATTAAAAAAAATATTAAAATCCTTTTACATGTATTATTTAAACAAGTCACATGAATATTAAAAAAAATGTTATATGACTAAAAGAACATTCAAATTGTCTTTTCAACCACCACATAGAGGGGTGGGCTCTATTTAGTTTAATTGGTAAAACCTTTTGTCATCCAATAAGAGGTCTATGTTTCGAATCTCACCTTCTTGACCTAATGATAGGGAACAATCATCATGGAACTTGCATTATAAGTTGAAATTCTATATTATCTGTTAAAAAAAATTGAAAAAATAAAACTTCTATCTGGTTGAAGGATTTTCCTGCCAACTGATTTCACACATTTCATTCTAGCTTGAACAATAATAGAAAAATGGTAGATCACATTTTCAAATATATATGAAGAAACAAAGACTTGGTCCTACTGACTACAACTGCAACAATGTGAAATGAAGACTTCCAGGTTTCGTCATGAATTAAGGGACCTCTGTTATTGTCATTTGATCGAAGGGGAAACGCTCCTTTCACAAGATGTGACTTACGTTCTATGAAAGGAGCGATCCATGTCTTAAAAGAGATAAGAGAAGGGGCCATGCGTCAATATTTTGCAATTGCAAGGATTGACTTCTTTGTTTTTGTGAACATAAAATTGTGTTTGGTTGGATGGAAAACATGTTATAATATTTTTTTTAAAAGAAAATATTTTGTGCGGTTTTGAAAATGGTCCGAAAAATATTTTTATTTGTTTGGTTGAGTTCTTAAAAATGTTATAGAAAACATATTTTTTACTACTATTTCGCATTGTCTCATCTTCCAAGCAAGTTAGTGGGGGAAGGTGATTGCGTGACTAATAATGATTATTAGGGGTGGAGGATTAGTTGAGAACAATGGTTCAACATGCATAAAGCCAACATCATTCTTCTCCTAATACACACATGCAACAATGGAGGATCCCAAAATTGTCTCTATTACACTGTTTCTTTCTCTTTGTGTATATGTCTCTCTCAATAATTTTTCTGAACCACTCAAACAATGAGGTTGGTTTTATTTTACCCTAATGCAATAATGAGTATTAATGATAGGGGTGGGCCCTGCTTTGCCACGAGTTCAATTACCTTTTTAGAATCATAGTGGAGATGTGTCAATGGTCTACTGTTTAGGCATGTTATCTGAAAATCCGATAAATGGACCCATGTTCCTTCCTTCTGACACGTTAAAACGTTATCTAATAATTGATATATGGGGATATGCCCTTGTTTTGAAATTCAATTTTCTAAAAATCGAATTTCAATGTAAAACTTGATTTTTAGAAAATCAAGTTATAGCCAAATTAAACTTAAAAAAAAAAAATTGCTTTTGAAAATTTCCAAGGAACTCGAGTTCCATACTGGAACTCGAGTTTCAAAACAAGGGCATATTCCTAAATAGTTTCAGAAATGAGGCATTTTGCTAGAACTTTTCATCGAAAGGGGTATATCCCCATTTTGTCCCGATATATGGACCCATGTTTCTTCCTTTTGAAAGAGTTACTAAGGTTATTCCCTTGTGATTAGTGTTATGTATTGGGTGACATGTTCCGCATACATGCTTCCCTAGGTGCACTTGCTATTCGACCGAATACCTTAGACATATTCACCACAGCGGATCAAGTCTGCGTTTGGCATTGATTATTTTTGTCAGCTTATTTTATTATTTAACTTATTTTTGCTACTATTCATGAGTCTCACTACACTTTTTGATACTATTCATGGGTCCCACTTTACTATTTCAGCTAACTTTTACCTTTATCTACAGTACTTTTAGCAAAAAGTTTTCAATTTTAGCTAAATAAGCTATTTCTAAATGGACACCAAATTAGGTGATATTCTCCTTGGCAAATGCACTTAGGCGCATTGACCCTTAGCTTGATTTTGGATTCGATGGGCGCGGCCGGGGTGGACCTCTCTTCATAGCTAATAGACGTGACAAACGGGCAGGTCGGGATAAGTAAAACAAATACACAAGTTTCATTTCTACACAATATCAACATCCCAAAACATTTTTAAAAAAAAAAAATTACAAATGCCATATTGGATAACTAATTTGACAAAGAATAAAAACATGTAAGATATGTACAAACTTGAAAACTAATTTTATAATCTATTATCAATTGTGGTTGACACTCTATTTCAATTTGAGAATATATATTAAAGTTTGGTGATAAGCATAAACTTGAATTATGTTCAAAATAGAATGAAATCAAATGAACAATTTTGAACTTTTATACTAGGCTGGGTTTAGTTTGGTTACAGAATTCAATCATGGCTATCTTATTAATGGGGTGTGACTATGGTGTGGTTCCCTATTCATTGAATAACCAATGTTTGAGAAATATATACAAATTTTTTATTATTTATTAATATTTGATATTTATATACACTTTATGGATATTTAGGGTTTGGTTTACTCATTTTAATTGTATTTAGTTTTTCTTTTAAGTCAATATAAGGTCAGTATATTTAGGATATATATTCTTAAGAATATTTTCACTTATGAAGCCAGTTTGTATAACCTATAAGTTCGTCCTAAGCTTACAAAAGAAAACTGAAATTTTTGTATCAATAAAAATTCCAACTATTTTTATTTTCTTTTCATAGGATAGATTTTATAATAAAGTTCTTCCTTTATGTATTCAAGTAGGGGACAAACCCAAAATTTCAAGCTAGGAGACCGGCGATAAGTGAAAATAAATAAATTAAATAAGCATCCATATAGTATTAACAAAACTATCAATCAAGACAAATACACAAATCAATATTTCTTAATATATTAAGGTGTAATCATCTATAAACAAAGACAAAAGACACAAAACACTATTATTTCTTAATACATTATCTATGAAAAGGGAATTTGACGCTCTTTTAAATCTTCAAAATCATCTATAATTGAATCCAAACTAAATGTGAAAGATATGTCCCATTCAGCGTATAACATCAAAGAGTCCGTCAAAAAATCATTTTTCATTTATCAAATTAAAAATTATTAGTTATAAAATTATGAGTTAGCTATGTGGGCAAGTCACAATTTAATTTTGTTAAATTTGTGTGAAATTGTTTTTATATTGGATGTTTTTGTCTTTGTCTCTCTACCTCTGTCAAACAGTCACTATTACGTACCTCACTACTATGAAATTATAATGCACTACTTTTCTACTTTTCCAGCTTTACCTTTTTTTTTTTGGGCACCTGTTGTTTGTTCCCTATTATTACCCTACTACCAACAAATATTCTCTACAAAGTTGTGGGCAAGTTGCAATTTAATTTTGTTAGGTTTGTGTGACATTTTTTTTATTTTTATATTGTGTATTTTTGTCTTTGTCTCTCTATCTCTGTCAAACTGTCACCATTACATACCTCACTACTATGAAATTATAATGCACTACTTTTCTACCTTTCCAACCTTACCTTTTTTTTTGGGCACCTATTGTTTGTTCCCTATTATTGCCCTAGTACCAACAAATATTCTCTACAAACTCTCTCTCTATATTTTAACTTTATTCACAACTCACTTCTCACTATCTCAGACATTAGTAGCTGCAAAAAAAAATAACACAAAGACTCCCAAACACACAAATCCACATATTTAAATTTAATTCACAATCCCACTAAGAAAAAAGAAAAACACACACACACACACACCACAATCACATATGACAGATTCACAAACTTTGTGTGGAGATTTCTAGTATCGATGTTCAATTTTCAGTATTGTGAAAATATGTATTTGAGTGTTATAAAAATACGTGTCAGAAGTGTTATTATTGTTTAAACACTGAAAATTGTTGTTTAAACATCAGTACCAAACAGCCTTGTAACAGTGGAGAGAAAATCATATCAAAATCAATGTTAAGTTTTGAAATTGAAGGAAAGAAAAAAATACTTAGAGTAGATTGGGATTCAGGATGGAGATCGAAGTCTGCAGTAGCCGGCATCAAAGGAGTGGTGGGCAGGTTAAGCACCACAATTCAAGAGAATCCTTTATGGCTCTCTTGTTGGCCTTTTTATATGTACTTCAAATTGGTTTTGAAAAATCCCCTCAAAGGCTCAAACCCATTTAAATGAAGATTTTTAAGATTAATCATGTGTATAATTTAAATAAATCATGTATCATTTGAAAATATCATGCAAATAAAAGTAGTCATGGATTGTCTTTTCAATTACCATGTAGCATTCCTAAAATAAAAAAATTTAAAAAAAAATTCCAGAGGAACTTTCCTCCAATCCAACTTGTTACTTAATTTTTTCAATTTAAATATAATTATTTCACAATTTCCATTATGTGCTAAACTAAAATGGTAGATCACATTTTCAAATACATATGTAAAACTTTTTTATATGTACCATGTAGTATCCCTCACAAATGAAATTTGCACCCACCACTTTGTCTCGGTTTGTTTCATTAAACGCTAACATGTGAAGAAACAAAGACTTTTCCTACTTGAGTAAGTCTATTAACACAATAATTTTAACAATTTTGACCACAATTCGTCTATGTGGCGAGTTGTAAAAAGTGAAAAAAAAAAAAAAGAAGGTTCATGCAAATCCACAATTTTACTGCTAACAAGTTATCATATGAACAAACTATAGTAAAATTGTGAAAAAAGTTATGATACTAAACTTACTTAATCCTACTAGCTACTGGCTACACCTACAAGTTGCAACTGCAACCATGTGAAACGAAGACTTCCAGTTGATTTGGTCATCAATTATAGGACCATTGACATTTTTTTTTTGGCTGAAAAAAAAAAAAAAGACATTGACAATGGTGCTATATCATGTCTTTTGATAGAAGACTAAAGATTTATGTTGTGGTGTCACTATACTCACTCAATTCTACGAAGGGGAAACGGCGAAACACTCCACTCACAAAACATGAATCAAGCTCTATAAAAGGAGCGCTTCATCTTTTACATTAAAATAAATTTGTGCATTCTATGAGCTAGCCACACACACACAAAAAGAAAGAAAGAAGAGAGAGAGAAGAGATAAGGTGCCACGCGTTAATATTATGCAATTGCTAGGATTGGCATCTTGTTTTTGTGAACATAAGTCACAATTAAATGTGAGTTATAGATCTTATCAAAAAAATAAAATAAAACAATTGTGGGTTTTAATTAACTCATCTAGTAAAGTCTCTTTTCATAGAATAAGTGATCTACCAACACCAAAAACTATCTGATAACAACGAACAATCATTAGGAGTGTACACCATAAGTTCAAACTATATTTCCAAAAAAAAAAAGTCATAATTAAATTAAATAACTAACCCTTTCATTTTCAAATAAATAAGATTTTTATGTACATCTCAACTATCAAGAACCATGAAGATGTACAATGGAATCTCCCTCACTACTGACATTTTTAATATATTTTTATTATTCTATTGAAAATGGAATCTGTAGGCGTTTTCCTTATTTTCGGCCCACTTAAACCCCGTTGTGTAGGGCATTGGACCACCCCAACACGAGGTGAGACATACCACTGATTGAACTTACAACATCAAACTTGCAATGTGATAAGTCGTGAGGAATTCCTACCATCAGACCACTGTTTGGTGTGGTTTTGACATTTCATTGTAAGACAAAGACTTGCTATAGATTGGTCATAAGAAGGACCATTGTAATTGTTGTTTACCAAAGAAAAGATTAATTTTTGGTCCACTTAAACCCTATTTTGCAAGGCATTGGACCACCCAACACTAGGTGAGACATACCACTGATTGAACTTACGTCAAACTTGCAATGTGATAAGTTGTGAAGAATTCCTACCATCAAACCACCGTTTGGTGTGGTGTTGGCATTTCATTGAAAGACGAAGACTTGCTATAGATTGGTCATAAGGAGGACCATTGTAATTTTTGTTTACCAAAGAAAAGATTAATTTCTGGCCCACTTAAACCCTATTGTGCAGGGCATTGTACCACCCCAACACTAGGTGAGACATACCATTGATTGAACTTACAACGTCAAACTTGCAATGTGATAAGTCATGAGGAATTCCTACCATCAAACCACCATTTGGTATGGTTTTGGCATTTCATTGTAAGACGAAGAGTTGCTATAGATTGATCATAAGAGGACCATTGTAATTGTTGTTTATCAAAGAAAAGATTAATTTATGGTGTCACTCACATCTTATGAGCTGGGTAGAGAACAACGCTTAGATAGAGTGCCACGAGTCAAAATCGTGCCATTGCTAAGATTGGCTGACTTGTTATTATGAAGTCAAAACTAATAATAAACAAATCAAGTCAAATAAGGTAAGGCTAGACAACAAGGGTAGAGGTAAATTTTATAAATACGTTACTTCTTAATAGTCCAATATTCAAAACCATAAAGCAAAGCTAGTCATATAGTAGTCTTATAAAAATTTCCTTCAGCTTAATAGGTATTCTACAATTGTATAAAATTTCTGAGATATTTCTCCATTTCATCCACCTTGTTCTTATCCTATAATTCAAATTCTCATCAGTCTTTCTATATTTATGAATTAGTGATCTAAGATTTTATCGCTCTTTAGTATCTCTTAACCATCAAGTCTTATCGAAAGCCTTTAAATTCTAGAGTGCTTCGCCAAAATTCTAATATGGCATTAACTTCACTTCTAATTTTATCCAATAAAACTATATCATAAGCAAAAGGCATACACCAAGGGGCTTCCTATTAAATTGACTTAGTGAGCTCATCCATCACTATTAAAGAAGATATGGACTTAATGTTGATCCTTGATACTAACATATAGTTATAGGAAATTCACTTGTGATTCTTCCAATTGTTCTCACACTAATTACAACTTCGTCATTTATATCCTTAATCAACTTAATATACTTCAGATGAACTCCTTTCTTTTCCAAAACCCACCACTTAACCCTTTTAAGGATCCTATCATTGCTTTCTCTAAATCAAAGAAAACCATATTAAAATTTTTACAAGCCTCTATGTATATTTCCATTAAACATCTAAATAAGAAAACAACTTCATGGGTAGTTTGTTTTGGCATAAAACTAAATTGATTCTCCGATATTGTTGTTTCATGTCTTAACCTATACTCGATCACTTTTTTTCCAAAGTTTTATAGTGTGGCTCAGAAGTTTAATTTCACAATAATTTGTACAGTTTTGAATCTCCCTTGTTCTTGTAAATAGTTATTAAAGTGCTTATTATCCTCCACTCAAAAAACATTTTGATACTAATCCGCTCAAAATCCACCAAAGCAAGATCAAGTGCCTCATGAGAGATACCCTTGACACTTAAATTCAGCACCACAGGATAAATTACAATGTGAATGAATGTGCACCATTGACATAGTTAGAAGAAGATGTATGACCTATGCAAGAGCATTAACATCAGCCTCATAACAATGTCTTAGTAAAAATTCTAGCTAAAATTTTCGTATTTTCTATTCTAATTAACATATTGTTTGTTTTTTTAATTATTATTCGCCTTATTACATTGATGGTTAACTATGATTTTGGGGGAAGTCAAGTTTAGAACTCTTGTCAAATGGGTCACTAGTTGGATGCTACCACTGTGTTTTCTCGAAGCAACGATGGATCAACATACTCACTTCATAAAATTTTCTATCGTAAATTTCCAAAAGAACAAGTCCACTTAAATAAAATCACCCTCATAGGCGCTCTTTATCTCAGACAAAATTAGTCTTTTAGATTCCCCAATTGAATTCAACTATGCTAGAGTATTGATCAATGCAACAAAAAGATCGAATAGGTTCTACCGAATCTAAAATCTCCAATAGGAAAGGTTCCTTTGAGTTAAGCAGTGCAAGGAGGTATTTGCAAACTCGATAACCATCAACCAGGTCCACAATTCTAATATCTTGACTGAAGTTCAAGGCTTTCAGTGATAAGTAGGTTGCCATCCATAGTTGATCACCCAGAGAGGAAGCTGGTCTCTGCAAGCCACCATAACTGCTCCATTGCTGTCTATAATAACAATCCCAAAGCTCACTCAGTGCCATGTTCATTTCAAAATGATGAGGTGGTGGTGGCTTCCATTTCAATGGAATGGAGCTTGTGCCCGCTGATTTGTCTCTATTCTCCACTGAGCATTTCTATTACATCCATATAGCCACGAAAAATGTCTTCAGATCCAGTGTGTGAAGTGTTTGCAACACTTTTCCCACCAGTTCAATGAAAGGCATATGCCGATCCAACAAGAGTTTTTTCAACAACCTTGATTCTAACCAACATTTCTGAGCACTGGTACCTTCCCAAAACATATTAGTTCCTTTATAATGCCTCATAATACAAATGAGCACTAAAACTACCATTTTATTTAATTTCTGAAACACCTTGTCCTCCACACCCATACTGATCCAAGCTGAGAACACCACCACAAAGAAATTAGTCCAATTTTGAACAGGCCTCAAATGGATTCCAATGCACTCCACCATTAATCACGTCCATATATTCAAATTTCAAGCATCATAACATCTTTATTTGCAACTAGCTAGAATAGCTTAAGAAATAAAGGAACCAAATGACTAATACCACTCCAAGCATCATGTCAAAACCATCCCTACTTCATATCCAACAAAACTATACAAAGAGTCCCACCCTGCACTGATGGCCTTCCCAACTTCCAACCCATGTGTTGTGCAGACAGAATTAGAAGGCCGATTGTAACTTGCTATCCTCTTACTGAGTAGGCAAAGATTTACCTACATAGAAAAGATGATTCATTCAAATTGACATCTACTTTTTCAGTACTTACTAGGAATGGCAACGAGACGGGTTTTTTCATACACAGACCCAACCCGTAGGCCTAGACCTGCAGCCCGGACTTGGCCCGTTTATTAAACGGATTTTTTTCCCGGGGCCCAAACCCACCCTACCGGGCCCCGTTTAGGCCAACCAAATTTGGGCCCAAATGGTGGCCCAACCAAGAAAAAAGAAAAAAAATAATTGAAGCCTAAACAGAGCCCTAACGAAAATCTAATCACAGTTTAGTAACTAAAATTATTCAAAAACCTCAAAATCAAACTAAAAACCAAAAAAATACATGAGAATTGAATCAAAGCAACGAATAATTAACTCCAAACTCAAGGAAATTTTACTCAATCAAACTATTCCAAAAAGCAAAAAATCAAACAGAGCTAAAGAACTAATCTCGGAGTTAATGTCGAAAATGCAATCTATCAAAACTCTAATGATTCCTCTTTTTTCTCACACTTTCTTGGTAACCAAACAGAGCCAGGCCTAACGAAAATCAAATCACAATTAAGTACAACCAAAATGATTTGACATCCTCAAAAAATACACTAAAACACTAAAGGCAAATGATCATTGAGATAAAAAAAAAGAAAAATTAACTAGAAATTCAAAGAAAATTAGAGAATTACAATTTCAAATCGGAACGAATTGTGATCGATTCGATATAAATTCAAAGCCTTGCTATCATAGAGAATGATTGAGTGTGAGAGAAGAAATTGGTGAAGTGAAACTGAGTTCGATTGAGAGTGAGTGAGAGTGACAGTGATAGTGAGAGTGAGAGAAGAGCTGAGTCTGAACTTGAGATGAGAGGCGGCTAAGGTGTGAGCTGAAGACTGAAGTGCAAAGTGTTAGGATATATATATATATATATATATATATATATATAACGGGGTACTTTAGTAATTTAGGAAATAACTGGGTCCGAGCCGGGTTTCGAATTTTTTTGATAAAATCCAGACTCGACCCGAACCCACTTCGGGCTTTTTTTTTTAAACCCATACCCAACCCTATTCTTTATCGGGCCGGGTAAAATCCCACCCATTAGGGTTGGGCCGGGCTAGGTATCCGCGGGTCGGATCTAAATTGCTATCCCTAGTACTTTCCTCCAAACATACTTCTACTCTCGCTGTCACCTAACTCCTAATTTTTTATCCTGCGCAAACATTATTGGAGGGTGTAACCATATGGTTTTACACTAAATTCTTATAGAATTTAAATCCAGATATTAACTCAATGTAATCAGTGGTAGCAAGCTTCTTATCATGGATTATCTAAGAAAAAGAAAAGGAAACCCAAGCATGCAGGAAATTTCTCACCCATTTGTTCATCATGGACAAAGAGCACACAACATATTACTTTTGGTTTGAGAGAAGCAAGGACGGTTCTTAATAATAGAAAAATCTTCTGCTAGCTTCTCTTTGAAAAGAAACAGAAAAGTGTAACCATAAGTGTGCTTTTACGCATGCATGATATCCATTCTCTGTAAATGAATTTGTTTTCATTAAAAAATATAGACAATGATCTTCAAAGAAGATGGCTAGACAAAGCTACAATCATTCTCAGAAATAAAACTTAGTGCCTAAAAAATAACAAAAATATTCCAATTTATGTAGACGAGAAGTAACTTATTCATCTCGTGCTCTTGGACGAACTCCAAGTCCAGTTCTTATATTTGCACCCACTTCCAGGAGGTCTTCCACCTATATAAGATATGCAACATTGAGCACATTTTCAAGGATTCAAAATACAATTCAAAAGGATAATTATGTTGACTTTGCTACCTTTAAAAGGTCATATATGAGAATAGAAACACTTATATTTCTTTATAAATGCCACTCTCCATCCCATAAATGAAAAGAAGGAACTTTAGACATGCATGGACACAAGCTGACAGTTGACACAAACACAAAGGGTGGCGAAGGAAACAATAATTAATAAATAAACCAAACACTCGCTTGAGAAAAGTTCTTCACTTTTAGATATAGTGAGAGATTAATTATTATGCCAATGTGCTCTAGTTCAAACTGTAACTGGGTTCAAAGCCCGGCCAAAATGGCCAAATACCACAATTTTCAGAAAATGGTAGCAAAAAAACACTGTTTCGGAGACTCTGATTCTGTCTTTGTGGAGCTTAAGTCTCCAACCTCCTTGCCAGGGAGTTGACAACCAGATGCTTCAATAAATGCACTGGTGTTAACAAGATGTAATTCCAAAGCCTTTCTGTCAATGTCCTTTTGTAATGTCCTTTTAAAATGTTTTATAAGAAAATCATCTTTAAAATTTAAAACATATATAATAAAACAAAATTTTTTCTGTACACCTTTGTGCTCTTGCTGAGTAGTGGTATAAGAGTAGCTATGATAATCAAGGTAACTGGAATTCAAAAACTTTACAAATTCTACCATGATTCTATCTATGTGATACTGAACAATTTATGCAGTGAACAGAGAATAATTTATGCAAAAAAGAGAGAGAACAATTTTTTTAATAATGCTAAACAGAAATAAATTTATGCAGAATGCTAGAAACAGTTTATCCAGAAAATAGTGAACAATTTTTATGAGAAAACAATGAATAATTTTAATTAATGTAGAAAACCAATTTTATGAATGTAGTAAGCAGATTCGAATATACCGTAAACATGATGTGCAGAAAGCAAATTTTATTAATGTAGAAATAGATTTTATCAATGCAGAAAAATAGATTCGATTATTGTGAAATTCAAACATGAAAAAGCATTCAGATTGGCATTTAAATTTAGAAAACACGATTTCACTAGGTGTTTTATGAGAAAACAGTGAACAATTTTTTAAATAGTGAACAGAGAATAATTTACGCAAAAAAGAGAGTGAACAATTTTTTAAATAATCCTGAACATAAAATAATTTTATGCAGAATGCTAGAAATAGTTTATGCAAAAAACAGTGAACAATTTTTATGAGAAAACAATGAACAATTTTAATTAGTGCAGAAATTAATTCATATTTTGAAATTAAAATCCTTATATTTTACGATGCTTATATTTAAATAAATAAAAACATAAAATAGCTACTTATTGTTATGTTTATGTTTATGTTTATTTGTCGATTACCCAAAAAAAAAAAGATTATAAGGGACTCGAGTTTGATAAACTCGAGTTCCTTTCAAGGTACTCGAGCTTGGTGAGCTCGAGTACCATAGTAATAAACATAAACATAAATATTTTTATAATAGGTACTCCAGCCTGGTACACTCGAGTACTGTGTTGCATGGAACTCGAGTTTACCAAGCTCGAGTACCACCTTATTTTTTTTAATCGCATAAATTCCAGCTCAGCAGTGCCACGATGGTGGAACTGATGAATTCATAAACTCGAGTACCATTTAAACTCAAGTTTCTGAAACTCGAGTTCTAGAAAAGTGGTATTTCCCTATTTAGTTCCGAAACAGTGTTTTCTTGCTACAAATTTCTGAAAATTGTGGTATTTGTCCATTTTGGCCCTAGAATACAAAGTTTATGTTTTCCATTCCAATCACAAAGGTAGGATTATCGAGTCATTCCAAAGTTACAGGTCAAAAGGTTGCAGTCCTCGGAGAAGGGAACTTTCATTTTCTTTTCCATCTCTTTTTAGAACACTTATTCATGCAATACTTGCAAAGAATTTCAATTGAGCTTTTGGTCTAAAGATCGTTTAGATCTTGATATTGTAGTGTGGCCATATAATTTTATAAAAATTTCATTATTTTAGCAGAAGATTGATTTTGGTCAATGGTCATGGAAGGGATAAAAACACTGACATTTGTAACTGGACTATTTACTCTTTTGAGATGCATGGTATTATGAAGATTGACGCAAAATGATCTTTTCATAAACTAGTGTTGATTGCAATATTATTGTTCTTTAAAAACAGTTGGTGTGTAGTAAGTCCAGGTATGTAGAACACAGGGGTTAAAATCATCTTTGTTTACCCAAATAAAATGGAATACATGTCCAGTATCGTCCAATACTGATCCTTACACCCATGCCTCTACAAAATACTAAGTTATCTTTCTTGTCTCAGTTTCAATATCAAGAAAGCATGGATAATATTGGAAGGAAGTAGTTACTGAAACCTCTTCTAATTGCCTAATTTAGAAACAGAACACTCTTTAAGAGTAAGAAAATATTTCCCTCTAATACTCCCTCTCTCTCTTGTTTCCTTTAATTTTTTAATCTTTTTCCAAATATATGTGGGAGCTCCTAGTTTACCAAAAAAGGAACTCACAGCAGAGATCTTAATTGTTGTTTTTTTTTTTTTTTTTTTTGACAGAAAAGCGGTAGAGATCTTGATTGTTAAATCATACAAGATTGCACATGCAATGTGCCATGGTTGGAATGTCGCTACACAAAATTAGGGGAAACAAGCTAAGTCTATAGCTCCTCTCAACTATCAAGAGTCAAACAAGAACACAATAAAAAGAACGAAAACATAACAGTAATGGAAAAAATGCAGCATGATTTTGCAAAAATTGGGTGCTGTTGATTGGATTATATTTCAAGAATAAGTACAATTGAATGCCTACTACCTATAGCATATTATGACTACTATATCAAGATCTTGTAACAATATACAATTAAGCTCCAACGGGTACAAATGAAGCAGGAAATTTCAAATTAGCTTGTGCTGTTGTCCTAAATTTATTGTCATCATCAAATGCAACCCTTTTCCTTTTCAGACCAACAACAGGCGCTTCCTCATCTGAGCTCACAACCAATCTTACTCCAATATCTTCATCATCCTCTGAACACGAACAAGAGATCAAATCATCATCATCCAAAAAAGAAGAATCACAAAGCTTAAAATCAGCTTCAGTCCATGAAGAACTTGAAAGAGTGGGTAGTTCAGGTTCATCCTGTAGGATAATAGGATTAAACATGGTTTGTATCTCATACAGAACATACGCAACGAAAATTTAACGGATCTACTTCATTCACAATCGATAACATGCACTATGTAAGTTTCAGAATTCAAAAACAAGATAATATACCTTGGTGTGTTGAATTTCAAAACAAAGATCTAATGCACTTGGAAATACTTTTGATCTTCACTCCAATTCCACTAACACTCAAGATGTGTAGTCTCTCAATCAGTTCCAAATGGAAAATATCAAAGTGTCTAACACTTCTTACACCACTTTGCAATAGTGTTTTTTCAATTCTCTACAGAAATTTCTGTATGTTTCTCCCTTTGTATCTAACTGATTATCTAATTGGACTGGTCTTTTGGGCATTTCCAATTGGGTTTTAGTATGTGGCTTGGAGTAGGACCAAAAGGGACCAATAAGACACTAGCTCCAAGGGCCTTGGGCTTTTCTGTCAACTCTTGACAAGTCTAAAGTTACCATTAACTATATTTAATACCACTATATAAATATAGTTGCACTCTAGGCCTTATCTATAAATTATATCCCAAGACTTTATTTTACATACAACTCCTTCATAAAATATTTGTAATAATACAAAGTCATGAATGTAGACTGCCACTTTATAAATTACTACATCTTATCCTTGAGTACCCGGTTTAATCCTTTAAGTTTTTCATCATATATTTATGAAATCCAATTTCATAAATATATACTCTAGCAACAATTTACTAAAGTAGTTAGGCCTAACATTTGGAATAACAAAACTATTAAACTTATCTCAAGGAAATATTTTGTATCTCCATTAAGAGACTATGAATTTCATCTTGAGAATATATGTTTCATCAATACTAAATGTGGTTGCCCAACATACTGAGATTTCGATCATATCTGTAGACCTTACTCCTGATATATTAAAGCAACCTACATTTCATGATTAGGTTCATTATCCTCTCAGGATTAAGAGTTCATGCAAATAGAAGTCGTGAGATTTATTATTCAATTGACAGTCATTAAGAGAATAATAAATCTCACAGCAGTCCAGTTCAATATGTCTTGACTCTTAAAACATATCAATACATCAACTATAAATCTCCACTTCCATGATCAAGACAAATCATCTTAGTTGATATGTTATAGTCTTTGTAGATGAAACGTCCAATTTCATCACCGACTATGAACTAAAATTCTGAGTTTGCAAAGAACTTGTAATTTATATCTTCTGTGACTTTTCACATAAACCACATAATATGCATCTCATGGACTATATGATAATGTCTTAATATTCATGTTACCATTATTTCAGATAATAATAAAACAACTTTATTAAATACAACATTAAGTCATACATAATGTCATACATAATAACATACATAGTATCATACAATAGAATTTAAGAACACTAATCCTAACAATCTCTCACTTGCACTAAAGACTATTGTGCACTAATCTAACTCTCATCTCCTCCAAATGTGACTCGAAAGTCCTTTGAGGCAAGGCTTTGGTAAAGGTATCCGCTAGATTCTTTGCATTATCAATCTTTGCTATTACCACATCTCCATGAGCAACAATGTCTCGAATGATGTGATACTTTCTCTCTATGTGCTTTCCTTTCTTGTGATTCCTTAGATCCTTATACTATGCAACAGCTCCACTATTGTCGCAAAAAAATGTAATAGGAACTTGCTCAATTCTCATAACACCAAGATCAGAAAGGAATTTCTTGAGCCAAACAGCCTCTTTTGCCGCCTCACAAGCAGCAACATATTCGGCTTCCATGGTAGAGTCAGCAATACAAGATTGCTTAACACTCTTCCAGCTTATAGCTCCACCTCCCAAGGTGAAAACACATCCCGACGTGGATTTTCTGAAATCTAGATCCAACTGAAAATCTGAATCTGTATAGCCAATAGGAATCAAATCCTCACACCGGTAAACAAGCATATAATCTCTTGTTCTCCTAAGATACTTGAGAATATGCTTTACAGCTTGCCAATGTTTAGGTCCTGGATTTGATTGATATCGGCTGACCATGCCTATTGAATAACAAATATCTGGTCTAGTACAAAGCATGGCATACATGAGACTTCCCACAGCAGAAGCATAGGGAACTTGTCTTATCAAATTTTCTTCCTCTTGAGTCTTAGGCCTTTGTGTTGAAAAATTTAGACTCCGGTTGATAAAATTAACAAATTTTGAACCCAAGTTGTTAATTAGATTTATTATGCATAAAACTTGTTAAAACAAACAAACAAACAAACATCAATATCATGTCAAAACTAAGTACAGCAGAAAAATAAATAAAACAAGACATGATGACCTAGGAAAACCAATGAAACCAACCAGTTTCACAGTAAAAAACCTGGGGGGAAACCTTCCCGAAAAGTAATTCACTATAGTAAAGAAAAGTTTCAGATCTAGTACAAAACCTTTGTCCCTAGACTCTACAATCCTCGTAGATGAACTCACAGCAGAAACCTTCTACCGTTTCAAAACCTTTGAACTCTTCAATATATGAACGCCACCCTTTGATGCATGAATCCCAGTACATGATTAACCAATTGCGCGGATCCCAGTACGCGACTTCAATCACCAACTAGAGAGAAGAAGATGTTGGCTACAAAGTTCTTCACTTCATCAATCATGAAGATCAAGAAGCACTTGGTTACAAAACCCTAAAGCACAAAGACGTAGTAGCTTCTTTTATAGAGAATAAAGCTTCGGTCACCTTTTGCAATTGTTCTCCTTATATTCTCTTATGTGACGGTCTCTAAAATAAGCATTATATATGTCTAGGGTTGTGAGAAAAGAAACCTTATACAAATACAAAAGCCTGGTCCAAATATCAGATCTGAAAATTCTGATTTCCATAACCTCAATAGATACCTTGATAGATAGCATCTGTCGAGCCTCATTAAACCTCGATAGATAGCTATCTGTCGAGCAGCTGTCCAGCAAGTGTCTAGCTTTAGTAAACACATTTTCTTCACTTGTTTCTTGGTCCAATCTTTATGGCTTTAATACTAGACTTGAAAAACATGTTTTTTAAAGTATTAAGCACATCCTAGATCTACCCAAATACAAGTAAAGTGCGTTTTGTCAAAGGATTAGCCAACTACATAAAATATGTCCTTAACAATCTCCCCCGTTGGCAATCCGTGACAAAACCACAACAAACAACTGAACATATGAGAGAAGTCATAAATCACTCAACTCATACTTACTTGTTAAATACAATAAAATCTACCCTAACACAAACTCTTGAAAAACTTTGCAAGAAGAAAGTTCATGGCATGGAAGACTTTGACAATCTGTATTTCTGAAACACTTTAAACAAAACTCATCAAGGCATCTTAGTGTGAGACAGAAATAATAGATTGCATACAAAATAAAGAAACATGTGTATAAAGATAGAAAAGAAACAACACGTGTAGAGATAGATGAAGAAAATATACATCATCGAAGAAAATATACATCATCACATATACCACTTGATAAGCACAATGTATGTAAACATAGTCACAAGACCTAAGGTACAAGAACAAGAAACTAAAAGTAGCTCCTACAACAACAAGGAGGTAAACACTCCCCCTAACAAGATGAAACACATCTCCCCCTTACAAAGGAATGTATTTCTCCCCCTAACTTGTAGAATCTTAAAGAAAGAAACTACAAATTTTTAAATTTCTCCCCCTTTTTGTCACGATTGACAAAGGGTACAAGAAGTTATAAAGCTTCACCCAAGAAACATAAAGATGATCAAAAATTATCAAGGGAGTACAAAGAGTCCATATAAATGCATGAATGTAATGAAATAAGATGCTATGGATGACAAGATAAAAGAAACATGCAAAACATGAAAGAAATGCATGCAGAGGATCTCGATGGATCGATTGGTGTCGAGAAGTTATCGAGCATTCCTCGATGGATCAAACAGCTATCGAGAAGCTATTAAGGGGATAGGAAATTTCTTGATCAATCCACCTAGCTATCGAGAGGTGTCGAGATTGCGATAAAAAATCAACTAAAGATCTCGACAGATAAGCCAAGTATCGAGAGGTGTTGAGAAGGTGTCAAGATGGCTTAAAAACAGTTTTTCAAGGAGGAGAAAAATACAGATATGAATGCAATCAAACATACAACTCAGCCAATGAACCAACCAACATTTTAACCTCTCAAAACATCTCTCAAACAACAAAGAGTTAAGCATTTGAGATCCCAAAAACACACACACACACTAAACAAATCTAACTAATTTTATATTTCAAAAATAAGTTAAGACAGTTTAGTGAGTATACATCAACACATGTATACTTTATGATAGTCAAATCACATTGTACCTGCACATGTATCAAAAATAGCAAAGAATTTTGCGTGTTATGTGTGAAAACATCGTAGGAATGCATAAGTGTCTCTATATTATGACAATTTGAGATATGAGAAAATCACTTTGACTCACACACAATCATAACTGTTTGATGGGAACTATCACCTTTGAGGTACATCCTATAACTCTCACATCTCTTAGAAAACACACTTGCAATCATATTTAAAGCATTTTTTATCTTTTTGCTTTTATTTTCTTTGCATATTTTCTTTTTATTAAGCAAATCATGCATGGGTATATAAAAGAGAGAAAAGAAATACCCAATTATGTTAAACTTTTGACATTGCACTTTTACTATGCCGAAGCATACAGATGTCATATCATGATTGGCAAGTAACAGTGGTGAGATGGTTATTTATGTCTTTCTCTTAGGATTTTCTAGTCCTACCCGTCAAAAAGAGTGATACGAGTGTTAAGTACAAAAGATCACTAAACCTTACTCATCACAAACAAAGAGTCACAAAACTCACTTGCTTAGTTGTGCATAGAGATGCTCATCTAAGTTACAAGAGATACAAAGTTTAGAAAACTCTGTTTGAATGGCCATTTTAAGGTTCACAAGAACGGATGTACACAAACACACACTATTTTTGTATTTTTCTGATTTTTCTTCTTTTTTATTTTAAAAACAGCACAAAATAAAAACTAAACAACCAAACAAAAACAGATAAACAATCATGAAAGCATGAAAGAAAGATGCAAATGCATGAAGGCGTGATAGAAAGGTGCATATGCATGAAAGCATGATTATAAAAGCTAAAAAGAAATCAAACAAAGAGAGTTCTACTTTAGATAGAAAGAATTAAAGCAGAGGACAAACAGAAAAGTTAATTAAGTCTTAGGCTCCTTTCTCACCCACACAGCACAAGTTTTTGGCCGTGAAGATGAAAAAGCATGTGTCTTAGTATGTCTACTAAAGGGCATAGAAGAATTAAAATTCTCCTAAAATTGAGTTAAAAAACTCATGACTTTTGATAACTCTCCAAATAAAAGTGTAGGTCCTTGAGAGGAAACTTGTGACCTGTTGGACACTTGATTTTGAGGATACAACTTAAAGAAATTTGAACGAATGTGTCCATAAACACCACAATGGTAACAAAAATGAGGTCTAACAAAAGATTTATAATTAGCCAAAACAGTTTTGGATTTCATACTTTTATTACCTTTCTCGAATTGAGGCACAATGACAATCCTTGATCCGAAAGCCATGGAAGAAGAGGGGCTAGAGGAGACAGCATATCCTAAGCCAGTCTTATCAGAACTAGGCTTTTGAGGACTCAAGACCTCTTCAAGCTTTGCATTAGACATCCTCTCTATTTGAGTTCTACCTTGACTAAGCTCAACCTCAAGATTTTTGATCTTCTCTTCTAATGAGGTGTTCTCCATAATGAAAGTCTCAACTAACCTTGTAGTCTCATCCAGTTTGACTAATACATTTAGCTTTGTCAGTTTTTACCTCATTAAGCTCCTTTTTACAAAGATGAAAAGTCTTTTCAGATTTTATAAATTTAATGCATAGCTTATCATAGGCTTCCTAAAGGGTCAACTTCTTAGGTACTTCTTCATCTGAAGAATCCTCACTGTCACTTGCACTTTCCATAATCACCCTATCCGTTGAGCCAGCAAAGGCCATAACGTGACTACATTCATCCACACACTCATCAAAAGAGTCATTCTCGATGTCACTCCAAGTAGCAACTGACCCTTTATCTTTTGACTTCTTGGCATTTTCCCTCATAAGGTAGTTTGGGCACGCTATCCTCATATGTCCAAAACCCTTGCACTCATAGCATTGGATGGGGGGCTTTTCATTCTTATCCTTCCTAGAGGATTTAGATTTCCTAGGAGGTTTGCCCTTATCCTTTTTTCCTTAACTGAAGAAGCTTGATAATATTATCAGTTATGAAGGTTAGATCCTCGTCTTCATTATCATCTTCATCTTTAGAGCTCTTGATATATTCCTCTATACCCTTAAGAGCCAAGTTTTTACTCTTTCCACCTTTTTCCATTGAGCCTAATCCCATCACATAGGTTTGAAGGTTCCTTACAAGATCGGTCAAAAGAATTTGATCAATGTCCTTTGCTTCTTCAATGGCAGTGATCTTGGAATGAAATCTTTCAAATAAGAACCTAAGGATTTTCTTAACAATTTTGGATTCTGCTATAGACTCTCCAAGGTTGAATGCAGAATTCACAATATCCTTGAGTTTAGCCTAAAACTCATCAAAGGTCTTATCCTCTTCCATCCTTATTTCTTCAAAGCTACTAGTGAGTCTTTGAAGTTTCACAGTCTTTACTGCCTGGGTACCTTCATAGGTGGTCTCCAAAATGGCCTATGCTTCCTTAGCAACTTCCGTGGATGATATTTTCTTGAATTCCTCATTGGTCACCCCACAAAAAGAGCATTCAAGATTCTACTGTTGAAATTTACCGCTGTGATTGTTGCATCATCCCAATCCACTGGCACTTTCTTTGGCTTAATTCAGCTAACTTCAACAGCTTGCCATACCTGCTCACCTAGAGCCTGCAAAAAAACTTTCATACAAACTTTCTAGTACGCATAATTAGTTCAATCAAATCAATGAGGAATCAAAAGAGATTGTCCACGATCCATGACAACGGGGGTCAAGGATCACACTCAGGAAATTAATCCAATCAGTGTACCCGCTCTAATACCACTTGTTAGGAAATTTAGACTCCGGTTGATAGAATTAACAAGTTTTAAACCCAAGTTGTTAATTAGATTTATTATACATAAAACTTATTAAAACAAACAAACATCAATATAATGTCAAAAGTAAGTGTAGCAGAAAAATAAATAAAACAAGATATGATGACTCAGGAAAACTAATGAAACTAACCAGTTTCATAGTAAAAAATCTGGGGGGAAATCTTCCCAAAAAGCAATTCACTATAATAAAGAGAAGTTTCAGATCTAGTATAAAACTTTTATCCTTAGACTCTACAATCCCCATAAATGAACTCACAGCAGAAACTTTCTACCGCTTCAGAACCTCTGAACTCTTCAATATATGAATGCCACCCTTTGATGCACGAATCTCAGTACGTGACTAACCAATTGCGCGGGTCTCAGTACGCGACTTCAATCACCAACTAGAGAGAAGAAGATGTTAGCTGTAAAGTTCTTCACTTCATCAACAATGAATATCAAGAAGCACTTGGTTACAAAACTCTAAGGCGCAAAGATGTAGTAGCTTCTTTTAGACAAAATAATTTTAGAAAGAATAAGGCTTCGGTCACCTTTTACAATTGTTCTCCTTATATTCTCTTATGTGATGGCCTCTAAAATAAGCCTTATATATGTCTAGGGTTGTGAGAAAAGAAACCTTACACAAAGACAAAAGCCTGATCCAAAAATCAAATCTGAAAATTTTGATTTTTGTAACCTTGATAGATACCTCGATAGATAGCATCTGTCGAGCCTCATTAAACTTCGATAGATAGCTATCTGTCAAGCAGGTTTCCAGCTTTAGTAAACACATTTTCTTCACTTGTTTCTTGGTCCAATCTTTATGGCTTTAATACTAGACTTGAACAACATGTTCTTTGAAGTATTAAGCACATCCTAGATCTACCCAAATACAAGTAAAGTGTGTTTTGTCAAAGGATTAGCCAACTACATAAAATATGTCCTTAACACTTTGGTCATCAGACAGATGAACTCTATGTCTAAAAGGAAGTAATCCTTTGTTGGAGTTTTGCATGCTAAACCGTTCTAGAACCTTATCTATATATCCAGCTTATGACAAACCTAACACCTTATTCTTTCAATCTCGCCAAAGCTTGATCCCTAGAATATAGTTAGCTTCACCCAAACCCTTCATATCAAATTGGCTAGACAACCAAACCTTTACTGATGACATTACCCCTACATTATTCCCAATTAGTAAAATATTATCAACATAAAGCACTAGGAACATCACTACTTTGTCTTGATGTCTCTTGTACACACATGGTTCATCAAGATTTTTTTCAAAACCAAATGATTTGATTGCCTGATCAAATATGATGTTCCATGACCTAGATGCTTGCTTAAGTCCATAAATGGACATTTCCAACTTGCATACCATATGCTCTTGGTTCTTTTCTATGAAACCTTCTGGTTGTATCATGTAGATTTCTTCTTCAAGATTGCCATTAAGAAATGCAGTCTTGACATCTATTTTTCAAATCTCATAATCATAATGAGCAGCAATGGATAAGAGAATTCTAATAGATTTAAACATGGCTACTAGCGAAAAAGTTTCATCATAGTCAATGCCTTCTTTTCATATATATCCTTTCACCATTAGTCTTGCTTTAAAGGTTTCAACCTTTCTATCTATACCTCTCTTCCTTTTATAGACACATTTGCAACCAAGAGGTTTAATGCCATTAAGCGCCTTTACAAGATCCCATACATGATTAGAATACATAGAATCCAGTTCAGATTTCATAGCTTGGAGCCAATGATGTGCATCTATATCATTTATTGCTTCATCATAAGTGTAAGGATTCGATTTAGCCTCTTCTAAGATAGCTTCATAAGTTTCTCCCAAACCTATGAATCTCACAAGAGGCCGAACAATTCTCCCACTACGACGAGGCTCTTATGTACTAGATATCTCATTAGTAGTATCTTATGGTATATCCAATACAACCACATCATCCCTAATTTCATCTATTGGTTTTTTAACTACAGGTTCATTCATTTCAGCCAAGACAACTCTACTTCTAGGAATAAAATTATTAATATAGTCATTTTCCAAGAATTTGGCATTTGTGCTAACAAACACTTTATTATCCTTGTGACTATAGAATAAATTTCCAACTGTTCCTTGTGGATACCCTACAAAGAAAACCACTTCTGTTTTAGACTGTAACTTGTCAAACTTTCCTTTTAACACATGTGCTGGACAACCTCAAATATGGAGATGTCTCATACTAGGCTTACGCCCATTCTACAACTCGACAGGTGTTCTAGGAATAGACTTCGAAGGTACTAAATTCAGAAGATACATTGCAGTACTCAATGCATATCCCCAAAAAGAAATTGGCAGAGTTGAATAACTCATCATGGATCTAACCATATCTAAAAGATTCCTATTCCTTCTTTCTGCTACACCATTTTGTTGTGGTGTTCCAAGTGCAGTCAACTGGGATATAATCCCATTTTAAATTAGGTAATCCTTGAAATCCCCAAGAAGGTATTCGCCACCTCGATCAGATAGAATGGCTTTTATGCATTTACCCAATTGATTCTCAACTTCAGCCCTAAACTCTTTGAACTTGTCAAAAGTTTCGGACTTTCGTTTCATTAGGTACACATAACCAAATCTAGAGTAATCATCAATGAAGGTGATGAAATACTCTTAACCACCTCTTACTTGGATTGACATAGGACCACATACATCTAAATGTACTAGTTCTAGCAAATCTTGAGCTCTTCTACCTTTTGCATTAAAAGGTCGTTTGATCATTTTATCTTCCAAACAAGATTCACAAACTGGAATTTCATCAAAGTCCATAGGCCCCAAGAGTCCATCTCTGATAAGTCTTTAAATTCTGTTTGAATTAATTTGACCCAAACGCAAGTGCCAAAAATAAGCTTCACTAGTAGAAGGAAACTTTCTCTTTAATGATTTCACATGTGAATTATTATCTAATTCAGAATTGTATAATTCATGCTTATCAGGAGTTAAAATATAAAAATCATCCACAATATTGCCAGAACAGATAAATATTTTATTATTTTTTATTATAACATTGTTTTTTAGGATAATACAATACCCATGTTTACCTAAATAAGTTGCAGAAATTAAATTCCTATGAACATTAAGTACAAATAGACAGTCTTGCAATATTAAAACCCTAGACTCGAAACATAAATTAACAACACCAACAGCTACAACTGGAACTCTACTCCCATCCGCTAAGGTAAGAAACAATTCTCCTCCATTCAACTTTTTGGTCTCTTGAAACCCCTGCAAAGAATTGCAGATATGATTAATACAACCTGAATCCACACACCAGGAATCCGTGGGATTCTGTTCCAAACATATTTCAAGAAGAAAAGAAGTTTTCATACCCTTGTTCTTGTCAGCCTTAAACTTTGGACAATTTCTCTTCCTATGTCCTTTTTCACCACAATGGAAACACTTTCCTTTGAGCTTCTTTCCTTTGTTGGCAACTCCTAAGGCTATTTGCTTACCCTCTTGCTTAGTGAAGTCCTTCTTCTTCTTCTTCTTCTTACCTTTGCTTTTCGACTTAGGTTGAGAAGTAGAAGCTTCAACCACATTGGCTTTAACACTAGAAGTACCAAGGATGGTTTCAGCCGCCACTAACTCATTCATTAATTCAGACAAAGAATAAACATTTTTGTTCATATTATAATTCAGTCTGAATTCCTTGAATGATTCTAGTAGTGACTAAAGTATTATATCCACTTGGGATTCTCCATCAATGTTGGCACCTAAAACCTCTAATATATTCAGATTAGAGATCATTATAAGACAATGCTCCCTAACTAAAGTACCTTCAGCCATTTTGGTATTATAAATTTGTCTCATAGTTTCTTGCCTTACTCACCAAACATCTCCTTCAGACTATACATAATGTCCAAAGCTAGTTCTATATCTTGAATTTGATGCTATAGAACATTTGAGCTAGATGCTACGATATAGCACTTGGCCATTTCATTAGATTTCTGCCAATGAATATATCACCGTTTTTCCTCAAGAGGAACATCTAATGAAGGAAAGCTAGAACATGGTTGAGTAAGCACATATTTGTGCTCTTCGGCTGTTAAAACAATGTCCAAATTTCTTTTCCAGTCAACATAGTTGGATCTAGTCAGTTTGTTTTTATTAAGAATAAAAACAAGTGCGCTAAATGATGTCATGTGCAAATCTGAAAATAATAAATATGAATATAATAAGTAAACTAGATATTATCAATTTAGCATATAAACATATGGTATGGAGTCTTAATAAAACCATAACACAATATATGCAACGACAACCCAATCCTATATTCAATATTCCTCAGCATAAAGTGAACATTAAATACTATGATTGATTGAGAACTATTCTCATTATTAGTGTTATCATGATAACTCTTATCAAACACTAATAATATGTCATTTTACATTTAGCCTCTAAGTAATAATAATAAGAACTCAGCATAGAGGATACTATAATACTTAGTCTAGTGTATACCATTGTCTAGAATTATGTGTAGCCACATTTCATCCCTTTAACAAGCTTATTTTGTAGTACCATGATAAAACATCCTCCGTATGGAATGCAAAGCTCTAAGCTAAGACAAGGCGTTTGATCAAACCACTATAAACCAAGAAATCCAATCTTGTAGGATCATAAAATAAATACTCTTCGCATGGAATGCTAAGCTCAAGGCAAAGACAAAGTATATATTTCACACTACTGTGAACCAACAATAGAGGCTGTGAAATCCAACCCTTGTATCTCTCTCACACTAGATGTTTTAGTATAAAGGTTTTTAAATATAAAACATGCATAAGCTAATTACACATAACCTTGCTCTTTATACATGTGAAAACACATAGAAAAAAATTCTGATATATTTCCTTTCAATCAATCAAATGTGCCCTTCAATCGATCGAAAAAATTAAAAAATTCGAACTTAAGCATCTGACTTGTTCGATTGATACTCGATCGCCTCTCGATCAATTGAAACAAAAAATCCAATCGATCGACTAGCAATCAAAAATCAATCGATTTAAAAAGCCTGATCATTGTTTCACTCGATCGATCGAAAGTGATTTTCGATCGATCGAAACTTGTGAAACTAGAATTTCCAGATTTTCTCTAAGGCAGTTTTCAACGGGTTTTTCATGAACAAATAGCCATCATATGAAAATAAGAGATAGAGATTGATATCTAAACTGATTTCCATTGATGTTATAGCCTTAAAGTTCAAATTAACAGACTTAATATCAAACTTAAACAACATCATAACATTAATTTCAGTTTTCATCAAAACATAATTTCAATCACCATGCAGAAAATCAATCAAATAACTTTCTACCATTATGAAATTATCATTCTTGATTCTAAAACTCACAAAACATGTTATGCAAATTGGAAATTGAAGACCGCTCTGATACCAATTGTAGGATTATAGGATTAAAAATGGTTTGTATCTCATACAAAACATACGCAGCGAAAATTTAACAGATCTACTTCATTCACAATCGATAACATGCACTATGTAAGTTTCAGAATTTAAGAACAAGAGAGCGTACCTTAGTGTGTTAAACTTCAAAACAGAGATCGGAAGCACTTGGAAATACTTGTGATCTTCACTCCAATTCCACTAACGTCCAAGATGTGTGGTCTCTCAATCAGTTCTAAAGGGAGAATTTCAAAGTTTCTAACACTTTTTACATCACTTCGCAATAGTATTTTTTCAATCCTCTACAGAAATTTCTATATGTTTCTCCCTTTATGTCTAACTGATTATCTAATTGGGCTGTCATTTTGGGTCTTTCCAATTGGGCTTTAGTATGTGGCTTGGAGTGGGATCAAAAGGGACCAATAAGACACTAGCTCCAATGGGCCTTGGGCTTTTCTATCAACTCTTGACAAGTCCAAAGTTACCATTTACTATATTTAATACCACTATATATATATAGTTGCACTCTAGGCCTTATTTATAAATTATATCCCAAAACTTTATTGTACATGCAACCCCTTTATAAAATATTCGTAGTAATACAAAATTATGAATGTAGACTACCACTTTGTAAATTACTACATCTTATCCTTGAGTACCCGGTTTAATCCTTTAAGTTATTCATTATATATTTATGAAATCCAATTTCATAAAAATATACTCTAGCAACAATTTACTAAAGTAGTTTGGCCTAAGATTCTGAATACCAAAACCATTAAACTTATCTCAAGGGAATATTTTGTATCTTCATTAAGAGACTATGAATTCCATCTTAAAAATATATGTTCCATCAACACTAAATGTGGTTGCCCAACATACTAAGATTTTGATCGTATCTTTAGACCTCACTCCTGATATATTAAAGTAACTTACATTTCATGATCAGGTCCATTATCCTCTTAGGATTAAGAGTTCATGCAAATAGAAGTCGTGAGATTTATTATTCATTTGATAGTCCTTAGGAGAATAATAAATCTCACAGCGGTCCAGTTCAATATGTCTTAACTCTTAAAACATATCAACACATCAACTAGAAGTTTCCACTTCCATGATCAAGACAAATCATCTTAATTAATATGTTATAGTCTTTGCAGATGAAACGCCCAATTTCATCACCGACTACGAACTAAAATTCTGAGTTTACAAATAACTTGTGATTTATATCTTCTGTAATGTTTTCACATAAATCACATACTATGCATCTCATGGACTATATGATAATGTCTCAATATTCATGTTACCATTATTTCAGATAATAATAAAACAACTTTATTAAATACAACATTAAGTCATACATAATGTCATACATAATAACATACAATAGGATTTAAGAGCACTAATCCTAACACATCCACACCAGCGAGAAAGGGATGATCCAACAGCATCTCCGCCGTGAACCTGAACATGGGTTTCCTCACAAGACAAGCCTTCAAGAAATCCCTCGCCTCCCTTGAAATCCCACTTGGAATTCTAGGCAATTCACACTCATTTCCTATAAGACGCAAAAGCTCCTCTGTATCCAATTCTTCCTCTCTATCCCAAGGATATTTCCCAGTAAGCATTTGGCACACCACACACCCTAAAGCCCAGATATCAGATTTAGGGTCTTGCACATTCTCTATCACAGTTTCAGGCGCCATATACAATGCAATGCCTCCCAAGTAATCCAACCTCCCCTTTTTTCGGTACCTGATCTCTTAGCCAACCCTAAATCCCCTATCTTTGCCACAAAACCTTCATTAGTACTACTCACAAGCAACACATTCTTAGGCTTTAAATCACAGTGTACATAACCACAATCATGAACATGACTAAGCCCTTTTAACATGGATTTGGTGTACCTTTTAACATCAGACTCATAGAAACCAACCCCTCCTGATTTCTTAATCAAATCGCTTAAGGTTCCTCTAGAAGCATACTCAAGCAACAAGTTATAAACCATATTCTCACCGTTTTGTTGGGTTGTGATTTCTTCACCAAAGCAGTGAATAACAAAAGGGCAGCCTTGAACGTTGTTGTGAACCTCTTTTTCCTTTTGAAACGAAGCAGAAAATGAAACCTCAGCGGATTTGACAGCCATGGTTGAAGGGAAGCAGTGAAAGCTATTGGGAAATTTAGACCCCGATTGATTTTATTAATAAGTTCTAAATCCAAGTTGTTAATTAGATTTATTATGCATAAAACTTGTTAGAACAAACAAACATCAATATCATTTCACAAATAATATGCAGCAAAAAAGTAAATAAGATAAGATATGATGACCCAGAAAAACCAATGAAACCAACCAGTTTCACAGTAAAAAACCTAGGGGGAAACCTTCCCGAAAAGCAATCTACTATAGTAAAGAGAAGTTTCAGATCTAGTACAAAACCTTTGTCCCTAGACTCTACAATCTCCGTGGATGAACTTACAGCGAAAACCTTCTACCGCTTTAGAACCTCCGAACTCTTCACTATATGAATACCACCCTTTGATGCACGAATCCCAGTACGTGACTAACCAATTGCGCGGATCCCAGTACGCGACTTTAATCACCAACTAGAGAAGAAGATGTTGGTTGCAAAGTTCTTCACTTCATCAACAACGAAGATTAAGAAGCACTTGGTTACAAAATCCTAAGGCGCAAAGACACAGTAGCTTCTTTCTGAGAGAATAAGGCTTCAGTCACTTTTTGCATATGTTCTCCTTGTATTCTCTAATATAATGGCCTCTAAAATATGTCTTATATATGTCTAGAGTTGTGAGAAAAGAAACCCTACACAAATACAAAAGCCTGGTCCAAAAATCAGATCTGAAAATTATGATTTCTGTAACCTCGATAGATAGCATCTGTCGAGCCTCATTAAACCTCGATAGATAACATCTATCGAGCAGCTGTCCACCAGGTATCCAGCAGCTATCCGCAGGTGTCCACCAAGTGTCCAGCTTTAGTAAACACCTTTTCTTCACTTGTTTCTTGGTCCAATCTTCATGGCTTTAATATTAAACTTGACCAACATGTTCTTTGAAGTACTAAACACATTCTAGATCTATTCAAATACAAGCAAAGTGCGTTTTGTCAAAGGATTAACCAACTACATAAAATATGTCCTTAACAATATCCTCCTTTGGCAATCCATGACAAAACCACAACAAACAAATAAACATATGAAAGAAGTCATAAATCACTCAACTCATACTCACTTGTTGAATACAATAAAATCTATCCTAAAACAAACTCCTGAAAAACTTTGCCAGAAGAGAGTTCATGGCATGGAAGACTTTGATAACCTGTATTTCTGAAACACTTTAAACAAAACTCATCAAGGCATCTTAGTGTGAGACAGAAATAATAGATTGCATACAAATAAAGAAACATGTATATAAAGAGAGAAAAGAAACAACACATGTAGAGGTAGGTGAAGAAAACATACATCATCACATATACATATCAAAGATAAGCACAATGTATGTAAAAATGGTCACAAGACCCAAGGTACAAGAACAAGAAGCTAAAAGTAGGTCCTACAACAACAAGGAGGTAAACACTCCCCCTAACAAGATGAAACACATCTCCCCTTTACAAAGGAATGTATTTCTCCCCCTAACTTGTAGAATCTTAAAGAAAGAAATCACAAATTCTCCAATTTCTCCCCCTTTTGTCATGATTGACAATGGGACAAGAAGCTAGAAAGCTTCACTTGAGAAACACAAAGATGATAAAAAATGATCAAGAGGGTACAAAGAATCCATAAAACTGCATGAATGTAATGAAACAATATGCTATGGATGACAAGATAAAATAAACATGCAAAACATGGAAAGAAGAAAATGCATACAAAGGATCTCGATTGATCGAGAGGTATCGAGGAGCTATTGAGTAGACCTCGATGGATCGAACAGCTATCGAGAAGCTATCAAGGAGATAGAAACATTCTCAATCGATCCACCTACCTATCGAGAGGTGTCGAGATTGCAATAAGATACAATTGAAGAGTTTGACTAATAAGCCAGGTATCGAGAGGTCTCGAGATGGCTTAAAAACAGTTTTTTAAGAAAAAAAACATAGATATGAATGCCATCAAACATGCAACTCAGCCAATGACCCAACTAACATTTTAACCTCTCAAAACATCTCTCAACCAACAAAGAGTGAAGCATATAGCTCCCAAAAATACACACACACACACACACACACACACACTAAACAAGTCTAATCGATTTTATATTTTAAAAACAAGTTAAGATAGTTTAGTGAGCATACATCAACACATGTAAACCTTGTGATGGCCAAATCACATTGTACTTGCACATGTATCAAAAGTAGCAAAGAATATTGTGTGTTGTGTGTGAAAACATCGCAAGATTGCATAAGTGTCTCAAAGTTATGATGATTTAAGATATGAGAAAATCACTTTAACTCACACACAATTATAACTGTTTGATGGGGACTATCACTTTTGAGGTACATCCTATAACTCGCATATCTCCTAGAAAACACGCTTGCAATCATATTTAAAGCATTTTGTTCTTTTTGCTTTTATTTTCTTTGCATATTTTCTTTTTATTTAGCAAACCATGCATAGGTATATAAAGGAGAGAAAAGAAATATCCAATTATGTTAAGCTTTTGACATTGCACTTTTGCTATGTCGAAGCATACAGATGTCATTGACATTACACTTTTGCTATGTCGAAGCATACAGATGTCATATTATGATTAGCGAGTAACAGTGGTGAGATGATTATTTATGCCTTTCTCTTAGGATTTTCTAGTCCTACCCGTCAGAAAGAGTGATACGAGTGTGAAGTACAAAAAATTTCTTAACCTTACTCATCACAAACAAAGAGCCACAAAACCCACTTGCTTAGTTATGCATAAGAATGCTCATCTAAGCTACAAGAAATACAAAATTTAGAAAACTCTGTTTCAATGGCCATTTTAAGGTTCACAAGAACTGATGTACACAAACACACACTGTTTTTGTATTTTTGTGATTTTTCTCCTTTTTAATTTTTATTTTGAAAACAAAAAATAAAAAATAAAAACTAAACAATCAAACAAAAACAATAAACAATCATGAAAGCATGAAAAAAAAAATGCAAATGCATGAAAGCATGATTCCAAAAGCAAATAAGAAATCAAGTAAAGACAATTAGATAGAAAGGATTAAAGCAGAGGACAAATAGAAAAGACAATTAAGTCTTAAACTCCTTTATCACCCACACAGCACGAGTCTTTGGCCGTGAAGATGAAAAGGCACGTATCCTAGTATGAATACTAAAGGACATAGAAGAATTAAGATTCTCCTGAAATTGAGTTAAAAAACTCAAGACTTTTAATAACTCTCCAAACAAAGGTGTAGGTCCTTGAGAGGAAACCTGTGACCGTTTGGACAATTGCTTATGAGGATACAACTTAAAACAATTAGGACGAATGTATCCAGAAATACCACAGTGGTGACAACCATGAGGTCTAACAAAGGATTTAGAATTAGCCAAAACAGTTTTGGATTTCTTACCTTTATTACCTTTATCAGATTGAGGCAGAATGACAGTCCTTGATCCAGAAGCCGTGGAAGAGGAGGGGCCGGAAGAGATAGCATATCCTAAGCCAGTCTTATCAGAACTAGGCTTTTGAGCACTTAAGACCTCTTTAAGCTTTGCACTAGACATCCTCTCTATTTGAGTTCTAGCTTGACTAAGCTCAACTTCAAGATTCTTTACCTTCTTTTCTAATAAGGTTTTCTCCACAATAAGAGTCTCAGCTAATCTTGTAGTCTCATCTAGTTTGACTAACAAATCAGCTTTTTCAGTTTTTACCTCATTAAGCTCCTTTTTACAAAGATGTTAACTCTTTTCAGATTTTATGAATTCAGTGCATAGCTTATCATAGGCTTCCTGAAGGGTCAACTTCTGGGATACTTCATCATCAGAAGAATCATCACTGTCACTAGCATTCTCCATAATCACCTTATCAGTTAAGGCAGCAAATGCCATAACATGACTACATTCATCGACATACTCATCAGAAGAGTCATTCTCAGTGTCACTCCAAGTAGCAATCAACCCTTTATCTTCTAACTTCTTGGTCTTTTCCCTCATAAGGTAGTTTGGACACTCTATCCTTATATGACCAAAACTCTTGCACTCATGGCATTGGATAAGGGGTTTCTCATTCTTACATTGCCTAGAGGATTTAGATTTCCCAGGAGGTTTGCCCTTATCCTTTTTCCTAAACTGAAGAAGCTTGATAATCTCATCAATTATGAAGGTTAGATCCTCATCCTCATTCCCATCTTCATCTTCATCTTCAGAGTCCTTGATATATTCCTTTATACCCTTAATAGCCAAGTTTTTACTCTTTCCACCTTTTCCCATTGAGCCTAATCCCATCTCATAGGTTTGAAGGTTCCCTACAAGCTCAGTCAAAGGAATTTAATCAATGTCCTTTGCTTCCTTAATAGCAGTGATCTTTGCATGAAATCTTTCAGGTAAGGACCTAAGGATTTTCCTAACAATTTTGGATTCTGCTATAGAATCTCCAAGGTTGAAGGCAGAATTCACAATATCCTTGAGTTTAGCATAAAACTTATCAAAGGTCTCACCCTCCTCCATCTTTATTTCTTCAAAACTACTAGTGAGTTTTTGAAGTTTCACATTCTTTACAGCCATGGTACCTTTGTAGTTGATCTCAAGAATGGTCCATACTTCCTTGGCAACTTCCATAGATGATATTTTCTTGAATTCCTCATTGGTCACTCCACAAAATAAAGCATTCAAGGCCCTACTGTTGAAATTTGCCGCTATGATTGTTGCATCATCCCAATCCACCAACGATTCCTTTGGCTTAATCTAGCCAACTTCAACAGCTTGCCATACCTGTTCACCTAAAGCCTACAAAAAGACTTTCATACGAACTTTCCAGTATGTATAATTAGTGCCATCAAATAAAGGAGGAATTAAAAGAGACTGTCCATGATCCATGACAACAGGGGTCAAGGATCACACTCAGGAAATTAATCCAATCAGAGTATACCCGCTCTGATACCACTTGTTGGGAAATTTAGACCTCGATTGATTGAATTAACAAGTTTTAAATCCAAGTTGTTAATTAGATTTATTATGCATAAAACTTGTTAGAACAAACAAACATCAATATCATGCCACAAATAATATGCAGCGGAAAAGTAAATAAGACAGGATATGATGACCCAGGAAAACCAATAAAACCAACCAGTTTCACAGTAAAAAACTTGGGGGGAAACCTTTCCTAAAAGCAATCCACTATAGTAAAGAAAAGTTTCAGATCTAGTACAAAACATTTGTCCCTAAACTCTATAATCCCCGTAGATGAACTCATAGCAGAAATCTTCTACTGCTTTAGAACCTCCGAACTCTTCAATATATGAACGCCACCCTTTGATGCACGAATTCCAGTACGTGACTAACCAATTGTGCAGATCCCAGTACGGGACTTCAATCACTAACTAGAGAATAAGATGTTGGTTGCAAAGTTCTTCACTTCATCAACAATGAAGATCAAGAAGCACTTGGTTACAAAACCCTAAGGCGCAAAGACGCAGTAGCTTCTTTTTGAGAGAATAAGGCTTCAGTCACCTTTTGCATATGTTCTCCTTGTATTCTCTAATGTAATGGCCTCTAAAATATACCTTATATATGTCTAGGGTTGTGAGAAAAGAAACCCTACACAAATAAAAAAGTCTAGCCCAAAAATTAGATCTGAAAATTTTGATTTTCGTAACCTCAATAGATAGCCTCGATAGATAGCATTTGTCAAGCCTCATTAAACCTCGATAGATAGCATCTGTCGAGCAGCTGTCCACCAGGTATCCGGCAGCTATCCGCAAGTGTCCACCAAGTGTCCACCAGGTGTCCAATTTTAGTAAATACATTTTCTTCACTTGTTTCTTGGTCCAATCTTCATGGTTTTAATACTAAACTTAAACAACATGTTCTTTGAAGTATTAAACACATTCTAAATCTATCCAAATACAAGTAAAGTGTGTTTTGTCAAAGGATTAGCCAACTATATAAAAGATGTCCTTAACAAAAGTGTGAATTGGGTTTCTTGGAAGTGGCAAGAAATATAGAGCCAAACACTCCTTCGCCCAACAATGGGCCTCTCACCCAAGTGTCTCCATCGCCATACATACTTGCCTCTGACTCTGCCACTGACTCTCTGTTCTTCATGTTAGTTTCTTTGATCACAAGAAAGGTCTTGTATGAATTCAAAGCCGTCACGTTTCGAGAAATCAACTAGGGTTTTGAGGTTGTTTTATAATAATATTAATTATAGGATAGGATAGAGTTTCAAATTGGGCAATGGTGGCACAAATGAAAGTAGTCACATACGTTGGAATTGGCTACACTAATTGCATCATTTATTTTTCTCTAAAAAAAAACCCAAAAAAAAAAATCATTTATTTAATTTATTTGTGGTCAAATTGATGGACTATAAGACTATTTTTGCATTGCAAATCAAACAAACCAAAGTGCATGCTTGTATTGATTTTATTTTTTACTCTTTAATATGGAACACCTAATTTTTTCCAATTATTTTCACAACTGTTAATAAGAAAAAATTGCTAGTTTTTTTTTTAATTTTATTTTTATTAATATGATAAGTTGTGATTGATGCATTAAAAAATAATTAATGTCATTAGTAAACTAAGCTAGCTCTTCTAAGGCTAAATACCAACAGCCAATAATAACAAAAATACTTAATTTAGATCTTCTTAGCCTTTTTAGTAAAAGATAGAAATCTACTCTAACCTATTCTGTGTATATATTTGTGAAACTCCCTCCTAGCTCTGTTGTGTGAATACAATATGCCTCTAAACCGTAGCTCATATCTTTATTATCAGGATTCTGCTTTTATTAGTACAAAATTTACTGTACAATTATAACATGCGAGTTATTATTATTATTATTATTATTATTATTATTATTATTATTTCACACACCTTTGAATTTTCAAGTTTTCTGATGATAAGTATGGCTTCGGATCAAACACATCTACAAAATGAGGTGTTTGGAGACACTGGCAATGTTGTTCTTGAGACAGTGAGTATAATAGTCCAACTGCCAACATATGACATGTTGACGAGCTAAGCTTGCACAAATTAATGGGTGTGAAGTCACTACCATGGAAAGGTGGAAAGAGTGGTAGATCCTTCTTTGACTTTATAAGCTATTGTTAAGTCATTTTGTATGTTAAGTCATATTGTATAGGCCAAGGTCTAGCAATCAGCACCTCATAGGTGTATGATTCAAGGGGAATGCATATGATGGAAAAAAAAAATGAAGAAGAAGAAGAAGAAGAAGAAGAAGAAGAAGAAGAAGAAGAATAGGAAGAAGAAAAAGGAAAGCTTGTGGAAAAGGGTTTTTTTTTTTTTTTTTTTTTTTTTAAGAAAGAAGAAGATGAAGAAGAAAAAAAAGATATAATTATATCAACAACACAACCTTCAGCTAACATCAACATTATACCATTTTTTGGAAAAGAGAAAAACTTATGTGTAGTTCGGCACCTCAAACTTATAAGGTATTTGCATTTGAATTTAAATTAAATTAAATTTGAGTCTAAATTATATATGTGTAGTTCAAATAACTTTTGTACCCCCGTTTACTTTTTGTTTAGAGCCGTGATTAATAAATTTTCAGGGTATTTTAGACATTATAGGGGGTAACTAAAACCTTCACAATCGTCTTAATATATAGAGAAGAGATAATAATAAAATGTGAAGAGAGGTATTGTTGAATCATTAATTATTTTAGTGTCATTAAGACCTTCCCTCTCCCTGTGCGTGTGTGTTAAAATACTTTGTATTTGTTTGGATTGCGCCGAATGCGTCCACGTTCAGCGTTTTCCTTCTTCTTTTTCTTTTTTCCTTTTTTTACCTACTGCGCGTTTCAGCTTTAGGGGACAAGTTACTGTGCACGCACTATGCAAGCACTATTCAGCAACTTTTTCATTAAAAATTGGTCTCACGGTACTATTTACACATTTAAAAATTAATTTGCTACATTGTTTTTAGTTTTCAGTTTTCAGCAATAAGTTCTATCCAAACGGACTCTTAATATTCTAAAAAACACTATTGTAGTGTCATAATTTTTCATTAAGATGAGAGATTTAAATATGCAAAGCCCACTTTATGAATGTTTTGGGGTTGGAACAATTAGAGAAAGAGAGACAATGAGAAAGAGAAAGAGAAAGAATATAATGAAATTTAATAAAAACAAATGGCATGTTCATAGCTTCTTGATTGGATTTTGAATGATTGCCTTCCTTTGAATGCCCTTTCCAAGCTCTCGCCTCTCTTAAACATGTCCATACGCTTTCTCTAATGTGGTAAATGTATGTTATTAGGATGTTTGAAATTATTGGGAACATGGGAATAGATGTGCCAGATTGGATTTGTTTTTTAGAATTTGAAGGACAAAGAGAAAATATGATAAGGATGGAGAGACATATAGAAAGAAGTAACTATTTGCTATTGGAAATATAAAGTTAGTGGGAATGTGGAAGTAGATATATTCTGGAGAACAAATTAAGGGGAAAAAAACTATATGTAACTTTTATTCTTAACTTGCTTTTCTTTTTAACAATGAGGAGAGTGTTTTATATTTTAAAATTTAACTCAAATTTAGGAGCTATTTTATTTTCAATAGCAAATAGAAAGTCCCCTGCCCATTTGAATCATTACGAGCCGAAAAGTACACTAACATTTGAATTTGACAAAGGAACGTGGAAGAAGGAGAAACGTGAATGAAAAAAAAAAAAAAAACTATTGTTAAATTTATCTAAAATTTAAGAGTTTTAAAATTTGTAATTTTACATGTCTAACCTTATTATTTAAACTTTCTAAACAAGTGAATTTGAGGGTACTTTTGGGCATACACAAGAGTCCAAACAGAAAATGTCCCTCAAATAGTAGTATAAATAATAATAAAAAACCATTTTATAAGTCGTATGACCTTAGTGAGTAAAACCTTATCAATTCTCATGTTTATGTTTAAATACTAAATAACATATGTTCTTAGCAAAAAAATAATTAATACAAAAAACATATATACACTTATTTATATTTAGTTTCATGTTTACGTTCGTGGTGCTTTATTTAATGTTTTCTTCCAAAAAATAACCATCCTTCATCAAAGATGCTATCACTATGCTCATCGCTTTGTCTTAAACTAGGAGCGTCATTTGAATTGTGACTATCACCATGTTACTTAGTCTTGCGTGGAGAATGTTTTATTAAATTTGAATTATTCTCTAAATGGAGGCACAAGATGCTGAATATTCTTCTTCCTTAATTTGAGGAGTGTGTGTTTCTTTTAGAGCTCGTCGATTCTATCAAAATCTATCCAAACATTTTCTATTTGCATCCATTCGTGTCAAGGAAATGAAAGAAAGAAAAAGAATGATAAATGGAGTTAACAATAAAATACATAAATAAAATGTGATATTCCCCACATCAGTTATTTTGATAAGTTGATTAATCATATGATTGGATATTTATATTTGTTATGGGCTCAATACCTCCACTAATGCTGTGGTAAACAAATATAGAGTAATTACTTTGTGTTCTTATAGTGTAATTCACAGTTCATAGTGTTTACATTGTACATTGTAAGAGCATATAACATTATACATAAAACATAAATAAAATTTTTTTTTTTTTTAAATCCAGAGATTTCTCCATGAACTTGAAACATGTTTGCATATCAAAACCACAAGACTTTTGGAATCTAAAGAGGAATGCACCTATTTTAATGAGAAATAAGAAATTAGACTTAAGCAACTTCTGCCTAACCTATCCATGAATAAGACCCCCACCAAGGTACCCACACAATCCAAATTAATCAAGAAAGATCATAAGGAGAGCTACTTATCCAATATTACCTAAAACAATCAAACATAAATGTATATGAAAGACAACATTATAAAAAAGAACGAAACATTATGTGATTTGGCAATATTTAATATTTGCATTAATAACCTTCTATAATTTGAAAAACGAAAGAATATATTACATATTATCAAGATCTAAAATTATAATCTCTTCCTCCCATTAATCCTAGTAACCAATCAAAGGTCAAAATAATGAAATGTTTATATATATGTTTACGTTTATGTTTTATTCATATATACTCTTGATTCATAAGAAGACCAACCGATCAAGCACATCAAATATATTGCCATTTTGTATAAGAGAGTATTCTAGTGGACATTTTACTACGCTATTTTTGCATCCTAAAAACCAATTTGTTGACATATTTACAAAAGAATTATTAAGGGGTCATTTAGGGTTTGTGTTCCAAACTTGGATTATATGACTTATATGCTCTAAGTCGAGGGAGAGTGTTAGAGACATCGGAACAAGGTTGTCATGGGTTATAAAATTGTGTTGTATGGGCGGTGTTGCGGTATCCCTCTAAAAAGGGTGAAAATGATTCTGGGAAATTTCTAAGACGCCAAGCATCCAAATTTAAAATATCTATTGTTTTATTGAAATCAAACTTTCCTTTATAATGATAGAGAGTAAGAGGGCTAAAATCCAAGCTTTTATGGCACCTTACTATTAAGATTATGAATTCTATTTCCTTTTTTCCAATATTGACTTCATTCAAGGATACTATAATTAAGATTCTTTCAGCGTGTACATTTTGTTTATTTGATTTGCAAGTGTATAACTTAATTTAAACTTAATAGTTATCGACAATAGTTATCAATGAAATTTATAGTTTTTTTTAGGATAATAAAATTAATACTTAACTGTTTTATATTGATCCTCCTGCCAAAACTTAGTAGTTATCAATAAAATTGGAGGGGACCTTGCTCTCACCCTTTATTAATGCTTGCTTGTTGTTAGAGCGTGGTTCTGAGACATACCAGCTTCTACGTTGATGCAAGTAATGGACTCCACTCCCTTTTTTTATAGGTAAGAACTTTATTCCACAAACAAGCTATAAACAAAGGCGGTAGCCTCAGTAAAATCCCAAAGCCATCAAACCCACATTACCGAAGCCAATGAGAAAGAAAAAAAAACACTAACAAAATTCACCAATGCAAAAACCCAACCCTACACTTCACATAAAACAAGTTATGTAGGCAATATACTGGATTGGAAAGCCCAAATTTCACATAATTGTTACATTCCCTAAATCTCTATTTTGTTAGATCTTTTTAACCCAGTCATAATCTAGACAAATTGAAAATTTAAAACTTAGATTAGGACCCAAAAACTGCCAAAGCACAAAGCCCTAATGTATGTATGAAACCCTAAACCTAAAATATAAAATCTTTAATTAGTTGTTAACCATTTACTATTCTGATCTAATGTTGTTTAAAATATTTAATTTTGGTATTGGATTTCACAATTTATTGATCAATTGAAAGAAAATACGACTAGAACATAAAAACCCTCAAATCAAGCCCTAAACGTAACCCTAACTTTAGTTTTTATCCTATTTCCAATAATAATAAAAGAAAAAGATATAAGTAAGAATGAACCTCTAGTCAACAAACAACATACTTGATTACTTATTAGGGAGCTTTGATTGAATTAAATATGCAACGGAACTGAACTTGGGCTAAAAATGTTGAACTTTTCGGATTTCCAACGAAGTTTTTTAATTCCAGTGGTGGTACCCACACTCTTGAGGATGGGAATTAATAAGTTGTTTTGAGTACAATGGAGGACGAATAACCCTTTTGGCTCTTAGTGTTGTGGAGTATAAACTATGGAGAGTGATTAAAGTTAATTTAGCGGATTAAAACAGTTTTTGAATTTTATCGTGTAACATTCTGGACATGTTTATTTGTCATTACTGTTATTAAGTAAGGAATTTATATTATTGAATTTTTTTACTCTTTTTTGTTGTCTGGATGTATCACGTAAAATTCGGGTTAGAAATAAAATTGTTAACCTTATGCACGTTGTATTATGTACTACATGCACTTGTCATAATCACTATTTAGCATTCAGTAATATTACGTGTGAGTCGCAAGTATTATTTGATTGCAAAGAAAAGAATATTGAAGTATGTTCTATTATTTATTACTTCCATAGTTGAATTATGTTAAATTACCATTTGTCCAAAAAGTTTAAACTATTGAGATATGGAAAATTTTACCTTTTAATAAGTGAGGTTCAACTCATAGGAATGTAAATGGGAGTTAAAGGTGGAGAAGACTTAGATCAAACTCAGGACCTCATGTTCTGATACCATGTTAAATTATCAATTGTCCCAAAAGCTTAAACTATTAGGATATAATAATTTTAATCATTTAACCACATATTTCTATCAAATTATGATGTGATGGAAGAAGTAACATTGTTTATTTCTTCTGTGAGATGTACTTCCGGCCATCATCAAACATGGAAGCATTGATTGAGGCGTTCTTCGAATTGGTCGAGGAGAAAGAAGCTGCTTCCAGCGCAAAGGGCAGAAATGGTTCAACTCTTAAGAACACAGAGAACACTACTGCAAGATGGTTGGAGGATCTATTGGAATATTGCACTAATTATATATTTCTTCCCTTACTTTTACAGCTTGACAAATTTATTGGTACAAATCTATGTTGTACTGTCACTGGTCTGTGTTCTGTTTCTTTGTGTCCAGGTTGGGAGAATACGTTTGTTTTCTTTTGGATCATAAACCCTAGCCGCTTGAGGTGCACGTGACATATTAAGTTGTGTATTTTCACTTAAGTTGTCACGTGCATCAGGGTTCTTGAAAGACTTCTTGGCCGAACCAAACTCCTTAGCCAAGCCTATCTCTTCATCAATATCCTTCAATGTTGTTTCAAACTCATTACGAGACTTTAACTCCTCAATTATCACCGTATCTGTTTGATTTTGGATTATCGTTTCAACCCAATTTACTCCACCAAAAGCGTTACGCATTGATGGAGAGTTATTCTCGGCTTCACTGCTAATCGTTTCATTTTGTGGTTGCTCCTACACGTTTTCTCTCCCTGAGCCTGAGTGCTGGCTTGAATTCCGGTCTACCGTATTTTCAGCATTCATCTTCTTCTTCGCCGCATAGAAACCAGGAACTATGATCACATTCTTCCTTGAAGCAACGAATGGAGGTGCTCGCAAGTTAGGTCCAGACTCATGTTGTTTAGGTGTAAGGGTTCCTTCACTTTCAATCCAAAGCTCGTAGTCTCTGTCATCATGTGTAAGTCAACCAAACCAATAACAAATATTGGGCAACCGCTCGTACTTGAAGAAACCCGCACTTGTTTCCCATCACCTAGAGAGATTAATCTACCACGGCATAGGGGCAAGGACAGATCAATGGATACTTGAACGTGCATAAAGTGACCACCATCAAAGAGTTTTGGGTCAGCTGGCGTGAAAACCTCCCCCATGACACTACAAATTTTCTTTGCCACTTCAATAGTCATGTATTTGATTGGGATTCCATGCATTTGTACCCAGAGAATGGTTCTGTCAAATTTAATATCTTGCAGTGGAGACTCGTTTTCTAGCGATGCACGACCACTAGGTGTTTGTCAAAACTCCATGGCTTGCCTTCCAAAATCCTATCAACATCCTCCTTATTATTAAAACTGAACAAAATTTTATGGTCACCAAAATTCTGAATCTTATAACCATTCCTAGCACTCCATAATGGGTTAAAAGTTCTGGCTATGACATCAATATTGCTAGCACACTTAGTTAAAAACTTCGTAGCAATGGAGAAATCTACGACTCTATCATCATTAAGCAGACAACAACCAGGTCCTTCTCAGTCAAAGAGTGTAAGCTGGTTCCATGATTGAGCCAGATCATCCATACTATCACTCCCTCAAACTATTTCCTAAATCCCCTAAGAGGAAAACCCAACAAGCCTAGGAATAACCGTGTTACTCCAAGGATACTAAAGCACCTTCATAGAAGGGACAACCAATTCTACTGTGCAAGAGAAATTGGAAAGAGAATTCTAAATCCTAAGCACAGAGAAACGTTATATCTTTATAAATATAGCAAGTTTGAATGCTAATATAGACTAATTGTAATGTGAATAAGTTAATAAATGCTTTCTCAAAAAAAAAAAAAAGTTAACATATGAAATGTTCAACATTAACAATATTTTAGAAAAAAGGGGGAAAATTATACCTAATGTGACAACATTGTAGTTTTTGTTATTTAGTGGTGTAATTCTCCTCAACTCATAAATTTAATTTAGAAATTTAGATAAATTTAGGTTTGCTTGATTTTTATGTGAACAAAATTAATTAAACTTTTACATGTAACACTAAACTATAAAATTATATTATTAAAAAACTATAAATATATCAACTTGTAATTAATTATTTACAAATTTTTATTGAATTTGTAGAAGGCATATCATTTCAAGAATATCTAGAGTCATAGTCCTTATATTGTAACTTGTAAGGGAAGATTCTTAAAGAAGTGTACCTTTATAGTGACTTACCCTTAGCATATATTTTCTTAAACCTAAACCTAAACATGTTGTTAAACATAAACTTTTTTATGAATATAATTTTTTACATTCATTCAATGTAAAAGTTCTTAGAAAAGAAAAAACAAAATAAAAGAGGATAAGAGGATACATATTTTCTATGATTCCAACATTTAAGTAAAACCAAATAAAAAAAATCAAAGCAACATTATTATGATGTTAGTGTTTCAAAATTTATATTTTATTTGCTTAAGTACCAATTGGTTTATGTGCAATTAACTGTTATGTTTTTTTATATAAATATTCATATAGTTTTGGGTTTAAGTGGATAATTACCATGTGTATTACAAATTTACAACTCATATCTTAGGCATCATCTGCCGCATGAACATCTTGTAGGATCTTTTTGACGACTTTCTTTGAAGCATGTTATCACCCAAATAAAACATAATATGAATGACAGGATGAATAAATATTAAATAAAAAAAAACAGTATTAAAACTTTTTTTTCCAAGGCATTTTGACTCGTAACTCAATTGTTGGTTGATAAAAATAGTTTCATTAAGTAATATTTTATTCATAAATGTATCCTTTACACTATAGAGACCAACTATTGCTGAATTTCGTGTTAATATTTAACAATATACTGGCTTGTAAACTACCAATAAATAGCCCACTTGCACCAGAAGTGCAACCCCAACCTTGTCATAGGAAAATTCCCCGCCATTTATTTTAGCAAAACCTACGTAATTAAACATTAAAAATATAATCAAATTAGAATTCCAATTGAATTCCAATTGGAGATCCTTTTTTTAATTTTTTAATTTTTTTACTAGGTGAATTATGGATTTAAATTAATGTCAAATTTTATGCCGCGTGTTCACTTTTATTTATGTGACAAGTGAATTAATAGGTGCAAAAACTAAATATCCTAACTCCAGTTAAATTCTAAATCATATATATAAACCATGAAATATTTATAAAATGTTTGGTTTAAAAAGTTATAAACTAATACTTTGTATAGTTTTCAACATTTTCTAAAAAAATAGTTTGATTAAGTAATTTCTTTTATTCATAAATGTATCCTTTACACAATAGAGGCCAACTATTCCTGAATTTCGTGTTAACATTTTAAGATATATTATATTGTTGAATAAATGCAATTACAATGTATAAGTGAAAGCAATCAGCAACGAAGCTATAGAAAAGAAAAAAAGAAAAAAAAGAAAAAAAAAAGATAGTGGAATGCATAAGATAGTGCGGGTATCTAATTTGAAAAACCTAACATGACAGTGTTCTATTCAAAGGTGCAAATAGAAGTTTTTATCAAATTTACTCTCATGAAAATGATCATTTGGATAATTTAGGTTTGTTTGAATTTTTGTGAACAAAATAAATACGAAACTATAAAATTAGATTATTAAAAAATTATAAAAACATTAGTATACAATGATTTATTTGCAAAACTTTAATTAATTTTTGCAAGGCATGTATTTTCAAGAGATAGTCTTAACTGAGTGTACCTTTAGAGTGACTTATCCTCTTTATACATTTTTCTATACTTAAACATAAACATATTGTTAAACATAACTTTATGTAATAAATTAAATAATTTTTGTCAGTCATTCCATGTGTGCTTTGTTTTTATAAAAAAATATATAGAGACTTTTATAGCCATAATCGAAAATTGAGCAACAAAATATATTTTGAAATCTAGTGTGTAATAAAAAACTACTAAGAAACCAAAAACCAAAATAAAATGGAATAAGAGTGCACATATATTTTTAGATTCCAACGTGTAAGTGAAAAAAAAAATCAAAAAAAAAAAATCAAAGAAGCATGATTATGATGTTAGAGTTTAAAAATTTATAATTTATTTATGCCAACGAAATAAAAATTGGTGCTTGTGATTTTTCATTAATTATATATGATAGATATAATTAGTATTGTGTGGCCACGTGCACTGAGTACCTTATTGGGATATTGGCCGCACCCAAGGATGGGAGAACACCCGAGGATAGTTAATTGATCCATACGGACTCAAAATAATGGGCCGAGGAAAAAGGAAGGAGTCAAGTTAACTGAAGATAAACCTTAAATATTCTGTTTTTTTTTTTTTTTTTAACCTTTACACAGACACACGCATACACACATATATATAATGTGAATCTTTACACATACCTTTAAAAAACTTTACATATTCCATTTTTTTGGATGCGTAAAATTATAAACCACTACTCCATAATGATAGTGGCTAATGAATTTTATATATATTTTTTAGTCATCTCATTTGCAACGCTTCTTACCATTATTGTATATATATATTAACTGATGGTTTGCATAACAAAGACATTAAATGAGAGGTAGCATTGTTCATTAGATTTTCAAAAGTAATAGTGTAAAAAAATTATATATATATATATATATATATATATATATTAAAAATAAGGTTAAATGAAAGGTCAAAAAAGAAATTTCAAAATTTTCTAACTTTATTTCTTATGTAATTTCTACTACTACCAAAGAACATCTTTTTTTTTTTTTTGTTATGATTAATATGGTTTCCATAGTTAGAGTTTGATTAGTTTTAAATTTAAATTTAGTACTATGATTGTATGTAATTATTGATTTAATTATTTAAGTGAATTTAACGGTTTATTTTACTACACTATAAAGTTTTTAATGTTCTCCACATGATAATCTCTATTTTATTTTTTACTTATCCTTACAACCTCTTTGTTTTCCAATCAACGGTTACTAATTGATGCTTGATTTTTTTTTCTTTATCTACTCTTTATTACTTTGTATTTTTTTTTTCTTTACCATCTCTCTCTCTCTCTCTCTCTCCATTGGCAACCTATCGTTATCAAAATTTGATGATGATTCTATGACATTAAATATGCATTATCAGTTTTTTATTTAGTGTTTCTAACTTGATTTGTTTTGTATTTCATTTTTCCTTTGATGCATTGGGTGTGAGAATGAGTGTTTCCCTAGCATTAATTCACTTAATAATGATAATTTTATTTATTTAATTAGGCAAAATATTATATTTTCAATTTTTTAAAATTAAAAAGGAGAGGAAATATAAATAATTTAATGATATATATGGGGGATGTGGCTGAATTTAAATGTTGAATAAAATTATATGAGAAAAAAAAGTAAAAATAAAATATATAACAATAAACACTAACTTATCCAAATCATTCAATGTAATATAATAATAGTACATTCTTATATACTATCTTTAATTCTTTATAATGCAATATGATAACATTTAACAATCAAAGTGATAAAAAAATAAAAATAAATAAATAACTTAAAACACAAAAATAAATTTCATCAACCAAAATAGAATTCTAAAGAATACAACATGTTATCAAGCTAAAATAAAGATGCAAGAAAAAAAAAATCCACCAAAAAATTGAGGGAGAAAGAGTGGGAAATAACCCATTTTTTGTGAGAGAAAATAATGTAAAGAATAGAAGAGTGAATGACAAATTTATACTAAGAGAATGATAATAAAAAGAAACAAAATAAAGAAAGATAAAAAGAAAGAGGAAGAGTGATATCAAGGTAGAATGTTTAGGGGGATGAAAAGGTAAAGAGCATGAGAAAGGTTGGAGAAAGTGTAAATATTAAAAAAAATTAGTACAATTTGATGAGCACAATTTTCTTTTATTTGAATTTAAGTAAAATATTACTTTTTTTATTTTTTAAAACCAAAAGAGAGAGAGAAAATATCAATAATTTAATGATAAGGAGGATGTGGTTGAATTTGAATATTGAATTAAATAAGATGAGAAGAAAAAAAATAAGAAAAATTAAAAGATATAACAATAAATACTAAATTATCCAAATTATGCTATGTAATGGAATACTATTATATTTTTATCTACCATCTTTAATTTTTTATAACGTAATTGGATAAAATTTAACGATCAAAGAGAAAATATAATAATAATAATAATAATAACAATAACTTAAAACACAAAACTAAATCATATCAACCTAAATTAGAGTTCTAAAAAAAAAAAACAAAAAAAACAAAATTATCAACTTAAAGCGGAGATGCAATAAAAATAAAAATCCACCAAACATTGAGAGAGAGAGAGAGAGATGACCTTTTTTGTGAGAGATAACTATGCAAAGAATGGAAGAAAGAATAACAAATTTATAGTAAAAGGGAGTAAATAAGAAGAGATAAATAAAGGAAGATGAAGGAAAAGATGAATAGTGATATTAAAGTAGAGGGTAGTGGGAAGATGAAAAAGAAAGAAAAGAAGAAAGTGTAAATTTTTTTTTTTAAAGTGAATGTCAAACAAAATTATAGGAAAATTGGAAATAAAAATGGTATATATATATATATATATATATATATATATATATGTGAAAACCAACAAAGATCAATATGTAAAGTTAATAATTTATTTATATATTTTTTGTTAAAAAAAAAGAATAAAAATTATGTGGCAAATGATGTGACAATGAGGTGGCACAACACGAGTTCAGCAGCAATAAATGCTACGCTTTAGCTTTTAGTAATATATAGAATATAGATTAATTAGGAAATGGTTACTTCATTCGATTGTAACACTTATATTGATTTTCTCCTCACAAATATTCTAAAAATTAAATAAGAGAATATGAATTTGTAAGGTTGAATTTATTCAACTATGTGTTGGCTTTATTTCGTGTCAAATTTGCTTGTAATTCAGTAATTAAATGCCGTATATTTAGGTGAGAATCATGTAAAGGTTGTGTGTGAAAGAGTATGAAGAATTCAAGTGTGTGTGCATTCAAGATCATTCTCACGATTGGAACTCCTGAGTGACTCACGACTGATGACTCGCCAAAATGCCACACGTGTGAAGCATGAGGAAACTGAAAGGTCACGACAATTGGAGCACTACAGGACAAAAAGGACAGTCTGGCCAATTAGTTATTTCATAACTAGAACTCGCAACTTGTCCCAGTCACGAATGAGTCACTAGAACCCCCTATTTTGCAGAATAATGACTTTTTACATTCCTCACATACCCTACTATAAATATCTTTATACCCACGAAATGTAGAGAGTTTTCAGAGAGAATTTTGAAAGATAAACCCTAGAGAAAAACAATATTGATTCATCCACAATCTTAGACATTTGAGAGATAAGAAGGTTATTTAGTACTTGGAAAGCAATTCAGAGAAAACCAATTCATTTGGTTGATGCAATGGGGTTATTGTGGGATCCAGAAAACTAGAGAAGACATAGTTAGGCTTAACCTTGTTGGAGCAAGAAGCTTGGAGAGTTTAGGTGCATTGGGTAAATTAGGCTTGGAGAGTCTATTACTATTCATGTATCCCAACTTTATTCTCTAGTGGATTATTTTACCGCTTGGAGGGCGGCAAAGAGTTTTTTTGTCGAGTTCTTCGGTTTCCTCTTCGATAATACGTGCTAATGTTATCTCTGTGTTTGCATCTCTCTAACCCTTACTCTTTGCCTTTAATTGTTGTTGTGTTGTGATTAATTATGGTTTAGAGTAGTTGGTTTATTTGGGTATTGCTTGTATTTATCATTCCACACATTTATTATTTGAGTATAAACTTGTGTTAGTAATTTTGAAATTGGAAGTCTAAACATTCACTGGTGTTTTATGCACCAAGTGAACTTTCAAAATTCTTTCAATTAAAGCAGATTATAAGCTCCATTCGGCCAATGTTATGCATAGACAAGACAAGCAATAATAACAATGACAAGGACAATAACAATGACAATACTCAAGTTAGCTCTTCTAAGCCTAAATACTAACTTCCAATAATAACAAAAATACTCAATCTAGATCCTTTTAGCCTTAACACCAATGGTCTGTTACGTGACTACCCTAAGTCCCTAAACCATAGCTCATATGTTTATTATCAGGATTCTGCTTTCCTGTTATTTGTACAAAATTTATTGTACAGTTTTAACTTGCAATTTATTATTATTATTTCCCACACATTTGAATTTTCAAGTTTTCTGATGACAAGTATGGCTTTGGATCAAAAACATCTACAAAAGGAGATGTTTGGAGACACTAGCAATGTAGTTCTTGAGAGCGTGAATATAATAGGTCAACTGCCAACAGATGACATGTTGGCAAGCTAAGCTTGTACAAACGGGGTGAAAAGTCACTACCATGGAAGGGTGGAAACAGTGGTAGATCCTTCCTCAATTTAATAAGCTACTCTTAAGTCATTTTTTATTAGGTAGAGGTATGGCAATCAGCACCTCATAGGTGTATGATTTAAGGGGAATACATGTGGAAAAAGAGAAGGGAATGCATGTGGGAAAGTTTTTTTTATTATTATTTTTGAAGATATAATATATATATATATATATATATATATAACAGAAACCTCTGAAACTCTCACAATTTTCCACCACAACACAATATTTAAATAAAATTATCATTTTATTTAAATAATTTTTTTTTATTTAGTTCAAACTTAACCAGGAGTGAAACTCTATCTCTCTAATAAGTCCAACTTAAACTCAAACTCATTATTATCATTTTTTTTAAATAAAATTATTTTTGTTTAATCAAAACTTAATAAGGAGTGAAACTCTATTTTTCTAACAAGTCCAACTTAAACTCAAATTTTGATAATCTATATAAAAACAAAAATTATGATAGGACTAAAAAAAAAAAAAGCCTAACGTTGAAGAAAAAAAAAAAGAGGGTTTGGTTTTTGGGTTGAAATTTCTACTATATATATATATAACCAAAACATCTGAAATTCTCACAATTTTTCACGTTTGCACAATATTTAAATAAAATTTTACGATTTTAGACCTCTTAAAACACAAGTTGTTTAACCTAGTTATTTAGCAAAGTGATTAACTTAAGTAAATTATTCAAATCTAGGTTAACACAAGTAAATCATATCATGCAAAGCAGTGCGAAAAAGTAAATAACACATGATATAATAACCCAGGAAAACCAAATCAGTAAAAAATCTGGGGAGAATTTAACCTAGCTATCATCAAGGTAAAACAAGATCTACTATGAAAGAATTGAAGTTTTACAATAAGGACTTAGACCACTAACATCCTATTACTATCTCGAGAAGAAAACTTACTACCACAACCACGTGACAGCTCCGAGTCCACTGACTACTTCTTTCTCAGATCCACAGCATCCACAAGTATACCACATGTATTTCTTTATGCAGCAACTGAAACAATCATCAAGCTCTCGACATCAATCTTGATCTTGATAACCATAAATATGTATAAAGGCAAACACTTCTAGATCTCACAAGAGATTCACACACATAGCATAAACCACAACATAAAAATGTGGCTAGAGTTTTTTCTTTTATACTTAAGGCAAAATATAAAACCCTACACGTCATATAAGCTTGAGCTAAGTTAGAAAATTCTACAAAAAAACAATCTGCACGAGCTTCGATCGATCCAGTCTAATTTTCGATCGATCGAACCTTGCAGAAAGTGAATAGTAATTTTTTTCAATTACTCAATTCCAACTTTCCAATAAACATACTTTGAGCAGCGCCTAAATCTAGACTCTACATTTTGATCATGGTTTGCCAACATATACACATTGAAGTTTTAAAACATTTAGATCATATATCCTTAGAACCTAACAAAAATTATTATTTTATTTAAGCAAAATTATTTTTATTTAGTTCAAACTTAATAATGAGTGAAACTCTATCTCATCGTTATCATTTTTTTAAATAAAATTATTTTTGTTTAATTAAAACTTAATAATGAGTGAAATTCTATATCTCTAACAAGCCTAACTTAAGCTCAAACTCAAATGTTGATAATCTATATAAAAACAAAAATTATGATAGGACTCAAAAAAAAAAAAAAAAAAAAAAAAACTAACATTGAAAAAAAAAAGTGTGGTTTTTTTGTTGAAATTTCTACTAATTATTTTTTTAATATTGTACATGAAAAATAAAGCATCTCTATTTTTTTGGAGAAAAATCAAAGATGCAACCTATGTCTTCCAACCTAGGGAACAATAAATTTTTATTTAGTATGTTATATATAAATTTGTTGAATTTACTTTAGTTTTGAAGCAAAATTTGGGGATTCTATAAATTTTGAAGTTTTAAGTCTTGGGGTTTTTGGTGTTTGTGTCTCAGTAAGTTGATCTTAATTCTTCATCTTAAATGCTTTTTATTTAGGTTCATGTGATTTTTTGTTTTCTTATTAAAAACTATGATTTTTTGTTGATTAATTATTTGTTTGGATTCAACATAAAAGATAATGGAATAAGGTATTATAATTTTGATATTATTTCATGTTTTGACTTGTTTATATTGTTATTACTACGAGAAAGTCATATTGCTACTCAAATTTGAAACTTGGTGTGTCTTCCTTATATCATGGTCTTTATTTATATATTTGCAGTTTATATTAGTTTTGAGTGTATGTATATATAACTATTGGGAGTTTTGCTCTACTAATTTAAGAACTGTAAATTATTTTGTAGGTTTCATTAACTATGTACTTGCAACTTAATAACGCTCAGTATTAGACAACACTTCTAAACTATGGAAAAATATAAAAGTTAAATATTTCTTCATTTTTTTTATAAAAAAAATACTAACTAGCAAAATGTCTATTTATTCATTGTTGGATTTTTTTTTCAGAGTCAATAGTTTTTCCGTGCATCACACAGGTTAGCGACTAGTTATATCACATTTTTAGACCCCTGTAAAACTAGATTGTTTAACCTAATTAATTAACCAAGTGAATACTTAGGTTTATTATTCAGATCTAGGTTAAAGGAAAACAATCATATCATGCAAAGCAGCGGAAATATAAAAAACACAATGATATGATGACCCAGGAAAACCAAACCGGTAAAAAACCTGGGGAGGATTTAACCTAGCTATTCTCAAGGTAAAACAGCAAATCCACTATGAAAGAATTGAAGTTTGTACAATAGCGACTTAGACCACTAATATCCTATTGCTACCTCGAGTAGAAAACTTGCTATCTCGAGTAGAAAACTTACTACCACGACCCCATGATAGCTCCGAATCCACGGATTACTTCTTTCTTTGATCTTCGCAAAACACAAACACCCACGTTTGTGACTTTGAGATCCCACTCAAAGGTTTAGCAACACAAACTCTCATATTTGTGACTCCAAGACCACCCTTGAAGGTTTAGATCATCAGCACCTTTGATGACTAGAGAAGGCAGCATCTTTTACAACACCGGATCTTGAGATTCTTCAAGTAATAACATCGGTAGAAGATATGAGAGAGCTTTTTAGGAACAAAACCCTAAATACAAAAGAGGCACACTCTTCTCTCTCTGAAAAGCCTTATAAAAACGTGCTTAGAGTTTCCTTTATATACTGGGAGAAGTAGATCGGAAACACTAATCCTTAATGGGCTTGAATTGATGTTTGGGCTTAATTAATATTCTGCATATACGACTTTCGATCAATCGAGCCTCTTATTCGATCAGTCGAACCAAGCAAATTCTAAAATCTTCTCTCTGCAGCTTGTATGTTCTTGTGTGTTCACGATTTGCTAATTGTTCTAAACTTTTAGAACCTAACAGGATTCAACATAAAAGATAATGGAATAAGATATTATAATTTTAATATTATTTCATGTTTTGACTTGTTTATATTGTTATTACTACAAGAAAGTCATATTGTTACTCAAATTTGAAACTTGGTTTGTTTTCCTCATATCATGGTCATTGTTTATATATTTGCAGTTTATATTAGTTTTGAGTGTATGTATATATAACTATTAGGAGTTTTGCTCTACTAATTTAAGAACTGTAAATTATTTTGTAGATTTCATTAACTATGCACTTGCAACTCAATAAAGCTCAGTATTAGACAACACTTCTAAACTATGGAAAATTATAAAAGTTAAATATTTCTGTGGGGTCATGGATTTTGGGGTTTGGCCGAGAGCATGTGGTTTTGGCCGAGAGCATGTGGGTTTGGCCGAGAAGCATGGGTGGTCCAAGTCCGAGGAGTACTATCTCCTCGGACAAAGCCAAAATGTAAATCTAGTATAAATCCTAATGATCAAGGATGACCTTCCAAGAAGTTCTAAGGATAGCAATGAGTATCATGAACGTACAAGAGGGATAAGGACTCAAAAATATCTAAGGGAAAGCTGCTATCACCGCATTAATGAGGAAGTGACCTCTGAACAATATTATGGCAGCCTTACAGCCACCCCAGCCACCCCAGAAGACTTTTAGAGGGGGATGATGGGACAAATATCAGCATAAACCATCAACTATCCACATGTAGTCCACATGTAGGGTAAGGATGAAGGGAGAGATGTAATATAAATAAGGGTAGAGATCCCAAAGAGAATGGGGGGAAAAGGAGAAGAGAAAGCGCAAGAGCAATCTCAACAACTCCTGTAACCATGGTCATCCAATATATGCTAGAACAGAGCTCCTCGGATTGTGCCGAGGACAAACTTTCTTGCACAAACCGGGTACAATTCATGTTGGCTCATCATCCAAAACCCTACTAATTGTTCTCCACGCACTAAAACCTAGCTCTTTGACCCACTCTCTACAAATTTATTGTACTAGGTTCACTGGGCCAAGATCCCTTATATTTTGGGCTTGGTCTGAAAATCGTGTCCCTACAATTTCTTCATTTAAAAAAAAAATACTAACTAGCAAAATGTCTATTTACTCATTGTTGGTTTTTTTTTTTTTAAGAGTCAATAGTTTTTCTGTGCATCACACAAATTAGCGACTAGTTACATCAAGAACTCAACTTTCAGCTAACATCAACATTGTACCAGTTTTCAAAAAAAACGAAAATCTTTAAAAAGAAATTATTCTTTATTTTGCTTTCAAGGAAAGAAGAGGAACTTCTTCACTCATCACTTCTTGATGGGAAGACCATGATTTCATTCTTATGTATGATAGTCTTTTTCATTGAGAACCATGCATTGAATAAAAGAAAAATTATTTCAATTCTTCAACATTTCAAATTAAACATTCCAGTCTAAATTTGATATACCATTAATATATTACTGTTCACAACCTTGTGTGGAGGTGCAATATAGTCTGATTTGACCTATGACAGGTCCTGAAACAGTGTCATACTCTCATTAGATAGCTTCCAAACAAATACAATACAAGTCTGCAATTGGCCATTTGGCCCATCTTATCCTTAAACCCATGCCACTACAACATAATATCACAGTTATTATTTAAAAGGCACCTTCAATTTACCGTCTAGTTATTGAGATGGAACTAGCAGGTATAATTGTTAGAAGGCTAAGCCTACCCAAATAGGGGAAGATTCAATACCATATAAGGGTGGAGGTTAGGAATTCAACACCTCATGGGTGCAGAATTTGTGGGATATATTAAGAATTATTCTATAGTAGCCACGGGAAGGGGGAAGAATAAATGTAGAGAAGGTATTAGACGTGTAATTACTTGATGAAGATAACCTTAACATCAATATTGTACCAGTGGATTTGGTTTTAGAGGAAACGAACGAACTTTAATCATCATCATCATCGTTAGTATCATTATTCTGAATTTAATTTCTTTTGTTTTTCTCAAGACCAAAAAGGAATAAACCTCAATAGGTGAAAATAGTTTCTACAGAAGAGAAACAGCAATATATATTGTTAAACTGAGAGCATCTATTATCTATTGGCTGAATTATTGTTCACAACCTTCTATGGAGGCAGAATAGATCCTACTTTTCTCCTATGTCAAGTCTAGAATTAAAATGTATTTCCATGTGAAATACTACTCTTAAATAGGTTCATATTGATCCCAAGTGCCATGCTTTTACCACATATTGTCTCAGCTTTTTGTTTGTCTATTTTTTCCTCTCTCTTTTTTCTGACTTCTTTTTTGTTGACTTTTAAATATGTACTATCACAGTTCAATGCCATGAAAGGAGTAGATAATGTTGGAAGAAAGTAGTTTCTAAAACTTTATCTAATTAGGCGTGCAACATGTGAGTGATGGCTGCAAATGCTTGGTTTAGAAACAGATCACCCTGTTGTTTATTATCACTCTTTATGTAGAACTGAATCCTGTTTTAGTTTAATAAAAATTAATAATAAAAAATCAGTAACTAATCCAAAAAAGAGATCTGCATAAGAAATTTTCAGCAGAGTTTTAACATAGAATGCCAAGTTTTTTAAAGGAGGATTTGATAGGAATTTGATAAGGATTATAAAAGCGCCAAGTTTTCCTGATTTTTAGGCTCTTATTCTTACCTATATGGTTACTGGGGTTTCGGATAGCCAACTTTATATGCACTAGGGACAGATTTGGTTTTAAGTTCTTCAGATTCTAGTCTTATCTTGTGGGTAAGAATTTCAAGGACATAGTTGAAGGGTAGGTTTATCTTCATCAGCAGGTCCAAGTTAGAGACATACACTGTGATATGAAGTCCAGAAATGTTATCCTCGGCAACGACATGACAGCTTTAGTTTCTTATTTTGAGATTGCAAGGTTAGTTATGACAGCCGGAGATAGAAATGTTGCAGCTCTTGAGAACACAGGAAACTCTAGTGCAATATGTTAGGTGGATTTATTGGATACATTACAGATTGGACTAAGTACAAGTTTCTCCCTTACCTTTGCATATGGATAAATTTGATGGTGCAAGAAGAATTCTTTGAGACAACATTTTAATGTATAATATTAGGAGATGGTTACTTTCTTTGATTGTAGCACACATATATTGATGCGTTCCTCACAATAATTTAAAAAATTAAATAAGGGCATATTGCTTCATGTATTTAAAATTTTGAAGTCATTTGCATAATTAATGCATATTAAAAAGCTCCATTCAGCCAATGTCATGCATACACAAGATTAACAACAATAACAATCACAAGCATAATAATATTGACAATCCTTAAGCTAGTTCTTCCAAGCCTTAATACCGTATATATGAACCGTATATGCCATCAATCCATTACCGTTGACAACCTATAATTAAAGCTTATACCTTTCTAGTGCAGACACAAGGTTAGGATTATCGAATCGTTCCCGAAGTCACGTTACAGGTCAAAAAGTCATAGTCCTCAAAGAAGGTAACTTTCATTTTCTTTTCAATCTCTTTTTAGAACACTTCTCCATGCTTACTTGCAAGAATTTCAACTGAGATTCATTCTTAATATGGTTTAGATCTTGATATTGTAGTGTGGCCATATAATCTTTTATACACAGCATTATTTTAGCAAAAGCTGGGTTGTGATCATGGAAGGGAGAAAAACACTGACATTGGTATATAGACTAATTTAGTCTTTGGAGATGCATGGTATTATGAAGATTGATGCAAAATGATCTTTTCAGAAACAAGTGTTGATTGCAATATTATCATACATGTAAAAACAGTTGGTGCTGTACCAGTTATCTTTCTTTTCTTTCTCTTTCCCCTAGCTTAGCTGTCCCAGTTATCTTTCTTTTCTTTTTCTCTTTCCCCTAGCTTGTTTTCCTTTTTTCTATCAGATATGTCTCAGTTTCAATATCAAGAAAGCATGGATTATATTGGAAGAAAAAAGTTATTGAAGTTTTTTCTAATTAGGCAGCTTGAGACTGATTGCCGCAATTGCCTAGTTTAGACTCTCTCTTCTGGTTTTTTGTTTTCTTTTCCTAAATTTATTTGGGAGCTCCTAATTTATCAACACAGCAACTCACAGCAGAGGTCTTAATTGTTAAATCATCCATGACAGCACATACAATTTGCAGTTGTTGGAATTGTTGCTATCCAAAATTAGGTATAAATATAATTAACTAAATATACAAATCTTCTTTGCTAAAGCAATCAGGAGTAAAAAAAATAAAAACACCACCAAAAAAAAAAAAGAAACAAAGACATACATAGTTAAGGGAAACAAATCCAACTTGGAAAATTGAATGCTGCTGTGAATAACTACAATTGAATGCACTTACTATCTATAGCATATAAGGACTATTCTACTCTAAATCTATCAAAATCTGTAAATATATATGATTAAGCTCCAACTGGTACAAATGAAGCAGGAAACTTCAAATTAGCCTGTGTTGCTGCCTTAAATTTATGGTCACCAAATGCAACCCGTTTCCTTTTCTGACGTACAACAGACGCTTCATCATCTAAAATCACAATGAATCCTACTCCAAAATCTTCATCATCCTCTGAACATGAACAAGCGATCAAATCATCATCATCCGAAACTGAAGAACAACTAAGCTGAAAATCATCCTCAGTCCAAGTAGAACTAGGAACAACAGCCAGAAAGGGATGATCCATCAACATCTCAGCCGTGAACCTGAACATGGGATTCCTCACAAGACAAACCTTCAAGAAATCCCTCACCTCGCTCAAAATTTCACTTAGAATTTTAGGAATCCGTGCTCATTGCCTATAAGTCGCAAAAGCTCCTCTGTATCCAACTCTTCCTCTTTATCCCAGATTTCCCAGTAAGCATTTCACACCCCACACACCCTAAAGCCCAAGTATCAGATTTAGGGTCTTGCACATTCTCTATCACAGATTCAGGCGCCATACACAATGCCGTGCCTTTCAAGTAATCCAACCTCCCCTTCTTTCTCTGCCCTGATCTCTTAGCCAACCCTAAAAATCCTGTCTTTGCCACAAAACCTTCATTGGTACTACTCACAAGCAACATGTTCTCAGACTTTAAATCATAGTGCACATAACCACAATCATATATACCATATGTATTTTGCAGTAGGATAATATTTAATCAAAGAGAATATAAAAGATAACAACTTAAAACACAAAACTAAATTGCATCAACCCAAAGTAGAATTTTATTTAACACAAAAATTCATCAACCTAAACAATTGATGCAATAAAAAAAAATCAAACAAAAAACGAAAAACAAATTGAGAGAGAGAGAGAGAGAGAGAGAAGTAACAGTTTTTGTGTGAGAAAACTATACATAGAATGAAAAAGAAAATATCAAATTTATAGTAAGATGTTAAGAATTAGAAAAGTCAAAATAAAGGAAAATAAAAAAGTAGAGAAAGAATGATATTAAGGTAGAAAGTAGCAGGGAGATAAAAAGGTAAAAGGGAGGGAGAGTTTTGGAAAATTAATAATAAAAATAATGGTTAAAATATATTTTAAATTTTAAATTTTAAATAAAGAAGTTTTAAGTCATCTTAAATGATAAAATGTAAAAAAAAATAAGAAAATTTGGAAAAAATAAAATGATGACGTGACTGTTGATGTGGCACAACGTGAACGTAACAATATTAAATGTTACACTTCAGCTTTCAGTAATAAATATATAGATTATTATATATTGTTTGCATAAATTAACTATTCTCCTATAAATCAAGTGAAATAAATCCAATAATCAATTATTTAATAATACATCCGTTCACTTTTTAGTCAATCTCTCATGCATAGTAATCAGTTTGATGAGTTATATTCTTTTTTGATAAAACAAAGTCAACCATCTCAACCATTGGCTTACAACAAACCATGTTAGGAACAAACAAACAACCACTATAATTAGACAACTATAAAAATAAAAATTTATATTCAATCAAAAAAATAATGATCCCTCTTTTAACATATGTATTAAAAATATAAGTTGTATCCCAAACTTATGGAAAGCAGTCTTTAAAAAATCGTCCAATTTTCGTTCACCCCTCAAATTTTGATACCAATTGTATTGGAGCACTCTCCATGATATGGGGAGTGATATACATGAAGGGAGAAAAAAGAGCGTGGAGGAAGAACCTCAACCTACTATAGGTTGATGGATGTAAATGATAACTGGATGATAAAATTTAGGTTTGGATTTTTAATTTGAAATGATGAAGAGTTTAAATCATTTTTATTTTATTTTATGCATGTTTCTCAATGAAAAATATTATCATACACAAGAATGATAAAATATTTCTCAATGATAAAAAATGTTTATCAATGAAAAATGTTATCATATGATGAAAAATGTTTCTCAATGATGAAAAATGTTTCTCAATGATGAAAAATGTTTCTCAATGATGAAAAATGTTTCTCAATGATAAAATATTATCATACACAAGAATGAAATCAGGGCCTTCCCATCATTAAGTGACTGGTGTGAGTGAAGAAGTTCCCCTTCTTGTCTTGAAAGAAAAATAGATGGCTGTTCTTTTTTAGCGTAGCAAGGAAAAAGGTAAAAAATAATTTCTTTTTGAAGGTTCTCCTCTATTCCCAAAAAACCAGGTGTATTAGTACAATGCCAATGTTAGTTAAAGGTTATGCTCTCGATGTAATTATAACTTTATCTTTATCTTCTTTTTCTTTTTCTAAACCTTTTCTACATGCAATTTTCTTCCCACATGTACTCCCCTCAAATCATACACACCTATGAGGTGCTGATTTCTAGACCTCTGCCTATACAAGGTCGCTTAACATTAAATTATTAAATCGAAGAAGGATCTACCATATTTTTCCACCCTTCCATGGCAGTGGCTTAGCCTGCCATCATTTGATCTATTGGCTTATTATACCTCGGGTATTCACATAACAGACCCTTTGCATTAAGGCTAAGAAGATCTAGATTGTGTATTGTTGTTATTATTGGCAGTTAGTATTTAGGTTTAGAAGAGCTAGCTTGAGTATTGTCATTATTATTGTCCATGTCATTGCTGTTGTTGCTTGTCTTGTGTCTGCATAACATTGCTATATTGGACGAATGGAGCTTATAATCTGCTTAAAATGAAAGAATCCATATTCCCTTATTTAATTTTTAAAAATGTTGTGAGGAGCAAATCAATATATGCGTGGTACAATCAAATTAAGTAACAATAATTTTTTTTTTTTTGAGAAGTAACCATTACCGTGGTTTACTATTAATGTTACTTTTATCATGCATCAATCATTACTTATCAAATTTTTTTTTTTTTTTTTTAAAAACTCACAATTTTTTTCCTATTAATAGTTGTGAAAATAATTGGAAAAAAAATTAGGTCTTCTAATCAAAGCGTAAAAAAATTAAATATAAGAAATGAAAAATAAAATCCATAAAAGCATGCACTTTGGTTTGTTTGGCTTAAAATATAGAATTAGTCTAATAGTCCATGAATTTGACCTCAAAAAAATTAAAGAAATGTAGCTTTTTATTTATTTATTGAAAAGTGTTATATCCACAACATTTTTATAATACTTTCACAACAAATAATAGACAGTATGTTATTATTGATTTTAATTTGAATTCAAAATTTAAATTATTTTTTTGGCCAATTATAATAACCAATATCAACTTGACATTTGATATTTGTTATGAAAATGTTGTGAACCATAACATTTTTTTTCCTATTTTTTTAGATAAAAATAAATGAAGTAATCAGTGCAGCCAATTCCGAGTCCAAAGTGAACAAAGCAACGTAAGTGCAGCCAATTCCAAGTCCAAAGTGAACAAAGCAATGTAAGACCGTCAAAACGCATTAGGTACGAATTTAAGTGAGAACTTCGTTTGTACCGCCTTTGCTTCATTTGATAATCAATTGTTTTATAAAAACAACCTCAAAACCCTAGTTGATTCTTTGAAATGTGATGTCTCTAAATTCATACAAAAACCTTTCTTGTGATCAAAGAAACTAACATAAGAATAGAGAGTCAGTGGCAGAGTCAGAGGCAAGTTTGTATGGCAATGGAGACACTTGAGTAAGAGGCCCATGGCTAGGCAAAGGAGCGTTTGGGTCTGTACTTCTTGCCACTTCCAAGAAACCCAATTCACGCTTTCATTGTTTCCCTTCAACCATGGCTATCAAATCCGCCGAGGTTTCCCTTTCTACTTTGCTTCAAAAGGAAAAAGAGGTTCACAACAATGTTCAAGTAAATGAACTAAGCCGATCATGAACAACTCAAACTTGGCTAAATAAAAAACTCATTCATGTTTGTTTTTTTAAAAATAAGTCAAGTTTGAGCCTTTGTTTTAAGCTCGTTTAATGAACAAGCCAATCCCAAGCAAAAAAATTTGTTCACGAACAAGCTTGTAAGCTATCAGGCTTAATACAAAATAATTCAAGTATAAAGTCATTTATAAGTTTATACGTGTTAACTAAATATACTCATTACACATATCTTAATAATGACATGACTAATATAAGATCATTACCTATTACCTTAATTTTTTTCATTCCCTCTAAACTGACCAAAAACCACTTTAGATTATAGTTGCATTTAAAAATAAATTAAGTGGGCCACATATGATCCTTTCTCGTTAGTCATCTAAAGTAAAGTTATGTAACATGTTAGTATTTTTTCATTCATAATAATTACAAACAAGTATTTTTCTAGTTCACTATCTAAAGTGAATGTATAAATTGTATTTTGAATAATTGCCGAAGTAGTAGACAAGGAATGATAAAAGAATAAATTTAATTACATAAAATTTTAATTTGAATAATGAATAATCGAAAGTAGGACTAGACGAATGATAAAATGAGTATACTATTCTTTTTTTCTTCTTAATTTTAGAGATTTAAGTATTTGATAATGTAATTTTTTTAGATTTCAAGCTCAAAATCTTGACCTGAGCTTGAGTTTGAGCTTATTATTAAACTTAAGCTTGACTTGACTAATTAATTAAGTCAGGCCAGGCCAAGCTCAAACTTTTTGGCTTTTCCACGAGCTCAAGCTCAAATCTTATTTTTAGGCTTATCACGAGCTCAAGCTAAGCTTGAGCTTTTGACTTTTCTTAACGAGCTAAACTTGAACATGCACTACTCGACAAAACTCGGCTCGTTTACAACACTACATTCAAGGCTGACCTTTTGTTATTCACTGCATTGGCGAAGAAATCACAACCCAACAAAACGGTGAGAATATGATTTATAACTTGTTGCTTGAGTATGCTTCTGGAGGAACCATATGTGATTTGATCAAGAAATATGGTGGGTCTGGAGTTCCCGAGTCTGATGTTAAAAGGTACACAAAATCGATGTTAAAAGGGCTTAGTTCTCATCTTATTTTATTCAACATTTAAATTACAGTCACATCCTCCATACTATTAAATTATGCAGCACAAATCAAGAAAATGACTAAACACAAACCTATCTTTCTTTACCATTCATCTATTTTCATTTATATATATATATATATATATATATATATATATATATATATATATATATATATATATATATATATTTTAAACTTTAGTTTAGATATTTATAAGTAAAAAATGAAATAAAGATTCATGAATAATACAAAAATATATATTATCTATACATATTTATCTTGTGCGGTTGTAACTTTACATATAATTTTGCATTGATATATTTGTCTACTTTAACTTAGATGTTTATAACTTAATCATGAAATCTATAAACAATATAATTAAAACAACTATATTTCTACAATTCAAATGTCAAAAAAAAATTTTCAAAAAAAGGCCTTTTACATTTCCTTGGAATTTTTAAAAATTTTTTTTTATAAAAACTTTGACATACTACTAACCTAACCACTTCATACATTATAAAGAAAATCAAAAGCTCATTATTACTTCCGTTAATATATTATGGATATCTTAATTGATTGAGACCAAACTAGAGAAATGTCTTTTATATTTCCTTGAAAATCAAAAAAAAAAAAAAAAAAAAAACCTTTGACATAACACTAGCATAACTACATCTATACCTATTTAAGCCATCCATGATATCTATTTCTTATTGATAACCATAAAATTTACAACTATCAAGGAAATATACAAAGTAATAAAGAATAAATGAAGGAATAAAAAAAAAAGAAATGAAATCAAAAGTCAATTAATAACCATTCTTTGGAAAATAAAAAGGTGGTCAAGAGAAGTAAGAAATAAAATAAAGATGGCTACATAGTGGACATTGAAAACTTTATAGTGCAATAGAATCAACCATTACATTCACTTAATTAAATCAATAATCAACAATTAAATATAATAATACAAAATTTAAACTTAAAACTGATCAAACTCTAACTAGGGAATTATATTATCTATCATAACTAAAAATGAGATGTTCTTCAATAATTTAGAAATTATATTAGAAATAAAGTTGGAAAATTTTATAATTAATCTCATTTTTTTGACATTTCATTTAACATTATATATATATATATATATATATAATCATAATCTTCACACATATTACTTAAAAAAATCTAATGAATAGTTCTTCCTCTAATTTAATGTCTATGTTATGCAAATCATCAACTAATAAATATATAATAATGATAAAAAAAAGAAGTTATAGACAAGATTATGAAAAATATGATAAAACTACTTTTTTAAAAAGAAACTTTTTTAAAGTCTAAGGACTAAAATAGTATTTTACCTAAAAAATTATCACGTGCAACACGTGAGTCTACAACTAGTGATCATAATATCAACAAAAATAACATCATTTTAGAATTCTAATGGCATTAGTGAGTATAACCTCATATTTTCTCAATGTTTATATTTAAATAAGAAATAACATATATTTTTTTGTAGAAAATAATACAAAAACATATAAACTCTTGTTTATGTTTATGTTGAAGTTGATTTTATTTATTGTAAAAAAATTATCATCCTTCATAAAAGATGCTATTACTATGCTCATCATTTTGTCTCAAACTAGGAGCGTCATCTAGACTATGGATATCAACACGCTCCTTGGTTCTACATGGAGAATGTTCAATTAAGTTGGAAGTATCCTTTGAATGGAGGATCAGGTTATTGCATATGCTTCTTCTAGAATGCAAGTAGTGTGTGCATTTTTTAGAGCTCAAGGACTTTGTGTCAAATATTGTCCGTGTATCCTCTATTAGCATTCCATTCCTTTAAAAAATAATGAATATAAGGTATGACAAAAATGGAGATAATAATGAAAGAGGAAATGTGATAGCCTTCACATTAATTATTTCGATGAGTTGATTAATTGTATGATTGGACTGCCAATTTTCAATAGTGTCAATACTGCCATCAATACACTTATCTAAATGCATACACATATAACTCAATAATTGGAAGGCCTCGAGTAACGCTGCCACGAAAGTTACCACCGTTGGAGTGTAAAGATATACCTCCATTAATTTGGAACAACTTTCAATTTCAAAATTTTGGACTTTTTCGAATCTAAATAGAAATACACCAATCATTAATGAGGAAGATGAGATTAGACTTAAACGACTTCTGCCTAACCGATCTATGAATAAAACTTCACCAAAGTGCCCACACCATCCAAAGTAGGCAATAGAGATCATTAAGAGAACTACTTATCCAACCTTACCTAAAACAACCAAACATAAATGTATATGAAAGAGAGCATATTATAAAAAAGAACGTAACATTATACAAAGCAAAGACGATAAAATACTTTATGTGATATGATCATATTTAATATTTAATTATTTCCTTTAACAACCTTTACACTTTGAAAATCGAAGGAATATATTACATACTATCAAGATCGAAAATTATAATCTCTTTCTCTCATTTATCCTGGTAACCAATTAGTGGAAATTTTTTTAAAATTTGTATGTTTACGAGTATGTTTATGTTCATTTTCATGTTTATTTCCATATATAGTTATATACTCTTGTGATAATGAATCCAATTCTTAAGATAGTATATTGCCACTTTTTCTGAGACAGTACTCTAAGTGAACATTTTACTATACTGTTTTTGAATTCTAAAAACCTGACATATTTACCAAATAATTATATGCTCCAAGTAATTTAGAGTATATATGTTCCAAACTAGACTAATATTACTTATATGCTCTAGCTTGAGGGAGAGCGTTAGAGGCATAGGAAAAATATTGTAATGGGTTGTAAACTCGTGTTGTGTGGGTAGTGTCCCTCTAGAAAGGGTGAAGAATGTTATAGGAAGTTTCTAAGGGGTCAATTGTCCCAATCTCGATAAATCCTTATTTAATTATAATAAAAATAAATAAATAAATAAAACTCCCTCTATATAATAATAGATAGTAAGGCGGCTAAAACTCAAGCTTTTACCATTTATCTTTTTTTATATAATTATTTATTCTTTTTCCTTTTTCAACATTGATGTTGTTCAAGGATACTAATATTAAGATTCTATCAACAAGAGACACTTCTAACAGGTCCAATTTATCTATTTGATTTGCAAGTGTATAAATTAATTTTAGAAAATGAATTTTATATTGATCCTCCCTCCAAAATGTAATCAGGCTCCCTTTATATAACACGATCCAAAAAATTTCTTCTTAAAAAAAAAATCCCTCTATATAATAATAGATAGTAAGGGGGCTAAAACCCAAGCTTTTACCGTTCATTTTTTTTTTATAATTATTTATTCCTTTTCCTTTTCCTTTTGCAAGTGTATAAATTAATTTTATAAAAAAATGAATTTTGTATTGATCCTCCCTCCAAAACTTAATAATGAGCAATAATTTATAATTTATTTTTTAATATATGCTATTTTTGTTGTTATAAAACTTAAGAAAATTTAAATAATGACCGTATTTTACTATTTCTGATATCTTTAAAAATTAATTAAAGATAAAAATCAAATAAATTTAATAAAATTCTTTAAAAAATTAATAACATATTACCCACACATAGTACTAGTTAAAATAATAATAATAATCATCATCATCATCGAATCATTTATCTTAATGAAGTCAATAGTTATAAAATATGAACATAAAAAACCAGAAGACATGGAGACACCATATAGACTCATCAATGAATCCCTTATTGTTGATGAGACGTTCTCTCCACACAAAGTGGGCAAGAGACAAATTAATACCCAGCCAATTCATGTTCCAACAAAAAATCAGCCTAGTAAAGCAACCAAGAAAAAAGGTCACACCAATATTATGACACCAATAAAATATATGACAATAGTAACCAGTATTTTCAACCTCCTTCCAAACTAGTAGGAAAGGTTTCCGTTAAGGTTAGTACCAATGCATATTAATATTAGCGCATAAGGAAGAGGACCTTTTACAATTTTTTTTTTTTTTGTTTTTGGAAGATAATATAGATAGAAGACATAAGGGATGGAGGAGGAGGGAGTGAGAAGATGAGACTTACAACACTAGTACTTACAAAAGGGCCTAATCTTTATAAGTAATAACGAGGCTGATAAACCAAAAACTCACTCATTAACTAACCCATGTTGTACTTTAGATTACTTATCTTTCTTCTTCTTCTTTTTTTCTTTTTTTGAGATAATATAGACAAAAGACATTGGGAATGGAAAAGGAGAGAGTAGAATGACAAGATTTACAACACTAGTACTTACAAAAGGGTCTAACCTTTATAAGTACTAGTGAGACTTATAAATCGAAGACTTACTAACTAACCGATTAGTACTTTAGACAATTTATCTTTTTTTTTTTTTTAGATAATAGATATATAAGAGGAATACTAAATGGAAGCTATATTTATTATTTATTGTTTATGTTTGTGTTCATGATGCTTTTATTAAATGCTATTTAAAAAAAAAAATAACCATCCTTCATCAAACTCCTCAAGTTCTTGATCTTGTATTGCATCATATGCTGAGTACATAATTCATACCACAACTTCACATCACCTCTATTAATGACTTTGCCAAAATTGAATCCTAATTGGTGAAAATAAATTAGGTCTCTTACTCTTGTGTGGATTTTAAAAATCTTTCAAAAATCCACTTAAATGATTATGCTGTCTCATATATATATATATATATATAAAAGCAGAGACCTCATATGGGAAAGAATAAGGTTCTACCAAATGGCACATTGTATGACATTATTTTCATTTAGGCTTTCACCTCATCTAAATTTAGCATTTATGTTAAACTATTAAGTAATGACAAATGCATTTATTTCAATGTATTAATATAATTCGAAGAATTTGTATGCATTTATATCTTCACATGCTTTGAATAAATACGGACGGATCTAAAAAGTCATGGGAAATGTAAGAATTAAGAAAACATTTCAATTTTCTTGCATAAGACTAACTTCTAATACAGAATTGCAAGAGTCAAATTCAATGAATTGGGTAAATATTATTTGTCTCCATATTTGTCCAATATAAATATTCATTTCTAATGGACTTAAAAATTAAATTTCCATAAGTTTTCTCACAATATCTTTGTTTTTCTTTCTGAGAGGTATGTTAATTTTCAAAAAAATATTATGTTCATCTTAAATATTTTATTTAGAGTTTATGTATATGTTTTTAATTATGTAGCATTGTAATGTATTTAGGCTTATTTTTTCATATTATGTGTCAATTTATATTTTTGGTTTTCTGTATGATGCATATACTTGGTATGAAAGACACGTAGGAACCAACAAGTTTGTAGATGACTATGTGAACTATGATCTGATAACATTTCTTGGTTGCATGAATTAGAGAAATTTTCCCCTAATATATTTAAATTGAATTCAATTTTAGTAGAAAACTGCATAGATTAAGTGTAACTAACAATAATAGTATTCATGAAATCAATGAATCATAAATAATTTCTTACAAAATTTATCAAAATACACCGCGCATCGCGTGAGATATCAACTAGTTATACAAAAGTGCAGCCCCAAAATTCACTATTTTTCAAGAAAAATTTAAGGGGCGTCTAAAATCATTATTAGTTTCTTATAATAGAATTTCAAATTATACAAGTCCATGTTTTTATTGAATTTATTTAGTGACAAATTTATATGTATTTTCTTCCCATTTTAATGTATATTCCTAAGCTTAATTGTATTTGGGGTAGAAAGTATTTGAACCCTATGATCTTTGTGAAAGCTGCATTCTAGGCCAACTCGTGACCATAGATGACCTACTTAGCTCACAAGTGACACATGACAAAAGAACAAGATCAATGTGCTGACTAGGCAAGTTGTGACCATTTCACAACCAGCTAGGTCACCACAAGGCCGTGAACTACACGATTTGACTACTTTATTTTCTGATTTTTCTTTTCCACTGTGATTATGCCAATACACACATTCTCTGAGCATGGAAATAGAGAATAATCTGAGTATAACCAAATATCTATGCATCATTCTTATCCATCCTTGAAGTCACCCTCGTAATAAAAGAGAGAAAGCTTTTAGTTTTGAGCTAAGAAACTCTCCTCCTCTCTTCTCTTTCCCTCTAATCCTTTGAGAGTGATTTTTATTCCCTTCATCTCATACGCACACAAAGATCATTGTGAGATATGAGTGAAGTTGTGGAAATATAGGAAACTATCTCAAATACAATCTTAATGGTGGTTATTTGTTGGTATTGCAATGGAGGTGTCTCCAGCAAGATAGGTGGAGAAAAGACTCAGAGTAGTTTGTTGTTAGCTGGAACTTGGAGGGCTCAAGTACCTTAGGTGTATGGACTTGGAGGGTTCATGATGTCTATTGTACTACAACTGTTTACCTAGTGGAGATTTCTAATGATGTGGTCAAGTGAGAGGTTTTTCCATCCGGGTCTTAGGTTTTCTTCTTCCTAAACACTTCCTTGTATTTGGCCTTAGTTTTCTTTCATTTTCCTTATTTCCATATTGCTAATTACTTGCTTGGTTCACAATAGCTCCGTGTTGGTTAATCACTTATATTTGGCTAATTTGTAGTTTAAGACTAAAAGTGATTAAGCCATAAAAATGAGGTATAATGTTCTAAATATACGCTCGGGTGCTATTAGCATTTTTGCACACATCATGGTAAAAACCAGGGAATGCAACTTGCAAACTCGATATATAGATGTGAGCAGTAGGATATAGATTGGAGCACATGATCCTATGAAGACATCTACAAACTAGTGAAATTATCTGCTACATTTATTGTTAGAGCACCAACACTCGCAAGAAGAAAAAAAATAACTTCGAGTTAATTTTTGTAATTCCTCCATAAAAAGTTTGTGTATAACACATTCATCATATGCTATAATTAGCCAATAACTTTATAGCTAAATTGGCACTTCTGCATACACTAAGTGCTTAGAGGTTTATGGGGGAAAGGATTCGAGATGCAGAGTTAGTAACATATTATCATTATCTCTAAGAAAAACATATGCGATAATTAGCATCCTTTGTGTTTGGAAGCACCAATAGAAACTATTCTTCCTTCACTCTCACCTCACCCCAAATTTATCCACTTTTGTGATTCATTAATATAACTAACTAAATCATTTAGCAAATCTCTATATCACTAAAATTGGTTGGGATCTTGCTCTCACCTCGAGTTGCCTTTATCACCTTCTGTGTTGATGCAAGTAATGGACTTTGCTCCCCTTTTTTTTATAGGTTAGAACTTTATTCCACAATCAAAACAAAGGCAGTAGCCTTAGTAACATCCCGTAGACAATGAGAAAAGACAAAACTACACTGAAATTAACCAATGCAAAAACCCAACCCCACACTACACTAAAACTAGTACTGTAGGCAATATACTGGATTGGAAAGCCTTAATTTCACATAATATGTACAATCCCTAAAAACTCCATTTTGTTAGATCTTTTCAGCCCGGTCATAATCTGGACAAATTGAAAATTCAAAACTTTAATTAGGACCCTTTAACTGCCAAAGCACAAAAGCGCCAACGTAGGTACCCTAATCTTGAAACATAAAAATCTTTAATAGTTTGTCAACCATTTACTATTCTGATTTAATGGTGTTTTAAATATTTAATTTTGGTATTAGATTTCATGGTTTATTGATCAACTGAAAGAAAATATGACTTTAACATAAAAACCCCCAAATGAAGCCCTAAACATATCCTTAACTTTAGTGTTTGTCCTATTTCCAATTAAAACAATAAGATATAAGTAAGATTGAACCTCTAATCAAGAAAAAACATACTTGATTACTTATTATGGAGTGTTTGATTGAATTAAATGTGCGAAGGAACTGAGCTTGGTCTGAAAATGATGAGCTTGGTTAATTCTAGTGGTGGCAACACTGTGGAGGATGGGGAAAAGGTTGATTTGAGTGCAATGGAGGACGAATATCCCTTTTTAGTTCAGAGTCTTATGGATTATAAGCTATGGAGAATGATTCAAGTTACTTACTATTAAAACAGTTATTGAATTGTATCCAGTAACATTCTGGACATGTTTATTTGTCATTAGTGTTATTATGTTTGGAATTTATATTATTGTATGTTTTCCTCTTTGTTGTTGTCTGCATTTATAACATAAAATTTGGGTTAGAAATATAAATGTCAACATTATATATGTTGTATTATTTACTACATGCCTTGTCATAATCACTGTTGTTGGTCATACTCATATAATCGTATGTTGCGTATTCATTATTAGCATTATTCACAAGTATTATTCGACTGCAAAGAATATTGAAGTATGTTCTATTATTTGTTACTTCCATAGTTGAATTATGATGTGATGGAAGTAGAATTGTTTATTTCTTCTGTGAGATTGCAGGTATTGAGCTCAATAAGCTGGTTTTTAAATTTGAATGGACACCAAGGGGTTCTTCCAATTGGTTGAGAAGAAAAAGAAGAGAGCTTCAGAGGAGAAAGAAGATTCTTTAAATTGGGAGCTGAAGCTAGAAGCTGCTTCCAAGGCAAAGGCTTTGGTTTCTTATTTTGAGATTGCAAGGTTAGTTATGACAGCCAGAGATGGAAATGTTGCAGCTCTTGAGAACACAGTATTGCAATATGTTAGGTGGATATAGTGGATACATTGCAGAGTGGACAAAGTACAGGTTTCTCCCTTACCTTTTGTCTGGAAAAATTTGATGGTGCAAGAAGAATTCTTTGAGACAATTAGCAAATATAGTATATTGATGCGTTCCTCACAATAATTTAAAAAATTAAATAAGGGGACATTGCTTCATTTATTTAAAATTTTGAAGTCTTCTGCATATTTAATGCAGATTAAAAAGCTCGGTTAAGCCAATGCCATGATGCATACACAAGATAAACAACAATGACAATGACGAGCATAATAATAATGACAATCCTTAAGCTATCTCTTCTAAGCCTTAATACCATATATATGAATTGTATATGCCATCAATCTATTACTGTTTACAACCTAAAATTAAAGTTTATATCTTTCTATTGCAGACACAAAGGTAGGATTATTGAATCATTTCCAAAGTCAAGTTACAGCTCAAAAAGTCAGAGTCCACAAAGAAGGTAACTTTCATTTCTTTTCCATTTCTTTTTAGAACACTTCTTGCTTACAAGAATTTCAACTGAGATTTGGTCTTAATATGGTTTAGATCTCAATATTTTAGTGTGGCCATATAATTTTTTATAAACAGCATTATTTTAGCAAAACCTTGGTTGAGATCAATGATCATGGAAAGGAGAAAAACACTTACACTTGTATCTGGACTAATATTGTCTTTGGAGATGCATGGTATTATGAAGATTGATGAAAACTTTCTTTTCAGGAACAATTATTGATTGCAATATTATCATACATTTAAAAGCAGTTGTGTGTAGTAAGTCCAGGTATGTATTTGATGCTTGAACCCGTGGCTCTACATCCTTCTGTCTCAGTTATCTTTCTTTTCTTTTTCTCTGTCCCCGTGTTTTCCTTTTTTCTATCAGATATGTCTCAGTTTCAATATCAAGAAAGCATAGATTATATTGGAAGAAAGTAGTAACTGAAGCTTTTTCTAGAGGCAACTTGAGACTGATTGCCACAATTACCTAGTTTAAAAACAGGACCCTTAAGATAAGAAAATAGTGCCCTCTAATACTCCCTCTCTCTCTTGTGTTTTTTCCTTTTACTTTTCCTAAACTTATTTGGAAGCTCCTAATTTAGCAAACAGTAACTCACAGCAGAGATCTTAATTGTTAAATCATCCAAGACAGCACATACAATTTGCAGTTTTTGGAATTGTTGCTATCCAAAATTAGGTATAATTAGCTAAATATTCAAATCCTCTTTACTATCAGGAGTCAAACACCACAAAATAAAAAATAAAAATAAAAAAGAAACAAAACATACATAGTTAAGGAAAAAAATCCGACTTGGAAAATTGGATGCTGATGTATTGAATTATATATCATGAATAAGTACAATTGGATGTGCTTACTTCCTATAGCATGTAAGGACTATTCTACTCTAAATCTATCAAAATCTGTAACAATACACAATTAAGCTCCAACTGGTACTAATGACGCAGGAAACTTCAAATTAGCCTGTGCTGCTGCCCTAAATTTATAGTCATCATCAAATGCAACCCGCTTCCTTTTCTGACCTACAACAGACGCTTCATCATCTGAGATCACAACTAATCCTACTCCAAAATCTTCATCATTTTCTGAACACGAACAAGCGATCAAATCATCATCGTCTGAAAATGAAGAACCACTAAGCTGAAAATTAGCCTCAGTCCAGGTAGGACTAGGAACAACAGCAGGTAGTTCAGCTTCATCCACATCAGCCAGAAAGGGATGATCCATCAACATCTCAGCCGTGAACCTGAACATGGGCTTCCTCACAAGACACGCCTTCAAAAAATCCCTCGCCTCCCTCGAAATCCCACTAGGAATTTTAGGCAACTCTCGCTCATCTCCAATAAGATGCAAAAGCTCCTCTGTATCCAACTCTTCCTCCTTATCCCAAGGAGATTTCCCTGTAAGCATTTCACACACCACACACCCTAAAGCCCAAATATCAGATTTCACGTCTTGCACATTCTCAATCACAGTTTCTGGTGCCATATACAATGCCGTTCCCCTCAAGTAATCCAACCTCCCCTTCTTCCTCTGCCCTGACCTCTTAGCCAACCCTAAATCCCCTATCTTTGCCACAAAATTTTCATCAGTACTGCTCACAAGCAACACGTTCTCAGGCTTCAAATCGCAGTGTACATAACCACGATCATGAACATGACTAAGCCCTTTTAACATCGATTTTGTGTACCTTTTAACATTGGACTCAGGCAATCCAGACCCACCGGAATTCTTGATCAAATCGCTTAAGGTTCCTCCAGAAGCATATTCAAGCAACAAGTTATAAACCATATTCTCACCGTTTTGTTGGGTAGTGATTTCTTCGCCAAAGCAGTGAATAACAAAAGGGGAGCCCTGAACGTTGTTGTGAACCTCTTTTTCCTTTTGAAGCGAAGCAGAAAGAGAAAATTCAGCGGATTTGACAGCCATGGTTGAAGGGAAACAGGGAAAGCGTGATTTGGGTTTCTTGGAATTGGCGAGAAATACAGACCCAAAACCTCCTTTGCCCAGCAATGGCCCTCTGACCCAGGTTTCTCCATTGCCATACAAGCTTGCCTCTGACTCTGTTTTCCTCATGTTTCTTGGATGGCAAGAAAGAAAGATTTCGTGTTTGTTCTCAGAAAAAACACATTACATTTCAAGAACTAGGGTAAAGAAAAGACGTAGGGTTTTGTGGTTTTTATATGGAAGATTTGATAGGGTCTCAGTTCACAACTGAACCTAAGGCGGCACAACAAAAGTGTTACCTGTTATGTATCTCTACTATCAAAACTGACGCGTTTTAACGGTAATATGTTAATGTTGTTGTTTCCAGTTTTCGAGAAAGATTTAGAGTTGAAAATTGGGATCTAATTCGTTTTACTATTGGTGCATTGCAAGTTGCAAACCCAAACAAACCATTTCAAGCACCGGTCAGGATTTCTCACAAACAATTTTATTAAAGTATTTCGTGGACCTGACAAGATTTCAGTTGCTTTTAGAGGTGTGTAAAACGGTTTGTGTAATAAAAAAAATACTCTTAACAATAATGAGGTTAGAAGTTGGAACATATCTCTCAAACAAATTATGACCCATTTTTTAATATAATTTGTGTAATTATTTTTCTAGTGTTAGTTCCTCTATAACATTATTTTGTTTAAAACTCTTTTAACTTCTTAAATTACTTTAACTAAACAAATGCTACCTAAAATTTGTAATTTTAGTTATCATTTTGTTAACTTTAATTCATATTTTAAATAACATAATATGTGCACTTGAAATTTAGTTTTAGAGAAATGTTATGTCTGCAACAATAACAACAAATCCTAAGTACTGATAGGTTATTAATGGCTGTTACTAATGGATAAAAAAATAATTTTAATTGTGAGTTCAAATTAAAACTAATAATAACTTATCTCATAGAATTTGTTATGAAAATGTTGTGCATGTAACACTTCTCTTATTCTTTTTTCCTTTTTTTTTTTGTGATTTATTAGAGTTGGATGATAAAATTAAATTTTTTTTAGTCCAACTCGTTTTTTATCCAAATTTGGTCTTACTCATACCCAATTGGATTGAATCCAAACCCACCCGACCCCAACCAATCTTCCATGTTTAATTACAAGCCAAAGAATTTAGGCCTCTTTTACTGCATCATCATATCATACGATAAGTAATTGGAGCTTAGTATAACCATGAACTAACCCAAGATGAACAAGAAATACTCTAAGTAAACCATTATTGTCCATGGAACTTCTGAACTAATCAATGACAAGAATGTAAAGTAGTATGTCAGAAGAGGCAGATTGACAACACGTTAATACTTAATAGTCGAGACTCGAGAGTATATTGCAAGTTTTAAAAGAGGGACCAATTTAAAAGCGACCTCAAAGTTAAAGATGTAAACAGTAAAGTGCATATTAGCCTAAGTTTTAAGTGTTCTGTACCTTGCGTGTGCATGCGGAAACATGATTAGTATGAGGAATTGTATATAACCATTATTATAGTGACTTATAATCTTTTTCCTTTTTCTTTTTTTGAAAAGATGGTGACTTATAATCACTTTTTGAAAAGTAGGTAACAGATTATATTAACGAAGTAATAATAACTTAATAAGAAAAGTATGCATGAGATACAGCACCACCTCAAAAGTCATATTCATCAAACAAATACGTACCATTCAGGCATTCATCACAAACACTATTAAGCAATTTATGCTGCAAAGTAATCCATTCATTGGGGTACTTAGTAAACAATGGTGTCCCAAACAAGTCATGAATGCAATAGATGTCTCATGCACCAAAAACTAATGATCTTCCATACAAATAATAAATACATGTCTACAAAAGAAGATGAAGTGGGTGGAGGAACAAAAACCAAACAAATGAGAAGCCTAGATGTGTCATGTTTCTTCTCTTCCACTTTTCTTTCGGTAGAAATCTAGTAATATACAATTGTTAAAGCAACTCTTTTTTGAAACTGCCTTCTGTGTTCCTTTTTGTTTAACCAAATAAAGCTTCAATGACATTATATAGACAATTCTGGTAATGATGATTCTGCCCTCCAACAAAAAATATTCTGGCAAGAATTCACTGACAACACCAAATCTAGACTGCAATAGAGCCCTGCAGTTATAGTTACAATTAGCACACGTGATGGAACGAAAGAAATTCAAATGCAACATTTGATACCAAATAAGTATGGTTAATTAGAGAAGATACAAAATCCAATTCATGTTTCCAAATTGTGCATTTGGTTGAACACCTATATCATTAGGGCATGACAAAAAATATAATAGATCAGAACCCTACATGAAAATAGACTTGCAAAGAAATAAAAGCTATCTGCCCATAAATAAGAAGCCTAGGTTTGTCATATGGGTGGACGATAGCCTAAAAGCCCAGAAATACACAAGCACTAAACTCGATCCAACACATTAAGGAAGGCCCTGAATTCATCCACCTGGGAAAAGCACTGAAGTAAAAATTATATACCAAAACTCAGGACTAAATCAAGCTATCACAATAGTCAAATGTATGTACGTAACTACCCCATTCTATTACTGACTCGTACAATGCTCCAAATATAAGGGAGTTGATGTTTCAAACCAACGCTTCATGACCTAGACCTCTTTTATGTGAAGCGGATGGACACATGTAGTACCTCTCGTAAAAGTCTATGATATATACTATGCATAATCCTCAACATGAAAGCAAGCAAATGGAAACTAAAAGACTAATGCAGAACTTGCACTACACATCCCCTGCTACTCAGGGAAACTCATACACGAACATGTTCTTATTTTAAGACCATGAATGCTTGTAATTAAAATTGCAGGTACTGGTTGTAGCAATTAGTAAAGTACCTGTACAAGATATGCACCCAAACAGTTGAACTTTAACCGCTTTGGAGTACCACTTGTGGGTCAAGTTGTCCGCTACAATAACTGGAAGGAACAGCAGATAGCTCCTGCCTTCCTTTCCATTCTTCACCTGGTTTCAATGTAATTGGCGTCTCCACACAAGCAGCTTCAACACACAGCATATGCTTGTACTCATCATCCCCAAAATCAGGAATTGCCTTTGCTTTCTTATCCCATGGATTCCAAACCACTGCAGAGGAAAAGGATTGTGTTAATGACACTAAAATCAATTCCTTTTACATTTGCTTCCTTCAAGACTAGCTGTAGTCTAACTTGATTGTAAGTTAGTGGTTGGATGAATTCATCCATTGTCATCAATAGGACTCCACCCATTTTTCCATGTAAAAAAGGTGAGGATTACATAGCATACAAGAAAGGTATCTAATTTGCACACAGAATCTGGTCATGCAGCACTTCCAAAAGGCATTATAACAAATGCGATATTTTTAGCTAGAAGCCTACTATGTTTATCTATTATCCTGTGTGCTTATTAGTGGAAAACCTCCATTTTCACGTGGGACTTTCTTTATCTCTTTTTTTAAAGAGAGAGAGAGAGAAGGGGTGATGGGGGAGATGGATGAGGCAGCTCAACCAAATAACAGAGATTAAAGCCATTTTCCTTAAATGCTTGACGTTCTATATAATAAGACACAGCCTGAGCTGAATAAAAATACAGCATTACAGATCCAAACTTAGATCTTCTGCAGTTAAATGAAGCAGTAGTAGGTCAACTCTAAGATTTATCAGTTAAAAAAAAAATTCATAAATAGGTATCCTAACAGTAATAAAACATGCCTACCAACCAAAGCTGGCTCATAATTTCAGAACAGTAGCTTGGAGGTATGCATAAAAAGTTCGTACTGATAGCTAGTCTATTTTTCATGATCTGCCCCACCCCTAACTATATTCTCTCTATATTATGTTATCATAGGAAAAATGGCAAAATCAAGGCCTAACAGCCCATTTGGGAGATGGGAAATTGTGGGTGGGGAGTAGAAAGGATCTTAAGGCATATCTATTAATCTATCTTGTTTGGGGTCAAGTACGAAGGAATGGAATTGCTACAAGGGAGTGTCCATTTCATTCCATTCCCCCCCCCCCCCCCTTTAACAACAATCAGTGAAGATGAAATATGTTTTAGTTCTATTTTGAGAAAATACATATAAATGGTGAAGGGTATGCTAGCAAACTTATTATTTATTTCCTTTCCGTTCTTTCTTTTACAAACTACCAAATGCACTAGAAAAGATACAACCATATTCCTTTCCATTTCATTCCATTCCTTTATGATCTATCCATTCCATTCTATTCTATTCTTCATAAACTTCCAAAAATAGTGTAAGTAAACATGTGGATGGGACTCAACTCACCAGCATCTGGAAGTCCATCTTTTCGCAATACAAATGTTCTCTTCCTTTCATGGTCAATAATAGCAATTTTTGTTGGTGTACTGAGATATGTTTTGTCCACCTTTACCAAAAAATAATAAATAACAATAATAATAAATAAAATAAGTAGTTGAAGGAGCAACTAATATATATTTGAACAAAACGAAAGTGAACAATCCAAAGCATTTCCATTCAAAAAGTACTAACTTCTGATTCGAATGTTATTGCATCCCCTTGTTCTGTAACTCGCTCTTTATTCTTCAGGTTATCCAAATAATCAAGGGTCTCTAGTCCTTCTACCCGCACTTCACTAAACAGAAGAACATGAGAGTTAATTCACAAACAATACAAAATGCACATTGTTCTGAACTCTTTTTAGTGCATCAATTTAGCAAGTAATTAACAGCTGATCTACAGTGATATATAATGAATCAAACAAAACTTGCTTCTGAAAACATCTTGTATTATAATAAAGCATGTATATCAAAATCCATAATGAATATATCTAAAAGAAGAAAAGCCATTCTGCAAGCAGTTAAACAAAAAAGACAGAAATGAAGCCATTTGACAATGTTACTGCGTTATTGTTTTGTTTCATCTCCAGACATTAATTGTCCTGTCATCATGAGGAGACAAATATAATTGGTGTTTTATGTAAGTGGATATAAAATTATGAATGCAAGAAGCTTATAATTAGACTTCATGTGAGAGACACAGTTAGCATGAATAATGGCAAACCATATTTGTTCCAAATTAATTCAGATACAATCTGAAGCATGGATTAGGTTTGTCTATCTCAGAAAATACCAGCAATGCACCATTGCTTACAGATAAAAAGAAGTGCCTGAGTCATGTGTCATAGTATCAGTATTGATAAGGTGAAGTCTTGTTCTCCAATAAACAAGGATTGAACAATAATCCTCAGCATAATACACAAATTAATACATCTACAAAATTCATAGGATGTATATGAAAGCTCAAAACCACAGAATCAATTTTTTTTATTTTTTTAAATATAAGAAAAAACCACAGAATCAATATTTTGCATGAAACCAATAGCACAGAGGATTCCTTAGATTACATAGATAAATTCATTACTAAACATTAAATATTGCAACGCAGTCAAACTTCATAATATTTCAGAGGATGCATACGACACTCAAAACCACAAATTGACATTTTGCATGAAACCAATAGTGCACAGCATTCCTTAGATTACATAGATAGGATTTTATTAAACATAAATACTGCAATGCATTCAACTTTATAATACCATAAAGGAGGATTTCTGCTGGACATATTTTTCTGTGTAATATACAAATTTCATAACATTCAGCTCACAGAAAAGATGCTCCCAGATAATTTCATCAAATCTTTATCCACAATGTAATTCTAGGTAATGAGAATTTATAAAACCAAACAGGAGAGTGAATCTAGATGCAGAAGAGAAATGCAAAATATGCATAATGCATGCCAACCCAGGGGGTGGAGGCATAAACTACTTAATGTAATAACTCAAATAAACAAGAATTAGTATCACTATAAAACCTGATGTCCGTGACAGAAAAATATGTGTGATAGGCAAATGTGAACGTAAACGACTTTCCATCAATATTTGTATTGCGAATACGGGATGTCAACATCAAATCTCCTCCAGGTCCCAAAGTTATCCTTAGGCGAAACTCATATCTGCACACAACAGAGATGTATTATATATTAGTTCAATACTTCATTCAATAGAAAGATCAGATTGCCAAGGGAATTCAAATGCACAGGTTACATACTTTTAGGAGTTCTGAGAACACTCCATAAAGAATTAGAACATTTAATCTAATAAAATAAATAGTTTTTTACACAAATAAAGGAGAAAATTCTTGCTCAACCTCACTATAATTTATTCCCTCCCCTTTCCCAACCCCACATTTATATTAAAGAAGAAGAAGAAAAAAAAAAAAAGAGGTAAGCATGGAGCAGAAATAACTTGCTCCAAATGAGTGATTGCACAATAGCATCAATAGAATTAAACTCGTAATTAACATGGCCAGTCTCACATTTGCATAAACACCCAAAAATAAAAGGAGGGGAAGAGAGAACAGACTTTCTCCCAGTGCCGTGTAAGTGATTACATGGTATCTTCAAGAATTAAACATGTTACAAAAATAGAGTCATGCACCTGTGAGGCCAGATCTTTGCATCTTCTTCAGAGGGCTTAAGGATTAAATCAATGAAAGCCTTATTGTGGCTAATTGTTGCAAAAGGTGGGGGATCAGGATCTACAGTCCAAGTCCTATTCCTAGCAAATCCATGTTGTTCAAGAGAACCATGATTTCCAAACTGCATAAGCAGAAGATACTTGTTTATTGTTCTTTATAAACGGAAAGCAATTATAAGGGAGTAATAAGCTGAAGAAGATAACTACATACTTGAGGAAAACATATTGGAATACCTCCACGGATAGCCTTTGGAGGTTTAAAAATAGCCTGCAAGAGGCACAAGGATATTAAAAAAAAAGTGTCTGCAGCTATCTCTTACTCTTAGCAGATTTAATGCATAATAGAATTTAAAGCAAAAAGGTGGACTGAAATTTAATAAGGAATAAATGATCACCACAATGATAATAAGTTCTTGAATTTATAAAATCATTAATCCTAGTTTAAGTGTTTAATTATCCACTCAAAAGTTGAGCATGCAGATTACATATCAAATAACAAGGAGACAAAGCCATAACCCATAACCGCGACTCTTACAGGCTTGAAGGATCATGATTAAACTGCTCAAGCATATTCTGTTCTATTGGGTTGGTTGTGCATATACAGACAATGGTTTTGATTTACTCGTTACTTCCTCCTCTGTTTCTGAATAATAGTCCACACTTCCTTTTGTGACCGTCTAAATATATTTGTTATCTTAAAGGCTTCTTGAATAGGGCTTGATGTTTAAGGGTTTAGGTAATAAAAAGATTGGATCTTGAAAATGCTTGGTGTTAAAAGAGTAAATAGAAATAACGAAAAATAAACACTAGGCAATCAGCCCTGTTTCATAGGCAATCACCTCTGTTTCGTAGGCAATCACACCCAGATAGGAGAAGGCAAACACACCCTTAAACTTTAACATAAGTTGTAGGAATTAATTAATATCAATCTCACTAACAATGTTATTAACAGCCTTTATATAGGTTACTGCTAAATCATTTCCTAGAAGGATTCAGACGCCTAAATAACCTATTCCTGGGAAGACTATGATTACTAATAGCAAAGAAGTACTTAGAACTTCTAAACCAAATAGGAAAAGGATTGAAAACACAAAATAAGACTCATGGAACTTTGGTACAGCCAAGGACAACCCATTCAAGAAAACATAGAAAGTACCAAATTGCCCTTATTCTAGTAAACTTAATTAAAACTGAACCTGCAACTTTCTAACATAAAAAAACTAATACCAAGACTCAATAATGAATCAAGTAAGCTTATGAAGGTGCCGATGGTCCTGCATCAAAACAAGACCAAAGTGGTAGCAACATTTTTGCTGATACATTTGAAGCTAATCATTAAAACTTTGCTCAAATCGATGCACTAATAAAAGAGCAACTATGCTGCAAAAACAGTTTCTAACTACTATTAGTACATAGTACAGCCAAATTAAAAGAAGATTTTGTTGTCGTTTAGGATCCCAGCTAAACAGCTTTTGAACAAACAATCATAACACATTGCAGTACCTTGCTACTCAGAAAAAGCAATTCTTCCCCATGTTCATTCTTCCAAGACGTAACTTGAGCTCCATGCAGATACACCTGCTCCAAAAAGGAAAACTCCAAACATAAAAAAGTGCAGTTGGGTCTGAATGAACAAACAAACAAACAAACAAAAAAATCAGAAAAATTCTGTTGTATAAAGCAAGGTAGTGCATAAAAGTATGCATCTGTATATCTACACTTCCAAGCATAATGTGCAGATTGCATAAAGGAAACACACACTAAATAGTTCCCGAAAGTATGCAAGTGAAGGAATACATGAGATCACAAAAAATGTTATAGATAGAACGCAATATTTACTAATGAATATTACCCAAGAAAATTACACAAGCACTTAAATACGGTTCTGCAGTTTTGTTAATAGAGACAACCATAACAACCCTCAAAGTCCTCGGCCATATAAGAAACGTGTATTTATCTCACAAAGGTTAAATCATCCCATTTAACTCACCATCTCCATCAAGTCCTCACATACGCATGTAACGACAACTTCTAGTCTAGTGCATTAAAGGCCAATATGAAATCTTTCTCAAGGCAGTAATACTAATGACATAATAATCAAAATTTAAGATTTTTTGGTTTCAATTAGTCAATTTTTTTCTTTTTTTTTTTCGAAAATTTTCATTTCATAAAAATTTAATCTCTTTGTTTTCTTGCAGAAACATAGAGAGCAAAACGTCAAAACCTTTCACATAAAACTTCGCTTCAAGATTGTTGATCGCGAATATCATAAAAACATTACACACACAAAACAAAGAAAAATTTGGCAGCATTACACACACAAAACAAAGTTCTAAACGATAAAAGGTATAGGATTTTGGTTTCAATCAGTCAAAAATATAATCCAAGAACCAAGATAACAGCAATTACATCCTAATCTCTTCGTTTCTCATCTATGTGAATTGCGGACCATTGCATTAATCAACCGAATTTCGGTTCACAATTTGCAAAATTTAGGCGAAAACTCATCGAAGATCATCGAACAAACGAAGATTCATAACGCATTGAAAGATTTAACAGTAACAAACAATCAGAGCGAAAGATTTACAGAAGAAAAAAACAGCAAAGATCGCAACGTACCTCTGCGGAGAAACCGCGAACCTCGCGGAGAATGACCTTAGGGAAGCCATTGATGTCCTTTTTGTGCTCCACGTACACCATTTCTCCAGACGACGACGTATTCGTCATCTTCTCTGTCTCTCTGTATCTCTCTCTCTCTCTCTTTCGCTTTCGCTTTCTCTCTTCTCTTTTTTCTTTTCTGTTTGTGGAATAGTTTTTTGGAAGCTCTTGGTTTTTGGTTTTTGGCTTTTGGCTTCGATTCGCTTCGCGGTGGATCGGGAAAAATATTGATATCGTTATCTTCTATATATAGGAGATAGGGACTCGGAGAGAGAAATGTTAAAGCGCAACGGCAAGGCCAACCAAAAACCGCTTTATTTTATTTTTTCCCTTTTTTGCTTCCCTATTATCTTCTTTCTTTATTATTATTATATTTTGGTTTAATATATAAATTGTATGTTTCTCAAAACAAAAACAAAAAAAAAAATATATATATATATATATATATATATATATCTAACTGTCATGTTTGATTTTGTTTTTATAACCATGTGTGACCATTTGTAATAAGGATGGGTTACAATAATGAAAATCTTATAGTATTTCATGAAATAATTTAATGATTTACTAGTATTCTTCAGAGAGTTTCAACCTATGGCATTCGTTCTTAATAATAATTTTTTATTATTAGACCAAGATACTAATTGATTTCTGGTGTAGGTGGGGATTAAACCACATATCTCTTATCCAACCATAAATTTTTTTTTACAAGTTGAGCTAATTGAAACTCACACGATTTAACAGTTTGTTATATTTTGATCTATCTATAATAATGAAATTCATGAGTTTTACCACATTTTAAAATAAATGGAAATTAACAATCACGTTATGGAGCGACAATTAATAGTCATATTATAGAATGGGCAACAAAATTAATATAAAAATGGAATTAAATATGAAATATATTAAAATAAAAATTTTAAATATAATAGCTAAAATGAAAACAAAACCTAAAAAAGTCTAAGGGCCATCTGTACTTATAGTCATTATATTAAATTTTATATATATATATATATATATATATATATATATATATATTGCTTTCTTTTTCTTTTTCTCTTTTTTTTATCTTTATTTTTATAGAAAATTTCATATCTTGTCTAATTCCCTTTCTTTATATATATATATATATATATATATATATATATATATATATATATATATATATTGCTTTCTTTTTCTTTTTCTCTTTTTTTTTATCTTTATTTTTATAGAAAATTTCATATCTTGTCTAATTCCCTTTCTTTATCCATTCTTTAACTAATGACGACCCACATTAGCCTAATATATATGATGTCTTGCTACTTTTTAGTTTTTATTATTATTATTGTTATTATTATTATTATTTCAAGTCTGTTTCTAGATGAACATAATAAATCCAATTTATGTTTACATATTAATATACAGTTTTTGAAGATTTTACATTTTAATTTGATCCTTGAATATTTTATTTAATTTAAACAATTTACCCCTTGAAAATTACATTTTTGACAACTCAAACACTATATTAGTATTTTTTTTAATTAAAGCACTAATGAATTCAAAATATATGATGTGCAAGACTGCAAGGTGTTGATTAAACCATTTTATTGCTTCTCAAATTATGATATGATGACAGAAATTATAAATGCATGTCACGTGAATAATTCCATTAAACTTTAAAAGAAAATTTTTAATAGAAATATAGTTTAATTTGTTAATTTTTCATATTTTTTTTGTACATCTCAAATTATGAAAGTTTTGTAATTCTATGTCAAAGATTCTTAATCTTTTCTCTTTCATCGATGTTAACATAATAACATGTACTATGTGTTGGTAATGATTCCTTAAAATTAAATTATTGGTAATGTGTTGGATTACTATTTACTAGTGCCTAATAAGATGGTAATAATTCAGAGATGTTGAAACTAACCCCAATAGTATTCCTAAAATCTTTAATGCTTAAGAAAAAGATACATGTGTGTATTTTTTTAAGGAAAAGATACATGTGTATTATACTTTTAGGCATTTTAATAATCTTTTATATCATTATCATATGATGTGAAAGAATATATTGTATAGAACACTAGTTCTTAATTTGAACCTTTTTTGAATTGGAAGCATTGGGAGTTTATTAGTGTCTTTCAATACTGGCAAGGAGTGGTATAACATTGGTTGCTTCTTTTCTTGGTATCGCATAGGCCTACCTCCGGTCAATATGATTTTATCAATTGGTAACTCTCTCTCTCTCTCTCTCTCTCTCTCTCTCTCTATATATATATATATATACACACACACATATATATATATATATATATATATATATATATATATATATATATATTACATCATGAGTAATAGCTAACTTAATCAGTGGAGGATTTTCCTCAATTGTGATTACTCTATATTTTAGGAAGGAAATCACACTAACTTTGAGATCAATATTGGGGTTAAAGCTTAGGGGCACTATTGTGTTGTTAAAACCTTTAATAAAAAAATGGTTGGGTTGAAATTACATTTAGTATAATTTTAAACAATATTACACCCCTCAATATTTTTTAATTAGATGCGAATTTTGACAAACTCATTAGTGGATTATATTATTTTCGTATATTCTCTATGGTTGCAAAATTTCAAGGTGATCAAATATCAATAACTATGTCATCAATCGATTATTTAAGTTTAAGATTTTGTAATTTAAAATAATGCATAAAAATGAGTTTATAAATCGAATGATAAATAATATTCAATTGGTATGTATGTTAAAACATATAAAACACGTAATCCAACGATAGGATTTTCAAAATATGAATTTAATAACAAATTATTTAGTAGTATGACATTACTTCAAGTTACACTAAGCGTAACTTTAACTCAACCCATAAAAAAAGATGTTAAAACTTTTTTATTTTTTATTTTTTATATAACAGATATTTAAACTCTTGAATATCTCTATTAAAAACACCAAGAGGTGTCAACCAATTAAGTTATAAGATTCTTGGAAAAACTTAAATGCTCTATTGCTGGCCAATACTTGCCAAATATTACTTTTAGGGTAGTGTTAATGAGTACCATAAAGTGTCCGTTAAGAAACAATTTTATGTCAATAAAGTCAACTTTTTGTCATATTTTTTACCAATTTTATAGGGCGTAGAATTAATAAAGTCAATTTTTTTTTGAGTTTCACTTATAACTTCAGTACTATTTTTAGTCATTTCATCAATTTATACCAATTTTTTATTAGGTGAACCTCACAATAAATCATCCTTAACAGACGCTTCATGGTGCCTATTAATATTTCCCTTTATATACGATACTATTTTAATTTATGACATCCACTTCAAAATAATTGTTCTTTATCATTAGGCCAATATATCAATTAGTTGTTGGTGTAAGACGGATTCAAAGTCCAAATCTCTTATTTGATAATAAAAGACTTTTTCAGTTAAATTAATTGGAACAACAATACTTGCCAATATTGAATACTCTAGTATAAGATAGGCAAAGAAATCTATTTTGCTAAAGAATTTTCCATTTAGTAAAAAATTATCTCAAAAAGTTTCTTTTTAAAATTTTTATAATTGATTGGGATTGGGACAGTAAGGGAACAAGGTGAGGTTGGGTTGGAATAGGAGTGCCTATCATTTTTTTCAAGGCAAGAAAAAACCTAAATGAGGCATAAATGTGGCAGGTCGAGGTTGGGATGGGTTAGAAATATTTTAGAGTAAATTCTATTCACATCTTCTGAGGTTTGAGCTAAGGCCAACTAAGTCCAAGACTTTTCAAAACTAAACAATTCGGTTCTTAAAGCCAATTGAGTCCTAAAATTAGTTGAGGAAAAATAATTAATTTTTTAGGGATTAAGTTGGATTTAGGGACCAAATTAACCAGTTTTGAAAAGTCTTTAACCTAATTAGCATTAGCTCAAACCTCATATTGTATTAGTAGAATTTACCCAATATTTTATATGTTACAGACACAAACTATTTTACAACATTTTTACAAATTGCTGATATGAAAAATTCTTACTAGTTCTAATATGGATCATTATTAACATTACATTTTTACTTACAATAACTATTTAGAAAATACTACCACCGCTCTCCCTTAGTGCGGTGATCATTCTACAAGTATAAATGCTTGTGGGGTGTGGGGGCAAGGGCCAGGATTTAAGTCTTTAAGAGGAAGTTTCATACACTTAGATTAGACTAGAGTAAAAATTCTATCTTGTATAAAAAAAATATATATTTAGAAAATACTAAGGCCTCGTTTGGAATGAGGGAATGAAATGGAATAGAAATGAATGAAAATAATAATTTTAGAATATTCTTCCTTTTCTTGTTTAGAAGTTTAAGTAGGAAGGAATGGAATAGGTAGGAGAGAACACTCATTTCTCTCTATTCCCTTAAAACCTCAAATTTTTATTCCCTCGAAAATTTGGAGGAATGAGAGGGAATGAAATTAGATTTAATGAATTTTTTACTAAAACTCCCAAAATACCCCTATATATTCAACCATTTATTTTAAAATAGGGGTCTAATTGTAATATTGTCATAAAATAATTTCATTACATTCCCTTCATGTTACTTCTAAACAAGGTTACTTACATTTTATTCATTTTCATTCTTTTATTTTAAAACATCCAATCAAGGTTATTTAATTCCATTTTATTCCATTCTTTTCTATTTTTCTCCCGTACTTAAATACATTCTATTTCTTTCTATTCCCTTATGATCACTCTATTCCATTCTCTTATAAACTCCTGAATGCAACCTAAAGTCATATCATCAGCTTGTAAAAATGTTATAAAATAATATGTGTCTATAACATTACTCTTATTTTATGATTGAGGTTACTTTAACATTAATGAGATATTCCTTAAAAAAACATTAATGAGGTTTTTTATGGTATTAATGAGGTTTTTCTTAACCATTAATGTGGTAGGTTTTCTTTTATATTTATATTTAGTTTTTAATTGTGAACTCTTGCATTTCTTTGAAGCGAAAAGATAATAAATGAAAGCGACCCGTGCAAGCGTGGATGATGCGCACTTGAAATCTTTATCGTTCACATTCAGTGAGTGAGTGACGCGTTGTACCAGATCAGCAAACCTATTAATTGCCTTTTTTAAAAAATTATAGCAGTTATTAATTGCCTATTAAATTCAAACAGATTTTAACACTTTTGGACACACAATCTTGTAGTAAAAGAGCATTCAATTTTTAAATTATCATACAAAATCTTTGTCAACAGCTCTCTCTACCATTTACTTTCACCCCCTACTTATTATAATCTCTCCAATTTTTCAACATTCCTTTTCTCATTCATGTAAATAGAGCTTTTTTTTTTTTTTTTGTAGCAAAAATAACTATCTTTAGGACAAAATTTAATATAGTCACTTTAACTTTTACATCCATTATCAAATTTGTTCTTAAGATTTAATTTTTGTCTATTTAGTCCCTCAATTTGTAAGAATGAGTCAATATGATTCTTCGGACCAAATTTATTACCATTTAACCATTAGTGTTGTTTGAATAATCTTTTTTATTAAAAATATAATTGAAAACATTCATCAAATACCTTATGGTCTGATCAGTATATTTTAAAGTAAAAAAAAAATGTTTTAAGTGGCTTTATATACTAACAAATTTGGATAAAATGATCAGATTAACTCTATTGACAAAGCAATGAACGGAATTGACAAAATTAAATTTAAAAGTATCAATTTGAAATTTGAAGTAAAAAATCATGGGACAAAATTGAATTTTAGCATAATCTTTATTAAACTAATATTAATATAGCTTATTTTAGTCTAGGGTATGTTTGGTAAAGGGATTTTAAACCACACTTTTTTAAAATACAGTTTATTCAATGTCTTTTTTTTTTTTTTTTAGGTACAAACTTTTCAAATAATCTCATTTCCATCAAAGGTCTTGCAATTTAATGTGGTAATGACATTGCCTGCTATTTTAAAAGGAGGGGTCTAGGGTTCATGTCTCCCTCCCCAATGAAAATGTATAAAAATAAATAAAAACCTCAATTCAAACAGTTGAAAAATAATTTGTACCATGAGACATCTATGCTATTATGCATATGTATCCCATCCCATGTGCCCCACGTTTTAGATTAGTTCATTAAATATATTTTTTTGTGGGGATAAATAATTGGATAGATTAACTATATAAAAGGTAAGTTGGAGACAAAAATTTACTGCATTATTAAAAGGAACAATTTTTTTATTTTATTTTATTTTTATAATTCGATAGTTATAATGGGAGAAGAGATTTGTATTTTTTTTCTTCCTATAATAGCCAAGGCATGAACACAACTATATGACTCAAGCTAGAAAGAGATTTGAACTTCTTGTTAAACTAATCTTTGAACTCTAGTGAAACTAAGCTCATGAGTCACTTATCATATGATATGATAATAGTTTGCACCAATACAAATTACCCATGAATTATCATTGCGAGTTATAAGAGTTCTCGTATCACTTCACATGAAATTTTGTCAAACTTGAACTATTCGAATAGTAACGCCTCAACAAATATATTATACCTATAATGATTAGCCTCGTCAAGACCCCAGCTCGTATTACCAACACATGGTGCCAAAGACCCCTTCTTTGATTTAAAAAAAGAAAAAGAAAAACACCACTAATCCCAAATTGACACATTCCGACTCCAAATTCCAAAGTGGAACGAGCAACATACGACCGTTAAAACGCGTTATATTGATAACACACCAACACATGAACTTACGCTATACTTTCGTTTGTGCCGCCTTTGGTCTCTTTTTTGAAACCTCGTCAATACTTTTGTATATATATAAAAAAAAAACCTAACCACCGAACCCTACCTTATATACTTTTCTTTCCAATTTCCAAACCCTAAAAGTTTTGAAGGAAATTTCTATGTTTCAGAGATCAAACAAAAAACCTTTCTTCTTGATCAAAGAAACATGAAGAAAGCAGAGTCAGTAGCAAAGGCAATGGCAGAGGCAAGCTCGTATGGCAATGGAGAAACCTGGGTGAGAGGCCCATTGCTGGGCAAAGGAGCTTTTGGGTCTGTATTTCTTGCCAATTCCAAGAAACCCAAGTCGCGTTTTCACTGTTTCCCTTCAACCATGGCTGTCAAATCCGCCGAGGTTTCACTTTCCGCTTCGCTTCAGAAAGAGAAGGAGGTTCACAACAATGTTCAAGGCTGCCCTTTTGTTATTCACTGCTTTGGGGAGGAGATCACTACTCAAGAAAATGGCGAGAACATGGTTTACAACTTGCTGTTCGAGTACGCTTCTGGAGGAACTTTGTGTGATTTGATCGAGAAATCTGGTGGGTCTGGATTGCCTGAGTCCGATGTTAAGCGCTACGCGAAATCGATACTACAAGGGCTTAATCATGTTCATGATTGTGGCTACGTGCACTGCGATTTGAAGCCTGAGAATGTGTTGCTTGTGAGTGCTGCTACTGGTGAAAGTTTTGTGGCGAAGATAGGGGATTTAGGGTTGGCTAGGAGGTCAGAGCAGAGAAAGAAGGGGAGGTTGGATTACTTGAGGGGCACGGCATTGTATATGGCACCTGAAACTGTGATTGAGAGTGTGCAAGACCCGAAGTCTGATATTTGGGCTTTTGGGTGTGTGGTGTGTGAAATGCTTACTGGGAAATCTCCTTGGGATAGAGAGGAAGAGTTGAATACAGAGGAGCTTTTGGGGGTTATAGGCAATGAGCGCGTATTGCCTAAAATTCCAAGTGGGATTTCGAAGGAGGCAAGGGATTTCTTGAAGGCTTGTCTTGTGAGGAAACCCATGTTCAGGTTCACGGCTGAGATGCTTTTGGATCATCCCTTTCTTGCCGGTGTGGATGAACCTGAACTACCCGCTGTTCCTGGTTCTTCTTGGACTGAGGCTGATTTTGAGCTTGGTGGTTATTCTTTTTCGGACGATGATGATGATGATGATTCGACCTCTTGTTCATTTTCAGGAGACGATGAAGATTTTGGAGTAGAATTTGTTGTGAGCTCAGATGATGAAGATTTTGAAGTAGAATTTTTTGTGACCTCAGATGATGAAGCGGGTGGTGTTGGTCAGAAGAGGAAAAGGGCTGCATTTGATGATGACCATAAATTTAGGACAGTAGCACAGTCTAATTTGAAGTTTCCAACTTCATTCGTACCTGTTGGAGCTTAATTCTATATTGTTACAGATTTTGATAGAGTAGTCGTTGTATGCTATAGATAGTAGGCATTCAATTGTACTTATTCTTAGAAATATAATTGAATACATCTGCATCCATTTTTTGCTAAAACAAGGTTGGAGTTTTGTTTTTTCCTTTACTGTGTATGTTTTGTTTCTCTTTCTATTTCTGGCGTTGTTTGACTCCTGATAGTTAAGAGAATTGTGTATACTTGGATACCCAATCTTGGATAGCAACACTTCCAACAACTGCAAACTGCATGCTGTCTTGTATGATTTAACAAGTAAGATCTCTGCTGTTAGTTGCTGTTTTGGTAAATTAGGAGCTCCCACACATAAAAGGGGGCGGGGGGGAAGGTAACAAGAGTGGCCTACTTTTTGTTTTTTTATCTGAAGTGAGCACGCTTTTTGTCAAGATCATAAATCTAGGAACCTTCAGCCTGAGGAGAATGGTTTCTCCAGCAACCCAGGATTTTGTGGAGGGAAAGCATTTAGCAGCTTCCAATGTTTATCTGAAAACTTCCCAAAAGCAATGTTTTTTTCATCAACTTTCAAAGCATTCCCTGAGGTTTTCTGTTGGGCAGTTCTGGCAACTTCAACCTCTAAAACTGCAGCAATGCTAAAATCATGACTAGAGCCCGGCTGCGCAGGATGTAACTTCTCACACACCACAAAGAAAGATTCTGTGTATGGTAAGTTATTCTAAGAGCCCGCAGGAAGTGGCATTATTATACTAGAGGGTTCAAAGCTGAAGTTGATAAGTGGCATTATTATGCCCCTTACCTGAGAAATACCAGCTGTATACTCCTTTTCAGGAAGAATTTGTGGATCATTCTCTTTCTTATTCAGTGATGCAACAAAAGAGCTTAATGCCTGCAGAACCCTTAAGATTGCGGCTCATCAGAAGGTGATGTACTGAGGAGTGCCTCCACAGCTTCACTACAAGCCTAACTCATCCATGTTAGATGTAGCCAAATCTTGAACAGCTCCTGCTGGCTCAGTAATAAAAAAATTACAATGAGTTGGAGCATTTGCCACCTATTTCTTTATCACCTCCACCACTAGAGCATATGCATTATCTGACAGCCCCCCTCATGCAAGCAATGAGCAAAGAAGTCAAAGTTCTGCTTGTGGCAGGTTAAGCAATAAATTTTGAGTATCTACTTTCGTACGTGCACCAGAAGTGAAATCACTTGATGTTTTGTCTGGCTACATCTTTTTAGTTTACACTTGTTTACTTATCATATCCCACAGATGGAATGGGAATGTAATTGTTCATGAATATTTCTGTTTTTGGAAACAGAAAAGGAAGAAAGCTTTGGGAAGTTGCAGTGGAGTTGAAAAATTGCAGTTAGGATCTTTTTCTAGATGTGACTGAACTGCAGAAGAGGGAATTTAGTATTACCTTAATTAAGTATCATTTACTCTCTTTGACTTTGAAATTGAGACTTAATGTAAAATTTTATATTCACATTTCTTTTTTCAAATTGGTTATTGAACTTTGTATTTTTTATTTTATTAACCTTAAATTTGAATACAGTTCATAATAAATAAGGATTATAAACAACAGAGTAATCTGTTTCTAAACCAAGCATTTGCACCATCAGTCACACTTTACTGGCTCAGCAAACGTTTTAGCAACAACTTCCTTTCAACATTATCTACTGCTTTTCTGGCATTGAACTGTGATAGTATCTATCTTAAAAGGGATAAAAAGCATTTGTAAATCCACTTTAGCTGCAATCTCTTTAGGATCTCTGCTGTGAGTTGCTATTTCAATAAATTAGGAGCTCCCACATCAGTTCCTGAGTGGCTGAGTATGTATTGCATGTTCTGAGTTACAGGATTTTAGTTTCTGTTTGCTTGCTTTCATGTTGAGGATTATGCATATTACATGTGTCCATCAGCTTCACTTGGCAAAAAGAGGTGTGAGTCATGAAGCATGGGTTTGAAGCATTGAGCTCCCTCATATTTGGAGAATGATTTTACGTAAGTGCATTGTTTGAGTCACGATTCTTCATACTTACATTTGAGTATTGTGATAGCTTGATTTGGTCCTGAGTTGTGGGTATTTAATTTCTAGTTCAATGCTTTTCCTGGGTGGATAAATTCAGAGTTTCCCTTGATGTGCCGGTTGAGTTTAGTTCTTGGGGACTTTTGTTTTGGGCTTTTAGGCTATCATTCACCCAATGGTAGAGTTTCCTTAATTATTATTTATGGACATGGCATTTTTATTTCTTTGCTTATTTTCATGTAGGACTTTGAGCTATTATATTTTTTGGCATGCCCTATGGTATAGGTATTCAGCCAAATGCACAATCTGGATTCATCAATTGGATTTTGCACCTTTCTCAAATGAACCATGATAATTTTGTTCCATTGAGTGTTGCAATGCTGCTTACTGTAACTATAACTACGGGCCTCTGTTGCAGTCTAGATTTGGTGTTGTCAGTGAATTCTTGCCAGGATACCTTTTTTGTTGGAGGGCAGATTCATCATTAGCAGAATTTTCTATAAGGATAATGTCATTGAAGCACTATTCAGTTAAAGAAAAAGGTGGAGAAGGCAGTTTTTGAAAAGGGTTCCTTTAATAATTGTATATTACTGGTAGATTTCTGTTAACACATCTAGCCTTCTCATTTCTTTGGTGCTAGTCTCCACTCTCTCCCCCCCACCCCCCCTTTTCTGACTTTTTCTATGGAAGATTGTTACTGGAGCATGAGACCATCTCTTGCATTCATATGATGTGTGGGACACCATTGTTTACTAAGCACCCCAATGAATGGATTCCTTTCCAGGATTTAAATGCTCAATAGTTTTTGTGATGAATAGGTATTTGTGTCATGAGTATGGCTTTTGTATTGGAAATGTACTTCATATATAATTCCTGTGTACTTGATTTACTTCCCTTTGTAGCTCTTTGTTAATGAAATCTTTACCTACTAATTAAAAGTGATTATAATACATTAAAATAATGGGTGCATTCAATTCTGGGGAGATACTGAGATGTTTCCACATGCACTCGCAAGTACATAACACTTCTAATCTTTTCTGTTTTTCCTAGTTCGGTTAAGGGAGCAGTCTTTCTATGTCATAAATTTATGTTTGGTCAAAAAAACTGTCCTATATCTAGTCAACCAAATTTATTTATCCATGAAGATGTGTGGATTTTTAACTTATACCATTGTCCCTAATATATATTTGAAGTTCTCCTCTAATGAAAACTTTCAACACATTATTGGTCTAGGATCATGTGAGAATTTTGAACTTATACAATTGTCCAGTATCTATTCAAGGTTTTCCTCTGATGAAAATTTTTAAACTTTTTGTGAAGTGCATAGAACTGATAGAAGCTTGCCAAAGAAATTTGATTTTGGTTATGGGCATCATTTACGTTTGTTTTTTTATGGTTTATTTCTTTTTCCCTTCATTAGCTGTACCTAGTGAAGTTAAATTTATTCTAAATTTTGCTTGAGCTTCTTTGGTAGACTTAGGTGGAAAGGTTAATTTTTATTGAATACTAACAGTACATGTAATTTGATTTTTCTTTCATGAGAATTTTTAACTTTTAGTGAAGTTCATAAAAGCTAGCTAAAAAATTTATTTATCCAAGATGATGTGTAGATTTTTAACTTATACCATTTTTCTGTGTATGAAAAATTTCAACGTCAATTGTATATTCAAGATGATGTGTGGATTTTGAATTTATTCAATTTGCCCGTATCTATTTGAAGTTTTCCTCTAATTATTATCCTGCAAAACAACATTGATTTATTATTATTTTTTTCTTGTCAATATTGCTTGACTCTGCACTTAGAAGACTTCCAGTTATTATCTATGTACGTATTGATTCATATTACCATCTGCAATATCTCTTGGCCAACCTCACTTGAAAGTTCCAATCATGGTGGTATACAACTTCAAGATTGAACATTTCCTGTTTCCACAGCTTATAAACCTCTGTTATCTTTATGATCACCTATTTCTTTTCCATATTACCCCATTTACAAGTGCTATTTCCTTCAACTGCTAGTTTTAGTTCTTATGACTCTAACATAACATATGAGCGAGCTTTTGCTGTAACCAAGTCATCCAACTCACAGGCAATCAGATCACATTAGAGTATGTTGGTCAAGCCACATATTTCAAACTAATGCAACTGTGGGACAAGTACTCGCAGATTTCACCACCCATTTTTCCTTTGCTATTGACTCACAAAATAGAAGTGCATATGGAGACAGGCTTGCCTTCATCCTTGCACCTGGCAGTTCAAAGATTATATTCCTAAAACAAAAGGTGGCAGTACTATTGGTCTTACTCGCGATGACCAGGCATTAGACTCAAAGGATAATCCTTTTGCTGTAGTGGAGTTTGATAGCTATAGCAACGTGTATTTGGATCCCCCTGGGGAACATGTAGGTATTGATCTCAACTCCTTGAAGTCCGTTGCTAATATTTCATGGTATATTTATATTGCTATTAAGGAAGGGAAAAGAAATGAAGCTTGGATTAGTTACAATTCTAGTTCTCATAATTTGAGTGTTTTCATCAGTGGTTTTAGATACAATGTTCCTATAAGGCAGTTCCTTTCCACAAATGTTGATTTGAGCCATTTCTTACATGAATTGGTTACTTTTGGATTATCAGCCTCAACAGGAAATTCTTCTGCAATACATACCATTTATTCATTGGATTTTAGTTCAAGTTTGGAAATTGACGATAACATAACCATCACAAAAGATCCGGTATCAAGCCCCAATATTCCAGCTCCCAACCAAAGGAAAAACAACGCATTGGGGTTAGCTGTGGAGCTTGGTTCAGGTGGATTTGTTTTGGTTGGTGGGTTGGCATTGGTTTTGTTTGCCTTGTGGAAAAGGAGTAGGAGGAATAAAGAAGAAGATTATGTCCTTGATGACTGCATTGATGAGGAATTTGAAAGGGGTAGAGGACCTAGGAAGTTTTCATACAATGAATTGGTTCACGCAACAAATGATTTTGATGATAAAGAAAAGCTAGGCCAGGGAGGATTTGGTGCAGTTTATAGAGGACTTTTAAGGGACTCAAACACCTTTGTAACTGTTAAGAGGGTGGCAAAAGGGTCTAAACAAGGATTAAAGGAGTATGCTCAGAAGTAAAAATCATTAGTCAATTGAGACATAGGAATTTGGTGAAACTTATTGGTTGGTGCCACAAAAAAAAGAGAACTTCTGCTTGTTTACGATTTCATGCCCAATGGAAGCATAGATTCACATTTTTTTAAAGAACAAAGTGCATTGATTTGGGCAGTGAGGTACAAAATTGCTCAAGGCTTGGCCTCGTCCTTGCTTTACTTGCACGAAGAATGGAAAAAAGCGTTTTGCATAGGGATATAAAATCAAGCAACATTATGCTTGATTCAAATTTAAATGTGAAACTTGGGAATTTTGGGCTGGCTAGGCTTGTGGACAATGTCAAAGGGTCACAAACCACTGATTTGGCAGGCACAATGGGTTATATGGCTCTAGAATATTTCACAACTAGTAAGGTTACCAAGGAATCAGATGTCTATATAGTTTTGGAATTGTTGCACTGGAGATAGCTTGTGGCAGAAAAGGAATCAACCCCATGGCCATAGAAGAGCAGGTAGTCACGTTGGAGTGGGTTTGGGAGCTCTATGGAAAAGGACAGGTACTTGAAGCTGCTGACCAAAGGCTAGGTGGAAATTTTGATGAGCAACGAATGGAGTGCTTGATTATTGTTGGCCTTTGGTGTGCTCATCCTGATTACAACCTCAGACCTTCAATAAGGCAAGTAGTTCATCATGTGCTCAATTTTGAAGCTCCATTGCCTATTCTCCCATCAGAAATGTCTGTGCCAACATATGTTGCTCCAGCAGTGAATAGACTATTTTTGCTTACAGCATTTAGTGATACTATTGATTCTTGGGGAGGACAAAACTAATCTTTAAGCTATAGTTACAACGCCGATTCCTCACAATTACCTCTTCCTTTGTTGTTTCTCTATTTGCATTGCTATTGCTGTTAGAAATTAGACTTGTTTTAATAAATTTTCATTAATAAATACAGGTTTTTTTATAATATTTTTTATTGAATGTGTGAAGAGTACATGTGGCGAGTATAATAAAGTTATGCAATAAATATACTGGAAGTTAATGTGACATGATCTACTAAATATAACTATTATCCATCAATTTATAACCAAAGGTAAAAGAAGAGAAAAAGAAAAAAAAAAGTTCTTATCTTTCCAGTTGCATGGTATAGAATATAAATTCCTATGAATCAGTGTATTTGTAACCAATAGTGAAAAACAATCTCTAGGATTTTTGGTTGGCAATTTCCATAACAATGTAATCTTTAAATGAGTCTATATTGAGTTCATTCAAGATCATGATCATTTGTACAAGTAGTAGCTTAAGAGAAGCAGCTTATACAGATTTCAATTGCCCTTCAATCGCCCTTTGATTGATCAAACATTATGTCAACAATGTGAGATGTTAAAAGTGTGGGATGGAAATGATGAGTTATGTGAGGCTCTTTCTTTGATAATGCGGTGGCTGGATCAGCTTTTGGTTGAGTTTTTCATTCTGATGAGTAACACATCTTCTCATTAATATGCTAAACAAGAAAGACATCATGGTCCAAGGCTTCAAATTTGCAAGCAAAGGGATGAAAAGTTGGAGTTATGGACTTATGGGAGGGTACATAGTGTAGTATATAGGATCCTCGCTATACTGGAAGGAAAGAAGGGAACTATGGAGGAGACAGATTTTAATGGCAAATATGAGAAGGAAATCCTTTATAGAGAAAGCAGATTTATCGCTTATTTAAACTACCATATGTCTGCCCAATCTGGAGATGAATGTGATGGGATTATTAAGTTTACATGAAGACATTTTTAAACAATCTGAGAAGGTATTAAATAAAATGCAATTGAAGATCTCTGTAATCACAAATTCTCAAAAAAAGGGAACAACAATGGTTAAGAAAGACAGAATTGACAGTGATCACAAATTCTCAAAAAAAGGGACCTGAGGATGAACAAATGGCTCATGCAAGAAAACAACACAGAAAATGATAATCAAATCAAGCTTCTAAAGACTGGTATCAAAGTAGCAAGGGATTTGAGGTAAGTAGTTCAAGAAAGAAGGAGATAATGTGGAGACAAGACTCATTGAATTGTTGGTTAAAACTGAAGGACTTCAGCAAGTGATATGTGAAAATTGGTGCATGAAGATGAAAGAATGGAAGAGGTGAGAGAAGAATTCAAGGAAGAACAAGATAATGTGAATAATAACTTTAGTGAAACTAAGATGGAGATTTCTTATAATAGTGTTGAATGGTTCAGGAGATAAACTGATGAAGCAGAGTGGGGCTTGAGTAAGGTCATGATCAAGATGTATTAATTTATGCACAGTACAGAACATGAAAGGAATATATAAGGCGTTTAACGGTAGGATATAAAGCATGGAAGAATGATCAAGATGATGTGAAGAAAGGTTAGAATATGATGCCTCTCACATCTGATTGACTGGATGATGATGATTTTGACGTTCTCATCAACAATATTGAGGAATTGAAAGAAGATTCTTCTGTGCAGGAACAAGATATAATATATTGCTAGGCAAAGGAAAGAGAAACTTGAGGCTTTAACTCGGAGGCTGAAGGGATTCAACACTGATCAACATGATGTCAACAGGTGTTTGTGTGAGATACAGATACTAAAAGTGTGGGACGGAAATGATGAGTTTTGTGAGGCTCTTTCTTTGATAATGCAATGGCTGCAGGATCAGCATTTGATTGAGTTTTTTATTCTGGTAAGTAACCGATCTTCTCATTAATATGCTAAACAAGAAAGACATCATGGTCCAAGAAATTAGCACACAAAGGTCTGTACATAGGGTAGTCTATTGGATCCTTGTTGGCTGGAAGGAGAGATTGGAACTATGGAGGAGACAGATTTTAATGACAGATATGAGAAGGGAATCCTTTATAGAGTAAGCCACATTTATTGCTTATTTAAAGTACTACATGTCTCAGATGTCTGCCCAATCTGGAGATGAATGTGATGGGATTATTAAGTTTATGTGAAGACATTTTTAAACAATCTGACAAGGTATTGAATTACATACAATTGAAGATCTGTAGACATAGGGTGTCAAAGATTAATAAACGTCTGAATGATTATGAGGAAACTAAAAAAATGGGATCATGAAAAATAGGATTAGAACAGTCAGGGAAAGATTACATAGAACCAGAAATAACAATTTATAATGCAATAAAGGAGGAGGATACGGAGACAGAAAAAATAAAGACTGAACTGGTTAGAGTTCCATGTTTAGTGGTGACCCTTCTGTACTTATAATTGCATCAACTTTAAGAAATTTGTTTAGCTTTCCTTAATGATCCACCCATCTTTGGGCAAAGATATTGAGAAGAATTGCCATCATAAAAATGAGAGAAAAAGAATTCACTGGACTTGATAATGGTAGACACTAAAATTTTTTTTGTAAATTGTGGTGATAGTTACACCCGTATGAACATAAAGCTGAAATCATGTTTTCAAAACATGATTTTATTATAGGTTGTGTAGTGAAGTGTGTAACAAGCTGTGTACATCAATAATTAGCCTCTTGTAAAATTCTTTGAGTGCTTATTTTGTGCCCTCTAATTCCTCTTCTGGTCAAACCATGCGCTACCCACTGACATCTCATTTCTTTGGTACTCCGACTTCAACTTTCTTTTGTGCAAAATGTATTTTTTTCTATGGAAGATCATTATTTTTGGAGTTCATAGAGAGAGAGAATACATATGGAATAGGAGTTGAGAGAAAGAGAGAGAAGAAGAAAAAGAGTAGCTAAGGGGAGCAAAATTATTGTGGTTGTAAAACCAAAGAGTATAACTATCATCATCGTCAAGGAGAACTCATAACCATAATATTTATCTTGGTACCATTTTTACAGGAAAAAATGAAATTTGGAATTACTTTTATTGAATAGGTTGAATGAGTTACAAATTTGAATTCTTAGTGATTTTTATCTTTTTTGTTTTATAATAGTCTTTTTTTGTTGAATAATTTGTTCACTTCTTGTTGTTGGGTATTGTCTTGTTTTTGTTTGGTTAATATTTGTTGTTATTTGGACTAGTATTTATTGTTGTTATTTAAGTTTTTCAAGGAAAAAAAAAAGATTAAGGATTATGTTTGGGGGGCATAATTTTGGATTAATGCTATATCCATAACATTTTTATAATAAATCTTATGCAAAAAGCTGTTATTGGTAGGTCAAAAAATAGGCGAAACTACGGTCTCCCAAGTTTACCCTCTATGCGCACTTGTTTCCCCAAGTTTGAAGTAAGTACAATTAGTCCCCCAAGTCTTAAACTGAGTTGTACTAGTCATTTTACTAACTATCATTAGTAGTATTACTTACGTGGCTAACGGAACAATAACTTTGCATGTTTTTAATGACGTGACATGTTTTTCATTAAAAAATTACAGAATATATTTTCACAAACAATATTTACAATCAGGTACCAAATTAAAAAAAGTATTTTCTACTAAATGTATAAAGCCCTAGCCACCACCATCGGTGGAAACCCAAGCCCTAGCTACCCATGGCTCCTTATTTCTTCAAGTTTGATATGCTTGGTGTTCGTGTGCCAACAATTATCGTCTCCCCTTTCTAGATCAAGAAAGGGACTGGTAAGGGTTTGTTTGGAATTCGCTTATTTTACAGAAACTAAAAATTTTTTGTTGAAAGTATTATAGATAAAAGTAAAATTTAGCTGAAATAGTAAAGTGAGACCCATGAATAGTACCAAAAAGTGTAGTAAGATCCATAAATAGTAGCAAAAATAAGTTAAATAGTAAAATAAACTACCTTTTTAATCTGGAGCCAAACGCACACTAAGTTTTAGCTTGGTTTGTGAATCAATATAGTCTTTCTATATAGATTTGTTGTTCTTTGTGATGCATGACCTTTGTTTATTTAAAAAAGAAAGTCTTTTTATTAGTATCTTTGTGATTAAAATATAGCTTAAAAGGTGGTGGAGTCCTCCTTTCTCATCGGTACCAATTCGATTACAGAAAGTTAACATTTTCTTTGCTGGTGGGCGGAATAGATTAAAAGCTTTGAGAATTGAATTCTGGATTTGCTTCTTGCTGAACTTTGTTTTGTCAGGATTTGGAGCCGACGACAGCTAGGGCTTGGAATCCTGTTTCTCGAACCCTTTTAGAATTGAATTTTGTTTTTTTATTTTGTAATTTTTTAATAAAAAAATGTTAAATTATTGTTTCGTTAGTCACGTAAGTAACATTGCTAACAGCAGTTAGTGAAAGAACTAATACAACTCAATTTTAAAACTTAAAAGACCAATTGTGCTCGCTTCATACTTGAGAGACTAATTACGCACACATAGTAAACTAGAGGGACTAATATTGTAGTTTCACCAAAAATATAATATCAGTATCTAAATTTTTGTAATTTTCAAATCAGAGTATTGCACATTTTTATTAGGGTGGTCATTGTAAATTAATTTAGCATATAATATTTTTTTTAGCAAGTCAATGTATACATTTCTCGGCAAGTAAATATGTACATTTTTTGGCCTTGCATGTGGAGCCGCCACTTCATAAAAGATAAAACATGGGTCGTTGGCTGCCCTTTGTTGAAGAGAATCTAATTCAAAGTCCTGTGTTCCTCTTCATTCTCTCTCCTATCAAGAAATATTATATTCGTTTTTTTAAAAAAATACTGACTTTTTTCTAAGAAGACTTCCAGTTATTATAAGTTTATTGATTCATATTAAGATCTGCACTGCAAAAATTTCTTGGCTAATCTCATTTGAAAGCTCCAATCATGGTAATGTACAATTTCAAGATCGAACATTTCCTTTTTCCACAGCTTTCTACCCAGTGGCGGAGCCAGAATTTCAACTCAGGGGGCAAGATTAAATGACACTTCGATACTCATTATTATGATCATGTTTCTTCGTAAGCTCAATTAACTACATGTGTGTGTATGTATTTCATATCATTAAAATAAAGAAAACAAAAATAATCAAATTATAGTAAATAAAAAAAAAAATCTAAATACATAATGTTGAAATTAAAATAAATTGAGAAAATAAATTAATGTAGGATTGTTAGGAATATAATAATATACCTATAAAGTTGTATTAATGTTTAAGTGCCTTACATTCTTTTAAAAAAAAATTGTAGAATTAAGCATATGTTTCTTTATTTGTTTAAGTAGTTAAAATTAAGATTTATAGAAAGAGTATGAAACTGTGAAAAAATTAGAAGAAAATATAAGTCATGTCAAGGATACAATAAAAATTCACAGCAATTTCACAACATTCCTCAACGTAGCACATCATCTCATACATGTGAGTCATTAGAAAAAAAATTAAATCATATATTGTGATTTACATCTTGAATGGAAAGAACACAAAGCAGATTTTTTTAATGCTCTATACACAAAAAGAAGGTGATTTCAATTTTTTCATCATTGACTTTTTTTATGTCTAAAAAATACCAGTTTGTAATTTGTAGTTTGTATTATATACTGTGACCTTATGAGAAGCAAAAAAATTCTATAATAGTGAATTTAACTATTTAAATGACCCATTAGGAAAAGACGAAAACTAGTATAGTGATTGTTTTTTTCTCTTATAGTAACATACTTTCTGATATATGTAAGAGCAATTTAGACTTTCTAGCATCAAACTCTATTATTATTCTGTTATATAAGCTTCTCAAAAAAAAAAAAAAAAATTACTACTATATACAAATTCTGGGGCAGGTCAGGGGCAGCTCGCCCCCCCCCCCCCCCTGGCTCCGCCCCTGTTTCTACCCTCTGTTATCTCATCTGATCACCTATTTCTTTTCAATATTAAACCCAATGACATTTACGAGTGCAATATCCTTCAACTTCACTAGTTTTAGTTCTTCTGACTCTAACATAACATATGAGAGCGATTTCGTTGAAAACCAAGCCATCCAACTCACAAGCAACAGGCTCACGTTCGAGTTGGTGGGTCGAGCCACGTATTTCAAACCAACGCAACTGTGGGACAAGGACTCTGGGAACCTCACAGATTTCACCACCCATTTTTTCTTTGCCATTGACTCGCAGAATAGAAGTGTATATGGAGATGGGATTGCCTTCTTCCTTGCACCTGTGGGTTCAAAGATTCCTAAAACAAAAGGTGGCAGTACTATTGGTCTTACTCGCGGTGACCAGGCATTAGACTCAAAGGATAATCCTTTTGTCGCAGTGGAGTTTGATATCTATAGCAACGCATATTTGGATCCCCCTGGGGAACATGTAGGTATTGATCTCAACTCCTTGAAATCTGTTGCTAATATTTCATGGTATACTAATATTGCTATTAAGGGAAAAGAAATGAAGCTTGGATCAGTTACAATTCTAGTTCTCATAATTTGAGTGTTTTCTTCACTGGTTTTAGAAACGATGTTCCTATAAGGCAGTTCCTTTCCACAAATGTTGATTTGAGCCATTTCTTACCTGAATTGGTTACTTTTGGATTCTCAGCCTCAACAGGAAATTCTTCTGCAATACATACCATTTATTCATGGGATTTTAGTTCAAGTTTGGAAATCGATGATAACATAACCATCACAAAAGATCCGGTATCAAGCCCCAATATTCCAGCCCCAAACCAAAGGAAACAACGCATTGGGGTTAGCCGTGGGGCTTGGTTCAGGTGGATTTGTTTTGGTTGGTGGGTTGGCATTGGTTCTATTTGCCTTGTGGAAAAAGAGTAGGAGGAATGAAGAAGAAGATTATGTCCTTGATGACTGCATTGATGAAGAATTTTTGAAAGGGCCAGAGGACCTAGGAAGTTTTCATACAATGAATTGGTTTCAACAAATGATTTTGATGATAATGAAAAGCTACGCCAAGGAGGATTTGGTGCGGTTATAGAGGACTTTTAAGGGACTCAAACACCTTTGTAGCTGTTAAGAGGGTGGCAAAAGGGTCAAAACAAGGATTAAAAGAGTATAAATCAGAAGTAGAAATCATCGGTCAATTGAGACATAAGAATTTGGTGAAACTTATGGTTCGTTTGGATAGAACTTATTGCTGAAAATTGAAAATTGAAAACATAGTAGCAAAATAATTTATAAATGTGTAAATAGTACCGTAAGACCTATTTTTAATGAAAAATTGCTAAAAGTGATATTTGTGGGTTCTGTAAACAATACACGGATGCATTGTTCACACAAAAAAGTCAAAAGTTACGGCTACTTTTCATGAACAGTAGCCGTAACTGACAAAGTTGTCGTGCCAAAAAAATAAAGAAAAAAGAAAGAAAGAAGGAAATATGAAAACGTGAAACGCAACCAAATTTAATCCGTATCCAAACGGATACTTATTGGTTGGTGCCACGAAAAAACAGAACTTCTGCTTGTTTATGATTTCATGCCCAATGGAAGCTTAGATTCACATATTTTTAAAGAAGAAAGTGCATTGATGTGGGCAGTGAGGTACAAAATTGCTCTAAGGCTTGGCCTCGTCCTTGCTTTACTTGCATGAAGAATGGGAACAATGCGTTTTGTGTAGGGATATAAAATCAAGCAACATTATACTTGATTCAAATTTTAATGCTAAACTTGGAGACTTTGGGCTAGCTAGGCTTGTGGACCATGTCAAAGGGTCACAAACCACTATTTTGGCAAGCACTAGGGGTTATATGGCTCCAGAATATTTCACAACTAGTAAGGCTATCAAGGAATCATATGTCTATAGTTTTGGAATTGTTGCACTGGAGATAGCTTTTGGCAGAAAAGCAATCAACCACATGGCCATAGAAGAGCAGGTAGTCATGGTGGAGTGGGTTCAGGAGCTCTATAGAAAAGGACAGGTACTTGAAGTAGTTGACCAAAGGCTAGGTGGAAATTTTGACGAGCAACAAATGGAGTGCTTGATTATTGTTGGCCTTCGGTGTGCTCATCCTGATTACAACCTCAGACCTTCAATAAGGCAAGTAGTTCATCATTTACTCAATTTTGAAGCTCCAGTGCCTATTCTCCCATCAGAAATGTCTGTTCCAACAGATGTTGCTCCAGGATTGATTCTTGGAGAGGACAAAACTGATCTTTAAGCTATAGTTACAACAACAATTCCTCACAAATTAGCTCTTCCTTTGTTGTTTCTCCATTTGCATTGCTATTGCTGTTAGAAATTAGACTTGTTTTAATAAATTTTCATTAATAAATAGAGGTTTTTTTTTTCTTTCTATTGAATGTGTGTGGAGTAAGGGAGTATAATAAAGTTATGCAATAAATATATTGGAAGTTAATGTGACATGATCTATATATAACTATTATCCATCAATTTATAACCAAAGGTAAAAGAAGAGAAAAAGAAAAAAAAAAGTTCTTATCTTTCCAGTTGCATGGTATAGAATATATATTCCTATGAATCCATGTATTTGTAACCAATAGTGAAAAACAATCATTAGGATTTTTGGTTGGCAATTTACATAACAATGTAATCGTTAAATGAGTCTATATTGAGTTCATTCAAGATCATGATCATTTGTACAAGAAGTATCTTAAGAGAAGCAGGTTATACAGATTTCGACTGCCCTTCAATCGCCTTTTGATTGATCAAACATGATGTCAACAGGAGCTTGTGTGAGATGTTAAAAGCTGGGTTGCACCGACACGCCATTTTTGGCATCGTGTCAGTGTCCGACACATATCGGACATCGGAACCGGTACGATTCGCTGGACTCCAGTGTCCAAGCAGTGTCTTTTTTTTCTTTTTTCTTTTTCTGCTTCTTCGACATGGCTCCGATGCGGCACCGACACGTCCGACACGCTAGGAGTGGAAAAAAAAAAAAAAAAAAGAGAGAAGAAAATCATAGATTGGCGATTGGCGCTGCCGCTGCGGTGCCCTGTCCATCGCCGCTGCCGTGCCCTCTGCCTGCTGCCGCTCCGCTGCTGTTGCCCTCTGTCCATTGTCGGAGCTAGATCGGGCCGATCAGCGAGCTCCATTGATGTCGCCGATGTGCCCTGTCCCTTCCGATCTCTCTCTCTCTCTCTCGGCATGGACGACAGGTCCGATCTCTTTTCTTTAAGCTTCTCTTTGTGTGTTTTTTTTTTCTTTCTTTTAGATATTTGGCCATTTGGAAATGGGTGAGTGGGTTACTTATAAACACTCACTTGTCATAAGGACAACGTCCCCTTTTTTTTTTTTAATCCCACTCTCACTATCACTGTGTGAGAGTGGGATATAATATAACCTTTACGTTGTTACTATCATTATGTGCCAAATATAATGTTGTTAATTGTTACTGCCATATAATATAATATTGTTATTGCTATAGTTTTATTAATTTATTAAAGTTAAACTTAAATATTGTAGATGATTTTATTAAAATGAATATCGAAAGTATAAATTGAAAATGAATATTGTAGCTTTTGAATGTACCCTATTTAAACTTTTGGTTTGTACTCTAAACATTTTATGTGTATTATTGTACTATTTTGAGTGTTAGTTTACTTATTTGTAGTTCTTACATAATTTAAATTCTAGACATAAACTTATTTTATGTCTAAAAATATTTAAAAATATGCCTAAATATAAAATTTAATTAATTATTTAATTGCCATGTCCACGCTGTGTCGTGTCCTTGTTTTTCAAAAATTGCCGTATCACCGTATCAGTGTCCGTGTCGTGTCCGTGTCCATGCATCATAGGTTAAAAGTGTGGGATGGAATTGATGAGTTATGTGAGGCTCTTTCGTTGATAATGCAGTGGCTGGATCAGCTTTTGGTTTAGTTTTTCATACTGGTGAGTAACAGATCTTCTCATTAATATGCTAAACAAGAAATACATCATGGTCCAAGGCTTCAAATTTGCACGCAAAGGGATGAAAAGTTGGAGTTATGGACTAATGAGAGGGTACATAGGGTAGTCCATAGGATCCTTTCTGTACTGGAAGGAAAGAAGGGAACTATATATGAAGGAGACAGATTTTAATGGCAGATATGAGAAGGAAATCCTTTATAAAGAAAGTCAGATTTATTGCTTATTTAAAGTACTACATGTCTGCCCAATCTGGAGATGAATGTGATGGGATTATTAAGTTTATGTGAAGACATTTTTAAACAATCTGAGAAGGTATTGAATAACATGCAATTGAAGATCTCTGGAAATATAGGGTGTCAAAGATGAATAATCGTCCAAATGATTATGAGAAAACTATGAAAATGAGTTTGTGGAAAATAGGATTAGAACAGTCAGGGAAAGATTACATATAACCAAAAAAATAAAGACAGAACTGGTTAGAGTTCCATGTTTAGTGGTGGGTCTGGTGACTCTTTTGTACACATAATTGCATCAACTTTTGAGTAATTTGTTTAGCTTTCCCTAATGATCCACCCATATTTGGCAAAGAGAAGAATTGCCATCATAAAAATGAGAGAAAAAGAACTTCATTGTACTTGATAATTGTAGATACAAAACAAATATTTGTAAATAATGGTGATAGTTACATCCTTTGTATACAAAACATAAAGCTAATATTGTGTTTTCAAAACATGATTTTATTATAGATCGTGTGTTGCATCGACTATTAGCCTTTTGAAAAAAATAAAAGTTGTTCCCCACTACTTAGTGTATGTTTGGATGGGGTTGAAACCCAGGCCCAAATTTGTTTGTTTTTTTTTTTTTGGCTGGACATGCTACTCTCACTGTTCATTGGCCATGAACAGTGATTTTAGGCCCATGAACAGTGATTTTTCAAGTGAACAATTTTTTTACACATTAAAAAATTATTTTGCTACAATACTTTTCAGTTTTCAGTTTCAGTTTTCAGTTTTCAGTTTTCAGCTGTATCCAAACGGACCTTTAGCATGAGCTTAAAAGGTTGAAGCTTATCACTACACAAAATAGGCTTAGAAGCCCAACCTTGTCCACTACTCAAAAGCCCAAATATCTACTATCTTACAAGTTGGGCTTGAAATGCCCAGATATTCTTCACCTAAAGTCCACAACACTCATCAACAAAGTTCAAGGCCCACTTCACAACTTTACTTCAAAATAAAAGCTTTATTTACACAAAATGAGTCATGGAGGGGAAATTTTTTTTCATTCAAGGCCGCTAGTTTTATGAGGCACATGCTCAAGTGTGAGAAACTCAACCGAAGATGTTATTTGGATAAAATTTAGTTACAAAATTGATTATAACTTTAGTCTATAACCTTACTCAATAAAATAAACATTATTACATATTTTGAAAATCTAATTGTTAAATTGCATTTTCTTTATACTTTTAATACATATGTCAAATTTTGTATCAATTGAATATTATATACTATATGATCTATAAGCTTAAATTTTATGTATAATTTTAAACTACAAAAATTAGCAATTTAAACAATTTATTGACGGTATAGCTATTGATCTTTAATTTTCTAAAAATTTTGCAAGTATGAAGAATATAAGAAGAAGATGTAATCCAATGGTGGAATTATCAAAATTCACTTCCAATAAGAAGATATTAAATAAGGATGTAGCATTAGGGTACAACCAATTTTGTAGCTAAACTTTGTTTATATTATATATATATATATATATATATATATATTTTTTTTTTTTTTTCTTTTCATGAACCTTAATGTTATATTCTACTCTTTAACGGGTAAAGAGAATGAATCAATCTAAAGGTGTGTATTCAACTATCAATATCATTCCTATGATCTAGTGACTTACATAGAGTCACTAGTAAATTAGTTTACAATAGAAAAATTAAGAAAACCTCAAGAAATACATTTTATTTGATGAATAATTTGAAATTTATTATATGTTGAAAGAAACAAAAGTTAGAAGGCTAATAATAGACATCCTCCAAATAGAACACCTTGCATTGCTCAATCATTTTCAAATGCACATCATACATTTATAGATATTGCATTGGTATTGCATATTAGTCCTATTTATAGCTTAGCCAATCTAATGAGCTATAGAGAGAGAAGGATTGCGGCCATTGAAGACTTTGTAGTTGTAGACATTAATTCAATTTCACTGCTTATCCTTTTTGGCCCAAGGTATAAAACAACCCTTTATATAAAACCACCGATCGAAGAGAGTAACATATTAGTATTACTACTAGAAAACCAAAAGACTGTGAGAGAAGATTGCGTTTCAATCCAACCAACAAGTCTGGTAGTAGTAGTTGTATGGCCGTATAGGCACTCTCACAATAATCCAAACCTGAATACACCTAAATAGCTCTTTCAAAAATCAATACTTTATCTAATATGTAAAAGCAAAAACAAAGAGAACAAAGAAGTTACATTGTTTCAGGAAATGTTAAGACATCGTTTATTCATTTAACTTAATTCATTTCAAAAAACCATTTAAAAAAAAAAAAAAACACAACTGTTTAAAAAATATCAAGAGACAATTGAGAGAGAGAGAGAGAGAGAGAGAGAGAGAGAGATATTTTATAAAAGTAAAGACCTCATGTGAGAGAGTATGAGGTTTTGTAATGTAACGCATGTCTTATTCTCTTTATGTAGGCTTATACCTTAATAAAGTTTGCATTAATATCAAAATATTGGCTCATTGAATTAACCAATAGAAGAAATACATATTTTAATTACCTATAGTTATGCATTAAATATTTATATTGAAGGAATTTATATGATTATTTTTATAATTTTATATAAGAATTTTTTTTAAAGAAATATAGAAGAAACTATTTTTTGCTTAGAATAATAATAACAATAATAATCACATAAAAGCAGAGATCTCATGTTGCTATGTGGGAGAGCATGAGGTTTTTCCATGTAACTTATGCCTTGAGATTCTTTTTTATTTATTTTTGAGAAGAAGATTCTATTGATTTGGACTTTCACCTCGACAAAGTTTGCATTTATATCAGAGTATTGGTTTATTGAATTAACCATTAGAGTAAATGCATATATTACTTATCTATAGTTGTGCATTAATTATTTACATTAAAGAAATTTATATGAATATTTTATAAATTATATATAAGAAACTATTTTTATTAGGAATAATAATAATAATAATAATAATAATAATAATAATAATAATAAATTTAGAATATGATAGTCTTCCTCATGTTTAATTTCTTTGACAACAAATGACACAAAAAAAACTACCACGATTTAATAGTTGTGAATTCACTAACTTTAATCTTAAACAATTATATTTCATTATTCTTTTCACTGATTTCATATATATATATAACCAACATTATAGTAATTATTCATTGTAATTAAAAAGATTACTAAAAGGATAAATTTATTTATTTTGTTATATTAATTAATTTAAGTGGTACATTAATTATTTAAGTATAATGAAATTTTGATGTCATTTTTCTAAGATTTTTATAAGAAAAAATTGATTTTTAATATGGTATTCTTACTCAAATTTAGTTGCTCTTGTAACATTTGAAACAAAGTCCAAATAAATAAATTTGATAACATACCATCAAGAATAAAAAAAGAAAAAGAAAAAAAAGAAGAAGAATATTTGCATTTTTATTTTACCCATGATATTTACATTCTTGATAGGCATGAAACATGCCTATCCATATTAGTCACTATGTCATGCAATTTTCAAACATTTATAATCTTTCTATTTTGTCTATAAATAGAACACTAAATATTATAATTTTTTACAATGAAAAATATTGAAATATTGGAGAAAAAAAATTATTAAAATATTGGAGGAAACTAATAACAAGTTACTGATAGTATAAAAATGTGTCATCATCTCCACCTAACATTCTTCATGCCTAGCCTCAAGATCTCCAATACTATTGGTGTGTGGGTGTAGGAGTTGGACCAAGTGATGATATCGCAGAATTATCTTGCTGATGGACTGAGAAAGATTGTTTGGGATAATAATATGGCTTGTATATAATTGCAAACGAGTAAGAGAGAATCATAAATATAAATAAGCAAGCAATTATTCTTTTAAGAGAACAATAATTTGAATCTTTTGCTTTCATGGTTGAGTTCAAAGGTTTTGATTCTTGGAACAAGGAAGGAGAGGAGGAAAAAAAATAGGCTATATAGAAAACTTCTGGTTACAAGGAGATTCTAGTTTATCTATGAAACAAATGCGTAGAATTATATATGTCTAAACCAATATCAATGTATCATATTAGTGACTCTCTAAATTTACTCAAATTTTAAAAACCTTATTTAGGTTTAAATATTGTCATATACTATTAGAGCTAACGTTTTTTTCGTTGAATCTGTTTCATTCATTTTACCACCACCCAATCTGGGGTTTTGGGTTTTATGTATTTTTATAACTCCTAAATCGGATACCGTCATTGTTTTGTTGAATGTCTGCTAGCTAAAAATGATTTGAGATTTGATATAGCTAATTGGTAGAACAATGTGTTCTTAAACTCCTCTGAAGTACTAATAAGTTTCTGCAATAGTTGGAGCTCGGATTTCCCTTTTAAGATTGCTGCATAATTCAGTCAATCAGTTTTTAAAAATACCATTTTTTTATTTATTTATCATACAACAACTCTGATATGAAACTTTCTTCATCATTGCATGCTTTTGAGAACATTAATCAATATGGTATGTTCTTTGTTTCAATTTCATATATGATGATCTGCAAGATCTTATTGTGAATATAAAAATGGGTAAAAAATATACTTCAGTCCTCAGGTTTTGTTACCATAACCTTTAAGTCTCTTATACTTGATCGATTGTTGTTTTGGAAATGCTACAGCTTGCTAATATGCACATTATAATCTTCTGTCTCTGATGTATAACAAGCATTACTGCACTGTAATTGGCTAGATTACTTCTTGTCAGATGTGCCTCCTCTTATGCGTTTCTCTATTGTAATATTTAGCAGTTAATAACTTATAGTCCATCAATTTTGGAAAAGAAATCCTTTTTTTTTTGGTATGGTCGTAGTTTTGCAGCTTTTTTTATTTTTTTTATTTATTTTTAATATAGATATTATAAAATAAAACTTCTTTCAGATCTTGCAAGTATTGCTTTAAATTTTATTTCCTTACAATTATGTTGGAGTTACTACTGCTTCTGCTAACAGAGATATCCTTGTCTGGACTTGAGAATGTATTCAGTGGGTTTTCTTTGTAGTTTTCAAAGCCATTTTCACTTGGAGATATGAAAAATATATATATTTATTAATCTTCTATTCTTCTTCAGTGCACATAGAACTCATTTATTCAAATTCTTTCATATGCCAATACTGCTCTCTCAAGCACACCATTTCCATAATTTTATTAAGAAAACCTGCCCCAACTCCAATCAAACTTTCTTAATTTGCAGAACTGAATGGAACAAAGGACTTAATTCTAGTTTATGTGCCAACATATGTTGCTCCAGTAATAAATAGATTATTTTCGCTCACATCGTTCAATGATACTATTGATTCTTGGGGAGGACAAAACTAACCTTTAAGCTATAGTTACAACACCAATTCCTCACAAATTACCTCATCCATTGTTGTTTCTCCATTTGCATTGCTATTGCTGTTAGAAATTAGACTTGTTTTAATAAATTTTCATTAATAAATAGAGGTTTTTATTTTTAATTTTTTTTTATTGAGTGTGTGTGGAGTAAATGTGGGGAGTATTATAAAGTTATGCAATAAATATACTGGAAGTTAATGTGACATGATCTAGTATATATAACTATATCCATCAATTTATAACCAAATTAAAGTAAAAGAACAGAAAAACTAAAAAAAAAAAAAAAAGTTCTTATCTTTCCAGTTGCATTATATAGAATATATATTCCTACGAATCCATGTATTTGTAAGTTTGTAACCAATTGTGAAAAACAATCATTAGGATTTTTGGTTGGCAATTTCCATAACAATGTAATCGTTAAAGAAATATTGAGTTCATTCAAGATCATGATCATTTGAACAAGAAATATCTTAAGAGAAGCAGGTTATACAGATTTTAATTGCCCTTAAATTGCCCTTTGATTGATCAAACATGATGTCAACAGGAGTTTGTGCGAGATACTGAAAGTATGGGATGGAAATGATGAGTTATGTGAGGCTCTTTCTTTGATAATGCAGTGGCTGGATCAGCTTTTGGTTGAGTTTTGCATTCTGGCGAGTAATAGATCTTCTTATTAATATGCTAAACAAAAAAGCTGAAGATGGAGTTATGGGAGGATACATAGGGTAGTCTATTTTCTCTCATTTTTATGATGGCAACTCCTCTCTCAAAACAACGGGGAAATTACACTTTCCCACCCTAAACTATATCCTAGATTACACTTTGTACCATAAACTATTCGATTGCATGCTTTGCATCCTAAACTATGACATTTGTTACACTTTACACCCTAAAGTTAGTTTTACTGTTAAGTTAGATGGAAATTTATAACACATGACTTGCATGTGATTTTTACTTAAGTGGCACATAGTTTAAAGGCGAAAACACCCTCTTTCCAATCAATTAAAAACAAAAGCTCTCTCTCATGTGCTAGCATCTTCTCCTCCCCAAATCAATATCTGTCTAAATTCCCAACAGCTCTCATGCGTCAACTCCTCTCCTTTCTCTCATCATTCAGTTGCTCCACTAAGTAAAATAATACTAAGCTGCAAAAAAATGGAAATCTACATCAAGTTTTAAAAAATAATAATAATAAAAAAAAAAAGAGAAAACTATTTAAAACATGAAGTCCAGATACAGTTTGGGGAATAATATAAGGTAGACAAGACTAATATGAGCTTTTAAAAATGTATGTAAAGATTGAATCCATTCAAATTTTTATTTTAATATTGATTATTATAGATTTTTACTGTGTTATATGTATGCTTTGACCCATCACTAAAGAAAGCCATACATATATCTCATATGGTAGGCCCAGACTTTTTTTTTTTTTTCTTCAGATGTTGGTTGTATGTGTTTGCATTAATTATCTCTCAGATTTTATTATAATTATCTGTATTCAAAACAAACAAAAATACGTCAAGATGATGACCATCATGTTTTAGAGGAGCAATTGAAGAATTTCAAAAGAAGAGAAGAGCTGTTGGCGGAGAGAGAGGGGGAGAGCTGCTGCTGGGCACGCATGAGAACTATTGGGGATTTAGAGTAAGACAGAATTTGATTTGGTGAGAAGAAGATGCTATCACATGAGAGAGAGCTTTTGTTTTTAATTGATTGGAAAGATGGTGTTTTCGTCTTTAAACTATGTGCCATCTAGGTAAAAATCACATACAAGTCATGTGTTATAAATTTCTATTTAACTTAACAATAAAACTAACATTGGGGTGCAAAGTGTAACAAAGGTTATAGTTTAGGGTGCAAAACGTGTAATCAAACAGTTTAGGATGCAAAGTGTAATCTAAGATATAGTTTAGGGTGGTAAAGTGTAGTTTTCTCCAAAACAATAACAATAAACCCTAATCACAAAAAATAGCGTTTTCTACATCTATCTTTGGCAAAGAGAGGAGTTGCCATCATAAAAATGAGAGAAAAGGAACTTCATTGTACTTGATCATAATGGTAGATACTAAACAAATTTCATAAATAATGGTAATACTTAAACCATATGTTTACAAAATACAAAGTTGAAATCGTATTTTCAAAACATGATTTTATTATAGACGGTGTTTAGTGAAATGTGTAACAAGTTATATGCATCAATAATTATCCATTTTTGTAAAATTCTTTGAGGGCTTATTTTATGCCCTCTAATTCCTCTTCTGGACAAACAATGAACTACCACTGACTAGTATCCACTACGAACTTACATTTTTGGAAAAATTAGAAGTTGATTTGTTCTTCACTACTGAAGCACGACGTTAAAAGCCTGAAGCTTATTACTACAACAAATAGGCTTAGAAGCCCAATCCTTGTCCACTACACGAAAGCCCAAATATCTACTAACTCACAGGTTGGGCTTGAAATGCCCAGATATTCTTCACCTCACGAACTAGGTATAAAGTCCACAACACTCCTCAACAAAGTTGAAGGCCCACTTCACAGCTTTACTTCAAAATAAAAGCTTTATTTACACAAAATGATTCATGGAGGGGAAAAAAATTTTCTTTCAAGGCAACCCAAGCGGACTGTTAATGTCATGTTATATTCTTTTTTTTCTTTCCTTTTTTATTTTTTATTTTATTTTATGAACGTTAGTGTTATGTTCTACTCTTTAATGGGCAAAGAGAATGAATCAATCTAAAGGTGCATATTCAACTATCAATATCATTCCTCTAATCTAGTGACTTACCTCACTAGTAAATCAGTTTACAATAGAAATATTAAGAAAACCTCAAGAAATACGTTTTATTTGATGAATAATTTGAAAACTATTATATGTTGAAAGAAGCACAAGTTAGAAGGCTAATAGACATCCTCCAAATAGAACATCTTGCGTTGCTCAATCATACATATTTGAGCATACATATGTGTAAAGACATGATATTCTAAGTTCTTACAAAGTGGGTGGGCCCCATGGTGAGACCCACATGTTGGGCCCACCCTCTTTGTGATAGTCTAGAGCACGTACCTAGATTTTTTCCGAGAGAGAGAGAGAGAGAGAGAGAGAGAGGTATTTGTCATTGTGACAACAAAGAGAAGATATGTTGAATCCATGGGCATGACATCATATCGTGGAGAGATCCCAATTTAAGGATTTTGAGATGATGAGATGAGTTTTGATTTAATTATATATATTTTTCCTTTCATAGCCTCCAAAGCACCTTAAATGCGGCCATTGAAGACTTTGTAGTTGTTGACATTAATTCAATTTCACTGCTTATCCTTTTTGTCCAAGGTATAAAACATCTCTTTATATAAAACCACCGATCAAAAAGGGTAACATATTACTACCAGCAAACCAAAAGACTGAGAGAAGATTGAGTTTCAATCCAACCAACAAGTTTGGTAGTAGCAGTTGTAGGAAAGCACATCCAGATAGTACTCCCACCGAAAATTGGAGATATAAGAGATGGTGTATAGCCACTCTCCCAATAACCCAAATCCCAATACACCCAAATAGGTCTCTCAAAAATCAATATTTATTCTAACATACGATATGTAAAAGCAAAAACTGAGAGAACAGAGAAGTAAAATGTTAAAACATTGTTTAACTTAATTCGTTTTGAAAGAACATTTTAAATAAAAAACACAAATGGTTTTAAAAAAATCAAGAGACAATTGAGAGAGAGAGAGAGAGAGAGAGAGAGAGAGAGAGAGAGAGAGAGAGAGAGAGAGAGAGAGAGAGAGAGATTCTGCAATGTAGTGCATGTCTTATTCTCTTTACATAGGCTTCCTCCTTAATAAAGTTTGCAATGATATCAAAGTATTAATTCATTGAATTAACGGATGGAGTAAATACATATATTAATTATTTATAGTTGTGCATCAAATATTTATATTGAAGGAATTTATATGATTATTTATAAAAAAATTATAAAAGAAACAATTTTTTTTAAAGAAATATAGAAGAAACTATTTTTTGCTTAGAATAATAATAAGAATAATAATCGTATAAAAGGAGAGATCTCATGTGGTTATGTGGGAGAATATGAGGTTTTTCCATGTAACTCATGCCTTGAGATTCTCTTTATTATTATTATTATTATTATTATTATTAGAAGAAGAAAATTCTATTTATTTGGGATTTCAAAGTTTGCATTTATATCAAAGTATTAATTATTGAATTAGATAATAGAGTAAATGCATATATTACTTATCTATAGTTGTGCATTAATTATTTATATTAAAGTAATCTATATGAATATTTTATATAATTTATATAAGAAACTATTTTTATTGGGAATGGAAATAATAATAATAAATTTAGAATATGACAGTCTTCCTCATATTTAATTGCTTTGATAACAATTGACATAAAAAACCACCAAAATTTAATATTTGTGAATTCGCTAAAATTAATCTTAAGCATTTAGATTTCATAATTCCTTTCAATAATTTCACACACACACACACACACACACACACACACACATACACACATATATAAACCAACATTGTAGTAATTATTCATTGTAATTAAAAAGATTACTAAAAGGATAAATATATTTATTTTGTTATATTAATTAATTTAAGTGGTGCATTAATTATTTTAGTTTCATGAAATTTTGATGTCATTTTTCTAAGATTTATATAAGAAAAAATTGATTTTAAATATAGCATTCTTGCTCAAATTTAGTTGCTTTTATAACATTTGAAATAAATTCCAACAAAATAAATAAATAAATTTAATAACATTCAATCAAGAATATAAAAATAAATAAATAAATAAAGAAGAAGAATATTTCATTTTTATTTTACCAAAACGTTTTTTTTTCCAGTGATAAGATAGAACAATATTTGCATTCTTGATAGGCATGAAGCATGTCTATCCATATTAGCCCATATATCATGCAATTTTGAACTTTGTAAACATATATATTATGATGAAATCACTATACCACATTTATCATCTTTCTATTTTGTCTATAAAATAAAACACTAAATATTATAATTTTTTACAATGAGAATTATTGAAATATTTGAGAAAAAAAGGAAAAATTATTAAAATATTGGAGGAAACTAATAACAAGTTATCAATATTATAAAAATATATGGAGATAGAAAATCCATGATAAAATCTTGAAAAAGAGAAAAATATCTAGAAAAGTAAAGAGAATTTTGGAATGTGAGAATAGGAAAAAGCTTCTGAATAATCCAAACCTTCTTCCTGTGTGTACCCTTTAGCTACTAGCCTAGCTTTATATGTCTCTACATACCTCTCTACAGAACCATTAGGATTGTATTTAATTCTGTAAACTCATTGGGGTTTTGCCACTAGATAAACGAGCAACATTCAAGTGTGATTGAATTCCAAGATAGTGATCTCCTTGTCCATGACATCTTGCCAAGCATTGGAAGTAACATCTTGGTGAAAAAATTCAAATTTAAGACTCAATACTAGTGGCAAGAACAAATGATTCTAGAGCAAATACCTCTCAACCTTTGACCACCTTTGTATTGTTTTCAGATGACAAACATATTATTTAGTAGAAAGTAAATTTGTACTGAATATTTGCGTACACAAGGAACATGTTATTTTAGTAGAGATTAAACTTGTGTGGAATGTTTGAATAAAGTATGATGACAACAGTGTTTAATTGATACCCAAAAGCACTTAAGAGCCCTTCGATCACAATAGCAACGATTGCAGCCCTATTACACTATACAAACCTATGATAAATACAGGTTTATCAAGAATACGCAGAATAGCACTTCAAATTATTGATTTATCGCTAGATGATTTATTGCCAGTTTTATGGATACTCCATCCAAGACTTATCAGTATTTATCAAATTTGTTCCTATTTAACGGAACGCTATTGGATCAAACAACAAAAACATTGTTAAAAAAAATAAAAAAAAGATGGCTTTTCCCAAGATGATACGAAAATTGAATTCATGTAGCAAGAGAAAGTTTTGTCATTTCTTAACTAGAAAGATATGTGGCTATGAGATAGCGATTAAGTGGAACAAAATTGACTGGATAGTAGATATGTTTCCCATGATAATGACCAATTATGATAAAAGAAACATTAACAATAGTTTTATAATCGATAAACATACCTGAAAAAAGCGAGAAGAAATTCACAAATTATTGTATATTGTAAAAACTAAGACAATTGAACCAATTTAAGAACAATATTTTACTTGGAAGCCCATTATGGTTCTAGACCTGCCATAGGTGAAATGCATGATCAGTTATACCTCCATTGAAGGTTGTCAATTGTAATTATTCAAACGAGTTTGAGATCTATATTTTTTAATAAATTCGAATTTAGAATAGACTCCCATCTTTTTTCATTCTTTTAGTAAGTGCACCGAAGTCGGCTGGACCAAATCGACCAAATTTGACTGCTGCTTTGCTGATGTGGTTTAATAGGAGCGTAACAACAATAAATGATATGCTTTAGATTTTAGATTAAGTAGAAACTATTTGCACCAATTGAGGACTATATTAAACATAATAATGATGATGATAATTACAATTTCTTTCTTTTCCTTTAAAACCAAATGCATTGGTACAATCCGGTAATTATATCTCGTATACCTTGTCTACATTTATTCTTCCTCATTCCTTTCCAAATTGCAACAATAGAATACTGCTTAATCACCTAAATCCTGCATCTATGAGCTATTGAATCACTCCCACCCTTCATGGTAGTGACTCTTCACCAATTTGGGCAAGCCTGTTAACAGTGATATATCTGTCATTCTATATCTGCTAGTTCCACCTCAAGAACTAGACTGCCAAAGGTGTAAACATTTTCTTTAGTAAATGTTCTTTATCCTAACACATACTTAGCAACAGTAAATATGGAGTGTAATAAATCAAAAAAGGTGCAGTAGGTAAATTATACACTAAATTTTGTATCAAAGAACAGGACACCAGGTATCTTGGTGACAAGCATGAGAAAAATACGAGTATTCTTGTTATTATTGGCTACGTTCTTACTATTAATTGCAGTTATTGTCTTTGCATGAAATAGGCTGAATGGAGGTCTCTTCTAGAAGTCCAAATCTTCTGTCTCACTTTTCCTGCTCCACTCTATACTCCACCAATAAAGACTTGCCACGTGTTCACCTAATTAATTAAATATTATCATTATTGACTTATTAAATGCTACCGTTATTAATTAATAGTAGTATTTAATTAATTAGGTGAACATGTGACAAATTTTTATTGGTGGTGTATAGAGTGGAGCAGGAAAAGTGGGACAGAAGATTTGGACTTCTCTTCTAGACGTGTGTCTTCCAAAAATTTAATGAAGGAAGCCATATTACCTTTTTAATATTTGAGTTTTTGTTAAGTATGCATCAATTTAACTGTCACCACTATCAACATTTATTCATTATGAGTGCCATGACATAATTCCTATCTTTTATCATCTGTACAGAACTTGCTTGATGAATTTTCAGATTGTGATTCTTTTTTTTGTAGAGTGGTCTGCTTTTAAGCTAGTAATTTGCAGCAATGAGTCACAAGCTGCTTAATTGAAAAAGTTTCAGTAACTACTTTCTTCCAATATTATCCATGCTTTCTTGATACTAAAAGTTAGACTTACAGTAGGAAAAGGAAACAATGAAAAAAAGGCAAAGAAAGACAGATAAATGTGACAGCATATTGTAGACGCATGAGTTTAAGACTACTCAATAAATGTGACAGTATACATTAGGATAAATATATGCATGCTACAATCAAACGAAGTGACCATTTAGTCATTTACTCATATACATTAGGCTGTCTCAAAGAAATTCTTCTTGCATCTTCAAATATGTCCAGAAACAAAGGCAAGGAAGAAATCTGTACTCAGTACAATTCATCCAATAAATCCACCAACATTATGCAGTAGAGTTCCTAGTGTTCTCAAGAGCTGCAATATTTCTGCCTCTCTTCTGCTCTCATTTTAAAGGAATTTCTTTCTTCTCTAAAGCGCTCCTTTTCTTCTTCTCAATCAATTGGATGAACCTCTTGGAGTCCATTCAAACTTAAAAAGTCAGCTCAAAACCTGCATGTTGGTGTGATGATGACTGGAAGTAAATCTCACAGAAGAAAAAAAACAGTGTTTGTTCTTCCATCATATCATTAATCAACTAAGCAAGTAACAAATAATAGAACGTACTCCAATATTCTTTTTGATCAGGTTTATAAATAATACTTGGACTCACCTGTAATTGTGATGTAATACACAAGATTGGCAATGAACGTGCAACGTACAATGATATAACTATGACCAACAACAGTGATTATGACAAATGCAAATAATGAACAATACAGCATACATAACGTTGACAATTATACTTCTAAGTTCTAACTAGTATTTTGGCATGATACATCTAGACATCAACAAGGAGGAAAGCATGCAAACATAATCGATTAAAGAATAGTTCATGCCAAGCACGGGTCAATAACTAGTAATTATTACATTCTTCTCCACTAATGTATGAGTCCAAATCTTCTGTATCATTTTTTATGTACCACTCTATGTTCCACCAATCACTATTTGTCATGTTTTCATTTTACTTTCTTTATAAAATAACTGGAGTTTAAAATAGAAAGTAATCATATACATGGTAAGTAGTGATTAGTGGAACATAGAGAGATACACAAAAAGTGGTACAGAGGATTTGCATTCCTAATGTATTCTCCCATCATCTCCCTCTATCCTTAAAAACCCAATTTATCATGAGACTTGACTTTGAAAATTTACACGAACAAAAGAACCAAAAAGAAAAAGAGAGGTCTTAAACAATACTAATCAATTCATAAGAAAATTTCGGCTTTCCGACATTCACATCAGGCTTGGTGGGGTTTTAGTCAAATTTATTTGGTCTAAAAACCCATTTTAAACAACCCATTACATATGTGAGCCGATCCTCATAACTCAACTAGTTGACACTTCTTAGCGTGTTTCTAACCTACAATGTTCAAATCATCGTTTCTCATTATAACTATTCAATTTTAAAAAATAAAATTAAAAAATAAAAACCTAATTTTTTTTTCATTCTTTATACTTTTTTTTCTCTCTCCTCTTTTTTGTTTTTGTTTTTTCCTTTCCCCCCTCTCTCTCTCTCTCTCTCACAGCTTAGAAAGAAAGGAAACAAAATGAAAACCTCTCATTGAGTTATAGTGGTCGTCAGGCCGAAAATCAATGACTTGTAACAGTGCTGGTAGATTTTGTTTGTCTCTCATAGAAAATGATAGAGTAGTATCCAAAAACTCCAAGCACTTCAATCAAATTCTGTCCCATTCCATTGCTTCAGGTCTCTTCCAAGACCCATTTGTATCAAGCAAACTCCTGCTTCTCTCTCTTTCTCTTTCTCACTCCAATGCCAACAATCTCCACTTCCCTCACACCCTTTTCTCTCAAATCCAGAACCCCAATATCTTCGCCTGGAATTTCATGTTCAAAGCTTACTCACACAGTAACACTAACAGTAACAGTAACACTACTGCTTCACCACAACAATGCATCTCTCTTTACAATCTCATGCGCCGCCGTTTCGGGCTTTTCCCGGACCGCCATTCTTTCCCTTTCCTCTTCAAAGCTTGTGCCCGTCTCTCAATTTCCCACAAAGGTCAAGAGCTTCACTCCCTCACGTTCAAACTCGGTCTCCAACACGATGTCTTCGTCCAAAACGCTTTGCTTTCCATGTACTCCTTCTGCTGCTTGCTTCACAATTCTCGCCAAGTCTTCGATGAAATACCACTCTCTGTTCGCGATGTGGTGTCTTGGAACAGTATGGTTTCTGGGTGTATACAAGGACGTTGTTATTGGGATGCCTTGAAGGTGTTTGATGAAATGCTCAAGTGTGATGTTAATGCAAGGCCGGACGGGGTTACTCTTATCAATGCTCTCACCGCTTGTGCAAGGATTGGATTTCTCGACATGGGTCGTAAAATCCATGGATTACTTGTACGAAATGAATTTGTTTTAGATGTGATACTAGGTTCCTCCTTAGTAGACATGTACGCAAAATGTGGGCAAATGGAACATGCTAGAAAGGTGTTTGATACAATTCCGGACAAAAACGTAGTTTGTTGGACTTGTTTGATAGCCGGTTATGCACATTCGCATTTGTTCAAGGAATCCATTGAATTGTTCAGGGAAATGCAAGCACGCGGAGTTACAGCAGATGCTGCTACCATTGCTTGCGTAATTTCTTCATGTGGGCATTCTGGTGCCTTGGATCAGGGAAGGTGGGTGCACACTCACTGTGAAAGGTCAGGCTTTCACTTCAATCTCTCTGTCAAGAATGCTTTGATTGATATGTATTCTAAATGCGGAGATATCCAACGTGCCCTCAAGATTTTTCATGCTTTGCATTTGACCGAGAGAGACGTGTTTTCTTGGACTGCTATGATTACTGGGCTTGCCATGAATGGGCTGTCTGATGAAGCATTGAACTTGTTTTCACAAATGGAAATGTCAGGTGGTATTGTTAGGCCAAATGAGGTTACATTTCTAGGAGTCTTGTCTGCTTGTAGCCATGCTGGACTTGTAGATAAAGGGTTTCACTATTTCAATCACATGACTCAAAGCTACAATCTCAAGCCTCGTATTGAACATTATGGTTCCATGGTTGATCTTCTTGGCCGCGCTAACCTCTTGGCTGAGGCAGAAAGGTTTATCAGTGCAATGCCCATTCAACCTGATGTTGTTATATGGCGATCCTTGCTTTTTGCCTCCGGGAGTCATGGGAATATCGAATTGGCAGAGTTTTCAGCCAAAAGGATTGAAGAATTGGAGCCAAAAAAGTGTGGGGCACGTGTTTTATTATCCAATGTATATGCTTCAGCATCGAGGTGGTCTGATGTAAAAAACATGCGGAAAAGTATGGCTCTTCAGAGAATCCAAAAGCTTCCTGGATGCTCTTTCATTGAAATAGATGGTGTAGTTCATGAATTCTTTGTTGCTGATGATTCACATTGTGAAATGGATTCTATATATGAGACGATTATTCGAATCAATAAAGTTATACAAGCTGAAGGTTTTGACCCAGAGATCTAGGATTGTCAATCAGTGAAATAAATCTTGATTTAAATTCTAGTAAACTTACTAATCTTTGTAATTACAATATGAAATTCTTAAATGCTAGTGAAATTGAAAGGTAGCACTGAAATTTGGCAGTCAGCAAACTTTAACAAGGCAAAGAACTCCTTAAGAATATCCAAAATGTGCTTTGAGTTTGAGTCAAAACCAAAGTATACAAAAAGAAATAAAATGGGAGGCTGCTATGATATGCCACCTTACAAAAGCAATATTGGAACTTTTCATCCTGAGTATGGAATGGATACCATAATTTGAAGGCTGTAATGCAGCACGAGAACTGCATTATGTGAATGTAGAATGGCCAATTTATTGCTTTTTGATGTTTAGTAGTAGTGATGGCCTTGGGTAGAGAGGACCAATCATCATGTATACGGTCTTCCTTGGTTCTAGACTTGCCATAAGTGAAAAAGCAAGATCAGTTATGCCATCATAGAAGGTTGCCGACAATAATTCTTCAAATAAATGCTCTTAGCTAATTGAAATTTGCAACTGATTCTCCTCCAAGTAGAAACTATTTTCACCATTTGAGGATTATATTCCTTTTTGGTTCTAGGAAAGACAAATTAAATCAACTTCAGAATATTCAGAGTAGTGATGGCGATGATAAAAAATTCTGTTTCTAAACTAGTTATTTGCAGCAATGAGTCACAAAGATGCTTAATTGGAAAAAAAATTGGTAATCACTTTCTTCCAATATTATCCATGCTTTCTTGATATTGAAACTGAGACATATCAGTAGGAAAAGGAAACAATGCTAAGAAAAACAAAGAACAGATTTCAATGACAGTATATTGTAGTGGCATGAGTTTTAAGGATCAGTATGGACCAATCGTAGACTCGTATTTTATTATTGGAAGCTCTCTCGTGACATTGTTTCTGGACTTGACATGGGTGAAAACAGAATATATTCTTCCTCCACAGAAAATTGTGAGCAGTAATAGATTGATGGATATAATTTAGATTTGGCTCTTTAAATTGAAATTTTGAAGAATTTAAATCATTATTCTAATAAAGACTATCATACACGATTGTAATTATGGCCTTCCCATAATGATATGATTTCTGTGAGTAAATTAAGTTCCTCTTCTTTCCATGGTAATGACTTTTCAAACATTTGTGCAGGCTTAGTCGACTGCCAACATTTCATTGGTTGGTCTATTATACAATTTGTAGATGTGTTTGATCCCAAGCCATGCTTGGCATAAAAAACTTTAAAATTCAAAGGTGTGTGAAGTAAACAAAAAAACAATAATGATAATTTAGAAGGTTAAACCATAAAAATAATTTTTTACTGATAAACAGGACTGGAGGGATCCTGATAATTATAAAGATATGATCTACAGCGTTTAGGGTATTCACATAGCAGGCCCATTGCAGTTGGTAGTAAGGCTTAGAAGAGCTAGCTTATATCATTATCATTTTCATTGTTACTGTAAATATCTTGTGTACACATGACATTAGCTGACCGGAGCTTATAATCTGCATTAGACATGTAAAAGACTTCAAGGATTTTAAATAAAATTAAAGAAGCCGTATTCCCTTATTTTATTTATGGAATTTTTGTTAGGATAAGCATATGCATGCTACAATCATACGAAGTAACCATTTACTAATATACATTAAATGCTATCCAAAGAAATTATTCTTGCACCAATAAATTTGTCCAGGTGCAAAGGCAAGGGAGAAATCTTTACTTAGTATAATCTATCCAATAAATCCACCAAACATCATGCAGTAGAGTTTCTTGTATTCTCAAGAGCTGCAACATTTCTGCCTCAGGCTGTCATCATAAATCACAACCTTTGCCTTGGCATCAGCCAGCAGCTTCTAGCTTCTGCTCCCATTTTAAAGGAGCTTCTTTCTTCTCCAATGCACTCTTCTTTTTCTTGCCAACCAATCATTTGGTGTCCATTCAAATTTAAAAACGAGATCAATACCTGCAGGTTGGTATGATGATGACTGGAAGTTCATCTCACAGGAGGAAAAAACAATGTTAGTGCTTCCAACATATCATAATGCAAGTAACAAATAACATAACATACTTCAATATTCTTTTTAATCAGGTCTACAAACAATACTTGTGACTGACAAAAAACATGCAACATTCAATAATATGACTATGACTAACAACAGTGATTATGACAAGTGCATGTAATGAATAATACTTCTAACCAGTACTATTATACATAAGATTGACAATTATACTTCTAACCAGTATTTTACATGATACATCCAGACAACGACAAAGAGGAAAGCTTGCAGTAATATAACTTTCACGGACTTTCATGAAATGCCAGTAGTCACCATCTTAGCTTCCATGTTTTTCAGTAAGGTTGTTAATTATTTTTGTAAAGGTGTTTTTAATATTTAAGCTTGTGATGGCATTTAAGAAATTTTGGAATGGGCCAAGTGTAAAATGGGAGTGGCCTTCCTTTCTCTCTCACTTTCACGTACACATCTCTCCCCTCTCTTTTCCATGTGCCGCCAATCCCCTCCCCCTCTTTCTCACTTGATCTCCCTTAACCTCTTGGTCTCTTGGTTAACTATCACTAGATTTTTGGCCGCCAAATCACTCCCCATGGTTTGTGCCATTTCTCAACAAGAATCTAAGGTAAAAATCTCCAAGACCCATCTTCTATTGCAATGTGTATTTATCCTATTTTGTTTTTATTGCTATTTGATGTTGTGGGTTTTGTTTTGGACTTTTGGGGGTTGTTTTATTGAGTTTTTAGGACGTTTAACACTTTATTTGGAGGCTTTTAATTTAATGGGGTGAATTGGATGTTTTGTTTGGCAACCATGTGAGTTGGGTTTATTGAAAAATCATATGGGTTTTTGATTTATGTTGACAGAATGGGGATTGATTTTTGAAAGAGAGTTCTTTGCATTTTGGAAAGATTTTGACATATGTGAAAGTTGATGGTATTGACTTCGAATTTGTTTAATTGATATGAACATTATGCTTGTTACATGCCAAGTGTTTGGTAAATTGCCTATATGAGTTATAGGATTGAATTTCTTGCTTGTGTTATGATGATTGTTATATAAGGTTATGGGTTATATTGCTAGTGGTTAATATGTGTTAACACATATAGTTTTAAGGTTAATTAGGTCTTAAAGTTTTTGGCATAGTATTAAAATTATAGTAATTTTCTTGTGGGACTCTAAATCTGTAACTGATAGATTTGAGTGTGTTGCACTACATGATTTTTAATAAATTGTAAAAAAATTATTTTGAGCTAAATTTGCGGTGGTACATACTAGACATATAAGGGTTTCTCCCTATTTAATTTCAAGCTTTTTGGATAACACTAAGTGGACCAAAAGGATTTCATAAAAAGGGCTGAGTTGCAAATTTAATATGAAAGTATGATTAAAATGCTAAGAATTTAAGGAATTTACTCCAAGCTTTTGTTGTGTTGTTTAGCTTGTAAGTTCATATGTGCTTTCTTTGACAAGTGTTTTACCTTAGCTAATTTTATCATGGTTTAGTACTGACATGCTTTATATCAAGTTGGTAAATGCACATGGGTTGCGGTAGGAAAATAAAAGGTTTTGGTTGTGTTATTGCCCTATGAGTTTCTTGTATGCTTGCTTGGTTCCCGTTTGGGTAGGGGTACTCGTCTTAGGATGGTAAAGTTAGGCTTTAGGACTTAGGTATGATTTTTGAGGGGATCTTTTCCTATTTATGGAGACAAATATGATAGTGTAAATTGTAGTAGGCCTTGTTATTAATAGGCTTGATACTTGTGTTTCTAAGGTACTTGGTGATGGACCTAATAACTTGATTGGTTGAATGCGGTGTCCAGTTGACGTAAATTTGGATTGGATTGCTGAGGTAAGTGACTTCTTAAGAGCATCCGTAGCAGATGTTGCAAAAAAAATGTCATTTTGACACACCAAAAGCCTACTTTATTATTTGACCACATCATTTTACAACAGCCCATTTATCAGATGTTATACCTTTCAATTCTATACATTAAAATAATATTTACTACACATTAAAATAATATATTCTCTCATCCCTATTATCATCAACAACAACAATAGCAACAACATCAATGCTGATCAACAACACCAACAAACCAACATCAACAACACCAACAAACCAACAACATCAACAGCAACAACACCAACAACACCAGCAAATTCCAAATCCAAAAACCTCAAAAAAAAAGGAAAAAAAAAACTCAAACAAACTCAAACTCAAACAACGATCGGCCTAAACTCAAACAGACCCAAACTCAAACAATGATGGCCTAAACTCAAACAGACCCAAACTCAAACAACGATTTGAAGGTCAGCGGTGAGGGCTGTGGATGTCGGTGGCGAACACTGGAGCATGAGGCGGCGAGCTCGGCGGCAAGCCGTAGAGAATGAGGTGGCGAGGACTGGTGAAATCGGCGACGAGGACTAGAAAGTGAGGCGGCGAGATCGAGATCGGCAGGGAGGAGCTGACAGAGGCGAGATTAAGATCAAGATCGGCAGAGATCGAGACCGACATCGACAGGGAAGATTTTTGGGTTTGATTTGAGGTGTAAAGAGTGAGAAAGGCGTTTAAGGTTGAGGGAGGAGCTGGGAATCTGATCTGAAGAGGGAGAGAGAGACCGGTTGGGAGAGAGAGAGTGAGAGACAGATTGTGAGGAGAGAAAAAAATCAATTAAAGAAGTGAGAGGAGAGAGAAAAGTCGAATAAAAAAATAATAAACCATTTTGCAACATCCGTCCATACCGTGACAAAAATGCAACGTTATTGTTCAATATTGCAAAAATATGGCACATTTGACACATCTGATAATGCTCAATTTTTGTGTTTGGTGTGCCAAATGTGCCAAATATTTGGCATTTAACACATTTGCAACGTCTGCTACGGATGCTCTAATGAGATTTTTAAAACAAATCATTATTGCAGTAAAGTATTTTATGGTTAAACCCATTTTGGAACATTATTCATGGTTTTCCTAAAACATACTGTGTACTATTATTGTTAATCATTTATGGAAAATGCATGAAGCATTGAAAGTGCATCATATTTTGTATTGCATATGGGGAAATGCATGATTTATTAGCATAAAAAAGACTATGGTCTTTGTTAAAATTCTTGAGAATGGATTTTATGGATTTATTACATTATTTGCAAAATTTAAAGATGCTTTGATAATTGGGAAAGTTATACAAAATCTTCTTGACAAGAAATGAGTTTGAAGGCTTTGAGAAGCTTGTGAATATCTTTGGATATTAAAAGGTTTTATGAAACTACTTGGAAATGAATGGTGTTTTGATTTTATGTAATTTGTGAGCTCTTTATGGTTTACCCCTGTGATGTGACGTGTGATTACCTGGTGATTACCTAGCTAGATACTATAGTTTGTGTGACATTGGTATCTTAGCACCCGTCTTTGTGACGGTAGATTAGTTTTGTCTTTGTGATGGGATATGAGTTCCTTCTTCTTGACAGCGTTAAGTTCTGTCTTTGTGACGGCAAATTAGTTTCGGTTGTGTGTCGGCGATGAGTTCCGTCTTTGTGATGACAAATGAGTTCCATCATTGCGACAACATTGTCATGTGGCCATCATTGGATTTTCTGGTTTTGGAACGGTGTTTTACTATTGCTCACAAGATATATAGTATATAGTTTCACATCGAGATATTTTGAAAGAGCTTTGTGCTATACTATTTAAATCATTCTTGTCATTTTATCCATGAAGATTGATTTTGTACAAGTTAAGTCAAAATTCCCAAAGTGTAACATGTTTTGTGTTTTGTAAAAAAAATGCTCATTATCATGAGACTTGCATTTCTCCCACCCCCATTAATTATGCTACGTACTAGACTTTAGCTCATCCTACTCTTTAGCAATTTTACAAATAAAATTAGTTATATGTCATGCATGAAGCTTAGTTTATTGGTGGTGATTAGAGTACTATTGCTAAGTGGGAGATTTATGCTATAAATTGTTGGTGACTCAACTTACTAAATTTATCGAGGCCATAGCTAATTCTATTGGAGGTTGGGCTGTTGAAATTTGTTAGCCTTGGGTGTGGTAGGCCTAAATTTTTTGTCGAGGTTACATATCTTAGAGAGAATCATGTTCGGAGCTTTGGATTTTTTATATATACTTGGAGATACATGATTTCTTATTTGTACTGTTTGTAAATGTGTCATAGAGGTCTGACTTATATTGTGGAGAGATCAATATATTTATTTATTTTATCATACGGAAAGAAAAGAAAAGAAAAGAAAAAACCCCTATAGCTCCTCTTAAAGGTTTGGTTTCTCATGCTTTGAACCTTTTAGATTTGGGGTGTAACACCACAACACATGTTGCAGCCCCCATACGGAGCTGCATGAGGGGCCATAGTGATGAGCTAGAAGGATTTGGGTAAGACTAAGCCGATTAGATGGAGGTGGCCAATGATGGGTAGGGCTGGTGGACTCAAGAGGGTTTTGGATTGCTGGCCAAGAATGGAAGCATGATTTTATGAAGGATTGTACAAAGAAAGCAATTATGAACCAAATGAAAAATAGGAAGTAGTACAACATTTCACTAGCACTAGTGATAATGGTCTCATGCTCTGTACCGATTGAAGGATTACTTTTCTCTTGAATTAGGTCTGGTAGTTGAACTTCTTATAACTTCGATCTAAGGCTATAAATATAGGGCTTGGTGCGAATGCGTCAGTGCAATTGCTAAGTATTTTTTGTTTTTGCTTTCTGAAAGCCCATTGGCTAAAGGATTAGTTTTTATTATAACTCTCATTCTAAAAAAAATAAGAAGAAAATTATTATAACTAGTCCCTCACGTGTGATAATTTTAATTGAGGGTATTATTATTATTATTAATTTGCAATTGGGACCAATTTAATAAATTGTAATGCTTTTATAATTATATTTATCACAACAAATTTTTTTATTATTGTAGAATTGTTTTTTCTTTAAAATTTTGAAACTTATCATGCATTGTTAGTTTACTAATTTGTACATCTCCAAGTCAATCAAACGCGTTTTGCATGTTACATTCACTTTCTCGTTTCCATAAAGGAAAGGCATTCACTGGTTAGTAAAAAGAAATGCAAATTGTTTCGCATGGTTTTTTCATTTATTTATTTTATTATTTTAAGTTTATAAGCTTGTAAATATTATAAGTAAAAATATATTGTTTTGAAATAATTTTTACTATTATATAGAGAAATTTTTTATTATCATTTTGTGTTTGTCTTTTTTAATTCCTAGATGAATTTTATTATATAAATTCTTTTTACGCGTTATTTTTAAATATAAGTTATAAACACCATGATGTATCTTGCATCTTTCGTTAAATTATTTAAGTCAGATGTTATTATAGTGCCTAATGTGAAAATTAATACTGTTTGATACTAGTCACAATCTATATCCATCATCATCTTCATCAAATTAGGTAGCATCCTTATATAATTCAGCATCTTTCTTGCTAGATTAGTTGGTATCCTCGTGAGTAGGGAAGATAATGGGGATGGGCGGGGCTGAAGGATGAGATTTTCACCCCCGTCCTGCATGATTTTGTCTTGCCCAATCCTCGCCTTGTCCCATAAAATTCTACTTCATGTTAATTTGCCCATACTTATTACAATTTTTAATAAAACATGCTTCATTAATATAAATATACTTGAAATTACAACTAAATATATCTCATCAAATTAATTTTTAGCAAGAACTAAATAATATTATCCAAATTTTTAACAAGAAAATATTACAACAAAAACAAAAATCTTAATATCCATGCATTTAAATAAGCTAATATTGATTTGTTTGTTTAAATAATGAGATTTAGCGTATGAAAAAATTAAAATTATAGCCCTTATCAACGCAATGATGGGGTGGGACGGAGCTAAAATGTCTAAACTCATCCCCACTCCATTCTTGACGGGCTAAAATCTCACCCTATCCTTGCCCCACCACCTATGTTGGGCGGGAAAAACCCACAAGGGGCGAAGTGGAGAGGGACAAAATTACCATCTCTCTCTCTCTCTCTACTTTTTAGAAAAAATATGTACTAAAAGATTGAGTGTTTTATTTGGTTTAATAAGAGTTGGACTTGAAGATTTTATGTTGAGGATCGGTTTATATTCTTCAACCATAAAATTTGTTTTGCGACATGATAGTTAATTTTGTTGGTTTCAAGCTATGAGGAACCATCCTCCATGTTCTTCGTTCATGTTATGGGTAGCTTTTATTTAATTAAATGTAATTTTTATGTTTTAAATTAATTTTATTTTTCTTTTCCTCCAGAGTATTGTGAATGTGGTGAAGGTTTATTTTTATTTTTGGTGATAGTTAATTTTTATTTTTGGTGGTTTCCTTAGTAATTCTTTTGCTTCCTTCTTTTTTTGACCCGTTTATTCCCCTGTTTTTCATTTCTTGTGATGGAATGAAAGAAGAAAATTTTTGATTAGGCATATATTCTTTTAATTGGATTTTGTAATTATTATTTTTTCTAATTCTTTTTGTTTGTTTTTTCCTTTTTTCTTAATCAGCAAGCATCTATGAATATAAAAAATATTGTTGCGTGGAAGAGATAATTTGGATTTGGTCTTTTTCTAGTGTTTTAGTTGTACTATAGCCAATATATTTTGATATTCTCTTGTATTATAAGTGACCCAAAAAAAAAATCTATGAAAGGAGAAAAAAAATTAAGATTTACTCGATCAAAAAATTTGGTATATACCTATTTGATGAGTGAAATTAATTATGATATATTATATTCTTAAAGTATTCATTCCTATTTAGCCCACTTGTTTTGATAGAAAACCTTCTGCAAAGATAGTCTTTCACATTTTGCAGTATTTGGTTGTATCATAAAAAATAAGACAAAAGAAAACTATCTTTGGTTAACAAAAATGAGTATGACTAAATTTTTTTGAAGTTTGCTTCCACTAATTTTTTTGGAAAGAAATTCTATCTCACAACAAGTTAAATAACAAAAGTTAGGAGATTGTTTTCCAAGTAATTTAGGGTTGCTACCAAACATATATAGGAAAATGAGATAATTTTATATGAAATACTTTTTGAAAAATACTCATTTTTTAGAATATTTTAACATCAAAACAAGCATAGCCAAGATGTAAACCATTGTAAGTTTGTAGCCAAAAAAATGGGTAAAATAATGATTGGGGGCGATTTAAGGATTAGTTAGTAGCTTAGTGCACTTAATATTAGAAAAACAATTTTAGGAGGAAAATAAAATTATAAAATATAAATTACAAAGATTGAGCTTCAAAGCATTAGAAATATTATTGAAAAACATAAATATTATACAACAAAATAAGTATTACACAAAATTATTACAAAACATGAAAGTTATTTTACATGAAATTGCAAAGCATCCACGCATTACCTAGAACATTATTGATATTATTATCCTTAAACACACGAGTCCCATTAATCCAACACCAATAACCATTAGATAGGATTAAGTAAGGCGTGTGATGGGGTAACAAACAAGTGATTTTTCCATTTCAGCACCAAACCCAGACCCTACGCTTAAATCAACATTCTCTCCGCCCTTCACTGTCCAATCAAAACATTGGACCAAGGCTGCAATTGTTGTATGCATCACCAACATAGCAAGTGATGCACCAGGGCATCCTCTCCTTCCGCTACCAAATGGAATGTAACGAAAATTCTGGCCCTTAAATTCCATCTGATGCTCACTAATTTTCTCATCTGAGCTTTCCAAGAACCTCTCTGGTATGAACTCATCTAGGTTAGTCCAAAGCTCTGGGTCTCGCATCATGGCATAGACGTTGATTAGCACACGAGATTTACCCTTAACAAATGAACCATTCACCTTGCAATCTTCCGCACATTCCCTAATGATAAAAGGTCCTGAAGGGTGAAGCCTTAAGGTTTCCCTAATGATTGCAGGTAAATAAGGGAGGTCTGGTATGTCTGATTCTTTCACTAGCCTGTTGGGTCCGACCATTGAATTGATCTCCTCCCTAAGTTTGTTCAGTGCCTGTGGTTTGTTGATTAGTTCTCCCATGGCCCATTGCATGGCTGCAGATGATGTATCGGTGCTAGCCAAGAAAATGTCCTAATCAAATTGGAAATTGATTACTAGATATTTAGTACATAACTACATAGATGTTTACTCGATTTCACAATTTAAATTCCAATTTCACATGGAAGCAAAATGGCTTCCCAGCTCATAATTAATTTTAATAATGAATTTATACCGAGTTTCATCAAAATGCACTTATTTTGAATTGTAGTTAACCACAACAATGGGGAGAAAAAAAAAATGATACAACCTTAAGTTTTACTATTATGAATCAACAAGATTACAAACGTAACAAGTTTCACACTTTGTGCAAATGTTAAGCTATGATTTGTGTAACCTCAATTTCATATGAAATTACAGTTAATTCATTTTTATTGTACATCAAATCATAACCTGTGTGACAGACTCAATACTTAATAAATTTTAATCACTCCAGACTTGCTATTAGTGACATATTGCTATTGCTAGGTAGGAGCTAGTTCTGAAAAAATACATTATTAATTTATATATAGGACAAAGCCATATAAATCAAGGAAACCATGCACAGCGTAAGTTATGAGCAAACTCTCAACTCTACGGATTTGCATTATCTCTGCTCAGTAGTGTTCTACTGACCTGCTAATTCTTGGTTTTTGCCTAAACAGGCAAGGCCAATAGCCAAAAATGCCTTCACAAAGTCCCATGTCATCCAGATTGTAGTCATATGCTGTTATGGGCTGTTGCCTACCATAATCATGGGAATCTTCCTCTCCTCTACATGCATACCAAGGATTATAATCAATAACAAACTGGTTATCTGTGTCTTCATGATAGCTGAAATAATTGTCATGTTGTTCTTCACCAAGAGAGTAGTCTTCCATCTTCCCCAAAATGCTGCCACATCCAATGTCATGAGTACCATCTTCAAGGGAGTAGAAATTCTCGTGCTGCCAATCACTGAAACAACTTGACCAGTTCCAATGGTCACCATAATCCGTCTGTTCTTCCTCATAATAATCCTCTATTAGTCCATTCTCATTCCAGCGTCTACTTGTGAAATCATCCTCTTCTGTCCCACACAGTGAAGAGATGAAGCCATGAAATATTCCCTCTTCAAAAGAAAAATTGGAGTTGAAAACCGGACAGGGATAGAGACCTTCACCATCGTCAGCAATACTAGAACTATCAGCGAATAGATTTGGAGGATTGTCAATGAAATCGGGCTCATTCATCTTGTATATAGTGTTAGTCATTGTGTTCCAACTTTTACTTCAAGCTCAGTTATATGGTCTCTCTTTGCAACTAAAATTGAAATGTTATTTTCTGAATTAGAAAGTGTTCTATTGCTACGAAAAAAGGGGAAGAAAATGAATTCTGCAGGGAAAAAGTAAAGGCTGCACAATCCAGCACTACCCACTTATTGACGAGAGATTCTATTCCGATCTCTGAATTGAAATTCTCTATCACAAATGACCATTAATTTGTTTACCTACATAGAGAGAGCCTGAATGGAATATCTTTTTTTGATAAAAAAGCAGCTGTAGAGATGGGAATCAGTATCACAAAAGTGGGGTTGGCAGAGCATCGTATGCAATTTCTTTCACAATGTCAGATGAAAATAGCAGCTTCCACTTGTTCATAAAAGTTTTGTGCTTTCGGCCACAGTCCATGGATACCCCCTACTGAAAACTTTTACACTTAGCTTCCAGACCTCTGTAAAGTTGACAGGCATGACCATGAATTCTAACAAGTGAAATGCTAATTCATTGTACTCATTATGCTCAGCACGTGTTCGGCTACTACCCAGTATTGCACTTATGATGCTAACTATATATCCTTCCTAGCTACATAATCTGGACTAATTTTTACAGTGAACCTCCTTTAAACTCTCCTTCTTCATTGGAAGTAGATTAAAAGTTTATGGATAGAACAACATTAGTCAAAATCTTGATGAACCAAGAATATATAAATATATATATATATATATATAATATAAGCAAAAACAACCCCGCATTAGCCATATAATTAGATGTAGGAAAAAAAAAAAAATAGAAGTAGGGAAAAAAGAGATGTCTCATGTGAATCCAGTTCCTATAAAACGAGGATGCTATGGTCCCTATAAGACTTAGTGAAACGGCATGTTTCACAGTTCTATTTTTTTTTTTTTTTTTTAAAAAAAGAAGTAAAATGACGTCATTTTACTTTAGGGGTTACAAAATTATAAACGGTTGTTTTCAGTTGTCACATAACCTAACTCATAAGTCATAAGAACACTCGACTCTCTCTAGCCTTTCAGCTGCTGTTGCAACACCTGACCCCTTGCCAATCCGTCGTAACACCGACGGTAAGTTTTATAGTCACAAACAATGTAAAGCATTTCTTTGGTGGAAGAAATTATTTGTTTTTTTTTTTACATGGAAATCGATATCAATTTTATTTGCATTACATTTTGATTTTGATTTACGTGGGTTCTAGTTTGCTTAACTGGTAAAATTTTTGATAGTTGTATAAGAAATTTAGGATTCAATTCCCGCTTACATCAAAAATCAATTATTGTCTTCATTTGATGATAAAAGAACTATCATTAAGGGTAGACGGATGGAAAGAATGGAAAGACAAAATAATAAAGAAACTAGTTCAATACAAACTATATGTAAGAAGTTGGACATATAAAAAGACATAGAAAAAGAAAGAGACATGATAAGGAAAGAGAAAGAAAATGATAGTTTGGTAAACTTAGGATGGGTTTGGATTCGGCGTTTACGTTTTGCGTTTGCCAATTTCGAGTTTTTAGCTTTTTTTTTTTTTCCCAGTCGCAGTTGTTGACCAAGTCTCCCGTGAACAGTGCACCCACAAATTTCATTTTTCAGCAACTTTTTCATTAAAAATGAGTCCCGCGGTACTATTCACACATTTTAAAATTATTTTGCTACAGTGTTTTCAGTTTTCAATTTTCAAGTTCTATCCAAACAGACCCGAGTCAACAAAGAAAAGAAGAATAATTCCAAAAAAGAGTAATTGCTTAAATGAAGATATTGATAGAAGAATAAAGTCAATTGAAAGATTTATGACATATGCCCAAGATAATGGTTTGATAGAATTAGCTAAAAAGACCATAGATTAAAACTCTCTGAAAATAAAATAAATTTTAGTCTCAAAAAAAAAAAAAAAAAAAGTTTAGATTCTGCCTCTTTGTTTGGGTTTGCATAGGACCGTTATTTCACATGGATCCTAAACAATTCGAATTTGTGACTTTTATTTTTAATTATTTGCTATTGGGCCTTTAATTTTGAGCTCAGCCCGGTGTCTTTATTTTACTAAGTTAGCCCAGAGACCCAAACCCATTAACTGAAACCCAAAAAAACAAAAACCAAAAATTCATTCAGCAGCCCCAAACCGAGAGAGAGAGAGAGAGAGAAAAACTCACCGCTGGCTACGTCGAAATGTTTGATTTTTTTTTTTTTCTCTTACTTTGTTTTTTGATTATTTGATTTTTGTTTCTCCAGATTGGTGGTGGGGATGAGGGCAATAGTTTTGGTCTATTTCTTGTTGTTATAAAACTAGTATGAATTCTTTCGTTTTTGCATAATGGTTTTCCAATCGTTTGGAACCATTTGATGAATTTGTTTTAGCTTATAACTTGATGTCTCTCTGAATGCGTCTAATTTATTGTTTTGCTGAATTTTGATTCAGCTTGATATCAACTCTTTTATTCTTAAATTTACTAGAATTTGTTAATTGTTCTCCTCCATGGATCCCTTTGAGTTTTAGACCTTTTTTTCCCAATAAAATAAGTATGTAGACTAGAAGAACAAACTTAGAATTTGGCAACATTATGGCCATGAAGATCTAGCAAATATTCCAACCCATTTATAAGGGTTAGTTTCACTTGCAAAGTCCAGAATTAATTTTCTTTCTATCGTCAATGGAGTGCTTTTGTATTTTTATAATTTTTTTGTGCATAAAGAACTAAAAGAAATTGTAATCTGTGATATAGAATATTTCTGTATAAATTAGCTGTGCAGGAGATACAATTGTTTCTTTTACAGTTGATTTTTGTTATGTGATTTTAATATTGTCTTATTATAAGCATACATGATTAAATTGCGAAGCCATACTTGATCTATACAGATTTATATATGTATTTATTTTCTTGTTTTTGTCCTTAATTGTAAAGTACTTACTTTTTATAAAATTTTATCGTTACAACCACCAGCCATGGCAGAGGAAGCAGGTATGTTTGTGGTTCCCCAAACTGTTGGCACTGTTTTATGTTGCAAATGTGGTATTCCAATGGCACCGAATGCTGCCAATATGTGCGTAAAGTTTTTGCGCTCTGAAGTTGACATCACAGAAGGTCTATAGAAGCATGTGATCATAATGCATTGCTTTGAGTGCAACAGCTCCTTGCAGCCACCAAGAACTTGGATCAAAGCTCAATTGGAACCAAAAGAGCTGTTGACATTCTGTGTGAAGAGGCTGAAGAATTTGAACAAGGTAAGATTGGTTACATGCGGGATTCATTTGGACCGAACCTCATTCAAAGAGGATCAAGGTCAAATTGAAAGTTCAGAAAGAGGTTCTTAATGGAGCAATACTTGAACAATCGTATGCGGTTAAATATGTTCAGCAAGAGCACGTGTGACTCTTGTTCAAGAGTTCAGGCCAATCCTGACCAGTGGGTTGCGGCAGTGCAACTGCGCCAGCATGTTTCTCACAGGCGTACTTTCTTTTATTTGGAGCAGCTAATTCTGAAGCACGATGCTAGATAAAGATTAAACAGATGGAACAAGGTATCGACTTCTTTTTCTCTAACCGGAGCCATGGTGTGAAATTTGTGGAATTCATTGGTATGGTTGCTCCAATGAAGAGTCGCAATGACAAACAGCTTGTTTCCCATGATATAAAGAGTAATAACTATAATTACAAGTATACTTTCTCAGTTGAAATCTGCCCTATATGTCGTGAGGATTTGATCTGTTTGCCTCTCAAAGTTGCCGCTAGTTTGGGAAACCTTGGCCCATTGGTGATCTGCACCAAAGTGACCAACAACGTTGCTTTGCTTGACCCGTTGACCTTAAGGGTTTCTTACTTGGATGCTGATCGGTATTGGAGGTTACTGTTTAAGTCTCTACTCACAAGCAGGCAGCGGGTGGAGTATATTATGTTAGATGTGGAGATAATTTCTTCTGAAGTTAATGTTGGTGGCTCCAAGTGTGTTTTAGCTGATGCACAAGTGGCCCGAGTATCAGATTTTGGAAGACATGATACAATTTTCAACATAAGAACACATCTAGGCCATCTTTTGAACCCCGAAGATTATGCCCTTGGTTATGACTTATATGGGGCCAACAGTAATGATATTGAGATAGAGAAGCACAAAGGTCTGGTCATCCCCGAAGTGATTCTTATTAGGAAAAGCTATGAAGAGAAGCATTAGAAGAAGCGTGGGAAGCCTCGTGCCTGGAAGCTTAAATACCTTGACATGGAAGTTGATGATAAGAATAGAACTGATCAAGAAAAGATTAACTTGGAGTGTGAACAGTTCTTGAAAGATCTGGAGGAGAACCCTGAATTGAGGTTCAATATATCATTGTACTGTAATAAAGACTACCAGCCATCAGAGATGACATCTGTGGCTGATGGAGATGACATACCTTCTATTCCGTTGGATGAGTTGCTTGCTGATCTTGATCTAAGCGAAGCAGAAGCAGAAGATGGAGATGATGATATGAAGGAGTGATGATCAGAATCTTTTGATCCATTGTCTTACTCTCTCATAGTCCCTTCACAAGTTCACCACCACCCTACTTCCTCCGTATTTTAAGCACAATGGTTCAAGCATTTTTGTTGATGATTTTGTATAATATCTGGGTTGCTCTTGGCTCTATTAAATATGCCGGTTGCTGTTGAATAATTTATCACATGGCCAATATAGATGTATCACAATTGAGTAGTAGCTTCTGTGATTTTGAAGCTTTTTTATGTTTTGAACTTGCTTTAAAATTTTCCAATTCCAGTTTTGTTTATTTATTTATTTTTGGGTTTATAAATCATTGAAGTTTTTGTTGTATAATTGCTTAATTGGGTGGTCAGTATGCTGCATGTTGTGATTCTGATCATTTGGTTAAAATTCTTGCGGCCTTGTCTTCTTTGCGCTTATTTTGATTTACACATTCTATTGCTTTATTGGCTTGCAACCCTCTGAATCTAAGCATTATATACTACCAATGAGTTATACAAAGCCTGGTCAATTTCTATTCTACCTGTTGAATATTATAGCAAGGTCCAGTGTTTCACTGGTATTCGATTGTTTCCTATATACGACCTTGCTTGAGTCTCTAATTTTCTATCAATTGAAAATTTATTTTTGGACATGTTTTTAGTAAATTAAGCAAATTTTTTTTTTCTAAAGCATTATTTAAACTATTGATCACTTTATGTTCCAACATGCAATTGGGACTTTTATACTTCAAAGTTCGAACATCTCATTTTTTGTAGTTTTTCTAATAGTCCGGTTTTTATAATTGGAACCAAACATTGTCTCCATCTTTGAGCTCTTGTGTTTGCTTTGTAGCAACTAGCAGCCACCATACTCACATTGATTTCGTCAGAAATCCAGCCCTCTGTATGGGAAAACAAGAAAAGTCTGATATGTAGAGGCAACAAATATTTGATAACTGACTTCTTAATGCTACCAATAATGGTCATGCATATCTTTTTGTTTCATTATGGCTAAACAATACTTAAGGGGAGAACCCATGATCGGGGATTATGTGCCATAGAATGGAGACATGGGTATCCTACCAAGTCAATGGAGATAGTATAATCTATAATGGAAATAAGTCGTGCTACTGTTATAGAAAGAGGCAAAGATGGATCCAACTTTATATTTTGTAATATTTAATTGAAATTATGAAAAAAAGGGGGGAAAATACTAACATATCTCACACCATTCTAATCTATATTTCCAAACTTTTTTACCAAAAGTTAGAAAACAAGCCCGACATTACTTAGAAGTTACAACTTATATTTTATCTTAATCCTTTACATTGTATTTTGGTCATTCTTATAATAATTTTTTTAAAATTACAACTTTTGTCATAATTTGATAAGTGGTTAATTATGAATGATTTACAATCACTTTTATATAAATTTACTACTTTTTATCTACGATTAACTTTCCACCCTTTAAGAGTTTGTGACAAAATTACGGAATAAAAGTTCCACCCTGACACATTCTCTTCTTAAAAACTCAACAAAATTTAAATTAAACCAAATTCGAATAATTCGACCACTTTAATAAATTATGACAAAAATGGTGAGCATGCGGGAAGAATTGTTTTAAATTCCCTCCAAAAAAAAAAAAAATTCAAAATTACACTAAATAGTTAAACGAAAATATTTTGTTGAAACGGTTACATAAACGACACACAGACACAGTCACAGAGAGCGAAGAAGAAAGAGATGGTAAAATGCAAGAAGAGAAGGAAGAAGCTAAATGCTCATTGTTACTGGTCAGCACTGCCAATTCCTATTTCTCTGAGAAAAGTTTTGTTTTCTCACTCTCCATACAGGTCAGAATTCCAATTCACCCCATCTGTATTCCTTCATATTCTCTGCCAAGTTTGAACTACATTTCCAGAAATCCCTGTAAATTTTTCTAGTTTTAGCTTCTCCAATTTCAATATAAGAGTCAGTGTTTTGCTTTGCTTGCATTGACGTTTCTTCTTCATCAACTTATTTGTGTGAATTTTGTAGCTTCAAACTGTAATTATTATGGCTAGGGACACTTTGGTTTCTCTTTGTTGAATTGGGGAATATAAAAAAATGATCTTTTTTGTGAAAATTGATAATTTTGGAGGGAAAGTTCAAATCTTTGAGATAAGATGTATTTGTATTGTGAATTTGCTTTGATGGGTTTTGTTCAAGTCGATGATATGCGTCTTTTAGGCATTTGGGTAAATGGGTTTTTGGATATGGAGTAAAAAGTGAAAACCCCAAATTTAGCTAACGTTTTTAGGGTTCAAAGGAAGTGGAAGTTGGTGGGTTTGGAATTTTGGAGTTTTAGAGGTCACTGTGTATGGATTCTATTTGATGAGAAATGCAACTGCCATCACATTAGAAATCAGTTCAAATCACAGATCAATCAGGCGGATTTAAAAGTTCAGTCAGTTAGGAGACTTGGGTGAGGAAGGTTGAAGAAATATTTTTATTATTTGAGCAGATTGTTGAGCTTGAAGCTAAGCAAGATGGAGTTTATATGTTTGATTTTGAAAAATGCTTATTATGCAAAAGTTCCACCACCACCAATGCCTAAGAAGGAAGTTCAAACAGGTACGAGTGATGGGTATTGGCAGAGCAGGCTCTGTCCTTCACTGAATATGGCTGTTTTTTCATCCTCACCTCTAAAGGCACAGTCGGAAATTCTTGTTAGGCCAGTCAGGAAGGTGGGTTTTGCTTCCCACCAATTTTCGGTTACCTGTGATAACGTATTATTAGAAAATGGGGATTGTGATATACGGAAGCTGGTGCAGCATCATCAAAGACTCACAGAAAATGCAGAGTGTGAAGGTGAGTTTTGCTTTCCAACCCTGCTAAATTAACAGAAATAAAGGGATCAACAGGTAGTTTAGTTTCTGTACACATTAAAGATGAGAAAGAAGTATTAGTTGTTGAAGATGGAAAAGAAGTACTTGGTAGAAGTACACTCCAGGCTCCACTTGGGATACCTTTTAGCTTTGTTAGTGTGGGTGGGGCCTGCAGGGCTTTTCCTTTAGCAAGGACTGATTGTACTGGCTCATATGATAGTGGTGGATTGCTTGATACTGATGTGCGAAGGGAACGGATGCAGCTCATTGCTGCAGCACAGGGCCTTGAGGGGGTGTCAATGGAATGTGCCAATTTGTTGATTAATGGGTTGGATGCTTACTTGAAAAAGTTGATCAAGTCCTGCGTTGAATTGGTAGGGGCAAGATGTGGACATGACTTGTCGAAGAATAATAGTTACAAGCACCAGTTTGATGGGAAGCAATTCCCAATTTCATTGTTAGATTTCAAGGTGGCAATGGAGCTTAACCCACAGCAGCTTGGGGAAGACTGGGCATTTCTGCTGAAGAAAATATGTATACATGTATTTGATCAATAACATTTCTGGAGCAACTCTTGGTCTCTAATATGTGATTGATTTAATTACTGACTGGTTTGAATGGTCATAGACGCTTGACAGCTTTGCTTCGGTACTGATGATGCAGTAATTCTCATGATAATATAATGCTCCATACAAGTTCACCCAAATCAGGATATTTCTGCTTAAGCCTCGTTCTCGATCCCAACAACCCCTTCTATTAGCAACCAGCCTGAATGGTGTTGAATGAAGAATCTTGTGTTTGATTGCCTTGTAGTAACTTAGCTTAGTTTTGTTCTTTCTACCTATCTTATGTATTTTAAAACTTAAACTTTGTTGAATTCTTGATATTAACAATGCTTTCTCACAAGATTCTTCTTTAAGTGTTTACTTCCAAATGTTGAATTGAGTGGCATTTCATTTAAGTAGTTTCTTCTAAACAACTGTGCACTTAAATTATGACTTCTTTTGAAGTTTCTCCTGTAATGATAAGTTACTTCTTGGTTTTAAAATGTATGATTGTTTCTTGTTTGAAGCATAAGAAGCCCCGCTTTGTGCAAGATCTCTCACACCATTCATTACAGGCTCCCATCTATGTAAAGAAAGATTACATTTTTGTACTATTCAGTCTTGGTAATAAGATTTTCATTTCATTTGATTGATTTCTTCAATTTGAGGACTTGTGAAGTCAAAGATTTCATATTTGGTGCATTAACAAACACCTAAGTTTTACAAACTGCTATACTAGTTCATGTACAAAAAATTACTGCATAGGCAGTATAAAGTGTTACTGTCACCACTATAAACATTTATTTACAATGAGTGCTATTGACATAATTCCTATCTTTTAATTTGTCTGTACGTCCCTTGCCTTTTGAATTTTCTGATCGTGATTCTTTGCAGCCTTGACCTTCTCTTGAAGTATTAATATTTTTCCTTCATATTTAAATCCATTTTCTCTATAGTCTATAAGCTTGCTATGGAATACACAGTTCCCAAAGTCTTATCTTAGATACTGTTCTCCTAAAGTTTTGGCTCCATGCAGATATGCTGTGTAGATACTGCTGGTGAACATACTCCTCCAATGGATTATGCTGGGAAAACTATTTACCGAAATTACCTTTAGCATTGGTCATGGTTCAGTTATTTTGTTATTCTTAAGTAATAATGGGATTATCTTGGTCTGAGTTTTAAAATCTAAATGCTTTAGTAAGTAGTTACTTTGGCATGCACACATTAAATTTTGAAAAAATATAAGTCCCTTGTATGTATGGACCGAAGTGATTATGATTCTCTTCTCATTATTGAAGTGGTGCATTGGCTTGGGGGCCCAAACATTGACATCTCAATCACTATAAAAACAAATTGTAATGATCTTTGTGTTGTTAAATGGCAGTAACTATCACTTTCATCAACATATATTTTGATGTTAGACTGATCTATATGCTATGAAATTATGACGGCAAATGTAAAACTTGAGAGTTGTTGGCAGAGTTTTACAGGTGTTTTGTTAGCACATGATAATCACCTAACATTTCTGCTGGGGTGATGACCACTATTTTTTGGTATTTTAAATTCACTCCCCTTTTTTCTTGATGAGGTAAATCGAAACATTTATTTAAGAACTAGTTAAAATAGACAGGGGATGCCATAATTTGGATGGTTTTGCTTCTTAGTCAAAAGTCTGAAAGAAAATGAATTTAGAATTATGAAATGGGAAATTTCCATGTATGTTTCCCATGGAAATTTCCCATTTCAACACCAGAAATCTTATGTTTGATTGCCTTGTTTAGCTTAGTTTTGTTCTTTCTACCTATCTTTAGCATTTTTTTTTGTTTGTAATTTACAGTCATTGGGAATAGAATTTTAGATCAGTTTTGCAAGATTAATATGTAATATGTCTTGCTCAATAGGTAGGTAAAACTGCATGATGTAAAAGCTCTTGTGTATGTATTAAACTTTATTGGATTCTTGATATTAGCAATACTTTCTCACAAGATTCTTCTTTATGTGTTTACTTCCAAATGTTGAATTGAGTGGCATTTCATTATAAATAGTTTCTTCTAAACAACTGTGCACTTAAATTATAACTTCTTTTGAAGTTTCTCCTGTAAGGATAAGTTACTTCTTGGTTTTAAAATGTATGATTGTTTCTTGTTTGAGGCATAAGAAGCCCCGCTTTTTTGCAAGATCTCTCACAACCTTCATTACGGGCTCCCATCTATGCAAAGAAAGATTACATTTTTGTACTATTCAATCTTGGTCATAAGATTTTGATTTTTTTTTTATTGATTTCTTCAATTTGAGGACTCATGTGAAGACAATGATTTCATATTTGGTTCATTAACAAACACCCAAGTTTTACAAATTGCCATACTGGTTCAAGTACAAAAAATTACTGCATAGGCAGTTTAAAGTGTTACTGTCACCACTATAAACATTTATTTATAATGAGTGCTATTTACATAATTCCTATCTTTTAATTTGTCTGTACATCCCTTGCCTTTTGAATTTTCTGATTCTGATTCTTTGCAGCCTTGACCTTCTCTTGAAGTATTAATATTTTTCCTTCATATTTAAATCCATTTTCTCTATAGAGTACAAGCTTGCAATGGAATACACAGTTCCCACAGAGTCTTATCTTAGATACTGTTCTCCTAAAGTTTTGGCTCCATGCAGATATGCTGTGTAGATACATACTGATCTTCCAATGGATTATGCTGGGAAAACTATTTACTGAAATTACCTTTTGCATTGGTCATGGTTCAGCTATTTTTTTATTCTTAAGTAATAATGGGATTATCTAGTTCTGAGGTTTAAAATCTAAATGCTTTATTAAGTAGTTTCTTTAGCTTGCCCACATTAAAGTTTGAAAAAAAATGTCCCTTGTATGGACCGAAGTGATTCAAGTTGCACGTGTATGATTCTTTTCTCATTATTGAAGTGGTGCATTGGCTTGGGGGCCCAAACATTGACATCTCAATCACTGTAAAAACAAATTGTAATGATCTTTGTTTTGTTAGATGGTAACTGTCTCTTTCATCAACATTTATGTTGATGTTAGACTGATCTATATGCTATGAAATTATGATGACAAATGTAAAACTTGGGAGTTGTTGGGAGACTTACAGGTGTTTTGTTAGCACATGATAATCACCTAACATTTCTGCTGGGGTGATGACCACTATTTTAGTTTTTTTTTTTTTTGGTATTTTAAATTCACTTCCCTTTTTTCTTGATGAGATAAATCGAAACATTTATCTATGAACTAGTTAAAATAGATAGGGGATGCCATGATTTGGATGGTTTTGTTTCTTAGTCAAAAGTTAGATAGAAAATGAATTTAGAATTATGAAATGGGAAATTTCCATGTATGTTTCCTGTGGATGTGCCCTTATCAAAGCTTTGAAAATTTCTTCATAATGAACTAGTGTAAGATATTTATTAACTCAGCATAGCCGGCTGATTTGGGATTGTCTTTTGTTGAATTTTTAATAATCCAAAATAAAATATTAGTTTATTATGCAATTGATTTCTATGTCTATCTATCCCTCACCCTTATTTGACTGAATTATCACATGTATGAAAATCCATAGACTTCTTTATATTCAATGCTTATATCCTTGTTAAGGTCTCTAAGAAGTCAAGCTTAAGCTGGTGAATTGAATTGCTGGGAGCCAAGAGTAGTCGGTAAAAGTATCCCCTTTAGGTGAAGAAAATGGAAGTACAATTTTGATTGTGACTGTAGCACTTGGTCATCTTTAAAAAATATTTTAGTGAATTTATATTTTGGATTATCATTAAGTGAATTAGAATGCTTAAACGCACTTGAGTTTCCTAAGTAGAGATATAAATTTTTAAACTCTCATAGGCTGCTAAAGTGGATTTGGTTGGATGGGATTCTTGTTGACTTCAAGATTAAGGAAATGAACACGACTGTAGGAGTCTTGCTGGGTTCATTTGGACCCATTGTCTTACGAGCTATATTGGATTTATTGTGATACGTAGGAACAATCCCGTTGGACTTGCAAACCTTGCTGTCTTATGTATGATATTTCTTTCAAGCATTGCACATACCAAAACTTGTGATTTATCTCCTGGAAATTTTAAAATATGCAGTGCTCTCCAGATTTAACAGCAGATTTACAGAATGTTTTCAATTTTTGAACTGCCAATGATCATTATTTTCATTGTCTGTTTATCATACAGTTGACACTCTGCCAACAATTTTAGTAGAACTAGCAAAGTATGGTTACTAATTTTTTCAATTGCTTTGCTGCATGTATATTAAATTATGATCACATTCTTTCCCTTTATAATTTTATTGTCCACTAATCAATTGCATGCTTTTGCAGTAAGTACACTGTTAATGAGTAAAACTGCTCACTGATAAGCTATTTCCAAATTAGTTAACTGTGGATATCTACAAAAATTATTATTATTATATTTACAAACAACTTTGTGATTCGGTGGCATTTTTGTTTTTCACTCAATAAAGGTGCACCTGATACATGTTTCATATTACACTGATCTGGGGACACTTGCAATAACTATGTACCATTCCACTGCGTTGTCGGCAATTTGGTTGTAAAAAGAGGATGCCATGTTATGTCGCAGGACATTAGCAACGTATTATTGTAATTATAATTATTACTATTATTCTAGGATGAAACTTTGAGTGATGTTGTTGTCTTAAGCATGATTTGCAGAGAAGGATGAGGCTGCACTATGGTTAGACCACAGAAAAAACCTCCAGAAGGGCCTTTGCTTGCGCTTTGGAGGGTGACTTATCAGTTCTGATTCTGACCTTCTCAGCATTTCCCACATCACCTGGACATCCTGATATCCACACGTCTGTACATCATTGTGAAGCTTCAAAAGTCCAGCACCTGCAGACCAAAACAATGCCACAGCTTGTAAGTGATAAGCTTTTATTTAACATACCATTAGATGCTAGAACTGCTATTTAAATGAATCCCAGATAGTCGTAGTTGATTAGTGTGTGATAAAAGTAGCATTGATGTTACTCTAATCACAACTTGCCATATTGGCAACTGTGAACAAAATTGTCACTAACTTTACTCCTTTTTGAAAAATAAAAAAAAGAGATGCCCCAAAGGGTGGACAAATCAAATTTGAGTTAGAATATGAATATGATGAAAGATTCCTCTCTGTTGTATACTATTGAAGCGTTTATTCTTTGATGCTCCAAGTGGTGGTCGTGTACCATAGATCATCCGAGTCCCAGAACTTTTTTTTGGGCTTTTTTTGTGCAAAAAGTTGTAGTTCATAGAATACTTTATTGCAATGTTGTTGTCAGGTCATTTTTAAAGTGACTAGGCATAAAGTTTCACGGAAAAAAATGTTGATCCTATCCTAATTCCTAATAAGGCACGCTTGTCTTTCGGTCGTGAGGACCAATAAAAGTATTGGTTGCCACTTACCACTTACAAGGAGTGATGACAAAGAAAAATTAGAAATAGGAAAGTGTAGGTAGGTTCATCAATTTAGAATGTAGACCACTTTATAAGAGGAATGGTGACATAGAAAAATTAGAAATTGGAAAAGTGTAGGTTAGAAGGTTCATCATTTTAGAATATAGCAATCATAACTAGTTTAAACTCCAAAATAACTAAAAATGGCAACAGCAATTGATACTTCTTAGTATTTCCGACACAAACAATCTTATATAGTTCAATTGATATTTCTTGATATTCCCGACACAAACATTCAAGATTTGAATCCTTCAGGCTTTCAATCCCATCTATGGAATTGTCTGAAAAAAACTAGAAGTGGATTCATTGAACTAGTGGAGGTAGCCCACTACTAGAAGAATATTTAATTCTTTTTCAGACATTTGGGAATTATGCAATCCATAGGGAGGACAACCTCCCAACCAACCAATAAAAACAAAGATAAATAAATAAATTTGTGACCCTATCAATTCATATAGAACTCACAATACTTTGTTTTTATTTATTGGGAGGACCATGTGTATGGTCCAACCAGATGCTTGAATAATTTCTCGAGTCATGTGCCCTTGATAATTGATCTACTATGCATATGGATAATGTAGATGACATTGTGAGGTTCACTTCCTAGAAAAAGTGATACAATCATACAACACTTTTATTTTAATTAAATAGTTAATTTCATTTTTTTTTAAATGAAAATCCATAGCAGAATTGAAGATCATCTTTCAATTATTACATTTTTTTTTTACCGTCCATTTTCTGTTGATGATATAAATTATTGGTGGTGGTCCTGGTTGAGAATTGAGATTACTATATTATTTTATGAAACCGTATTTGCTTTTGATTGCTTCGTTCGAATTCACATTTTCTAAGCCTTGTGGGATCCCCTCATAGTTGGAGTTCCTCAGGCAGTGGTTTTTATTATTATTATTTTTTTAATTTTTAATTAGACATAATATATATAATATGTTTTCACAAACAGGGTTTTAATGTGATGTGTGGAAATTACATATCAGGTTGGATCAATTGGGTCCCAGACAGTTATCAAACATTAAAATAAAAAGAAGTTCAAAATTTTGGGTTTGCTCCAAATGACAATTGTTTTGGGTTCACTCAAAAGAAAAGGCAATTCAAGTGCTTGATAAGGTTGAAAATTCATCATTTAGCACATGATAAATATCTACAACACCCATATTAAAGTCTTTTCTTCATCTATTAAACTTTCTAAATGTATTTTTTTTTCCTAACCATGATATCCAAAATAGAATAATGGTCTTTTCCCACTTAAATAAGGGAAAATATTCTAGTGGAAATTCTCAACCTACCACAGACTTTCCATTTGACATTCCGTGTGACCTATAAACTCATGAAAGTACAAATTGTTGAAAATCATGCTAATTAGTGCTAAAAAAGGGAGGTATAACCAAACCAAAATTTTTCAATTTTGAGTCGAGAAAAAAGACACCCATTGAATGAAAGAAATATTGGGCATGCTCCTATTCATTGAATCCGTTAGATTTATAAGACATGTTTCCTTTCGGCTACATGTCATGATTTAGACTAGTCCTGTGGACAAAGGTATTGGCAGGGATCGAGACCGAGATCAGCAAGATCGAGATCAAGATCGGCAGGGATCGAGACCGAGATCAGCAAGATCGAGATCGGTTGGGAAGATTTTTGGGTTTGATTTGAGGTGCAAAGAGAGAGAGACGTTTGAGGTTGAGGGAGGTGCTGGGAATTTGATCTGAAGAGGGAGAGAGAGACTAGTTGGGAGAGAGAGAGTGAGAGACAGATTGTGAGGAGAGAGAAAAAAAATCAATTAAAGAAGTGAGAGGAGAGAGAAAAGTCAAATAAAAAAATAATAAACCATTTGCAACATCCGTCCATACCGTGACAAAAATGCAACGTTATTGTTCAATATTGCAAAAATATGGCACATTTGACACATCTGATAATGCTCAATTTTTGTGTTTGGTGTGCCAAATGTGCCAAATATTTGGCATTTAACACATTTGCAACGTCTGCTACGGATGCTCTAATGAGATTTTTAAAACAAATCATTATTGCAGTAAAGTATTTTATGGTTAAACCCATTTTGGAACATTATTCATGGTTTTCCTAAAACATACTGTGTACTATTATTGTTAATCATTTATGGAAAATGCATGAAGCATTGAAAGTGCATCATATTTTGTATTGCATATGGGGAAATGCATGATTTATTAGCATAAAAAAGACTATGGTCTTTGTTAAAATTCTTGAGAATGGATTTTATGGATTTATTACATTATTTGCAAAATTTCAAGATGCTTTGATAATTGAGAAAGTTATACAAAATCTTCTTGACAAGAAATGAGTTTGAAGGCTTTGAGAAGCTTGTGAATATCTTTGGATATTAAAAGGTTTTATGAAACTACTTGGAAATGAACGGTGTTTTGATTTTATGTAATTTGTGAGATCTTTATGGTTTACCCCTGTGATGTGACGTGTGATTACCCGGTGATTACCTAGCTAGATACTATAGTTTGTGGGACATTGGTATCTTAACACCTGTCTTTGTGACGGTAGATTAGTTCTGTCTTTGTGATGGGATATGAATTCCTTCTTTTTGACAGCGTTAAGTTCCGTCTTTGTGACGGCAGATTAGTTTCGGCTGTGTGTCTGTGATGAGTTCCGTCTTTGTGATGACAAATGAGTTCCATCATTGCGACAACATTGTCATGTGGCCATCATTGGATTTTCTGGTTTTGGAACGGTGTTTTACTATTGCTCACAATATATATATATATATATATATATATAGTATGTAGTTTCACATCGAGATATTTTGAAAGAGCTTTGTGCTATACTATTTTAATCATTCTTATCATTTTATCCATGAAGATTGATTTTGTAGAAGTTAAGTCAAAATTCCCAAAGTGTAACATGTTTTGTGTTTTGTAAAAAAAAAAAGCTCATTATCATGAGACCTGCATTTCTCTTACCCCCATTAATTATGCTACTTACTATACTTTAGCTCATCCTACTCTTTAGCAATTTTACAGATAAAATTAGTTATATGTCATGCATGAAGCTTAGTTTATTGGTGGTGATTAGAGTACTATTGCTAAGTGGGAGATTTATGCTATAAATTGTTGGTGACTCAACTTACTAAATTTATCGAGGCCATAGCTAATTCTATTGGAGGTTGGGCTGTTGAAATTTGTTAGCCTTGGGTGTGGTAGGCCTAAATTTTTTGTCGAGGTTACATATCTTAGAGAGAATCGTGACTTTGTGTTTATTTATTCGCAGCTTTGGATTTTTTATATATACTTGCAGATACATGATTTGTTGTTTGTACTGTTTGTAAATGTGTCATAGAGGTCTGACTTATATTGTGGAGAGATCAATATATTTATTTATTTTATCATACGGAAAGAAAAGAAAAGAAAAAACCCCTATAGCTCCTCTTAAAGGTTTGGTTTCTCATGCTTTGAACCCTTTTCGATTTAGGGTGTAACACCACAACACATGTTGCAGCCCCCATATGGAGCTGCATGAGGGGCCATAGTGGTGAGCTAGAAGGATTTGGGTAAGACTAAGCTGATTAGATGGAGGTGGCCAATGATGGGTAGGGCTGGTGGACTCAAGAGGGTTTTGGATTGCTGGCCAAGAATGGAAGCATGATTTTATGAAGGATTGTACAAAGAAAGCAATTATGAACCAAATGAAAAATAGGAAGTAGTACAACATTTCACTAGCACTAGTGATAATGGTCTCATGCTCTGTACCGATTGAAGGATTACTTTTCTCTTGAATTAGGTCTGGTAGTTGAACTTCTTATAACTTCGATCTAAGGCTATAAATATAGGGCTTGGTGCGAATGCGTCAGTGCAATTGCTAAGGATTTTTTGTTTTTGCTTTCTGAAAGCCCATCGGCTAGAGGATTAGTTTTTATTAAAACTCTCATTCTAAAAAAAAAAAAAAATTATTATAACTAGTCCCTCACGTGTGATAATTTTAATTGAGGGTATTATTATTATTATTATTATTAATTTGCAATTGGGACCAATTTAATAAATTGTAATGCTTTTATAATTATATTTATCACAACAAATTTTTTTATTATTGTAGAATTGTTTTTTTTCTTTAAAATTTTGAAACTTATCATTGTTAGTTTACTAATTTGTACATCTCCAAGTCAATCAAACGCGTTTGCATGTTACATTCACTTTCTCGTTTCCATAAAGGAAAGGCATTCACTGGTTAGTAAAAAGAAATGCAAATTGTTTCGCATGGTTTTTTCATTTATTTATTTTATTATTTTTAAGTTTATAAGCTTGTAAATATTATAAGTAAAAATATATTGTTTTGAAATAATTTTTATTATTATATAGAGAAATTTTTTATTATCATTTTGTGTTTGTCTTTTTTAATTCCTAGATGAATTTGATTATATAAATTCTTTTTACGTGTTATTTTTAAATATAAGTTATAAACACCATGATGTATCTTGCATCTTTCGTTAAATTATTTAAGTCAGATGTTATTATAGTGCCTAATGTGAAAATTAATACTGTTTGATACTAGTCACAATCTATATCCATCATCATCTTCATCAAATTAGGTAGCATCCTTATATAATTCAGCATCTTTCTTGCTAGATTAGTTGGTATCCTCATGAGTAGGGATGATAATGGGGATGGGCGGGGCTGAAGGATGGAATTTTCACTTCCGTCCTGCATGGTTTTGTCTTGCCCAATCCTTGCCATGTTTCGTAAAATTCTACTTCATGTTAATTTGCCCGTACTTATTACAATTTTTTAATAAAACATGCTTCATTAATATAAATATACTTGAAATTACAACTAAATATATCTCATCAAATTAATTTTTAGCAAGAACTAAATAATATTATCCAAATTTTTAACAAGAAAATATTACAACAAAAACAAAAATCTTAATATCCATGCATTTAAATAAGCTAATATTGATTTGTTTGTTTAAATAATGAGATTTAGCGTATGAAAAAATTAAAATTATAGCCCTTATCAACGCAATGATGGGGTGGGACGGAGCTAAAATGTCTAAACTCATCCCCACTCCATCCCGCTAAAATCTCATCCTATCCTTGCTCCACCACCTATGTTGGGCGAGGAAAACCCACAAGGGGCGAAGTGGGGAGGGACAAAATTACCATCTCTCTCTCTCTCTCTCTCTCTTTGCTTTTTAGAAAAAATATGTACTAAAAGATTGAGTGTTTTATTTGGTTTAATAAGAGTTGGATTTGAAGATTTTATGTTGAGGATCGGTTTATATTCTTCAACCATAAAATTTGTTTTGCGACATGATAGTTAATTTTGTTGGTTTCAAGCTATGAGGAACCATCCTCCATGTTCTTCGTTCATGTTATGGGTAGCTTTTATTTAATTAAATGTAATTTTTATGTTTTAAATTAATTTTATTTTTCTTTTCCTCCATAGTATTGTGAATGTGGTGAAGGTTTATTTTTATTTTTGGTGGTTTCCTTAGTAATTCTTTTGCTTCCTTCTTTTTTTGACCTGTTTATTCCCCTGTTTTTCATTTCTTGTGATGGAATGAAAGAAGAAATTTTTTGATTAGGCATATATTCTTTTAATTGGATTTTGTAATTATTATTTTTTCTAATTCTTATTGTTTTTTTTTTTCCTTTTTTCTTAATCAGCAAGTATATATGAATATAAAAAATATTGTTGCGTGGAAGAGATAATTTTGGATTTGGTCTTTTTCTAGTGTTTTAGTTGTACTATAGCCAATATATTTTGATATTCTCTTGTATTATAAGTGACCCAAAATAAAAATCTATGAAAGGAGAAAAAAAATTAAGATTTACTCGATCAAAAAATTTGGTATATTCCTATTTGATGAGTGAAATTAATTATGATATATTATATTCTTAAAGTATTCATTCCTATTTAGCCCACTTGTTTTGATAGAAAACCTTCTGTAAAGATAGTCTTTCACATTTTGCAGTATTTGGTTGTATCATAAAAAATAAGATAAAAGAAAACTATCTTTGGTTAACAAAAATGAGTATGACTAAATTTTTTTGAAGTTTGCTTCCACTAATTTTTTTGGAAAGAAATTCTATCTCACAACAAGTTAAATAACAAAAGTTAGAAGATTGTTTTCCAAGTAATTTAGGGTTGCTACCAAACATATATAGGAAAATGAGATAATTTTATATGAAATACTTTTTGAAAAATACTTATTTTCTAGAAAATATTAACATCAAAACAAGCATAGCCAAGATGTAAACCATTATAAGTTTGTAACCGAAAAAATGGGTAAAATAATGATTGGGGGCGATTTAAGGATTAGTTAGTAGCTTAGTGCACTCAATATTAGAAAAACAATTTTAGGAGGAAAATAAAATTATAAAATATAAATTACAAAGATTGAGCTTCAAAGCGTTAGAGATATTATTGAAAAACATAAATATTATACAACAAAATAAGTATTACACAAAATTATTACAAAACATGAAAGTTATTTTACATGAAATTGCAAAGCATCCACGTATTACCTAGAACATTATTGATATTATTATCCTTAAGCACACGAGTCCCATTAATCCAATGCCAATAACCATTAGATAGGATTAAGTAAGGCGTGTGATGCGATAACAAACAAGTGGTTTTTCTATTTCAACACCAAACCCAGACCCTAAGCTTAAATCAACATTCTCTCTGCCCTTCATTGTCCAATCAAAACGTTGGACCAAGGCTGCAATTGTTGTATGCATCATCAACATAGCAAGTGATCTACCAAGGCATCCTCTCCTTCCGCTACCAAATGGAATGTAACGAAAATTCTGGCCCTTAAATTCCATTTGATGCTCACTAATTTTCTCATCTGAGCTTTCCAAGAACCTCTCTGGTATGAACTCATCTAGGTTAGTCCAAAGCTCTGGGTCTTGCATCATGGCATAGACGTTGATTAGCACATGAGATTTACCCTTAACAAATGAACCATTCACCTTGCAATCTTCAGCACATTCCCTAATGATAAAAGGTCCTGAAGGGTGAAGCCTTAAGGTTTCCCTAATGACTGCACGTAAATAAGGGAGGTTTGGCATGTCTTATTCTTTCACTAGCCTGTTGGGTCCGACCATTGAATTGATCTCCTCCCTAAGTTTGTTCAGTGCCTGTGGTTTGTTGATTAGTTCTCCCATGGCCCATTGCATGGCTGCAGATGATGTATCGGTGCCAGCCAAGAAAATGTCCTAATCAAATTGGAAATTGATTACTAGATATTTAGTACATAACTACATAGATGTTTACTCGATTTCACAATTTAAATTCCAATTTCACATGGAAGCAAAATGGCTTCCCAGCTCATAATTAATTTTAATAATGAATTTATACCGAGTTTCATCAAAATGCACTTATTTTGAATTGTAGTTAACCACAACAATGGGGAGAAAAAAAAAATGATACAACCTTAAGTTTTACTATTATGAATCAACAAGATTACAAACGTAACAAGTTTCACACTTTGTGCAAATGTTAAGCTATGATTTGTGTAACCTCAATTTCATATGAAATTACAGTTAATTCATTTTTATTGTACATCAAATCATAACCTGTGTGACAGACTCAATACTTAATAAATTTTAATCACTCCAGACTTGCTATTAGTGACATATTGCTATTGCTAGGTAGGAGCTAGCTCTGAAAAAATACATTATTAATTTATATATAGGACAAAACCATATAAATCAAGGAAAGCATGCACAGCGTAAGTTATGAGCAAACTCTCAACTCTACGGATTTGCATTATCTCTGCTCAGTAGTGTTCTACTGACCTGATCATTCTTGGTTTTTCCCTAAACAGGCAAGGCCAATAGCCAAAAATGCCTTCACAAAGTCCCATGTCATCCAGATTGTAGTCATATGCTGTTATGGGCTGTTGCCTACCATAATCATGGGAATCTTCCTCTCCTCTACATGCATACCAAGGATTATAATCAATAACAAACTGGTTATCTGTGTCTTCATGATAGCTGAAATAATTGTCATGTTGTTCTTCACCAAGAGAGTAGTCTTCCATCTTCCCCAAAATGCTGCCACATCCAATGTCATGAGTACCATCTTCAAGGGAGTAGAAATTCTCGTGCTGCCAATCACTGAAACAACTTGACCAGTTCCAATGGTCACCATAGTCCATCTGTTCTTCCTCATAATAATCCTCTATTAGTCCATTCTCATTCCAGCGTCTACTTGTGAAATCATCCTCTTCTGTCCCACACAGTGAAGAGATGAAGCCATGAAATATTCCCTCTTCAAAAGAAAAATTGGAGTTGAAAACCGGACAGGGATAGAGACCTTCATCATCGTCAGCAATACTAGAACTATCAGCGAATAGATTTGGAGGATTGTCAATGAAATCGGGCTCATTCATCTTGTATATAGTGTTAGTCATTGTGTTCCAACTTTTACTTCAAGCTCAGTTATATGGTCTCTCTTTGCAACTAAAATTGAAATGTTATTTTCTGAATTAGAAAGTGTTCTATTGCTACGAAAAAAGGGGAGGAAAATGAATTCTGCAGGGAAAAAGTAAAGGCTGCACAATCCAGCACTATCCACTTATTGAAGAGAGATTCTATTCCGATCTCTGAATTGAAATTCTCTATCACAAATGACCATTAATTTGTTTACCTACATAGAGAGAGCCTGAATGGAATATCTTTTTTTGATAAAAAAAGCAGCTGTAGAGATGGGAATCAGTATCACAAAAGTGGGGTTGGCAGAGCATCGTATGCAATTTCTTTCACTATGTCAGATGAAAATAGCAGCTTCCACTTGTTCATAAAAGTTTTGTGCTTTCGGCCACAGTCCATGGATACCCCCTACTGAAAATTTTTACACTTAGCTTCCAGACCTCTGTAAAGTTGACAGGCATGACCATGAATTCTAACAAGTGAAATGCTAATTCATTGTACTCATTATGCTCAGCACGTGTTCGGCTACTACCCAGTATTGCACTTATGATGCTAACTATATATCCTTCCTAGCTACATAATCTGGACTAATTTTTACAGTGAACCTCTTTTAAACTCTCCTTCTTCATTGGAAGTAGATTAAAAGTTTATGGATAGAACAACATTAGTTAAATCTTGATGAACCAAGAATATATATATATATATATATATATATATATATATATATATATATATATATATATATATATATATATATATAAAATATAAGCAAAAACAACCCCGCATTAGCCATATAATTAGATGTAGGAAAAAAAAAATAGAAGTAGGGAAAAAAGAGATGTCTCATGTGAATCCAGTTCCTATAAGACGAGGATGCTATGGTCCCTATAAGACTTAATGAAATGGCACGTTTCACAGGACTATCTTTTTCTTTTTCTTTTAAAAAAAGAAGTAAAATGACATCATTTTACTTTAGGGGTTACAAAATTATAAACGGTTGTTTTCAGTTTTCACATAACCTAAATCATAAGTCATAAGAACACTCGACTCTCTCTAGCCTTTCAGCTGCTGTTGCAACACTTGACCCCTTGCCAATCCACCGTAACACCGCCGATAAGTTTTATAGTCACAAACAATGTAAAGAATTTCTTTGGTGGAAGAAATTATTATTATTATTTTTTTTACATGGATATCGATATCAATTTTATTTGCATTACATTTTGATTTTAGTTGATTTACGTGGGTTCTAGTTTGCTTAGCTAGTAAAATTTTTGATAGTTGTATAATAAATTTAGAATTCAATTCCCACCTACATCAAAAATCTATTATTGCCTTCATTTGATGATAAAAGAACTGTCATTAAGGGTAAACGGATGGAAAGAATGGAAAGACAAAACAATAAAGAAACTAGTTCAATACAAACTATACGTAAGAAGTTGGACATATAACAAGGCATAGAAAAAGAAAGAGACATGATAAGGAAAGAGAAAGAAAATGATAGTTTGGTAAACTTAGTCAACAAAGAAAAGAAGGATAATTCCAAAAAAGAGTAATAGCTTAAATGAAGGTATTGATAGAAGACTAAAGTCAATTGAAAGATTTATGACATATGCCCAAGATAGTGGTTGGATAGAATTAGCTAAAAAGACCATAGATTAAAACTCTCTGAAAATAAAATAAATTTTAGTCTCAAAAAAAAAAAAAAAAAAAAAGTTTAGATTCTGCCTCTTTGTTTAGGTTTGCATAGGACCGTTATTTCACATGGATCCTAAACCATTCGAATTTGTGACTTTTATTTTTAATTATTTGCTATTGGGCCTTTAATTTTGAGCTCAGCCCGGTGTCTTTATTTTACTAAGTTAGCCCAGAGACCCAAACCCATTAACTGAAACCCAAAAAAACAAAAACCAAAAATTCATTCAGTAGCCCCAAACCGAGAGAGAGAGAGAGAGAGACTCACCGCTGGCTACGTCGAAATGTTGGATTTTTTTTTTTTTTTTTTTTCTCTTACTTTGTTTTTTGATTATCTGATTTTTGTTTCTCCAGATTGGTGGTGACGATGAGGGCAATAGTTTTAGTCTATTTCTTGTTGTTATATAGCTAGTATGAATTCTTTCGTTTTTGCATAATGGTTTTCCAATCGTTTGGGACCATTTGATGAATTTGTTTTAGCTTATAACTTGATGTCTCTCTGAATGCGTCTAATTTATTGTTTTGCTGAATTTTGATTCAGCTTGATATCAACTCTTTTATTCTTAAATTTACTAGAATTTGTTAATTGTTCTCCTCCATGGATCCCTTTGAGTTTTAGACCTTTTTTTCCCAATAAAATAAGTATGTAGACTAGAAGAACAAACTTAGAATTTGGCAACATTATGGCATGAAGATCTAGCAAATATTCCAACCCATTTATAAGGGTTAGTTTCACTTGCAAAGTCCAGAATTAATTTTCTTTCTATCGTCAATGGAGTGCTTTTGTATTTTTATAATTTTTTTTGTGCATAAAGAACTAAAAGAAATTGTAATCTGTGATATAGAATATTTCTGTATAAATTAGCTGTGCAGGAGATACAATTGTTTCTTTTACAGTTGATTTTTGTTATGTGATTTTAATATTGTCTTATTATAAGCATACATGATTAAATTGCGAAGCCATACTTGATCTATAAAGATTTATATATGTATTTATTTTCTTGTTTTTGTCCTTAACTGTAAAGTACTTACTTTTTATAAAATTTTATCGTTACAACCACCAGCCATGGCAGAGGAAGCAGGTATGTTTGTGGTTCCCCAAACTGTTGGCACTGTTTTATGTTGCAAATGTGGTATTCCAATGGCACCGAATGCTGCCAATATGTGCGTAAAGTTTTTGCGCTCTGAAGTTGACATCACAGAAGGTCTATAGAAGCATGTGATCATAATGCATTGCCCTGAGTGCAACAGCTACTTGCAGCCACCAAGAACTTGGATCAAAGCTCAATTGGAACCAAAAGAGCTGTTGACATTCTGTGTGAAGAGGCTGAAGAATTTGAACAAGGTAAGATTGGTTACATGCGGAATTCATTTGGACCGAACCTCATTCAAAGAGGATCAAGGTCATATTGAAAGTTCAGAAAGAGGTTCTTAATGGAGCAATACTTGAACAATCGTATGCGGTTGAATATGTTCAGCAAGAGCACGTGTGAATCTTGTTCAAGAGTTCAGGCCAATCCTGACCAGTGGGTTGCGGCAGTGCAACTGCGCCAGCATGTTTCTCACAGGCGTACTTTCTTTTATTTGGAGCAGCTAATTCTGAAGCACGATGCTACTGCTTCTGCCATAAAGATTAAACAGATGGAACAAGGTATCGACTTCTTTTTCTCTAACCGGAGCCATGGTGTGAAATTTGTGGAATTCATTGGTATGGTTGCTCCAATGAAGAGTCGCAATGACAAACAGCTTGTTTCCCATGATATAAAGAGTAATAACTATAATTACAAGTATACTTTCTCACTTGAAGTCTGCCCTATAATTACAAGGATTTGATCTGTTTGCCTCTCAAAGTTGCCGCTAGTTTGGGAAACCTTGGCCCATTGGTGATCTGCACCAAAGTGACCAACAACGTTGCTTTGCTTGACCCGTTGACCTTAAGGGTTTCTTACTTGGATGCTGATCGGTATTGGAGGTTACTGTTTAAGTCTCTACTCACAAGCAGGCAGCTGGTGGAGTATATTATGTTAGATGTGGAGATAATTTCTTCTGAAGTTAATGTTGGTGGCTCCATGTTTTAGCTGATGCACAAGTGGCCCGAGTATCAGATTTTGGAAGAAATGATACAATTTTCAACATAAGAACACATCTAGGCCATCTTTTGAACCCCGAAGATTATGCTCTTGGTTATGACTTATATGGGGCCAACGGTAATGATATTGAGATAGAGAAGCACAAAGGTCTGGTCATCCCTGAAGTGATTCTTATAAGGAAAAGCTATGAAGAGAAGCGTTAGAAGAAGCGTGGGAAGCCTCGTGCCTGGAAGCTTAAATCCCTTGACATGGAAGTTGATGATAAGAATAGAACTGATCAAGAAAAGATTAACTCGGAGTATGAACAGTTCTTGAAAGATCTGGAGGAGAACCCTGAATTGAGGTTCAATATATCATTGTACTGTAATAAAGACTACCAGCCATCAGAGATGACATCTGTGGCTGATGGAGATGACATACCTTCTATTCCGTTGGATGAGTTGCTTGCTGATCTTGATCTAAGCGAAGCAGAAGCAGAAGATGGAGATGATGATATGAAGGAGTGATGATCAGAATCTTTTGATCCATTGTCTTACTCTCTCATAGTCCCTTCACAAGTTCACCACCACCCTACTTCCTCCGTATTTTAAGCACAATGGTTCAAGCATTTTTGTTGATGATTTTGTATGATTAAATCTGGGTTGCTCTTGGCTCTATTAAATATGCCGGTTGCTGTTGAATAATTTATCACATGGCCAATATAGAAGTATCACAATTAAGTAGTAGCTTCTGTGATTTTGAAGCTTTTTTATGTTTTGAACTTGCTTTAAAATTTTCCAATTCCAGTTTTGTTTATTTATTTATTTTCGGTTTATAAATCATTGAAGTTTTTGTTGTATAATTGCTTAATTGGGTAGTCAGTATGCTGCATGTTGTGATTCTGTTCATTTGGTTAAAATGCTTGCGGGCTTGTCTTCTTTGCGCTTATTTTGATTTACACATTCTATTGCTTAATTGGCTTGCAACCCTCTGAATCTAAGCATTATATACTACCAATGAGTTATATAAAGCCTGGTCAATTTCTATTCTACCTGCTGAATATTATAGCAAGGTCCAGTGTTTCACTGGTATTCGATTGTTTCCTATATACGACCTTGCTTGAGTTTCTAATTTTCTTTCAATTGAAAATTTATTTTTGGACATGTTTTTAGTAAATTAAGCAAATTTTTTTTTTCTAAAGCATTATTTAAACTATTGATCACTTTATGTTCCAACATGCAATTGGGACTTTTATACTTCAAAGTTCGAACCTCTCATTTTTGTAGTTTTTCTAACAGTCCGGTTTTTAAAATTGGAACCAAACATTGTCTCCTTCATCTTTGAGCGCTTGTGTTTGCTTTGTAGCAACTAGCAGCCACCATACTCACATTGATTTCGTCAGAAATCCAGACCTCTGTATGGGAAAACAAGAAAAGTCTGATATGTAGAGGCAACAAATATTTGATAACTGACTTCTTAATGCTACCAATAATGGTCATGCATATCATTTTGTTTCATTATGGCTAAGCAATACTTAAGGGGAGAACCCATGATCGGGGATTATGTGCCATAGAATGTAGACATGGGTATCCTACCAAGTCAATAGAGATTGTATAATCTATAATGGAAATAAGTCGTGCTACTGTTATAGAAAGAGGCAAAGATGGATCCAACTTTATATTTTGTAATATTTAATTGAAATTATGAAAAAAAGGGGGAAAAATACTAACATCCTTCTAATCTATATTTCCAAACTTTTTTACCAAAAGTTAGAAAACAAGCCCGACATTACTTAGAAGTTACAACTTATATTTTATCTTAAACCTTTACATCGTATTTTGGTCATTCTTATAATAATTTTTTTAAGATTATAACTTTTGTCATAATTTGATAAGTGATTAATTAAGAATGATAAACAATTACTTTCATATAAATTTATTACTTTCTATCCACAATTAACTCTCAACCCTTTAAGAGTTTGTGACAAAATTGCGGTATAAAAGTTCCACTCTGACACATTCTCTTATTAAAAACTCAACAAAATTTAAATTAAACCAACCTCCAATAAATTTTTATCTCTAAATTTAAATTAAGAATGTTAGACACATCTTTTATTATAAATTTGATGCAGTGTGTTGACAAAAAAGTGATTGTCCACCAATCAGGTCGACAACTTTAATAAGTTATGACAAAAATGGTGAGCATGAGAGAAGAATTGTTTTAAATTCCCTCCAAAAAAAAAAAGAAAAAAAAAATCCAAAATTACACTAAATAGTTAAACGAAAATATTTTGTTGAAACGGTTACATAAACGACACACAGACACAGTTACAGAGAGCGAAGAAGAAAGAGATGGTAAAATGCAAGAAGAGAAGGAAGAAGCTAAATGCTCATTGTTACTGGTCAGCACTGCCAATTCCTATTTCTCTGAGAAAAGTTTTGTTTTCTCACTCTCCAAACAGGTCAGAATTCCAATTCACCCCATCTGTATTCCTTCATATTCTCTGCCAAGTTTGAACTACATTTCCAGAAATCCCTGTAAATTTTTCTAGTTTTAGCTTCTCCAATTTCAATATAAGAGTCAGTGTTTTGCTTTGCTTGCATTGACGTTTCTTCTTCATCAACTTATTTGTGTGAATTTTGTAGCTTCAAACTGTAATTATTATGGCTAGGGACACTTTGGTTTCTCTTTGTTGAATTGGGGAATATAAAAAAATGATCTTTTTTGTGAAAATTGATAATTTTGGAGGGAAAGTTCAAATCTTTGAGATAAGATGTATTTGTATTGTGAATTTGCTTTGATGGGTTTTGTTCAAGTCGATGATATGCGTCTTTTAGGCATTTGGGTAAATGGGTTTTTGGATATGGAGTAAAAAGTGAAAACCCCAAATTTAGCTAACGTTTTTAGGGTTCAAAGGAAGTGGAAGTTGGTGGGTTTGGAATTTTGGAGTTTTAGAGGTCACTGTGTATGGATTCTATTTGATGAGAAATGCAACTGCCATCACATTAGAAATCAGTTAAAATCACAGATCAATCAGGCGGATTTAAAAGTTCAGTCAGTTAGGAGACTTGGGTGAGGAAGGTTGAAGAAATATTTTTATTATTTGAGCAGATTGTTGAGCTTGAAGCTAAGCAAGATGGAGTTTGTATGTTTGATTTTGAAAAATGCTTATTATGCAAAAGTTCCACCACCACCAATGCCTAAGAAGGAAGTTCAAGCAGGTACGAGTGATGGGTATTGGCAGAGCAGGCTCTGTCCTTTACTGAATATGGCTGTTTTTCCATCCTCACCTCTAAAGGCACAGTCGGAAATTCTTGTTAGGCCAGTCAGGAAGGTGGGTTTTGCTTCCCACCAATTTTCGGTTACTTGTGATAACGTATTATTAGAAAATGGGGATTGTGATATACGGAAGCTGGTGCAGCATCATCAAAGACTCACAGAAAATGCAGAGTGTGAAGGTGAGTTTTGCTTTCCAACCCTGCTAAATTAACAGAAATAAAGGGATCAACAGGTAGTTTAGTTTCTGTACACATTAAAGATGAGAAAGAAGTATTAGTTGTTGAAGATGGAAAAGAAGTACTTGGTAGAAGTACACTCCAGGCTCCACTTGGGATACCTTTTAGCTTTGTTAGTGTGGGTGGGGCCTGCAGGGCTTTTCCTTTAGCAAGGACTGATTGTACTGGCTCATATGATAGTGGTGGATTGCTTGATACTGATGTGCGAAGGGAACGGATGCAGCTCATTGCTGCAGCACAGGGCCTTGAGGGGGTGTCAATGGAATGTGCCAATTTGTTGATTAATGGGTTGGATGCTTACTTGAAAAAGTTGATCAAGTCCTGCGTCGAATTGGTAGGGGCAAGATGTGGACATGAATTGTCGAAGAATAATAGTTACAAGCACCAGTTTGATGGGAAGCATTTCCCAATTTCATTGTTAGATTTCAAGGTGGCAATGGAGCTTAACCCACAGCAGCTTGGGGAAGACTGGGCATTTCTGCTGAAGAAAATATGTATATATGTATTTGATCAATAACATTTCTGGAGCAACTCTTGGTCTCTAATATGTGATTGATTTAATTACTGACTGGTTTGAATGGTCATAGACGCTTGACAGCTTTGCTTCGGTACTGATGATGCAGTAATTCTCATGATAATATAATGCTCCATACAAGTTCACCCAAATCAGGATATTTCTGCTTAAGCCTCGTTCTCGATCCCAACAACCCCTTCTATTAGCAACCAGCCTGAATGGCGTTGAATGAAGAATCTTATGTTTGATTGCCTTGTAGTAACTTAGCTTAGTTTTGTTCTTTCTACCTATCTTATGTATTTTAAAACTTAAACTTTGTTGAATTCTTGATATTAACAATGCTTTCTCACAAGATTCTTCTTTAAGTGTTTACTTCCAAATGTTGAATTGAGTGGCATTTCATTTAAGTAGTTTCTTTTAAACAACTGTGCACTTAAATTATGACTTCTTTTGAAGTTTCTCCTGTAATGATAAGTTACTTCTTGGTTTTAAAATGTATGATTGTTTCTTGTTTGAAGCATAAGAAGCCCCGCTTTATGCAAGATCTCTCACACCCTTCATTACAGGCTCCCATCTATGTAAAGAAAGATTACATTTTTGTACTATTCAATCTTGGTAATAAGATTTTCATTTCATTTTATTGATTTCTTCAATTTGAGGACTTGTGAAGTCAAAGATTTCATATTTGGTGCATTAACAAACACCTAAGTTTTACAAACTGCTATACTAGTTCATGTACAAAAAATTACTGCATAGGCAGTATAAAGTGTTACTGTCACCACTATAAACATTTATTTACAATGAGTGCTATTGACATAATTCCTATCTTTTAATTTGTCTGTACGTCCCTTGCCTTTTGAATTTTCTGATCGTGATTCTTTGCAGCCTTGACCTTCTCTTGAAGTATTAATATTTTTCCTTCATATTTAAATCCATTTTCTCTATAGTCTATAAGCTTGCTATGGAATACACAGTTCCCAAAGTCTTATCTTAGATACTGTTCTCCTAAAGTTTTGGCTCCATGCAGATATGCTGTGTAGATACTGCTGGTGAACATACTCCTCCAATGGATTATGCTGGGAAAACTATTTACCGAAATTACCTTCAGCATTGGTCATGGTTCAGCTATTTTGTTATTCTTAAGTAATAATGGGATTATCTTGGTCTGAGTTTTAAAATCTAAATGCTTTAATAAGTAGTTACTTTGGCATGCACACATTAAATTTTGAAAAAATATAAGTCCCTTGTATGTATGGACCGAAGTGATTATGATTCTCTTCTCATTATTGAAGTGGTGCATTGGCTTGGGGGCCCAAACATTGACATCTCAATTACTATAAAAACAAATTGTAATGATCTTTGTGTTGTTAAATGGCAGTAACTATCACTTTCATCAACATATATTTTGATGTTAGACTGATCTATATGCTATGAAATTATGACAGCAAATGTAAAACTTGAGAGTTGTTGGCAGAGTTTTACAGGTGTTTTGTTAGCACATGATAATCACCTAACATTTCTGCTGGGGTGATGACCACTATTTTTTGGTATTTTAAATTCACTCCCCTTTTTTCTTGATGAGGTAAATCGAAACATTTATTTAAGAACTAGTTAAAATAGACAGGGGATGCCATAATTTGGATGGTTTTGCTTCTTAGTCGAAAGTCTGAAAGAAAATGAATTTAGAATTATGAAATGGGAAATTTCCATGTATGTTTCCCATGGAAATTTCCCATTTCGACACCAGAAATCTTATGTTTGATTGCCTTGTTTAGCTTAGTTTTGTTCTTTCTACCTATCTTTAGCATTTTTTTTTGTTTGTAATTTACAGGCATTGGGAATAGAATTTTAGATCAGTTTTGCAAGATTAATATGTAATATGTCTTGCTCAATAGGTAGGTAAAACTGCATGATGTAAAAGCTCTTGTGTATGTATTAAACTTTGTTGGATTCTTGATATTAGCAATACTTTCTCACAAGATTCTTCTTTATGTGTTTACTTCCAAATGTTGAATTGAGTGGCATTTCATTATAAATAATTTCTTCTAAACAACTGTGCACTTAAATTATAACTTCTTTTGAAGTTTCTCCTGTAAGGATAAGTTACTTCTTGGTTTTAAAATGTACGATTGTTTCTTGTTTGAGGCATAAGAAGCCCCGCTTTTTTGCAAGATCTCTCACAACCTTCATTACGGGCTCCCATCTATGCAAAGAAAGATTACATTTTTGTACTATTCAATCTTGGTCATAAGATTTTGATTTTTTTTTATTGATTTCTTCAATTTGAGGACTCATGTGAAGACAATGATTTCATATTTGGTTCATTAACAAACACCCAAGTTTTACAAATTGCCATACTGGTTCAAGTACAAAAAATTACTGCATAGGCAGTTTAAAGTGTTACTGTCACCACTATAAACATTTATTTATAATGAGTGCTATTTACATAATTCCTATCTTTTAATTTGTCTGTACATCCCTTGCCTTTTGAATTTTCTGATTGTGATTCTTTGCAGCCTTGACCTTCTCTTGAAGCATTAATATTTTTCCTTCATATTTAAATCCATTTTCTCTATAGTCTACAAGCTTGCAATGGAATACACAGTTCCCACAGAGTCTTATCTTAGATACTGTTCTCCTAAAGTTTTGGCTCCATGCAGATATGCTGTGTAGATACATACTGATCTTCCAATGGATTATGCTGGGAAAACTATTTACCGAAATTACCTTTTGCATTGGTCATGGTTCAGCTATTTTGTTATTCTTAAGTAATAATGGGATTATCTAGTTCTGAGGTTTAAAATCTAAATGCTTTATTAAGTAGTTTCTTTAGCTTGCCCACATTAAAGTTTGAAAAAAAATGTCCCTTGTATGGACCGAAGTGATTCAAGTTGCACGTGTATGATTCTCTTCTCATTATTGAAGTGGTGCATTGGCTTGGGGGCCCAAACATTGACATCTCAATCACTGTAAAAACAAATTGTAATGATCTTTGTTTTGTTAGATGGTAACTGTCTCTTTCATCAACATTTATGTTGATGTTAGACTGATCTATATGCTATGAAATTATGATGACAAATGTAAAACTTGGGAGTTGTTGGGAGACTTACAGGTGTTTTGTTAGCACATGATAATCACCTAACATTTCTGCTGGGGTGATGACCACTATTTTAGTTTTTTTTTTTTGGTATTTTAAATTCACTTCCCTTTTTTCTTGATGAGATAAATCGAAACATTTATCTATGAACTAGTTAAAATAGATAGGGGATGCCATGATTTGGATGGTTTTGTTTCCTAGTCAAAAGTTAGATAGAAAATGAATTTAGAATTATGAAATGGGAAATTTCCATGTATGTTTCCTGTGGATGTGCCCTTATCAAAGCTTTGAAAATTTCTTCATAATGAACTAGTGTAAGATATTTATTAACTCAGCATAGCCGGCTGATTTGGGATTGTCTTTTGTTGAATTTTTAATAATCCAAAATAAAATATTAGTTTATTATGCAATTGATTTCTATGTCTACCTATCCCTCACCCTTATTTGACTGAATTATCACATGTATGAAAATCCATAGACTTCTTTATATTCAATGCTTATATCCTTGTTAAGGTCTCTAAGAAGTCAAGCTTAAGCTGGTGAATTGAATAGCTGGGAGCCAAGAGTAGTCGGTAAAAGTATCCCCTTTAGGTGAAGAAAATGGAAGTACAATTTTGATTGTGACTGTAGCACTTGGTCATCTTTACAAAATATTTTAGTGAATTTATATTTTGGATTATCATTAAGTGAATTAGAATGCTTAAACGCACTTGAGTTTCCTAAGTAGAGATATAAATTTTTAAACTCTCATAGGCTGCTAAAGTGGATTTGGTTGGATGGGATTCTTGTTGACTTCAAGATTAAGGAAATGAACACGACTGTAGGAGTCTTGCTGGGTTCATTTGGACCCATTGTCTTACCAGCTATATTGGATTTATTGTGATACGTAGGAACAATCCCGTTGGACTTGCAAACCATGCTGTCTTATGTATGATATTTCTTTCAAGCATTGCACACACCAAAACTTGTGATTTATCTCCTGGAAATTTTAAAATATGCAGTGCTCTCCAGATTTAACAGCAGATTTACAGAATGTTTTCAATTTTTGAACTGCCAATGATCATTATTTTCATTGTCTGTTTATCATACAGTTGACACTCTGCCAACAATTTTAGTAGAACTAGCAAAGTATGGTAACTAATTTTTTCAATTGCTTTGCTGCATGTATATTAAATTATGATCACATTCTTTCCCTTTATAATTTTATTGTCCACTAATCAATTGCATGCTTTTGCAGTATGTACACTGTTAATGAGTAAAACTGCTCACTGATAAGCTATTTCCAAATTAGTTAACTGTGGATATCTACAAAAATTATTATTATTATATTTACAAACAACTTTGTGATTCGGTGGCATTTTTGTTTTTCACTCAATAAAGGTGCACCTGATACATGTTTCATATTACACTGATCTGGGGACACTTGCAATAACTATGTACCATTCCACTGCGTTGTCGGCAATTTGGTTGTAAAAAGAGGATGCCATGTTATGTCGCAGGACATTAGCAACGTATTATTGTAATTATAATTATTACTATTATTCTAGGATGAAACTTTGAGTGATGTTGTTGTCTTAAGCATGATTTGCAGAGAAGGATGAGGCTGCACTATGGTTAGACCACAGAAAAAACCTCCAGAAGGGCCTTTGCTTGCGCTTTGGAGGGTGACTTATCAGTTCTGATTCTGACCTTCTCAGCATTTCCCACATCACCTGGACATCCTGATATCCACACGTCTGTACATCATTGTGAAGCTTCAAAAGTCCAGCACCTGCAGACCAAAACAATGCCACAGCTTGTAAGTGATAAGCTTTTATTTAACATACCATTAGATGCTAGAACTGCTATTTAAATGAATCCCAGATAGTCGTAGTTGATTAGTGTGTGATAAAAGTAGCATTGATGTTACTCTAATCACAACTTGCCATATTGGCAACTGTGAACAAAATTGTCACTAACTTTACTCCTTTTTGAAAAATAAAAAAAAGAGATGCCCCAAAGGGTGGACAAATCAAATTTGAGTTAGAATATGAATATGATGAAAGATTCCTCTCTGTTGTATACTATTGAAGCGTTTATTCTTTGATGCTCCAAGTGGTGGTCGTGTACCATAGATCATCCGAGTCCCAGAACTTTTTTTTGGGCTTTTTTTGTGCAAAAAGTTGTAGTTCATAGAATACTTTATTGCAATGTTGTTGTCAGGTCATTTTTAAAGTGACTAGGCATAAAGTTTCACGGAAAAAAATGTTGATCCTATCCTAATTCCTAATAAGGCACGCTTGTCTTTCGGTCGTGAGGACCAATAAAAGTATTGGTTGCCACTTACCACTTACAAGGAGTGATGACATAGAAAAATTAGAAATAGGAAAGTGTAGGTAGGTTCATCAATTTAGAATGTAGACCACTTTATAAGAGGAATGGTGACATAGAAAAATTAGAAATTGGAAAGTGTAGGTTAGAAGGTTCATCATTTTAGAATATAGCAATCATAACTAGTTTAAACTCCAAAATAACTAGAAATGGCAACAACCTTGTATGATTCAATTGATACTTCTTAGTATTTTCGACGTAGACAATCTTGTATAGTTCAATTGATATTTCTTGATATTCCCGACACAAACATTCAAAATTTGAATCCTCCAGGCTTTCAATCCCATCTATGGAATTGTCTGAAAAAAACTAGAAGTGGATTCATTTAACTAGTGGAGGTATCCCACCACTAGTAGAATATTTAATTCTTTTTCAGACATGTGAGAATTTATGCAATCCATAGGGAGGACAACCTCCCAACCAACCAATAAAAACAAAGATAAATAAATAAATTTGTGACCCTATCAATTCATATAGAACTCACAATACTTTGTTTTTATTTATTGGGAGGACCATGTGTATGGTCCAACCAGATGCTTGAATAATTTCTCGAGTCATGTGCCCTTGATAATTGATCTACTATGCATATGGATAATGTAGATGACATTGTGAGGTTCACTTCCTAGAAAAAGTGATACAATCATACAACACTTTTATTTTAATTAAATAGTTAATTTCATTTTTTTTTTTAAATGAAAAACCATAGCAGATTTGAAGACCATCTTTCAATTATTGCATTTTTTTTTACCGTCCATTTTCTGTTGATGATATAAATTATTGATGGTGGTCCTGGTTGAGAATTGAGATTACTATATTATTTTATGAAACCGTATTTGCTTTTGATTGCTTCGTTCGAATACACATTTTCCAAGCCTTGTGGGATCCCCTCATAGTTGGAGTTCCTCAGGCAGTGGTTTTTATTATTATTATTTTTTTAATTTTTAATTAGACATAGTATATATAATATGTTTTCACAAACAGGGTTTTAATGTGATGTGTGGAAATTACATATCAGGTTGGATCAATTGGGTCCCAGACAGTTATCAAACATTAAAATAAAAAGAAGTTCAAAATTTTGGGTTTGCTCCAAATGACAATTGTTTTGGGTTCACTCAAAAGAAAAGGCAATTCAAGTGCTTGATAAGGTTGAAAATTCATCATTTAGCACATGATAAATATCTACAACACCCATATTAAAGTCTTTTCTTCATTTATTAAACTTTCTAAATGTTTTTTTTTTTTTTTCTAACCATGATATCCAAAATAGAATAATGGTCTTTTCCCACTTAAATAAGGGAAAATATTCTAGTGGAAATTCTCAACCTACCACAGACTTTCCATTTGACATTCCGTGTGACCTATAAACTCATGAAAGTACAAATTGTTGAAAATCATGCTAATTAGTGCTAAAAAAGGGAGGTATAACCAAACCAAAATTTTTCAATTTTGAGTCGGGAAAAAAGACACCCATTGAATGAAAGAAATATTGGGCATGCTCCTATTCATTGAATCCGTTAGATTTATAAGACATGTTTCCTTTCGGCTACATGTCATGATTTAGACTAGTCCTCCTGTGGACAAAAGTATTGGATCAAAGTTAAGTTTCTAAATGAATGGGACCATGTTGGGCAGGAATAGAAGAGCCTAGTTATAGGCTTATAGATATAGCTCTTTAATTAGTATGAAAATCAGTCAAATAAACTAAAATTCAAGGGGCACTCAATTTTTTTACAATTAAAATTGTTGATAGTGCTTAATACAAATTCAATAAATTTTTGTTTATTACCCTCTTAACAAATTATAAAAAGTACCATGTCCTCAACTTGCTCCAAAAAAATAGATAGAATAACATCAAAGAATCCAATATTCATATATCATCCCAAAGGAAATAAAAGCATATAACTAGTATAAAACTCCTTTGTTACGCAAGAAGTGAAAAAAGATAGGACGGATTTATTAATTAATAGATAAAAATAAAAGATAATTAAGAAGAGCAATAAACAGGAAAAGAAGAAAAATAACAGATAGGAACAAAATAAAATATTTGAAAAAGGGTGATTAAATTAAAATTATATAGCTTCTATTTTGCCTTAACTTTTAATTATTTCATCCTAACAATTTTGCGTGAAATTAATTTCTCTATGAATAAGAAAAAGAAAAATAGGACTTAAAAGTGGATAAATGGTGATCAAGTATGAACAAATGTTATTGTCATTTGTTGAATTGGGACTTATTATTTGGAAAAAAAAAATATTATTATTATTTTTTAATAAATATATATAAATTAGCACGTTCACACCCCCATTGATCATGACGGTCATTAGAGGTCTAAAAATTAAAATTAAAAGAAAAAAACAGATTCATCAGGCAATTCTAATTTTCTTTCTTCTAAACATAATCTTAAAAAAAAAAAAAAAAAAATTTATAGATATGACATGATTTAAATCATATGTTATGAAAGCAAATAATTTTTTTCTCTTCATGTTAGTGAAATTTGAAATTAAGTTCTTTATTTGACAAAAAGAAACTTTACTCGATCGAGTAAAGAAAATTATTTTTCTTCGATAATTCAACAATCGGAGAACAGGGATTTGAACCAAACGTCTCTTACACTGAAAAGTACGAGTTGAACTATAAAACTCTCGGAAAACCATAATTATTAGGAAAGAAGAAGAAGAAAGCAGTAGTAAAAGAAAGAGAAAGAAAAAAAACTGACCATCTTTGCGAGCCTTAACGCGAGCAGAAACAGAAAACCAAACACGTCTGACAGGGAAGATCATCTTGTGCCATATATCCATCAACTTTTCTTTGACCTTCACAGTTTTCTTCCTCGCTGCTTTTCTTCTCCAACCTCCTCCAAGTCGAACCGCTACGGTTCTTAACCCGGCCAGACCTGTACTTGGTCTCTATCCACTTCTTGCTTCCTATATATAGCTTTATCTTTTTCTATATACAGTCTATGAAAACCCTGAAACTTTGAGAGAGAGAGAGAGAGAGAGAGTTCTTGCTCAGCTCTTCTCAACTCAAAGTGTGTTTGTATGTATGTATGATATTAGCTTCAACCTTGTTTGCCTGTTATAACTCTCTCAGCACTGCACCGACACGTGACGGTAAATTTAAAAAAAAAAAAAAAGTGTCTTATTCTTTTCGGACTTTTTATTTATATTTCTGCAATTTAAACACCTACAATATTACACATACCAATACCGACTATTTTTTATATAGAATTTGATAGATATAATAATGGAAAATTTACAATTCAAAATCATACTATTTTTTATAATTTGATAAACATAATAATGGAAGATGAAGGATTTAAACTATGATTCTTTTGATAAAAAAAGAAAAAGGTAACGTCACTAAACTACGAGAATTTCTAGATAAGTATGACATCTTTATTATCATTAGCTAACATAATTACACGACACCATTACACGTTTTTTAAAGAAATTAAAAAAATAAAAAGTCATGTTAATTTTGTCACATTCAAGTGATAGTAAATTAGTATATTTGTCACATTGGTTAGTGACACATCTCACATTAAATAGTAGTGTACTACTTAATAGTAGAATTTCGATCCAAAAACTAGTGGATTCTACCATTTTCTTTTATTATTATTATTTTTTAAAATCCTAAAATAATTGAAATGTCTTTTTTCACGTATTATTTGTAAACAAAATTAAGATAAACTTGGAAAGCCAGCTATGTTTTTATGGTATTGTAGTTGATCAATGTTGTACCAATGCAGAGGTATTTGACATCAAATTTTAGAGCATGAATGTCATTTAGAGGAATTGCCTTTGCTGGGATTTAACATTTGGCTTTAAAAAAGAAAAAGAAAAAGTTTGCTGATTTGTTTTTAGTATGACAAAGAAATTGATCCCTTTCAGAACTCACTAATTCTAAATTCATACTTGAATAATCTCATATGCAAAAACTATATGTACATCAGATAAGTTAGCTTTGTTTTAGTAATAAATCTAGCATTTTTTTATTTTAAAAAAATTACAATTATAAAGTATACACACACACATACTCATCCACTAAAGAGCACCTTGTCATAGCCAAAGTGGGAGTTTTGGCAAAGAAACAATTGCACAGTATATTTATTAGGTGGACTCTGTTTGCAGATGAAGCATTTTAGAGTTGTTCTGTTTTCTTACCAAACTTAATTACTGTATATTTATAAGAGTTTCTAAAGAGTTTCACTTTAGAAAGAATCCCAAAAAAGAGTTAAGTTAGATTTACATATGTAATTAGTAATCATATAGAGCAGGTGACATCCTAAAATCTATTGGAGAAGGCTTGTAGTATTCTCTTTTGGACACCCGTTATAAAACATTTGAAATGATATATAATCAATAAATAGATATTAAGAATGTGGTGATCTTTCAAACAAGTTAATAAAACAGTTGATTTTTAATTTTTGTTTTTAAATTATTGTTTTACATTTGATAAAAAAAATGAAGTTAATATAAAGAATTGAACTTCCACTTAATGAAGGTTCTATGTTTAAAAACAACTATAAAAAAAGGGGTTCTTATCTATTATGAATTAGAGAGAATATTAGAATATAGAATCTTTGTTTTTCAAATCAAAACTTTTGTAAAACTTAATGAGGTGTGCAAAAGAAAACAAGTACTATTAAAGATACAAAATTTTGATTGATTTTTAACAATTATTTAATATGATAAGTTGTGATTTTTTTTTTTTAGACAAATGAGAGTGTACAAACCTCTTCAAGTATCTAACTGTTCTATTAGGCATATGTAATCTTTCTATCTTACATGCACTAAGTTATTACAGGAAAAAATTCCATAAAAGTAGTCCCAATATATTAGCAATAAGTTTCGAAACAACGTTACTTTTACATAATTTTACCATTAATACAGCTTTTATTATGCATCGACAAAACTTTAATCAGGTATCAAACACTTTTTTTTTTTTATAAAGGAAATGCGAAATGCTGGGCATCAAAAGACATTCTTTACTTTTGATTATTATTATTATTATTATAATGCAAAGTCAATACGTGGTGCATTTCTTATTGATTTTTTTCTGGCTTTTGGAAATTTTATCGTTTATATATTCTTGTCGGGAGTTTAATTTTTGGTTAAGCTATTGACTTGAGTCTTTTAAATGTGTCGGATTTCAATCCGTGGGAAAATATTAAACTAAATAATTCCAATTCGATACTAAGAAATCTTTTTAAAAATATTTAATAACTAATAATAGTAAAGAGTGTCACACATATAATTAAATTAAATTATTTCTTTCTTTATCTTAGTTTAATTAAAAAATTAATTATTATTAAACCTCTATGTAACTTTAGTCGGCAAGGTTGTGCTCCACGTGGTCAATCTGAGCCAACGGATATTGGTGCGAAAAAGATCGGTGAAGCTTATGCGAAAGGGATTTATGCCCAATTAAATGCTGACACGTATGCATACCGTTGGATTCTTTTGTCTTTTACCCCGCTTTCTCTACTTTCCTTTTTCTAAAATCTGAACCATCAATCGATTTTTTGTTTCATGGAGCCCCGCCAAAAAAAAGTAAATTATAAAATATATAAAATAATTACAAAATATTTAGTATGTTTGAATACTGCTTATTTACTAAAAATTAAAAATTTATAGCTAAAAATACTATAGCAAAATAATTTTTAAAAATGTGAATAGTGCTGTGAGATCCAAATTTATCTAAAAATTTGTGAAAAAGTAAGTTTGATGGTACGTGAACAATACCATCGGGATCTACTACAAAAACGTGAACGCGCGGATTGGGCAAAACACCCAATCCAAACGCATGCTTAATTGGTTAAATATATAATAATGGCTAATCCGACATTTGAATTTCAAGTTGTTTATTATGGGTTTATCTTAAACTTTATTGATAGTGGCACTTTATCCTCTTCCTTTGTCTAGGGTTTTATGTCACCTCTTCTTAAAAAAATTATATAAAATAAAATGGGGTAGAAGTTGAAGTTTTGGAACAATTTTGGCTATGAGTAAGAAAAAGATTGAATCCTCTTACTAATTTTAACATAGAAACAAGCTAATACTTAGTTTTACATTATATGGTTGTTATTCTAGGGGAAAAGGCCAAAAAGTAATTGCGATTTGAAAGATGGTCATAGATTCGACAAAATGCGTCTCACATATCCTCCTATTCATTCAAAGTCATATACAATTAATAAGTATCTGCTTTTTTTTATTTTAATAATATGATAATTTTAAAAAAAAAAAATTGAAGGGATTGGAACTTCATATTTCCTTACGAGGGAAACAATTGCCGGTTTGGTTTTGCTTTTTGAAAGAAAAAACATAATAATGATTTATAAACACATAATTTAGCATTTTGTAAATTTTAAAAATCGCATTTAATGGCCTCCCATCATGATTTTACACGTTTCTGTGTTGCAACCTTCAAGTTGAAATTGCAAAGCACAATTATAAAAGCAGGTTTTATAAAAACCAAATAACATAAAGCTTAACCAAACCAACCCTAAGTAAAAATAATACTACTGAACTACATGATTCTTATTTGTTAAATCGGCAAATTATGTCGGTTTAAAATTGTCAAATAAGTATAGTTCTAATTTTATTAAACATCTCTCAAGGGACCATCATTTAACAAGTAAAGCATTAGTCAATCTTTTTTAATAGATATTTTTAACTTATTTCGATTCGCCATTTTATAATGAAATCCTGGTAACCTACTTGATCTTACTATAATAAATATTTTTAATACAAAAAATGGAGTATGAAAATTCAAACTCAATCAAAATAAAAATTAAAAAATTAGGTCAAGTATGGGTAAATCAAAACCTTACTCAACACAATTTGTCGTGTCTAGAATCTGGACTCGATAAGAAAACCAATATAATGATCATATATTTGGTACTATTTTAAATCTTTTAAACAAGTAAACTCCAAAAACATCTTATATCATCAAAATATGGTCAGAATCTATTTTATATTGTTAGGCAATATATGTTTTATGAATATTTGATAAAAATATACGTCTTGGTAGTTGTGAACTATCCGTCATTTTATTTTTTGTGCCAAAGCTATCGGTCGCAATTTGGTTTACAAAATAAATAAATACAAAATAATAATAAAGAAAATATGGACACATCTTAGATGGTGCATTCCCAAGTAGGTCCAAAAGATTATTACATGATTTCATGGTTTAGCAGTATTAAAGTGAGTCAGTCTCTCTCTCTCTCTCTCTCTCTCTCTCTCTCTCTCTCTCTCTCTCTCTCATAAACGTCAGAATTTTATTTAAAGAAAGGAACAAGTTTATTTATTTATTTTTTAATAATCGAAAGGAACAAGTTTATACATGACTATAACAACTACAAAGCTTTCTCTTTCCCTAACAAATAATACAGTGTATGTATACAAATTTACATCAAAGATTGCTTAAAAAATAGCAAGACAATCTTACAATTAGCTTCTATATATTCTAAAGCATGGACTGCAATAGACTTGGCTAGAGAAGGGAGATCGAGTGAGTTTCTCTCTTTCTCTCCCCCTATTAAAGTTGTTTGTAGAAGCAGAAGTCTTTAATGGAACCTTTACAATCATGTTCTTAAAACTTATAAAAAATTTTGTTATTGAGAAATCGAGGTTGAAAAAGATTACTTTTATTTTTATTTAAATTCGTAGGATAGTGCATTTTGTGAACGATGACTTCAATGGATATGATGGCCCAACTACTTGATTTGTTTGTGGTTGTCGTGGCTAGTTTAGGCATCATAAGACCATATTTTTAAACATTTGAATGTATAACTATAAAATCCCCAAAGTATGTAGAATATTAAAATCAATTGCAAGAATAGTCTCTTGTCACTACCAACAATTATTCAATTAGCATAAGATTCAACCTAACATACTTTCCCAAAATTGATGAAAAATCAAATTTGAGTTCTCTGATATTGTTGTAACACAGAGAAAACTTTCTACTAAAATATCAGGTTATAGGTTCGTTGGTTTGAAATGTAACATATATGCAGAGATTTTATGTTCAATCTACAATGTTATTGATCCGTAAAATTTATGAGATATCTCATGGTAGTGAGTGGAATAATTTAGCCAAAAATTGAAATACCACTTCTTTTAAAAAAAATAAATATTATTTTAGTTGTACTCATATATGTACACTCATTAGACAGGACTATCTAGTTATTTTGTTTTAGTTGGATTCCAAACTGTATATGTGAATAAAAACTTAGTATTGAAGGATTTGAATGACTCATTGTGAGGGAATTGGATGCTGACGAGCTTAATAGCTCTTTGGCTCTCGTGTGGATTTCGTCAACTTTAACTAAAGAAAAGTTTGGTGAGTGGGTGTGGTACTTTCTAAACTTTTTTTAAAGTCTGCAATGCTTTGCACCTAATTAAACCAAATAAACATCACTATTGGTACATACATTGAAGGCTATATTTAATTCTTAGTCCTATGTGGCCCATATCTCCCATCCCATCCATATTTTTCTTAATCTTAATGTCTTGTACCATCTTAAAAAAATTAATAAAAAATTTGAAAAAATCTAAATTCTAAAACAATTATTTCTACGAATCAAAAAAAAAAACAATTATTTCTAAGTTGGTACTTGGTATTGGGCCATGCGTGGGCCTAAAGGAGTGGCCATGTAAGCAATCCATCCGTGAAACTTTAATTCTAAAATTTATTACCAAAGGTATTCATTTCAATTTTCAAGTGTTAAATTCGTGTATTGGAAAAATGATTTTAAGAAAAAGTTAAATTTTAAAAGAATTTAAAAGGTGCTGTCTTAAATAATATTTATGAAGTTTAGAAAAGGAAAACAAAGTCTATATAATTTTAAGGATTGAAACTATATATTTTACATAATTGTTATATGTGCTATGAGATACAAATTTATCAGGTCACTATTACCGACAGAGTACTAAATAGTAACCTTTAGCCCCTTGTCTTGTTTCCAATGAAAGTTCATGTTAGTTGTATAGTATTATACCTATTCATTTGATCATTATGGTATGACTTAGTAGGAAATTCATCATTATTCTTGACAAGTTGCGTTAAAAAATCAAAGGTATTTTAGGCTACCCAAAATTCGTACACCATGATATTCGTACACCAACAAAACGAGAACTCATAAAAAATAAAATGTGGTACAATGATTGCTTAACATTGATGCCTCTCACAACCTTCACATTTCATTTATGTGGCGTTTGGTACGGAGAATCCACATTATTCCTGGCATTTAGATTCCCAGGAATGTGATTCCTAGGAATGTGATTCCTAGGAATGTAGCTATTCCTATGTTTGGTTTCATTGGGAGATTCCCAGGAATGTGAGATGATAATGTTTGGTGTATTCTCAGGAATCTTAAATGAATTATTTGTTTTTCCCATTTTGTCCTTAGATTTAAATGTGAAGTACCAAGCCCATTAAAAAAAAATCTTCCTTTAAATAAATAATGAAAAAATATATATAAACTATTAATTAGTCCTTTAAAAAAATATCTTACTCTAAATAGATAGATAAAAAACATTATATAAATTATCAATTAACAACACATTCATTAAAACTGTGATCTAACATTTCAAAATGACAAGAATAATACAAAAATAACTATTAGCAGAGTTATTTATCATGTTTATGTTGTTTTGGCGGGAAAAGATAAAGACAAGAGAGAAGATATTGATAATTTTTTTTATAGTTTATCTTAATTGCTTAAATGATAAGGAAAAATGGTTAAAATTGTCAATTTATAAAAAATACAATTTCTTTTAAGTTTGGGAATCTGGATTCCCACCTGTTTTAAAGGGAATCCACATTCCTACTGAGAGGGGTTTAAGGATTCCCCTGGCATCTGATTCCCTAGCGTAATTTGCAACCAAACATGGAAATCTTTAAACATTCCTGGGAATCCTAAAACATTACCCCATACCAAACGCCACCTTATACTATCCATAATTTTTTTTCTTCTTAACTTTTTCAGACTTTTGGCTCGTGTAGTATACTAACTCTATTTTGGAAATGTGTATTCTAGTTAACTCAACTGATAAAATTTTTGATGGTTGAATAAAAGATCTGAGGTTCAATTCCCACTTACACCAAAAACTAATTGGTGTCTTGATCTGATGAAAAAGAGCATCATTAGAAGCGGATGTCATAAGTTGAAATTAAAAAAAAAAAAAAAAAAACTCTATTTTGAAAAGAATTCTCTCACAAAAGAAAGAACTAAATGTAATGTTTTCAGTTTACATAACTGATTGGGTAATTTTCATTCCTCTTTTTTTATATATATAAAGTCTTGAATATTAGGTTCAATGGTTTTTCCTTTTCTTTTTGTGTAGGTGATATTTGAACTTAATTCTTTTACTTAAAGACGGATTTCTTTCTTAAAAAAAAAAAAAAAAAAAAAAGACGGATTTTATTTCTTTAGCTAATAACTAGAATCCACCATATTTTGTTTATATTGAAACATACAAATAGTTATGATAAATGAAATATTACTCTTAAGAGTATCTCCTTTTTTTTTCTTTCTCTTTCTTTACCATAAAACTCGGGCAAATATTTAACTTTAAGTAGCCCATTCTAAAACAACCATACCAAATAGACCCAAATGGTGGTTGATTAATGACTCAATGAAACACAATTAAGTTAAATAAATATTACTCTTAAGAGTATCTCATTCTTTTTCTTTTTCTTTTTTTACCATAAAAACTCCCGCAAATATTTAACTTTAAGTAGCCTGTTCTAAAACAACCATACCAAATGGATCCAAATGGTGGTTGATGAATGACTCAATGATACACAATTAAGTTAAATAAATATTGTGGGTTCCAATTAGCTCAATTGATAAAATCTTTGATAGTTCCTGCCTACATAAAAAATTGATTGATATCTTGATCTCATGATAAAGAATTATCAACAAAAGCGGATGTCATAGTTCAAAATTCTCTTTAAAAAAAGAAAAAGAAAACATGGCTGCTCTTTTTTAAAAAAAAAAAAAAAAGTTAAATCAATATTTCTTACTTTAATTTGATTAACTAATGAGAAAGATAAGAAAGTAATACGAAGTTAAATTCTAAGAGAAGACACAAAAAGATAAAGAAAGTCATACGAAGTTAAATTCTAGGAGAAGACACAATAATACACAAACTCATTCGATCAAATTTGGATTTGAAAGGTACCCTTCTTTTTTGGCCAACCATTGTGAGTGCTCGAATTCTTGTACTCTTGTCAAGGGCCTGTCAAAAGTCTCATCATCCCTAGACTTTTGTTGGTTCTCATGAATATCCCGTTGTCTCTAAACCCATGTTGCGGTTTTAAACTTCTTTCAATTTGCCCTTTGATTTTTATTTCTGAGTATTCAATCTTCTTAAAGAGTCTTTAAGGAATTATTAATTATCTCAACTCTAAAGGCAAAAGTGGGGCAAAAGCATTTCCAAAAAAAAAAAAAAAAAAAGAAAAAGAAAAAAGAAATAGTTTGTAGAAATACGTATCCCCGTAAACAAAAATGCAAAAGGGCCTTAAATGTAATCAGCTCTTCCCCAATTATTGAACTCTAGGGATAAGACGTGATGTTGTGCAACAAAAAATGAGAAGGAGGTGAAATAAAGAATAAGCTGGAGGCAAAGACATGCTTTAATAAAAATAAATAATAATTAATAATAATAATAACAAGATAAAACAAATATTCAAGATATATATGCTTTGATGTGAATGGATGTTTGTTGTGACCTTACTCATGCTTGATGGGCTGAATGCTTGTTATAATGGAGAGGAACAAATGTTGATGTGCCCTCTTTTTGAGAAGCAAATTTCTTGTGTGTTTTGCCCTTGTGTGTTTTGATGAGCTTTAGACGCAACCTAAGTTGACGAATGACACCATCTAAGTTGACGAATGGTTTGATAAGATATATCATTTATTGTCGTGCTTAAAATAAATAAATAAATTAAACTAAACATATATTCAAGATATATATATATATATATATATATATATATATATATGTTTTTTTATGTGAGTAGATATTTGTTGTGAACTTTGACTCATGCTTGATGGGATGAATGCTTGTTATGATGATGCAAAATAAATGTTGATGTGCCCTCTTTATGAGAAGCAAATTTCTTATGTGTTTTGATGGTGTGTGTTTTGATGAGTTTTGGACGTAACCAAGGTGTAGAATGGTTTGATAGGATATATCATTTATTGACTAGACTCAAAACCGTTACGATTGTATTACGTTCTTATTAGTTTAAGACGTAACTATGACTATAGATGAATGATTGATGAAAATAGTGCAATAAAGTGAATAAACTATAAATTTTCTGATTTTTATATATTTATTGGTGTAATGCCTATGACAATTAACATCAATATAAAAAAATACCACTTATTCTTTTAATTTTTATAATTTAGTTATTAAAAAAGAAAAATATTTAAATCATAAATGTCTCTATTGAAAATATCAAAAAAGTTTTGTCCAAAAATATATTATACCTTTTGAAGTGGCTTTGGAATTATACTATTCTTATCCACAATTTTCCTTCAATCTATTCAGTCAAGGATTTTGATCACCCACAACAATAGCCACTGCTACACCAACTACGATAGAAATTAATTGAATACATGGCAGAGCCTCATAGGAGGTTATGTAAGTATTACCCTCATCAACTTTCAGACAAAAAGAAAGAAAAAAGTATTGCTTTCAAGTTCAAAGAAAAGTTGAAATGAATTGGGTGCTCAAATTCTTAATCATAATTAACTTTCCCTATTGGGATTATTCCAGGACTGAATAATATCAACAGAAAAGAGTGAAGGTGTAAAAGTAGGTAGCCCAATATAACAACTGAGAGCATATTGTGAAAAAGAGCACCTTAACTTTGGTCAAAACATAGAGTTAGCAAACAATCCTAACCAATGGTATTGCTTTGAATTATAATGAAACACATGATCAGCCTGAAGAACATCAAGTGGAACCCCCACCAAAGAAGTGCAAGCTTATTCAAGACACAAAATGCCATGATTCTTTCTGTGATCACAAAAATAGAATATCTTGCCCACGCATATTACATTTATGAAGTAATAAAGCATCTTTCTTTATCACACAACCATGCTTTAGTTCAAATCTAATGAGACAAGATAAGAACTATCAATAGTGCTGTTCTTATTTTATAATTTACAAGCAACTAATCTTTCATATATATTCTCTTTCACTGTGCTCTTTGCACTGTGCAAGTTACTGAAAAAGGTCACTCATATTAGAACTTTTGAAAGATATAAAACGGGTTTAGATACCATAGTTTGAGTTAGTGAGAGTAGAGAAACAATCCCATGATCAAGTTTAAGCATTGGATTCCACAAAATATAGACAATCTGGTTTGTCTTTACCACTAAAAATGTTCAAAAGATGAAAAGAATATCATGTAAAGTTGTAAACCCCACCATTCCTCTCTAGAAAAATTTCCCACGTTAGGCATCTAAATGGATGATTAAGAGGTTACGTCACTCTTGACAACGCAAATAACATGACATAAATTTGGATTTTTTTTTTTTAAGAACAGGAAACTGCATTTTTTTTCTTTTGCCATCTTGGGAAACTCACTAATTTCAATAGGCATCATGGTATTCATGACTCTCATTTTAAGTGCTCTAAATGACCCTATTTGTTAAAGTATCTATCACTTGCAAAGAGTTAAAAGGAATGTTTGGTTGGGATGATTTTGGGGAGGATGGAAAAAAATGAGTGAAAAATAGAAGAGAAAATAAGTGGGAGGGGTGTTTGGTTGGGAGGGGGAGAAGAGAGAAAAAAGTGGTGGGGCCTGCTCATTTTCTCTCTAGGCCCACCAAAACTTAATTTCTCTAAATTTGAGAGACAATGAAAGAGAAAAGAGGAAAGTGTGTTTTTGACAAAATTGTTCTTAATCAAGAAGTAAGCTTTTATCTTATTTAATTTCTTTTATAAAAAGAACCAAAGTTTGAATTTCTCTCCTTATTATTATAACTTTTAAATTCATTTATACGACTCATTTTAGCTTCATCACGTATTTTAGAAAGTTAACTTAGTGAAGGAGACTGCAACAAAAAATCAAAAATCAAAAAAAAAAGAAAAAAAGAAGAAGAATATGAAAGATTGAAAAGAATTAAAAACCAACCAAATGGTAACTAAATTCCAAGAGCATACATTACATAGCCAAATAATGTATATCCAATCAAGTACAAAATAAATAAAAAAGGGACTTTGAAATTTGAATAGAAAAACATCAATGTGAAAGTGTGAATGCCGGTAGTGATTTAGTAGGCTCCATAAACTAACATTGTAGTTTGGATATCAACATCCCATAATTAATGTATTTGTCTGTTCTCTTCCCATAAGGGCCCATAATGCCCCCATTCCCTTCATCAGCTGTGTCGTCATATCATCTGTCGCATTTTGGGGTATTGATTCTCCAAATAGACCTTTGAAGCACACTTGTTATTGTCTTCAACCGATGCATAGTGTGAGAGTACAAGCTAGAGTCAAACCAAGGTGTCCCTCCCAAACCCATATTGATATTGTTACCCCAATTATTGTGAAGAAGATGCAATCGTGCAATTGTCCTCTGCACCCAGACCTTTCATTTATTTCCTCATTTATGTTACTTCTTAGAAGTTAAAATACATATAAAAATGGGAAATCTAAGGCTAGCCACCAGTGTTATGTGGAAGCAGTGGTCATGGTGCAACATCATGGCTGGGCTGGATAATGGGAATGATGGACTGACACCAATAATATACTTCTTGTGATTGTACTAAAAACAAGTAATTCCAGTGAGATGGTCGCTGTAACATAGTCAAAGTGAGGATCATAAGAGGCTTCAGATGTCATAATCAATTGTTAATTAGCCACTGCAAACTCCAATTATCTCACCTACATTTGGGCCTCAAACTTTGACTGTTTCAAAATCGTGCTTATACGTTAAAATGTTTAAAGGCTCTCCCCAACCATTAAGATGAAAAATGCAAAGATAGTAGATGGAATTTATGAAACCAAGGTCACTTCAATGACGTGGAGCTTATAAGGGGGCATGAATTCCCTTTAAAATGTTTTAAGAGCTCCCGACCATTATGTTATAAATGAAAAATACAAACATAGTAAATGGAATTCATGAAACTGAAGTCACTTCAATGATATGGAGCTTAGGACGTGACATGAATTCCATTTGTCATTAGATGATGGTAAGAAGTAAAAACATTTTTGAAAGTATAAGGACGTATAAGGACTAAATTGTTATATTTTAAAGTATAAGAATGATTTTGAAACAAAACCCAATACGGAATTTAACCCAAATTTTTAAAAACAAAAAATGAAAAATTTACCTTAAATTTAATTTGGTTTCTCTGAACCACTGTAAAATAGTACAGAAGCTTTATCAAAGATTAATTCTTGGCTAGTTTGTAAAGGATGTCACAGCACTGAGTTCAACCCAAGACCATTACACACAGTATACACTTCCAAGGGTCCTTGACAAATTCCTTTTAGGAGGCCAATTTCATCCTTGGCTTCTGAAACTATACAAAGTTCAGCCTGATGCAGAATACCGAAGAAACACTACTGTGACTTCCAACACCATTTTTTATGACACCAATACTTTTAGGATGATATTGCCAGTTTATTTAGGAATGCAATGTGTGGTTCAAATCTGCCAATATGGTTCAGAAAAGCTATAACGAGGTGTTGCGTCATAATTGAATGTAACATGGCCTGCACTGGATTGTGGTAAAATTCAACATTCAATTTGATTACTAATGGGGCTGAAGATGCGGTCATGCATTTGTACAAACCAATAAATCTGTACTGACGGTCGAAAATAGAGATGACAACATAATGAATTTTATTAACAGTTCCATTTATGCAAACACAGAAAGCCAATAAAATTGGATCCACCAAGTAGTAGTACAACAGAAGACATTCAAAAAAGTCTAATTTCTAGTCATCCATGTTCTTCATGTATTCCTTTGAGAGTCTTGTCTCCATTATCAGCTGCTGTTCTTTGAGAAGAGAATACCCTGATTCGAGTAAGGCTTCCACCGTTTGCTGTAGAACCACATGCAAAAGCAACTCAATGTAACCCAACTTATCACAAATTTTAGATAAAATCAATTGACATTTGAAGCAAAAAGTAACAATTACGAATTATAAAAATGCTACTAATTATAATAATAATTACATAAATAGCAACACAAAGTGGGGAGAGAAAAAAAAAAAGAAAAGAAAAAGGAAGAGATACTTTAAAGGGAAGAAATCAGTACAATAGTCGTGGCTCTGGTTACCAGAACTTTTTGAAGAAGCTTTATAGAACTTTATGATATCATCGTTTACCACTGATAATATCCTGAAGATGAAAGCTCAGTGGCATTTCAACAAAAAAATCATTAAACCAATTGAAACAATCATTCCCAGTGTTTTTAGTTCATTCACGAGACATCCATAAGTCTTATTTCTTTCACAGTACAGTTCACTTGTTTTGCAATATCTAAACATATTGGGACCTACAATTGTAACATGATTGTGACAACTACTATTATGGTTGCATGTACCTAAGAAGACAAGAGATATAAGTTCCATTCTATCATCAAAACCCTTTTCTGACATCATCCTAGTATCAACCAAAACAACTATACCAAGAGGCATCAAGGTAGCCCCTTTTCCTTTCCTACATGCAACTGTTAATATCCAGTTTCCAATCTGTGTAACTGCATCATAGCAGCATCACATGCATATGGCATGTCTCTCTGGTTTACAAAACCTCCAGAACCCTCCAAGCATAAGGCTTCACTCCTCTATATAATTTTTTTTTTCTCAGATCTATTTATAGGGCTCTGGCGTATGTATGCTGTCTTTTAATCTTCAGTTTGTCAGAACAGAATGAACTCATAGCTCAATAATCCAAACCAATAATAAAATGATCAACTACAAATTTTTCAAATAATAAGAGGATTGCAGAATTTTTATTAAAATAAGAGGCTTATTTCAAAAGCCAGTAATACGGTAGTGATTGATTGCTTGCCTTTGGTGGAGTGAATACAGGAAGTTTTTCAATCTTTTTTCTTCTGAGAAGTTTGTCCCCAAGTTTTTCAACGCCTCCAATTTCATCAATCCACTAAAATGTAAAGAAAATAAAATAAAAAACGGGGATAACTTGTTAACACCAACTTTCACAAAAAAAATAATAATAATAAAAGAAAGCATTTCTGGGAAATTCATATTTAAACCATTAAAAATGGACTACATTATATGATGGCAAAAGTTCTCACATGATAGCAGGAAACATCAAATTCTTACCTGGTTGAGAGTATCACAGGGATATACAACACCCCACTTATACAGGGGTGGACCCCAAAAGTGAGGGATGCATCCCTATGTGAATAGGGTGTTGTATATCCCGGTGATGCAGAATACCACCTCCCTTAAATCCTCCCCCCGCCCCCCCCAACCAACTTTCCCCCTCCCTTTCCTTTATTTCTAAAGGTGTTCTAGTCAATGGTAAATAGTGAAAAGTAATAGTTGATCATTAAAACCATAAATCATGACCCATAATTATCCAACATGAGTTTGATTTCATTCGGGAGGGCAAGTCAAACTTTAAGATCCAACAGAGCATGTAGAGTAGGTAATCCCCAAAAGAAGTTTATCTAAAAGATAAGACCTAAAATGAGTATCTTTCTACATGAATCTGTATGTTCTTCTGTGAGCACATTGTCACTGATGAACAAATTATTGTGTCATGGCGTGCCACTTCCAGATTTAGCTAACAACTGGCTCAAATTTCCAATCACATCTGTTTAAGTCATAATCAAGTATATCAACCTGATAGACCTAGGTTATCATGCTAGCTTCAGAAGCATTAATATACCTACATGAAAAGCACTTTTGAACCGACTTTACCAACTTGAAATCTACAATATATTTTGATAAATCAAGACCCTTCAATTGAAAATCCCAACCAATATGACTTTATAAGATACAAATATTTCCTCATGATCAGTCTGTCAGAACAATGTCATTCACATGTAGCAGAAAAACAGACAAAATAGTGAATAGAATATTTCCAAATAGGCTCATTATAGAGTTGAAGAGGTTTGAGTTTGATAAAAGATGTTAATATGACAGAATATGATCCTTATCCAGCCCATTTTCTGGGATCCTATAAAAATTATAATTATATAAAAAATTAATGTTTTAGAAGCAGTAACAACTTAAAGGCAGTGGCCTAAATAGAAGCAAATTAAACTGATCCTGTTGAAAATATACCATAAACTACAGTACTTTCTTCAAGTGAGAGTTTGGTGACATCAAGCAAAAGACAAACATTTCTACTAGTGACTGAAAGCTATATATTGATAACTGTAGGCAATCATACCTACTCGCCAGGTGTCTGACCAAAATGAAATTAACATAGAGCACACCTCTCAAACTCCTTTCTCTTCATAAAGTCTCTCATTTTATTTTATTTGTTTTCACCACATTTTAATTCTCATAAATTATATGCCAACAATAAAACATTTGTATATACAGAGTAAAGTAGTGTCTAACTACATTCCAAATAGAAAATAGTTCCCTTTTCACAGAAATTCAATTGAATTCAAAAGGTCAAAAGGCTATCGAATTTTACAATCTTTGTGCAAGAAGTCATATAAAACAACAAGCGCACAAACAAAAAAAGAGAGAGAAAAAAAAAATCATAATGGGTCAAGAAAGTCCCTCACAATTTCAATCGGGATGTAACATACCTTAGAGATTGACCTATCATATGTTCGAGACCTAAGAGCTCCATAAAAGTCCAAAGCTGCCCGATCACCAAAGCAAATACATAAATTAATATCACTAAAATAGAAATAATGAAATCATACATATTTATTCCTGTTCAGCAAGCAAGGAACCTACAAGATATGTACAAATTTAAATTTTTACTTTTTATCAATGATGAGAACAATAAAAGGGCCTCAAATATGCGTGCAAACACCTAAAGTCCAAGAAGTGTAAAATAGCCTAAACACAACAGCAGCAGCATATAGATATATATAAAGTAGTGACCCAAATACTTGAGGGAAGAAATTGCTTAGGCCCTATATTGATTTCATTAAGTGCACATTTAATTACATAAGGAAACGTAACACCGTTCGATATCCTAAGCTAACTTTTTCTCTTCATATAACTATCATAACAAAACAATGTGATAGAACATACAATCATGTGACAATAACCATCAAAACTACCACAAAGAAACCTTAAAAGTAGATAAAATGGCAAAATGAAAAAGAATAAAATATTTAAATTTGACAAGAACCCACAACTTAATGTTTGATGTGAAGAATCACAGTAATGGTGAAAATGATAATATGATATTCACCATAATGTAAAGAAACTATGCAAGCATATTGCCTATATTGGTAAGATACCATAATAGCATTCAAAGTAATTGTTACAGGATTACCTTCAAAATTCCCATGACTTCCAGCATTATAAAATATCCACAGAAGTAAACTATCCAGAAAGGACATGAAAAACAGACTAATTACCTTGATTAGGAAATTCGTCCACAATTCTTACAACATCATCCTTAGGAATTCCATCTTTCTCGTACATCCGGTGAACAATGTTCACAATATCTTCGCGATTAGGCTGCCTGTTTTACAAAAAATATGTCAGAGAAGGGTAGGTAACATAGTTCCATTACTTCCACGATAAACAGAGTTCTAAATATACAACTACATTGCCAGTAGTCAATAAAACTTGATTAAAAATAAACTGAACATAGTATTTATAACATCACTCAAGTATGACAACAGCAAAGAGGGCATTTTGGTCACTTTCTTGGTAATTTGCAGTCGCCAAAAGTAGGTAATCGAAGGGATTAAAAATAGAGGCTAGAAAAGATTGAATGTCAAATTGGATTACAGTTTCATGATATTCTGAGGCAGCAAGGTTTTCTCTTTCTTTTTCAAAAGAAAAAGGGTCAGGGGGGTTAGAAATGCAAAAACGCCCCCCTAATTTTAAGTCAAAATTAAATTGATCCTCTGATGTTCTAATTTGAAATTTAAAATCCTTAGAATTGAGGAAATTTTCAAATTAGTCCTCTTGTCAAAAAATTTTATGACATGTGGGCTTCAGTTGGCTCAACTAGTGAAGTCTCATGTTCTTGCATAAGAAACTTGGATTTGAATCATGCTTACCCCAAAAACTGATTAGCGTCTTGGCCTAATAATAAAAAAACAATAATCATGGAGTGGACACCATGAGTTCAAATTATATAGTAATTATAAATAAATAAATAAATAAATAAAAGAACATGTTCACATTTCACCCTCAGCCCCATTCCAAGATTTATCCACCATTATCTTATCACCAACCCATCACTGCCATAAACAAGACCCACGAACCAGCTAAAACTAGAAGAAGTTGCCATCTCCCTTTTAAACCAAAACCCATTTGCCCGAAGCATGCATTACCACTACAAGAACTGGCATAGGAGAAATTGAGGAATTTGTTGATACGTTCGGGTTTTTACTGGATAAAAAGCTTGTTCATGTTTATTTATTTATAAAACTCGAGCCTTAGTTTTAAGCTTGTTTAAAAAATGATCCCCCACACCCCCCAAAAAAATAAATAAAATAAAATCTGGACATTTCCCAAGTTGATTTGCTTCATGTTTTAACATGCTAGTCATCAATAAATGTCCTTCCAATCGTAGGTAGCTAATATAATTTATTTTAGAACAAACTAGTAATTTAAAAAACATAGTACTGCTTCAAAAAATAATCACAATACCAGTAGAACTTTTCCATCCTTCCATCACGAATCAAGGGTGCATATATAGTTGAAAAATCATTCCCTGTGAAAATGATGGGAATTCTATTTGTGAAATCTGATTCCCGCCAATCTTGTCCAATACTCACTCTTGTAGGATTATCTGCTAGATTCATTAGACTTCCAACAACAATTTGATTGTTGACTGTCATTTGAGTGTTTCCTAGATAAGAATTGAAACATACTTTCACTATAGTGATATAAGTTTTTCAAAGCTCCAATACAAGAACTGATAAAAAATGTAAAGGAAAATTGGGAGTTGGAATATTTCCCTTTTTTCCCAAATATTTCAATTATGATTTTCTAGTCCAATCAAACAGTAGCCCACCAAATCTACCGAGGCCAGCATCAATATCGTTGATCATCAAGCAGCTCATCTTGCCCTGCAGTAGTCAGGAAAATGAAACTAAACTACAACGATAACTTTGAGAAGACCAGGACAAAGCATGGAAAACATCCATCTGTGTATCGACATGAATAAAGAAGCGGATCACAACTGCATCTAGGCATTGAACGCATTAGATTGTATAAGCAAATTAATGGAACACAACAAAAGAGGAAAACTATATATACTGGGGACATATTTTTGACAAGGACAGCAAAAACCCATATAATTTGATTATGAAATTAAATTTATTTTTTAGAAAAGTAGTAAAATTAAAGTTTTAAATTCCAATAAACTTTAGCTCAAATGGGACCTCCACCCCTTGTAAGCCATGCAGAGTGTGTATAAATTACCAATCAAAAATTAAGTTAGAAGATTAAAATGTGCAAAAGGGACAGCCAAAATGCAAAGGGAGCATTCCAAGGGCAACCACCCTTTCATGAAAAAGGGAGGAAAAAAGAAAAATACAATTCAGTTCAATTGTTTAGAGCATAATAAAATCCTTTAAAGAACCAAAGCAGCTAGCCAAGGATGCAGCTAAACTTAAGAAAATAAAGCTCTTAGAAATCTAATTTTTGTCTCTCCCAAGGATTTCTCATGCCCTAAAATGCCCATGTATTTTTTTCATACAAAAATACTCCACATAAAGCAAAAATGAACACTATGTAACAAACAAACTCCTCCCAACAATTAAAAAGCGCTAATAATGGAACAACGTAAAAGTAAATGATCCACAGTCGCTTCATCCCTTTGGACAAGTAGGACCATCCAATAATAAACATTTTACACTTCACCAATTCTCAATATTCAGAATACAACTCAAAGCTGCAATCTACACAAAGAAAGAAACTTTACTACGGTTTCTCATACATCTCTAATGATTTTTCCTTAATAATATGTTTTGACCTTAAACATAAGAGTCCTACTTGGTTCCTATGTGTTACAACGTCTCAACACCATACCCTTGTACAGCATGTAAAAGAAAAAAGAGTGTTAATTGATTCAACCCCCTAGCACACCAGCCAAGCAAGTCTAAAGTTGCAGCAAACAATCCCATGCAAAAGCCACAGTGCTCTCTTACAAGAAGAAATAGGATTTAAATCAAGGGAACTATTGCATCTCACCTCACCACACCTCCCCCCCCCCAGAAAAAGGCAGCAGTTTAGCCCCATCTCCAGCCTTAAAAAGTCATTGGAAACTCCCACTTGTTCCTATTCCTTTAGCCCATCGTCTAGGAGTCCACCTCCCTTACTTTTTTTTTTTTTTTTTCTATACTTCAGACTTACCACCCTTCTCCCTAAACTACCCCTCTCCATGGCAATCCACTGACACCATTTACCTAACAAAGCCTGAAAGAAACCATGTAAACTCCTAGCAGCCAAACATCCCCGTAAGTTATAAATTTATTCAATCTAGATTAATCCAAACTTATTTTCATTCAATTTAACTATAAGAAATTGTCATTATGATGAATCATAGTCTTGTCTTTTTTCTTTTCTTTTTTGAGAAACCATAGTCTAATAATTATAGCTATAAAATGTATTATTTTTTAATGATCTTATTAATGGATAATTATAAATGTGAATTACCAGATTTTTCTAGTCCTATTTTTTAATATTCCAAACAAATGCATCATAAAGATTGGAATTCAACAGAAGGAATGTAAGGCATGCTAGCTTTTTTCAGTCTCGAGATGGGTTTCCCCTAGTTACATATAACACTTTCATTTCTCCCTTGATACTTTTCTCCATTTTTTCCCACTATTTTTCTTAATAATCTAAATTAACTCTCAATAGCAAGGCCCAATATGGAAAGGATCGCCTCCAATAGAATCCTCCAATGCCCTCCTATTTTTAGCCTGAAGTGTGACACATGGTATTATTTGATTTTTGAATGCCACATGTCTTAGATTTAAATAAAAATTGGAGGAATCGCAAGGGATCTTATTCTGGCCCATTATGCTCTAAACGAATAAAGGAGGTAGATGCATTTGGACATCACAACAAGAAAACAAGAAAGGCAAGTATTGAACAATAGATCACATCAAACAACACTATTCAGCTTCATAGCCCTAGACATACATATATCAACAGTGAAAGTGGCAAAGCTTCTAACTTGGTTCTGGACCACTTGAGAAGCTGCTCTATAGCGTTCGCGAATCAGTCTTCCCGGTTCTCCTATTAATTGAAAATAAATTTCAAACAGAGTTAATTTATAATTGACATTAAATAAATAGATAAATAAAGTTAAAATATTCTCTCTCACAGAATACAACAGCTCAATATTTGTTACCTAGAGGATAAATTGTAGGAATTTGCAAGAGAACTGTATAAACACCATTTATTGTTCAAAACTATCAAAATATAGAACCATTCATTTAAGTAAAAGGAAATACATACGAAATCATTTTCAAACCTTAAAACTAACCCACAGCTAAAAAACTGCCTAGTTAATTTTTGAAGGAAACACCAATAACAAAAGCATGACGACTTTACATGTGACAAATACATTTCACTTTTTCTTTTTGTTTTCTTTTTTTCCTCTTCTTTTAGCCTCAAAAGAAGGCCAGCTACAAATAATACATATGCACTTATGTATCTATAATCATATGAGATAAAGAATGACAATGCATCACCTTATCATGATTGATAAGATACCATCCATTGTTATATATGGGAAGACTATTTATGGATCCAATCAAATCAAATAAATCAACAGATCACAATCCAAGAATTAAAAGTACAGTTTATATAGATTATCAAAAAAGTACTTATATATGGATGTGTGGACCAAATGAATGATATCTTAGAATGATAAATAATATAAAATTTATGAGTCAATGAAATTTTTTTTTATATATATTATGGAAGACGATATTTATCCCATCCAAATTAAATAGATCTACAGATAATAAAGCCAAGAACTGCAAAATTCAGTTTTTATGAATTGGTGGACAAAATGAGTGATATCTTTGAACAATAAATAATATCTAAAGTATAGCTAATTGCAATTCTTCCAACATTGAAGGAGGGTGGTGGGGGTAGATATTATGGCACTATTCAAAGAATTCCTTAAAACATGTATATTCAAAAAATCACTGAATGCTTCCTTTATTGCATTAATCACTAAAGAGTTTATCTCAGAAGCTGCCTTTATTGCATTCTTCCACCGATCCTATTTATCTACACATATATGCTTATAAGCGTTTGTTAAAACTCAAACTCAGAAAGTACCCAACACAACCTTAGCGTAACCCTTGGCCACTTGAGCTACATCTAAGGTAGTGACATGAAAAAACAAGTATAAGAAACCCATCATACCAGCTCTTTCAGATTCCAGCTCTCCAGCAGACATAATTATGGGTTCAATTCCCATGGCTTGGAATACAAGTTCAGTCTGAAATGATTTCCCTTGCCCTTTGCCACCCCAAATACCTGTACCATATTTCCAAAAAAAATGATGTTCCATAAAAACCATGCAAGTGTAAGAGCATAATTCCCCCCCCCCCCCCCACACCCCCTTTTAACATGCTAAGCAATCTCAAATTAATATTACAAACATTTGGTGTAAAATAGAACTCCTCTTATCACACTAAAACTCCAAACAATGAAAGGTTTCTTGACTATAATGGTATAAAAGGCAAGCAAAAATTGTCTTAAAAAAAGGGATGCAAAAGCTAGACAGCATAACAAATGGCCTAAAAGTAATTAACAGAAGTATGAATAAGCTTGCCAGTAAAACATTATTGGTCTTTACAATTTAAGAAAGAGAAAAATGATAAAGAAGAGCACTTGCAATAGGAAGCACCCATAAATGAATTTTATAAAATAATTATTTACCAATTTTTTTTCCTCCTTGATGGAAACTTTCACAAATTAGTGAAAAAATCGATGTACTTACCAAGGATCAAAGGAATCTTGATATCAAGAAGATGAGCAATGTAGTTCTTGACAATGTGCGTTACTGCATCAACAGCAAAACATATACAAATACAAAAGAACATAAGTCTCAATGTATCTAAATAAAATGATTTGATAAGCTGCATAAGCAGTAGAGAGTAAAAAAATAAAACAAGTTTGTAATCCTACCATAAAAACACAATAATTAGACACATACACTTAACAGGTTAGCACCAAAATGTAAATGTAAAGGCCCAAAAGTTAACATCATGGACTTGAGAACTCAATGTTAGAGTTGATAATTTGGGATAAACACAAGATGTCAAAACTACTAACAAAAATCTATGCATGAGGGTACATCTAGATATTAATATCTTTGTGAGCTCATAATAAATAACATCCATGCTTGTCTCTATTGGTTTCATTATTTTAAAAAACTATTAACTAAGAATTTAAACCAAAAAACACTAAGCAAAACAGCAGGTCTCTTGACCAAATACAGTCATTGCTCTCCCTCCAAGTAGTCCACATATTACAGAAAGGAGTAGGCCCAAATCTCACCACGGTCATTATAATGAGATCTCCCTTTCCAACTTGCAATCATTTCAATCAGAGTCCAACCATTACCCAATGCATCCCAAATAAAGACAAAGTTAATAATTAAAACTCTCTGGCCATGACACAATGTAGACTCTTCCCTCTTTTATTACCAAAATATTGATAGTCAGAATCTTTCCCAAAGCAGCTCCCCATCCAAAAAGGCTACTTTACGTTGCATACCAAATACTCCTTCATCGAATTCAACCACTAAAGGGCTTCAAGAGTCTCAAAAAATGAAGAAAGCTCAAAACCAGGTTTCTTAGATAGCCTCCAACACATTGTATCTTCATAATTCACTTGCTAGAAGATTAAAGTGCAGTGAATCCAAAAAAAGGTGTCAATTGCATCTAACTCCCAATCTTGTGAAGGTCTTGAAAATCTAACATTACAATGTAGAGCTCCTTCACAAATCTTACAATGAAATTTTGATTAGGACATTAAACATGTTTAAAGTATATGAAAATGAAAGTTATAAGTCCCAAAATAAGTGTCATACATGGGTCAACATTGAGTGTCATGTCCTCAAGAGTTCAAAATACAAGTTACAGAAAATGGCAAAGATTAAGTACAATTGGTACCAATTACGTACATTCACCAAACTGTCGGCCATTCCATCATAAAAGTAATTCCAGACTGTATCCATTTAGCACTACCTCTTAAAATCAAGAACACCAAAACATTCATGTGTCAACTTTGTAGACATCTGTGAATGAGAAATACAAGAGACTACATCAATTTGGCATGGTACCAAAGCTCTAGTTAGCCCATTTGATCAAAAATATTTCTTTACCTATAGAAGATTTTGTTAACAAAAACCTTAGTGGGTCTGTCTAGGACATTGCAGATTGCTAATCATGAATGGAGTTGATCCATGCCATTCCATTTCATTATGCTTGACGTGCTAAAGCAGGTTAAAGAACTAAAATCAACTTAGTTGATATACTAATTGCTAATGTGAAGGACAAATAACTTTTGGCAATGTAGGAAATACCATTAGTCAATAACTTTTTACCATAAACAGAACCCCAAGAAACAGAGTTTGTTTGTAGATACCCTAAACATAAGGCAATTCAATGGAAACATCCATTTAAACATTTAGATTTATAGAGGAAAAGAAAGACAATCACACCACTGAACTAGGATTAGAAGTGCTGCATCAAAAAAAATATAAACTTCAAATAAATAGTAAGGAAATTTTGATTAGGATGGGAGCAAACACAAACATTGATTATATCTGAATGAATGGTTAACATAAAATAGTTTCCATATATTAATTAGGAAATTTCACTCTCAACACCCTTCCCAATTTATTATAAAGAAAATATATATATATAGTAGATAGACAGTGACATGACTGTTAACAATCAAAGAAAATGTATGTAGCATGGGAACTGACTAGAGTTTAGTTGTTTTTACCAAATTTCCTTACAGCTTTAACATGATTCATCACAGTTTTTTTAGCTTTGTCCAGTTTCACAGAACTTACCAACTTTATCCTGTCAAAGGAAAAGTAAATGAAAAAACTTAAAAACATAATGTAAGCCATAATCGGTAAGATACAGGGATTCAAATCAAAATATATTGGAAAAAGGAAAAGAAACGTTAAAGGAAAATGCAGTAGCCTCAACAAAATAGGTAACAAAATTAACATATCCAATCTCCAAAGCAACAATTGACACTAAATTCAGAAATTAAAAGATGTATGTATAACATAGACTAAGAAGAAAAAATGTTTGGTAGATAGCTTACTAAGGGGTACTAAACGTACATAAGCAGATATTCATTTCGCTTTTTTTTTTTTTACAAATTATGTAGAGTATTTGATGAAATTGACTAACTTATGATAGCATATTATGTAGACTCAAAAAATAGGAAAAAAAAAAAAAAACTGAACAAAGAGAATTAAAAAGCCCTCATTCCATCTAAAATTATGTGAGAGATGCCAATGAGCTCTAGCTTAAATGGCACTTCCTCCCCCCTCAAGAGTAGGTGGAAGGTGAGTAACATGACATGTTGAAATCAAATAACACCATGAAAGCATTGCGCTAAATTTTGAAAAATAAAAAATAGTTTCTATAGGGCTCTCAACCCCTCAAAACTACACTATTGTCTTCCCAATTACTTTCCCAAAATCGCAAAGTAAACAGTGAGATTCTTCAGAGAAATCACCAGCATATGATAGAAAGCTAACGTGCACGGAAAGAATACAATGTGCCCCTACATTACATGATCTATAAAATTTTTTCTTAAAAGCTAAAATATTGCTTATACCCCTAATGTTTGCATGAATTCCATTTTCCGTCCCTAAACTTTAAAAAGATTCGTTTTTTGCCAAAACTTTTTACAGAGCTTTTTTTTCATTAATAACTTCCAAAAAAAAAAACAGGGGACTAAAAAATCGAAAAGGAAATTTTCCAGTAGTTTAGGGATTAAAAAAGATCTTTTTTTAAGTTGAAGGGTAACATTTTCAATTGCTTAAAAGACAAAAATATGAATTTTTTAAAGTTTAGAGATGAAAAATGATATTTTATTACAATAAATCCTAAACGGTAAGTTGATACTGATTCTAATTTGAACTACCACTAAAATTACCTTTTTACCTAACAGTGTTACTAGTAACAGCTTGCCTTGTTGATGAGTAATTGGGAAGACAGTGTTACTAGTAACAGCTTGCTTTGTTGATAAATCGTAGCATTTCTCAATAAATAATCAGAGAGAGTGAGAATAACTCGTGCCAGTTGATAAGTAAAACTACACCAATTCAAATTGACTATGAAAAAGGAAATGAAATATAATTTACCAAGAAGATAGGAGCAATATAGTAATCGCCTTGAAGGTACTCAAACGACCTCGTCACTTTCTGACGATAATCAAACACAATATCCGCTGCCAAAGAAGAAAAGAAGAATCGAAAATAATCAGAGAGGAAACCAAACAAGGCGTTAATTAAGAACGGAGCAGGTGGAAATTTTGAATATACATACAGTCACGGCCGAGAAATTTTCCGGCGAAGAGGTCGTCGATGACGCCGGCCTTAGCGCCGACGGCGATGTTCATGTTATCAGCCTCTTTGCCGAGTCTGTAGAGATAGTCATTCCCTTCGGAGTCTTTGGCTTCCCACGACGACTGGTCGGAGAGTACTTTCTTTGAAGGAGGAGAAGGATCGGTACGACTGTCGTTTTCGGGGGAAGAGGAGTTTGAGCAGCGGAGGAGAGATGGTTTTCTGGCGGAGGTGGTGGTGAGAGGAGGAGGAGGGAAAAGTGGAGAGAAATGGAGGGGAATTTGAAAGGAAGAGGAAAGAGCCATTGTTGGGAAAGAATGGATTGTTATCGTTTAGGAGCGAATGAGAGGTAAGTTGTTGGAATTTGCGCCACGTATGTAATTATGTATGATCGGGTCTTTTAACCCGACCGACCCGGCCTTTTTGGTTGAAGATTAAAAAAAAAAAAAAAGTGTTTACTTGAATTTAAAATGGGCGAAAATGCATCTATTTTGGTCCATATTTTTTTATTTAATCGTATTTAGTCTTTGAAATAAAAAAAATGTGTTCTATTTTGGTTTTTATTGTTATCTCACTAATGAAAATTGTTTATGGGACAAATAGAGTCTACTATTGGTACGTTAAATGTTGATGTGGTTATTAAAATAAAAATAAAATTTGATGAGGCAGAGAAAATCAATATGCTTTGGGCTTTAAAGGGCTAGCGACTGTTTGGAAGACTTGAAAAAAAAAGAACAAACGATCAAAAGTGACCGGAGTGGACCGGCCAAGAACATTTTAATGCTAAAGTTAGTTTCTTTCTTATATTCTAGAATTCTAACTTTTCAGGAGTTGCTTTGTACTTACCTTTATTTGGTCTAAATGGATGTTGATATATACTGTTCTTGAAGCGGTTATTTGATTTGTAACTTCTCCTGTATTTGAGGAGGTCTAAAGGTTCAAGGATAACTTCCACAACCGTTATGAGAATTATATTTCATTTTCATCTTCTATAACAGTCGTTGGAAGTTGAATACTCAATTAGAAGATACAGTGATGAACCGGGGTCTTACTCTTGCCTTGGTATAATGACACATGGTTCAATTCGCTATTTTGTGTGGATAAATTTTCTTGGAGTTTTTCCAAGTGTTAGGGGGTCATCCATGCGCTTTCCTCATGGACGACCCTCATGCCTATGGACGACCCTCATGCCTATGGACGACCTTCTTACATTGGGACAATCTTCCTTCACGGATGACTCTTATGGACGAAATGGAGTTGACTTAATTTTTAGCTCACCATCAGTTGCCCCATTGTCCAAAGGTCGTCCAAAATGCTGAGAAATTTACTGTTGTCTTTGGATGTGTGCCTTTATACTAGTAGTTATACGTTGTTCTATGTGTCACAATTTCTATGGTTGAATTTTATCGTCCCAGATCGTGCCACGTGTCATGAATTTATTGGTGACCTGTTGTGTCGATTTAATTTTTCAAGAAAAATGCCACACAACGCTCTCTAGTTGGTCACGTCGTTTCAAATGCCAAATTTCAACACCTATAAATAGCGGAAATCCTCTTCTACCCTTTGCATTTCCTAAATTTTCTTTCTTGACATTCCTCGTCCAAATCCTCGTCTAGAAGTGTCTCCTCGTCCTTAGTCAGGACTACTACCTGAGATTTGTCTCTCTGTTTACTTTAAAAGCGCAAAGTTATGGTCTAATAATGAGAAGTTTCTATAGACGGGAGGTTGAATGATATTGTAGGAAGTGCCTATTATGTGGCTCCTGAAGTTTTATATAGATCATATGGGACCGATTGGTGTTATTGCTTATATTCTTTTATGTGAAAGCCGGCCTTCTTGGGCCCAGAAAGAATCTGGCATCTTCCGAGCTGTCCTCAAGGCAGATCCAAGCTTTGATGAAGCCCCTTGGCCATCTTTGTCTCCTGATGCAATTGACTTTGTGAAAAGGCTGTTGAACAAGGATTATCGGAAGAGATTGACTGATGCTCAGGCTCTAAGCAAGTCACTGATGCCCTATAAGAAAGGTTTTCTTTTTGGGTTTCCTTCTGTTTTAGGTTAATTAGCTATCTTTCTTAAAAAATAATAATAATAAAAAAAAAAAAACTAGATAATACACCCCTAATGTTTGCATGAATTCCGTTTTCCGTCCCTAAACTTTAAAAAGATTTGTTTTTTGCCAAAACTTTTTACAGAGCTTTTTTTTCATTAATAGTTTCCAAAATAAATAAATAAACAGGGGACTAAATAATCGAAAAGGAAATTTTCCAGTAGTTTAGGGATTAAAAAAGATCTTTTTTTTAAGTTGAAGGGCAAAAAAGTATGACATTTTCAATTGCATAGAGACAAAAATATGAATTTTTAAAAATTTAGAGATGAAAAACGATATTTTAGCTTCTTTTTTTTTTAATAATTGTTATTACATTGCTATGTCCGTGACACCTTTACAATAAATCCTAGACACAGTAAGTTGATATTGATTCCAATTTGAACTACCACTAAAATTACCTTTTTACCTAACAGTGTTAATAGTAACAGCTTGCCACTTAGATTTGTTGTTTACGTAACATTTCTCAAATAATAATCAGAGAGAGCGAGAATAACTCGTGCCAGTTGATAAGGAAAACTACACCAATTCAAATTGACTATGAAAAAGAAAATGAAATATAATTTACCAAGAAGATAGGAGCAATATAGTAATCGCCTTGAAGGTACTCAAACGACCTCGTCACTTTCTAACGATAATCAAACACAATATCTACTACCAAAGAAAAAAAGAAGAATCGAAAACAATTAGTGAGGAAACCAAACATGGTGTTAATTAAGAACAAAGGAGGTGGAAATTTTGAATATACATACAGTCATGGCCGAGAAATTTTTAGACGAAGAGGTTGTCGATGACGCCAGCCCTAGCGCCGACGGCGATGTTCATGTTATCAGCCTCTTTGCCGAGTCTGTAGAGATAGTCATTCCCTTCGGAGTCTTTGGCTTCCCACGACGACTGGTCGGAGAGTACTTTCTTTGAAGGAGGAGTAGGATCAGTGCGACTGTCGTTTTCGGGAGAAGAGGAGTTTGAGCAGCGGAGGAGAGAGGGTTTTCTGGCGGAGGTGGTGGTGAGAGGAGGAGGAGGGAAAAGTGGAGAGAAATGGAGGGGAATTTGAAAGGAAGAGGAAAGAGCCATTGTTGGGAAAGAATGGATTGTTATCGTTTAGGAATGAATGAGAGGAAAGTAGTTGGAATTTGTGCCACGTATGTAATTATGTATGATCGGGTCTTTTTTTTAACCCGACCGACCTGGCCTTTTTGGTTGAAGAATGAAGAGGAGTTGCATTAAAAAAAAAATAGTGTTTACTTGAATTTAAAATGGGCGGAAATGCATCTATTTTGGTCCATACTTTTTTATTTAATCATATTTAATCTTTGAAATAAAAAATGTGTTCTATTTTGGTTTTTATTGTTATCTCACTAATGAAAATTGTTTACATGACAAATAGAGTGTACAGTTGGTACGTTAAATGTTGATGTGGTTATTAAAATAAAAATAAAATTTGATGAGGCAGAAAAAATCAATAGACTGGATGCTTTGGGCTTTAAAAGGCTAGCGACTGTTTGGAAGACCTGAAAAAAAGAACAAACGATCAAAGGTGACTGGAATGGACCGGCCAAGAACCTTCTAATGCTAAAGTTAGTTTCTTTCTTATATTCTAGAATTCTAACTTTTCAGGAGTTGCTTTGTACTTACCTTCATTTGGTCTGAATGGATGTTTATATATACTGTTCTTGAAGCGGTTATTTGATTTTTAACTTCTCTTGTATTTGAGGAGGTCTAAAGGTTCAAGGATAACTTCCACAACCGTTATAAGAATTATATTTCATCTTCATCTTCTATAACAGTCGTTGGAAGTTGAATACTCAATTAGAAGATAGAGTGATGAACCGGGGTCTTACTCTTGCCTTGGGATAATGACACATGGTTCGATTCGCTAGTTTGTGTGGATAAATTTTCCTAGAGTTTTTCCAAGTGTTGGGGGGTCATCCATGCGCTTTCCTCATGGACGACCCTCACGCCTATGGACGACCTTGTTACGTTGGGACAATCTTCCTTCACGGATGACTCTTATGGACGAAATGGAGTTGACTTAATTTTTAGCTCACCATCAGTTGCCCCATTGTCCAAAGGTCATCCAGAATGTTGAGAAATTTACTATTGTCTTTGGACGTGTGCCTTTATACTAGTAGTTATACGTCGTTCTATGTGTCACAATTTCTATGGTTGAATTTTATCGTCCCAGATCGTGCCATGTGTCATGAATTTGTTGGTGACCTGTCGTGTCGATTTAATTTTTCAAGAAAAATGACACACGGCGCTCTCTAGTTGGTCATGTCGTTTCAGATGCCAAATTTCAACACCTATAAATAGCAGAAATCCTCTTCTACCCTTTGCATTTCCTAAATTTTCTTTCTTGACATTCCTCGTCCAGATCCTCGTCTAGAAGTGTCTCCTCGTCCTTAGTCAGGACTACTACCTGAGATTTGTCTCTCCGTTTACTTTAAAAAAGCAGAGTTATGGTCTAATAATGAGAAGTTTCTATAGACGGGAGGTTGAATGATATTGTAGGAAGTGCCTATTATATGGCTCCTGAAGCCCCTTGGCCATCTTTGTCTCCTGATGCAATTGACTTTGTGAAGAGGCTATTGAACAAGGATTATCGGAAGAGATTGACCGCTGCTCAGGCTCTAAGTAAGTCACTGATGCCCTATAAGAAAGGTTTTTTTTTGGGTTTCCTTCTGTTTTAGGTTAATTAGCTATCTTCCTAATATAAAAAAAAATTAAAAAAAAAAAAAACTAGAGAATACACCTGAAAAATCAGCCAGATTTTTTTTTTTTTTTAAGTCCCTTCGTTCCTTTGTCTTACAATCTTACTACTGATTTAGTTGAGTTAAAGAGAATTTGAAGGGTTGGTTTCTTGTGCAACTAGTTATTTGCTCTTAAATTTATAAATGTGTACTGATATTTGTGGACTAATACACATGTATTTGTTAGTGCTTGATGTCTTTATTTTGGATGATGGGTTTGTACAAAAACTAGCTCTTTAGCAAGGTCCCACTAGAATAGTGAGGCAGGTCCAACTCTCCGACTTACAGCAAAACAGGCTTTAGCCCATGAACGCAAAAGGCATCTACAGTTGTCAATTGATGCGTAAAGAAATTGAATTATATGAATTTTCACACAAATGATATATTGGGTCTAGCTCACACTTTGATAAAAGACCTTATTAAATGAGGTAGTTGGCTAGGCCCCTAATAGTAACTTTACCCAAATGGCCAAATGGCGTCCCTTTTATTTCTTTGGCCTTTTCTTTTATCTCCAGCCGACTTTTATACATAATAACAGTGGCAGTTCTAGGAATTTGTTTTAAAGTGATCACTAAAAAACTTAAATTATATAAAATTTAATAAAGAGACAATTTGAATATGTCAACTTCACAAAAACAAACACGCAAATACATGAAATATTATAAATTTTTATATTAACAAAGAGAAGAAAAAAATAGACTAATAAAAGATAAAGTGCAAATTGAAAATGTTGATATGAGAATAATAAAATGATCACAACAATTACATAACAAATCTTATGCAACAAGTTGTTAGCCTGTTATTGGTGGGTAAAACATGTCAATATTGAACTCGAATTAGAATTAGTAATAGTTTACCACATAAAATTTATTATGAAAATGTTGTAGATGTAGCATTACTCTTATATTTATTGAACTCAAATTCTTATGAATCTCAAGTAAAAGTGTTCAACATTTTTATTAGGGTGGTCAAAATAGGTTAATTTAGTAAATAATATATATTTTTGAAGTATATATATCAATATTTTCAAGTCAGGGAGGTCCTAGAACATATTAATTTAAAATAATTATTTATATAAAATTTTTTTTCCAAGTGAGGGTGGTCCTAGGACCACCCTCACATAGAAGTAGAGCCGCCCGTGCATAAGAATAATAGAGATTATGTACCAAATCGGCTACATTTATGAAGATATGTGAGCTGTTTTGTGGGTGTCCTAAGTCCTATGTTAAGAAAGAAAAAGCTCAAGAAATAGAAGAGGGTTAAGGGTTGGGTTTGTGCTGTTTTGTGAGATGTGGGCACCTAACAATTATAACATACAATGTAAATACCTAGAGAGTGAGTGATAGGCCAAAATTGTATTGACCCATTGTGATAAATTAATTTATTAATTAGTCAAGTTTATTAATTAACCAAATTAACATGCAAATGCGTGGTAGCACAAACAAATCACCAATAAACTAAAGTTCAGCAGAAAATAAATTGACACAGTGATTTGTTTACGAATGAGGAAAATCAACACGGCAAAAACCTCACCGGGTGATTTTAAGGTCACCACTCTCGTGAATCTACTATTATCAAAACTAGCGGTTACAAGTAAAAGAATCCCAGTACCTTATACCAACCTGCAGTTGAACATTTACCTCAATACCCAATTGGACTTGTTCTGTAGTGACAATCTCTCATTTTGATGCACGACCCCCAGTACGTGACTAACTAATTGTGCGGATCCTAGTATGCAAATTCAATCACCAACTAGAGAAGAACTATTGGCTGCAAAGTTTTTCAGTTCATCACATGATGAACATCAAGAAGTTCCTTGGTTACAAAACCCTACGATTTACAAACACAACAGCTTCTTCACAAGAAAGATGAACTATGGCAAACTAGGTCTCCAGTCACAATGTGCTCTTATGCAATTGTGCTCTTGGCTTGTGTAACCTTTTACGGCCCTTAAAATAATCCTTTTATATGTCTAGGGTTGTGAGAAAAGAAAGCTCAAACATACAATCATGGATTGGATGTAAAACAGACCAGAAAATCTGAGTTTCATAAACCTTGACAGATACCCTATTTGTCGAGCTGCTGTTGAGCCACGGGCTAGAACAACTCTTCAAGTCTCAATAGATGCTAGCTGTCGAGCTTTAATGAATATAACTACTCACACTTGAATCTTGGACAGACTTGCATGGCTTCAATACTTGATTTTAAAACAAGGTTTCTTGAAGTATTAAACACATCCTAGATCTACCCAATTATAAGTAAAGTGCATTTTGTCAAAAGATTAGCTAATTACATAAGATAGTGACATATGTTCCTAACATTGACTCACATATATCCTAACAGTGAAGGAGAGGATAGTGCAGTTTTTCAAAAAAAACAAAGAGAGACATATTCGAAAATAGTGCATAAAATATCTGTTATGGTGTCTACTTGTCATCTTTGTGGTGTTGTTGATTACATTATATCAAATTGTTCTTTGTTGAGACAAAAACCAAAATCTGAGACTAAATTTATTGTTTCGAATACTAATATTCCTAAATTTGTTTATGTTTGTCACTATTACTGTTACATTGACTAGGTCCCAACATTTGCCTCCTCTAAAAACATATATATTGTTTAACTCATTGTAGGTGTATCTTTTGTGTTAGACTGTTGAGCCTATTGAAAATCACAAAACTACCCATACCTCTCATTTATGTTCACTTCATAGCCATATTCTAACTTTGGTGGGAAGTTCTTAACAAAAGTTATTGTAATTTCTTTATAAAAATTTGCATCCCACAATCACTTAGCTAGGTATCCCATCTGTCTCTCTCTCTCATTGCCTAAAGGGTACAATTCAATCATGGACCATAGTACTTGCTGAGGAATCAATGCTAAAGGACAAGTGCTCACTCAAGCATTGGTTATAAGTCACAGTCTTGACTTCAGTTCCTTTAATGTTGTCCCAATAGCCTTAATTAGTTGTCGTTAGGGCACTCTCTAATACCTAGTGTAGATCAAGGCCGGCTGAGTGCCCGTTTGGTTGGGCTTTTAGGGGCTGAAACGCAGCTTTATTTAAAAGCTGGACTTCTTTGAGCATTGGTGAAGCAAAAACGCAACTTTTGGGTAAAAGTTGCGTTTTGGGCCAAGGCAAAAATGCCCAATCCAATTATGGAGGTTTGGAGCTCCATAAACAAAAAGTCCATGCGCGTTTTCAGCTATCCATTGGGCTTGTCCTAAAATTATCGAATTACCCATTGTACAGCTGACCCTCATTCCTCTCATCTCATCTCTCTGAGACTTTTTGATCTGAGAAATAAATTTTGAAGGTAGAGATTTGATCAACAAAACACCAAGCACAGTGACTCTCACCGCTGGGGTGAGCTGCCAATTACCAGAACGCCCTTCAATACCTTCAGAGTCTCACGCACAGTGACTCTCATTACAGGCGAAGTGGTAAGAGAAAAAAAAAAGAAAAAAAAAAAAAAGAGCTCTACGGAATGAAAAGAGAGAAAGGAAGAAGAAAAAAAAAAAAGAAAAAAGGAAAGAGCTCTGTGGAATGAAAAGAGAGAAAGGGAAAAAAAAAAAAAAGAACTCTGCGGAATGAAAAGAGAGAAAGGAAGAGAAGAAAAAAAAAAGAAAAAGGAAAGAGTTCTGTGGCCTGGAGGAAAAGGGGAAAGAAGGACAAAATAGAAAAGGGAAGGGTACGTGTGTGGAGGAGAAAAAAAGAGGGAAAGAAGGAGAGAAAAAAGAAAAAGAAAAAAAAAAGAAGGGTACGTGGATGGAGGAGAAAAAAAGAGAGAAAGAAAAAGGGAAAAAAAAAAAGAAGAAAATACTATTACAATATTTTCACAATAAATTTTAAGTAGTAGGTTATTATTAGCTATGATTAGTGAGAAAAAAAAAAATTTTAGAAAGAGAAAAAAATAATTTTAATAGTACGTTCAAATTAAAATCAATATCAATTTTTATCACAATATTTTCACAATAAATTTTAAGTGGTAAGTTATTATTAGCTAATATTGGTGAGAAAAAAATAATTTTTTTAGAAAGAAAAAAAAATTGTAATAGTACGTTTAAATTAAAATCAATATCAATTATCACAATAATTTCACAATATTTTCACAATAAATCTTAAGTGGTAGATTATTATTAGCTAATATTGATGAGAAAAAAAAAATTAGAAAGAGAAAAATTGATTTAAGTATATGAAATAGTTGATTTAAGTATGAAATAAACTCCCTTATATCTACATTGTCCTTTTTGATAATTTACCCTTCAAACTGCAACTTTTATAAGTACTAGTCAAACACTTAGTTTTTTCAAAAAGTACTTTTTAACAGTTTTTACCAAACACTCAGTTTTTTGAAAAAACACTTTTTTATAATGCACTTTTTGAAAACTCAACTTTTTCATTATGCACTTTTTTAAAAAGTCCAACCAAACTCACCCTGAATAACTTTGGGTTCTTAGGCGACAATTTTAAGTGAGTTTTTTTTATATTATATATAAATATTTATTAAATAATATTTATTAAAACTTACTTTAATCATCTTCTCAAAAAAAATATATACATATTTAATCACACTAGAAGCGAATATCTCGAAATGTACAAGCTGGAACACAGCACTATCATGGCTTTACGTCCAATCCGGAAATTGCTGACCAATATCTAATGATGTCAATACCTCGCACATGCACATATTATCAAACCAACTTGCAGAAGTTTTATAAATACATAGATAGATGCCACCATTTGCGTTAGAACCTTTCATAGAAGCACTGGTGAACTTACTTTGGCAAGAGAAAATGAAGGTTGAAGTGGAAGTATTCTCCAACGAGAGTATCAAACCGTCTTCACCAACTCCCACCCATCTTCGCTATTATCAGCTTTCCTTTCTTGACCAAATATCGCCTCCTGTATATGCTTCATTTCTCTTCTTCTACACAAAGAATGATGCCTACTCCAAAATCAGCACTGATACTACCAAATCATTCTCTAGTGTCCTCAAGCAATCATTGTCTGACGTCTTAACGCGTTACTACCCATTAGCTGGCCGCATTAAAGACAATCTTATCGTCGACTGCAACGATGAAGGGGTGTTGTTTCGCGAAGCCCAAGTCAAGTACAAGCTTTCAGATATTCTTACAAATCCAAATCCTGCAGAGTTCAACAGATTTCTTCCATGCGATATTGATGGCACGCACAATTTAACCTTCGCTGTTCAAGTCAACTACTTCACTTGTGGCGGTATTGCCATTGGTGCATGCATTTCCCACAAGATTGCTGATGGCACATCCTTTATCATGTTTATGAAAAATTGGGCAGCCACAGCTCGAGGCCAGACTGATATTTATCCACAATTTCGAGCATCAACTCTCTTTCCGCCTACAAGTACTTTATCTGGGCTTAAACCAGAAGCTGGTATGACAAAAGAGAAGCTCGTATTAAAGAGGTTTGTGTTTAGTTTTGCTACAATAGAGACTCTTAAGGAAAAATACGCTGAAAGCTCAGACTTAGAATGCCCATTACACCCAAGCCGTGTTGAGGCCTTGTCAGCCTTTATATGGAGCCGATATGTAGCTGCTACACAAGAAAACTGTGGGCATAAGAAGCTCAACTTAGTTCTTTTTGCAGTGAACTTAAGGACGAGGATGGATCCCCCATTGTCTGGAAATTTTTTTGGAAATATCTTCCGGGTTGCAACAGTCATTCTGTCAAGTGAAGAGAGGATTGGCCTTGTGGGCAATCTAAGAGCTGCGATAAGAAAGATTGACAATGAGTATGTGAAAAAATTACAAGACCACACTCAACACTTGGACTTTATCAAAGAAGCAAGTGAAAAAGTCCTGAAACAAGGTATAGTTCCATTCAATTTCACTAGTTTGTGCAGGTTCCCTATATATGAAATGGACTTTGGCTGGGGAAATCCCATGTGGATTGGTCGAGTTAGCTTGCCTTTCAAGAACGTTACTGTATTTATTGACACCAAAAGTGGGGATGGAATAGAGGCATGGGTTAACTTGAAAGAGGAAGACATGGCTAAATTTGAAAGTGACCCAGAGCTCCTGGCATATGCTTCCACAACCTCCTTGAACGTTTGATGTGTTAAAGTACGTATAAGCATGCGTATTACTGAATGACTGGTGCTGCAATATTGTTTCAAAGTTTCTTTGTTAGCTTCCATCGGGAAGCAAAATAAAGTGTTAGTAAATAGCTTAGGCTAGATTAGCCTATTGAGCTTGGTCCAGTATACTGTACTTATAATTTACTTATAGTACTTGTACTACACATATACCTAGCCTATATAAGGCTCTCTATTGTATATTATTATTCACACATCAATATACAGACTATTCAGTCTTTCTCTCTGACTTTATATTGTTAACACGGTATTAGAGCCATTCCTCTGACTTTCTGGTTCCTCTGGACATCTCCGGCATTCTTCTGCTGCTCTTGCTTTCATCCAGTAGTAACTGTTAGTAGCGAGTCACAACCGTCACGCCCACAGTCCCTACAACTTTTGGATCTCACAATTCTCTTCATCCAACTGCCAAAGCAAAGACATAAAGTGATGAAACAACCAATTCGGAGCAAAGCCCAACCAAGAGCAGTCAAAAAGGACCTGACATGCGCCCACATGCGCTACCTGAAGCTTCTAACTGTCGAACACGCGCTCCATGCGCTCCACACGCCGCCAGCAGTGCACACGCGCTGGAAACCGATCCGCCACGTGCCTCTACACGCACCACGCGCTTGAGACCATCAGCGTTTGTCCACGTCAGCCCTAGGCTGACGTCATCCTGCACATGTCAGCATCTGCGTCATCATCCTACGTCAGCACCTCGCATCATCTGCCTACGTTAGCACACGTCAGTAGTTGACTTTGACCATTGACCACCACTGTTGACCATTGACTTTTTGCGTTGAATTTTTAACCAAAGTAAAAAATTTTCAACAGGGCCTGTCTTGCTCGGTTTTTCACGTTAATTCCAATTTTGGGCTCCGTTTCTTCATTTGAGGTCTCTAAATCCCACTTTTTGGTCATTTTCTTCATTATGGCTTCACAAAATGAACGAGATATCATATGTCCTATCACCATTATGTTGGATAGTCCTACTAGTTATCATGCATGGACTCAAAATATGACTGTCTTTCTCAAGAGTCATAAACTGTGGAGATATGTGACTAGTTCAATTCTTAAGCCAGCACCAAACCCTAAGTCTAAATCCACAACGGCTGAAGATGCCTCCAAGATTGCTGTTACAACGAATGATTATGAAGAATGCCTAGAGGAGTATTCAATACCTCTATTCCCTCCATTCATAATCTTCTTCCTCGTCTTGAGACTGCTAAGGCTTCTTGGAAATTTATGGCCGATCGCTATAATTGTACCAATAATTCAAGCCTAGAGTTCCACATTAAATCAAAACTTTATCAGATGCGCCAAGAGACAAGTCAGTCTATTTCTAATTTTTACTCTCAGAATTCTACTATGTGGGAACAACTCTCTGTTGTAGATCTTCCATTAGTGCGTTTTAAGGACATTGAGCTCTTTGTCAAATATCGGGATCGCCGTAAATTTATGCACTTCATGATGGGCTTATGTGAGGATTTTGAGCCTACTAGGGCTTCTTTCCTTAGCTGGTCTCCTACTCCTTCTCTTAATGCTGCAGTCAAAGAGCTCATTTCTAAGGAGAACTGTTGGCCTACTCATCACATGCCATCATCTGATCATGTATTGGCTACACCATCTCCATAACCTCCTATTGCTGCATTCATTGCTCTTCCATGAATAAACTCTGGGCGTCCCACCTCTCGATCTGCCAAATGTACTCGATGCGAGTTTTGTCCTGTCAAAGGCCATGACATCTCAATTTGTCACAAACTGCAGAAATTTATGCAATAACAGAATAAAGCTTCTCTTCCTTGGGCTGCTACTTATGTCCTTCAGATCCATCGGTTCCTATTAGTCCATCTTTGGCTTCCTCACTTACTACGGCTGATATTGAGGCAGTAGTTCAACAGGTTTTATCCCGCACTTCCACTGTCCTTTTTGTCACTTCAGGTAAACAACCTTGGTTTTTTTATACTTCATGTTGTAACCATATGACTCTTAATGAATCCTAATTTTCTGATAAGGCGCCCTTAGAACATCCAATCACCATTTACACTACTGATGGAACTCATATGCCTGTTAGTCATAAAGGAACAATCTCTTCTCTTTTTTTATCCCTTAGTGATACTTTTCATATCCCAAAGTTATCCTTCAATTTGCTTTCTATTGGTCAACTTTGTGAATTAGGCATAGATCTTCTATTTACTAATCATGGTGTAGATGTGCAGGATTCCCAGACGGGTCAAGTGCTTAGGACAAGCTGTAAGGTTGGTCGCATGTTTGAGATTCCTTCACAAGTTGTTTCTGCAGCTGCTACCACTGCCACCCTCTTACCTAATCTATGGTGCTCGTCTTGGTCATCCATCTTTATCTCGTCTTCAATTGTTAGCTTTTAAAGGTCATTTAGGTTTAGTTCAATTTCAAAAATTTGGTTGTACCTTCTGTCATTTTGGCAAACAAACAAAATTGACCTTTAATAATAGTGACTCATTTTCTTTTGTACCTTTTAATCTTATACATTTTGGTATTTGGGATCTTGCACCTGTACCCACTGAGGGGGGATCTAAATATTTTTGTCATATTTGTGGATGATTTTTCTCAATATAATTGAATTTATTTGCTTCACCATAGGTCTGAACTTATGTCTATTTACCAAACATTTCATAAAATGATTAAAACACAATTCAATCGCACCACCAAAGTCTTTCGATCAGATAATGCTCAAGAATATAATGATAAATCTTTCTTGTCCTTTTTAGATAGTCATGGTACCCTTCCTCAGCGGTCTTGTCCTTATGCCTCTCAACAAAATGGTCGTGCAAAACGAAAACATTGTCATATTCTTGATGTTGTCCACACCCTTTTCATTTTTGCCTCTCTTCCTAAGCGCTTTTGGGGTGAGGCCACACTCACTGCTGTGTCCACACCATTAATCATATTCCTTTACCAACTACACACAAAAAATCACCATTCAAGCTTCTCTATGGTAAAACTCCTAACTACTCCTTTCTTCGGGTTTTTGGTTGTGCTTGCTTTGTCTCTCTTCCTCCTCATGAATGAACAAAGCTCCAGCCTCATGCTCGTCTCTGTTGTTTCCTTGGTTATAGTGTATCTCAAAAGGGGTTTCGCTGCTATGATCCCATTTCTCATCGCCTTCGTGTCTTCCTCAGAGTCTCCCATTTTTACTGATCTTTTCCTCCCTCTCTATCCTAAACTTGTGGAGGATTCTTCAACATTGGCTGCCTCTCCAGACAACTTATCTCCGATTCTATCCTCATCATATGACCCGCCTATCTTGGATCCCGTGGCACCACCCTCTCTTGAGTCTCTTGTTGGTCCTAAACTTTGTTATTCTACTCGGGTAAGCATTCCTCCCCCTTATCTCACTAATTATCACTGCCCTTTTGCTCTTGCCACCCACTATGAACCTCACACCTATCGTGAGACTCATACTGACCCTCTTTGGCAGCAAGCTATTAACGAAGAATTAGATGCCCTTTATAAGAATCACACTTGGGATATGGTTGATTTGCCTCTTGGTTAGTCTGTAATAGGTTGTAGGTGGGTTTACAAGATCAAGACCAAGGTTGATGGATCTTTTGAACAGTACAAGGCTCGCCTAGTTGCCAAGGGCTTTACTTAGGAGTATGGCATTGACTATGAGGAAACATTTGCTCTTGTTGCTTGTCTTACATCTGTCAGATGTCTCATTGCTGTGGCTACTGTTTGCCATTGACCTTTTTATCAAATGGATGTGAAGAATGCTTTCCTCAATGAAGACCTCTAAGAAGAAGTGTACATGTAGCCACCCCCAGGCTATCCACACTCAGGTAGTCAAGTTTGCCGCCTTTGCCGTGCTCTTTATGGCCTCAAGTAGGCACCTGGAGCTTGGTTTGAAAATTTTAGCTCAGTTGTTACTCAGTAGGGTTTCACTGAGTCCTCATGACATTGCTCTCTTTTTCCAGAGATCCTTTACTGGTATCACTCTTATTATTCTTTATGTTGATGATATGATTATTACTGGAGATGATTCTGCAGGTATTCGCTCTCTTCAGCACTTCCTTGGTCAACATTTTGAGATGAAAGATCTGGACACTCTCAGCTATTTTCTTGGGCTTGAGGATACCTTATCCTCTGATAGATACTATCATTCCCAAGCTAAATATGCTTCTGGTCTTCTCTCCAAAGCCGGTATCACCAACAACAAGATTGTTTCCACTCCCTTGGAATACAATGCAAAGCTCACATCCTTGGATGGTGAACCTCTATCTGATGCTACTCGCTATAGTCAGTTGGTTGGTAGTCTGATCTATCTCACTATTACTCGTCCAGATATTTCAGATGATGTGGGTATGGTTAGTAAGTTCATGGATGCCCCTCGTTCTGTCCATTATGCTGCCGTTCTTCGGATTCTCTGATATGTCAAGAGCACACTTTATCATGGTCTCCACTACTCCTCTCAATCTTTTCTCGAGCTTCATGCTTATTTAGATGCGGACTAGGTAGGTGATCCGACTGATCGATGCTCTATCACAAGTTTCTGTTTCTTGTTGGGTACTTCTATTGTCTTGTGGCATAGCAAGAAGCAGGATGTGGTTTCCCGTTCCAGTACTAAGGCTGAGTATTGTGCCTTTGCTGACACCACTTGCGAGCTTGTTTGGCTTCGCTGGCTCTTGGCTGACATGGATGCTCCATAGCCCACTGTCACTCCTCTTTATTGTGACAATCGTAGTGCTATCTACATTGCTCATAATGATGTCTTCCATGAACGCACCAAGCACATTGAGATCGACTATCACATCACTTGCCAGCATATCAAAAAAGGAAATCTCAAGTTGTTCTCCATCTCCTCTATTGACCAGCCTGCTGATATCTTCACCAAGACTTACCCGTTTGGTCGTCTTCGAGATCTTATATCCAAACTCCAGTTGGCTTCCTCCTTACCACCTCAAGTTTGGGGGGGATATTAGTGTATAGCTTAGACTAGATTAGCCCATTGAGCTTGGCCCAGTATACTGTACTTGTAGTTTACTTATATTACTTGTACTGCATACATACCTAGCCTATATAAGGCTCTCTATTGTACATTATCATTCATACATCAATATACAGATTATTCAGTCTTTCTCTCTCATTTTATATTGTTAACATAAAGGAAGTCACAAGCTTCCATATTTATACACTGAACTCGTGATTTGAAATTACAAGTTTTATGTGTAAAATAGTGTGCTTGCATTAATTATTACCTTTTCTTAAATGTATTTCAATTATTCATCGTGTTATGTTGTTTTGTACATAATAATTTGGTAAAACTCCAACGGTTTTTTGTTTTTTCTTTGGTTTGGTTTGATAATAAGTTTGTCATATGATTTTGGAACTATATATATATATATATATATATATATATATATATATATATATAGAGAGAGAGAGAGAGAGAGAGAGAGAGAGAGAGAGAGAGAGAGAGAGACACCTAGAATAACTTCAACCAATTTCACACCATTTAATGTTTATTTATATGACCTAGATTGAATCTTGAATAATGATATATGACCTCTAATTGTGAGTATCAAGAAAAGAGATGAAGTAAATTGGCCGATCTGGACTTAAAACTAATTCTGAAGGCTACAAGAGAAAGATCCCAATGAATGAAGAGAGAGCAATAGGCTGAAGAGAAAACCTCAAATGGGAAGGAGAAGAAGATTAACAAACTTGTTCACTAGTGATTTTGCCGGGGCATTGTGGGCAGCGGCGGCTAGATTTTGACTAGTGATGATGATTTGGAATTGATTGGTTACATAAATAATGTGAGATGAGATCTATCTAGATAAGGGGTGACTTTTGTTTTGATTAGTAGTTTTGTGTCTTGACGGTTCATATCGATGACTGAATGATGATGTGTTTATTTAAATTCGTTTGCAATTTATTATTGGTCCACTTGGTCATATTGCATATGTTCCTGTAATATTTTAATTAAAAAATTGCAACATCAATTAAAAAGATTTTATGTCATTATTGTTAATACTTCTAAGTTATTTCATTTTTCCATTTTACTTTTTATGTAGTCACATTATTTGTTTGAATATCTTATATTTAGAGTCTTAGACTAGTTTTTAACTTCATATATTAATGACTATTTATTGATTTTTAAAATTTTTTAAAATATAAATTTATAGTAAGTTTAAATTATGAAATAGCTTAAGAATAACAATGATTAGACTAACATCTCAGCATGAAAGCTAATACAATCTACCTCACTTATCTAGGTAAAACCACAGCATCATTACTATTGTCAGCACATATTACAAATTCATTTTTTACATCAATTCGAGCGAGCAAATATTAGTTAAACTTGAAATATTTTTCTTTTGAACATAAGGACTATATGTGCAAGTTAATTGAAGCTATTTGGATCTAGTATTTCATCAAAGAGTTACAAACCCACATAAACCTCGGCACCACCCAAATCCTATGTTACTAAAAATATTCACTCAATCCCACAATCATAGGTTATATATCCATTATGCTTGCTACATGCGTGAACTCCCTACGACCCACAAAGACCAAAAATAAAATAGAAAATAAAAAAAATTCCAAACAACTAAAAATGACAATGAAATGATACCATAGTATCCCAAGAACAATTAAAAGAAGTTCTTCGTCCCGGTAAATTAGGGTCAGATTTCAGAATGCCCATGGAGAATTTCTTCTCTCAAGTCTCAACCACGGTTGGAACACAGCTCTATCATAGCTTTTTTGTCCATATCGCTGACATTCGCAAGTTTATTTTACAAGATAAGTTCATTGCATTTGAAATGAAGGGTGAATAACTTGCACAAGCACAGCTTAATAATTTTCAAGCCAACTTATTTTTCATTACAAAATGGTGTGATAATGATTTTCATTAAGTAAACATTGCATATAACTTTTTTTTAGGTTTTATATTTGTATATGTTTGTTGGCAAATACATGAACATAAACTTGTCTAAAAACATATCATACAATCTATGTGTATGATTAGACAACACTCAAGGTGTTGCTGGTGAAAAATACTTGGAAGATGTAGTTCCATTCATTTTATCAGGTTCCCTATATAAGAAATTTGGCTGGGGAAATCCCATGTGGATTGGTTGGGTTAGCTTGCCTTTCAAGAATGTAGTTATATTTATAGACACCAATAGTGGGGATGGAATGGAGGCTTGGGTTCACTAGAAACAGGAAGGCATTGCTAAAGGAGGGGGCAGGGCTTGATCATTTCGATTTCCCGATCCCTAGCCAATACTCAGTCCTTCTTGGCCAACCAACAATTAACTGCTCCAAGTGATCCTTCAACTACAGCACTGCTTAGTGGTATGACCCTTTTCCCGGTGATAGTACAATATAATCTTTGATTCCTTCTCACCGGATCTCCACCCATCTTTCCTAGCCATCGGAAATAAGGCTCATTCTTAATTCGTTCAAGGATTTTATAGACAGGCTCCTTGAACGTCACACTAACCCCCTCGGCACGTTGCGTTGAAGCCTTCCCAGGGGCTCTTAGCTCCCTCTTAGTCCTCTACTGAAACTTCTCAAGATGGTACTCTTTATGATACTATGAAGGTGTCGGGGCTTTGCCTTTGCCTGCAACCGATCATCTTCTAGTCTTTTATATTCTTCAATCCTTCTCATCAGTTGTTGCATGCCTTCAGGAGGTCGCATGGTCAATGAATCCCTCACCTCCAACTTCTTAAGGAGACCCAGCTGGAAGGTGCTCGCAGCTACCCGCTCGTTCCCTCCTCCTATCTCATTGTACAGTTCCCAATACCTATTCACATAAGTTCAGAGGGTTTCTCCACTTCTCATCCTTATGGACAACAAGGCATTTATCAGTTGAGGTACTTTACTACATGCTATGAATTGGGCACCGAACACTTGCATCAATTCCCCAAAATTTTGGATAGACCCTGTTCCTTAAACCATTGAACCATGTCATAGTTGTCTGTCTGAGACTGAACAGGAGCACCTTACACATCAACCCATCATTATGAGAATAAGGCGACATCATTTGTATATAATGACTTACATGCTCCACCAAGTCGATTTTCCCATCATATATGGTGAATGGAGGCCGTGTAAACCGTCTCTGCATTTCCATGCGCTTGATCACATCTGAGAATAGTGATTGGGCAGCTCTCCTCAATGCCCGGCTCATTGCATCCATAGCAGCATTATGGCATTCAAACCTTTCGTGATGAAGAGATTCGCGATAATGCCCCATAGTTTCATGGGATCTGCCCCTTGACTGATGCGAACCACTACCTCAAGATGACTCTCCTGCAATGTAGTCGAGATCGTCGGATGAATCCTCCCGTTCTCTTCTACGGTGTTGGCCTCTTAGCTCAATTTCCAAGTCATTAACCTGCTTTTGTAGATTCTCCGATTCCCTCACCCGATTGTTGTGATGAGACCGCTCGGGGATATAGGATACAGTCCGTTCACCCTGTGAAGATCCCTCATTAGAGTCTACTCTCATCTCGTGCCCATCTTGCATGTGTTGCTGCTCCCTCCTGTGCTCCCTTTTTAGCCTCCTGCGACCCCTTGATGAGGCCCTTGAATGATTTCCTCCAACAAAACCTTCTCCGACATGTGGGCCCTCCATAGTTGGACAGTATCAAACTAGTTCAAAGTCCCAAAATGAGTAGGATCCCCACAAACGACGCCAATTGTAGTGACCCAAACTTGGAAACGTCACTACAAGAAACAAATGTTGATGTGCCCTCTTGATGAGAAGCAAATTTCTTATGTGTTTTGATGGTGTGTGTTTTGATGAGTTTTGGATGTAACCTAAGGTGTAGAATGGTTTGATAGGATATATCATTTATTAACTAGACTCAAAACCATGACAATTGTAGTACGTTCTTATTAGTTTAGGACGTAATTATGATGACAGGTGAATGATTGATGAGAAATAGTGCAATAAAGTGAATGAACTATAAATTTTCTGATTTTTATATATTTATTGGTGTAATGCCTATAGCAATTAACATCAATTAAAAAAAATACCACTTTTAATTTTAATTTTTTATAATGTAATAGTTAAAAAAAGATTTAAATCATAGATGTCTCTACTGAAAATATTTAAAAAGTTTTGGAATCATACTATTCTTATCCACAATTTTCCTTCAATCAATTCAGCCAAGGATTTTGATCAACCACAACAATAGCGACTGCTACACCAACAACAATAGAAATTAATTGAATACATGTCAGGGCCTCATAGGAGGTTATGTAAGTATTACCCTCATCAACTTTCAGCCAAAAAGAAAGAAAAAAGTATTGCTTTCAAGTTCAAAGAAAAGTTGAAATGAATTGGGTGCTCAAATTCTTAATCATAATTAACTTTCCCTATTGGGATTATTCCAGGACTCAATAATGTCAACAGAAAAGAGTGAAGGTGTAAAAGTAGGTAGCCCACTATAACAATTGAGAGAATATAATGAAAAAGAGCACCTTCACTTTGATCAAAACAGTTAGCAAACAATCCTAACCAATGGTATTGCTTTGAATTATAATGAAACACATGATCAGCCTGAAGAACATCAAGTGGAACCCCCACCAAAGAAGTGCAAGCTTATTCAAGACACAAAAGGTCATGATTCTTTCTGTGATCACAAATATAGAATATCTTGCCCACACGTATTACATTTATGAAGTAATAAGCATCTTTCTTTATCACACAACCATGCTTTAGTTCAAATCTAATGAGACAAGATAAGAACTATCTATAGTGCTGTTTCTTATTTTATCATTTACAAGCAACTAATCTTTTTTATATATTCTCTAAAATGTAGACAATCTGGTATATATGTCTTTACCACTAAAAATGTTCATAAGATGAAAAGAATATCATGTAATGTTGTAAACCCGACCATCCCATGATCAAGATTAAGAGGTTACGTCACTCTTGACAACGCAAATAACACGAAATAAATTTGGATTTTTTTTTTAAGAACAGGAAACTGTGCATTTTTTCTTTTACCATCTTGGGAAACTCACTAATTTCAATAGGCATCATGGTATTCATGACTCTCATTTTAAGTGCTCTAAATGACCCTATTTGTTAAAGTATCTATCACTTGCAAAGAGTTAAAAGGAATGTTTGGTTGGGATGATTTTGGGGAGGATGGAAAAAAATGAGTGGAAAATAGGAGAGAAAATAGGTGGGAGGGGTGTTTTGTTGGGAGGGGAGAAGGGAGAAAAAAGTGGTGGGGCTTGCTTATTTTCTGTCCTGACCCACCAAAACTTAATCTCTCCAAATTTGAGAGAAAATGAAAGAGAAAAGAGGAAAGTGTGTTTTTGACAAAATTGTTCTTCTTAATCAAGAAGTAAGCTTTTATCTTATTCACTAATATTCTATTGCTACCTCGAGTAGAAAACTTACTACCACGACCATGTGATAGCTCCGAGTCCACAGACTCCTTCTTTCCTTGATCTGCAGCAACCACAAGTTCTCTTGTGAATCTTGATCTTCTTGAATGTTCTTTATGTAGCAACTGAAACAATTACCAAGTTCTTGACATAAATCTTGATCTTGATAACCCTAAGTGTATATAAATATAAACACCTCTAGATCTCACAAGAGATTCAAGCACATAACATATCAAAAAGACTCTAGAGAGCTTTTGGGTACAAAACCCTAAATTTACAAAAGAGTCACACTCTTTTCTCTCTTAAAAAGCCTTTTAAAAATGTGCTTAGGATTTCCTTTATATACTAGAAGAAGTAAATCTAAAACTTTAATCCTTAATGGGCTTGAACTGCTATTTGGGCTTAATTAAAATTATGTAGACCTATATTTTGATCGATCGAGCCTGTCTCTCGATCGGTCGAGCCAGGCAAATTTTGAAATCTTCTTTCTGCAGCTTACTTGTTCTTGAATCTTGACTTGTACCACCTTGAGCATTACCTAATAATACCTATAGACTCTAGGATCTATATCTAGACAAGTTTATATTCACGATTTGCCAATTGTTCTAAACTTTTAGAACCTAACAATTTCTTCCTTTGGCAATTCATGACAAAACTTATATACAAAATGAAATGCTCAAATATAAGAACAACCCAATACAATAAAATTCCCAATTACACATTGTTGCCCAAAATACAATTCAAACTAACTACTACCTATCAGTTGCAAGAGTAGACAGCAGCTTTGAATGAATTAACCTGTAAATTTCTGAAACACTAAACAAACCATAAACGCATGTGTGAAGATACAAGTAAACCAATATGAAACACAATATAAAAACAAAAGTAAACTAACTCCTCCCCTAAGTTAGATACATCAAAAACTTTTATAGTCTCCCCCTTTCAAAAACAATTTCAACTCCCCCTAAACAAAACAAACAGGATTCCCCACATTTCATCTATTTCTCCCTCTTTTTGTCACGTATTGACAAAGACAACTTAAACAAAGAGTTAACAAAAAACATATGCAAAAAAATTCAAGAGAAAATAGAGAATCAAGGAAACAAATGAATCCAGATCTATAGAAAATAGAGACAACTCCCCCTATGAAGAATATAGGTTTCAAAAACAAATTTCTCCCCCTATAAAAATAGGAAAAATAGAACAAGTTTTCGGGAAAAAAAAATTTGGGAAAAATTTAGGAGGTGGGGAAAACTAAAAAGACACAAACCTAACCAAAAAAAAAAAAATTACACATGAACACAAATATTCTCTCTTTCAATAAATGCAAACTTGACACTATGTAACCCATAAACAGATGCATGAGAAAAGAAAATATTTGCACATTTATTACCCATCATATCTCTGAAGAAAAATATTTTCTTCAATTCACACATAAAAAATAGCATATACTAAAATGTACAGAAGATTCAAAAATTAATCAATCAATTTTTAAATCAAGTTGAGTACCCAATTTAGCAAAGTGTATGCATGTTATGTGTGAAAACAATGAGAGATATGACTGTAAAATTATAAGATGGATACAGAAAACAATGCAATGCATGTGAATCCTAAACACAAATGATGCATGAAAAAAAATTTGGTCAAATACTTAAAACTAAAAAATTTTCAGTTTCAATCAATCGAATATCAATCGAGCATCAATCGAATATCAATCAAGTCAGGCAGAAAGCAATGATTAAAAATCAAGGGATTTTCGATTGGTCAAAAAACACATTCGATCGATCGAAATTCTGGAAAACTGAATTTATGAAAAACCGCAAAAAAATTTGCAAAAACCACTCAAACCAAGTTATTTCATGAATGAAATGTATGAGAATGAGTTTAAAAGTTTTTCAAAAACATGAGTTTTCAACCCAAGACTTCAAAACAAAGTTTTTAATAAAATAATAATAATAATAATTTTTGCTGACCCTTAAACATATTTTGCATCAAACACCATAGAAAACATAATCTTGGATGGCCAATCGAAATTCACACACAATTTCATGCACTAAGTTTAGCAAAGAATAACTTGTGAAGTGTGTGCAACTAGTAACAACATGAGATACATGTGAGGTGATATGTAGATAGTAATCAATCACAATTTTTACATTATTCATCACATAAATTTGAAGTGACTATCACCTAAAGAGTTACATCCTAGAACTCTCACATCTCCTAGAAAACAAACTTGCAATCATGAAAGTTTCTTGTAATGCCTCATAATGTACACACAAATTTTATTTCATTTGAATTTATTATAGCCCAATAATGTACACACAAATTTTGTTTCATTTGAATTTAGTATATCCGAGGCTACACCTTATGTTCTTTTTGTGCATGTGCTACACTTTCTCAAGTACAAAATCTTATGATATGCACTAAGGTGTTCATAATTGGCTCGTAAACAGTGATGAGATAGTTATTTATGCATTTCTCTTAGGATTTTTTAGTCCTTACAATCAAAAGGATGTGACTTCAAAATCAAGATCATGTGATCAAAAACTATAAATAATTCCCACACAACATGCACTACATAGCTAAAACTAGCAAAATGCAGTAAAATAAGCTCATCCAAACTAAAAAAGGTACACAAGCATGTTATGTAAAAATAATATGGCCAACCCTGATTACAAAATCCAAGATATAAAATACAAAACAAAAATATTTTTTGTTTAAAAAAAAATTATGACCAAAAACAAAAAGCACACATTATACTAAATGAACAATGCAGAGCTATACATGATAATACTTAACTAAGCTATAGAGGCTACACAAACAAGAAATATCAATTTCTTAATTAACCCATAAGTACATGTACAAACTAGTACATACTCACACAAAATCAGAAAAAGCTAAGCACTTATATAACACATACTATTCAAGTTTCTCCACAATGTCAAACATGTTCTAAATCAAGAGAGAGATATTATAACTCATGTAATCCTCAAAACAAATAAAACAAGACACAAAATAAAATGTCTTTTTGAAAATTTTCAATGTTTTTTATTTATTTTTTTAATCAAAACAACCTAAGAAAATAAAACAACCAAAAACTAAAAGTAAACATGTTCACAAATAATTGAAAGAATTAAATCAGGGACAAGTCAGCAACACTCACTTGAGAGAATCTTTTTTCACCCATATAGCACAAGTCTTCAGCTTTATAGGTGAAAATCCATGAGAAGCAAAGTGTATTTGAGAGATTACACCAATCTTCCAAGAAATACTGAAATCCTGCAAATTCCTTTCACAAGCCAACAAGCTCAAAATTTTCAAAAGAATATGAAACAATTTATATGGACTTTTGGCAGGAGAAATATCATCACATATCCTAAATTGAAATACAGAATGTTTAAATTTCAATTTATAACAATTAGGATGAATGTGATCGGAGACACCATAAAAGAAACAAACAGGAACAAATTTAGGAATATCAGTATTCCTAATAGCAAATCTAGTATCAGATTTTGGTTTTTGCCTCAACAAAGAACAATTTGATCAAATATAATCAACAGCACCACAAAGGTGACAGGTAGACACAAAAATAGATTTATTATGCTCTTTAATAGTAGGTTTAGAAATTTCAGCGTCTACATCAAAACTTTTACCTTTGTCTAACCTAGCAAAATAAGTCTTTTCTTTATTATTCCTCTCGAAATGAGGGATATAAACTTTCTCAATTTCAGGCTTAAGAGAAACAGAAACACTTCTGTTATTAACAGCGGGCTTGGTATTAGTCAAATTTTCAAGTTTAGCTTTAGATTCATCTAACTCTTGTTCCAAGCTTTTCATCTTTTCATCTTGAGAAGAAATTTGATTTCTCAAAAATTCATTCTTTTTATTAGATTCATCTAATATCACAATCAATTCCTCTTTTTCAAGATTAACCAATTTTAACTATTCTTTAAATTTCTTAGCAATTTTGAAAGATATTGATAATTCCTTACAAAGAGTTTCACAAGTATCAATAAGATCAACAAAAGCAATAGCATCTTCTTTATTCAAATTATCACAAACATGAGCAGAAAAACACTTCAAATTATCCATGATAGCAGGGATCAATGATCAACTCTTAGATCAAATGATCTAAACACTAGAGCTAACTCGCTCTGAGACCACTTGTAGTTTTTAGATCCTTGTAAACTAGATTGTTTAACCTAATTAATTAACCAAGTGAATACTTAGGTTTATTATGCAGATCTAGGTTAAAGAAAACAATCATATCATGTAAAGCAGCGGAAAATATAAAGAACACAACGATATGATAACCTAGGAAAACCAAACTGATAAAAACCTGGGGAGGATTTAACTTAGCTATCCTCAAAGTAAAAAACAAATCCACTATGAAAGAATTGAAGTTTGTACAATAGAACTTAGACCACTAACATTCTATTGCTACCTCAAGTAAAAAACTTACTACTACGACCATGTGACAGCTCCGAGTCCACAGACTACTTCTTCCCTTGATCTGCAGCAACCACAAGTTCTCCTACTTGTGAATCTTGATCTTCTTGAATATTCTTTATGCAGCAATTGAAATGATCACCAAGTTCTTGACGTAAATTTTGATCTTAATAACCCTAAGTGTGTATGAAGATAAACACCTCTAGATCTCACAAGAGATTCAAACACATAGCATATCAAAAAGACTCTAGAAAGCTTTTGGGTACAAAACCCTAGATCTGCAAAAGAGGCACACTCTTCTCTCTCTTAAAAAGCCTTTTAAAAATGTGCTTAGGGTTTTTTTTATATACTAGAAGAAGTAGATCTGAAACCCTAATCCTTAATGGACTTAAACTGTTGTTTAGGCTTAATTAAAATTCTGCAGACCCATATTTCAATCGATCGAGCCTGTCTCTCGATTGGTTGAGCCAGGAAAATTCTGAAATCTTCTTTCTACAACTTACATGTTCTTGAATCTTGATTTGTATCACCTTGAGTATTACCTAATAATACTTATAGACTCTAGAATCTATATCTAGAAAAGTTTATGTTCACGATTTGTCAATTCTTTTAAACTTTTTGAACCCAACATATGCAAACACAGAAAGCCAATAATATTGGATCCACCAAGTAGTAGTACAAAAGAAGACATTCAACAAAGTCTACTTTCTAGTCATCCATGTTCTTCATGTATTCCTTTGAGAGTCTTGTCTCCATTATCAGCTGCTATTCTTTGAGAAGAGAATACCCTAATTCGAGTAAGGCCTCCAGCGTTTGCAGAAGAACCACATGCAAAAGCAACTTAATGTAACCCAACTTATCACAAATTTTAGATAAAATCAATTGCCATTTGAAGCAAAAAGTAACAATTACGAATTATAACAATGCTAATAATAATAATCAATATCATATACTATATATAATAGTAGAAGCTGAGAGAAAGTTGATTCCTACAACTAAAGAGTTGCTACCATATAGGAAAAGTGTCTATCTAAAATTCAAACACGTATACAGTTTAATCTTTAAAAAATCGTACGGTGCATCGTTTGGAGAGGCTTCCTATCACAGCGTTAAAATAGTCTGATGGTCTCTGAGTATAAATACAACACTAACTGCTTAAATGGGTAAATTACGTTCAAAAGACTTGCCCGTATACGGAGAAAGAGAGAGAACAGAGTTGTTCGTCGGACCCTAAGAGAAAGAGAGAAATATCCAAGGCCAGCGATTGTTCGTTCCTTGGCCAAACTTAGACCATCGGAATAGCAAGCATAGAAAGAAACCGTTAGGTCATATATCAACCATCTGAACCGTCAAAACTTTTTTTTTTTTCCATTTTTTAGATCTAGGTATGAAATTTTACTTTTAATTGAGTTTTTTTATTGGATAGGTTTAGATTTGATTCATTTTTGTTTTGGGTTTTAGGGTTTTCCATCAAAATGTTTGTAGATATTTGCTTTTGTTTTGAGAAAAAAGAGAATCGTTTCCCGGTTCCTTTCAAAAATTCTTCCTTCTTCTGACTTTTTGATTAACAATGTCGCAGGCACACACAAGAATTAAGATTAAGGAAGAGAATCTAAGTGCCATTAACTCCATCGATCAGGCAATTTACCTGCCATCATCAGATCGTTGAAACTGCCACCGGTAATTTTTTTCCCCTTTCTTAGATCTGGGTATGAAATTTGACTTAGTTTTTGGGTATTTTGGTTGGATAGGTATAGATTTAGATATTTGCTTTGATGTTTTGGGATTTTCTGTTATGGTTTGTAGATTTCAAATTTGATGTTGTTTGTTTTATTATGGATATGCTTATTTAATTTAGGGAAAGGATGATTTTTTCTATGTGGTGATGGAACATCTGAGAATGAAAGGGGGCATATTGGGGAAGCTTGATACTGTAGATGTGGCTGATGTCATGTGCATAGTTTTCTTATTTCAACAAATCATTAGACGTTAATATATATATATAATGGAGTGAGACGTTAATAATTGAGAATTCATATAGTCTAATGGTTATACATAATCATTTTTATGATGTTTATAACCATTCACTAAGTCGAACAAAGTAATGGTTAACGGTACAAGATTTTAAAAGTAATGTACTAATGTTAGTCAATCTATAAGTTCATAAATATAGTTGATCTAATTGAAATTATTGTTTTCTTCGATTATTTACTGGCTTCTTTAAAATAGAAACATAGAAATAAATGACAAAGATTTGGTTAAATGGTGTGTTGTTGACAATTCAACCCATATTTTCAATGTTTTCTTAGGCTTCTTTTGCAGTATTTCTTTCATTTTTCTCTGCTGCAATTTAAGACTGCTATGATTTATTTTTTAAGCAATCGGAAATAACGGCTGCAACTATATAGATTGTCCCCTTTGCAGTTTCACTAAAAATGGTTAGGTATACAAAAGTGCTCACCACAGCCAAGAAGAAAGCCAAAAATCCATAAACTGATACCAAAGCAGTAGTAAAAGTGTTAAATTTGGAACTAAAATCTTATGAACAGTCACTAATTGTTATTGAAATTAAAAGAAGCCACCAAGTCACCTGAAGTTAAATAGGGTCTTTTATTGTCCTTGGTGAAACATTATTATCTATTATTTGATGGAAAAAGCCAAAACAATCATTGAAATAATTAACTCAAGTGCTCTTTTTCAGCCTTTGGAATTATAATATGTTATAATAACTTTTCCAATATAGTATTCATACAATGTAGAATATTCACTTTTTATTATTTTTTTAACAATTATTATTAAAATTATGATAGTTCATGTAAAATTAGAAAGCTTTTATGTATAAACAATACTTTTATAAGAAATTTTCCATACCAATGCATCTTAATTGCATTTTTTGTATAAGTTTTATAGTTTAAAGAGTTAATTAACAAAACTGATAGGAGAAAATTTTCATGATCGTATGTTTTACATGGGGCCAAAAAACGTTATGAAATCTACAAATATTTATGCAATTTGAAACATGAAGTCATTTCAATATCAGCTCTCTCAAGCCTCTTGGGCTTTGTATGTTATCACAGAAAAGGAGTGGGAGTTTCCTTCTAATATAGGAAGGTCAATTTATATTTTTGTTATTGATCTTTTTTGTTTGATTCAATTTATTACAGAACTTGCAGTTGCATTTGTGTATAAAGAAAAGTAGGTATATTCCTAATGAGGATGAGTTATGTAATTTAATAGTCTTTTGTTGTATATTTGCTCTTTAAGTGCTTATTACAAGTGGCTATATTGGATGTTGTATTGGATTTTTATAGATTTTTCATGTTGTATTCTATTTTAGTTGAGAATCTGTTTGGGTATTAAGTTGGAGAAAAAACTATAGCAAAGTAAAAGTTAGTTCAATTAGTTTTGATGGTATTATTTTTATTATTCACAAATGCAGAAGTGTGACTAATGAAAAATCTACAACTAATTCAGGAAATTCTAGGAGTCCTAATGTGAAGCTTTAAAAAAATATGTTACCCACAATCGGACTAATGAACCAACTAGAATTTGGCATTGGTCAATATCAGTGATAAGCATTTCTATTTCTCTCTATTGAACTATTAGTTTGATAGTTTTTTTTTTTAATCATTAGTTTGATAGTTACATCCAATAACAGGCTTGGTTACATTTACATTTTTTAATCTTTTTCTCATGAGATGATAGGATACGAAAATGGGGTTATGTGCCTCTTGCAATATTTAAGGATGTGGTGGAGGTTGTGTTCTTTCTAAGTTAGATTTTATTTCTTTTTGTTATCTTATGCTTCTTCTCCTCTCTTTTCTGTTTTATTTTTAGGAAAGTAAATACGTGGGTAGGGTGGTATACCATTGTTTAACAATTTCTCTTTGGAGTAGCTTCATGAATTCCGAAGAAGGAAGGTCGTGGATACTTTGTTAATGCTTGCTATATGTAGGGCAAAATTTGGACATTGATGCTGAAATATATCCAAGGGCAAAATTCAGATAATGATTCAAAGTAATTGTTTAATCAGGTAATTACAAGTAATTGTGATTTTAATGTTGAGTCCACTTTGTTAGGACATATGTGGTTCACTTGTTAAGAACATTTGTCATTTTTTTTTATGTAATTGGCTAATCTTTTGACAAAACGCACTTTGCTTGTATTTGGGTAGTTCTAGGATATATTTAATACTTCAAGGAACAGGGTTTCAAGATCAAGTGTTAAAACCATGCAAGTCTGTCCTAGAAACAAGCTGAAGAAGTGTCTGTTATTAAAGCTCGACAGCTAGTATCTATCGAGCTTAAGAAGCTGTTCCAGCCTCGTGGCTCGACAGCTGCTCGACAGCTTCTTGACACCTCTATCTGTCGAGATTTAAGAAAAGCAGAATTTCAGATCTGTTTTGATTCTAATCCGTGGATATGTCTTTGGGCCTTCTTTTCTCACAACCCTAGACATATAAAATGATTATTTTAAGGGTCGTATTTGGTTACACAGTAGAGAGCACAAGTTGCAAAAGTTATTTGTGACCAGAGACAAAGTTTGCCCTAGTTCATCTCTTTTGTGAAAAAGCTACTATGTTTGTGCACCGTAAGGTTTTGTAACCAAGCATCTTCTTGTTCTTCATTGTGAGAATGAACTGAAGAATTTTGCAGCTAACATATTTCTCAAGTTGATGATTGAAGTCGCGTACTGGAATCCGTGCAATTAGTTAGTCACGTACTGGGAGCCGTGCATCAAAAGGAGAAATTGTCACTACAAAACAAGTCCAATTAGGTATTGGAGTAAGGGTTCAACTCTAGGTTGGTAAAAGGTACTGGGATTCCTTTACTTGTAACCGCTTGTTTTAATAATAGTGGATTCTCGGGAGTGGTGACCTTAAAATCACCTGGTGGAATTTTTGCCTTGAAAATTTTCCCCATTCGTAAACAAATTACCGTGTCAATTTATTTTTCACTGCACTTTAGTTTATTGGTGATTCATTTATGCTACCACGCGTTTGCATGTTAAATTGATTAATTATTTAACTTGGCTAATTAATCAACTTAATCCATCACAAGGGATCAATATGTTTTTGGCCTATCACACTTGACACTTTTCTTAGTGTTCTTTGATTCAATGTCTCTTAATTTTTTTCTTCTATGACTTAAAATGGTCATTGATAAGAAGATGGGGTGAGGTGAAAGGCCAAATGAAAAACTACTCATATAAAGCATCACATGGTTGAACCTCATGCTCTCCGCATGAGGTCTCTACTTTTATATATATATATATATATTGACTACTACTAAACAAATGTTATATTGATTTAGGTTAATTACTACTAAAACTTTTAGTAGTAATTACTACCAAACAATTTTGCCGGGAAGTGATTCATATTGTACGCAACAATTCTTATATAGATTTGGTTAAAAAACAAATACTACTAAAACTTAAAAAAAATATATTTAATTTGCTCCTCACTTCATACTATTTATGCTCTTTTTCTCAAAAAACTAATTCATGGCTCCTTCTATCATGACTTTGGGAGGCCAACACTAATTTGTGGTTAGGTTACTAGGTTACTATTAGTGGAGATTTTTTTGTTGACACAAAGTAATAATAGGCTAATTGTAGACACCCTATCTTGCAACCTCCATTTAACTTCATTTCAAGAGCAAATTCGGCCATTTCATGGCATAGTGGAAAAATCATAATTTCATTGTTTGATCTTCTAAAACTTCATCAAGAACAAAGCTAGAAGTTCTAACAATCAAAACAACGTATAATGGACTTAAATTGGACCATTGAATTAAAATTTATAGCAAAAACAAGTTTTAACTGTTAATACAAATCCTTACCATTAGGATTAGCAACAACAATTTTTTTTTTTAGAAGAGATTAATAAAAATTGTTCCTTTCAAGGATAATAAAGTGACTAATCCCATTGGCCTATGATTATGACAAGGGTGCGCCATCATAGGTAGCATTGTCTATATATATAACCGAAGCCTCTGAAACTCCCACAATTTCCCACATCAGCACAATATTTAAATAAAATTATTTTTGTTTAGTTCAAACTTAACAATGAGTAAAACTTTATCTTTCTAACAAGTCCAACTTAAACTCAAACTCATTATTATCATTAATATTTAAATAAAAATTATCATTTTATCTATATAAAAAAGGCTACTATCTCCCCTCCTAAAAAGAGATGGTCTATCATTCAAATTTTAATACATCCAAGAAAGATAAAAATTGAAAAAATAAAAAGAGGTTGTGTATCATTCAAAGTCTAATACATCCAAGAGATAACATAAAAATACTACTAATTTTCGGCTCAAGAAGAGCACAGCCCAATCTCCTTTCATTCTCTCACTCTCACGCTTTTGCGCAAACAAAAAGAAACCCAGAAGCCAATCTCCAATTCAGCCTAGACCACGATTGCATGAATGGGCAGTAAGTTTGAAAAAACAAAAAATTATTTGAATAAATAAAACAAAAAATTCTGATAGGACTGGAAAAAAAAAAAAAAAAGACTCATGTTAAAAATAGGACTCAAAAAAAAATTACCACCGTTATATTATTATTAATAGAATTTCAATTCAACATATGTGGATATTTATTTATATTGTTATTAATGAATTTTATCTTTTATGTCGAATTTCTTATTTCCTATCATATGTACCTTAGCTTCTCTTTCTATCTTATTCTTTTATTATGCTTAGAATTGATTTTCTTCGAAGCATTTGGGTTAATCTCCACATTTATATTGACATTGTTTTTGTGGGTTTGGTTTTTAGGTTGGAATTTCTACTAATTATTTTATATCGTATATGGTAGCTAAAGCATCTCTAATTTTTTGGAGAAAAATCAAAGCTGCTACCTATGTCTTCCAATAAATTGTTATTTGGTATGTTATATATAAATTTGTTGAATTTGGTTGGTTTTGAAGTAAAATTTGAGGATTCTATAAATTTTGAAGTTTTAGGTTTGGAGTTTTTGATAATTGCGCTTCAGTAGGTTGATCTTAATTCTTCACCTTAAATGTTTTTTATTTAAGTTCATGTAATTTTTGGTTGATTAATTATTTGTTTGGATTAATTTCAATTAATTATTTGTTTGGATTCAACATCATATATACTAGAATTAGGTATTATAATTTTGAAACTATTACATGTTTTGAATTGTTTATATTGTTATTATTACAAGAAAGTCATATTGCTATTCAAATTTGAAACTTGATGTATCTTCCTCATAACATGGTCTTTGACTCTTTGTTTATATCTTTTCAGTTTATATTAGTTTTGATTGTCTGTGTGTGCATATATATATATATATATATATATATATATATATATATATATATAACTATTGAGAGTTTTGCCTTATTAATTTAAGAATTGTAAATTACTTTGTAGATTTGGTAACTATACACTTACAACTTAATGACGTTCTATGCTAAACAACACTTCTAAACTATAGAAAACTAGAAAAATATAGAAGTTAAATATTTCTTCATTTTTTTAAAAAGTACTAATTAGCAAAATATCTAATTACTCATTGTTGGATTTTTCTTTTTCATAGTCAATAATCACTTGAAACAAATAAGACTTCATCTTTACTTACTATGGCTCAAAACATACTATGTAAGTGTAATTTTATTTGAAATGTAATCAAACATTAAAAGAAACTAAACAATTGTATATCAATTATTGCAAAATATCTAGATGAACAAAAAAATATATAATAAATGAATGCTTAGGCAAATATTCCATTTAATATTTTTTGTTTATTCATCTTCTGACTTATTTAAAAAATATTCTCCATATACTTTGTAATCTAGAAGAGTAGATGATATTTATATTCTACATGAGCACAATATGAAGGAAGAAACTCATAACAAACTTTAGGAATAATAATTTAATGATTTAACTATTTTTAGAGATAGTTTTATAACTAAATTCATACAAATAAGTTCTAAACACTCCCCCTCTCGCAAACTTTAAAAACTACTATTCAAGCATAAATAAATAAGGATACAACAACTACCAAAATAGCTTTTACAGGAATATTTCAAAATTCCCAAGGTCTTTATACACAAAGGCAAATATTCCATTTATTATTTTTTTTGTTTATTCATCTTTTGACTTATTTAAAAAATATTCTCCATATACTTTGTAATCTAGAAGAGTAGATGATATTCATATTCTACATGAGCACAATATGAAGGAAGAAACTCATAACAAACTTTAGGAATAATAATTTGATGATTTAACTATTTTTAGAGATAGTTTTATAACTAAATTCATACAAATAAGTTCTAAACACTCCCCCTCTCGCAAACTTTAAAAACTACTATTCAAGCATAAATAAATAAAGATACAACAACTACCAAAATAGCTTTTACAGGAATATTTCAAAATTCCCAAGGTCTTTCTACACAAAGGCAAATATTCCATTTAATATTTTTTTTTGTTTATTCATCTTTTGACTTATTTAAAAAATATTCTCCATATACTTTGTAATCTAGAAGAGTAGATGATATTCATATTCTACATGAGCACAATATGAACGAAGAAACTCATAACAAACTTTAGGAATAATAATTTGATGATTTAACTATTTTTTGAGATAGTTTTATAACTAAATTCATACAAATAAGTTCTAAACACTCCCTCTCTTGCAAAATTTAAAAACTACTATTCAAGCATAAATAAATAAAGATACAACAACTACCAAAATAGCTTTTACAGGAATATTTCAAAATTCCCAAGGTCTTTATACACAAAGGCAAAACAAATCTCCAGTGTACAACTCCTACTCTCCACTTGAAAATATTATCTGCAAAATAAGAGAATTCATACCCAAAAAATAATTTATTTAGAAGGAAATAAAAGGAATCAATATATATTTTCTCCTGTTAACGAAGGCTTGCAATTAGTACGTACTTCCCTCCCTTTACCACCTGTCTGAAACAATGGGAAGAATACTTTACATAAATCCATGAACTGCAGGAGATAAAGCAATTATGAAAGATACCATTTATTTCAACACAAAAAAAAAAAAAAAAAAAATAATCATAATGAATTGAAAAGCAAGAAAAATAGATGGCTTAGGGATGATGATCCAGTATGTTTTGATAATATTGAACATCAATGCAAGAACCTATACGTGACTTTCACTAAACATTACATTTATCATGAATTCTATCCAATGCATGCCAGAAACTTTTAATTCAAACACTTTTCACAACTAAAGAAAATCAAATATGGCTACAAACGATTTGAAAAATAAATTTAAAACTTTATTAGCAAAATATATTAAAAAACAAACATAGACCAAATACAATAGAAACTAATAAGGAACTTCTTTAGCACAACTTTCCAATCAAAGCATAGAAGCGTTCAAAAATAAAGAAAATGCCAAATGTACTACTAATTATATATGTTTCACATTTATGTAAAAACAGGCCTAATAGATGCGTCTAACGAGGGAAACATGAAAAGAAAAATCCTTTGTCAGCTTGAATTTTATTTGCCTTAGTCAAATGAGTTCAATGTTGTTCTAGACAGAGAGACTTTCAAAGGATGTTACAAACCCCAAGAAATTGCATGTTGGAGATAGTGAATTTTAACAAAACAATGTAATGGGTAAAAAAGCCTATCAAACTAATGGTTAAATAGAGACAAATAGAAATGCATATCATTAGTTAATATAAAGACATAATACATAAGCTAAGACATAGGTAGCAAGAACATTAAAAAATCTTATCAGATTAATATGAAATTGAAGTATTTTAAACATAATATACAAAGTTTGAGAAAATGATTTGGCAATTTTTTTGTTATTTGAATCTTAAAACTTTCTCCTGTGTTAAAGCCAAAAGCAGTTCTAATTATAAGATATCACATTAAGGAATCATGAATGAAAAGAAAAGATACCAAGTGTCAAATTTGAAGATAACTACTATAAAAATAAAAAATAAAAACAAAAAACAAATGAGTCAGCAGTGAAGTTGGATAGAGACAATTAAACATCTTACACTTTTAAAGTGATCAAGCAGACGAGGCATCCAATTCATATTCATTTGTAAGTCCAAAACGTCCTAACTATAAATGAAGCAAGGTGAAAGCGATTGTTGCTACGATTTTGAAATTTTTTTTTTTAAAAAAAAGGTAATAATTTCAGTTGCTCAAGTCTTTGCAAACAATTAAATGTTATTGTTCATGACAGAGGGTTGTAGATCATATTAGTTTTATGCAGATTTTAAAAGGGGAAGATGAAAGAAAAAAAAAATCACAAAAATTCAAAGAAAAGACAAAAGAAAAGAACCAAATTATCTTAATTAGATACTGATCCAACCACAATTCTTCCAGCATACAGTCTAAACGCATAAATAGTGAGAATCAAGACATTTTGGAAGTAGTTTAACATAGAAACAACTTCAAAATACAAAATAATTTCAACTTAAAAGACATAATGCTATGATGTTACCTGTTTCATTTGGTCATAACTGGCTGGGTTAAAAGCATTTACTATATCATTTTGAATTACATTAGGGCCAAGGCTAGTCCATTAATTTTCTTAACAGATTTGTGAAGGACATAATAGCTTACACTCATGATTCTTGTATTTGAATTCAGTCAGCTATTCAACTCAAAGCTTTGTTGATCTAGGTTAAAAGTGACTTAGAGTAATTAACAATATGACAATTCCCCTACTACATAGCTAATTTGTCTTTAACTTGCGCATGCTCAAATATCTAAAGCATTTAAAGAATGTAGATGTTGGTGGTACTGAACTCTTAACTTCCAGGGATTTGTACAATTCCCCTACTACATAGCTAATTTGTCTTTAACTTGCGCATGCTCAAATATCTAAAGCATTTAAAGAATGTAGATGTTGGTGGTACTGAACTCTTAACTTCCAAGGATTTGTTCACAAATGATGGACATATTATACCAGAGCACTTATTATCTCTAACTAATGCATAAATCATTATGAAATTTGTAATTCTCATGCCTATAGTGGGTTTTTCTTTAAGAGAACCATCTATAGCTCACAATATCAATGGAATAAGAATAAAAAAATTCTTAAGAAAATATAAATTATGCAGTAAACAAAGAAGGTGCCAAATTATCAATCAGAGGCTTTGCAATGCCCCAATTTATACTATCTTCCCTTTGCCCTGCTCTTCATCAGTTATTGGCCAACAATCTCTTCTTTTTTTCTTTTTCTTTTTTTCTATATCAATTAACACAGGTCAGAACAAAGCTTAAAATGACATGAGGTCCTGCCATGTGGCACTCTAAGCTTCCATTTAGTTTTTTAAACTTTTTTCATTAAGTTATTAAACTATTACCTAATAACTTATAGTCACATATTTTTACTATTAGTTATTGATATTGCATTTAGCCTTTTTTACCTTTTTTCATTAAGTTTTTTTACTATCACTAATAGATCATAGTAATTTCTTTTTACTATTATATAAATTTAGCATTTTTTACCTCTTTTTATTAAATTTTTTTTTTTACTATTACCCAATAAATAATAACTTTTTTTTACTATTATATAAATTAGCCTTTTTTATCACCCAAGCCCAGTTATTACCTTACATATTATGACCCAAGTCTGACCATTTCCATGTGTAAATCAAATTCAAAACTCTTATCCACTTACAAACTCTCTTCCTCCTCCCCTATATATAGATGATGCTTCTAGAAAATCTCATTCTCATGAATTCATGTCTTCATTTTGTATAGCTAATATTTCTAGAAAATCTCATTCTCATGAAATCATGTCTTCATTTTTCCACAATTTTAATTCAATATGCTTTTGTTTATTAATAATGTTCTATGCAATTTATGCAAACAAATCCTCTTTCTCATCAACCTATGCAACAAAAATATATATAAATCTTGAGATCCCTGAGATTGCTGAATTAATTGACAAATGCATATTTCTAAATTTTTTAACAAGAAAAAAGTGTAATAAATAGCATATACTATCTCACAAAATGTCATTTTCTTAATCATTTTCTTAAAAAAAAAAATTCAATGATAAGAACGGTCAAAAACATGATCCTCTATAAGAAATACCAAAAATACATGCAAAATAATTTTCATAGGAAGATTTATCTTTAAAGAATATGTAGACAATAGTAAAGATAAAATGCATTGAATGAGATCCTACGAAATAGGTTTGTTAATCATTTCAAATTATACTCATCATTTACATAAAAAAAAAATAACAATACATCATATTATTTACATTAAAAAAATAATACATTAATTTCAAAGTTCATTGCAAAATGCGATCTGAGGTAGGGTATTGCATGAATAAATAACATTGATACAACAATGGGTTGATATTACATTCCATGTATGCTTTGTGAAAGGAATGTCAAACCACAAACAAAATCATTTCAGTGTGCAAAATGTGAAACAAAAACAAAACTTTTCTATCCCAAGGTTAGAGACACTAACATTAACTACATACTCTCCAAATATTTATAATATATTCATCTCAGTATAACTACTATATATATACAATTGCAAACTACTTCAGTTACAAGATTCAAATTAAAGTTTTTGATGCAACTAACAAAACAACTTTTGAGATATTTGATTGAAATGCTGAGAAAAGCCTAAATAAATCTACAGGAGATCTTACTTAAAAATAGACTGAGGTACAATTTATTTAAATTATTTGTAAAAATATTGATATTGTAGAAGGAATCCCACATGATTTGAAAAACAAAAATAGGAAAAAAAAATGAATTTTCCTACTTTATTTGAATGAATTCAATCTAAATGATGGTTTTGAAAATTACATAGTCGCAAAGATTTTTGATGCACCTTCAAATGACAAAAAGGCATGGAAAAAAAAATGTGAAATCCAATATGTTATATTAATTCTTTTTGCTGCACTATTCCAAAATTAACCAAAAATATATATAAAAACATTTACAAAAAACTGTCACATCATTGAAATTTAATATGAATGCAAATACCTACGAAAAATCTTAGTGACAAAGTCCAAATTTAGTAAGATCCAATCAAGAATCTCTCGGAGCTAATTCATTAGTGATTAACACAAATGATGCTACAAAAGGAAAAGTGATGAAAGCTCAAAAATAAAATACCCTCAACAAGCTTTATAAGAGTCACCATACTACAATAACAAAGTATTGAAGAAAAAAAAAAGATTTCATAATGAAGCTTTTTATTACATCACATAATAAAAATCAATAATATAGAAAGAATTAATATGCTCAAAAAAACCTATGGTATAAGTTTAATGTTTTCAAAAACAAAACCTAAACTATTTAGAAACACAAAGCTCCAGCACGCACCTCTGGCCCACTCCTCCTCAGCCCTCTATCAAAAACCCAGCACCTCTCAACCTTGTTAATGGTAAGCCATCATTGCCTTTAAGCTTTCTTAACTTAAGTTTAATGTTTTTTTAAAAAAAAAAAAAAAAAACCTAGTGAAAAACCCAGCACCTCAGTCCTACGCCTCTTCACTCCTCTATCAAAAACCTAGCACCTCTCAGCCCTCTCAATGATGTTGCCACGAGCCATCGCTGCCTTTAAGCTTTCTAGTAATTTGTTTTGGTAGTTAGTACTTAGTAGTTTATCATTTATTTGTACTTTGATAGCTTGATTCCATATTGTTGTGTTGTGGATATGATTTTGACAAAGCTTTTAAGGTTTTTATTTTTCTATTTTGTTAACTAAATTAAGTAAAATTTGAAAAATCATGAAACAAGATCTTCATTATTTAATTATCTAGTTTACCTTAGATTAAGAATTCTCTTTTGGATTACATATTGTAAATTTGTAGCTAGCTAGTTTTTATATGTTAACTAGCCTAACTTATTTTGGATTTGGAATTTAGAATTTAGAAAACATTTTCCATATGTGTAGATAATATTTTGGTACTTAGTTGCTAATTAAACATGTACTGAACTTTTTGGATACATTATGTCAAAAGTTAAATATATTTTGCTTCGTTAGAATGACATAAGAACGATGTAGTGCGTGCAAATTACATTTTATGATGCAATTTTTTTTTAATGGATGGATTCATATTTTAAGTGATTATATAACATACAAAGTCACTATCAATAGGTTTTTTGCTTAAAATTTGAAAATAGGTAGGATCTTACGATCCACGATTCGATCCTACGATCTCCGATCCTACCTACCTCCCACGATCCTACGTAGGATCCTGATTTTGACATCCTTGAGTGGAAGTATTCTCCAACGAGAATATCAAACCGTCTTCACCAACTCCCACCCATCTTCGCTATTATCAGCTTTCCTTTCTTGACCAAATGCTTCCTCCTGTATATGCTGCATCTCTCTTCTTCTACACTACTCCAAAATCAGCACTGATACTACCAAATCATTCTCTAGTGTCCTCAAGCAATCATTGTCTGACGTCTTAACGCGTTACTACCCATTAGCTGGCCGCATTAAAGACAATCTTAACGTCGACTGCAACGATGAAGGGGCGTTGTTTCGCGAAGCCCAAGTCAAGTGCAAGCTTTCAGATATTCTTACAAATCCAAATCCTGCAGAGTTCAACACATTTCTTCCATGCGATATTGATGGCACGCACAATTTAACCTTTGCTGTTCAAGTCAACTACTTCACTTGTGGCGGTATTGCCATTGGCGCATGCATTTCCCACAAGATTGCCGATGGCACATCCTTTATCATGTTTATGAAAAATTGGGCAGCCACAGCTCGAGGCCAGAGTGATATTTATCCACAATTTCAAGCATCAACTCTCTTTCCGCCTACAAGTACTTCATCTGGGCTTAAACTAGAAACTGGTATGACAAAAGAGAAGCTTGTAATAAAGAGGTTTGTGTTTAGTTTTGCAACAATAGAGACTCTTAAGGAAAAATACGCAGAAAGCTCAGACTTAGAATGCCCATTACACCCAAGCCGTGTTGAGGCCTTGTCAGCCTTTATATGGAGCCGATATGTAGCTGCTACACAAGAAAACTGTGGGCATAAGAAGCTCAACTTAGTTCGTTTTGCAGTGAACTTACGGACGAGGATGGATCCCCCGTTGTCTGAAATTTTTTTTGGAAATATCATCCACGGTGCAACAGTCATTCTGTCAAGTGAAGAGAGGATTGGGCTTATGGGCAATCTGAGAGCTGCGATAAGAAAGATTGACAATGAGTACGTGAAAAAATTACAAGACCACACTCAACACTTGAACTTTCTCAAAGAAGCAAGTGAAAAAGTCCTGAAAAAAGATATAGTTCAATTCAATTTCTCTAGTTGGTGCAGGTTCCCTATATATGAAACGGACTTTGGCTGGGGAAATCCCATGTGGATTGGTGAAGTTAGCCCGCCTTTCAAGAACGCTACTGTATTTATTGACACCAAAATTGGGGATGGAATAGAGGCATGGGTTAACTTGAAAGAGGAAGACATGGCTAAATTTGAAAGTGACTCAGAGCTCCTTGCATATGCTTCCACAACCTCCTTGAACGTTTGATATGTTAAAGTACGTATAAGCATGCGTATTACTGAATGACTGGTGCTGCAATATTGTTTCAAAGTTTCTTTGTTAGCTTCCATCGTGAAGCAAAATAAAGGAAGTCACAAGCTTCCATATTTTTACACTGAACTCGTGATTTGAAATTACGAGTTTTATGTGTAGACTAGCGTGCTTACATTAATTATTACCTTTTCTTAAATGTATTTCAATTATTCATTGTGTTATGTTGTTTTGAACGTAATAATTTGGTAAAACTCCAACGGTTTTTTGTTTTTTCTTTGGTTTGGTTTGATAATAAGTTTGTCATATGATTTTGGAAGTATATATATAAAAAGAGAGGGAGAGAGAGATTTAAGTTACACCTAAATTAACTTTAACCAATTTCACACAATTTAATGTTTATTTATATTGAATCTTGAACAATGATATATGACCTCTAATTGTGTGTATCAAGGAAAGAGATGAAGTTAATTGGCCGATCTGGACTTAAAACTAAATCTGAAGGCTACAAGAGAAAGATCCCAATTGAAGAGAGAGCAATAGGCTGAAGAGAAAACCTCAAATGGGAAGGAGAAGAAGATTAACAAAGTTGTTCTCTAGTGATTTCGCCAGGGCATTATGGGCAGTGGCGGCTAGATTTTGACTAGTGATGATGATTTGGAATTGATTGGCTACAAAAGTAATGTGAGATGAGATCTATCTAGATAAGTGGTGAGATTTTGTTTTGATTAGTAGTTTTGTGTCTTGACAGTTCACATCGATGACTGAATGATGATGTGTTTATTTAAATTTGTTTGCAATTTATTATTGGTTCACTTGGTCATGTTGCATATGTTCCTGTAATACTTTAATTAAAAAATTGCCACATCAATTAAAAAGATTTTATGTCATTGTTGTATTAATCATATAGGAAATAATACTGGCGACAATTAACAAAAGGATTAACAACGTTTATTTTTAGAACTTGAAAGACTAATAGCGCTCAATGGAAACACTTAAGGGATTAATTGCGTATACATGGTAAGTTTTGAGAATCAATAGTTTAGTTTTACCTTAAAAAAATCAAAGTATATATAGATAATTTTAAAAGTTTCATGTATATGATCATATTGTTAATACTTCTAAGTTATTTTATTTTTCCATTTTACTTTTTAAGTATTCACATTATTTGTTTGAATATCTTATATTTAGAGTCTTAGACTAGTTTTTAACTTCATATATTAATGACTATTTATTGATTTTTTGTATTGTTTAAAATATACATTTATAGTAAGTTTATATTATGAAATAGCTTAAGAATAACAATGATTAGACTAACATCTCAGCATGAAAGCTAATACGATCTACGACCAAAATGGGCAAATTCCCATTTCACACAAAAAATTTAGCGCTTTGCCCCATTTCTCAAACTAATTAGGGAAATGCCCCTCTTTTGAAACTCGATTTGTAGAAAATCGAGTATGGGACGATCAAGCTTAAAAAAAAATAATTGCATGGAACTTGAGTTCATGGAGCTCAAGTTCCATGAAAAAATGCCGCTATAGGGCTTTAAAACGGCACTATAGTGGCGTTTTATTTCATCCATGCAAGTTTTTTTTTAAAAAAGTTTGATCACTCCATACCTATAGCTTTTAGTGAGCCCTATAGTGGTGTTTTAAAGCCCTATAGTGGCGTTTTTAATGGAATCAAGTTTATTTATGCAAGTTTATTTTTTTAAGTTTGATCGCCCCATACCTATAGCTGCGTTCAGGGGGCCCTATAGTGGCGTTTTAAACCCCTATAGTGGTGTTTTTGCATGGAACTCAAGCTTCTTGAACTCGATTTCCATGCAATTTTTTTTTTTTAAAGTTTGATCACCCCATACTCGATTTTCTACAGATCGAGTTTTACATTGAAACTCGATCTCAAAATCGAGTTTCAAAAGAGGATAATTTTCCTAATTAGTTTGAGAAATGGAGCAAAATACTAGATTTTTTGTGTGAAATGGGCAAAAGCCCATTTTCCCCTACGATCTATCTCACTTATCTAGGTAAAACCACAACATCATTACTATTGTAAGTACATATTACAACTTCATTTTTTACATCAATTCGAGTGAGCAAATATTAGTTAAACTTGAAATATTTTTCTTTTGAACATAAGGAATATATGTGCAAGTTAATTGAAGCTATTTGGATCTAGTATTTCATCAAAGAGTTACAAACCCACATAAACCTCTGCACTGCCCAAATCCTATGTTACTAAAGATATTCACTCAATCCCACAATCATAGGTTATATATCCATTATGCTTGCTACATGCGTAAACTCCCTACGACCCACAAAGACCAAAAATAAAAAAAATAAAAAAATTCCAAACAACTAAAAATGACAATGAAATGATACCATAATATCCCAACAACAATTAAAAGAAGTTCTTCGTCCCGGTAAATTAGGGTTAGATTTCAGAATGCCCATGGAGAATTTCTTCTCTGAAGTCTCAAGTCTTAACCACGGTTGGAACACAGCTCTATCATAGCTTTTTTGTCCATATCGCTGACATTCGCAAGTTTATTTTACAAGATAAGTTCATTGCATTTGACATGAAGGGTCAATAACTTGCACAAGCACAGGTCAATAATTATCAAGCCAACTTATTTCTCATTACAAAATAGTGTGATAATGATTTTCATTAAGTAAACATTGCATATAACAGTTTTTTAGGTTTTATATTTGTATATGTTTGTTGGCAAATATATGAACATAAACTTGTCTAAAAATAGATCATACAATCTATGTGTATGATTAGACAACACTCAAGGTGTTGCTGGTGAAAAATACATGCAAGATGTAGTTCCATTCATTTTATCTAGTTTGTGCAGGTTCCCTATATATGAAATTTGGCGGTCACTTGGGCTTAAGCCCCTACATATGGGCAGTTCTGGTCCACTCGGGCCCAAGCCCCTACATATTTTATTTCAATGTATGTAAAAATAGAAATCGAGATGTTGAAAGAGTTGTAAAATGAGATGACAAAATAGATAAAATAAGTTTTTAGGGTCTAAAGTATAACTTTTTTGGCATTTCGAATGCTAATGATCTTATATTTGTAACCTACTGTAGCTAAGTTGTAAGCTTAAATAATGTTATTTTAATTAACATTCTCCCTCATTTCTCACTCACAACTCTCCCTCTCTTTTTGCCTTTCTTTCTTTCTCTTTCACTTAGATGTATCAACTCTCTCTACCTCCCTTTCTTTCTCTCTCAGCCTTCTCTTGCTTGTCTCTCATCCCTCTCCTCCCTTTCTCGTCCTTCTATAATATTTGTATTGGATTTGCAATTGGTGGGGGGTTTTGAGATCGGTGGTTATGGTGGGTTTTCAGATTAGTGGTGGAGGTGGATATTGAAATCGGTGGTGGTTGGAGGTGGGTTTGTAGATCGGTGGTGGTGGAGGTGACTTTTGAGAACAGTGGTGGTGGTGGTGGATTTTCAAATCAATGGTGATAGTGGGTTTTCAGATTGGTAGTTGTGATGGGTTTTCAGATCAATGGTGCTAGTAGGTTTTCAAATCAAAAGTGGGGGTGCGTTTTCAGATGGTGGTGGTGTGAATGTCGTATTTGGTTGTGTTGATGGTGGTGGTTGGGTGGCGGTTTCAATTTTGGTTGGTTTGATTTGGGTTTGCGTGGTGGTTGTGTTGTTGATGGAGGGGATTGTGGTTGTGGCTGATGTGTTGTGGATTCCGATTGTGATGGTTGTGGTGGTGCCAAGTGTAGCTGTTGGTGATGGTTCTAGGTTTGGATTTGGTGGTGGATAGTTAAGAGAGAGACAAAGAAATTTGTTTTCATATGTGAGATGGTAAATTAGCAAGCCTGGAAAATCCCATTCTTAAGAAATTGGGTTGACCCTAGCAAAATAAAATTTGACGGAACATAGTTGAATTTTATTGGCTAGCTATTGCTAACAATTTATCTTAAATTTGAAACCGGTGAAACTACTGTTGTTATACAAGGGCCATAGTATCAAGTCATTTCTAAACCGAGAAAAAAGAGAGAAGAAGATGAAGGTTACCTCTAATCTTGTAACCTATAAATCTAATGGACCTCCAAAAACTTGGGGGAGGACCTGAAACTTAAAAGCTTGACTTAGGCTAGTTTTTTATTTGTTTATTTATTTTGTTTTCTTTCAAAATTCAAACTAGTTGAGCTAACTCGTGGAGTACCTTGGAAGGATATTTGGCACAAATGTTTGGTTGTTGATGCTCCAATCCAAATAAGATGATATGGTCACTCACTACCAAGGTAAATTTTGACAAATTACAAGATCTTTCAATTATTCTATGTAAAAATAAAATTATATCTCAAGGGTTTTAATAGCATGACAAGTTCTTTAGTCATTAATGAGTGCTTTTGAAGATTTTCATTTCCTCATAAGAACTTTATTCTCCTCAAATAATTACACGAGTTGCAATAAATTCCTTGCAAGCCTAGTAAGCAAATGATTTTATTCAGGGTAAAATACTAATTCCTCCAAATCCTACTTTTAGGCCTCCCTTTGCTGAAGCAAAAACCAATCCACTTGGTAGGATTTTGTCGCATATTTTACATTTGTAAAATGTGTGGGCACGCATGTGCGTGTGCAGAGCTTTATCCTCAATCAGATCACCATGTTATGAGAATGAAAATATAAATAACCATGAAAATTTTCCAAACAAATGTACAAAAACACAATCTATTCTTCTATATGTCCTGTTCAAAATTTACATGACCTACGATTCTACAGAAAGCTATACTAATTGGATGATGTATTCTATTGGACAAACAATGCCTCTACCTATAGTATCAAGGATATAAAACACAAAAGTAAATCGGGCAATTTTCCAAACATGGGCCAAAATGGGCATTTGCCCATTTCTCTTAAAAGATGTAATAAAATGGCCCCATTCTAAAACTATCTAGCAAAATGCCCCTATTTTGAAACTCAATTTTTAGAAAATCAAGTTTCAATGAAAAACTAGATTTGATGACAATTGAGTAATGTGAGAAATTTTATATAGAACTCGAGTTCCATGTATTTTTTTATTTTTATTTTTCAAGTTTGATTTCACATAACTCGATTTTTTTAAAATCAAGTTTTTCATTGAAACTTAATTTTTAGAAAATCGAGTTTAAAATAAGGGCATTTTGGTAGAAAATTTTGACAAAAAGAGCAAATGCCCATTTTGGCCTCCAAACATGTGTATGGCACTTTAAAACTCAGTTTCAATAATTAATTCAGCTGCTGCACCCATTGCACCTAACCCACCAATTCCCAGCAGGGCCAGAGCCAATTCTTCCTCGTTCCACTGCCTTAATTTTTGCTCAGCCTCTTTAACACATTCACGTTGACATCTGAGTCAAAATTTTCTATCTCACTTTTCCTGCTTTACTCTATACTCTACCGATAAAAACTTACCACGTGTTCACCTAATTAATTAAATATTACTATTAATTAATAAATGTAGTATTAATAAGTCAATAATGATTGTATTTAATTAATTAGGAAAACATGTGGCAAGTTTTTATTGGTGGAATATAAAACGAAATAGAAAAAGTGAGACAGAAGATTTGGACTCTTGACATCTAGCAACCACATTGGTGATAACCAACCATCAAGCTCACAAATCCTGACACGTATGCCCGCCAAGTGGCACAATCTCAACCAAGAGAGCTTTTTCCATCTAGTGCACTTGCAAGAAATTCTAAGTGGGCCCCAAGAATCTTTGGCCGCCGGTGTGATGCTGGTTTTGATGAGTTCACTCCCCAAGCAAATGTACCACAAAGCATAGCAAAGTATGCCAGCGCATAACTCCCTAGCATCGCAACCATACCTCTAGATTCTCCACCTTCCAGCCTTAATCCATGGACTGATAAAAACCAAGAAGGAAGAGTTTCTTTGATCAAAGATTGCACCAAACTTTTTTTACCACTATATATATATTATTTTTAATGAAATTTCAAAAAGAGAATATGAACATTATTTCGTCAATATTTGAGTTAATAAGGCTATTTACAAAGTATTTCGTCAATTATAGCTAGCTAGAGGTGCCCTCCTTTTCCTTTTCTTGACACGTGAATTTTTATGTTTATTTTTAATTTATTTATTAATTAGTAGTCATTAATAACCTGTTGGTACCGAGTGGAGTTGGATGGGTTGGGCTGGGGCCATTTTGGGTAAAAGTAGAGGATTTGTTGGCTGGGCTAGGCGTCTGTTTGCCTAACGCATTTTTCGCATTTTAAATCCTAGGTCTCACAACACTATTTACCAACCAGAAAAACTTGTGAAAAATGCAGATAAGCAGTAAATCCTAGGTGTTACGGTACTATTCATAGCTTAAAAATTATTTTACTATGGTGTTTTCAATAATAAGTTTTCAGTTTTCAGCAAAATAAACAGTTTCAAACAAACTCTAGGTATTAAAATAAAAATAATTTTTTCATAAATTGGTCGGACTTGAATGAGAGAATAATATTAATTTATTTTTTTAAGGTTATTATGGATTGGGTTGAGCCTATGTCTAGGACCATGAAATGCTAATAATATAAAATTATATCTTTAACAATTTATTCTTCAACCTATTATCTTGATTATATATAATTTATTATTTATATAGTTACAAAATATTACTTTTCATAATATATTATACAATAAATTACAACTGATTTATGAGTAACGTAATTTACTTACAGATGGAAATCATTTAACAGTATGTTGGAAAAATTTGTGAATCACTGTATTCTAATGATTTGAATTCCCAAAAAGTAACGATGTTTCCTTTATGGTGAATAATGCTGTAAAGTTGTGATTTACAACTATGTTTTATGTTGGCTTTATTCTATCAGAAAAAGTATTGTAATTACTTTATTTTATTCCTTGTGTTTTGTGGGATTTTATTGTATTGAGTTTAGTATTAAGTTGGTGAAGAATCGAGCATAAAATGAAGAATCAGTAGATTTCGTGAGTGTCTCACTAGAAGCTAACCCACGAAAGAGCCACGTGAGAAGCACATGTTGGAAGCTGAAGAGTCATGCTAGCCTAGAGGATTTCGCGGGTATCTCACAGGAAGGGCTAATGTCTCGCAGGGAAGGCCTTCCTGCGAGATACATGCGAAACTCTCTGCATGAAGGATTTTTAAATGTGACTTTCTTACCCTTTACTCATACTATATATACCCTTATTACCCATAAATGTAAAAGAGGTCATTCAGAGAGAAAAACCCTAGATAGGTTTTCAACAACACACACACCCATCTTTTAGAGAGAGAGCTACCCATTCTTAGTGAAAAATCATGATAGCCTATTCTCCTTCCCTCTCCCATTGTCATACCTTGAGAGGAGATTTGTACCCAAACACAACCCACACATTTTCAGAGTGAAGAGACTGTTTTGGAGCTTGCGAAGTTTTGGGGATTTGCCAAAAGAAGTCGGTGAGGCTTGGCAGATGTAATTGAGCATATTGCGGGATTCGAAAAGCTAGACAAGACACAGTTCCAAGAAACCTTGTTGGAGTAGGAGCTTGGAGGGTCTCTTATTATTCGTGCCTCCCAACTTATTGTCTAGTGGATTGATTTACAGCTTGAAGGATGACAGAGAGGTTTTATGCCGAGTTCTTCAGTTTCCTCTTCGATAACATATCGGCTTGTTATCTAGTGTTTGCATTTCTCTTCCCTACTCTTTTAGCTTTCATTTTACTGTTGTGTTGTGATGAATATGGCTTAGAGTAGTTTTTTTGCTTGTTCGCTCACATTTACTCTATTCCGCACTTAGTTTAAGTTAGAGTAAAATCAACTAAGCCGTAATTTGTTATTTTGAGGTCTAAACAACTCTTGTGTTTTTAACACAAATCCGAGCTTTCAAATGCCTTCCAGTAACAAGCCAACATCCTACTGATATTTTATCAATTCATTATGTGGTACAATTAGAAAGTGAAGAACAAATAACATAGGGTTAATGCTGAAATTATAATAGATTATGCTCATTTTTGCGCTATATATATTTATATACACCATTTGGCGCCAAAAAATAATTTGGGCCCCGAAATGTATTGCTTGAAAGATAGTGATTTTGTGACCACATTTTTGTATTATGCAGTTACATAATCATTTAGTGATTTTGTGACCACATTTTTGTATTATGCAGTTACATAATCATTTAAGTGTATATTTAAAAGTTTTTAAAATGCACACAAGAGTAAACAAAAAAGAAAAACACAAAAAATAAAAATTATTTTCTCTTATCAGGATTCACCAACAAACATACATTATTTTTTATTCAAATATAAACATGATAATATATATGAAAAATTATTCCATCAATATTTGAATTAACTAGGATCAATTTTTATCGATAAGTGCAAGAGACACTTTAGTCTTTAGGCTCTAAAAACTTTAGTGTCTCACTAAATCATAGTGAACTATAATTTCAAGAAACAAAAACAAAACAAAAAAAAAAGGAAAAAATCTACATTATACTTAGTGCTGGTTTGGATCCAGCTTATTATTGCTGCGTCTGCGTTTTGTTTTTTTGTTTTTTTGTTTTTCTTTTCTTCTGCTGCGGGGGGACAAGCGCGCGGTGCGCGTACTGTGTGCGTACTATGCGCGCACTGTTCATGTACGTTTTTAGCAATTTTTTATTAAAAATGGGTCCTGCAGCACTATTTACCCATTTAAAAATTATTTTGCTACAGTGTTTTCAGTTTTTAGCAATAAGTTCTATCCAAACGGACCCTTACTAGAATCACGAGATTTGTAAAATGTTATTATTTTTGTTATTGTATATTATTCAATTCGCGCCGAGATTAAAAATTCTCTGATACATCATGTGAAATTAACCCAATAATTAATGATTCTAACTCCCACAAAAATAATAATAATAATAATATTGCGATTCAAACAGTACTTCCTTTTCCGTTTCATTTACGTATTCACTTGTGTCAACGGTAGTACTTGACAGGTTAGCACCAAAGGTAAATGAAAATGCCCAAAAGTGAACATCTTGGGCTTGAGAACTCAATGTCAAGAGTTTGATAATTTGGGATAAACACTAGGAGTCAAAAATACTCCCAAAAATCTATGCATAAGGACACATCTAGATAATAATTTCTTTGTGAGATCATAATATTTAACATCCATGTTTGTCTCTATTGGTTTCATATTTTAAAAGTAGTATTTTAAAAGAATTATTAACAATGTAGAACAGCAGGTCTCTTGACCAAATACATTCATTTCTCTCCCTCCAAACTAGTCCACATAATACAGAAAGGAGTAAGTTGCAAAATCTCACCATGGTCATGATAATGAGATCTCCCTCTTTGACTTGCGAACACTTCAATCAGAGTCACCATCACCCAATGCATCCCAAATAAACACAGTTAATAATTAAAACTCTCTGGCCATGATACAATGTAGACTCTTTCCTCTTTTATTCTCAAAATATCGATAGTCAACCAATGAAGAGCTTCAAGAGTCTCATAAAATGAAGAAACCTCAAAACCACATTTCTTAGATAGCCTCCAACACATTGTATTTTCATAATTCACCAACTAGAAGATTAAAGTGCAGGGAATCCTAAAAAAGGTGTCTGATAAGGGAAAAACCAATATGACGGTATGGCTGGCATGATTACAATAAGGTGACGGGTAATATGACTTAAAGAGGACGGATGTGTGGTAGACGGACAGGAAGAATTCATGCGTCGCTCTCCAGGCTACCTCAAACCACGCTATGCGATTAGGGCTGACGTGGCCCTGAGTGTGATTCACGCAAACATAAATACGAAGAATTCTTGCACTACACGTTAGCCTTAATCAAAGGAATTTCATAAGGAAAGGAATTCTTTAAGGTATGAGAATGGAAAGAGTTTTAATCATAAAAGGAAAGAGCTTGATAGTCAAGGGATGGAAGTCGACTCTACACCCTTATAAATACATCCAAAACCCCCATGACTAAAGGTACGCACATCTGACTCAACTCTAGCACTTTAGGGTTGAAAAGAAATTCTAACTTGACCTTCGGAGGGTTTTTGGCCGGCACCACACCGGTGCTCTCTTTTAGGTCTCTTTGTTTTCTGTTTGCAGGTTTGATTCGGGTTGGTGAGTGCCGCAACTTATTGGTGATATTTTCGACATCATCAGTTGGCGCCGTCTGTGGGAACCGAGAGTGAAAGGAAAACTAATTCAGCCTTTGCTCTATTCCAAAGACAAAAAGTTGCATGGTACTCACCAGATCAATGGCGACAATCAACAATCAAGGCGAAGAACCGCATGCTACAGCGCTAGAAAGGCAAGTTCAGACGCTTGCTGCTGCTGTTGAGCGCCTCACTAAACAGAATCACGATTTAGAAGAGCAACTACGGCAGATGACTGCGCACCAAAGTGCACCAGAGGAGGACCAGGAAGTCGCGAGCCCGGAGGGGAGGAATGCCGTCAGGCCTGAAGGTAGCACCGCACCGACAAGACTAGAGCGGCCGGAAACAAACCCGCCATCAGCCTCGGACTCCCTGCCACCTCATATCACAGCCGAGATGCAGGAGATGAGGGAACGCATGGATGTAATGATGAACGCCCTTCGAGGACGGGTATCCAGCAACCTGGACGACCTAGTCCATAGAACGGATTCGCCTTTCACAGGGTTGGTGAATTCATGCCCCGTTCCTCCAAAGTTTCGCATGCCCCATATGGAAAACTACGACGGATCCAAAGACCCATTGGATCACCTGGAGTCATTCAGAACCCTAATGCATCTTCAGGGTGTACCAGATGAAATCATGTGCAGGGCTTTTCTCACCACCTTGAAAGGGCCTGCAAGGGATTGGTACAGTAGGCTGACGCCTAACTCTATCGGCACTTTTAAGGAACTGGGTGCACAGTTCGTATCACACTTTATTGGGAGTCATCGACACAAGAGGTCTATTGCGTGTATACTGGGCATTAAGCAACGAGAAGACGAGACATTAAGGTCTTATATAGCCCGCTTTAACAAGGAATCCCTCTCGATAGACGAAGCAGATGACAAGATACTTGTGGCAGCATTCACGAACGGGCTACAAAAGGGTAAGTTTTTGTTCTCTTTATGCAAGAATGACCCAAAGACTATGTCCGATGTATATTACAGGGCGACGAAGTATATGAACGCGGACGATGCCTTGCTGGCCAGAGACGACTATAAACCAAGAAAAAGGAAAAGACAGGAAGATACGAAACCAGATAATGGACGAAAAATGGCAAGAACCACAGATCGACGAAAAGACCGGAGATCTAACCCACCTTCGGAAAGGTTTACAAATTTCACCCCCCTCACAGCCCCAATTGACCAGGTGTTAATGCAAATCAAAGATGAAGGAACCTTGACGTTCCCGGGCAAGTTGAAGGGAGATCCGAACAAGAGGCCACGAGATAGATACTTCCGTTTTCATCGTGACCACGGCCATGATACGACGGACTGTTATGACCTGAAGCAACAGATCGAGGCCCTTATCAGGCAAAGAAGGTTGCAGAGGCTCGTGAGGAATGAGAGAACGGATCAACACCAGGAGCAGAATCATAGACGGGAAAAAGAACGTCCCAGACCACTGGTAGCAGAAATACGGATGATAATAGGGGGAAGTACTTCAACGGGGTCGTCTTAAAAGGCCAGGAAGACATATTTACGGGTGGTACAAAGTGTCCAGTCGACGGGCTCTTCACTAGAAAGAATACGGCGGAACAGCTCCAGTATCGAGTTTTCTGAAGAAGAGGCCCGGCGCCTTCACCACCCCCATGACGACGCGCTTGTGGTTAGTATACAGGTAGGAGACTTCAACGTCCACCGAGTTCTAGTGGACAACGGGAGCTCAGCGGACATCCTTTACTACCCCGCGTTCCAGCAGATGGGGATTGCAAAAGAGCGCTTGGTCCCGGCATGCACGCCCCTCGTTGGCTTTGGCGGAACCCGGGTCCATCCTTTAGGGTCCGTCACATTGGCGGTGACAGTAGGAGACTACCCGCAGCAAATAACCAAGGATGTTTCCTTTCTAGTGGTTGATTGCTCCTCAGCGTATAATGCCATACTCGGACGACCCACTCTCAACGCATGGAAGGCCGTCACTTCTACCTACCATCTGATGATCAAGTTTCCCACTGAACATGGAATTGGAGAACTGTGCGGAAATCAGGTGGCTGCACGGGAATGTTACGTGGCCATGATGGAGATGGATGACCATGTACAGGCAATAAACATCGAAGAACAGAGAACAGTGGCAGAACCCGTGGAGGAATTGGAAGAGGTACAACTGGACGATTAGAGGCCCGACCGGACCACCAGGATAGAAACCTCGGTCGACCAAACAGTTCGACATGCGCTCCTACTGTTCCTCAAAGAGAACCAAGACGTGTTCGCATGGAGCCATGATGACATGCCAGGAATAGATCCGGCAGTCATCGTCCATAAATTGAACGTGTCACCTTCATTCTCTCCGGTTCGACAAAAGAAGCGCGTATTTGCCCCCGAACGGGATCGAGCCGCAGCAGAGGAAGTGCAGAAGCTACGGGAAACGAACTTCATACGAGAGGTGTACTACCCAGACTGGCTGGCAAACGTGGTAATGGTCAAAAAGTCAAATGGGAAGTGGAGAATGTGCGTCGACTTCACGGATCTGAATAGAGCGTGCCCTAAAGACAGTTACCCGCTCCCACGCATTGACGCCTTAGTGGACTCCACCGCTAGACATGAGTTGTTGAGCTTCATGGACGCCTTCTCAGGGTATAATCAGATTAAGTTGGAGAAAAAAGATCAAGAGAAAACATCATTTGTGACAAGCCAAGGGCTTTTTTGCTACAAGGTGATGCCGTTCGGGCTCAAGAATGCAGGAGCCACATACCAGCGATTAATGAACAAAATGTTCGCGCACCAAATTGGCCGGAACGTCCAAGTCTACGTAGATGATATGTTGGTGAAAAGCGCAAAGGTGTCAGATCATCTGAGGGACCTCCAGGAGACTTTCAACACTCTTCGAACGTATAAAATGAAGCTGAATCCGAACAAATGCGCATTTGGAGTGACCGCTGGAAAATTCCTAGGATTCATGGTGTCCCAGCGGGGCATTGAGGTCAACCCTGAGAAAGTGAAGGCAATTATGGAGCTATCTCCTCCGAGGACAGTGAAGGAAGTGCAAAGCTTGACAAGAAAGATAGCAGCCCTAAACAGGTTCGTATCAAGAGCAACGGACAAGTGTTTACCTTTCTTCAGAACACTAAGGAGATCTTTCGAGTGGACGGACGAATGCCAAAGGGCATTAGAAGAGTTAAAAGCATATCTCTATGCCCCGCCATTGCTTAGCCCGTCCACGCCGGGGGAGGAATTGTTCCTGTACCTTGCCGTCTCCTCAGCAGCGGTAAGTGCAGCTCTCGTCAGAGAGGAAGGAAAGATACAAAAGCCCGTGTACTTTGTAAGCCGGGCGCTAAGAGGCACAGAGGAAAGATACCCACGGATGGAGAAACTCGCCTTCGCACTTGTAACTGCAGCTCGAAAACTGAAGCCCTATTTTTAAGCGCATACGATAATAGTCCTGACGGATCAACCCTTGCGAAGAGCAATGAACAATCCTGAAACTGCCGGACGGATGGCTTTGTGGGCTATCGAGCTGAGTGAGTACGATATCCAATACCAGCCACGAACCGCTGTGAAAGGACAAATACTGGCAGACTTCATCGCGGAATTCACTACACCTGACGAGCAGGGGGCAGAGGAGACGCCCACATGGAGAATTCACATAGACGGATCCTCCAATAAGCATGCGGGAGGGGTCGGGGTTGTACCCCACACCCCGGAAGGAGATAAGATTGAATGCATGATCCGTCTGGAGTTCCCCACTACAAATAATGAAGCGGAGTATGAGGCCCTGGTGGCGGGATTGGAACTTGCGATAGTGGCTGGGGCTAGGAAGGCAATAGTCTACTCCGATTCTCAAATCGTAGCCAGCCAAGTTAATGGGAGCTATGATTGCAGGAATGAACGGATGAGAAGGTACCTCGGAGAAGTAAAGGGCCTAACGAGCGACCTCCAATTCACGATAGCTCAGATCCCAAGAGAAGAGAATCAAGAGGCGGACCGACTCGCCAAGGCTGCTTCGGCCGAACCCATGATCGCTCCAGAACAGGTATTGTCCTTCGTCCAAAGTTCATCACTACTAGATAACGTTCGAATGCAGGAATTAAGCACTAAGGATGATTGGACGGTTCCAATCGTGGCGTACCTCAAGGACGGCAAGCTGCCAGACGGCAAGATAGACGGCAAGATAGACGCAAGGAAATTGAAGGGTAGGGCTTCCCGATTCACACTGATTAAAGGCATCCTCTACAAAAGAGGATTCTCCCGACCGTATCTAAGATGCCTTGACCATGATGAAGCGGACTACGTGATGAGGGAAGTTCACGAAGGAATTTGTGGAAACCACTCGGGATCAAGGTCTCTGGTGCATAAGCTACTCCGAGCAGGGTACTACTGGCCGACAGTGCAGAAGGATGCCCATATGTACGTTAGAGCCTGCGATAAGTGTCAACGGTTTGGCAATCTTATTAGACAGCCAACGGAGGAACTCACACCCATGATGGCCCCATGGCCGTTCGCGCAATGGGGGTTAGACATCATGGGTCCATTTCCAATAGCGGCAAGGCAACTGAAGTTCTTGGTGGTTGGCATCGACTACTTCACCAAGTAGGTGGAAGCAGAAGGTGGAAGCAGAAGCTCTCGCTACTATCACGAAGAAAAACATTCGCAACTTTGTGTGGAGAAGTATTATTTGCCGATATGGGATCCCGAGAGTACTCGTTTCAAACAATGGGAAGCAATTCGACAACAATGCATTCCGAGATTTTTGTTCTCAGCTGGGGATCAAGAATCACTACTCGTCACCCGCCCACCCACAGGCCAACGGACAAGTTGAAGTCACGAACCGGTCCTTGTTAAAGATTATCAAGACCTGGCTCGAGGGGGCAAAGGGCATATGGCCAGACGAACTACCAAGTGTCCTATGGGCGTACAGGACAACGGCAAGAACGCCAACGGGAGAGACACCGTTTCGATTGGCGTTTGGTGCTGAGGCCCTCATACCGGCAGAAGTGGGATTGACGAGCTACCGCATGGAAAGCTATGACGAGAGCAAGAATATTGAAGCATTACGTCTAGAGCTTGACCTTGTCGATGAAGTCAGGACAGCAGCAGCCCAGAGACTGGCGCGGTACCAAGACATGATGGCGAAACACTACAACTCCAAGGTCCGGCAAAGAAACTTCAAGGTCGGAGATCTAGAGTTACGAAAAGTGCTTGGCGCTACGAAGGATGCATCCTTAGGAAAGCTGGGTCCTAACTGGGAAGGCCCGTACAGAATCATCTCATGGCGCAGGAAAGGAACGTACTACCTGGAGACATTAGACCGAAGGAAGTTGACCCACCCCTGGAACACGGAGCACCTGAAGAAGTACTACCAGTAGTGCAGCAGTCATAAGACGATACCTACTGCCTTATTTTCAATTTAATTCTAGACAATCATAGCTTTCACTTTTTAACTCATGTTTTCTTTTCATTGACAATTTGGTTTGTTGAACTTATGAGAGGAATTTTTATTTAGAAAAGTTCGAAATGTATGCTATTGGAAATCCTACAAGTCCACAAAGTGGACGAATCATTCATAGGATGAAAAACCTACAAGTCCACAAAGTGGACGGATCATCCATAGGATCAAAAACCTACAAGTCCACAAAGTGGACGGATCATCCATAGGATGAAAACCTACAAGTCCACAAAGTGGACGGATCGTCCAAAGGATGAAAAACCTACAAGTCCACAAAGTGGACGGATCGTTCAAAGGATGAAAAACCTACGAGTCCACAAAGTGGACGGATCATCCAAAGGATGAAAAACCTACGAGTCCAGAAAGTGGACGGATCATCAAAAGGATGAAAAACCGATGGATCCACAAAGTGGACGGATCATCCAAAGGATGAGAAACCTACGGGTCCACAAAGTGGACGGATAATTGAAAGGATAAAAACATACAAGTCCACAGAGTAGACGGGTCATACAGAAGGACAAAAACCTTCTATGGACGGATCCGCTAAAGAGTTAAATAAATAAGCAAAATAAAAAGCGAAATTCAATCAAAGTGAACGGATAGTCCAAGCAATACTGAAGATATCATGCAAAGCATAAAACGACGGGTCAAAATATGAACGGATTACCCAAGAAGTATCAAAAATACAGTGCAGTTCAATAACAAAAAGTTGAACAAATACAGAAAGTGAAATTGTTCCCTATCGCTACAAATTACATTAATCTTTAATTGTGACGGGTTCCTCAGGGCCTTCAGGCAACGGCTGGAAAGAGTCAGTGACGGTCGCCTCTTCTGTAGCTTTAACGACCCTGTCATCACCTGGAACCTCACCAAAGAGTTCCTCCGTCCCTTCAGAGTCGACGGGGTGAGCAGGGGTTCGGGCTTCAGCATTAATGGTTATGTGAGCCAAGTCCAAGTCAGGGAATGACGCCTTCACCTGACGGATGCAGTCATCGAACCCGTCGCTAAAGGAGGAACCAAGCTCCGTCAGAACGGCGTCGGAATCTTGGTACTCTCTGACGGCATCGATTTTCGCTTGAACAATATTATCGTCATGGGCTTTCACCGTCTTCCGGAGCAGCTCCACCTCCTTCTCTAAGTTTTCGCGAGCCTGCTCGGAGAGCGCCAACTTCTTCTCATGACGGACCCTCCATAGTTTCAATTCGTCCAGCTCTTCCGCCGTCGCCTTTGCCTTAGCACGTACCCGTTCAAGGGCCCTTTCCTGGGTTAGGCAACGGTCTGACAGGCCCTTGGCCATTAATACACCCTGCCACAGTTCGGATAAAAATAGATTCAGGACGGATAAGAACGAAACGAAGTGAAAATGACGGAATGGGCCTATGACGGGAACTAACCTAGGCTAAGCTGTACAGACATGTCTCCCCCATGGTCTCGGTGGCATGGTTCCCCAGGTCTTCATAATCTTCATCGGTTATGATGGAACCAATACGACGAAGAGCGTATTGGGGGTCTTCACGAAGCAGGACGGGAGGCTTCTTCTGCACGGGGTCCGGGTTGGTCATCAAACCCTTACCCTTGCCAATCCCTAGCTTGGGCGCTGGTTTTGCCATGCTGGACCCCTGACCGGCAGGTAGACCCGTCACAAGTTTTTGCTTCTTGGAGTGACGGTCCCACTTCTCAGAAGATGGCCTTTTAAGAGCCGTCTGTGACGGATCCACCTTTGGAGCATCGCCCCCCTGCTTCTTTTTTGCTGCTTGCTGTTTTATGATGGCCCATCTCCTGGCGTCATCCATTTCTACAGGAGAAGACGGTCAACAAAGGAATAACATAGACAGATTATCGACGAAAGGATTCCAGAACTTACGTTTGCGTACGCCTGCGTCGTATCGTCTGGCGATGGGTGTAGGTTCAGGACCGTCACAATACCAATTTAACGTATCCAATGTGACGAGCTTCGACCAGGTCCGTTTAGACAACTTTGTCTTTTGGAAAATTTTCTCCAGAAAACCGAATTGTTCGGTTGTGATAGGTGGACGGTCCCTCGCTGTAAAAAAAAAAAAAAAAAAAAAAAAGATTAAGATAGAATCCATGCAAATGAATGACGGTTAATTAGTAGACGGACTCGTACCAGGTGGGGGCATTATACCCCACGTTTTATCAACCGGCATGTAGTCGTCGTCGCCTGGACGACACATCCAGTTATCTCCTCGAAGGAAGAAGTAACGACCCTTCCAATTACGGTTGGAGTCTGGGGTCTCGGACACTAGCCTAAGTACCGGACTCCTCGGCACAAAGCTGTACATCCCCCTTGACTTTGTAATTTTGGACGAACGGTAACAATGAAAAAATTCTTCCACTGTTAACCGTCTAGCTCCGTCAGACATAACACCGTACAGTACCTCGACGCTCAGGAAAACCCTCCATGCGTTCGGAGATACCTGGGTGACGGCCAGACCCAGGTACTGGAGGAGACGACGGTGCAATGCACTTAGGGGAAATCGGAGACCCGCTTTTAGCATTTGCTCGTAGACACCGACATCTTCAAGACCGTAGTAATAGCATTTTTCTGATTTGAATGGCAGACGGATGGATATGGTGTCGGGTATTTGGTATTTTTGCCTCAGCTTGTTGAAGTGCGCTGGCTTGATGGTTGACACGAAGTCATTCACCGTCCATAAAGGGAGCAGGACGAACTCCCTGAAGCCGTCAGGACCTATGACGGATTGGACCGGTGGGTCGACACCATCCACGTTGTCGGTCGAGTCACACTCTGACCCGTCCCCATCCTGCCCTTCATCTTCCTCATGGGAAGGAGAGCTGGCTGACGTTTCCCTCTCCCCGCTGGAGGTGTCTTGGTCTGCTTGACCTGACGGGAACACCTCTTCGTAACCCGCTCCCTCACGAGCATAAGACTGACTACTTGACGCTTCACTAGACATCTGACACCTACATATAACGGGTAAAGGAAACCTAAGGCTCTAGATTTGTGCCGACGACGGGACCAACAAGAAAAATAAATAACGAAACATTGGATAAGAATAACTTACTAGTAAACGGCGAGACAAACACGACGGATAAGTGATCGGCACGATGTTTCCCGATTACCCAAAGGAGACGGTTGCTCTCTGAACAAGGACGACGGTAGCGCTCTGAACAGCAAAAAAATTTCTAAAAAGTGTAAAAGTGAATACTGAGGGTGGTATATATAGAGGTGATAGCGCGGTAAACGAAGTGACGCATCGATTCCAGCAAACAACCATTGAAATCTCCCCATGTGTCCCTAAGCATTTATGACAGCATCCAGCCTGTCCGTCAGAAACTATAACCGTCATTCCATGAAACCGCTTCGTAGAGATGACGGTATCACGGAATGAGGGGGAAACTGATAAGGGAAAAACCAATATGATAGTATGGCTAGCATGATTACAATAAGGTGACGGGTAATATGACTTAAAGAGGACGGATGTGTGGTAGACGGACAGGAAGAATTCATGCGTCGCTTTCCAGGCTACCTCAAACCACGCTATGCGATTAGGGCTGACGTGGCCCTGAGTGTGATTCACGCAAACATAAATACGAAGAATTCTTGCACTACACGTTAGCCTTAATCAAAGGAATTTCATAAGGAAAGGAATTCTTTAAGGTATGAGAATGGAAAGAGTTTTAATCATAAAAGGAAAGAGCTTGATAGTCAAGGGATGGAAGTCGACTCTACACCCTTATAAATACATCCAAAACCCCCATGACTAAAGGTACGCACATCTGACTCAACTCTAGCACTTTAGGGTTGAAAAGAAATTCTAACTTGACCTTCGGAGGGTTTTTGGCCGGCACCACACCGGTGCTCTCTTTTAGGTCTCTTTGTTTTCTGTTTGCAGATTTGATTCGGGTTGGTGAGTGCCGCAACTTATTGGTGATATTTTCGACATCATCAGTGTCAATTGCCTCTAGCGCCCAATCTTGTAAAGGTCTCGCAAATCCAATATTGCAAAGTAGAGCTCCTTCATGAATCTTACAATGGAATTTTAATTAGGACATATATTAAACGCGTTTAAAGTATATGAAACTGAAAGTTACAAGTCCCACAATGAGTGTCATACATGGGTCAACATTGAGTGTCACGTCCTCAAGTGTTTAAAATATTAAAAAAAAAATGGCAAAGATTAAGTACAATTTTACCAATAATGTACATTCACCAAACTGTCGGCCATTCCGTCATAAAAGCAATTCGAGGTTGTTTCCATTTAATACTACCTCTTAAAATCAAGAACACCATAACATACAAGAAGTGTCAACTTTGTAGACATCTGTGAATGAGATATACAAGTGACTACATCAATTTTGTATGGTATCAAAGCTCTAGTTAGCCCATTTGATCACAAAACGATGTCTTTACCTATAGAAGATTTTGTTAACAAAAACTTTAGTTATCATGGTCTGTCTAGGACATTGCAGATTGCCTAATCAAGAGTGGACTTGATCCGTGCCATTCCACTTTATTATGCTTGAAGTGCTAAACCAGGTAAAGGAACTAAAACCAAATTGTTTTATATACTTTTGGCAATGTAGGAAATATTGTCAATAACTTTTAGCCATAAACAGAGCCCCCAGAAACAGAGTTTGTTAGCAGATACCCTAAACTAAAGGCAATTCATGGCCTTTATAGAGTAGGTTGAAAAAGATATGGCATTTAAATGGAAACATATATTTAACCATTTAGATTTATAAAGGAAAAGAAAGACAATCACACCATTGAACTAGGATTAGAAGTTCTGCATAAAAAAATAAAATAATGAAAAACTTCAAATAAATAGTAAGGAAACTTTGATTAGGATGAGAGAAAACACTAACACTGATTATATTTGAATGAATAGTTAACATAAAATATTTTCCATATATTAATTACCATGCAATGGATGGAGAATTTCACAAAGGAGTTATAGATGAAATTCATGTGTAGACATAATGTTTCTGTTAGGTTTTAAGGATTTAGAATTTGAATGTTTTAGAACTTCAATATGTAATGTTGGCAAACCATAATAAAAACATAGAGTCTAGATTTATGCTGCTCAAAGTGATGTATGTGTAAAGTTGGAATCGAGTAATTGCAGAAAATTACTATTCAATTTCTGCAAGGCTTGATAGATCGAAAATTAGACTCGATCGATCGAAGCTCGTGCAGAATGTTTTTTCTGCAAATTTCCAACTCAGTCCAAGTCCATATGATGTGTAGAGTTTTATGTTTTGTCTTAAGTATAAAAGGAAAAACTCTAGCCACGTTTTGAGGTTGTTGTTTATGCTGTGTGTGTGAATCTCTTGTGAGATCTAGAGGTGTTTGCCTTCATATACACTTAGGGTTATCAAGATCGAGATTGATGTTGAGAGCTTGGTGATCGTTTCAGTTGCTACATAAAGAGCTTTAAGAAAAACAAGTGGTATACTTGTGGATGCTGTAGAACTGAAAGCTGTCACATGGTCGTGGTAGTAAGTTTTCTACTCAAGGTAGCAATAGGATGTTAGTAGTCTAAGTCACTATTGTAAAACTTTAATTCTTTCATAGTGAATCTGTTTTACCTTGAGGATAGCTAGGTTAAATCCTCCCTAGGTTTTTTACCGGTTTGGTTTTCTTGAGTTATCCTATCGTGTGTTGTTTATATTTCCACACTGCTTTGCATGATATGATTTACTTGTGTTAACCTAGATTTGAATAATTTACCTAAGTAATCACTTGATTAAATAACTAAGTTAAACAGCTTGTGTTTTAAGGGGTCTTAAAACGTACAAGTGGCATTAGAGCAAGTTAGCTCTAGTGTTTAGATCCTTTGATCTAAGAGTTGATCCTTGACCCCTGTTGTCATGGATTCTTTGAAGTTCTTATTGCTAAAACTTCAATTTGTTAACTTTTGGTTTGTGTCACTAGCTGCATGTGTTAAGTCTTTCCTTGAAAATCTTGGTATAATTACATGTGATGATAATTATGTGTGTTATACTGCTTTAACCGCCTTAAAGGCACATGATTCTTGTCTTTGGTGTTTGGATAGTAGTTGTTCTAGGCATATGACAGGAAATAAAACTTTATTGAAGACACCTTTTGAAGGAAAGATAGGGACAGTCATGTTTGGAAATGGAAGCAAATCTATGAACAGAGGCATTGGAACTGTGGACATTCTAGGGTTTTCGGTATTTGAAGATGTCTGGTATGTTGATGGGCTGAAGGCTAACTTACTCAATATCAGTCAGATTTGTAACAATGGACTGAATGTTCTCTTTACCAAGTACGAATGTGAGATACTTGATGGATGAGGTGACTGTAAATGTGTTGGTACTAGGACTATTGACAACTGTTATGATAACCCCAAGTATAAGCAACAAGTGTTTCAGTGCAAAGATCAATCAAGTAGACTTATGGCATCAATGTTTGGGACACGCAAGTCACAAGCAATTAGAAAATATTTCCAAGTGTGATGCAGTGATTAGGTTGCCCAAGTTTGAGAAGATAGAAAAGTGCATATGTGGACCATGTCAGATGGGTAAACAAGCGAAGTCTAAGCATCCGTCTATCACAGGAGTTCAAACTTCAAGACCTTTAGAGTTGTTGCACATTGATCTCATGGGTCCTGCCAGAGTTCAGAGTTCAGAGTTTAGGTGGAAAGAAATATATTTTAGTTGTTGTGGATGCTTTCACTAGATATACATGGGTTGTGCTTTTGAGAGATAAAGTTGAGGCTCTTGAAAAGATGATACACTTGTGTAAGAAATTGTAAGTTGAGAAAGGTACTATGATAGCCAAAATTAGAAGTAATCATTGAAGAGAATTTGAAAATACAAAATTGGCTACCTTCTGCAATGATCAAGGCACACATAAAAAGTTCTTTTCACCCAAGACACCATAACAGAATGGAATAGTGGGACGGAAGAATAAGGTTGTTCAAGAGATGGCTCGTGTCATGCTACATAACAAGAAGATGCCCAAGTCCTTCTAGGGAGAAGCACTTAACACTGCTTGCCATATACTCAACCGGTGTATTTCAGATCTGATTCCAAGAAAACTCCCTATGAACTCTGGAGAGGAAAGAAGTCTGTTGTCAAATACTTTAGGATATTTGGCAATGACTGTTATATTCTGCGTGATAGGGAAAACCTAGAAAAGTTTGATGCAAAGAGCGACAAGGGATACTTTCTGGGTTACTCTTCTACTAGTAGAGCATACAAAGTGTACAATTTGAGAACTAAAACATTCATGAAATCTTCAAATGTGGTGATCAATGATGAACTATATTTTGAAACTCATTCAGAAAACACTCCTTTGGTTCAAGAAAAGACTATGGAGGTTGATAACTCTATTCCTGATGATTATGTTGGGAAGCATAGTGATGAAGAGCTATTGCTATTAAATGATGCTGCTTCAACACCATCATGTTCAGAACTATACACACCGGTTCGTGAAACTCAACAAGAAAAAAGTGAGCCTAGTTCTTCAATTGAATAAAAAGGTACCTCTACGTTTCTGGTCAAGGTCCATCTTCTAGAGTAAAGTTAAATTACCCTGTCACAAACATATTGGGTAGTTTGAATGATAACATGAGATTGAGATCCAAAGCCTTGAATGTAATTACTCACTCATGCTATCTATCCCAATTTGAATCTAAAAAAGGTGGATGAAGCACTTTAAGATGTTGAGGAGTCTTGAGCTTCCATTCTCTCATTAATCGTCTTGAGTGCAAGAGATTTGCTCTTTCTTTGCGATGGTAGAGATAGCTCATAAATTTGAAGAGAACCAATGAGTTCTTGATTTTTAATCTCATCAAGGTCTTTGCTTTCTTCGATGGTGGTAACCTTAGCACGAAAGCTCTCCGGCGGTAGGGATCTCAAAATCTTTCTTACCACCTTAGCATCTTCAATCTTCTCCCCAAGATTGAGCTTGGCGATCACTATCTCATTAAGTTTCCCATAGAATGAATCAAACGACTCATCGTCGCTCATCTTAAGCTCTTCAAATCAAGTAGTGAGCATTTGAAGCTTAGTGTCCTTAACCTTCTTGGTACCTTCGTAGGTAGTCTCAAGAATGGTCCACGCCTCCTTGGCATTCTTCACATGCGATATCCTGTAAAACTCATCAGTAGACACACCACAAAAAATAGCATTAATCACTTTGCTATTGGTATTTGCCAAAGCAAGAGCAGCCTTATCCCATTCGGATTTGGCAGTATTGGGTTTAACATACCCGTTCTTAACGGAATCTCATACCGTCTCATCAATAGCACAAAGAAAAACCCGCATACGAACTTTCCAAAAAGCATAATTTCTCCCATCAAAGAATGGAGGAGCATTAAGCGATTGAGATTGATCCATCTCTTTTGGGGTCTAGGATCACACTAGGACAATGAAATCCGATAAGTATACCCGCTCTGATACCAATTGAAAGTTCAATTAGTGTGTAAAACACTAATGAATGTTTAGACCCCCAATATCAAATTGAACCAACACCAGCTTATACCCAAACACTAGATTTGCGAAATAATAGGTGCAAGCAAAAACCCAATCAAATAAACAACTTTACATCATAATTAAACACAACACAATAGCAATTAAAGGTAGAGAATAAGGGTTTGAGAGATGCAAACACCAAAATAACACCGATACGTGTTATCGAAGAGGAAATCGAAGAACTTGGCGAAAAACCTCTCCGTCGCCCTCCAAGCGGTGAAATGATCCACTAAAGAATAAAGTTTGGATACATGAATAGAAATAGACCCTCCAAGCTTAATCTGCCCAATGCACCTAAGCCCTCCAAGCTTTTTGCTCCAACAAGGTTAAGCTTAACTGTGTCTTCTTTAACTTTTCGGATCCCGCAATAAGCCCATTGCATCAACCAAGTAAATTGGTCATCTCTGAACTGCTTCCCAAGTACCAAAATATCTCTTCTTAGCTACTTTTACTTAAATTCCTCACATTTAATGTGAATCAAGCATCTTCCCCTCTCCTCCTAGAGAAATTATACAGTTCTCTGGTGAACCATGTCACTTGTCCACCATTCCATTAAAAAACTCTTATTTGTTTAAAATTATTGAGTCAATAATTAGTTTCTATTTTAAAAAAAAAATTCTAATTCAACAATTTTAAATAGGTGGGAGTCTTTTAGTGGAATAGTAGACCACGTCACTTGTCCACCATAAGGGCCTTATAATTTCTCTATCTCCCATACCGATATGGTGGTATTACCCTTTAACTTTTTTTTCTCTCCTCATCTGTGTCTATTTTTGTTAAAAACAAGTTAAAATTCGTGTATTGACAAAGAAGTGAGTAGGGTCAAAATATTGGGTTTTGAAAATTTGGACACTGTTAATTTTAGTTTTTATTTAGTTTGTAAAAAAAAAAAATTTCTTAGTTTGGTGGATTTGAAATCAAACTAGCAAGTTACCCATGGCACTACCAATACAATAAAAATAAAAATGAAGATTAGTTTTGGAACTAGAACTAGAAGATCAAAATGAAAACAGAAATATATGGTTTTGGGTTTTGACAAAGGATGTAAGAAAAAAACAGAAATGGAGGGGAAAAAAAAGGAGAGGGAAATTTATTTAGGTGGATTGGAAAAGGAGAATATTAATATAAAGAGAACATTGAAGTGGTGGGTCACTGCAAGATTCTTAGAAGCATCTAATACATTTTAGCTAACAATAACAATGAATGACTCATAACGAAAAGAGGAGGCTATCTTTCTTGAACTGGACTCATAATTTCTTTCATGTTTCCTCCAATTTTCTTAACCCATGGTTTTGCTATGCCGTTTTATTGCTTGTGTTGCTATTATGGATGAGAACCAATTAGCTGTCAAAACTATTTTTGAACAATCATGGAACTTCATGAGAGACAGAGAGAGAAAAGAGATAGTGAGAGGAGAGAGAGGGGGTAGTTTTATATTTATTTTGTTAGGAAGTTTAAATTATTTTATGGTGACCTAAACTTGGAAACATAACTACAAGAAATGATGGATTTGGGCTCTCAATTTATTTGTTGGTGGGTTTCCTCACTGTCCTACAGGTTACGCCTTAAATGTAGCCCTCGCGGCCCACCAATCGAGCATCCCTCACGATTTAGGCCCGACACACTTCTTCCCACGCACAACCTCTAACTATCTTTACTCCCTTTGTCCTGACCTTCCCTCCCATTCATACTCAACTCCCTCTTTTTTTACACTTTCCCTTTCTCTCTTTTCAGTAGAACCCACCCCCTTATTTGTGTGCCCTCAGTCCCATATATAGCCTCTCCTTAGTGGGATTGAAATCATTACCTTTCACTAGTTTCCATGCAATCCCACTTCCGTCTCTAATCCCCCAAAAAATCATGTCCTCTGCAGATTCTCTCGAAACTTGTTCCTAATGCTGAATAGTGCTCGGTAGCGGATTTCTCAAAGGCATTAACTATGATTAGTTACGGACCTAAATCGACCCTATCCTCTCATTGGATCCCCTTGGTTATCAGTTTACATTGGGCCCAACATGGTCCTGAGCGCAGTACAATTCCTCGAACACTGTGACTAGACCTTAGCACGTCTATCGGTGGACTGGTCTTGGCCTAATAGCACTGGGCCTCGATCATGTGGACCGTTCTAGGTCACTTGGGCTTAAGCCCCTACATATGGGCTTTTCTAGTCCAGTTGGACCCAAGCCCCTACAATAACCCCCCACGATCCTATTTCCCCGAAGTAGAAATAGGATCAGGGTTCTCCTATCAGGAGGTCGGGGGGGGGGGGGCTTTCATTTGTTGAAGAATGAAGAAGGCTTCATTCTTGAGAAAGCTGCAACCCACACTACCCATGAGGAGGCAATCAATTTTGTAGTTCCCTAAACATCATCAACTGTCAATTCTAGGGCTCGAAGAAGGTTCAATGAACTCCACATGCCTATGAGCCAATTGCTCGAAAAACTCAAGCTTGAAGGGCATCTTGGTCCACTTGAACCTCGACCTCCTCCAAGTCCACTACCTAAAGGTTACAAGTCACATGAGTTCTGCAACTATCATCAAGAACCTGGCCATCAGATAGACAAATGTATCAATCTGTGACATGCCATTCAAAATCTGATCGACCAACAAGTCATTACTCCGCCATCATTAGCCAGTCATCTTGACTTTCTTTGAATTTCATTTTGGTTCTCTGGTTTTATTGTTTCCTTAGGATTTGCTTTCTAGTTGATTATTTTCTTAATAAAGTCCATGTTGTGTTTGATGCATTTGATTAATCATGTTGTTCATAAGTACATGAAAAATTTAAAAATAAATAAATAAATAAAAGAGGAAAAAATTTAAAAAAAAAATTGCACTAGGGGCATTGTGCCTTCTTAGTAACCTTTTTCTAAAAACCCTTTGTTTTGTGTTCCTTCAAAGACTTCAAGATTTTTTTTTTTCAAAAGCCTTCTTTTCAAGAGAATACAAGAAGATCCATTTGGCAAAACTTTTTCCAAATCATGATGATTAATTGCTCTACCAATCAATTTGTTCCAAGGAGGGATTTAACTTCATTCAATCCATGTAAGGACTTTTGTTAAACATTCAAAATATGATAAGAAAAGGTCCTAAGAGGCAATCAAAGAAATACATCCATTCATCCAAATTTCTCAAACCCATATACTCAATCCCAATCTCTCAAAATTTTGTTACATCATTGGAGCATTTGAACCCTTATTCCAAGAATAATTTATTAAAAGAGTTTAAGTTGTTATGCTTACAAGAAAGCATCACTAGGGATAGGAGGCCGCCTTCAATAACCCGCATTATTCCTTGACACCTATTACAATAATTATCCATTGCTAGCCAACTTGAGCCTAAATAGTTAGCTAGTTTTCAATGAACCCACTAAAAACTTAAACTTTGGGTGGGGAGAGTATGCATGCTTAAATCTCTGGATGATGAAATGTTGACCTTATGGATCCAGCACCACTTGGTAAGATCCTTAATGAAGATAATATGACAAGATAAAAAGAGGAAGATTCATCAAGTTCAAAAAAGAGAGTTCCCTAAAGCTAGGTAGAAAGGAAATCCATCAAGGAGAGATAAGATTTTAAGAAAGCATCAAACTTTGAGAAAAAAAGAAGGCTATCAAGCTAGAAAAGACTTCAACCAATTGATTCATCAAGTTGAAAAGTGAATGCAAGAATTTTCATCAAGTTGTGAGAAAATACTGATTCATCAAAAGACACAAGAGACATGAATTCCATGAAAGATCATTCCAGTTGAGAAAGATGAGCAAAAATGAAGACTCATCAAGAGAAAAATCTAATCAAATTGAGGAAGATGAGAAAAAGAAAAAATAAGATACATTTCATCAAAAAAAAAAAAAAAAGGGGGTGTGTTCAGTCAAGTCAAGAAAAATGAAAGTATAAGAGGGTATCAAGGAGAAATGCAAAATCATCCAAGAAAGATGAAAGTTTGTCAATTTAAAAAAAAAAAAAATGCAGTTGAGTGAGAGCTAATAAAATCTCAAAAAAAAAAAAAAAAATCTTGATTATCAAGCCCCACTAATTGATATCTTTAAAACTTTTTTATTTAAAATCTATTTTTCTTATTTTTTGAAATGCAAAATTACTAATTGGTTATTGTAAATTTTTTAAAGCTAAGACCACTTTATAGTTTAAAGTTTAAATCTGCACAAATAAAAATTAATTTATTACATAGTTCAATAGATGAGTATCACCATAATATAACCTCTAATCTCTAAGTTTTCTACAAACAACGCATTGGGTACGCACATATAAAATTTCTTTAATCATCTTTTCAAAATATATATATATATATATATATATATATATATATATATATATATATATATATATTTATTTAATCACACTTGAAGCGAATATCTCGAAATGTACAAGCGGGAACACAGCACTATCATGGCTTTACGTCCAATCCGGAATTTGCTGACCAATATGTAATGACGTCAATACCTCGCACATGCACATATTATCAAACCAACTCGCAGAAGCTTTATAAATACGTACATAGATGCCACCATTTGCGTAAGAACCTTTCATAGATAGATGCCACCATTTGCGTAAGAACCTTTCATAGAAGCACTGGTGAACTTACTTTGGCAAGAGAAAATGAAGGTTGAAGTGGAACTATTCTCCAACGAGAGTATCAAACCGTCTTCACCAACTCCCACCCATCTTGGCTATTATCAGCTTTCCTTTCTTGACCAAATATCGCCTCCTGTATATGCTTCATTTCTCTTCTTCTACACAAAGAATGATGCCTACTCCAAAATCAGCACTGATACTACCAAATCATTCTCTAGTGTCCTCAAGCAATCATTGTCTGACGTCTTAACGCGTTACTACCCATTAGCTGGCCGCATTAAAGACAATCTTAACGTCGACTGCAACGATGAAGGGGTGTTGTTTCGCGAAGCCCAAGTCAAGTGCAAGCTTTCAGATATTGTTACAAATCCAAATCCTGCAGAGTTCAACAGATTTCTTCCATGCGATATTGATGGCACGCACAATTTAACCTTTGCTGTTCAAGTCAACTACTTCACTTGTGGCGGTATTGCCATTGGCGCATGCATTTCCCACAAGATTGCCGATGGCACATCCTTTATCATGTTTATGAAAAATTGGGCAGCCACAGCTCGAGGCCAGAGTGATATTTATCCACAATTTCAAGCATCAACTCTCTTTCCGCCTACAAGTACTTTATCTGGGCTTAAACCAGAAACTGGTATGACAAAAGAGAAGCTTGTAATAAAGAGGTTTGTGTTTAGTTTTGCAACAATAGAGACTCTTAAGGAAAAATACGCAGAAAGCTCAGACTTAGAATGCCCATTACACCCAAGCCGTGTTGAGGCCTTGTCAGCCTTTATATGGAGCCGATATGTAGCTGCTACACAAGAAAACTGTGGGCATAAGAAGCTCAACTTAGTTCGTTTTGCAGTGAACTTACGGACGAGGATGGATCCCCCGTTGTCTGAAATTTTTTTTGGAAATATCATCCACGGTGCAACAGTCATTCTGTCAAGTGAAGAGAGGATTGGCCTTGTGGGCAATCTAAGAGCTGCGATAAGAAAGATTGACAATGAATATGTGAAAAAATTACAAGACCACACTCAACACTTGGACTTTCTCAAAGAAGCAAGTGAAAAAGTCCTGAAACAAGATATAGTTCCATTCAATTTCACTAGTTTGTGCAGGTTCCCTATATATGAAATGGACTTTGGCTGGGGAAATCCCATGTGGATTGGTCGAGTTAGCCCGCCTTTCAAGAACGCTACTGTATTTATTGACACCAAAAGTGGGGATGGAATAGAGGCATGGGTTAACTTGAAAGAGGAAGACATGGCTAAATTTGAAAGTGACCCAGAGCTCCTTGCATATGCTTCCACAACCTCCTTGGACGTTTGATATGTTAAAGTACGTATAAGCATGCGTATTACTGAATGACTGGTGCTGCAATATTGTTTCAAAGTTTCTTTGTTAGCTTCCGTCGGGAAACAAAATAAAGTGTTAGTATATAGCTTAGATTAGATTAGCTCATTGAGCTTGGCTCAGTATACTGTATTTGTAATTTACTTATAGTACTTGTACTACACATATACCTAGTCTATATAAGGCTCTCTATTGTATATTATTATTCACACATCAATACACAGACTATTCAATCTTTCTCTCTCACTTTATATTGTTAACACGGTATCATAGTCATTCCTTTGACTTTCTGGTTCCTTTGGACGTCTCCGGCGTTCTTCTGCTGCCCTCGCCTTCATCTAGTAGTGACTGTTAGAAGCGAGTCACGACCGTCACACCCACAGTCCCTACAACTCTTGGATCTCACAATCCTCTTCATCCAATTGTCAAAGCAAAGACATAGAATGATGAAACAGCCAATTTAGAGCAAAACTCAACCAAGAACAATAAAAAAGGACCTGACATGCGCCCACATGCGCTATCTGAAGCTTCTAACTACCGAACACGCGCTCCACACGCTGCCACACGCCGCCAGCAGTGCACACGTGCTGGAAATCGATTCGCCACACGCCTCCACACGCATCACGCGCGCCACGCGCTTGAGACCATCAGCATTTGTCCACATCAGCCCTAGGCTGACGTCATCTTGCACACGTCAGCATCTGCGTCATCATCCTACGTCAGCACCTCACGTCATCTGCCTACGTCAGCAGACGTCAGCAGTTGACTTTGACCGTGACCACCACTATTGACCATTGACTTTTTGCGTTGAATTTTTAACTAATGTCAAAAATTTTCAACAGGGCCTGTCTTGCTCAGTTTTTCACGTTAATTCCAATTTTAGGCTCCATTTCTTCATTTGATGTCTCTAAATCCCACTTTTTGGCCATTTTCTTCATTATGGCTTAACAAAATGAACAAGATATCATACGTCCTATCACCATTATGTTGGATGGTCCTACTAGTTATAATGCATGGACTCAAAATATGACTATCTTTCTCAAGGGTCATAAACTCTGGAGATATGGGACTAGTTCAATTCTTAAGCCAGTACCAAACCCTAAGTCTAAAGCCACAACGGCTGAAGATGCCTCCAAAACTGCTGTTACAACAAATGATGATGAAGAACGCCTAGAGGAGTATTCAATACCTCTATTCCCTCCATTCATAATCTTCTTTCTCGTCTTGAGACTGCTGAGGCTACTTGGAAATTTATGGCTGATTGCTATAATTGTACCAATGATTTAAGCCTAGAGTTCCACATTGAATCAAAGTTTTATCAAATGTTCCAAGAGACAAGTCAATCTATTTCTGATTTTTATTCTCAGAATTCTACTATGTGGGAACAACTCTCTACTGTAGATCCTCCACTAGTGCGTTTTAAGGACATTGAGCTCTTTGTCAAATATCGGGATCGCCGTAAATTTATGCACTTCATGATGGGCTTACGTGAGGATTTTGAGCCTACTAGGGCTTCTTTGCTTAGCTAGTCTTCTACTCCTTCTCTTAATGCTGTAGTCAAAGAGCTCATTTCTAAGGAGAACCGTTGGTCTACTCATCACATGTCATCATCTGATCATGTATTAGCTACACCATCTCCATAGCCTCCTATTGCTGCATTCACTGCTTCTCCATGAATAAACTCTGGGCGTCCCACCTCTCGATCTTCCAAACATACTCACTGCGAGTTTTGTCGTGCCAAAGGCCATGGCATCTCAATTTTTTGCAAACTACAGAAATTTATGCAATAGCAGAATAAAGCTTCTCTTCCTCGGGCTGCTACTTATGTCCTTCAGATCCATCGGTTCCTATTGGTCCATCTTTGGCTTCCTCACTTACTACGGCTGATATTGAGGCAGTAGTTCAATAGATTTTATCCCGCACTTCCACTGTCCTTTCTGTCACCTCAGGTAAACAACCTTGGTTTTTTGATATTGCATGTTGTAACCATATGATTCCTAATGAATCCCAATTTTCTGATAAGGCGCCCTTAGAACATCCAATCACCATTTACACTACTGATGGAACTCATATGCCTGTTAGTCATAAAGGAACAATCTCTTCTCCTTTTTTATCCCTTAGTGATACTTTTCATACCCCAAAGTTATCCTTTAATTTGCTTTCTATTGGTCAACTTTGTGAATTAGGCATAGATCTTCTATTTACTAATCATGGTGTGGATGTGCAGGATTCCTGGACGGGTCAAGTGCTTGGGACAAGCCGTAAGGTTGGTCGCATGTTTAAGGTTCATGACTTGAAGATTCCTTCACAAGTTGTTTCTGCAACTGCTACCACTGCCACCCTCTCACCTAATCTATGGCATGCTCGTCTTGGTCATTCATCTTTATCTCGTCTTCAATTGTTAGCTTTTCAAGGTCATTTAGGTTTAGTTCAATTTCAAAAATTTGGTTGTACTTCCTGTCATTTTGGCAAACAAACAAAATTGACCTTTAATAATAGTGAATCATTTTCTTCTGCACCCTTTAATCTTATACATTCTGGTATTTGGGATCCTGCACCTGTTCCCATTGAGGGGGGATCTAAATATTTTGTCATATTTGTGGATGATTTTTCTCAATATAATTGAATCTATTTGCTTCACCATAGGTCTGAACTTATGTCTATTTACCAAACATTTCATAAAATGATTGAAACACAATTCAATCGTACCGTCAAAGTCTTTTGATCAAATAATGCTCAAGAATATAATGATAAATCTTTCTTGTCCTTTTTAGATAGTCATGGTACCCTTCCTCAGCGGTCTTATCCTTACACCTCTCAACAAAATGGTCGTGCAAAACGAAAACATCGTTATATTCTTGATGTTGTTCACACCCTTCTCATTTTTGCTCCTCTTCCTAAGCGCTTTTGGGGTGAGGCCGCACTCATTGCTGTGTCCACACCATTAATCATATTCCTTTACCAACTACACAAAAAAAATCACCATTCAAGCTTCTCTATGGTAAAACTCCTAACTACTCCTTTCTTTAGGTTTTTGATTGTGCTTGCTTTGTCTCTCTTCCTCCTCATGAATGAACAAAGCTCCAACCTTATGCTCGTCTCTGTTGTTTCCTTGGTTATAGTGTATCTCAAAAGGGGTTTCGCTGCTATGATCCCATTTCTCATTGCCTTCGTGTCTCCCATCATGTTGAGTTTTGGGAACATCATCTTTTCACGAGTCTTCAGCAATTTTCTACGTCCTCTTCCTCAGAGTCTCCCATTTTTACTAATCTTTTCCTCCCTCTCTATCCTAAACTTGTGGAGGATTCTTCAACATCGGTTGCCTCTCCAGACAACTTATCTCCAATTCTATCCTCATCATATGACCCGCCTATCTTGGATCCCGTGGCACCACCCTCTCTTGAGTCTCCTGTTGGTCCTGAACTTTGTCATTCCACTCGGGTAAGTACTCCTCCCTCTTATCTCACTGATTTTCACTGCCCTTTTGCTCTTGCCACCCACTATGAACCTCACACCTATTGTGAGGCCCATACTGACCCTTTTTGGCAGCAAACTATAAACGAAGAATTAGATGCCCTTCATAAGAATCACACTTGGGATATGGTTGATTTGCCTCTTGGCCAGTCTGTAGTAGGTTGTAGGTGGGTTTACAAGATCAAGACTAAGGTTGATGGATCTTTTGAACAGTATAAGGCTCGCCTAGTTGCCAAAGGCTTTACTCAGGAGTATGGCATTGATTATGAGGAAACATTTGCTCCTGTTGCTCGTCTTACATCTGTCAGATGTCTCATTGCTATGGCTGCTGTTTGCCGTTGACCTCTTTATCAAATGGATGTGAAGAATGCTTTCCTCAATGAAGACCTCTGAGAAGAAGTGTACATGCAGCCACCCCTAGGCTATCCACACTTAGGTAGTCAAGTTTGCCGCCTTTGCCGTGCTCTTTATAGCCTCAAGCAAGCACCTCGAGCTTGGTTTGAAAATTTTAGCTCAGTTGTTGCTTAGCAGGGTTTCACTTCGAGTCCTCATGACATTGCTCTCTTTTTCCAAAGATCCTTTACTGGTATCACTCTTATTCTTCTTTATGTTGATGATATGATTATTACTGGAGATGATTCTGTAGGTATCCGCTTTCTTCAGCACTTCCTTGGTCAACATTTTGAGATGAAAGATCTGAGTACTCTCAGCTATTTTCTTGGGCTTGAGGTTACCTTATCCTCTAATAAATACTATTTTTCCCAAGCTAAATATGTTTTTGGTCTTTTCTCCAAAGCCGGTATCAACAACAACAAGACTGTTTCCACTCCCTTGGAATACAATGCAAAGCTCACACCCTTGGATGGTGAACCTCTATTTGATGCTACTCGCTATCGTCAGTTGGTTGGTAGTCTGATCTATCTCACTGTTACTCGTCCGGATATTTCACATGCCGTGGGTATGGTTAGTAAGTTCATGGATGCCCCTCGTTCTGTCCACTATGCTGTCGTTCTTCAGATTCTCTGATATGTCAAGGGCACACTTTATCATGGTCTCCACTACTCCTCTCGATCTTCTCTTAAGCTTCATGCTTATTTAGATGCGGACTAGGCAGGTGATCCGACTGATCGATGCTCTATCACAGGTTTCTGTTTCCTGTTGGGTACTTCTCTTGTCTCGTGGCGTAGCAAGAAGCAGGATGTGGTTCTTGTTCCAGTACTAAGACTGAGTATTGTGCCTTTGCCGACACCACCTGCGAGCTTGTCTGGCTTTGCTGGCTCTTGGCTGACATGGATGCTCCACAGCCCACTGCCACTCCTCTTTATTGTGACAATCGTAGTGCTATCTACATTGCTCATAATGATATCTTCCATGAACGCACCAAGCACATTGAGATTAACTGCCACATCACTCGCCAGCATATCAAAAAAGGAAATCTCAAGTTGTTCTCCATCTCCTCTATTAACCAGCCTGCTGATATCTTCACCAAGACTTACCCGTTTGGTCGTCTTCGAGATCTTATATTCAAACTCCAGTTGGCTTCCTCCTTACCACCTCAAGTTTGAGGGGGGATGTTAGTGTATAGCTTAGACTAGATTAGCCCATTGGGCTTGGCCCAGTATACTGTACTTGTAATTTACTTATATTACTTGTACTACATACATACCTAGCCTATATAAGGCTCTCTATTGTACATTATTATTCACACATCAATATACAGATTATTCAGTCTTTCTCTCTCATTTTATATTGTTAACATAAAGGAAGTCACAAGCTTCCATATTTATACACTGAACTCGTGATTTGAAATTACAAGTTTTATGTGTAAAATAGTGTGCTTACATTAATTATTACCTTTTCTTAAATGCATTTCAATTATTCATCGTGTTATGTTGTTTTGTACATAATAATTTGGTAAAACTCCAACAGTTTTTTGTTTTTTCTTTGGTTTGGTTTGATAATAAGTTTGTCATATGATTTTGGAACTATATATATATATATATATATATATAGAGAGAGAGAGAGAGAGAGAGAGAGAGAGAGAGAGAGAGAGAGAGAGAGATCAAGTTACACTTAGAATAACTTTAACCAATTTCACACCATTTAATGTTTATTTATATGACCTAGATTGAATCTTGAATAATGATATATGACCTCTAATTGTGAGTATCAAGGAAAGAGATGAAGTAAATTGGTCGATCTGGACTTAAAACTAATTCTGAAGGCTACAAGAGAAAGATCCCAATGAATGATGAGAGAGCAATAGGCTGAAGAGAAAACCTCAAATGGGAAGGAGAAGAAGATTAACAAAGTTGTTCACTAGTGATTTCGCCAGGGCATTGTGGGCAGCGGCGGCTAGATTTTGACTAGTGATGATGATTTGGAATTGATTGGTTACATAAGTAATGTGAGATGAGATCTATCTAGATAAGGGGTGACTTTTGTTTTGATTAGTAGTTTTGTGTCTTGACGGTTCATATCGATGACTGAATGATGATGTGTTTATTTAAATTTGTTTGCAATTTATTATTGGTCCACTTGGTCATATTGCATATGTTCCTATAATATTTTAATTAAAAAATTGCCACATCAATTAAAAAGATTTTATGTCATTATCATTAATACTTCTAAGTTATTTTATTTTTCCATTTTACTTTTTATGTAGTCACATTATTTGTTTGAATATCTTATATTTAGAGTCTTAGACTAGTTTTTAACTTCATATATTAATGACTATTTATTGATTTTTTAAATTGTTTAAAATATACATTTATAGTAAGTTTAAATTATCAAATAGCTTAAGAATAACAATGATTAGACTAACATTTCAGCATGAAAGCTAATACAATCTACCTCACTTATCTAGGTAAAACCACAGCATCATTACTATTGTCAGCACATATTACAACTTCATTTTTTACATCAATTCGAGTGAGCAAATATTAGTTAAACTTGAAATATTTTTCTTTTGAACATAAGGACTATATGTGCAAGTTAATTGAAGCTATTTGGATCTAGTATTTCATCAAAGAGTTACAAACCCACATAAGCCTCGGCACCGCCCAAAGTCTATGTTACTAAAAATATTCACTCAATCCCACAATCATAGGTTATATATCCATTATGCTTGCTACATGCATAAACTCCCTATGACCCACAAAGACCAAAAAAAAAAAAAAAAATTCCAAACAACTAAAAATGACAATGAAATGATACCATAGTATCCCAAGAACAATTAAAAGAAGGTCTTCGTCTCGGTAAATTAGGATCAGATTTCAGAATGCCCATGGAGAATTTCTTCTCTCAAGTCTCAACCACGGTTGGAACACAGCTCTATCATAGCTTTTTTGTCCATAACGCTGACATTCGCAAGTTTATTTTACAAGATAAGTTCATTGCATTTGAAATGAAGGGTGAATAACTTGCACAAGCACAGCTTAATAATTTTCAAGCCAACTTATTTTTCATTACAAAATGGTGTGATAATGATTTTCATTAAGTAAACATTGCATATAACTTTTTTTTAGGTTTTATATTTGTATATGTTTGTTGGCAAATACGTGAACATAAAATTGTCTAAAAACATATCATACAATCTATGTGTATGATTAGACAACACTCAAGGCGTTGCTGGTGAAAAATACTTGCAAGATGTAGTTCCATTCATTTTATCTAGTTTGTGCAGGTTCCCTATATAAGAAATTTGACTGGGGAAATTCCATGTGGATTGGTTGGGTTAGCTTGCCTTTCAAGAATGTAGTTATATTTATAGACACCAATAGTGGGGATGGAATAGAGGCTTGGGTTCACTAGAAACAGGAAGGCATGGCTAAAGGAAGGGGCAGGGCTCGATCATTTCGATTTCCCGATCCCTAGCCAATACTCGGTCCTTCTTGGCCAACCAACAATTAACTGCTCCAAGTGATCCTTCAGCATGCGGCACTGCTCAGTGGTATGACCCTTTTCCCGGTGATAGGTACAATATAATCTTTGATTCCTTCTCACTGGATCTCCACCCATCTTTCCTAGCCATCGAAAATAAGGCTCATTCTTAATTCGTTCAAGGATTTTATAGACATGCTCCTTGAACGTCACACTAACCCCCTCGGCACGTTGCGCTAAAGCCTCCCCAGGGGCTCTCGGCTCCCTCTTAGTCCTCTACTGAAACTTCTCGAGACGGTACTCTTTATGATACTATGAAGGTGTCGGGGCTTTGCCTTTGCCCTGCAACCGATCATCTTCTAGTCTTTTATATTCTTCAATCCTTCTCATCAGTTGTTGCATGCCTTCAAGAGGTCGCATGGTCAATGAATCCCTCAACTCCGACTTCTCGGGGAGACCCACCCGGAAGGTGCTGGCACCTACCCGCTCGTTCCCTCCACCTATCTCATTGTACAATTCCCAATACCTATTCACATAAGATTGGAGGGTTTCTCCACTTCTCATCCTCATGGACAACAAGGCATCTATCGACTGAGGTACTTTACTACATGTTATGAATTGGGCACCGAACGCTTGCATCAATTCCCCAAAATTTCGGATAGACCCTTTCCTTAAACCATTGAACCATCTCATAGCTGTCGGTCCGAGACTAGACAGGAACACCTTACACATCAACCCATCATTATAAGAATAAAGTGACATCATTTGTATATAATGACTTACATGCTCCACTGGGTCAGTTTTTCCATCATAAATGGTGAACGGAGGCCGTGTAAACCGTCTTAGCATTTCCATGCGCTCGATCACATTCGAGAACAGTGATTGGGCAGCTCTCCTCAACGTTCGACTCATTGCATCCATAGCAGCATTATGGCATTCAGACCTTTCGCGATGGGGAGATTCGCAATAATGCCCCATAGTTTCATGGGATCTGCCCCTTGACCGATGCGAACCACTACCTCAAGATGACTCTCCTGCAATGTAGTTGGGATCGTCGGATGAATCCTCCCGTTCTCTTCTACGGTGTTGGCCTCTTAGTTCAATTTCCAAGTCATTAACCTGCTTTCGTAGATTCTCCAATTCCTTCACCCAATCGCTGTGATGAGACCGCTCAGGGATATAGGATACAATCCGTTCACCCTGTGAAGATCCCTCATTAAAGTCTACTCTCGTCTCGTGCCCATCTTGCATTTGTTGTTGCTCCCTCTTGTGCTCCCTTTTTAGCCTCCTGTGACTCCTTGATGAGGCCCTTGAATGATTTCCTCCAACAAAACCTTCTCTGACATGTGGGCCCTCCATAGTTGGACAGTATCAAACTAGTTCAAAGCCCCAAAATGAGTAGGATCCCCACAAACGGCGCCAATTGTAGTGACCCAAATTTGGAAACATCACTACAAGAAACAAATGTTGATGTGCCCTCTTGATGAGAAGCAAATTTCTTATGTGTTTTGATGGTGTGTGTTTTGATGAGTTTTGGATGTAACCTAAGGTGTAGAATGGTTTGATAGGATATATCATTTATTAACTAGACTCAAAACCGTGACAATTGTAGTACCTTCTTATTAGTTTAGGACGTAATTATGACTACAGGTGAATGATTGATGAGAAATAGTGCAATAAAGTGAATAAACTATAAATTTTCTGATTTTTATATATTTATTGGTGTAATGCCTATAACAATTAACATCAACTAAAAAAAATACCACTTTTAATTTTAATTTTTTATAATTTAATAGTTAAAAAAAGATTTAAATCATAGATGTCTCTATTGAAAATATTTAAAAAGTTTTGGAATCATACTATTCTTGTCCACAATTTTCCTTCAATCAATTCAGCCAAGGATTTTGATCAACCACAACAATAGCGACTGCTACACCAACAACAATAGAAATTAATTGAATACATGTCAGGGCCTCATAGGAGGTTATGTAAGTATTACCCTCATCAACTTTCAGCCAAAAAGAAAGAAAAAAGTATTGCTTTCAAGTTCAAAGAAAAGTTGAAATGAATTGGGTGCTCAAATTCTTCATCATAATTAACTTTCCCTATTGGGATTATTCCAGGACTGAATAATGTCAACAGAAAAGAGTGAAGGTGTAAAAGTAGGTAGCCCAATATAACAATTGAGAGAATATAATGAAAAAGAGCACCTTAACTTTGATCAAAATAGCAAACAATCCTAACCAATGGTATTGCTTTGAATTATAATGAAACACATGATCAGCCTGAAGAACATCAAGTGGAACCCCCACCAAAGAAGTGCAAGCTTATTCAAGACGCAAAAGGTCATGATTCTTTCTGTGATCACAAATGTAGAATATCTTGCCCACACGTATTACATTTATGAAGTAATAAGCATCTTTCTTTATCACACAACGATGCTTTAGTTCAAATCTAATGAGACAAGATAAGAACTATCTATAGTGCTGTTTCTTATTTTATCATTTACAAGCAACTAATCTTTTTTATATATTCTCTTCCACTGTGCTCTTTGCACTGTGCAAGTGACTGAAAAAGGTCACTCATATTAGAACTTTTGAAAGATATAAAATGGGTTTAGATGCCATAGTTTGAGTTAGTGAGAGTAGAGAAACAATCCCATGATCAAGTTTAAGCATTGGATTCCACAAAATGTAGACAATCTGGTATGTCTTTACCACTAAACATGTTCATAAGATGAAAATAATATCATGTAAAGTTGTAAACCCCACCATTCCTCTCTAGAAGAAATTTCCCACGTTAGACATCTAAATGGATGATTAAGAGGTTACGTCACTCTTGACAACGCAAATAACACGAAATAAATTTGGATTTTTTTTTTTTTTAAGAACAGGAAACTGTGCATTTTTTCTTTTACCATCTTGGGAAACTCACTAATTTCATTAGGCATCATGGCATTCATGACTCTCATTTTAAGTGCTCTAAATGACCCTATTTGTTAATTATCTATCACTGGCAAAGAGTTAAAAGGAATGTTTGGTTGGGATGATTTTGGGGAGGGTGGAAAATAGGAGAGAAAATAGGTGGGAAGGGTGTTTTGTTGGGAGGGGAGAAGGGAGAAAAATGTGGTGGGGCTTGCTTATTTTCTCTCCAGACCCACCAAAACTTAATCTCTCCAAATTTGAGAGAAAATAAAAGAGAAAAGAGGAAAGTGTGTTTTTGACAAAATTGTTCTTCTTAATCAAGAAGTAAGCTTTTATCTTATTCACTAATATTCTATTGTTACCTCAAGTAGAAAACTTACTACCACGACCATGTGACAGCTCCGAGTTCATGGACTACTTCTTTTCTTGATCTGCAGCAACCATAAGTTCTCCTACTTGTGAATCTTGATCTTCTTGAATGTTCTTTATGCAGCACCTAAAACAATCACCAAGTTCTTGACATAAATCTTGATCTTGATAACCCTAAGTGTATATAAAGGTAAACATCTCTAGATCTCACAAAAGATTCAAACACACAACATATCAAAAAGACTCTAGAGAGCTTTTGGGTACAAAACCCTAGATTTACAAAAGAGTCACACTCTTCTCTCTCTTAAAAAGCCTTTTAAAAATGTGCTTAGGATTTCTTTTATATACTAGAAGAAGTAGATCTGAAACTTTAATCCTTAATGGGCTTGAACTGCTATTTGGGCTTAATTAAAATTATGCAGACCTATATTTCGATCAATTGAGCTTGTCTCTCGATTGGTCGAGCCAGGCAAATTCTGAAACCTTCTTTCTGCAGCTTACTTGTTCTTGAATCTTGACTTGTACCATCTTGAGCATTACCTAATAATACATATAGACTCTAGGATCTATATCTAGATAAGTTTATGTTCACGATTTGCCAATTGTTCTAAACTTTTAGAACCTAACAATCTCTTCCTTTGGAAATTTGTGACAAAACTTATATACAAAATGAAATGCTCAAATACAAGAACAACCCAATACAATAAAATTCCCAATTACAAATTGTTGCCCAAAATACAATTCAAACTAACTACTACCTATCAGTTGCAAGAGTAGACAGCAGCTTTGAATGAATTAACCTGTAAATTCCTGAAACACTAAACAAACTATAAACGCATGTGTGAAAATACAAGTAAACCAGTATGAAACACAATATAAAAACAAAAGTAAACTAACTCTTCTCCTAAGTTAGATACATCAAAAACTTTTATAGTCTCCCCCTTTCAAAAACAATTTCAACTCCCCCTAAACAAAACAAACAAGATTCCCCACATTTCATCTATTTCTCCCCTTTTTTGTCACGTATTGACAAAGACAACTCAAACAAAGAGTTAACAAAAAACATATGCAACAAAAGTCAAGAGAAAATAGAGAATCAAGGAAACAAATGAATCTAAATCTATAGAAAATAGAGACAACTCTCCTTATGAAGAATATAGGTTTTAAAAACAAATTTCTCCCCCTATAAAAATAGGAAAAATAGAACAAGTTTTCGGAAAAAAAAATTTTGGGAAAAATTTAGGCGGTGGGGAAAACTAAAAAGACACAAACCTAACCAAAAAAAAAAAAGAAGAGATTACACATGAACACAAATATTCTCTCTTTCAACAAATGCAAATTTGACACTATGTGACCCATAAACAGATGCATGAGAAAAGAAAATATTTGCACATTTATTACCCATCATATCTCTTAAAAAAAATATTTTCTTCAATTCACACATAAAAAATAGCATATACTAAAATGTACAAAAGATTCAAAAATTAATCAATCATTTTTTAAATCAAGTTGAGTACCCAATTTAGCAAAGTGTATGCATGTTATGTGTGAAAACAATGAGAGATATGACTGTAAAACTATAAGATGGATACAGAAAACAATGCAATGCATGTGAATACTAAACACAAATGATGCATGAAAAAAATTTGGTCAAATACTTAAAACTAAAAATTTTTCAGTTTCAATCAATTGAGCATCAATCGAATATCAATTAAGTCAGGCAGAAAACAATGATTAAAAATCAAGGGATTTTCGATTGGTCAAAAAACACATTCGATCGATCAAAATTCTGGAAAACTGAATTTATGAAAAACCACAAAAGAATTTGCAAAAACCACTCAAACCAAGTTATTTCATGAATGAAATGTATGAGAATGAGTTTAAAAGTTTTTCAAAGACATGAGTTTTCAACCCAAAACTTCAAAACAAAGTTTTTAATAAAAAAATAATAATAATAATTTTTGCCAACCCTTAAACATATTTTGCATCAAACACCATAGAAAACATAATCTTGGATGGCCAATCCAAATTCACACACAATTTCATGTACTAAGTTTAGCAAAGAATAACTTGTGAAGTGTGTGCAACTAGTAACAGCATGAGATACATGTGAGGTGATATGTAGATAGTAATCAATCACAATTTTTACATTATTCATCACATAAATTTGAAGTGACTATCACCTAAAGAGTTACATCCTATAACTCTCACATCTCTTAAAAACAAGCTTGTGATTATGAAAGTTTCTTGTAATGCCTCATAATGTACACAAAAATTTTATTTTATTTGAATTTATTATAGCCCAATAATGTACACACAAATTTTTTTTCATTTGAATTTATTATATCCGAGGCTACACCTTATGTTCTTTTTGTGCATATGCTACACTTTCTCAAGTATAAAATCTTATGATATATACTAAGGTGTTCATAATTGGCTCGTAAACAGTGGTGAGATAGTTATTTATGCATTTCTCTTAGAATTTTTTAGTCCTTACAATCAAAAGCATGTGACTTCAAAATCAAGATCACGTGATCAAAAACTATAAACAATTCCCACACAACATGCACTACATAGTTAAAACAAGCAAAATGCAGTAAAATAAGCTCATCCAAACTAAAAAAGGTACACAAGTATGTTATGTAAAAATAATATGGCCAACCCTGATTACAAAATCCAAGATATATAATACAAAACAAAAATATTTTTTGTTTAAAAAAAAATTATTACAAAAAACAAAAAGCACACATTATGCTAAATGAACAATGCAGAGCTATGCATGATAATGCTTAACTAAGCTATATAGGGTACACAAACAAGAAATATCAATTTCTTAATTAACCCATGAGTACATGTACATACTAGTACATACTCACACAAAATCAGAAAAAGCTAAGCACTTATATAACACATATTATTCAAGTTTCTTCACAATATGTCAAGCATGTTCTAAATCAAGAGAGAGGTATTAAAACACATGTAATCCTCAAAACAAATAAAACAAGATACAAAATAAAATATTTGTCTTTTTGAAAATTTTCAATGTTTTTGATTTTTTTTTTAATCAAAACAACCTAAGAAAATAAAACAACCAAAAACTAAAAGTAAACATGTTCACATATAATTGAAAGAATTAAATCAGGGACAAGTCACCAACACTCACTTGAGAGAATCTTTTTTCACCCATATAGCACAAGTCTTCAGCTTTATAGGTGAAAATCCATGAGAAGCAAAGTGTATTTGAGGGATTATACCAGTCTTCTAAGAAAGACTGAAATCCTTCAAATTCTTTTCACAAGCCAACAAACTCAAAATTTTCAAAATAATATGAAACAATTTATATGGACATGTGGCAGGAGAAATATCATCACATATCCTAGATTGAAATACAAAATGTTTAAATTTCAATTTATGACAATTAGGATGAATGTGACCGGAGACACCACAAAAGAAACAAACAGGAACAAATTTAGGAATATCAGTATTCCTAATAGCAAATCTAGTATCAGATTTTGGTTTTTGTCTCAACAAAGAACAATTTGATCAACTATGATCAACAACACCACAAAGGTGACAGGTAGACACAAAAATAGATTTATTATGCTTTCTAATAATAGGTTTAGAAGCTTCAACGTCTACATCAAAATTTTTACCTTTGTCTAACCTACCAAAATAAGTCTTTTCTTTATTATTCCTCTCGAAAGGAGGGATATAAACTTTCTCAATTTTAGGCTTAAGAGAAACAGAAACACTTCTGTTATTAACAGCGGGCTTGGTATTAGTCAAATTTTCAAGTTTAGCTTTAGATTCATCTAACTCTTGTTCCAAGCTTTTCCTATTTTCATCTTGAGAAGAAATTTGATTTCTCAAAAATTCATTCTTTTTATTAGATTCATCTAATATCACAATCAATTCCTCTTTTTCAAGATTAACCAATTTTAACTCTTCTTTAAATTTCTTAGCAATTTTCAAAGATATTGATAATTCCTTATGAAGAGTTTCACAAGTATCAATAAGATCAACATAAGCAATAGCATCTTCTTTATTCAAATTATCACAAACATGAGCAGAAAAACACTTCAAATTATCCATGATAGCAGGAATCAATGATCAACTCTTAGATCAAATGATCTAAACACTAGAGCTAACTCGCTCTGAGACCACTTGTACGTTTTTAGATCCCTGTAAATTAGATTGTTTAACCTAATTAATTAACCAAGTGAATACTTAGGTTTATTATGCAGATCTAGGTTAAAAAAAATAATCATATCATGTAAAGCAACGGAAAATATAAAGAACACAACAATATGATGACCTAGGAAAACCAAACCAATAAAAACCTGGGGAGGATGTAACTTAACTATCCTCAAAGTAAAAAATAAATCCACTATTAAAGAATTGAAGTTTGTACAATAGAACTTAGACCACTAACATTCTATTGTTACCTCGAGTAGAAAACTTACTACCACGACCATGTGACAGCTCCAAGTCCACAGACTACTTCTTCCCTTGATCTGCAGCAACCACAAGTTCTCCTACTTGTGAATCTTGATCTTCTTGAATGTTCTTTATGCAGCAACTGAAATGATCACCAAGTTCTTGACATAAATTTTGATCTTGATAACCCTAAGTGTGTATGAAGATAAACACCTCTAGATCTCACAAGATATTCAAATAAATAACATATCAAAAAGACTCTAGAGAGTTTTTGGGTACAAAACTCTAGATCTACAAAAGAGGCACACTCTTCTCTCTCTTAAAAAGCCTTTTAAAAATGTGCTTAAAGTTTCCTTTATATACTAGAAGAAGTAGATCTGAAACTCTAATCCTTAATGGGCTTGAACTGTTGTTTAGGCTTAATTAAAATTCTGCAGACTCATATTTCGATCGATCGAGCCTGTCTCTCGATTGGTTGAGCTAGGAAAATTCTGAAATCTTCTTTCTACAACTTACTTGTTCTTGAATCTTGACTTGTATCACCTTGAGTATTACCTAATAATACTTATAGACTCTAGGATCTATATCTAGACAAATTTATGTTCACGATTTGTCAATTGTTTTAAACTTTTTGAACCCAACATATGCAAACACAGAAAGCCAATAATATTGGATCCACCAAGTAGTAGTACAAAAGAAGACATTCAACAAAGTCTACTTTCTAGTCATCCATGTTCTTCATGTATTCCTTTGAGAGTCTTGTCTCCATTATCAGCTGCTATTATTTTAGAAGAGAATACCCTAATTCGAGTAAGGCCTCTAGCATTTGCTGTAGAACCACATGCAAAAGCAACTTAATGTAACCCAACTTATCACAAATTTTAGATAAAATCAATTGCCATTTGAAGCAAAAAGTAACAATTACGAATTATAACAATGCTAATAATAATAATAATAATCAATATCATATACTATATATAATAGCAGAAGCTGAGAGAAAGTTGATTTCTACAATTAAAAAGGTGCTACCATATAGGAAAAGTGTCTATCTAAAATTCAAACACGTATGCAATTTAATCTTTAAAAAATTGTACGGTGCATCGTTTGGAGAGGCTTCCTATCACAGCGTTAAAACAGTCTGATGGTCTCTGAGTATAAATACAACACTAACTACTTAAATGGGTAAATTACATTCAAAAGACTTGCCCGTGTACGGAGAAAGAGAAAGAACAGAGTTGTTCGTCAGACCCCAAGAGAAAGAGAGAAATATCCAAGGCCAGCGATTGTTCGTTCCTTGGCCAGACTTAGACCATCAGAATAGCAAGCATAGAAAGAAACCGTTAGGCCATATATCAACCAACTGAACAGTCAAAACTTTTTTTTTTTTTCCATTTTTTAGATCTAGGTATGAAATCTTACTTTTAATTGAGTTTTTTTGTTGGATAGGTTTAGATTTGATTCATTTTTGTTTTGGGTTTTAGGGTTTTTCATCAAAATGTTTGTAGATATTTGCTTTTGTTTTGAGAAAAAAGAGAATCGTTTCCCGGTTCCTTTCAAAAATTCTTCCTTTTTCTTCTGACTTTTTGATTAACAATGCCGCAGGCACACACAGGAATTGAGATTGAGGAAGAGAATCTAAGTGCCATTAACTCCATCGATCAGGCCATTTACCTGCCATCATCAGATCACCGAAACTGCCACCGGTAATTTTTTTCCCCTTTCTTAGATCTGGGTATGAAATTTGACTTTGTTTTTGGGTATTTTGGTTGGATAGGTATAGATTTAGATATTTGCTTTAATGTTTTGGGATTTTTTGTTACAGTTTGTAGATTTTAGATTTTGATGTTGTTTTTTATTTTTTATTTTATGGATATGTTTATTTAACTTAGGGAAATGATGATTTTCTCTATGTGGTGATGGAACACCTAAGAATGAATCCATATTGGGGAAGCTTGATACTGTAGATGTGGCTGATGTCATATGCATAGTTTTCTTATTTCAACAAATCATTAGACGTTAATATATATATATATTTGATGGAGTGAGACGTTAATAATTGAGAATTCATATAGTCTAATGGTTATACATAATCATTTTTATGATGTTTATAACCATTCACTAAGTCGAACAAAGTAATGGTTAACGGTACAAGATTTTAAAAGTAATGTACTACTGTTAGTCAATCTATAAGTTCATAAATATAGTTGATCTAATTGAAATTATTGTTTTCTTCGATTATTTACTGCCTTCTTTAAAATAGAAACATAGAAATAAATGACAAAGATTTGGTTAAATGGTGTGCTGTTGATAATTCAACCCATATTTTCAATGTTTTCTTAGGCTTCTTTTGCAGTATTTCTTTCATTTTTCTCTGCTGCAATTTAAGACAGCTATGATTTATTTTTTAAGCAATTGGAAATAACGGCTGCAACTATATAGATTGTCCTCTTTGCAGTTTCACTAAAAAATAGTCAGGTATACAAAAGTGCTCACCACTGCCAAGAAGAAAGCCAAAAATCCATAAACTGATACCAAAGCAGTAGTAAAAGTGTTAAATTTGAAACTAAAATCTTATGAACAGTCACTAATTGTTATTGAAATTAAAAGAAGCCACCAACTCACCTGAAGTTAAATAGGGTCTTTTATTGTCCTTGGTGAAACATTATTATCTATTATTTGATGGAAAAAGCCAAAACAATCATTGAAATAATTAACTCAAGTGCTCTTTTTCAGCCTTTGGAATTATAATATGTTATAATAACTTTTCCAATATAGTATTCATACAATGTAGAATATTCACTTTTTATTATTTTTTTTAACAATTATTATTAAAATTATGATAGTTCATGTAAAATTAGAAAGCTTTTATGTATAAACAATACTTTTATAAGAAATTTTCCATACCAATGCATCTTAATTGCATTTTTTGTATAAGTTTTATAGTTTAAAGAGTTAATTAACAAAACTGATAGGAGAAAATTTTCATGATCGTATGTTTTACATGGGGCCAAAAAAACCTTATGAAATCTACAAATATTTATGCAATTTGAAACATGAAGCCATTTTAATATCAGCTCTCTCAAGCCTCTTGGGCTTTGTATGTTATCACAGAAAAGGAGTGGGAGTTTCCTTCTAATATAGGAAGGTCAATTTATATTTTTGTTATTGATCTTTTTTGTTTGATTCAATTTATTACAGAACTTGCAGTTGCATTTGTGTATAAAGAAAAGTAGGTATATTCCTAATGAGGATGAGTTATGTAATTTAATAGTCTTTTGTTGTATATTTGCTCTTTAAGTGCTTATTACAAGTGGCTATATTGGATGTTGTATTGGATTTTTATAGATTTTTCATGTTGTATTCTATTTTAGTTGAGAATCTATTTGGGTATTAAGTTGGAGAAAAAACTATAGCAAAGTAAAAGTTAGTTCAATTAGTTTTGATGGTATTATTTTTATTATTCACAAATGCAGAAGTGTGACTAATGAAAAATCTACAACTAATTCAGGAAATTCTAGGAGTCCTAATGTGAAGCTTTAAAAAAATATGTTACCCACAATTGGACTAATGAACCAACTAGAATTTGGCATTGGTCAATATTAGTGATAAGCATTTCTATTTCTCTCTATTGAACTATTAGTTTGATAGTTTTTTTTTTTTTAATCATTAGTTTGATAGTTACATCCAATAATAGGCTTGGTTACATTTACATTTGTTAATCTTTTTCTCATGAGATGATAGGATACGAAAATGGGGTTATGTGCCTCTTGCAATATTTAAGGATGTGGTGAAGGTTGTGTTCTTTATAAGTTAGATTTTATTTCTTTTTGTTATCTTATGCTTCTTCTCCTCTCTTTTCTGTTTTATTTTTAGGAAAGTAAATACGTGTGTAGGGTGGTATACCATTGTTTAACAATTTCTCTTTGGAGTAGCTTCATGAATTCCGAAGAAGGAAGGTCGTGGATACTTTGCTAATGCTTGCTATATGTAGGACAGAATTTGGACATTGATGCTGAAGTATATCCAAGGGCAAAATTCAGATAATGATTCAAAGTAATTGCTTATTCAAGTAATTACAAGTAATTGTGATTTTAATGTTGAGTCTACTTTGTTAGGACATATGTAGTTCACTTATTAAGAACATATGTCATTCTTTTATGTAATTGGCTAATCCTTTGACAAAATGTATTTTGTTTGTATTTGGGTAGATCTAGGATGTGTTTAATACTTCAAGGAACCAGGTTTCAAGATCAAGTGTTAAAGCCATGCAAGTCTGTCCAAGAAACAAGCTAAAGAAGTGTGTCATTAAAACTCGACAGCTAGTATCTATCGAGTTTAAGAAGCTGTTCCAGCCTCGTGGCTCGACAGCTGCTCGACATCTTCTTGACACCTCTATCTGTCAAGGTTTAAGAAAAACAGAATTTCAGATCTGTTTTGATTCCAATCCGTGGATATGTCTTTGGGCCTTCTTTTCTCACAACCCTAGACATATAAAAGGATTATTTTAAGGGTCGTACCTGGTTACACAGTAGAGAACACAAGTTGCAAAAGTTATTTGTGACCAGAAACAAAGTTTGTCCTAATTCATCTCTTTTGTGAAGAAGCTGCTGTGTTTGTGCATCGTAAGGTTTTGTTATCAAGCATCTTCTTGTTCTTCATTGTGAGGATGAACTGAAAATTTTGCAGCCAACATCTTTCTCAAGTTGGTGATTGAAGTCGCGTACTGGAATCCGTACAATTGGTTAGTCACGTACTGAGAGTCGTGCATCAAAAGGAGAGATTGTCACTACAAAACAAGTCCAATTAGGTATTGGAGTAAGGGTTCAACTCTAGGTTGGTAAAAGGTACTGGAATTCCTTTACTTGTAACCGCTTGTTTTGATAATAGTGGATTCTCGGGAGTGGTGGCCTTAAAATCACCTGATAGGATTTTTGCCTTGGAGGTTTTCCCCATTCGTAAACAAATCACCATGTCAATTTATTTTTCGCTGCATTTTAGTTTATTGATGATTTGTTTATGCTACCACGTGTTTGCATGTTAAATTGATTAATTATTTAACTTGGTCAATTAATCAACTTAATCCGTTACTTGGGGTCAATATGTTTTTGGCCTATCACACTTGACACTTTTCTTAGTGTTCTTTGATTCAATGTCTCTTAATTTTTTTTCTTTTATGACTTAAAATGGTCATTGATAAGAAGATGGGGTGAGGTGAAAGGCCAAACAAAAAACTACTTATATAAAGCATCACATGGTTGAACCTCATGCTCTCCGCATGAGGTCTCTGCTTTTATATATATATATATATATATATATATATATATATATATATATATATATATATATTGACTACTACTAAACAAATGTTATATTGATTTGGGTTAATTACTACTAAAACTTTTAGTAGTAATTACTACCAAACAATTTTGCCGGGAAGTGATTCATATTGTACACAACAATTGTTATATAGATTTGGTTTTAAAAAAAAAACTACTAAAACTTCAAAAAAATATATCTAATTTGCTCCTCACTTCATACTATTTATGCTCTTTTTCTCAAAAAACTAATTCATGGCTCCTTCTATCATGACTTTGGGAGGCCAACACTTATTTGTGGTTAGGTTACTAGGTTACTATTAGTGGAGATTTTTTTGTTGACACAAATTAATAATAGGCTAATTGTAGACACCCTATCTTGCAACCTCCATTTAACTTCATTTCAAGAGCAAATTCGGCCATTTCATGGCATAGTGGAAAAATCATAATTTTCATTGTTTGATCTTCTAAAACTTCATCAAGAACAAAGCTAGAAGTTCTAACAATCAAAACAACGTATAATGGACTTAAATTGGACCGTTGAACTAAAATTTATAGCAAAAACAAGGTTTAAATGTTAATACAAATCCTTACTATTAGGATTAGCCACAACATTATTTTTTTTTAGAAGAGATTAATAAAAAATTTTCATTTCAAGGATAATGAAGTGACTAATCCCATTGGCCTACGATTATGACAAGGGTGCGCCATCATAGGTAGCATTGTCTATATATATATATATAACCGAAGCCTTTGACGCTTCCACAATTTTTCACATCAGCACAATATTAAAAAAAAAAATTTATTTTTGTTTAGTTCAAACTTAACAAGGAGTAAAATTTTATCTTTCTAACAAGTCCAACTTAAACTCAAACTCATCATTATTATTAATATTTAAATAAAAATTATCATTTTATCTATATACAAAAGGCTACTATCTCCCCTCCTAAAAAGAGATGATCTATCATTCAAATTTTAATACATCCAAGAAAGATAAATATTGAAAAAATAAAAAGAGGTTGTGTATCATTCAAGGTCTAATGAGGGAAACATGAAAAGAAAAATCCTTTGTCAGCTCGAATTTTATTTGCCTTAGTCAAATGAGTTCAATGTTGTTCTAGACAGAGAGACTTTCAAAGGATGTTACAAACCCCAAGAAATTGCATGTTGGAGATAGTGAATTTTTAAAAAAACAATGTAATGGTTAAAAAAGCCTATCAAACTAATGGTTAAATAGAGACAAATAGAAATGCATATCATTAGTTAATATAAAGACATAATACATAAGCTAAGACATAGGTAGCAAGAACATTAAAAAATCTTATCAGATTAAAATGAAATTGAAGTATTTTAAACATAATATACAAAGTTTGAGAAAATGATTTGGCAATTTTTTTGTTATTTGAATCTTAAAACTTTCTCCTGTGTTAAAGCCAAAAGCAGTTCTAATTATAAGATATCACATTAAGGAATCATGAATGAAAAGAAAAGATACCAAGTGTCAAATTTGAAGATAACTACTATAAAAATAAAAAATAAAGACAAAAAACAAAAGAGTCAGCAGTGAAGTTGGATAGAGACAATTAAACATCTTACACTTTTAAAGTGATCAAGTAGATGAGGCATCCAATTCATATTCATTTGTAAGTCCAAAACATCCTAACTATAAATGAAGCAAGGTGAAAGTGATTGTTGCTACCATTTTGAAATTAAAAAAAAAAAAAAAAAAGGTAATAATTTCAGTTGCTCAAGTCTTTGCAAACAATTAAATGTTATTGTTCATGACAGAGGGCTGTAGATCATATTAGTTTTATGCAGATTTTAAAAGGGGAAGATGAAAGAAAAAAAATCACAAAAATTCAAAGAAAAGACAAAAGAAAAGAACCAAATTATCTTAATTAGATACTGATCCAACCACAATTCTTCCAGCATACAGTCTAAACGCATAAATAGTGAGAATCAAGACATTTTGGAAGTAGTTTAACATAGAAACAACTTCGAAATACAAAATAATTTCAACTTAAAAGACATAATACTATGATGTTACCTGTTTCATTTGGTCATAACTGGCTGGGTTAACAGCATTTACTATATCATTTTGTATTACATTAGGGCCAAGGCTAGTCCAATAATTTTCTTAACAGATTTGTGAAGGACATAATAGCTTACACTCATGATTCTTGTATTTGAATTCAGTCAGCTGTTCAACTCAAAGCTTTGTTGATCTAGGTTAAAAGTGACTTAGAGTAATTAATAATATGTACAATTCCCCTACTACATAGTTAATTTGTCTTTAACTTGCGCATGCTCAAATATCTAAAGCATTTAAAGAATGTAGATGTTGGTGGTACTCTTAACTTCCAGGGATTTGTTCACAAATGATGGACATATTATACCAGAGCACTTATTATCTCTAACTAATGCATAAATCATTATGAAATTTGTAATTCTCATGCCTATAGTGGGTTTTTTTTTTAAGAGAACCATCTATAGCTCACAATATCAATGGAATAAGAATAAAAAATTCTTAAGAAAATATAAATTATGCAGTAAACAAAGAAGGTGCCAAATTATCAATCAAAGTAAGTACTGGTTTTGCAATGCCCCAATTTATACTATCTTCCCTTTGCCCTGCTCTTCATCAGTTATTGGCCAACAATCTCTTCTTTTTTTCTTTTTCTTTTTTTCTATATCAATTAACACAAGTCAGAACAAAGCTTAAAATGACTTAAAATGACATGAGGTCCTGCCTATGGCGCTCTAAGCTTCCATTTAGTTTTTTAAACTTTTTTCATTAAGTTATTAAACTATCACCTAATAACTTATAGTAACATATTTTTACTATTAGTTATTAATATTTCATTTAGCCTTTTTTACCTTTTTTCATTAAGTTTTTTTACTATCACTAATAGATCATAGTAACTTCTTTTTACTATTATATAAATTTAGCATTTTTTACCTCTTTTTATTTTTTTCTTTTTTTACTATTACCCAATAAATAATTTCTTTTTACTATTATATAAATTAGCCTTTTTTATCACCCTAGCCTAGTTATTACTTTACATATTATGACCCAAGTTTGACCATTTCCATGTGTAAATCAAATTCAAAACTCTTATCCACTTACAAACTCTCTTCCTCCTCCCCTATATATAGATGATGCTTCTAGAAAATCTCATTCTCATGAAATCATGTCTTCATATTTCCACAATTTTAATTCAAAATGCTTTTGTTTATTAACAATGTTCTATGCAATTTATGCAGAAAAATTCTCTTTGTCATCAACCTATGCAACAAAAATATATATAAATCTTGAGATCCCTGAGATTGCTGAAATAATTGACAAGTGCATATTTCTAAATTTTTTAACAAGAAAAAAGTGTAATAAATAGCATATACTATCTCACAAAATGTCATTTGCTTAATATTTTCCATAAAAAAAAAATTCAATGATAGGAACGGTCAAAAACATGATCCTCTGTAAGAAATACCAAAAATACATGCAAAACAATTTTCATAGGAAGATTTATCTTTAAAGAATATGTAGACAATAGTAAAGATAAAATGCATTGAATGAGATCCTACGAAATAGGTTTGTTAATCATTTCAAATTATACTCATCATTTACATAAAAAAATAACAATACATCATATTATTTACATTAAAAAAATAATACATTAATTTCAAAGTTCATTGCAAAATGCGACCTGAGGTCGGGTATTGCATCAATAAATGACATTGATACAACAATGAGTTGGTATTACATTCCATGTATGCTTTGTGAAATGAATGTCAAACCACAAACAAAATCATTTCAGTGTGCAAAATGTGAAACAAAAACAAAACTTTCTATCCCAAGGTTAGAGACACTAACATTAACTATATACTCTCCAAATATTTATAATATATTCATCTCACTATAACTACTATATATATACAATTGCAAACTACTTCAGTTACAAGATTCAAATTGAAGTTTTTGATGCAACTAACAAAACAACTTTTGAGATATTTGATTGAAATGCTAAGAAAATCCTAAATAAATTTACAGGAGATCTTGCTTAAAAATAGACTGAGGTACAATTTATTTAAATTATTTGTAAAAATATTGATATTGTAGAAAGAATCCCACATGATTTGAAAAACAAAATTAGGAAAAAAAAAAAGGATTTTCCTACTTTATTTGAATGAATTCAATCTAAAGGATGGTTTTGAAAATTACATAGTTGCAAAGATTTTTGATGCACCTTCAAATGACAAAAAGACATGGAAAAAAAAAATGCACAATCCAATATGTTATATTAATTCTTTTTGCTGCACTATTCCAAATTAACCAAAAATATATATAAAAACATTTACAAAAAACTGTCACATCATTGAAATTTAATATGAATGCAAATACTTACGAAAAATCTTAGTGACAAAGTCCAAACTTAGTAAGATCCAATCAAGAATCTCTCGGAGCTAATTCATTAGTAATTAACACAAATGATGCTACAAAAGGAAAAGTGATGAAAGCTCAAAAATAAAATACCCTCAACAAACTTTATAAGAGTCACCATACTACAATACAAAGCATTGAAGAAATAAAAAAAGATTTCGTAATGAAGCTTTTTATTACATCACATAATAAAAATCAATAATATAAAAAGAATTAATATGCTTTGATCAACTTTTGTTATACAATATTACTCCAAAGTTGTTTTAATAATTGCCCATTAGTTGAACAAAATAATTATAAAAGATATGTGTGTACAATTTATAATTGTTACTTTTTATGATAAACTCATTAGTAACAAAATTTTATAATAAATATGCTATAATATCTGCATAACATTTTCAAAAAAAAAAAATTTACATAACACATTACAACATTATTTATGCATCGCACGGGCAACTTACTAGTTACATAAATAAAAACAAAAAGTGGGGAGAGAAAAAAAAAACAAAACAAAACAAAAAACGGAAGCGATACTTTAAAGGGAAGAAATCAGTAAAACAGTCATGTGGCTCTGGTTACCAGAACTTTTTGAAGAAGTTTTATAGAACTTTATGATATCATCGTTGACCACTGATAATATCCTGAAAATGAAAGCTCAGTGGCATTTCAACAAAAAAAATCATTAAACTAATTGAAACAATCATTCCCAGTGTTTTTAGTTCATTCACGAGACATCCATAAGTCTTATTTCTTATACAATACAATTTCACTTGTAATGCAGGCAGGGCAAGAGGTAGCATTTGCAATATCTAAACATATTGGGATCAACAGTAGTAACATGATTGTGACAACTACTATTATGGTTGCATGTACCTAAGAAGACGAGATATAAGTTCCATTCTATCATCAAAACCCTTTTCTGACATCATCCTAGTATCAACCAAAACAACTATACCAAGAGGCATTAAGGTAGCCCCTTTTCCTTTCCTACATGCAACTGTTAACATCCGGTTTCCAATCTGTGTAACTGCATCAAAGCAGCATCACATGCATATGGCATGACAGGCATGTCTCTCTGGTTTACAAAACCTCCACAACCCTACAAGCATGAGGCTTCACTCCTCTATATAAATTTTTTTTTTCTCAGATCCATTCTAGGGCTCTAGCGTATGTATGCTGTCTTTTAATCTTCAGTTTGTCAGAACAGAATGAACTCTGTTGGAAATAAAACAAAATACTGATGGGCCTTTCCTCAGTTACTCTCACAAATATCCACACACTACTTAGTGTATAGAAGAGACTCACACTCACAAATTAAATAAAGAGAGAGAGAGTGGAGAGGGAAGAGTTAGAACTCTTTAAGGTTTTGTATTTCTCTTCAACTCTTGCATAGAACTTGACGGATGAATGGGTTTATATAGTACACCATCCAACCTTTAACTCTCACTACATTTATTTTCTAACTCTTACGTTCATAAATCTCACACATAACTTCAATAAACTTCCCACTACATTAACTTATGAAACTCACTTATTTATGAAGGATTAATTACAAACAAGTTTAACTTCTAACATCCCCCCTTAAACTTGTTTTCTTGATTACTCCAAGTAAGGCTCGCAGCTTGTTGAATGTGTCATACTTGAGTGGTTTAGTGAGTATATCTGCAACCTGATCATGTGACTTCACGAACTCAAGATGAACTTCTTTTCTTGCAATACATTCTCGAATAACATGATACCTTGTGTCGATGTGCTTGCTTCGGTCATGAAAGACTGGATTCTTTGCAAGAGCTAGTGCAGACTTATTGTCCACAAATATCTTTGTCGCTTCTTCTTGAAACATTTGCAACTCTTTCAATAAACTTCTAAGCCACTTTGCATGACAAACACTGGAGGTAGCTGCAACGTACTCAGCTTCACAAGTGGAAAGCGTCACGATTGGCTGCTTTTTGGACGTCCATGTAAATGCAGTATTACCCATATAGAATACAAAACCAGTAGTACTCTTTCTATCATCCATATCTCCGGCCCAATCACTATCACTGTAGCCAACAAGTTTAAAATCTTTAGAGGGTGAATACAACAGTCCATAATCCAGTGTACCTTTTAAATAGCGAAGAATTCTCTTGGCAGTCTTCAAATGAGTCATCTTCGGTGCTTCCATGTAACGACTAACTAGTCCAACGCCAAAAAGAATGTCTGGTCTTGTGCATGTTAGATACCTTAGACTTTCGATCAAACTTTTGAAGAATGTTGGATTAACCTTCTCTTCATTAACATGCTTTGACAACTTCACTCCACATTCTACAGGGGTGCTAACTGGATTGGAATTTAACATCTCAAACTTCTCGAGAATATCCTTTGCATAACCTTCTTGGGAAATAAAAATCTCATCCTCCATTTGCTTCACTTCAATGCCAAGATAATAGGCCATAAGTCCAATATCTGTCATTTCAAACTCCTTAGTCATTGCTTTCTTGAAGTCTTCAAACATACTTGGATTGTTGCCTGTAAAAATCAAATCATCTACATACAGACAAACAATTAAGATATCTCCATTTGTATGCACCTTATAATAAAGCGCATGTTCATGTGGGCATTTAAAAAACCCATTAACCTGGAAGTATTTGTCAATTCTACTATTCCAAGCTCTTGGTGCCTGTTTTAGGCCATATAGAGCTTTCTTTAACTTCAAAACTTTATCTTCCTGCCCCTCTACAACATAGCCTATAGGCTGCTCAACATAAAGTTCTTCCTCAAGGTAGCCATTCAAAAATGCGGATTTTACATCCATTTGGAAAATTCTCCATTGATTCTGAGCTGCTAAAGAAATTAGCAATCGTATAGTTTCCAAACGAGCAAGGGGCAAATACCTCATCATAATCAACACCTTGCTGTTGACTATACCCTTTCACCACCAATCTTGCTTTGTATCTCTCTACCTCTCCTTTTGCATTCTTTTTCAACTTGTACAACCATTTTACACCAATTGTCTTCTTTCCAGTTGGAAGAGTTGCAAGCTCCCATGTATCATTCTTCTTTATTGCCTTGATCTCTTCATCCATAGCATTTCTCCATTTTTTGTCTCGCACTGCTTCTTCAAATCCTGTAGGTTCACAATCAGCAAACAAACAAAAAAGTGTTACATCATCAGTAATTTCTGTTGAATCATAAAGATCCTGGATACTTCTCATTTTTCTTGGTCTTTCACTAGAACTTCCTTCTAGTAAAGATGATGATGATGGACTTTCATGAATGGGAGATGATGCTGCTGGTGATGGAAGTGGAGTGGTAGGCTCTTCCTGAACTTCATTCCCTTGATCTTCCTCTTCAGATAGAGGAAAGAAATCATACTTCTCCTCTTCTTGGGTACTCCAATCCCATGTGCCTTCTTCGTCGAATTCCACATCTCGACTAACAATGACTTTTCCAGTGCTCGGATTATAGAGCTTATAGCCCTTAGAGCTTGGATCATAGCCAATGAACACATACTTCTTGCTTTTATCATCTAGCTTGGATCTCTCTTGATCTGGTACATGTGCATATGCAATGCTCCCAAACACACGAAGATGGGAAACTGTAGGCTTCTTCCTACTCCAAGCTTGTTGTGGGGTTTTTCCTTGTACACTTCTTGTAGGGCAACGATTGGACAAATAGATTGCACAATCTATAGCTTCAGCCCAAAATTCTTTAGGCATTTTCTTGCTCTTCAACATGCTTCTGGCCATATTAAGAATTGAGCGATTCTTTCTTTCTGCTACACCATTCTGTTGTGGTGACCTTGGAACTGTTAAAGGGCGGTGAATCCCATTTGCTTCACAAAATTCTTTGAATTCATTTGATGTGAATTCGCCTCCTCTATCAGATCTTAAGGCCTTAATTTCATGACCACTCTGTTTTTCTACAAATAACTTAAATTTCTTAAATGCACCAAATGCTTCAGATTTCTGCTTCAAAAAATAAACCCATGTTTTTCTACTAAAATCATCAATAAAGAGAAGAAAGTAGTTACTTTTACCAAGTGATGATGGCTTGATAGGTCCACACACATCAGTATGAACAAGTTGCAATGGCTTGGTTGCTCTTGTACTAGCTTCTATTGGAAAGCTTTTCCTTGATTGCTTGCCAAGGAGACATCCTTCACAAAGCTGGTTAGGATGCTCAATGGAAGGCAATCCTCTCACCATCTTCATCTTTGTCAACAATTGTAGTCCTCCAAAGTTTAAATGCCCAAATCTTAGATGCCAAAGCCAAGAAGAATCTTTAAAACAAGCCTCCAGACTTCTAATAGCATCAGTTTGAATATTTAACAAGAACATTCTATTTCTTGTCATAGGCACATTAGCTATCACATTATTTCGATGATCCCTTATTAAGCAACTACGATCTTTCAACTGGATATCATAGTCTTTCTCAAGAAGTTGTCCTAAGCTCAAAATATTAGTTTTCATGCTTGGCACATAATATACATCAGAAATAAATTGATGATCTCCATTCTTTAAACGGATAAGAATTTTACCTACCCCCTTCACTGAAACTTTGGATGAGTCACCAAAAGTAACACTCCCGACCACCGATTCATCAATCTCCATAAACATCCTTTTATTCCCACACATATGGTTGCTAGCACCAGAGTCAAGATACCACGCACCATTTTCTTCTTTTCCTTCTCCTTTGTATGCCAACAACAAAGTCGGCTCCACTTCTTCATTCTTATCTTCAACATAGTTAGCTTTCTCCTCAATAGTGTTAGCAGCATTTTTACATTCAGAAGCATAATGCCCATACTTTTGACAATTATAACATTTGATATTAGACTTATCATACCTTCTTTTATATGGTCTTGAGAAACTTCCTCTTCCATGATCTCTTGTGGATTTTGAACTTTGACCCCTCTCTTCATAATTGGGAGAGTTTTGACCATTTCTTCCTCCAGATCCTCTCCCTCTACCACGTCCATGTCCTTGGCCTCTTTGGCTACTTTCACGCCAACCTTTCTCATTCAAGGTGAGCTTTGCTTGTAGAACTTGCTCCAAAGGCTCTTGCTTCTTCTTATTAAGCCTTTCTTCATGGGCTTGTAATGATCCCATGAGTTGGTCAATGGTCACTGACTCTAAGTCTTTTGATTCCTCAATTGCTACAACAATATAGTCACACTTTGAAGTTAATGACCGTAGAATTTTTTTCTACTACACGGACATCATCCAAGTTCTCACCATATCTCTTCAATTGATTTACAATTGCCAACACCCTTGAAAAATAATCTGAAATAGATTCAGATTCTTTCATGTACAAACCTTCAAACTCGCCTCTCAATGTTTGAAGGCGAACTTTCTTCACTTTATCAACTCCCGTTAGAGAGTTTTTAAGAATCTCCCATGCTTGGTTGGATGAAGTTGCATTTGCAACTTTCTCGAACATAGTTTCATCCAAGCCTTGATAAATCAACGTAAGTGCTTGTTGATCTTTCTTTCGAGCTTTTTGCAAGGCATCCTTTTGGTTTTTGGGTCAAAGATTCTTCATCTTGTGACTCCACATAACCTTTCTCCACAATCTCCCACGCATCTTGGGATCCGAGCAACGCCTTCATTCGGATACTCCAATTTTCAAAGTTTTGTTTGGTAAGTCGAGGAAATTGGAATGACACCATCCCATTAGCAATAGCCATTCTCACCACGAACCGATTGGCTCTGATACCACTTTGTTGGAAATAAAACAAAATACTGATGGGCCTTTCCTCACTTACTCTCACAAATATCCACACACTACTTAGTGTATAGAAGAGACTCACACTCACAAATTAAATAAAGAGAGAGAGAGTGGAGAGGGAAGAGTTAGAACTCTTTAAGGTTTTGTATTTCTCTTCAACTCTTGCATAGAACTTGACGGATGAATGGGTTTATATAGTACACCATCCAACCTTTAACTCTCACTACATTTATTTTCTAACTCTTACATTCATAAATCTCACACATAACTTCAATAAACTTCCCACTACATTAACTTATGAAACTCACTTATTTATGAAGGATTAATTACAAACAATTTTAACTTCTAACAAACTCATAGCTCAATAATCCAAACCAATAATAAAATGATCAACTACAAATTTTTCGATAATAAGAGGATTGCAAAATTTTTATTTTAAAAAAACGGCTGATTTCAAAAGCCAGTAATACGGTTGTGATTGAATACTTACCTTTGGTGGAGTGAATACAGGAAGTTTTTCATTCTTTTTTCTTCTGAGAAGTTTGTCCCCAAGTTTTTCAACGCCTCCAATTTCATCAATCCACTAAAATGTAAAGAAAATAAAATAAAAAACGGGGATAACTTGTTAACACCAACTTTCACAAAATAAACAAACAAAAGAAAGCATTTCTAGGAAATTCATATTTAAGCCATTAAAAATGGACTACATCATATGACGGCAAAAGTTCTCACATGATAGCAGGAAACATCAAATTCTTACCTGGTTGAGAGTATCACAGGGATATACAACACCCCACTTATATAGGGGTGGACCCCAAAAGTGAGGGATGCACCCCTATGTGAACAGGGTGTTGTATATCCCGGTGATGCAGAATACCACCTCCCTTAAATCCTCCCCCCCCCCCCACCAACTTTCCCCCTCCCTTTCCTTTATTTCTAAAGGCGTTCTTGTCAATGGTGAATAGTGAAAAGTAATAGTTGATCATTAAAACCATAAATCATGACCCATAATTATCCAACATGAGTTTCATTTCATTCGGGAGGGCAAGTCAAACTTTAAGATCCAACAGAGCATGTAGAGTAGGTAATCCCCAAAAGAAGTTTATTTAAAAGATAAGACCTAAACTGAGTGTCTTTCTACATGAATCTGTATGTTCTTCTGTGAGCACATTGTCACTGATGAACAAATTAATGTGTCATGGTGTGTCACTTCCAGATTTAGCTAACAACTGGCTCAAATTTCCAATCACATCTGTTTAAGTCATAATCAAGTATATCAACCTGATAGACCTAGGTTATCATGCTAGCTTCAGAAGCATTAATATACCTACATGAAAAGCACCAATTTTGAACTGACTTTATCAACTTAATATCTACAATATATTTTGATAAATCAAGACCCTTCAATTGAAAATCCCAACCAATACGACTTTATAAGATAAAAATATTTCCTCATGATCAGTCTGTCAGAACAATGTCATTCACATGTAGCAGAAAAACAGACAAAATAGTGAATAGAATATTTCTAAATAGGCTCATTATATAGTTGAAGAGGTTTGAGTTTGATAAAAGATGTTAATGTGACAGAATATGATCCTTATCCAGCCCATGTTCTGGGATCCTATAAAAATTATAATTATAAAAAAAATTAATGTTTTAGAAGCAGTAACAACTTAAAGGCGGTGGACTAAATAGAAGCAAATTAAACTGATCCTGTTGAAAATATACCATACACTAAAGTACTTTCTTCAAGTGAGAGTTTGGTGACATCAAGCAAAAGAAAAACATTTCTACTAGTGACTGAAAGCTATATATTGATAACTGTAGGCAATCATACCTACTTGCCAGGTGTCTGACCAAAATGAAATTTACATGGAGCGCACCTCTCAAACTCCTTTCTCTTCATAAAGTCTCTCATTTTATTTTATTTGATTTCACCACATTTTAATTCTCATAAATTATATGTCAACCATAAAACATTTGTATATACAGAGTAAAGTAGTGTCTAACTACATTCCAAATAGAAAATAGTTCCCTTTTCACAGAAATTCAACTGAATTCAATAGGTCAAAAGGCTATAGAATTTTACAATCTTTGTGCAAGAAGTCATATAAAACAACAAGCACACACACACAAAAAGAGAGAGAAAAAAAAAATCAAAATGGGTCAAGAAAGTCACTCACAATTCCAATTGGGATGTAACATACCTTAGAGATTGACCTATCATATGTACAAGACCTAAGAGCTCCATAAAAGTCCAAAGCTGCCCAATAACCAAAGCAAAGACATAAATTAATATCACTACAATAAAAATAATGAAATCATACATTTTTACTCCTGTTCAGCAAGCAAGGAACCTACAAGACATATGTACAAATTTAAATTTTAACTTTTTTATCAATGATGAGAACAATAAAAGGCCTCAAATATGCGTGCAAACACTAAATTCCAAGAAGTGTAAAATAGCCTAAACACAACAGCAGCAGCAGCATATAGATTATATAAAGGAGTGATCCAAATACTTGAGGGAAGAAATTGCTTGGGCCCTATGTTGATTTGATTAAGTGCACATTTAATTACATAAGGAAACATAACACCGTTAGATATCCTTAGCTAACTTTTTCTCTTCATATAACTATCATAGCAAAACAATGTGATAAAACATACAATCATGTGACAATAACCATCAAAACTAGCACAAAGAAACCTTAAAAGTAGATAAAATGGTAAAATGAAAAAGAATAAAATATTCAAATTTGACAAGAATCCACAACTTAATGTCTGATGTGAAGAATCACAGTAATGGTGAAAATGATAATATGATATTCACCATAATGTAAAGAAACAATGCAAGCATATTGCCTATATTGGTAAGATACCATAATAGCATTCAAAGTAATGGTTACAGGATTACCTTCAAAATTCCCATGACTTCCAGCATTATAAAATATCCACAGAAGTAAACAATCCAATAAGGACATGAAAAGCAGACTAATTACATTGATTAGGAAATTCGTCCACAATTCTTACAACATCATCCTTAGGGATTCCATCTTTCTCATACATCCAGTGAACAATGTTCACAATATCTTCGCAGTTAGGCTGCCTGTTTCACAAAAAATATGTTATAGAAGGGTTAGGTAACATAGTTCCATTACTTCCACGATAAACAGAGTTCTAAATTTACAACAACATTGCCAGTAGTCAATAAAACTTGATTAAAAATAAACTGAACATAGTAATTTATAACATCACTTAAGTATGACAACAGCAAAGAGGGCATTTTGGTCACTTTCTTGGAAATTTGCAGTCACCAAAGTAGGTAAACGAAGGGATTAAAAATAGAGGCTGGAAAAGATTGAATGTCAAATTGGACTACAGTTACATGATATTCTGAGGCAGAAAGGTTTTCTTTCTTTTTTTCAAAAGAAAAAAGGAAGGGGGGGGAGGGGGTTGGAAATGCAAAAACGCCCCCCTAATTTCAAGTCAAAATCAAATTGATCCTTACAGTAATCAGTGATTGCAAGCATTTACATTGGCAAACTAAAAAAAGTTGGAAAAACATTACTCTACAACAACATTGCATTAGAAGTAAAGATGCCACAGAAAATTTAGAGACAACAAAAGACCAATTTACATCACGTCTAGCAAGATCAAGGAGATTACATATGACCATTAGAACAACTTCATTGAGTTCTCATTTCTCAGCACCTTAATCAACAGTTACAATTATCCTACATGAACAGTTTGGCTCAGCTTACCACTTCTGAAACATTGCTACATGCTACATGCTACAAAAAATGTATGAGAATGGACAGGAATGAAATGGGATGTCCTTAGATATGACAGAAATATTCCCTGAGTAATGAAAAGAACAACAATGAAAAAAGGAAAAGAAAAAGGCTTTTACTTTACAGAAGGATTTCAATCGACCTGTATATACAGAAAACACTCTTTAGAAATGAATACATTCTCATAATTTTAAATCCTCAATTATCTTGAGATGAAGCCATTTATGAGGTAATGGTTTGATTGTATATTCTGATTACCTCTACCACTTCTTCAAAGCTCTGATGAAGCTTGAAACCAGCCTTAGTGCTTTGCTGACATCTTCTTCTGGAAAACCTTTCAAGTGTGTGCCAATTTCACGATACTCTTTAACCTTTCCTTCCTCTTCTTCCTCTTCCTGTTGACGTCTTCCATGCAGCTCCTTTGTCTTTTCCCGCGGCCATGCATGCCATTCCTAATCAAAGAAATTGTAGATATTACATGTACTCAACATAACAAGATTGTAGGTTTTATATTTATGATAATGTTATATACAGAATGCACATGGTCTCCCAGTGCTCATAAATCTGGAAATGGACAATAAAACTAGACCAGTGATTTATTCAACTGAGGGATTAATCATAACTAAAAAAAAAAAACTACCATATTCAAGTTGATTACATCTACGCATTTGCAGCTACAACCTACACTATTTAATACATCAACTTTTATTTTGTAGGACATAGACAATGCAATAATATTCAGAACCAATTTTTCTTAACTCATAATACTTATCAAACAGAAATTGCTTAACTCTCAATAGGCGACAGTGAAACAAGCTTCATCTTTTAACTTGCATGTCAATTGCAATTTCAGAAACATGAAAACAGAGATAGCTCAATTTGTAAGCTATAAAGGCATTCTGTTAAGGATGTTATAGATAGAACTTCAAATTGACCAAGAGTCAGTCAACCTTAACTTAAGCTCTAATGACATTTTTTATGGTTATAGAGATTTAAGTGTAATATAACCCTGCATGATTTAATTTTGCAATCATAAATATTAAATTTGGCATTACTGGCAGAACCTAGTAAAACATTTCCTTGTGAGGTACAAAATGAATCCAACCCACAAATTTTTTGAAGTTTTATTTTGTATTAGAAATTTCCAAATCACTCAAGTCAGGACTAAGTCTAACAAAATCATTGGTCCTTAGGTATCAGCTTGAAAACAAATCAATAAGGACCACTCTAACAAATTTTTTTAGCAAATGCATACATAGAGAAAACCATCAACCATTCCATACTCTCTCTCTCTCTCTCTCTCTCTCTCTCTCTCTCTCTCTCTCTCTCTCTCTCTCTCTCTATATATATATATATATATATATATATATACACACACATATATATTACAGAAAAAATTGGTGAATCAACCAAGTCGGTACCTAACTTCATTGCACATTTACAATAAACAACTAGAATACTTTTTCCTCATGCTGCTTTTTGTAAAAGTAAGGAACAACAAAAGAAAAGGCAGTGTAATCTCCAATAGATTAGGCATTTTTTCACGAGGAAAAAACAAAATCTATTTTACCTACCAAATTTTCTCACACCCTCCAATAATCTCTCTATCATTTTCTCTATTTTATTAAAACTAGTTTTGGTCACAAGTGCAAGGCATGTGTGTGATTTGTTACATTAGATAAATGATATAATTTGTTATGCTATATTTGATACTGAAATCTAAATACAATATTTATAAAATATTGATTGATAATATTAAGCATGAATTTAAATCCTTCCACATATGAAAAGTATTAAGAATTTTTTTTTTAAAAAGAATCAAGACTGTTTTATATGATCTATGAACATGAGAAAATCAGCACTCTCCAGCCAAAACCATCAGCACTTTAGTAGGAAGTAGGGCTCAAATAAAGCATTCAGGTCAACATTCTATATATTTGAGCTAGATTGCCCTTGACTATTAGCATCTGACAGTTATCTAATAATGATTGAGCATCCAATAAATATCTAATCATACCATTTCATTCCACAATCATTGAATCCATTTTTTTTTCACTTTTTCTCAACACTTTTACCCCCCCCCCCCCTCCCCCCAGAAAAATTCATCATAAGATTTCAACCAAAAGAATAAAAATAAAAACTGAAACTTATCAATCACATCATAGCTGTTCTAGCGATTACTCTGATTAATCACCTTTGTGAAATAAGGGCATGCATAAAGAAGACAGAAAAGGAATCAAAGGTGAACTTAGTAGTTCAAAGTTCAAACAAGCAGTTGATTTCATGCAAAATTATAATACCCATCATCACAATATCTTCACTTAAGGTTGATGCAAGTATCAGCAGTATAACTAATTTAAGAGGAAAAAAAATAACCCACATTGCATCACAACCACTGAATTTCAAAAGTCATCTATAAGCAGCAAGTAGAAAGTTAACATACCCCCTCTCCCCTCCAAAAAAAAAAACCAAAAAATCAAAAGCAAGTAGAAAGTTGATACACAAAACATAGAATAAAACCAAAATTGTGTTTTCCAACTGAACTGATATGGAAATATTTTTGTCGGATTTGTATCAGACACATCCAACAAGTGTACAGAAAAAATAGCATGGAACAAGTAATATATTTATAATTCACTAAAATATTGCAAAAAAAAAATCCCTTAACCATTTCCTTTGTCATATGAACTTCTCAAAGTGACAATGTATTCATGTCAAACAAGTATGCAACATAATAATTTCATTTACTCAACAGCAGGGATGGAGCTACAGAATGCTTTGGCCCCCCTCAAAACAAGTGAAAATTCATTTTCATCCTTTGCAGATGAGGCAGATACATGTTCTTTGGGCAATAAGTTGAAGGTCCTTTCATCACAAACTTATGTATCATGAATGTATCATAAGTAAACTAAAAAACAGGCAAAGAGAGCAAATGTGGGTGAAGTTAGTGGTATTGTGTATTCATGGTTCTTTCAGTGTGATAGCCAAATTTACTTTGGACCCCCAAACCAGTTGAGTTTTATTAACTTATAAAATAAAAAAGCAAACAAAATTTAGGTTGCTATGTCTTAGGTTCTTCAATTAAAGAAAGCACTGTCTGTGTCTCTTTCCTCCAGCCACCAAACACAATACATTTTACAATTACAACACCAAATTCAATATAGATATTAAGACACAGAAATGAACTTCCTATAAAGTCTCACTCACCTGTAGTACTGCCCATGACATTCACACAGTACAACTCCAGCAGCACACCAGTCTAAGCCTTTGCCTTCTCTAATGAAAGCTCTACAGAGAGAGCTAAAAATGGACTGACACTCTTTTTCCTTTTCTTCTTCTTCTTCTCCTCTCTCTCACAGTCTGGCTAGTCTTGTTTAGTGTTTACTTGTGTGAGTTAAGTGTCTGTGACACTGTATATGTCAAAGTCAATAAAAGGAACTTTTATAAAGACCAAATAGCCCTCACATGTATTGAAAGACCAAATAGCCCCCACACGTATTGAAAATTTGAAATAGAGATTATCAGAGAAGTGAGAAATATTTTTTTTTTATTTTATATTATTTTAATATGTGATACAGTAAAGTAAAAGTTGAGACGTGTAACTGTTTTTTTTTTTCAAAAATAATTTTATATTTTTTAAACTAAAAAATTTGTTTGGCAACTCAAAATAAATAGAAAATAAAAATTATTCTCAAAATTTAATTTGTGAAAGAAATTAAAAATATGTAAAATGCTATTTTTAGTTTTTAGTTCTCAAAAGTAAAAAAAAAACACACATTTAATTTAATGAATTTGTTTTATTTAATGAATTAGTATTAGAGTTCAAATTCTAGTAACAACATAATTTTAATATTTTTTATTTTTTCCTTTAAAAAATTATTTTTTTAATTTCAACTAACTAAACATGTTTTTTATTTCAAAAATACAATAAAATTATTTTTCTTTATATTCACAATTTTTTTAAAATAAAAAATAAAAACGGTTATCAAATATAAACTAAGCGTGTTGTTAAATACTATCGTTGGAATGATAAATAGCTTTTAACACGGTAAAGTAGTTTTTTTTTTTTTTTGAAAAAATAGAGAACTAAACGGTAAGTTCAGTTCCCATAATAAAAAAAAAACGGTAAGTTCAGTTCTCAACAAAAATACAAAACGGTGAGTTTTGTCTTAAAAAAAAAAACTTCTTGTTGAACAAACAGATAGAAGAAGAAAAACCGAACTTTTTCTATTCTTCCACAGTGTTTTTCACTTTTCACTAATCACTTTCTAGTTTCTTTCTTCCCAAAAACCTAAAACCCAGTTACGGTGTTTTTTATTTTGATTTTGTTTAATCATAAACCTGTTTCTTCTCCCCAAACCCCAGCCACAGACCAGACTTTGTGTTGACTTGCGAATTTGGGTCTTGATATTGGGTAAGCTTCTGTTTTTTTTTTTTTTTTTTTTTTTGACTGATTAATTTCAAAACTTGTTGATGAAAAACTAGACACAACTTTTTGTGTTCTCATGCCAATTTCCTGTTATCTTTCTTCATCATAAAAGTGATGTTGCCATGTGATTGCTACTGTGTGCACAAAGGTAAATTCACACTACACTGCTAAGGCTGTATTATGTAAACTGGGCATGGCTGCTATTGTTTACCATATTTAGCTTTAAATAAATGCTTCACTGCTAAACAAAGAGCACTCAAAGGGTCCTTTTCTTTTATTCACTACATTTTTTTTAAAATACAAATACACTGTTTTAGGTCTCTTTGTAATATAGGACAATAAGGATGAAAAAATTAAAAAGGAAATAGATTTTATAGATTTAATACAAATTAAGAGATTTAATGGGAAAGATGTTAGATATTTGATTACGTAATATCAATGAGAGGTTTTAGTGGTTTTAAGTACATCAAATCATGGTAACAAAAAAAAAAAAATTACTACAAATCAAAAGGTTTGATTTTAATAAGTCAAAAAAATTAATTAGGAAATATTTGGTATATTGGTTGATGAGATTTAGATACTCTTTGGATCTCCCAATACTTAGTTTGGATTAGTCCGTCATAAATCTTTTTATGAATGGGGTAGCAACCTAACTTGATATGTTTTTTGCACTCTTAGAAGATGTGATTACTAGTAATGTGGAGTGCTGCTTTGTTGTGACAATAAAGTCACATAAGGACATGTTGGATGATGCCAAGGTCCCTGAGAAGCCATTGAAGCAAAATGAGTTCACATGTGGTAGAGGCCAATGGAACAGTATTTAGCTTAAGTAGAGGAGCAAGAGGTACTAGTTTGCTTCTTGGTCTTCCAAGAGAAATTTAATTTTCGGGGATAGATGGAGTAGTTGGGCATGTACACCAATCAAAACCACAATAGGCCATAAGATGGTTGAATGACACAAAAGACAAGAGAGTACCTTTGTTGGAAGCAGACTTCATTTATGCTAAGACTCGATGAGTAGCATTAAGAGAGAGAGAGAGAGAGAATTTTTTCCAGTGTTTTTTACTTTAAAAAAAAAAAATCATAAATCACTTTCTTCTCCCCAAACCAAACACCAGCCACAGACCCGAGGTAGATCGGCCTTGTGCTGAATTGGATCTTGACTTGTGGATTTTGGGTCTTAATTTTGGGTAAGCTACTAAGCTTCTGTTGTTTTGACTGATTAATTGTTTACAGATTTGGGTCCTAATTTTGGGTAAGCTTGTGTTGTTTTGACCAATTAATTGTTTGTCAGCAGATATGGGTCTTGATTTTGGGTAAGCTTGTGTTGTTCTCACTGATTTTTGTTTTCGGATTTGGGCCTTGATCAATTGTAATTTGTTGATTAAAAAATAGAGTCAACCCTTTCTGTTCTCATGCCAATTTCCCATGCATTTGAAATGAAGGGTGAATAACTTGCACAAGCATAGCTTAATAATTTTCAAGCCAACTTATTTTTCATTACAAAATGGTGTGATAATGATTTTCATTAAGTAAACATTGCATATAACTTTTTTTTAGGTTTTATATTTGTATATGTTTGTTGGCAAATACGTGAACATAAACTTGTCTAAAAACATATCATACAATCTATGTGTATGATTAGACAACACTCAAGGTGTTGCTGGTGAAAAATACTTGCAAGATGTAGTTCCATTCATTTTATCTAGTTTGTGCAGGTTCCCTATATAAGAAATTTGGCTGAGGAAATCCCATGTGGATTGGTTGGGTTAGCTTGCCTTTCAAGAATGTAGTTATATTTATAGACACCAATAGTGGAGATGGAATAGAGGCTTGGGTTCACTAGAAATAGGAAGGCATGGCTAAAGGAGGGGGTAGGGCTCGATCATTTCGATTTCTCGATCCCTAGCCAATACTCGGTTCTTCTTGGCCAACCAACAATTAACTGCTCAGAGTGATCCTTCAGCATGCGGCACTGCTCAGTGGTATGACCCTTTTCCCGGTGATAGGTACAATATAATCTTTGATTCCTTCTCACCGGATCTCCACCCATCTTTCCTAGCTATCGGAAATAAGGCTCATTCTTAATTCGTTCAAGGATTTTATAAACAGGCTCCTTGAACGTCACACTAACCCCCTCGGCACGTTGCGCTAAAGCCTCCCCAGGGGCTCTCAGCTCCCTCTTAGTCCTCTATTGAAACTTCTTGAGACGGTACTCTTTATGATACTATGAAGGTGCTGGGGCTTTGCCTTTGCCCTACAACCAATCATCTTCTAGTCTTTTATATTCTTCAATCCTTCTCATCAGTTGTTGCATGCCTTCAGGAGGTCGCATGGTCAATGAATCCCTCAACTCCGACTTCTCCGGGAGACCCAGCCGGAAGGTGCTAGCAACTACCCGCTCATTCCCTCCACCTATCTCATTGTACAATTCCCAATACCTATTCACATAAGTTCGGAGGGTTTCTCCACTTCTCATCCTTATGGACAACAAGGCATTTATCAGTTGAGGTAATTTACTACATGCTATGAATTGGGCACTGAACGCTTGCATCAATTCCCCAAAATTTTGGATAGACCCTTTTCCTTAAACCATTGAACCATCTCATAGTTGTCTGTCCGAGACTGAATAGGAACACCTTACACATCAACCCATCATTATAAGAATAAGGCGACATCATTTGTATATAATGACTTACATGCTTCACCGAGTCGATTTTTTCATCATAAATGGTGAACGGAGGCCGTGTAAACCGTCTTAGCATTTCCATGCGCTCGATCACATCTGAGAACGGTGATTGGGCAACTCTCCTCAGTGCCCGGCTCATTGCATCCATAGCAACATTATGGCATTCAGACCTTTCGCGATAATGCCCCATAGTTTCATGGGATCTGCCCCTTGACTGATGCGAACCACTACCTCAAGATGACTCTCCTGCAATGTAGTTGGGATCGTCGGATGAATCCTCCCGTTCTCTTCTACGGTGTTGGCCTCTTAGTTCAATTTCCAAGTCATTAACCTACTTTCGTAGATTCTCCAATTCCCTCACCCAATCGCTGTAATGAGACCGCTCGGGGATATAGGATACAGTCCGTTCACCCTGTGAAGATCCCTCATTAGAGTCTACTCTCGTCTCGTGCCCATCTTGCATTTGTTGCAGCTCCCTCTTGTGCTCCCTTTTTAGCCTCCTGCGACTCCTTGATGAGGCCCTTGAATGATTTCCTCCAACAAAACCTTCTCCGACATGTGGGCCCTCCATAGTTGGACAGTATCAAACTAGTTCAAAGCCCCAAAATGAGTAGGATCCCCACAAACGGCGCCAATTGTAGTGACCCAAATTTGGAAATCTCACTACAAGAAACAAATGTTGATGTGCCCTCTTGATGAGAAGCAAATTTCTTATGTGTTTTGATGGTGTGTGTTTCGATGAGTTTTGGATGTAACCTAAGGTGTAGAATGGTTTGATAGGATATATCATTTATTAACTAGACTCAAAACCGTGACAATTGTAGTACCTTCTTATTAGTTTAGGACGTAATTATGACTACAGGTGAATGATTGATGAGAAATAGTGCAATAAAGTGAATAAACTATAAATTTTCTGATTTTTATATATTTATTGGTGTAATGCCTATAACAATTAACATCAACTAAAAAAAATACCACTTTTAATTTTAATTTTTTATAATTTAATAGTTAAAAAAAGATTTAAATCATAGATGTCTCTATTGAAAATATTTAAAAAGTTTTGGAATCATACTATTCTTGTCCACAATTTTCCTTCAATCAATTCAGCCAAGGATTTTGATCAACCACAACAATAGCGACTGCTACACCAACAACAATAGAAATTAATTGAATACATGTCAGGGCCTCATAGGAGGTTATGTAAACCCTCATCAACTTTCAGCCAAAAAGAAAGAAAAAAGTATTGCTTTCAAGTTCAAAGAAAAGTTGAAATGAATTGGGTGCTCAAATTCTTCATCATAATTAACTTTCCCTATTGGGATTATTCCAGGACTGAATAATGTCAACAGAAAAGAGTGAAGGTGTAAAAGTAGGTAGCCCAATATAACAATTGAGAGAATATAATGAAAAAGAGCACCTTAACTTTGATCAAAACAGTTAGCAAACAATCCTAACCAATGGTATTGCTTTGAATTATAATGAAACACATGATCAGCCTGAAGAACAGAAGAACATCAAGTGGAACCCCCACCAAAGAAGTGCAAGCTTATTCAAGACACAAAAGGTCATGATTCTTTCTGTGATCACAAATATAGAATATCTTGCCCACACGTATTACATTTATGAAGTAATAAGCATCTTTCTTTATCGCACAACGATGCTTTAGTTCAAATCTAATGAGACAAGATAAGAACTATCTATAGTGCTGTTTCTTATTTTATCATTTACAAGCAACTAATCTTTTTTATATATTCTCTTCCACTGTGCTCTTTGCACTGTGCAAGTGACTGAAAAAGGTCACTCATATTAGAACTTTTGAAAGATATAAAACGGGTTTAGATGCCATAGTTTGAGTTAGTGAGAGTAGAGAAACAACCCCATGATCAAGTTTAAGCATTGGATTCCACAAAATGTAGACAATCTGGTATGTCTTTACCACTAAAAATGTTCATAAGATGAAAAGAATATCATGTAAAGTTGTAAACCCCACCATTCCTCTCTAGAAAAAATTTCCCACGTTAGACATCTAAATGGATGATTAAGAGGTTACGTCACTCTTGACAACGCAAATAACACGAAATAAATTTGGATTTTTTTTTTTAAGAACAGGAAACTGTGCATTTTTTCTTTTACCATCTTGGGAAACTCACTAATTTCATTAGGCATCATGGCATTCATGACTCTCATTTTAAGTGCTCTAAATGACCCTATTTGTTAATTATCTATCACTTGCAAAGAGTTAAAAGGAATGTTTGGTTGGGATGATTTTGGGGAGGGTGGAAAATAGGAGAGAAAATAGGTGGGAAGGGTGTTTTGTTGGGAGGGGAGAAGGGAGAAAAAAGTGGTGGGGCTTGCTTATTTTCTCTCCAGACCCACCAAAACTTAATCTCTCCAAATTTGAGAGAAAATAAAAGAGAAAAGAGGAAAGTGTGTTTTTGACAAAATTGTTCTTCTTAATCAAGAAGTAAGCTTTTATCTTATTCACTAATATTCTATTGTTACCTCAAGTAGAAAACATACTACCACGACCATGTGACAGCTCCGAGTCCACGGACTACTTCTTTTCTTGATCTGCAGCAACCATAAGTTCTCCTACTTGTGAATCTTGATCTTCTTGAATGTTCTTTATGCAACACCTAAAACAATCACCAAGTTCTTGACATAAATCTTGATCTTGATAACCTTAAGTGTATATAAAGGTAAACATCTCTAGATCTCACAAGAAATTCAAATACACAACATATCAAAAAGACTCTAGAGAGCTTTTGGGTACAAAACCCTAGATTTACAAAAGAGTCACACTCTTCTCTCTCTTAAAAAGCCTTTTAAAAATGTGCTTAGGATTTCTTTTATATACTAGAAGAAGTAGATCTGAAACTTTAATCCTTAATGGACTTGAACTGCTATTTGGGCTTAATTAAAATTATGCAGACCTATATTTCGATCAATTGAGCCTGTCTCTTGATCGGTCGAGCCAGGCAAATTCTGAAATCTTCTTTCTGCAGCTTACTTGTTCTTGAATCTTGACTTATACCACCTTGAGCATTACCTAATAATACCTATAGACTCTAGGATCTATATCTAGATAAGTTTATGTTCACGATTTGCCAATTGTTCTAAACTTTTAGAACCTAAGAATCTCTTCCTTTGACAATTTGTGACAAAACTTATATACAAAATGAAATGCTCAAATACAAGAACAACCCAATACAATAAAATTCCCAATTACAAATTGTTGCCCAAAATACAATTCAAACTAACTACTACCTATCAGTTGCAAGAGTAGACAGCAGCTTTGAATGAATTAACTTGTAAATTCCTGAAACACTAAACAAACTATAAACGCATATGTGAAAATACAAGTAAACCAGTATGAAACACAATATAAAAACAAAAGTAAACTAACTCTTCCCCTAAGTTAGATACATAAAAAACTTTTATAGTCTCCCCCTTTCAAAAACAATTTCAACTCCCCCTAAACAAAACAAACAAGATTCCCAACATTTCATCTATTTCTCCCCCTTTTTGTCACGTATTGACAAAGACAACTCAAACAAAGAGTTAACAAAAAACATACGCAACAAAAGTCAAGAGAAAATAAAGAATCAAGGAAACAAATGAATCTAAATCTATAAAAAATAGAGACAACTCCCCTTATGAAGAATATAGGTTTTAAAAACAAATTTCTCCCCCTATAAAAATAGGAAAAATATTCTCTCTTTCAATAAATGTAAACTTGAGACTTTGTGACCCATAAACAGATGCATGAGAAAAGAAAATATTTGCACATTTATTATCCAGCATATCTCTTAAAAAAAATATTTTCTTCAATTCACACATAAAAAATAGCATATACTAAAATGTACAAAAGATTCAAAAATTAATCAATCATTTTTTAAATCAAGTTAAGTACCCAATTTAGCAAAGTGTATGCATGTTATGTGTGAAAACAATGAGAGATATGACTGTAAAACTATAAGATGGATACAGAAAACAATGTAATGCATGTGAATCCTAAACACAAATGATGCATGAAAAAAAATTTGGTCAAATACTTAAAACTAAAAATTTTTCAGTTTCAATCAATTGAGCATCAATCGAATATCAATTGAGTCAGGCAGAAAGCAATGATTAAAAATCAAGGGATTTTCGATTGGTCAAAAAACACATTCGATCGATCAAAATTCTGGAAAACTGAATTTATGAAAAACCGCAAAAGAATTTGCAAAAACCACTCAAACCAAGTTATTTCATGAATGAAATGTATGAGAATGAGTTTAAAAGTTTTTCAAAAACATGAGTTTTCAACCCAAAACTTCAAAACAAAGTTTTTAATAAAAAAATAATAATAATAATTTTTGCCAACCCTTAAACATATTTTGCATCAAACACCATAGAAAACATAATCTTGGATGGCCAATCCAAATTCACACACAATTTCATGTACTAAGTTTAGCAAAGAATAACTTGTGAAGTGTGTGCAACTAGTAACAGCATGAGATACATGTGAGGTGATATGTAAATAGTAATCAATCACAATTTTTACATTATTCATCACATAAATTTGAAGTGACTATCACCTAAAGAGTTACATCCTATAACTCTCACACCTCCTAAAAACAAGCTTGTAATCATGAAAGTTTCTTGTAATGCCTCATAATGTACACAAAAATTTTATTTTATTTGAATTTATTATAGCCCAATAATGTACACACAAATTTTTTTTCATTTGAATTTATTATATCCGAGGCTACACCTTATGTTCTTTTTGTGCATATGCTACACTTTCTCAAGTACAAAATCTTATGATATACACTAAGGTGTTCATAATTGGCTCGTAAACAGTGGTGAGATAGTTATTTATGCATTTCTCTTAGAATTTTTTAGTCCTTACAATCAAAAGCATGTGACTTCAAAATCAAGATCATGTGATCAAAAACTATAAACAATTCCCACACAACATGCACTACATAGCTAAAACTAGCAAAATGCAGTAAAATAAGCTCATCCAAACTAAAAAAGGTACACAAGTATGTTATGTAAAAATAATATGGCCAACCCTGATTACAAAATCCAAGATATATAATACAAAACAAAAATATTTTTTGTTTAAAAAAAAATATTTTTTGTTTAAAAAAAATTATAACCAAAAACAAAAAGCACACATTATGCTAAATGAACGATGCAGAACTATGCATGATAATGCTTAACTAAGCTATATAGGGTACACAAACAAGAAATATCAATTTCTTAATTAACTCATGAGTACATGTACATACTAGTACATACTCACACAAAATCAAAAAAAGCTAAGCACTTATATAACACATACTATTCAAGTTTCTCCACAATATGTCAAGCATGTTCTAAATCAAGAGAGAGGTATTAAAACTCATGTAATCCTCAAAACAAATAAAACAAGACACAAAATAAAATATTTGTCTTTTTGAAAATTTTCAATGTTTTTGATTTTTTTTTTTTTAATCAAACAACCTAAGAAAATAAAACAACCAAAAACTAAAAGTAAACATGTTCACAAATAATTGAAAGAATTGAATCAGGGACAAGTCAGCAACACTCACTTGAGAGAATCTTTTTTCACCCATATAGCACAAGTCTTCAGCTTTATAGGTGAAAATCCATGAGAAGCAAAGTGTATTTGAGGGATTATACCAGTCTTCTAAGAAAGACTGAAATCCTGCAAATTCTTTTCACAAGCCAACAAGCTCAAAATTTTCAAAAGAATATGAAAAAATTTATATGGACATGTGGCAGGAGAAATATCATCACATATCCTAGATTGAAATACAGGTTTAAATTTCAATTTATGACAATTAGGATGAATGTGACTAGAGACACCACAAAAGAAACAAACAGGAACAAATTTAGAAATATCAGTATTCCTAATAGCAAATCTAGTATCAGATTTTGGTTTTTGCCTCAGCAAAGAACAATTTGATCAAATATGATCAACAGCACCACAAAGGTGACAGGTAGACACAAAAATAGATTTATTATGCTCTCTAACAGTAGGTTTAGAAACTTCAACGTCTACATCAAAACTTTTATCTTTGTCTAACCTAGCAAAATAAGTCTTTTCATTATTATTCCTCTCGAAAGGAGGGATATAAACTTTCTCAATTTCAGGCTTTAAGAGAAACAGAAACACTTCTGTTATTAACAGCGGGCTTGGTATTAGTCAAATTTTCAAGTTTAGCTTTAGATTCATCTAACTCTTGTTCCAAGCTTTTCATCTTTTCATCTTGAGAAGTAAATTTGATTTCTCAAAAATTCATTCTTTTTATTAGATTCATCTAATATCACAATCAATTTCTTTTTTTGAAGATTAACCAATTTTAACTCTTCTTTAAATTTCTTAGCAATTTTCAAAGATATTGATAATTCCTTACGAAGAGTTTCACAAGTATCAATAAGATCAACAGAAGCAATAGCATCTTCTTTATTCAAATTATCACAAACATGAGCAGAAAAACACTTCAAATTATCCATGATAGCAGGAATCAATGATCAACTCTTAGATCAAATGATCTAAACACTAGAGCTAACTCGCTCTGAGACCACTTGTACGTTTTTAGATCCCTGTAAATTAGATTGTTTAACCTAATTAATTAACCAAGTGAATACTTAGGTTTATTATGCAGATTTAGGTTAAAAAAAATAATCATATCATGTAAAGCAGCGGAAAATATAAAGAACACAACGATATGATGACCTAGGAAAACCAAACCGATAAAAACCTGGGGAGGATGTAACTTAGCTATCCTCAAAGTAAAAAATAAATTCACTATGAAAGAATTGAAGTTTGTACAATAGAACTTAGACCACTAACATTTTATTGCTACCTCGAGTAGAAAACTTACTACCACGACCATGTGACAGCTCCGAGTCCACAGACTACTTCTTCCCTTGATCTGCAGTAACCACAAGTTCTCCTACTTGTGAATCTTGATCTTCTTGAATGTTCTTTATGCAGCAACTGAAATGATCACCAAGTTCTTGACATAAATTTTGATCTTGGTAACCCTAAGTGTGTATGAAGATAAACACCTCTAGATCTCACAAGATATTCAAATACATAACATATCAAAAAGACTCTAGAGAGTTTTTGGGTACAAAACCCTAGATCTACAAAAGAGGCACACTCTTCTCTCTCTTAAAAAGCCTTTTAAAAATGTGCTTAGAGTTTCCTTTATATACTAGAAGAAGTAGATTTGAAACCCTAATCCTTAATGGACTTGAACTGTTGTTTGGGCTTAATTAAAATTCTGCAGACTCATATTTCGATTGATCGAGCCTGTCTCTCGATTGGTTGAGCCAGGAAAATTCTGAAATCTACTTTCTACAACTTACTTGTTCTTGAATCTTGACTTGTATCACCTTGAGTATTACCTAATAATACTTATAGACTCTATGATCTATATCTAAACAAGTTTATGTTCATGATTTGTCAATTGTTTTAAACTTTTTGAACCCAACATATGCAAACACAGAAAGCCAATAATATTGGATCCACCAAGTAGTAGTACAAAAGAAGACATTCAACAAAGTCTACTTTCTAGTCATCCATGTTCTTCATGTATTCCTTTGAGAGTCTTGTCTCCATTATCAGCTGCTATTCTTTGAGAAGAGAATACCCTAATTTGAGTAAGGCCTCCAGCGTTTGTTGTAGAACCACATGCAAAAGCAACTTAATGTAACCCAACTTATCACAAATTTTAGATAAAATCAATTGCCATTTGAAGCAAAAAGTAACAATTACGAATTATAACAATGCTAATAATAATAATAATAATAATAATAATAATCAATATCATATACTATATATAATAGTAGAAGCTAAGAGAAAGTTGATTCCTACAATTAAAGAGGTGCTACCATATAGGAAAAGTGTCTATCTAAAATTCAAACACGTATACAATTTAATCTTTAAAAAATTGTACGGTGCATCGTTTGGAGAGGCTTCCTATCACAGCGTTAAAACAGTCTGATGGTCTCTGAGTATAAATACAACACTAACTACTTAAATGGGTAAATTACATTCAAAAGACTTGCCCGTGTACAGAGAAAGAGAAAGAACAGAGTTGTTCGTCAGACCCCAAGAGAAAGAGAGAAATATCCAAGGCCAGCGATTGTTCGTTCCTTGGCCAGACTTAGACCATCAAAATAGCAAGCATAGAAAGAAACCGTTAGGCCATATATCAACCACCTGAATAGTCAAAACTTTTTTTTTTTTCCATTTTTTTAGATCTAGGTATGAAATCTTACTTTTAATTGAGTTTTTTTGTTGGATAGGTTTAGATTTGATTCATTTTTGTTTTGGGTTTTAGGGTTTTCCATCAAAATGTTTGTAGATATTTGCTTTTGTTTTGAGAAAAAAGAGAATCGTTTCCCGGTTCCTTTAAAAAATTCTTCCTTTTTCTTCTGACTTTTTGATTAACAATGCCGCAGGCACACACAGGAATTGAGATTGAGGAAGAGAATCTAAGTGCCATTAACTCCATCGATCAGGCCATTTACCTGCCATCATCAGATCGCCGAAACTGCCACCGGTAATTTTTTTCCCCTTTCTTAGATCTGGGTATGAAATTTGACTTTGTTTTTGGGTATTTTGGTTGGATAGGTATAGATTTAGATATTTGCTTTGATGTTTTGGGATTTTCTGTTATGGTTTGTAGATTTCAAATTTGATGTTGTTTGTTTTATTACGGATATGTTTATTTAATTTAGGGAAAGGATGATTTTTTCTATGTGGTGATGGAACATCTGAGAATGAAAGGGGGCATATTGGGGAAGCTTGATACTGTAGATGAGGCTGATGTCATATGCATAGTTTTCTTATTTCAACAAATCATTAGACGTTAATATATATAAATATATATATATATATATATATATATATATATATATTTGATGGAATGAGACGTTAATAATTGAGAATTCATATAGTCTAATGGTTATACATAATCATTTTTATGATGTTTATAACCATTCACTAAGTCGAACAAAGTAATGGTTAACGGTACAAGATTTTAAAAGTAATGTACTACTGTTAGTCAATCTATAAGTTCATAAACATAGTTGATCTAATTGAAATTATTGTTTTCTTCGATTATTTACTGCCTTCTTTAAAATAGAAACATAGAAATAAATGACAAAGATTTGGTTAAATGGTGTGTTGTTGATAATTCAACCCATATTTTCAATGTTTTCTTAGGCTTCTTTTGCAGTATTTCTTTCATTTTTCTCTGCTGCAATTTAAGACTGCTATGATTTATTTTTTAAGCAATCGGAAATAACGGCTGCAACTATATAGATTGTCCTCTTTGCAGTTTCACTAAAAAATAGTCAGGTATACAAAAGTGCTCACCACTGCCAAGAAGAAAGCCAAAAATCCATAAACTGATACCAAAGCAGTAGTAAAAGTGTTAAATTTGAAACTAAAATCTTATGAACAGTCACTAATTGTTATTGAAATTAAAAGAAGCCACCAACTCACCTGAAGTTAAATAGGGTCTTTTATTGTCCTTGGTGAAACATTATTATCTATTATTTGATGGAAAAAGCCAAAACAATCATTGAAATAATTAACTCAAGTGCTCTTTTTCAGCCTTTGGAATTATAATATGTTATAATAACTTTTCCAATATAGTATTCATACAATGTAGAATATTCACTTTTTATTATTTTTTTTAACAATTATTATTAAAATTATGATAGTTCATGTAAAATTAGAAAGCTTTTATGTATAAACAATACTTTTATAAGAAATTTTCCATACCAATGCATCTTAATTGCATTTTTTGTATAAGTTTTATAGTTTAAAGAGTTAATTAACAAAACTAATAGGAGAAAATTTTCATGATCGTATGTTTTACATGGGGCCAAAAAAACCTTATGAAATCTACAAATATTTATGCAATTTGAAACATGAAGCCATTTCAATATCAGCTCTCTCAAGCCTCTTGGGCTTTGTATGTTATCACAGAAAAGGAGTGGGAGTTTCCTTCTAATATAGGAAGGTCAATTTATATTTTTGTTATTGATCTTTTTTGTTTGATTCAATTTATTACAGAACTTGCAGTTGCATTTGTGTATAAAGAAAAGTAGGTATATTCCTAATGAGGATGAGTTATGTAATTTAATAGTCTTTTGTTGTATATTTGCTCTTTAAGTGCTTATTACAAGTGGCTATATTGGATGTTGTATTGGATTTTTATAGATTTTTCATGTTGTATTCTATTTTAGTTGAGAATCTATTTGGGTATTAAGTTGGAGAAAAAACTATAGCAAAGTAAAAGTTAGTTCAATTAGTTTTGATGGTATTATTTTTATTATTCACAAATGCAGAAGTGTGACTAATGAAAAATCTACAACTAATACAGGAAATTCTAGGAGTCCTAATGTGAAGCTTTAAAAAAATATGTTACCCACAATTGGACTAATGAACCAACTAGAATTTGGCATTGGTCAATATTAGTGATAAGCATTTCTATTTCTCTCTATTGAACTATTAGTTTGATAGTTTTTTTTTTTTAATCATTAGTTTGATAGTTACATCCAATAATAGGCTTGGTTACATTTACATTTGTTAATCTTTTTCTCATGAGATGATAGGATACGAAAATGGGGTTATGTGCCTCTTGCAATATTTAAGGATGTGGTGGAGGTTGTGTTCTTTATAAGTTAGATTTTATTTCTTTTTGTTATCTTATGCTTCTTCTCCTCTCTTTTCTGTTTTATTTTTAGGAAAGTAAATACGTGTGTAGGGTGGTATACCATTGTTTAACAATTTCTCTTTGGAGTAGCTTCATGAATTCCGAAGAAAGAAGGTCGTGGATACTTTGCTAATGCTTGCTATATGTAGGACAGAATTTGGACATTGATGCTGAAGTATATCCAAGGGCAAAATTCAGATAATGATTCAAAGTAATTGCTTATTCAAGTAATTACAAGTAATTGTGATTTTAATGTTGAGTCCACTTTGTTAGGACATATGTAATTCACTTATTAAGAACATATGTCATTCTTTTATGTAATTGGCTAATACTTTGACAAAATGCATTTTGCTTGTATTTGGGTAGATCTAGGATGTGTTTAATACTTCAAGGAACCAGGTTTCAAGATCAAGTGTTAAAGCCATGCAAGTCTGTCCAAGAAACAAGCTGAAGAAGTGTGTCATTAAAACTCGACAGCTAGTATCTATCGAGTTTAAGAAACTGTTCCAGCCTCGTGGCTCGACAGCTGCTCGACATCTTCTTGACACCTCTATCTGTCAAGGTTTAAGAAAAACAGAATTCCAGATCTGTTTTGATTCCAATCCGTGAATATGTCTTTGGGCCTTCTTTTCTCACAACCCTAGACATATAAAAGGATTATTTTAAGGGCCGTACCTAGTTACACAGTAGAGAGCACAAGTTGCAAAAGCTATTTGTGACCAGAAACAAAGTTTGTCCTAATTCATCTCTTTTGTGAAGAAGCTGCTATGTTTGTGCATCGTAAGGTTTTGTTATCAAGCATCTTCTTGTTCTTCATTGTGAGGATGAACTAAAGAATTTTGCAGCCAACATCTTTCTCAAGTTGGTGATTGAAGTCGCGTACTGGAATCCGTGCAATTGGTTAGTCACGTACTGAGAGTCGTGCATCAAAAGGAGAGATTGTCACTACAAAACAAGTCCAATTAGGTATTGGGGTAAGGGTTCAACTCTAGGTTGGTAAAAGGTACTGGGATTCCTTTACTTGTAACCGCTTGTTTTGATAATAGTGGATTCTCGGGAGTGGTGACCTTAAAATCACCTGATGGGATTTTTGCCTTGGAGGTTTTTCCCATTCGTAAACAAATCACCATGTCAATTTATTTTTCGCTGTATTTTAGTTTATTGGTGATTTGTTTATGCTACCACGTGTTTGCATGTTAAATTGATTAATTATTTAACTTGGCCAATTAATCAACTTAATCCATTACTTTGGGTCAATATGTTTTTGGCCTATCACACTTGACACTTTTCTTAGTGTTCTTTGATTAAATGTCTCTTAATTTTTTTTTCTTTTATGACTTAAAATGGTCATTGATAAGAAGATGGGGTGAGGTGAAAGGCCAAACAAAAAACTACTTATATAAAGCATCACATGGTTGAAAAAACAAAAAATTATTTGAATAAATAAAACAAAAAATTCTGATAGGACTGAAAAAAAAAAAAAAAAAAAAAAAAAAAAAAAAAAAAAATCACGTTAAAAGTAGGACTCAAAAAAAAATTACCACCGTTATATTATTATTAATAGAATTTCAATTCAACATATGTGGATATTTATTTATATTGTTATTAATGAATTTTATCTTTTATGTCGAATTTCTTATTTCTTTTCATATGTGCCTTAGCTTTTCTTTCTATCTTATTCTTTAATTATGCTTAGAATTGATTTTCTTCGAAGCATTTGGGTTAATCTCCACATTTATATTGACATTGTTTTTGTGGGTTTGGTTTTTGGGTTGAAATTTCTACTAATTATTTTATATTGTATATGATAGCTAAAGCATCTCTAATTTTTTGGAGAAAAATCAAAGCTGCAACCTATGTCTTCCAATAAATTGTTATTTGGTATGTTATATATAAATTTGTTGAATTTAGTTAGTTTTGAAGTAAAATTTGAGGATTCTATAAATTTTGAAGTTTTAGATTCGAAGTTTTTGATATTTGCGTTTCAGTAGGTTGATCTTAATTCTTCAACTTAAATGTTTTTTATTTAGGTTCATGTAATTTTTGGTTGATTAATTATTTGTTTGGATTAATTTCAATTAATTATTTGTTTGGATTCAACATCATATATACTGGAATTAGGTATTATAATTTTGATATTGTTACATGTTTTGAATTGTTTATATTATTATTATTACAAGAAAGTCATATTGCTATTCAAATTTGAAACTTGATGTATCTTCCTCATAACATGGTCTTTGACTCTTTGTTTATATCTTTTCAGTTTATATTAATTTTGAGTGTCTGTGTGTGCATATATATATATATATATATATACACACATACATAACTATTGAAAGTTTTGCCTTATTAATTTAAGAATTGTAAATTACTTTGTAGATTTGATAACTATGCACTTACAACTCAATGACGTTCTATGTTAGACAACACTTCTAAACTATAGAAAACTAGAAAAGTATAGAAGTTAAATATTTCTTTATTTTTTTTTATAAATACTAATTAGCAAAATATCTGAGTAAGGGATTTTTTTTTTTTTCGTAGTCAATGATCACTTGAAACAATATAAGACTTCATCTTTACTTACTATGGCTCAAAACATACTATGTAAGTGTAATTTTATTTGAAATGTAATCAAACATTAAAAGAAACTAAACAATTGTATATCAATTATTGCAAAATATCTAGATGAACAAAAAATATATAACAAATGAATGCTTAGGCAAATATTCCATTTAATATTTTTTGTTTATTCATCTTCTGACTTATTTAAAAAATATTCTCCATATACTTTGTAATCTAGAAGAGTAGATGATATTCATATTCTACATGAGCACAATATGAAGGAAGAAACTCATAACAAACTTTAGGAATAATAATTTAATGATTTAACTATTTTTAGAGATAGTTTTATAACTAAATTCATACAAATAAGTTCTAAACACTCTCTCTCTTGCAAAATTTAAAAACTACTATTCAAGCATAAATAAATAAAGATACAACAACTACCAAAATAGCTTTTACAGGAATATTTCAAAATTCCCAAGGTCTTTATACACAAAGGCAAAACAAATCTCCAGTGTACAACTCCTACTCTCCACTTGAAAATATTATCTGCAAAATAAGAGAATTCATACCTAAAAAATAATTCAATTAGAAGTAAATAAAAGGAATCAGTATATATTTTCTCCTGTTAACGAAGGCTTGCAATTAGTATGTACTTCCCTCCCTTTACCACCTGTCTGAAACAATGGGAAGAATACTTTACATAAATCCATGAACTGCAGGAGATAAAGCAATTATGAAAGATACCATTTATTTCAACACAAAAAAGAAAAAAAGAAAAAAGAATAATCATAATGAATTGAAAAGCAAGAAAAATGGATGGCTTAGGGATGATGATCCAGTATGTTTTGATAATATTGAACATCAATGCAAGAACCTATACGTGACTTTCACTAAACATTACATTTATCATGAATTCTATCCAACGCATGCCAGAAACTTTTAATTCAAACACTTTTCACAACTAAAGAAAATCAAATATGGCTACAAACGATTTGAAAATTTTTTTTTAACTTTATTAGCAAAATATATTAAAAAACAAACATAGACCAAATACAATAGAAACTAATAAGGAACTTCATTAGCACAACTTTCCAATCAAAGCATAGAAGAGTTCAAAAAAAAAAAAAAATGCCATATGTACTGTAAGTGCACAATTGCACCTGGACCCAAAGACAACTACGGGCTCAGGCCCAATGAGCCTTAGACAATAAAATTTGTAGAGCGTGAGCTAGAAACCTAGATTAGAAGTGCTGAGAACTTGATAACGGGCTAAGAGTTACAAACACATGTAGATAACAAAAGATGACTGAAAATAGGCTTCCTCGGACGTAAGCCGAGGACCACTTCTGTATTATTGCTATTTCTTCCTTAGAAATTACAATTCTTAGTTTCTTTCTTTATTGCCGATCCCCCTTTTTTCTGACCTCCACCCCCCTTAAATACTTCCTTCCCTGATACTTTTTGAACAGTGACTAGAAGTTTCAGCCCTACTGTTCAGGGGTCACTTCCCTATTAATGCGGCCAGGGAGGTAGGTGCAGAGCCTTTAATGCGGAGGTGGCAGCCTTTGCACTTGATATTTTCTTTAAAGCTGGTGCATCTAGAAGGTTCAGGGTGTCCCCCTTTAACCATTAGTCTTTCCAGAGTTATGCCTTGACCTTCATAATGAAGTTTTGAGTTCTCTTGGATTTGTCCGAGGAGAAGCTCGTTCTCAGCTGTACCCTCGAATCCTCGGCGTATGGGCCAATTCGTAGAGTTTAATTCTGGAGCAGATCGGCCCTCCATGCTACAGTCCAAAGGCCCATATGCCCATTTGGGTCCTTTTACCCCCCACATGTACTACTAATTATATATGTTATATATGTTTCACATTTATGTAAAAACAGGCCTAATAGATGCATCTAATGAGGGAAACATGAAAAGAAAAATCCTTTGTCAGCTCGAATTTTATTTGCCTTAGTCAAATGAGTTCAATGTTGTTCTAGACAGAGAGACTTTCAAAGGATGTTACAAACCCCTAGAAATTGCATGTTGGAGATAGTGAATTTTTAAAAAAACAATGTAAAGGTTAAAAAAGCCTATCAAACTAATGGTTAAATAGAGACAAATAGAAATGCATATCATTAGTTAATATAAAGACATAATACATAAGCTAAGACATAGGTAGCAAGAACATTAAAAAATCTTATCAGATTAATATGAAATTGAAGTATTTTAAACATAATATACAAAGTTTGAGAAAATGATTTGGCAATTTTTTTGTTATTTGAATCTTAAAACTTTCTCCTGTGTTAAAGCCAAAAGCAGTTCTAATTATAAGATATCACATTAAGGAATCATGAATGAAAAGAAAAGATACCAAGTGTCAAATTTGAAGATAACTACCATAAAAATAAAAAATAAAAACAAAAAACAAAAGAGTCAGCAGTGAAGTTGGATAGAGACAATTAAACATCTTACACTTTTAAAGTGATCAAGCAGACGAGGCATCCAATTCATATTCATTTGTAAGTCCAGAACGTCCTAACTATAAATGAAGCAAGGTGAAAGTGATTGTTGCTACCATTTTGAAATTAAAAAAAAAAAAAAAAGGTAATAATTTCGGTTGCTCAAGTTTTTGCAAACAATTAAATGTTATTGTTCATAACAGAGGGTTGTAGATCATATTAGTTTTATGCAGATTTTAAAAGGGGAAGATGAAAGAAAAAAAAATCACAAAAATTCAAAGAAAAGACAAAAGAAAAGAACCAAATTATCTTAATTAGATACTGATCCAACCACAATTCTTCCAGCATACAGTCTAAACGCATAAATAGTGAAAATCAAGACATTTTGGAAGTAGTTTAACATAGAAACAACTTCGAAATACAAAATAATTTTAACTTAAAAGACATAATGCTATGATGTTACCTGTTTCATTTGGTCATAACTGGCTGGGTTAATAGCATTTACTATATCATTTTGTATTACATTAGGGCCAAGGCTAGTCCAATAATTTTCTTAACAGATTTGTGAAGGACATAATAGCTTACACTCATGATTCTTGTATTTGAATTCAGTCAGCTGTTCAACTCAAAGCTTTGTTGATCTAGGTTAAAAGTGACTTAGAGTAATTAATAAGATGTACAACTCCCCTACTACATAGCTAATTTGTCTTTAACTTGCGCATGCTCAAATATCTAAAGCATTTAAAGAATGTAGATGTTGGTGGTACTAAACGCTTAACTTCCAGGGATTTGTTCACAAATGATGAACATATTATACCAGAGCACTTATTATCTCTAACTAATGCATAAATCATTATGAAATTTGTAATTCTCATACCTTAGTGGGTTTTTTTTTAAGAGAACCATCTATAGCTCACAATATCAATGGAATAAGAATAAAAAATTCTTAAGAAAATATAAATTATGCAGTAAACAAAGAAGGTGCCAAATTATCAATCAGAGTAAGTACTGGCTTTGCAATGCCCCAATTTATACTATCTTCCCTTTGCCCTGCTCTTTATCAGTTATTGGCCAACAATCTCTTCTTTTTTTCTTTTTCTTTTTTTATATATCAATTAACACAAGTCAGAACAAAGCTTAAAATGACATGAGGTCCTGCCATGTGGCGCTCTAAGCTTCCATTTAGTTTTTTAAACTTTTTTCATTAAGTTATTAAACTATTACCTAATAACTTATAGTAACATATTTTTACTATTAGTTATTGATATTGAATTTAGCATTTTTTACCTTTTTTCATTAAGTTTTTTTACTATCACTAATAAATCATAGTAACTTTTTTTTACTATTATATAAATTAGGGCTGTCCAGAGACCCGGCCAACCCGACTCATCCGCCGCCACCGCCGACCGAACCCGACCCGCCGCCGACCGAACCGACTTCTCCGGCGGTCGGAAACGGGTTTGTTCCTTCAAAACCCGAGTTTGGCGAGTCGAACGTCGGTTTTCCTTCTCCAGAATCCGATCAAAACCGATCCGACCGATCTGTGAGATTACCGGCGATATTTGGTAGATCCGGTGAGATTTAAACCATTTTCGTCAAGATCTCGACAAGATTTCACCGGATTTGGCCAAGATCTTGCCGAAAATGGCCTAAATTAGGCCGGATCTGGAGAAACTTCAAAAATTTTCGCCATTTTCATGCCGGATTTTCGCGGTTTTCACGCCTTTTTTCGCCGTTTTCATGCCGTTCTCGCCGTTTTCTGGATTTTCGACCCCGATCGACCTGTCCGCCGTCATCTGATGGTCTGATCCGCCCGATCCGTTCATTCCGGCGGTCGGCGACGGGTGCATTTTTTTGCCACCCAATTCCGGCGGGTCGGTTCTGGGTTGGGCACAAACCCGACCCGGACCGACCCGTGGGCAGCCCTAATATAAATTTAGCATTTTGTACCTCTTTTTATTAATTTTTTTTTACTACTACCCAATAAATAATAACTTCTTTTTACTATTATATAAATTAGCATTTTTTATCACTCAAGCCCAGTTATTACCTTATATGTTATGACCCAAGTCTGACCATTTCCATGTGTAAATCAAATTCAAAACTCTTATCCACTTACAAACTCTCTTCCTCCTCCCCTATATATAGATGATGCTTCTAGAAAATCTCATTCTCATGAATTCATGTCTTCATTTTGTATAGTTAATACTTCTAAAAAATCTCATTCTCATGAAATCATGTCTTCATTTTTCCACCATTTTAATTCAATATGTTTTTGTTTATTAATAATGTTCTATGCAATTTATGCAGACAAATTCTCTTTGTCATCAACCTATGCAACAAAAATATATATAAATCTCGAGATCCCTGAGATTGCTGAAATAATTAACAAGTGCATATTTCTAAATTTTTTAACAAGAAAAAAGTGTAATAAATAGCATATACTATCTCACAAAATGTCATTTGCTTAATATTTTCTGAAAAAAAAAAAAAAAAAAAAAAAAAAAAAAAAAAAAAAAAAAAAATTAATGATAGGAACGGTCAAAAACATGATCCTCTATAATAGATACCAAAAATACATGCAAAACAATTTTCATAGGAAGATTTATCTTTAAAGAATATGTAGACAATAGTAAAGATAAAATGTATTGAATGAGATCCTACGAAATAGGTTTGTTAATCATTTCAAATTATACTCATCATTTACATAAAAAAAATAACAATACATCATATTATTTACATTAAAAAAATAATACATTAATTTCAAAGTTCATTGCAAAATGCGATCTGAGGTAGGGTATTGCATCAATAAATAACATTGATACAACAATGGGTTGGTATTACATTCCGTGCATACTTTGTAAAAGGAATGTCAAACCACAAACAAAATCATTTCAGTGTGCAAAATGTGAAACAAAAAAAAAAACTTTCTATTCCAAGGTTAGAGACACTAACATTAACTACATACTCTCCAAATATTTATAATATATTCATCTCACTATAACTACTATATATATACAATTGCAAACTACTTTAGTTACAAGATTCAAATTGAAGTTTTTGATGCAACTAACAAAACAACTTTTGAGATATTTGATTGAAATGCTGAGAAAATCCTAAATAAATCTACAGGAGATCTTGCTTAAAAATAGACTGAGGTACAATTTATTTAAATTATTTGTAAAAATATTGATATTGTAGAAGGAATCCCATATGATTTGAAAAACAAAATTAGGAAAAAAAAATGGATTTTCCTACTTTATTTGAATGAATTCAATCTAAAGGATGGTTTTGAAAATTACATAGTTGCAAAGATTTTTGATGCACCTTCAAATGACAAAAAGGCATGGAAAAAAAAAATGCACAATCCAATATGTTATATTAATTCTTTTTGTTGCACTATTCCAAAATTAACCAAAAAAATATATAAAAACATTTACAAAAAACTGTCACATCATTGAAATTTAATATGAATGCAAATACCTACGAAAAATCTTAGTGACAAAGTCCAAACTTAGTAAGATCCAATCACGAATCTCTCGGAGCTAATTCATTAGTGATTAACACAAATGATGCTACAAAAGGAAAAGTGATGAAAGCTCAAAAATAAAATACCCTCAACAAGCTTTATAGGAGTCACCATACTACAATAACAAAGCATTGAAGAAAAAAAAAAGATTTCGTAATGAAACTTTTTATTACATCACATAATAAAAATCAATAATATAAAAAGAATTAATATGCTTTGATCAACTTTTGTTATACAATATTACTCCAAAGTTGTTTTAATTATTGCCTATTAGTTGAACAAAATGATTATAAAAGATATGTGTGTACAATTTATAATTGTTACTTTTTATGATAAACTCATTAGTAACAAAATTTTATAATAAATATGCTATAATATCTGCATAACATTTTCAAAAAAAAAATTTACATAACACATTATAATAAGAGGATTGCAAAATTTTTATTAAAAAAAATAGGCTGATTTCAAAAGCCAGTAATACGGTTGTGATTGATTACTTACCTTTGGTGGAGTGAATACAGGAAGTTTTTCATTCTTTTTTCTTCTGAGAAGTTTGTTCCCAAGTTTTTCAACGCCTCCAATTTCATCAATCCACTAAAATGTAAAGAAAATAAAATAAAAAATGGGGATAACTTGTTAACACCAACTTTCACAAAATAAACAAATAAAAGAAAGCATTTCTGGGAAATTCATATTTAAGCCATTAAAAATGGACTACATCATATGATGGCAAAAGTTCTCACATGATAGCAGGAAACATCAAATTCTTACCTGGTTAAGAGTATCACAGGGATATACAACACCCCACTTATATAGGGGTGGACCCCAAAAGTGAGGGATGCACCCCTATGTGAACAGGGTGTTGTATATCCCGGTGATGCAGAATACCACCTCCATTAAATCCTCCCCCCCCCCCCCCCACCAACTTTCCCCCACCCTTTCCTTTATTTCTAAAGGCGTTCTTGTCAATGGTGAATAGTGAAAAGTAATAGTTGATCATTAAAACCATAAATCATGACCCATAATTATCCAACATGAGTTTCATTTCATTCGGGAGGGCAAGTCAAACTTTAAGATCCAACAGAGCATGTAGAGTAGGTAATCCGCAAAAGAAGTTTATTTAAAAGATAAGACCTAAAATGAGTGTCTTTCTACATGAATCTGTATGTTCTTCTGTGAGCACATTGTCACTGATGAACAAATTAATGTGTCATGGCGTGTCACTTCCAGATTTAGCTAACAACTGGCTCAAATTTCCAATCACATCTGTTTAAGTCATAATCAAGTATATCAACCTGATAGACGTAGGTTATCATGCTAGCTTCAGAAGCATTAATATACCTACATGAAAAGCACCAATTTTGAACTGACTTTATCAACTTAATATCTACAATATATTTTGATAAATCAAGACCCTTCAATTGAAAATCCCAACCAATACGACTTTATAAGATAAAAATATTTCCTCATGATCAGTCTGTCAGAACAATGTCATTCACATGTAGCAGAAAAACAGACAAAATAGTGAATAGAATATTTCTAAATAGGCTCATTATATAGTTGAAGAGGTTTGAGTTTGATAAAAGATGTTAATGTGACAGAATATGATCCTTATCCAGCCCATTTTCTGGGATCCTATAAAAATTATAATTATAAAAAAAATTAATGTTTTAGAAGCAGTAACAACTTAAAGGCGGTGGCCTAAATAGAAGCAAATTAAACTGATCCTGTTGAAAATATACCATACACTAAAGTACTTTCTTCAAGTGAGAGTTTGGTGACATCAAGCAAAAGAAAAACATTTCTACTAGTGACTGAAAGCTATATATTGATAACTGTAGGCAATCATACCTACTTGCCAGTTGCCAGGTGTCTGACCAAAATGAAATTTACATGGAGCGCACCTCTCAAACTCCTTTCTCTTCATAAAGTCTCTCATTTTATTTTATTTGTTTTCACCACATTTTAATTCTCATAAATTATATGTCAACCATAAAACATTTGTATATACAGAGTAAAGTAGTGTCTAACTACATTCCAAATAGAAAATAGTTCCCTTTTCACAGAAATTCAACTGAATTCAATAGGTCAAAAGGCTATAGAATTTTACAATCTTTGTGCAAGAAGTCATATAAAACAACAAGCACACACACACAAAAAGAGAGAGAGAAAAAAAAATCAAAATGGGTCAAGAAAGTCACTCACATTTCCAATCGGGATGTAACATACCTTAGAGATTGACCTATCATATGTTCAAGACCTAAGAGCTCCATAAAAGTCCAAAGCTGCCCAATAACCAAAGCAAATACATAAATTAATATCACTACAATAAAAATAATGAAATCATACATTTTTACTCCTGTTCAGCAAGCAAGGAACCTACAAGACATATGTACAAATTGAAATTTTAACTTTTTATCAATGATGAGAACAATAAAAGGCCTCAAATATGCGTGCAAACACTAAATTCCAAGAAGTGTAAAATAGCCTAAACACAGCAGCAGCAGCATATAGATTATATAAAGGAGTGATCCAAATACTTGAGGGAAGAAATTGCTTGGGCCCTATGTTGATTTGATTAAGTGCACATTTAATTACATAAGGAAACATAACACCGTTAGATATCCTTAGCTAACTTTTTCTCTTCATATAACTATCATAACAAAACAATGTGATAAAACATACAATCATGTGACAATAACCATCAAAACTAGCACAAAGAAACCTTAAAAGTAGATAAAATGGTAAAATGAAAAAGAATAAAATATTCAAATTTGACAAGAATCCACAACTTAATGTCTGATGTGAAGAATCACAGTAATGGTGAAAATGATAATATGATATTCACCATAATGTAAAGAAACAATGCAAGCATATTGCCTATATTGGTAAGATACCATAATAGCATTCAAAGTAATGGTTTACAGGATTACCTTCAAAATTCCCATGACTTCCAGCATTATAAAATATCCACAGAAGTAAACAATCCAGAAAGGACATGAAAAGCAGACTAATTACATTGATTAGGAAATTCGTCCACAATTCTTACAACATCATCCTTAGGAATTCCATCTTTCTCATACATCCAGTGAACAATGTTCACAATATCTTCGCGGTTAGGCTGCCTGTTTCACAAAAAATATGTTATAGTAGGGTTAGGTAACATAGTTCCATTACTTCCACGATAAACAGAGTTCTAAATTTACAACAACATTGCCAGTAGTCAATAACATCACTTAAGTATGACAACAGCAAAGAGGGCATTTTGGTCACTTTCTTGGTAATTTGCAGTCACCAAAAGTAGGTAAACGAAGGGATTAAAAATAGAGGCTGGAAAAGATTGAATGTCAAATTGGATTACAGTTACATGATATTCTGAGGCAGAAAGGTTTTCTTTCTTTTTTTCAAAAGAAAAAAGGAAGGGGGGGGGTGGGGGGTTGGAAATGCAAAAACGCCCCCCTAATTTCAAGTCAAAATCAAATTGATCCTTACAGTAATCAGTGATTGCAAGCATTTACATTGGCAAACTAAAAAAAGTTGGAAAAACATTACTCTACAACAACATTGCATTAGAAGTAAAGATGCCACAGAAAATTTAGAGACAACAAAAGACCAATTTACATCACATCTAGCAAGATCAAGGAGATTACATATGACCATTAGAACAACTTCATTGAGTTCTCATTTCTCAGCACCTTAATCAACAGTTACAATTATCCTACATGAACAGTTTGGCTCAGCTTACCACTTCTGAAACATTGCTACATGCTACATGCTACAAAAAATGTATGAGAATGGACAGGAATGAAATGGAATGTCCTTAGATATGACAGAAATATTCCCTTAGTAATGAAAAGAACAACAATGAAAAAAGGAAAAGAAAAAGGCTTTTACTTTACAGAAGGATTTCAATCGACCTGTATATACAGAAAACACTCTTTAGAAATGAATACATTCTCATAATTTTAAATCCTCAATTATCTTGAGATTAAGCCATTTATGAGGTAATGGTTTGATTGTATATTCTGATTACCTCTACCACTTCTTCAAAGCTCTGATGAAGCTTGAAACCAGCCTTAGTGCTTTTCTGACATCTTCTTCTGGAAAACCTTTCAAGTGTGTGCCAATTTCACGATACTCTTTAACCTTTCCTTCCTCTTCCTGTTGACGTCTTCCATGCAGCTCCTTTGTCTTTTCCCGCGGCCATGCTTGCCATTCCTAATCAAAGAAATCGTAGACATTACATGTACTCAACATAACAAGATTGGAGGTTTTATATTCATGATAATGTTATATACAGAATGCACATGGTCTCCCAGTGCTCATAAATCTGGAAATGGACAATAAAGCTAGACCAGTGATTTATTCAACTGAGGGATTAATCATAACTAAAAAAAAAAAACTAATATATTCAAGTTGATTACATCTACGCATTTGCAGCTACAACCTACACTATTTAATACATCAACTTTTATTTTGCAGAACATAGACAATGCAATAATATTCAGAACCAATTTTTCTTAACTCATAATACTTATCAAACAGAAATTGCTTAACTCTCAATAGGCGACAGTGAAACAAGCTTCATCTTTTAACTTGCATGTCAATTGCAATTCCAGAAACATGAAAACACAGATAGCTCAATTTGTAAGCTATAAAGGCATTCTGTTAAGGATGTTATAGATAGAACTTCAAATTGACCGAGAGTCAGTCAACCTTAACTTAAGCTCTAATGAAATTTTTTATGGTAATAGAGATTTAAGTGTAATATAACCCTGCATGATTTAATTTTGCAAACATAAATATTAAATTTGGCATTACTGGCAGAACCTAGTAAAACATTTCCTTGTGAGGTACAAAATGAATCCAACCCACAAATTTTTTGAAGTTTTATTTTTTATTAGAAATTTCCAAATCACTCAAGTCAGGACTAAGTCTAACAAAATCATTGGTCCTTAGGTATCAGCTTGAAAACAAATCAATAAGGACCACTCTAACAAATTTTTTTAGCAAATGCATACATAGAGAAAACCATCAACCATTCCATACTCTCTCTCTCTCCCTCTCTCTCTCTCTCTCTCTCTCTCTCTCTCTCTCTCTCTCTACATATATATATATATATATATATATATATATATATATTACAGAAAAAATTGGTGAATCAACCAAGTCGGTACCCTAACTTCATTGTACATTTACAATAAACAACTAGAATACTTTTTCCTCATGCTGCTTTTTGTAAAAGTAAGGAACAACAAAAGAAAAGGCAGTGTAATCTCCAATAGATTAGGCATTTTTTCACGAGGAAAAAATAAAATCTATTTTACCTACCAAATTTTCTTACACCCTCCAATAATCTCTCTATCATTTTCTCTATTTTATTAAAACTAGTTTTGGTCACACGTGCAAGGCATGTGTGTGATTTGTTACATTAGATAATGATATAATTTGTTATGCTATATTTGATACTGAAATCTAAATACAATATTTATAAAATATTGATTGATAATATTAAGCATGAATTTAAATCCTTCCACATATAAAAAGTATTAAGAATTTTTTTTTTTAAAGAATCAAGACTGTATTATATGATCTATGAACATGAGAAAATCAGCAGCTCTCCAGCCAACACCATCAGCACTTTAGTAGGAAGTAGGCTCAAATAAAGCATTAAGGTCAACATTCTATATATTTGAGCTAGATTGCCCTTGACTATTAGCATCTGACAGTTATCTAATAATGATTGAGCATCCAATAAATATCTAATCATACCATTTCATTCCACAATCATTGAATCCATTTTTTTTCACTTTTTCTCAACACTTTACCCCCCCCCCCCTCCCCCCAGAAAAATTCATCATAAGATTTCAACCAAAAGAATAAAAATAAAAACTGAAACTTATCAATCACATCATAGCTGTTCTAGCGATTACTCTGATTAATCACCTTTGTGAAATAAGGGCATGCATAAAGAAGACAGAAAAGGAATCAAAGGTGAACTTAGTAGTTCAAAGTTCAAACAAGCACCAAAAACAAGCAGTTGATTTCACACAAAATTGTAATACCCATCATCACAATATCTTCACGTAAGGTTGATGCAAGTATTAACAGTATAACTAATTTAAGAGGAAAAAAAATAACCCACATTGCATCACAACCACTGAATTTCAAAAGTCATCTATAAGCAGCAAGTAGAAAGTTAACATACCCCCTCTCCCCTCCAAAAAAAAAAAAAAAACCAAAAAATCAAAAGCAAGTAGAAAGTTGATACACAAAACATAGAATAAAACCAAAATTGTGTTTTCCAACTGAACTGCTATGGAAATATTTTTGTCGGATTTGTATCAGACACATCCAACAAGCGTACAGAAAACATAGCATGGAACAAGTAAATTATTTAAATATTTATAATTCACTAAATTATTGCAAAAAAAAAACCCTTAACCATTTTCTTTGTCATATGAACTTCTCAAATTGGCAATGTATTCATGTCAAACAAGTATCCAACATAATAATTTCATTTACTCAACAGCAGGGATGGAGCTACAGAATGCTTTGGCCCCCCCTCAAAACAAGTGAAAATTCATTTTCATCCTTTGCAGATGAGGCAGATACATGTTCTTTGGGCAATAAGTTGAAGGTCCTTTCATCACAAACTTATGTATCATGAATGTATCATAAGTAAACAAAAAAACAGGCAAAGAGAGCAAATGTGGGTGAAGTTAGTGGTATTGTGTATTCATGGTTCTTTCAGTGTGATAGCCAAATTTACTTTGGACCCCCAAACCAGTTGAGTTTTATAAAATAAAAAAGCAAACAAAATTTAGGTTGCTATGTCTTAGGTTCTTCAATTAAAGAAAGCACTGTCTGTGTCTCATTCCTCCAGCCACCAAACACAACACATTTTACAATTACAACACCAAACTCAATATAGATATTAAGACACAGAAATGAACTTCCTATAAGGTCTCACTCACCTGTAGTACTGCCCATGACATTCACACAGTACAACTCCAGCAGCACACCAGTCTAAGCCTTTGCCTTCTCTAATGAAAGCTCTACAGAGAGAGCTAAAAATGGAGTGACACTCTTTTTCCTTTTCTTCTTCTTCTTCTTCTTCTTCTTCTTCTTCTCCTCTCTCTCACAGTCTGGCTAGTCTTGTTTAGTGTTTACTTGTGTGAGTTAAGTGTCTGTGACACTGTATATGTCAAAGTCAATAAAAGGCACTTTGATAAAGACCAAATAGCCCTCACATGTATTGAAAGACCAAATAGCCCCCACACGTACTGAAAATTTGAAATAGAGATTATCAGAGAAGTGAGAAATATTTTTTTTTTATTTTATATTATTTTAATATGTGATACAGTAAAGTAAAAGTTGAGACGTGTAACTGTTTTTTTTTTTCAAAAATAATTTTATATTTTTTAAATTAAAAAATTTGTTTGACAACTCAAAATAAATAAAAAATAAAAATTATTCTCAAAATTTAATTTGTGAAAGAAACTAAAAATATGTAAAATGCTATTTTTAGTTTTTAATTCTTAAAAGTAAAAAAAAAACACATATTTAATTTAATGAATTTGTTTTATTTAATGAATTAGTATTAGAGTTCAAATTCTAGTAACAACATATTTTTAGTATTTTCTATTTTTTTCTTTAAAAAATTATTTTTTTTAATTTCAACTAACCAAACATATTTTTTATTTTAAAAATACAATAAAATTATTTTTTTTATATTTACAAATTTTTTTAAATAAAAAATAAAAACTGTTATCAAATATAAACTAAGTGGGTTGTTAAATACTATCGTTGGGATGATAAATAGCTTTTAACACGGTAAAGTAGTTTTATTTTTTTTTGAAAAAATAGAGAACTAAACGGTAAGTTCAGTTCCCAACAAAAATACAAAACGGTGAGTTTTGTCTTAAAAAAAAACTTCTTGTTGAACAAACAGAGAAGAAGAAAAACCGAACTTTTTCTCTTCTTCCAGTGTTTTTCACTTTTCACTAATCACTTTCTAGTTTCTTTCTTCCCAAAAACCTGAAACCCAGTTACAGACCCGGGAGAGAGAGAGAGAGAGTTTTCTTCCACGGTGTTTTTTATTTTGATTTTTTTAATCCTAAACCTGTTTCTTCTCCCCAAACCCCAGCCACAGATCAGACTTTGTGTTGACTTGCGAATTTGGGTCTTGATATTGGGTAAGCTTCTCTTTTTTTTTTTGACTGATTAATTGTTTGTTTACGGATTTGGGTCTTGATTTTTGGTTTAGCTTGTGTTGTTTTGACTGATTAATTGTTTGTGGATTTGGGTCTTTGATCAGTTGTAATTTCAAAACTTGTTGATGAAAAACTAGACACAACTTTTTTGTGTTCTCATGCCAATTTCCTGTTATCTTTCTTCATCATAAAAGTGATATTGCCATGTGATTGCTACTGTGTGCACAAAGGTAAATTCACACTACACTGCTAAGGCTGTGTTATGTAAACTGGGCATGGCTGCTATTGTTTACCATATTTAGCTAGTAAATGCTTGGGTATATTGTTAAATCTGAAGATGCTATTGTCACCTTCATCAAGTGGGATTTTATAACTCAAGTCGAGTTTTGCAACAGGGTGAAGTTTTCACTGTTAAACAAAGAGCACTCAAAGGGTCCTCTTCTTTTATTCACTTCATTTTTTTATATATACAAATATACTGTTTTAGGTCTCTTTGTAATATAGGACAATAAGGATAAAAAAGAAAGAAAAGGAAATAGATTTTATAGATTTAATACAAATTAAGAGATTTAATGGGAAAGATGTTAGATATTTGATTACGTAATATCAATGAGAGATTTTAGTGGGTTTAAGAACATCAAATCATGGTAACAAAAAAAAAATTACTACAAATCAAAAGGTTTGATTTTAATAAGTCAAAAAAATTAATTAGGAAATATTTGGTATATTGGTTGATGAGATTTAGATACTCTTTGGATCTCCCAATACTTAGTTTGGATTAGTCCGTCATAAATCTTTTTATGAATGGGGTAGCAACCTAACTTGATATGTTTTTGGCACTCTTAGAAGATGTGATTACTAGTAATGTGGAGTGCTGCTTTGTTGTCACAATAAAGTCACATAAGGACATTTTGGATGCTGCCAAGGTCCCTGAGAAGCCATTGAAGCAAAATGAGTTCACATGTCGTAGAGGCCAATGGAACAGTATTTAGCTTAAGTAGAGGAGCAACAGGTACTAGTTTGCTTCTTGGTCTTCCAAGAGAAATTTAATTTTCGGGGATAGATGGAGTAGTTGGGCATGTACACCAATCAAAACCACAATAGGCCATAAGATGGTTGAATGACACAAAAGACAAGAGAGTACCTTTGTTGGAAGCAGACTTCATTTATGCTAAGACTCTATGAGTAGCATTAAGAGAGAGAGAGAGAGAGAGAGAGAGAGAGAGAGAGAGAGAATTTTTTCCAGTGTTTTTTACTTAAAAAAAAAAAAATCATAAATCACTTTCTTCTCCCCAAACCAAACACCAGCCACAGACCCGAGGTAGATCAGCCTTGTGCTGAATTGGATCTTGACTTGTGGATTTTGGGTAAGCTACTAAGCTTCTGTTGTTTTGACTGATTAATTGTTTACAGATTTGGGTCCTAATTTTGGGTAAGCTTGTGTTGTTTTGACCAATTAATTGTTTGTCAGCGGATATGGGTCTTGATTTTGGGTAAGCTTGTGTTGTTCTGACTGATTTTTGTTTTCGGATTTGGGCCTTGATCAATTGTAATTTGTTGATTAAAAAATAGAGTCAACCCTTTCTGTTCTCATGCCAATTTCCTTTTATCTTCCATTATCATAAAAGTGATATTGCCATTTAATTGCTACCACATGCACAAAGTTAAATTCACACTACTTTGCTGAAGCTGTATTATGTAAACTGGGCATGGCTGCTACTGTTTACCATATTTGGCTTCAAAGAAATGCTCAGGTATACAGGGCATGTTAAATCTGAAGATGTCATTGTCACCTCCATCAAGTGGGATGTTAAAAATCGAATTGAGTTTTGCAACAAGGTGAAGTTTTCACTGCAAAACAAAGACTTATGTCCAAATTGGAGCACCTCTTGTAAAGTTTTCAAGAACTGAAGATGATTTGCTGTTGGGTTTTGTTTGAAATTTCTTTGTAGTTCTTCTCTGATATTTTATATTGCTGCTATCTGTACTCGTAGTGCAGTGTACGAGAGGATCTGCTATTCTGCTGTCCTGTTCTGCCTTGTGGGTTGCTGTTGTTCGTGTGGTGCACAGTTGCACCAAGTTGTAGAACTTGCATTCATTTTTCTTTAGTAATGAATTATCTCTAATTCATCTAAAAAAATTCACACTACATTCTTGCAGAAACAGAAAAAAGAGGAAGAAAGAACTTGGAAAGCTAAGGAAAAGAAGAAGAGAGAGAAATCCCAAAGAAACAACCAGTTGTTGCTCCTTTGCTCCTCTGTGTCTTGCAACCATGGCTTGTTCCTCTGCTCCATCCTTATCGGTCCTAGCTGCTTTGCTCTTGAGTTTAGGCATTGCACTGGTCTTACCTCAATTAGTTGTGTGTTGCAACCATGACTAATTCCAAGGGCCCACAAAACTTTGATCCATCTTTATCAACCCCAACATTGACATATGAATACGAGGTCTTTGTTAGTTTACGTGGAGCCGATACCCACACAAGCTTTACTGCCTATCTCTTTGCTGCTTTAGACCGTAAAAGGATTGTTGCATATAGAGATGACATAAGCCTCCCAAGAGGGGGAGAGATTGGACCCGAGTTGTTGAAGGCAATTGAGACTTCAAGGATTGCAGTTGTTGTGTTCTCGAAAAGCTATGCTACTTCGAATTGGTGCTTGGATGAGCTGGTGAAGATAATGGAATGCAAAAGGGTGTTCAACCAAAGTGTGCTGCCTATTTCTATAATGTGTCTCAATCTGTGGTGTTAGAACAGAAGTGAGTTTTTGCGGAGGCACTCCTGAATGGCCCTGTCGACAAGGTGAACAATTGGAGAACTGCAATGACGGAGGCCGCAAACTTGGCGGGCTTTCATTTGGAACATCGGTAATATTGTATTACATATGCTTTCTTTTAATAAAAAGATAAAATAAAATAAAAAGCTCACAGTTTATATAAAATAAAAAATAAAAAAGTATTTTGAAAAATATATATATGTATAATCTATAATAATTTATATAAAACCGCTGAAGCAAATTAACTTTTAATTAGCCTTATGAAAGTTTGCTACATTAGTTCCAACTTTTGTCTAACCTTACGAAATTTTTACTCAAAATTTTTTTTGGGTTAGCTTTAATGGCCTCACAATGTTTCAATTTAAAAAAAAAAAGGAAAAAAAAAATAGAATAGAATATATGGTACAATATGCAAATACAATTACAATAAATGCCCAATTAATGCTAAAATATATAGTTTTATATACAAATGCAATCATAATATATGTCTATTAATAATACAAATTTCATATGACCAACTGGTTTTGTATAATTTAAAGTACATAGCACATGACTAACGTTTATCAGTCTATGCTTTTTTCAATTACCAAATTGTCAAAATGGCATTGCAAAAAGAGTTTCTTTGTAGACTAGGTGTTGGCGGAACCAAACATTAGGATTGTGTAGAACATATATTCCTCCTTGTTGGGTGGGAATGGTTTCTCTTTGTGCGGTATTCTAAGAAGGAGAATGCTATGTCTGATAATGTAGCAGTTGGAGTGTGCTGTGTTGGTATGGAGAGGGGAAAACACAATATGATTTTAGTGTGCTAGACATCTTTATTGGCAGTATGACCCTAATATGAAAAACTTGTTATTACTTTTAGCAGTTTAAGTTGACATGTGCAGATTTTTTAATGAATTTGTTAAAATTAATGGTCTGGTGTAAAATTTTACAGAGTCTTAACTGTTAATGTGCTATTCTATTAGATTCAACCATGGGAGGTCAGGTAGGACAAGTAGGGCTTTTTATTAGGATCTTTATGTGTATGGATTAATCTCTAGTAAAATGTGTTTAAAATTAAAAATGGCATATATTCAAGTTCTTTGAAAAATAATTGGAATGTTATTGTCAACTGTGATTTCTCATATATTCATGTGTTTGTTTGTCAATTATAAAAGCTGATTCTATTGTAATTAATACAGAAATTAATTTTAACATATTTCATATTCTAGAGTAGATAGCCAATAGAAGTATTCAATCACATGATTTTATTTTATTTTTATAACGCAAATCCCCCGCGGTGACTTTGTTGTTGTCATAGGTGTAATTTTTAAAATACTGAGTGTGTTGGTGCCTTTTATTCAGAGATTGAAAGTATTTCAACTGGTGGTGCAGTTACTATTGATTATGAAATGTGTTACCTTGTATTCTGTTACGTGTTGAGCAATGTTAATTAAGTACCTACTTGGCCCTTTTTTGACCCATTTTCCTTATTTAGTTAATATGTTACTACAATTCAATAATACATAGTTTTGGTCTTTCAATTACTTAGATTTTTATTGTTGGATGATGCTTCTGTTTATTTTAAAGCTCTCTCTCTCTCTGTCTCTCTCTCTCTTGTTTGTTTGTTTGTGGAGAACTCAAAAGGGCTTCCAAATCCACGATACAGGGGAGCATAAACTGTTGTTTGTTTGTTTGTGGAGAACTTGAAAGGGCTTCCAAATCCACGATATCGGGGAGCATAAACTGTTGTGCGAGTTTGAGGAAGTGACAGATGTTGATAGAGTGATTTTATTTATAAACTTTTGTTATTAATCTTGATGATTTTTTCCTTTGATTTATTAAGATATTTCTATAATTTGATGATGAAATTTTAAAATCATATATAATTTGTGTGCGTATATTCAATAAAAAGGGGAAAAAAAATAATTAAATTACTAATTTGATACTTTATGTAAAAAGAAAATGTATTTTGGCATTTCATTCCATTTTTCGTAGCCCATTTATTTTTATTTTATGATCACTAACTTCTATTCTTTTATATATAAAAAAATAATTGTGGGTGCAGTCCAGAGCCAGAATTTATAGAAGAAATTGTCGAAATCATTTGGAAAATTCTATGAGGGCGTTTGGATGCAGCTTATTGCTGCGTCCACGTTTTGCCCCTTTGTTTTTTCTTTTTTTTTCGCTGCTGTGGGGACAAGCGTGCAGTGCGCGTACTGTGCGTATATTGTGCATGTATTTTTTTAGCAATTTTTTATTAAAAGTGGGTCTTACAGTATTATTTACTCATTTAAAAATTTTTTTGTTACAGTATTTTTAATTTTTAATTTTCAGCAATAAATTTTATCCAAACGGAGTTGGAATCGCCTACCAGTACCATTCCACCCTGTCGTCAGAACGATGTTCCTGGTCAATGCTCTTCATTAATTATCCCGCAAAAAGGTGTTTTGTCGGGTCAAAATGCTATTGCTCAGCGGATCTACCTTTTTTTTTTTTTTTCCCCCACTTTAATTTGCACATGACCTTGCCCACTTTTTTAGCGGAGAACTCGCCACTCAAAATAATAAAATAATAAAAAGTCCCTTCTTTCAAGTCCATTTTACTATTTCTTCACGCCGTTACTTAAAAAGTCTTCGTAATCCCTTCAAGAGTCAGCGGTCCCGTTTTACGCGAGTTCTTCGTCTTCAACTGCTACAAACAAAGCCGAATCGTCCCTTAGACGCCATTGCAAGCGAATCCCATTCCTCGTCCCGTCGATCCATCCCTCTCCCTCCTTTCGTTCCCCGCTTTATTCATCGCCATTGCTCATTGTCATCCTCTTTTTCCGAATCATGATTTCTGTTCTTTTTACCAAATTTCTTCTTCTTCTTCTTCTCCTTCGCACAATTCAATTGTCTTACTCTGTTTTTTCGCCTGTCCTTAATTTGTCTCTCTTTCACTAAAATTTTTGTTTTGTTTTGTTTTTTGTTTTTTTGAGAAGACCATTTTTATTGTTTCTAAGTCAGGGGGTCCAATGCAACAGCAGGTATCTATACTCTCTTTTTTTAGCTCAAGAAAGACAGTTTCCTGGATCCTCTTTTTTAGTCTGACATTTGTTAAAATTAAGAACGTGCACTTTTTTTTTTTTAGTATGATTATTGCATAATTTATGTTGGTTAGAGAAATTATCATCTTAATTATTTTGTTACTGCTATTCAGAATTAGTTATTTGGGATCCACCCCTCCCTTTGTGAAAATATGCATCACTTCCTTCCACTTCCACCTATATGCTAGAAGGAGATGTGGAAGCTATTTAGACTTCTGTTTCTTTCATCGTTTTGTACATTATTTAATTGCTACATTATTGTAATCTTTAGTAGAAGTTGAAACAATAGCTCATGCATTTGATAGAGTGAGTGCTTGCTTGGTACTTGGTACTTGGTACTTGGTACTCCAATCAATCATTCAAACAAAGCTTTAAAACAAGTTCAGGCCTCTACAAAATTACCAAATTGGGGCATCTATCGCAACAAGAAGGAGATCTAGATTTAAAAGTAGCTAGGTTATATACAATACTAAGCCACTAATATTCAAACTATAACTATAGCTATATATATGCAACCATAAAATTTCTACTCAAAATTATGTTACTGTCTTTTACTTGTTTTTTCTTTTGTTTCTGGAAAATCCCTCTTTATATATATATATGAGATAGTGAGAGAGAGAGGCTTAAGTTATACCTAGTATAACCTTTGTGAACACAAGGAAGTTGCCCCAACGCTTTACTTTCTAGGATCATAACTTACTTTCTAGGATCATAACAAGGCTTAAAAATATGGGTCTTTGATTCATTCTTGAGATTAAATAAAGGATCTTGTCAACAAATATCCTTAAAGCATTTTGTAATCTAAGAAAGTATTAATACTAATATCATAGAAATATAAAAAAAAAATTGCAAAGAAACTAAAAAAGTAAATTATTTTTTCCATAAAAATTTTCTAATTTTTTTTTCCTAAACTAACACCCTTATGGCATCCGTTAATTTTTTTTCTAAAATAAATTATTTCACCCAAAAATATAATTAAGTCAAAACTTAGTCAAACACCAAGTATTTGACATAAATATCCATTTAATTAAGAGAAAGTCCTTAGAAGTGGACAATTTATTTTTAGGACTTTAATTAAATACAAATTAACAAAACCTTAACTTTATTTTATTATTATTATTTTTTTTTTTGAGAAGGACAAAATCTTAACTTAAGAACTAAGAATTGGCTTGACCCCACCAAGGCTATATGGCTAAAAAAAAAAAAATTTTAAAAAAATCCTCATAGGCAACCTAAATGTAATATTTAGGTGTAGCCACAAATGAATTAAGACTCGATGGTGGAGGTGGATTTCCAGATTGGTGGTGGTGGTGGATTTTCAGTTCAGTTGTGGTTGTGGGATTTTAGATCAGATTGGTGGTGAAGGTGGATTTTCACAGCGGTGGTGGTGGTGGATTTTTGTTTGAGCTGAAAGCTCCCCCCCCCCCCCCCCTCCCCCCCATTTTTGTTGGTGCTTTTAGATTTGCTTGCTCGGTGCTTGTGAGTTTTGTGTGGATTTTTTTTTACCATGGTTATGGGGTGTTACTGTGGTGGTGAGGTGGGTTATTGCCGTGGTGGTGGGGTGGGTTGTTGCCGTGGGTTTATAGGTTCATGGTGGTGGGGCTTTGCCATGGTGGTTGGGGTGGGTTTTACTGTGGTGGGTCAGTGGTGGTGTTAGTCTATGGTGGTAGAGGAGGCTGTGGTGGGTCTGTGGTGGTTTTATGTTTTGGGTTTTTGGTGGTGATTTGTGGTTGTTGTGGTTGGTGGTGTGGGTGATATTAGTGGTTGTTTGGTGGTGGTGGCTGAGTTTCAGTGGTTGGCTTGGTTTGGGTTGTTCTATTCTAGGTTTGGGATTGGTTTTGGGGATGATGAAAAAGAGACAGAGAAAGAGAGAAAAGAGACTGGGGAGAGGAGAGAGAGAGTAGTTTTATATTTATTTTTATTAGGAAGTTTATATTATTTTATTTCAATGTATGTAAAAATAGAAATTGGGATCTTGAAAGAGTTGTAAAATGAAATGACAAAATAGATAAAGTATAGTCTTTAGGCTTTAAACACTTTGGTGTCTCGCTGAATCATAGTGAACTATAATTTCAAGAAACAAAAAAAAGGAAAAAATCTACATTATACTTTACTAGAATCACGAGATTTGTAAAATGTTATTATTTTTGTTATTGTATATTATTTAATTCATGCCGAGATTAACCATTCTTCGATAGATCAAGTGAAATTAACCCAATAATTAATGATTCTAACTCCCACAAAAATAATAATAATAATGTTGCGATTCAAACAGTACTTCCTTTTCCTTTTCATTTACGTATTTACTTGTGTCAACGGTAGTACTTGACAGGATAGCACCAAAGCTAACTGAAAATGCCCAAAAGTGAACATCTTGGGCTTGAGAACTCAATGTCAAGAGTTGATAATTTGGGATAAACACTAGGAGTCAAAACTACTCCCAAAAATCTAGGCTTAAGGACACATCTAGATAATAATTTCTTTGTGAGATCATAATATTTAACATCCATGTTTGTCTCTATTGGTTTCATTTTTAAAAAGCAGTATTAACTAAGAATTTAAACCAAAAAAACACCATGTAGAATAGCAGGTCTCTTGACCAAATACAGTCATTTCTCTCCCTCCAAGCTAGTCCACATAATACAGAAAGGAGTAAGCCGCAAAATCTCACCATGGTCATGATAATGAAATCTCCCTTTTTGACTTGCAAACACTTCAATCAGAGTCACCATCACCCAATGCATCCCAAATAAACACAGATTTAATAATTAAAACTCTCTGGCCATGACACAACGTAGACTCTTTCCTCTTTTATTCTCAATATATCGATAGTCAACCAATGAAGAGCTTCAAGAGTCTCATAAAATGAAGAAACCTCAAAACCATGTTTCTTAGATAGCCTCCAACACATTGTGTTTTCATAATTCACCAACTAGAAGATTAAAGAGCAGGGAATCCTATAAAAGGTGTCAATTGCCTCTAGCTCCCAATCTTGTAAAGGTCTAGCGAATCCAATATTGCAAAGTAGAGCTCCTTCATGAATCTTACAATGGAATTTTAATTAGGACATTAAGCGTGTTTAAAGTATATGAAATTGAAAGTTATAAGTCACACAACGAGTGTCATACATGGGTCAACATTGAGTGTCATGTCCTCGAGTGTTTAAAATACAAGTTAAAGAAAAGAAAATGGCAAAGATTAAGTATAATTTTACCAATTATGTACATTCACCAAACTCTCGGCCATTCCATCATAAAAGCAATTGGAGATTGTATCCATTTAACACTGCCTCTTAAAATCAAGAACACCAAAACATACAAGAAGTGTCAACATTTTAGACATTTGTGAATGAGAAATACAAGTGATTACATCAGTTTTGTATGGTATCAAAGCTCTAGTTAGCCCATTTGATCACAAAAAAATTTCTTTACCTATAGAAGATTTTGTTAACAAAAACCTTAGTTATCATGGTCTGTCTAGGACATCGCAGATTGCCTAATCAAGAGTGGACTTGATCCATGCCATTCCACTTTATTATGCTTGAAGCGCTAAACCAGGTTAAGGAGCTAAAACCAAATTGATTGATATACTTTTGGCAATGTAGGAAATACTGCTTGTTAATCAATAACTTTTTGCCATAAATAGAGCCCCTGGAAACAGAGTTTGTTAGCAGATACCCTAAACTAAAGGCAATCCATGGCCTTTATAGAGTAGGTTGAAAAAGATATGGCATTTAAATGGAAACATATATTTAACCATTTAGATTTATAAAGAAAAAGAAAGACAATCACACCATTGAATTAGGATTAGAAGTGCTGCATAAAAAAATAATAATAAAAAACTTCAAATAAATAGTAAGAAAATTTTGATTAGGATGAGAGCAAACACTAACATTGTTTATATCTGAATGAATAGTTAACGTAAAATATTTTCCTTGTATTAATTACCATGCAGTAGACGGAGAATTTCACAAAGGAGTTATAGATGAAATTCATGTGTAGACATAACGTTTCACATAAACCGAAAAGTATATATCTTGACTACAAAAGAAAGAACAATGCAGAACATCAAATAGGAAATTTCACTTTCAACACCCTTCCCAATTTTTTTTTTTGAAAAACAAATACGCACATGCAAGGGAAAGGGAAAGGGGTTTTAACATATCCGATCTCCAAAGAAAAAATTGACAATAAATTCAGAAATTAAAAGATGTACAACAGACTAACAAAAAAAAAGTTTAGTAGATAACTTACTGAGGGGTACTTAACATGCATAAGCATATATACATATATTTATATTACAAATTATGTTAGTATTTGATGAAATTGACTAGCATTTGATAGCATATTATGTAGACTCAACAAATCAAAAAGAAAGCTGAACAAAGAGAATCAAAAAACCCTCATTCCATTGAAGGTAATGAGAGAACCGCCAATGAGCTTTAGCTTAAATGACATTTCCTCCACCTAAAAGAGTAGGTGGAAGGTGAGGTTGTAAGTGGTATTGTGTGTAAAATGATAAAGGATCTATTATCTACAATTGTTTTTTAGATAAAGGATCTACAAATCTTAGTGCATGTAGAATTGTAGCCGCACATAGTGCGGTTACATACTAGTTTGTTTTATTGAAGAGATATCCAAATTACCGTGTTGATTTTGTAAAATGGTATGTAATCTAACTTAATATCATCAATTTCAATCTTTCTTTTTTTCACAAATGAAACTTCTTTTCTAAACCAACACAAGTGAAACTTCTAATACAAAATATTGCATATCATCAATTAAAATTTCGTAGTTACTAACCATATGCGTGCTTAAATGTGTTTTATTTTTTCAAGTGCAAATTTTAATTTCAATTATTTTTCTTTTATTTGTAGTCTAATGAACTATTACTTACTATTTTTTATATATAATTAAAAATCTAAAAGTGTCACATGTATACAAAATTTTTGATTTTTTAAACATATTATTATATGAAAAGTTAACAGAAACATAAACATAAACAAAATAAAATGTTTTAAACTCTTTTTACCAATAAATATATATTATTTTCTATCAAAATTAATAATGAGAATATAAACATCATTTCATCAATATTTGAGATAATAAGCCTATTTACAAATTATTTCATCATGCTGCTTGAGGTGCCCTCTTTTTCCTTTCCTTGACATGTGAGTTTTATTTTTTTATTTTTAATTAATTTATTAATTAGTTGTCATTGATAACCTATTGGTATTAAGTGGAGTTAGATGGGGTTGGGCTTGGGCCATTTTGGGTAAAAGTGGAGGATCTGTTGATTGGGGTAGGTTGGGTTAGGCTAGTTGTTAAAATAAAATTAATTTTTTTCATAAAATATGAGAGAGAATAATATTTATTTTTTTAAAAGGTTTTGATGGATTGGGTTGAGCCTATGACCATGACCATGTCCGTGAAGTGTTAATATTAAAAAAATTATATTTTTAATAATTTATTCTTCAACATATTATCTTGGTTGTTGCATTATTTATTACTCATTTAGTTACAAAATATTACTTTTCATAATATATTATAAGATTAATTAGAATTGATTTGTGAGTAACATTATTTATTTACCATAGGAAGTCAAGAATAGGAATGAAAAAAAATGAGTCTCAATCTAATGTTACTTACGCATTTTCTATATTATTGCTTTTGGTAGTAATTTCTTACACGGAGGGTACAGTAATTTCAATCAAAGTGGTGTAAGGATTATCTTTTCTTTAAATCAAGGGTACTCCCTACTAATGGATAATAATGTCATCCAGAAACAAAGCCAACATCTTACTAATATTTTATCAATTCATTATGTGGTACAATTAGAAAGTGAAGAACAAATAACATAGGGTTAATGCTGAAATCATAATAGATTATGCTCATTTTTGCAATGAATATATTTATATACAACATTTGGCACCAAAAAAAAAAAAAAAAACCCTGAAATGAATTGCTTGAAAGATAGTGACTTTTGTGACTGCATTTTTGTATTATGCAGCTAAATAATCATTTAAGTAGATTTTTAAAAGTTTTTAAAATGCACACAGGAGTAAAACAAAATAAAAAACACAAAACAAAATTAATTTTATTTCCTCTTATCAAGATATAACAATGGCAAAGGCACCAGTTTAGGTGATGCTAGAGTGTGGCATGAATTATGAACTTAGCATATTAGAATTATTTTTTAAATATAACAATTAAAAAAAAGTACCATGAACATTATTTTTAGAATGAACATAAACATAAACATAAACAAGGGCATATATGTTTTTCCTTTATTTTGTACCAACAAACATATGTTATTTTTTTACCAAAATATAAATATGATTGTAAGGACACAAATGAGCCCGAACTCACGGACGGGTGGGGGTGGGTCTGAAAGACCTTTTACAATAAAATTTGTAGAGAGTGGACTTAAAATCTAGGTTCTAGTGATATTTAAACAGCAAAAATGATAGGCCTTGATCACAATGATATATTCAAGGTACTGTTTACAAGAAAGAATCTTTTCCTCGGACACCAACCGAGGATGATTTCTCTTATTTCTACTCAAGATAGGATATCACTGTGGATAATGAGGTATACAATGTTTTTCCTCCTTCCTTCCACCCCCTCTTGCTGAAGGCCCATTCTTCCTTTTATATCCCCTCATTCTTTTCCTCTTCATCCTCCACGTCAAGGTTAGATTGCAGATTTTTAGATACTTGTCCTATCCACCTCCCTTGAAATCTTTGGAGACAGGAACCAGGTTAAACTTTGATGCTCAGGTCTCACTTCCCCATTAATGCGGTTAGAATAGCAGTTGCAGAGTATTCAATGTGGGGGCGGTGGTAACAGTTTTATCTTAGATATTCCATTGCCCTTCTTCTTATCTTCCATATTTACCATTTTTACCCTTACCTATAGGGTTTTCTGGAACATAGCTTGTGGATGTTAACCAGCCCTTCTCCTACCCAGTTATGTATAGTCGAGGACATAATCTTCCTCAGACTTAATCTTGGACATACTTGTTTCAGACATCATCTCTTTCTTATTTAGTATTGCTTTAGGAGTTAACGCTCATGCATCCTCGGACCATTCAATGTCCTCAGATTGGGCTTTTAGTCCAAAGAATACCTTTGGGCCACCCCACACACATTTCGGGGCCCAATGACCCTACAATGATAATATATGAAAAATTATTCCATCAATATTTGAATTGACTAGGATCAATTTTTAACTATAAGTGAAAACTATAATGCAAGACACTTTAGTCTTTAAGCTCTAAAAACTTTAGTGTCTCGCTAAGTTATAGTGATCTATAATTTTAAGAAACAAAAATAAAAGGGGAAAAAGTCTACATTATACTTACTAGGGCCATGAGATGTGTCTGTGTGTTTTTTTTAGTAAAAGTTTAGTCCAAAATCATTATAAAATCACTTGTTTCAATTTTTCATATGTGGGTTTGAGTTAACTCAGCATATAAAGTCTCTTATTGAGTTATCAAAACCAGTTGGTATCCTTTTTTATTTTTATAAACCAATTGGTGTCTTAAACTAATTATAATGAGCAATTATTATAGAATAGATGTCATAAGTTCAAAGTTTATCAAATCTATCCCAAAAATAATGTTACAATTTATCTATAAATATATTAGATAAATTATTATAGAATAGATGTAATAAGTTCAAAAGTTGCAACCTTTCATTACAGTATAAATATATTAGATTAAGGAATTAAAAAAAAATGATTTACTTCGGGTGGATAAAGTGTGATTAACGCTTCAATATATATAACTATAGGATGATTTGGAATATGATCCCTCATTACCTAATGTAGAGCATTTAGTAGGAGCGGAATACTCGAATTCTTCAAGGAACCAAAAGATCAATTCATGAACTGAAGCTTTTTTTTTTTTTTTTTGCAGACTTTACTTGGATGGACAAACACACCGGGAGTTTTCAATTTCACTTCTTTAACTGATTTTCTTGATAGTTGTACTCTGTATTCATCTTAGTTTATTTGCTTTTATATTTTCCTCCGTACACTTCCTGTGTGCTATGGCTGTTTGCAGTTGATTATTTCTTTCAATGAAAGTTTTATTATTTATTAAAAAAAATGTATATTTCTTTTTCTCATAAAGAATTTTAAAATGCAGTCCTGCCAATCCATCTTTTCTAGGGCTGTACATAGGAGGAGGTGCCGAAGTTAAGCTTAGATTGCGGAGGCCAAGCAGAGACTGGGATTTCTTCCTTTATGAACAAATTCTTGATATCATGCTTCATGAGCTTTGCCACAATGAGTATGGCCCTCACAACACTGACTTTAACAACTTCTTGGATTATACTAGAAAGGTGGTTGTCTTAATTATTTGCTGCTCATGCTAAAGATAATACTATCGTTTATATTACTATCTTTGGTAATTGTTTTGAGTTATGAGATTTATGGCCTTAGCTATAGGTGTTTGGAGCCTGAAAATCTTCCACCAAGTACAGATCTTCACAGTTCATTTGATAGTTAGAATACACACCCATTTCTACTGCACTGGATTGGAATTCAGTAGAATTGTAAAGCCTACTTGAGAGAGAAAGTGAGTTTGTGTATTAATCAATTTTAAATGTTTCAAGTTGATTGTCTCAAATGCTTTCTGATATAAAATGAGGATATACGTTATTTACAAAGAGAAATCACCAGCGTATGTTAGAAAGCTAATGTGCGTCAAGAGAATATCGCCCCAACTGTATGATCTACAAAGTTTCTGTTTTTAACTTTTGAAGGCTAATATACTGTCTATATCCCTAATGTTTGTATGAATTTCATTTTTCATCCCTAAACGGTAAAAAATTATATAAATGTTCTAAAAGTTTTATAAATTTTTTTTTAATTGTATATAGATTTTAAATAAAAATAAAAATAAAAATAAAAAGAATGAAGAATAACTATTTTCAATAGTTTAGGAATATATATATATATATTGAAGTTGAAGGACCAAAAGTATAATATTTCATTTTTTTAAAGACGAGAGACTATATTTTAATATAGCCCCCCCCCTCCCCCCTTTTACGTTGTTTTAAAAATTAAAAATAAATAATTATAGCTCTTTCATGACTAAGCCTGAATCTTAGGGCTTAGAAATATTAATTAGAGAGAGTGAGAATAAGTTTTTTTATTTAATTTTTATTTGAGAAACACACATGCACGCACATATAGGGGAGTGAGAACAAGTTAAATAGGTAAAATTTACAACAACAAAAAAGTATTCACTCTCACGTGGCCGATTTGAATTTTTTTTTTATTGTAATCTTAGTGATGGATATCAATTTAAATTGAGTACTTTGATACAAACAATAACAAGGGCACAATTAATTGATTAAAAATAGTTTCAAAAAATACGATAACAAAAAAAGTAAATGAAATATTTTACCAAGAAGATGGGAACAGTATAGTAATAGCCTTGAAAGTATTTGTAGACACTGCGAGTGAGAATAAGTTTTTTTTTTTTTTTGGAGTGAGAATAAGTTAATAAGTAAAATTTACAACAACAAAAAAGGTATCCACTCTCACGTGGCCGATTTGAATTTTTTGATTGTAATCTTAGTGATTGATATCAATTTAAATTGAGTACTTTAATAAAAAACAATAACAAGGGCACAATTAATTGATTAAAAATAGTTTCAAAAAATACGATAACAAAAAAAAAGTAATGAAATATTTTACCAAGAAGATGGGAACAGTATAGTAATAACCTTGAAGGTACTTGTAGACACTGCATTTTGTACTATTTATGACTCAGGCCCCCGTTCTCCAATAATGCTAAATTCTAAGACCTAAAGTTGATTTAGTGCCCAATTAGAGGTTAAATTGACTTGAAAAATGTTAAAATAAAGGATACAATTTTTAATGAGCAAATAAGTCTATTTTTAGAAAAGTAAACCAAGAAAGCGCACACAAGTAGGGGTGGCAATTCGTGTTTGAGTATCGAGTTTAGATCATGTCAACTAATGAGTATTTGACTATATAGGTCAACCTTAACCCGACACGTTTATTAAATGGGTTAAGATTCTCCAACCCTAATACAACCTGTTAACGGGTCAGTCGTGTCAACCCATTTATCATATTTTCTCAAAGCCAAAAAAATATACAAATTTTAGTATTAACCAAATTGATCTAAATAATAAAGAACCAAAAAAAAAAATTTAATGTAAAATTAGGAACTAACGAGTAATGCATCACAAATAATCATTTAAAATTATAACATATCTCAATATCATAAATAATCAATCACAATATGTTAAAGAAAATAAACCACAACAACTAATAAGTTTATATACCTAGGGTTTGAAGGGTTTATTGTTAAAATATCATTTAATTAAACGTGTCAAGTGGATCAAACGGGTTCCATAGATTGGATACTAACCCGACCCATTTAACCATTTATTAAATGGGTCAGTCGTGTCAGCCCGAATATGACACAAACTCGTTAAGCCTCAACCTATAACCTGTTAATTTCGTGTCAAGTTGTGTCATGTTTACAGGTCGTGTCGAATTTTGCCACCCTACACACAAACATGATCTTGCGCACCCATGGCGGATTCCAGAAACTATGTAAGGAAAGTTTTTTGCATTAATGCTAAGGTTAATTTGGAATGAATCCCACATCATTTGGGAGTTGTTCCAAACCTCTATTTTCTCAATATAAATATCCATACATGGTACCTTTTCAAAAAGACGGAAAAATCTCACGGGAAAACACTAAGATTCACTAGAAATAGTGAATCAAAGAGAGAGTTTTTCACAAATTATCTGCAAGTCAATCTTCTATTGATTAGGGCTTTTCTGGCCTTGATCTTCGAGTTTAACATTACTAATTACTCTTGTTTATAATTGTGAATAGATTTGACTAAGGGGAACAGTAAAAAATCAAGCTTGAAGAGTTTTTGTCTGAGGTATTAGTCTAAAAAAATAACAGGGGCACAATTAATTGATTAAAAATAGTTTCAAAAAACACGATAACAAAAAAAGTAAATGAAATATTTTACCATGAAGATGGGAACAATATAGTAATAGCCTTGAAGGTACTTGTAGACACTGCATTTTGTACTCTTTACGACTCAGACTCCCGTTTCCCAATAAAGCTGCATTCCAAGACCCAAGGCTGGTTTAGTGCCCAATCAAAGGTTACATTGACTTGAGAAATGTTAAAATGAAGGATCTAATTTTTAATGAGCAAATAAGTCTATTTTTAGAAAAGTAAACCAAGAAATCCCTCAGCATGCGCACATAGGGATCAGCTTGAGTGCGCAGCCATGATCATGCACATGCAGCCTGCATGACGCAAGCATGATCTTGTGCACGCATGGTGAATTCCAGAAACTATGTAAATAATTTTTTGCATTAATACTGAGGTTTGGAATGAATCCCACATCGATTGGGAGTTGTTCCAAACCCCTATTTTCTCAATATAAATATCCATACATTGTACCTTTTCAAAAAGACAAAAAAATCTCACGGGAAAACACTAAGATTCTCTAGAAATAGTGAATCAAAGAGGAAGTTTTTCACAAAATATCCTCAAATCAATTTTCTTTTGATTAGGGCTTTTCTGGCCTTGATTTTCGAGTTTAAGATTACTAATCACTCTTGTTTTTAATTGTGAATAGATTTGATTGAGGAGAACAGTCAAAAATCAAGTTTGAAGAGCTTTGTTTGAGGTATTAGTCTAAAACTTTCTTTTTCCTTTCTTTTTTTTTTTTGTAATTTAATGTTTTTGTTTGCTTTAGTTTCTTTGTTGTGATATGCTTTAATATGTTTATGTAGTCTAGGTTTACGTAGTTGTATGTTTTAAAGCATGTTAGAATTTTAGATTTAGTGTTTTGAAGTTCTACTCTATTTGTTGTGTTGCTAGGGTTTATGGGCTGAAACTCACGTGCGCATAATCTTGGCTACGTGCATTGCTGCGTGCGTAGGCTTGATTATGCGCACACAGGCTTGTTCATGCATGCGTATAATCCAACCCAGAAACTCTAATCTTGTTTTATTTGTTTTTGCTTCTGTGTTCACATGTAATACTTCTGTTTTAGATCCTTTTTATATGTCCATATTTTTAAGCTTCTGTTTCATATGTTTAACTGTTTGTTTGTATTTCACATCTTTTTAGAATTAGGATTTATCTTGTGTCTTTGTTTTAATGCCATGAATACACATTTACATGTTCCTGCATTTATGTCATAGGTGCTAAGTTGCTACAAGGTAAGTGAGGTAAGTTATGTATTGGTATGAACATGCATTTTAATGATGTAATATGTTTGTTTGATGTTTGATTTCATGTCTAAAAGTTTGGAATACATGTGATGATCTATGTTTGCTTGCCATGCCTATCTTTCCGCCTTGTTTTGTTGCTGCCTCAGATGATGTAATACATGATGATATGCAGGATTCAATGAATGTTAGGTTGACATGAGATGTCATGCTAGATGGATGCTAGATTGATATGACATGTATGCTATGTTTGGGTTGGGATATGTCATGATAGATGTATGTTAGGGTATGCCATGATAGATGAATGATTAGGTCTATTTGGGATGATCATGTCATGTTGTGTGCTTAGATGCATGCTAGTGTGTGTGTGTGAGTTAGAATGCAATGTTGAGTGTGCCTTTAATAGGGGTAAGACAAAAGACACAGTGAGAGGAAGCCAAATTAGGGTTTGGCGGTTTTAAGTGCCTAACACCTTCCCAAGATCGTACCTTAACTCCGAATCTATATCTCTAGTAGTAAGATTAATGGTCCTTCCTCGAGAGGGTGCTATATATATGGTTCCTAAACTATTGCAAAAATTAGGTGGCGACTCCCCATTGTGTCCACAGTACTCATACAACCTTTCCACTTTCTGGCGATAATAAAAAACAATATCTGAACTCAATTACTAAGGAACCGAACATGGTGATAATTAAGAATGAAGGACGTGAAGTTTGAAATTTGAAATTTTTAATTGAATATAGTTATATACATCTAGTCTCAGTTAAGAAATATCCTGATGAAGAGATCGTCAATGGCGCCAACCCTATCACCGATGGCAATGATCATGTTATCAACCTGTTTATCAAGCCTGTAGAGATAGGCATTCCCTTTGAAGTCTTTGGCTTCCCACGACAACTGGTCAGAGAGTTTCTTTAGAGGAGGAAGAGAGGATCAATATGATTTTCGTTGTTAGGAAAAGTGGATTTTGAGCAATGAAGGAGGGGAAAGGAGAGGAGAGAGGCTTTTGGGAAGTGGAAACATGTTTATAGCACTCTTGTGTTACAAGTACTAGTAATTTGGAAAATGGCATTGGATGCTTTTGATAGGATCAATGCTAGTGTTTCTCCAATTATATTAAAAAGAATAAACTGAAAGAAAATTCAATTAATTTTTAAATTAGATTTAAATTGAGGTTCAATTTTGCTGTTTGCATCTAATTTAAAATTTTTAATTTTTTTTCCAAGTTAATCATTCATTGGAAAAAAAATGAAGAGTCCAATATTAAATGGACCATATAAAAAAAAAAACCAATCATACACCTATTGTACTCCTTTTTTTGTTTTTGTATAAAATCCTATGATCTAAACCACCTTAAGGTTGATATTGGGATAATATGTTACATATTATGCACCATGTAATATTCTAGAAGCACTATGTGGGAAATTGATAAGTTTCATTTTATTACCGAAAAAATTATAAATATTTGTTATTGACCAAATTCTAAGAACATATAGGTTAAATAGGATCAAAACACCTCCTTGAAATTGTATGATAGAATATTTAAAATAAGTGCTCACACAAAATTGCATTAAATTATCTTAGTTTAAGTTAAATATTATAGTTTCTTCTAAAAAAAAGTTAAATATTGTATTAGAAACAATTTTTTTTTTAAATACAACCTAAAAATATTAAAATACTATAGCTAAACATATTATCTACAATTATTTTTTAGATAAAGGATCTACAAATCTTAGTGCATGTAGAATTGTAGCCACACATAGTGTGGGTTACACGCTAGTTTGTTTTATTGAAGAGATTTCAAAATTACCGTGTTGATTTTGCAAAATGGAATGTAATCTAACTTAATATCATTAATTTCAATCTTAATTTTTTTTTTCACAAATGAAACTTCTTTTCTAAACCAACACAAGTGAAACTTCTAATAAAAAAATATTGCATATCATCAATTAAAATTTTGTAGTTTCTAATTGTGGGGGGTGAAAGCTCTTGAATGAATGTTTGGGTTTTAGGCCTGATTGGCTGATACCAGTTTGGTTTGATCAGGGCCTCTAGGCCCACAAGTCAGTCCGCACTATAGAGGTCCGAGGAGCTATCCGAGGAGGAATGACTTCTTGGACAGGCCTAGCAATGACCATGAGACTTGCTAAACGGACTGGAAGCAGCATCCTAGAAGAACTGGTAGGTAAGAGTGTGATCCAAGCATTCTTTAAAAGCAAGAACGTGTGAGAAATATCAGAAGAAAAAGCTGCTACCACCACATTAAAGGCCCTGCATCTACCTCCCTGGCCGCATTAATGAGGAAATGACCCCTAAACAATAGAAGTCAGCATTCCTGCTATTATTTGAAGACTTCAAGAAGGTGGTGGATGGGACAAGTATCTAAGGGGAAGACTTGTATGATACGTGGATGAACCAGTGAAGAAGAAGAAGTGTATAAGGAGACGAGAGAGGAAAGAGAGAGGGACCCTGCTTCGGAACTAGAAAAAAGAACTAAGAATTGTAATCTTTGGCATAGAAAGAGAAGGAATATACAATTCGTCATCGGCTTACGTTCGAGGAGGTTTCTTTGTCATACTTGTTTATTATTTGCATAGATTGTGGCACTCTAGCCTGTTAACCAAACTTCTAACATCCCAAACCTAGGTTTCAGATCCATACTCTACAAATTTCATTATCTAAGGCTCATTGGACCTGAGCCCAACACTAATTTTTGGATCTGGGTACAATTGTACACTTACACTAATCATATGCATGCTTAAATGTGTTTTATTTTTTCAAGTTCAAATTTAATTTCAATTATTTTCCTTTTACTTGTAGTCTTATGAACTATTACTTAATATTTTTTTTATATATAATTAAAAATCTAAAAGTGTCACAAGTATACAAAATTTTAGATTTATTAAACATAATATTATATGCAAAGTTAACATAAACATAAATATAAATGAAATAAAATGTTTTTAACTCTTTTACCAATAAATATATATTATTTTCTATCAAATTTAAAAAATGAGAATATAAACATCATTTCTTCACTATTTGAGATAATAAGCCTATTTACAAATTATTTCATCTATTATTGCTGCTTGAGACGCCCTCCTTTTCCTTTCCTTGACACCTGAGTTTTTATTTTTATTTTTAATTAATTTATTAATTAGTGGTCATCGATAAGCTATTGGTACTGAGTGGAGTTGGATGGGGTTAGGCTAGGGCCATTTTGGGTAAAAGTGGAGGATTTGCTGATTGGACTAGGTTGGATTAGGCTAGTTATTTAAATTAAATTAAATTTTTCACAAATTGACCAGCTTGAATGAGAGAGAATAATATTAATTTATTGTTTTTAAGGTTTTGATGGATTGAGTTGAGCCTATGACCATGACCATGACCATGACCATGACCATGACCGTGAAATGTTAATAATATAAAATTATATTTTTAATAATTTATTCTTCAACATACTATCTTGTTTGTTACATAATTTATTATTCATATAGTTACAAAATATTACTTTTCATAATATATTATAAGATTAATTGGAATTGATTTATGAGTAAATTTATTTACTTACCATAGGAAGTCAAGCATAGGAATGAAAAAAATGAGTCTCAATCTAAACATTACTTGCGCATTTCCCATATTATTGGTTTTGGTGGTAACTTCTAAAATAGAGGGTACAGTAATTGCAACCAAGGCTATGGCAAGGTGGTTTAAGAATCAGTTTTTTTTTTTATAAAATTTTAAATCAAGGCTATTCCACTAAGGGATAATAATGTTATCCAGAAACAAAACCAACATCTTACTAATATTTTATCAATTCATTTTGTGGTACAATTAGAAAGTGAAGAGCAAATAACATAGGGTAAATGTTGAAATTATAATTGATTATGCTCATTTTTGTAATGAATATTGTAGGGACACGATTTTCGGACCAAGCCCAAAATGTAAGGGATCTTGGCCCAGTGAACCCAGTATAATAAATTTGTAAAGAGTGGGTCAGAGAACTAGATTTTAGTGCATGGATAACAGTTAATATGGTTTTGGATGATGAGCTAACAAGAATTGAACCCGGTTGGTGCGAGAAAGTTTGTCCTCGGCACAGTCCGAGGAGCTCTGTTCTACTGTATATTGGATGACCATCGTTACAGGAGTTATTGAGATTGCTTTAGTGCTCTCTCTTCTCCTTTTTCCATCCATCCCCCCTTTTTCATGAAGGGCCTCTCCCATTATATAGTTCCTTTTGGATGATCTTAATCCTACACTTGTTGATCTTTTGAGCCACCACTTGAGTGTTTGTCCCATCAGACACCCTTTCTAGCCTTCTGAGAGTTGTGGTTGCTGAGGTAGCACTATTCAAGGGTCTTTTCCACATAAATGCAGTCAAAAAGTTAGCTGTAAGGCATTCAATGCGGTGTAGCAGCTTTCCCTTAGATATTTTTGAGTCATTATCCCTCTTGTACGTTCATAATGCTCGTCCCTATTATTAGAACTTCCTGGAATGTCACTTTGATCATTAAGACCTATACCCGATCTGCGTTTAGCTTTATCCGAGGAGATATTCCTCCTCGGACTTGGACCACGCACGCTCCTCAGCCAAAGCCCAAAACCCAATTGTACAATTTGGGCCCATGACCCCACAAATATATTTATATACAACATTTGGCACCAAAAAAAAAAAAAAAAATGGGCCCTGAAATGAATTGCTTGAAAGATAGCAATTTTTGTGACTGCATTTTTGTGTTATGCAACTAAAACATCATTTAAGTACATTTTTGAAAGTTTTTAAAATGCACAAGAGTAAAACAAAATGAAAAACCCAAATTAATTTTATTTTCCCTTAATTATCAAGATATAACAATGGCAAAAGCACTAATTTAGGTGATACTAGATTGTGGCATGAATTATTAACTTAGCATATTAGAATTATTTTTTAAATATAGCATTTAAATAAAAGTACCATGAACATTATTTTTAGAAAGAACATAAACATAAACTTAAACAAGGGCATATATGTTTTTGCCTTATTTTGTACCAACGAACATATGTTATTTTTTTATTCAAACATAAATATGATAATATATGAAAAATTATTCCATCAATATTTCAATTAACTAGGATCAATTTTTAATTATAAGTGAAAACTACAAGTGCAAGAGTCACTTTAGTCTTTAGGCTCCAAAGCTATAGTGTCTCTCTAAATTATAGTGATCGATAATTTTAAGAAACCAAAAAAAAAAAAAAAGGAAAAAATCTACATTATACTTACTAGGGCCACGAGATGAGTCTGTGTTTTTTTTTTTTAGTAAAAGTTTAGTCCAAAATCATTATAAAATCACTTGTTTCAATTTTCATACATGGGTTTGAGTTAACTCAGCATATAAAGTCTCTTATTGAGTTATCAAAACCAACTGGTGTCTTTTTTTGTTTTTATAAACCAATTGATGTCTTAAACTGATTATAATGAGCAATTATTATAGAATAGATGTCATAAGTTTAAAGCTGATCAAATCTATCCCAAAAATAATGTTACAATTTATCTATAAAGTGAACCTAAAAAACAAAGTTGCTACCTTTCATTATAGTATAAATATATTAGATTAAGGAATAAACCAAATATGATTAAACTTCGGATGGTTAAAGTGTGATTAATGCTTCAATATATATATGATTGCAGGGTGATTTGGAATATGATCCATCATTACCTAATGTGGAGCATTTGGCAGGAGTGGAATACTCGGTTTCTTTCATGAACCAAAAGATCAATTCATTAGCCGAAGCTGTTTTTCTTACCGACTTTACTTGGGTGGACAAACGAATCGGATGTTTTCAATTTCACCTCTTTACCTGATTTGCTTGATAGTTGTACTTTGTATTCATCTTAGTTTATTTGTTTTTATATTTTCCTCAGCACACTTCCTGTGTGCTTTGGCTGTTTGTAGTTGATTTTTTCTTTCAATGAAGTTTTATTATTGATAGAAAAAATGTATTTCTTTTTCTCATAAAGAATTTTAAAATGCAGTCCTGCCAATCCATCTCTTCTAGGGCTGAACATTAGAGGAGGTGCCGAGGTTAAGCTTAGATTTCTGTGGCCAAACAGAGAATGGGGAAATATTGCGGGCTAACGGGCCTAGCTGATGGGTGGACCAGCACGTGTTCATGGGGAAAAACAATTTAGCCCAAGGCCTAACTTCTTCTTTTTTGCTCCATAGCCCAAGGCCTAACTTATTGGGCCAGTAGGCTACCCACTGGCCGAAATGCAACCGGGCTTTGGGCCATTAGAGAGAGAGAGATATATGTAATATGATTAGAGTCCATGTATTAGTTGTACTATTTGGTAAAGATCCAAGTAAGATGTGTTAAGATATCAAGCATCCTATATGGCTATATTACTACTACCGTCCTACATAACGTCGAAATGATTCAAAGTTTAAAGAACAAAATAAAGAAAAATAAGATACTATGTTACAAAGTTTAAGACACATTAAACTCTACCTTCAAAAAAAAAAAAGACACATTAAACTCTCTTTATGTGGTTATCCAATGGAAATACTAATGATATACTGTTGCATCGTTGAACTCATAGTGATCGATTTAATCCCGATTTCTTCTTTTTGCTATGTTTGATTTGATGAAAAATATTTTTCAATAGTAAAATAATTTCAGAAGAAAATATATTTCAAAAAAAAAAAATTTTAATGTTTAGTTGCGTTTTAGAAAATACTATGGAAAATCAGTGGTCACTGATGGCTAGTGATGGAAAAGATTGGATGCGACCAATGGTGGTAGAGACCAGTGGTGGCGGTGGCCAGTGATTGGCAAAGGTTGGCAACCGGAGACCTGGGACATTAGTGGGGAGTGGTGGTCGAGTGGCTAACAGTGAGGGTTAGAGGTTCAGTTGATGAATTTTGAGTGAAGCGGAAAATACCATTATTTTACAATCAGTTGAGAAAGAAAAAATCAACTAACTAACATTTTTAGTCATTCTAAACACCTGCAAATGCAGAAAATATTTTATGAAAATCAATTTTTGTCAAACCAAACACATCCTTATGATAAATTCTCAAGTCTCTTTCCCCAAAATTTCTCATTAAAGCCATCTTTCTGCAAAATCTTGAAAAGAAAATTTGACTCGGGAAGAAGAAAGATCTCAAATTTTAAAAAGCAGTTTGAAATGTTTTTTGTATTGATATGTGTACATTTCTTGTCCCTTCAATACCTGTTGCAAGTAAGAAATTTTGCTTCTTCAATGTATTAGCAAGTAAGGAATTTTGTCCCATCAGAACCTATTGGCAAGAAATTTTGTGTTTTTTTTTTTTCTTTTCTTCTTATGTGTGATATGTATTTTTTTTGTAATTTCATTTTTTTTTTCTCTTACATTTAGGATGTCCTATTTTTATATGAACTCAATTTAACGTGAATCTGACTATGTACTTAAGAAGTCATCTAAAAAGCAAACAAACTAGATCATTTTACATGTCATCCTCAAGAGGGAACAAAAATTAATTGTCCTATATGATTAGGAATTTTATTAGTTTAGAATATTAGATAATATAAGGTGTATGATTTTGTACCTAAACACAACCACCTTCTTCGTCTCCTAAAAACTACTTACTTTGATTTGATCAAAATAAAGGAAATTTGAAGACTAAACATTTGCAGGTAATTTATCACATGCTTATGGAGTTAAACCAAAAGCAACATAATGAATTGATGAGTAGAGAAATCTTGGAAGACGTAATCTTAGTTGCATTGAAATTGACCAAAAAACTATTTTCAAACTAGACAACAAAGATGCTTGATTTATGGTGCATAAGGCAGTTTAATAAGGTACTTCTTAGTAACAGGACAACAACTTATTGATAATCCATCATTTCATTATGAAAGTTCAAATAGTGTGTAAAACACCTATGAACGTTTAGACCCCCAAAACAAAATTACAACACTAGCTTATAATCAAACAATATATGTGCGGAAAATGAAATATAAGCTATGACCAAATTGGTAACACACTCTAAACCATATTTAATCACATACACAGCAGTAATTAAAATATAAAGAAAAATGGAAGAGAGATGCAAATACAAAGATAACACACCAATGTGTTATCGAAGAGGAAACCGAAGAATTCGGCGAAAAACCTTTCCACCGCCCTCCAAGCGATCAATAATCCACTAGAGAATGAAGTTAGGATACATCAATAACAAAAGGCCCTCCAAGTCTAATCTACCCAATGCACCTAAACCCTCCAAGCTTCTTGCTCCAACAGGGTTACGCCAAACCTTGTTTTCTCTAGCTTACCGGATCCTGCAATAAGCCCATTGCATCCGCCATCCTTGCATTTTCCAATGCTTCCCAAGTTCCAAAAACACTCAACACTCTAAATGGGTGTGAGTAGTGTTTATGTACAAATCTCCTCTCAATGGATATAATAATGAGAGAAGGAATGAGAAGAGACTACAAAGATTTATCTCTAAGAATGAGTAGCTCTCTCTAATAGGGTGGGTGTATTGTAGAAACTTCTAGGGATGGCAATTTTTACCCGACCCACGAGTACCCAGCCCGGTTCGACCCTAATTGGCCAAATTTTACCCGGCTCGATAAAAAATACGGTCGGGTTTGGGTTTTAAAATAAAAACCCGAAGCGGATCCGGGTCGGGTCCGGGTTTTTCCAAAACCTGGACCCAACCCGGTTATATAAATATAGGTACTAAAATACCCTCATATATATACATGGTTATAAACCCTATATTTTTCTATCCCTCATTTCATTTCACCTCACAGCCTCACTCCTCTGCCTCTCATCTCCAGCTCATAAATCACAATCTCAGCCCTCTCACTCACTGTCTCACATGGCCACCTCTCCCTTTCCCTCTTCATCTCTCAGCTCTCCTTCGCACACGGCCACAAGCCCACAAGCAATCAAACACAGGCACAGCCCTCTGCCGTCGCCGTTTCGTCCTCGCCGTCGCCAATCTAACACTGTCGCACAGCCCTCTGCCCCTCTCATCTTCCTCGTCGATGGCCTCACGGCCTCGCTCCACCTTGATCTCCACTTTTTTCTTCTTCTTTTTTTTTTTTTTTTTTTTTGGGTTCAGTTCGTCTCAAGCTAAGTTTGTGTTTGTGTTTGTGATTTTGAAAGGGAAAATCATAGATCTAAAATTTGTGTTTGGTTTGTGATTTTGAAAGGGAAAATGATAAATTTGACATCTGTGTTTGGGATTTCTGTGTTTATGTTTGTGATTGTGTTTGGATTTGTTTTGTGTTTGTGTTTGTGATTTTGGGTCGAAAAATCATAAATCGAAGCTTGTATTTCTGATTTTGGGCTTGGCTGAGCATGAGGGGATGGGGCTCGCGGAGGCCCGATGGGGGGGGGGGGTTTAGGGCTAAGAAAAAAATCCGTTCAATAAACGGGCTGGGTCTGGGTTTCTGAGGCATACCCGCGGGTCGGGTCCGGGTATGAAAAAACCCAGCCCGAACCTGACCCATTGCCATTCCTAAAAACTTCTCTTAGGGTTTCTCTCTCTGAATAGCCACACTACATTTCGTGGGTATAAGGGTATTTATAGTAGTGTGTATGAGGAATGTGAAAAGTTAGTTTTCATCAAACAAGGCATTCTAGCAACTCAACCTCACGACTAGAACGAGTTGCGAGTCTGAGTCACGAGCTAACTACCTGGCCAGACTAGAATTTTTGTCCTGTAGTGCTCTAGCTGTCGTGGCCCTTCAACTCCCCTACATGCTTCACATGTGTGCCATTCTGGCAACTTGCCAGTCGCAAGCTAGTCGCGAGACTCCTTTGAATTGCATACATCTTGAGTTTTTCTTCACATTCTCTCACCCACAACCCTTACATAATTCTCACCTAAATACAGGATTTCTACATGCTGAATTACAAACAAATTTGACACGGAATAAAGCCAACACATGGTTGATTAAATTCAACCTTACACATTATGTTGTAAAATTAGACAATAAAGAACAAATAACAAATAAGTTTTAGAGTATTCATGCTCTAAAAAAACCTTTTAGTGTCTCTCCAAATCATAGTGATCTATAATTTTATGAAACAAAAAAATAAAGGAATATTTTACGATATACTTACTAGGGCCATGAGACTTGTAGAATGCTATTATTTTTGTTATTGTATATTATTTGGTTCACAAAAAATATTAACAATTCTTTTATAGATCAAGTAAAATTAACCCAATAATTGATTCAACAATACTTCATTTCCCTTTTAATTTCCCACTCACTTGTGTTAATGATAATACTTGTACATTTAGCACCAACCTCCCTAGTAAACAATTCATAATTTTGTTTTTAAATTTTAAGTTCTCTAACATATATATATAGAATGACATTTTGTAGCACTCCTTATGTAATGAGTGTTTCTCCACTCATATATATTATAAGCCAAAACTGAGAGAAAATTTTGTTAGATTTTAAATTAGATTTCAATTGAGGTCCACTTTTCCGCCATACATCCAATTCAAATTTTTTAATTTTTATGCAAAGTTAATTATTCATTAAAAAAAATTAAGATTCCAATATCAAAATGACCATATAAAAAAACCAATCAGACACCTATTTTATGCTTTTTTTGTATAAATACCTATGATCTAAACCATATTAAGATTGATCTTGGGATAATATGTAACATTTTATGGACTATGTAATATGCTAGAAGCACTATGTGGGCAATTGATATTTTATCACCCAAAAAAATTATAAATATTTGTTATTGATCAAATTGTAAGGACATAGAGGTTAATTGAGATCAAACACCTCCTTGAAATTGTATGATGGAATATTTAAAATAAGTTCTCACACAAAATTACATGAAATTATTATGGTTTGAGTTAAATATTATAGTAGAAAGAGATTTCAAATTAAAAATACAACTTAAAAATATTAAAATGCTATAGCCAAACATATGATCTACATTTTTTTTTTTTTGTTTAGATAAAGGATCTACAAATCTTAGTGTACGTAAAATTATAGCCGCACATAGTGCGGGTTACATGCTAGTTTGTTTTAATGAAGAAATTCCAAAATTACTATGTTGGTTTTTGCTAAATGGTATGTAATCTAACTTAATATCATCAAGTTCATTCTTAAATATTTGTTTTTTATTTCACAAATGAAACTTCTTTTTTGAACCAACACAAATGAAACTTCTAACACAAAATACTTGTATCATAAATTAAAATTTCATGGTTACTAATCATTACGTGCTTAAAGTTTCACGGGTATATAAAATTCTGATTTTTTTTGAAGATATCATTTAAATAAAGGTAGTGTTAACATAAACATAAACATAAAATCTGTTTTTGACATTTTTTTTTAAACCAAAATTATAAATTATTTTTGATCAAATTAAAAAAAAAATGAGAATATGATCATTATTTTGTCAATATTTAAGTTAATTAGGCTACCTACAAATTATTTCATCAAGAATAGCTAGCTAGAGGTTCCCTCTTTTTCCTTTTTTTTCCAGGTGGGTTTTTATTTTTGATTTTTAATTAATTCATTAATTAGTAGTTATTGATAACTTATTGGTACTATGTGGGGTTGAATAAGGCTGGGCTGGGTTACTTAATAAAATAAAAATAAATCGTTCATAAATTAGAGAGAATAATTTTAATTTAATTTTTTAAGGTTTTGATGGACTAGGTTGGGCCTATGATCAAGACCAGAAAATGCTAATAATATAAAATTATATCTATAACAATTTATTCTTTAGCCTATTATCTTGGTTGTAATATAATTTAATATTTGCATAGTTACAAAATATAACTTTTCTTAATATACAATAAAATTAATCTATTAGGACATATGTGTTTCACTTGTTTAGAACATATGTCATTCATTATTTATGTAATTGGCTAATCTTTTGTCAAAACGCACTTTACTTGTAATTGGGTAGATTTAAGATGTGGTTAATACTTCAAGAAACAAGGTTTCAAGATCAAGTGTTAAAGTCATGCAAGTCTGTCCAAGAAACAAGCTGAGAAGTGCTCTTCATTAAAACTCGATAGCTAGCTTAACAGCTGCATCTATCGAGCTTTAAGAAGCTGTCTAGCCTCGAGGCTCGACAGCTGCTTAACAACACCTCAGCACCTTTGAGCTGTCGAGATTTAAGAAAAATAGATTTTGAGTTCTATTTTAATTCTAATCCGTGGATGTGTCTTTGGACCTTCTTTTCTCCTAACCCTAGACATATAAAAGAATTATTTTAAGGGCCGTCAAAGGGTGGCAAGTTGCACAAGCATTGAAAAATATTTGTTCATGCAAATTGTGACTTGAGACGAAATTCTTGCCCTAGTTCATCTCTTTTGTGAAGAAGTTGCTATGTCTTTGCACCGTAGAGTTCTATAACTAAGCATCTTCTTGATCTTCATCGTGTGGATGAATTGAAAAACTTTACAGCCAACAATCTTCTCTAGTTAGTGATTGAAGTCGTGTACTGGGATTCACGCAATTGGTTAGTCACGTACTTGGGAGCCGTGCATCAAAAGGAGAAACTGTCACTACAAAACAAGTCCAATTGGGTATTAGGGTAAGGGTTCAACTGTATGTTGGTAAGGTACTTGGGATTCATTTACTTGTAACCGCTTGTTGTGATAATAATGGAGTTTCGAGAGTAGTGAACTTAAATTCACCCGGTGGAGTTTTTGCCGTGTAGGTTTTCCCCATTCGTAAACAAATTACCGTGTCTTTTATTTTCCGCTACATACTTTAGTTTATTGGTGATTTGTTTGTGCTACCACGCGTTTACATGTTAATTTGATTAATTAATAAACTTGGTTAATTAATCAAATTAATCCATCACAAGGGGTCAATACGTTTTTGGCCTATCATAATCAAAATTAATTTTTTAGTAACATCCTTTATTCATTAGACGACGTCAAGTATAAGAATGAAAAGACTTGGTCTCAATCTAATGTTACTTACACCTTTTTTCTTTTAAAGACAATTCTATTTTGATGGGTTTAGTGGTAACTTCTTCTTCAAGAGGGCTTAGTAATTATAAACGAAAGGGAATATTTCCACGGTAAGAAGTATTGGAATAAAATTCTACTTATATTACAAATAAACTATCTTCCAACTAAACAAAGACACTTACTTTATGGTGGACAATATCGTTCAATAATAAGCTAATAACCTACTAATATTTTATAAGTTCAATATGCAATACAATTAGAATGTGAATAAAAAATAACATATATTTTGGGTTAATTATGAAATTATAATGGATTATGCTCTTTTTTGTGATGTATTTATTTATTATACAACATTTGACACCAAAAAACAATTTTGACTATCAAAATGTATTGCTTGAAAGATGGTGATTTTTGTGGCTGCATTTTTGTGATATGCAGCTACATAATCATTTAATAGATTTTTGAAAGTTCTTAAAATGCACACAAGAGTAAAACAAAAACCAAAAACCAAAAATAAAAAAACAAAATTAATTTATTTTCCCTTATCTGGATCCAACAATGGCAAAGGCACTAGTTTAGGCGATGCTAGGCCGTAGCATGAATTATGAACTTAACATATTTGAATTATTTTTTAAATATAATAATTAAATAAAGGTACCATAAATATAAATATAAACATCTTTTGCTTTGACAAAGTACATGAACATAAATTTAAACAAGAACATATATGTTTTTGTTGTATTTTGTACCAACAAATATACGTTTTTTATCCAAATATAAATATGAGAACATATGAAAGAATTAACTAGGATCAGTTTTTAATTATAAGTGCAAGAGACACTTTATTCTTTAGGCTCTAAAAACTTTAGTGTCTCTCCAAATCATGATGAACTATAAAATCTATGTTATACTTACTAGGGCCACGAGACTTGTGAAATTCTATTATTTTTTGTTATCATATATTATTCAATTCACGCCAAGATTAACGATTCTGTTATAGATCAACTGAAATCAACCCAATAATTAATGATTCAACAACCATAAAAAATTAATATTGATTCAACAATACTTCATTTCCTTTTTTATTTGCCCATTCACTTGTGTCAATAGTAGCATTTGTACGTTTAGTACAAAAAAGAATGACCAATGTCCCTAATAAACGATTCATAATTCCATTGTTGGATTTTAGGTTTTGTTATTGGATTTTAAGTACTCAACCAATCCTAAGGCATATATATGTAATATATACATAACATCTCGTAGCACTCTTTGTGTCATAAATATCTCTAACTTGGAAAATGGCATTGGATGCTTAGTGATGATGCCAATAATGGTCATTAGTTGATGACCTCGTCTAGGCTCTAGACGAGGTGATGTTCCCTGCAGAGATGAGAGAGAAAGGTACCGGAGTGGAGTCAACCAATGGTTCTCCAATGAATAACTTAGTAAGGTTCTCAATATCTCTCAGAGAATCAGAATGTAATTCTATGTATTTTGTTGTGTATACCTTTCTCTAGGTGCTTGATAGCTTATTTATAGCCTTAATATAGCTGTTAGGAGCCCCATTACAAGTGTAGCTGTTGCGAGCCTCATTATGGCTCTCATGTTTTGAGTAATGTATGTCTGAGCTTAAATAGCGACTTAATTGGCTCATAATTGCTCTTTCTGACAATTGTAGCTTGTCGGTTGCAAAGTCATTTATTGCCGTGTAATCAATGCTATATGGTCATCCAAAGATTGGACAACCCTAGATTTTTAGTATTCGTTAGTCACATCACATCGCGATGCTCATATATTATTCAACTCGTCATTTAGGATAGGACTAACACTAGCATTTCTCAAATTTCGTTATATTGTAGAGATGTCCAAAATTACCATGGTGGTTGTCGATGCCTTGCGGTGTTTGACCACTCTATGCAGTGACGCTCGTGTAGCTTCTTTGGCTTTTTCGGAGCTTGGGTGCTATGAAAGAGGGTTGAAAAAGGGTGAACCTCTGGTGTGTGACTAAATGGAGTCAATTTTAATTTATTATTATCAAAACTTGTGAAGTTGCCACCAATCATTGGGTTTTTTTTTTAAGGTGTGATTGGTAATCTGACTCTATTTGATTTTATTATCAGTCCTAGGCTAAGAAAAATTATCATTTTTCTTAATCTAATACATATGGTAAACATATCTTGATTCTTGAGTTCGAAAGTTTGGTTACGTATGGGGAATGTGTTAGGCACCCCATAACGCCTGTCTAGAGATAGTTATTTGTTTTGATAAAATCTTAAATTTTGGGCATTAGCAATTAAAAACAAGATATTGGCATTAGCTTTTGGGGCTTTAAAATATTTGGGCTTTAATGCTAAAAACTTGACTTTCATATCTTTTTGGAACCCTAGTTGCATACACATGTCCATGCTTGCATACGCATGTATCAAACTTGCGTACGCAAGCCTAGGGTTTCCGTGGCCTTTATTTTCCAAAATTAGATTTATTTTCTCATAAAAAGTTATATTTTCCATAAAAACCTTTTTCAAGTCAATTTAGAATCTAATTGAGCCCTAAACCAATCTTGGGCCTTAAAATTTTAGCATCATTGGGGAATGGGAGCTCAAGTTGTAAGAGGTACAAAATGCGGTGTCTACAAATATGTTCATACTAAGGCAAGCTGAAGGTCACCAAAGCATTAAACACCTTGATGCGTGTCGCATACATAGGGGAACCAATGTTACTAGCTAACATGAATCGAGACAATCACACCGCAACAATCATGAACATAATGTAGTATTAATATGCATCTACAACAGTCACCTTAAATGCAAACCCACATTCTAAGGTGAAGAGCACCCATGATCATAAGGGGGATGCCCTCCTAACCACGTGAGTATATCATACAAAGTGCATGACCAACTTTAAAACAAGCATGTGTGTGTGTGTGTGTGTGTGCACGCACAATGCAAGCACATAGAGCAGGAAAATAAACCAGACATTGTTATACCCAAGGAACGTGACCCAAGCAAGGTACAGGAAAAGTAAAGATCAAACATTATCATACCCTAAGAATGTAGCCCAAGCAAGGTACAAGGAAAAGAAAACCCTAGTTCTAGAAACATGGTTCGAAAGAAAAGGCTAAGAGAGAGAAAGAAAAGCATATGGGAAGGCTAAGCCTCCTAATCTACTGATCATTGCCCTTTTTGGACTTGCTCATTTTTGCTTTCTTTTTTTTTTTCCCTTTTTAGCTTGCGTTTTGAAAGTTATGCCCTTGGTCCAAGCATGTACATGCAACAAACAAAGAAAACACAAAGCTAGCAGACAAGCAAAAGAAAATAAATAAGGAGAGGAAGAGAGACGTACTAACAAGCAAATAAAAGAAAGAAAGCATACAAAGGAGCAAACAAGCATGTTATCAAAAAAACAAGCAAAAGAGGGTGTCCTAGAAGGATAAATGTAGTTTTGGGTTTGGTGTTCGTAGTTCCATTATATTGGAGAAAGGACAACACGCAAAGCAAGCATACAAAGGAACAAACAAGCAAGAGAGGGTGTCCTAGAATGAAAAATGTCATTTTGGATTTGGTGTTCATAGTTCCATTATATTGGAGAAACGATAACGCGCGTCATCAAGCAAAGTTCACAAAAAGGGACACTAGATCTCATGTACAAAGACGGGTGTGAACCCGCACAAGATTGTAGGTAGGAACTAAGCTTAATGACACAAACAAGCACACAAAGACACATATATGAACAGGAAACAAGGATGCCAAGATGCAAAAAAAAAAAACAAAGAAAGTCAAACAAGATGGCACGAAACATGTATAAAGAAGCTAAGCATGTGATCACAAAAAGTGGAGAGCTAATGATGTTAAAAGGCATATACAAAGGCTAACACAAGAAACCCTAGCATGCATGTTAAACAAAAGAGAGAAAGGCAAGCAAGCCAAACATTGCTAGGATGTACTCTCACACATGGTTGCATCCAAACAAGCCACAAAAGGGGAAATGATACAATCAAACAAAACAAAGAGGCCCTAAAGAGCAACAAACACAAATCCACAAAGGGAAACCAACATGTGAGCATGGTAAGGATGCAAGAAACGAGATCTAAGCATACAAGCATGGATCCAAATAGAAAAGCAAGGAAAAGAGCAAACAAAGCACAAACACGCAAAAAGGAACTAATCCAAACCCTTTATTGAAACTTGGATGTATGGATGTAGGTCTAGACCACTAGATCTAGATCTACACCTTACCCAAAAGCCAAACACATGACAAAGGCACAAACAAGATGTATAAAGCTATATAAATAAAAATTAAAAAAAAACACTAGGCATAGCATGCAAACACAACTTTAAGCACATAAGCATGGCAAAAGCACATAAACATGGCAAGAACAAACAAGAAAAATAGATATATCCTAGCCCAAGAAGACTAGACCAACAACATCAAAGCGATAAAACATGTTAAGGAAGCAAGTAGACATGCTAAAACAACATTAAAACATGTTAGAAAGCAAGATAAAACAAGAAATATGCTAGGAAAAGCAAAATGAAGCAAGATAAAGCATAAAATTAAATGGGTGTAGATTGTAGCTGAAAAGCTACATGTGTACCTCTAAACCTCAATCCAAGGTAGATGGACTAAAGAGAGGGAGATGAAAGCAAAAAATACCACCTCTTGATGTGTAGGAAAAGAGAGAAATCAAAGATTTTTTGTGTGTTTTGGAGAGAAATTAAGAGGAAAGAGAGAGAAATTGCCCAGAAAAATGATCCAAAATGCCAAAATTTTTTTTTTTTTTTCCTTTGTTCTAAGGGGTCTGGGAGTTAAATAGATATTTTTGTGACCTATCAGCTTCCTCCGACAGCCCTTAATGGTGCGTCGAACCTTGCTGCTGAGGTCAATAGTCCTGTCCTTTTCCCCTAACTCCTCGATTCTAACTTCAATCGCTTAATTGAAGGCCTTCCTGAACTCAAAAATAGATGATTTTGGTATTGATGGAAAGGTACGAATGTATAGTTTTTCAAAAAAAACTTAACAATTTGAAAATCCAATAGTTTGATCAAAAGTAATGGCCTCAAGAAGCGAGTTGACATGCTTGGCACTATTTCGATGATATCTCAATTGTTTTAACTTTGATTTCATCCGATGAGTAGTTGTTAGAAAGGGAATTTAATTATCTTCTCAATGAATTTGGTTTCAACAAATTCTATTTGTCGAATCAAAATTATATTTTTGGGTGCTCCCGGGGATCAACCTTGGGTCAAAGTTGATAAAAATATCCAACAAGCTTGGAGTTGATTAAAAACATAGAAGATGTTGTTTCGGAGTAGTTTTGACCAACTTTGATCTTTGGTAAACTCAGGGTTGACTATGGGCATTTTGGTTAGTTTGACCTAAAAAGACATTTCGAGTGCTTGATGCCTAAACGGATTGTATCATGTCTATCTAGATGTTCCCACGGTCTCCCAGTAAAACATTAATATTTTTGAAATTTTTTACGTCTAGCACGCAAATTGAGAGTAGACAAAATACAGTATCTACAGTGTTATTAATCATTTGGTGCTTAAATGTGTTTTTATTTCTCTATCAAATTTGATTTTTTTTTTCATTTTATTAGTAATCTTATAAACTATTACTTACTATTTATTTTTTATATATATAATGAAAAATCTAAAAGTTCCACTGGAATATAAAATATTGAATTATTTTTTGATCATATTTTAAATAAAAATAACGTTTACACTAAAAAAAAGAATATATGTTTTTGACTTTTTGTACCACTTAATTTTTAACCAAATTTAAACATGCGAATATGAAAATTATTCTGTCCATATTTGAATTACTTAGGCTATTTACAAATTAATTTTTTTACTATAAATGTAATTATATAAGAGATGCTTAAAGTTTTAGAGTTTTTTTTTTTTTTTTGATGGAAAAGTTTTAGAGTTTTTAAGCTCTGAGAAATTTTAAGTGTCTCTCCAAATCATACTGGAACTATCATTTTTAAAAATTAATTATTGCCTCAACTAATCTTGTATGTATGTATTTTGAATTTCTTTTAAGTTGTGAATTAATACATAATTTTTCTCCTCAAACAAAAATTCCTAGTTTCGTCCCTAATCTTTTATGCTTTAGACGAGAGCATGGAAGCCCTTAACCTTATGATGGACAAAGGCTATAAGTCTAACAGCATAGAAATATACAAAGCAAAGTGGACAACCGACACACACAAAAAAGGGGGGAGGGGGTTATGTTTATGTGACACCCATCCTAAGCATGAGGAACTCCCCAAAAATGATTGATGCATATAAAATCTTTGTCCACCCTCCACCTTCCAAGGGAACCTCTTTTAATCATCTCCTCGCATAAAGAAGAAACCCTCAGTCCAATCCCTATTGGATGAGGAAAGATCAACCACTAGGCATGTTGTTTTGTCATGCTCGGCGAAATGCCAGTAGCCAACCCACACCTCACGTGGTTTGTATCAGAAAGGAAATGCATCCATTGCTGATCTTGATTGTCTTTGTTGTTCTGCTAGGTCACAATACACTCTATCAGGACATACACGACGTTAATGGTTAACTATCCACAGGCTAATGTATACGATATAATAACTCCTAGGCAACAGGTTGAATAAGGAATCATAAGCCTGCTTGAAAGGCCTTCTCATAAAACGTGACGTCCCTTTGGGCCAAAGAGCAAACCCTTTTCATCTAGGCAGTGCAGAACAATGTCATCAAGATTTGATAACGATGCCTGATCTTGATTGAGCCTTTCTCTAAGAGATGGCTGAAGTAAGATGAGGCCATGTACAATCTTTAGTGCTCAGCCTTAGCTTGTCGAGATGGCGTGGAGGTGCATGGGTTAGGTTGACTCGGAGGATGACTCGTCAAAATTGAAGAGCATAAAGGTTATGCTCAAACCACTAAGAAAGCTCGTCAGGGTGTACCAATGGCCAATTTCCATCATCATATGACATTTGACTAAGGTGTTGGAGGGCACCAACGACTGTGTCTATAGTTATTCTCCATAAAATAACACTACCTAATGAAAAAAAAAATGGTAAATATACAATTTACACGTGTTAGTTGCCCAAAATTTATTCTGGTCATTTAAGTTTAAATTTGTTCATTTTCGATTGGTATCTTTGCTCAAAAATCATTTTACTCATTTAAGTTTGAAGTTGGTCATTTTAGTCCAATAACTTTGCCAAAAAATCATTTTAGGCTTTTAAGGACTGACTTAGTTATGTAGTTTAGCTCAGAAATCACTCAAAATGACAAGTTAAAGGACTCAAATGATTTTTGGGTAAGGTTGCTGTACTAAAATGATTTTGGGGTATAGTTATTGGACTAAAATGACTACTTTTAAACTTAAATGACTAAAATCATTTTTGGGCAAAGTTAGCAGGTGTAAATGACTAAAATCATTTTTGGGCAATAGTTTTTTTAACTGACCTATATACAACTGCACCAAAAAAACTTGATCCATTATGATAAAATAAAAAAATTAATTTTAACCACTACCTTTAGGCACTCATCAACTATTAATAGACTAGAATAGGTCGAAGTACTTGAATTAAAAATTTTGCCAATCCAAGTCCAATCCAACCCAATATTTAAAAAATATTTATAACTCAATCGAACAAATCAACCCCCAAAAATTCAACTTGAGGTATTGTTAGTTTGATTTCATCGGGTTGATGAGTTGCATGTGCATTTCTATTAGTATAAGTAAAATGGAGATTTATAATATTTAATTTTAATCCACTTGACTTGAATTGAAATGAGGAGATTATGTGTTAAAATTTAATTTCCTATATCTAGTACGGTGTTTCATTATTTAAATTTATAAACAACTTCGTTTTGGATGATTTGATAATTAGACGAGGAGTTTTGAAATAACATACAAATATCATCCAAAATTTCCATATTGGTTTTTACAAAATGATATGTAATCTAACATAATATCATCAATTTCATTCTTAAATGTTCATTTTTTATTTCACAAATGAAATTTCTTTTTTGAACCAACACAAATGAAACTTCTACTACAAAATAATTTGTATTATAAATTAAAATTAAATGGTTGCTAATCATCTGCTTACTTAAATGTGTTTTATTTTTCATGTTCAAATTTTACTTTTTATTATTTTCCTTTTATTAGTAGGCTAATGAACTATTACTTACTGTTTATTTTTATATGTAATTAAAAATTTTAAAATGTAAAATAAAAAAAAAATTCTTAAAGTGTCAGTATATAAAATTATGATTTTTTAAACATATTATTTAATAAACATAAACATAAACATAAACAAAAGAGAAAAGATGTTGTTATTTAACAATATTTCGTCAATATTTGAATCAATTAAGCTACTGACAAATTATACCATCAAGTATACATAGCTAGCTAAAGGTGATCTATTTTTCCTTTTCTTGACAGGTGAGTTTTTTTTTTTAATTAATTTTTTAATTAGTAATTGGTCGGGCTTGAATGAGTGAGAATAATTTTAATTTGGCTTTTTAAGATTTTGATGGAGTAGGCTGAACCTATAACCATGACCATGAAATGCTAATATATAATATTATATCTTTAACAATTTATTCTTCAACCTATTATCCTGGTTGTAATATAATTTATTATTTATATAGTTACAAAATATTACTTTTCATATTATATTATACAATAAATCATAGTTAATTTTTGAGTAACATCTTTTATTTACGAAAGGACGTTAAGAAGAAGAATGAGTCTCAATCTAATGTTACTTACACCATTTGTTTTTAGGAATCTTTCTATTTTATTAGTAACTTCTTTTGCAAAATATTTTAGAATTTCTACAGAAAGCTCATCTGACATGTTTTGTAGAATTACATATAACAGAAATGAACTTCGAAGTTCAATTGTAGATATACAATCTTTCACCTAAACAAAATCACTCTTTTAATGGTGAACAAAACCTTTTAAAAATAAGTTAACAACTTACTAATATTTTATTTGATCATTATGCAATACAATTAGAGAGTAAAGAACAAATAACATATATTTTGGGTTGAGGCTAAAATTATAATCAATTCTGCTCATTTTTGTGATGTATTTATTTATAATACAACATTTGGCACCAATAAACAATTGTTGCGCCTTGAAATGTTTCCTTAAAAGGTAGTGATCTTTGTGGCTGCATTTTTGTGTTATGCAGCCACATAATTATTTAAGTAGATTTTTGAAAGTTTTTTAAATTCGCACAAGAGTAAAGCAAAAAGAAAAAAATATTTTATTTTATTTTCCCTTATCAAAATCCAACAATGGCGAAGGCACTAGTTAAGGTAATGCTAGACAGTAGTATGAATTATGAACTTGGCACATTAGAATTATTTTCAAATATAATATTTAAATAAAAGTATCATAAATATAAACATAACCATTTTTTTTGTTTTGAGAAAGAACATAACATAAACATAAACAAGAGCATATATATATATATATGTGTGTGTGTGTGTGTGTGTGTGTGTGTGTGTGTGTTTATATATATATATGTGTGTGTATATATATATATATATATATATATATATATATAATTTTGTATCAACAAACTTACTTTTTTATATTCAAGTATAAACATGAAAAATATATGAGAAATTATTTTATCAATATATGGATTAAATATGCATCAATTTTTAACTATAAGTGCAAGAGAAACTTTACTCTTTAGGCTCTAAAAACTTTAAAGTCTCTCCAATTATAGTGAACTATAATTTTAAGAAAAAAAAAACTATGTTATACTTACTAGGGCCACGAGATTTGCAAAATGCTATTATTTTTGCTATTATATATTATTCAATTCACGTTGAGATAAAAGAAATTGACCAACCTCCCTAATAAACGGTTCATAATTCCATTATAGGATTTTAGGTCTCATTATTGGATTTTAAGTACTCTACCAATCATAAGGTATACATACAGAATGACATCATGTAGCACTCTTGTATCGTAACTATCTATAACTTGAAAAATGGCGTTGGATGCTCAAGATAGGATCAACGTAGATATCTATTTTCAAGATAGGATCAATGTGGATACTCAAGATAGGATCAATCGCACTTGTGCAATTGTGCTCACTATGAAGGCCCTTAAAATAATCATTATATATGTTTAGGGTTGTGAGAAAAGAAAACCCAAAAATACGTACTCACGGATTGGATGAAAATCATAACTGAAAATACGTTTTTCATAAATCTCGACATATACCCTATCTATCGAGCAGCTGTCGAGTCATGGGCTGAAAGAGCTTTTTAAGCCTCGATAGATACTAGCTGTCGAACTTTAATGAACAACACTTCTTCACTTGATTCTTGGACAGACTTGCATGGCTTTAACACTTGAACTTGAAATATTATTTCTTGAAGCATTAGACACATCCTAAAGCTACCCAAATACAAGTAAAATGTGTTTTGTCAAAGAATTAGCCAATTAAATAAAATATTGACATATGTTCCTAACATGAATCACATATGTCTTAACAGAGCATTTGGTGGGAGCAGAACACTCGGTTTTTTTAAGGAACCAAAATATCAATTCATGAGTTGAAGCTATTTTTCTTGTAGACTTTGCTTGGGTGGATAAATGCATCTGGTGTTTTCAATTTCACTTCTTTACCTAATTTGCTTGATATTTATACTTTTTATGCATCTTAGTTTATTTGTTCTTATGTTTTCCTCAGCATACTTCCGATGTGCTAGTGTGCTTTGGCTACTTGTAGTTAATTCTATATTTCAATGAAGTTTTATTATTTATCAAAACTATGTATATTTCTTTTCTTATAAAGAATTTTAAAATGTAGTACTGCCAATCCATCTCTTCTAGGGTTGAACATAGGAGGAGGTGCTGAGGTTAAGCTTATTGCGGAGGCCAAATAGAGAATGAGATTTTTTTCCTTTTTAGCAGATTCCATCATTCTATTATGTTGTAAATTGTAAATTAGATAGTGAAGAACAAATAACAAATAAGTTTTAGAGTATTTAGGCTCTAAAAAAACTTTTAGTGTTTCTCCAAATTGTAGTGAACTATAATTTTTTGAGGAAAAAAATTCTCTGTTATATTTACTAGGATCTCGAGACTTGTAGAATGTTATTATTTTTGTTATTTTATATTTTTTACTTCAACAAAGATTAACGATTCTCCTATAGATCAAGTGAAATTAATCCAAAATTTGATTCAACGATACTTGTTTTCCCTCTTCATTAGTCATTACCCTTTAATTAACTTGTGTCAATGATAATACTTGTACATTTAGTGGGAAAATGAATGACCAACCTCCCTAATAAATGATTCATAATTCCATTGTTGGATTTTGAGTTCTCCAGCACATATACATATTAACATCTTGTAACACTTCTTGTGTCATGAGTACTAGTTAGTTGGCAAAATGGCGTTGGATGCTTAGAGCATTCGCATCACTCTCACTAGTTTAACATTTCAACAAATATTTGTCTAAACCCAACCAAAATATGTGTGCATTAGTCTTGCTAATTTAACAATGCATGATAGGGATATAATCCCTAAGTAAATGGACACAAATAATGGGGGCAGACATTAGTGACGGAGTCGCCATAAGAGATGGCCTAAGCACTCTACCAACCAAAGAACTGGTAGACGGGCTCACAACATGGATAGAGAGGATGGGCGATGGTTTGATTCCTCAAGGTAGACGAACACTAGGGAGATGGTTTGCTAAAGCCACATGGCACTTATGTGGCATCTATGTGGCACCTTCATGACATGAGTGGTCTCCAAGAATCCTGGTATAGAAATATCTTTCATCCTACGCCCAACCATAATCAGAGGAAATCCCTACAAGGAAATGATCCCATAAAATACGAGTATTAATGAGAATCTCCTCTACAAGGAAATACATTCTCCACTAAGAAACAGAGGTTGGCTTTACACTACTATAAAAACCCCAAAACTCTCATAAATCAAGGTATGCATAATTTTCTCAACTCTAGCACTCTAGAGTTGTAGAAATTCTTTAATTTAATTTTCGGAGGGTAATTGGCCAGTACCACACCGGTACTCTCTTTGAGATCTTTTGCATTTTTGTTTTGCAAGTTCTATCAAAAAGCACATGAGGACTGTGTAACTCACTGACAATTTTTAGCATCATCAATGCATAGTGTCCTCACTACAAGCAGCGAGGCACTAAGCATCGCTACATTAAAAAGGAATATATTTTATTCCATTACACACTTTCTTAGTTTGTCACCCCGTTTCTCTCTTCTCCCTTCATTCTTTTTGTCTGGCTCTCTCTCTCTCTCTCTCTCTCTCTCTCTCTTCATCTGACTCTCTTTTCTTTCTTAGTCCGACTACCACTCTTCTCTGTCTTTTTCAAGGAGATTCTAGTGGTTGAGTCATTGATTTGGTGGTGGTGTGGTTGTGTTTTTTGGTGGGCGTGGTAAGGGATCGAGGGTGGTGCAAGCCATTATGGTGGAGGTGTGATCTAGTATGTCTCTCTTCTCCTATCTTTCTTAATCAGATCTAATGTTGTAGGTGTTTTCGTTGGTGGTGTGTTGGGGTAATTTGGTGGTTCTAGTGGTGCGACCTAGTGGTTATAGTGACAGTCAAAACTGGTTCATTATTCTTCTTTTTGATAATTTTATTTTGATTTTAGTGGTTTTATGATTTGGGTTCTTTGTGAGAATGAATTTTGGCATTTTTTGGATGTGGGTGTGCAGACCTTACTGGTTGTGGTTGTCACGGCCAGGTTGTGCTCAGTGGATATAGCCTTGTAGGTAGATGTAGAATTTGGGATTAAAAATGCAAATTAGAGGAAATAATATTTAATTCCTGATAAAGTATTGATGCTGATATATATGTATAAAAATTGATAGGTAAACTAGAAAAGTAGAGTTTTGGAGGTTAGTTGAGCAAAAAATTTGAAAAGACTAATGTGAATGCTCTAAGGATATGATCAATGCCAGTGTTTCCCCAATTTATTTTATCGAAGAGATGTCCAAAATTATTGTGTTGGTTTTGCAAAATGGTATATAATCTAACTTAATATCATCAATTTCATTCTTAAAAGTTTGTTTTTTTACATCACAAATGAAACTTCTTTTTTGAACCAACATAAATGAATCTTCTAATATAAAATACTTCATCATAAATTAAAATTCATAGTTACTAATCACTTGTGTGCTTAATTAAATGTGTCTTATTTTTTCATGTTCAAATTTTATTTATTATTATTTTCCTTTTATTGGTAGTTCGATGAACTATTACTTACTATTTATTTTTGCACACAATTAAATATCTAAAAGTGTCATGGATATATAAAATTTTGATTTTTTTAAAACATATTATTTGAATAAAGGTAAGATTAACATCTACATAAACATTAAAAAAAAAAATTATTTTTGTTACCACTTAATATTTTCATTCAAATTTAAGCATGAGAATATGAACATTATTTCATCAATATTTGAGTTAATGAAGTTATTTACAAATTATTCTCTCAAGTACAGCTAGCCAAAGGTGTCCTCTTCTTCCTTTTCTTGACAGGTGAGTTTTTATTTTTTGTTTCTTATTAATGCATTAATTAGTATTCATTGATAACCTATTGGTACTAAGTGGAGTTGGATGGGGATTGCGCCGGGGCTATTTTGGGGGAAAGTGAAGGATTTGCTGGCAGGGTTGGCTAGATTCTAAAATAAAAATAATTGTTCATTAATTTGTTGAACTTGAATGATAGAGAATAATATAAATTTAATTTTTAAAGGTTTTGTTGAACTGAGTTGAGGCTATGACCATGAACATTAAACGCTAATAATATAAAATTTTATATTTAATATTTTTTCTTCAGCCGTTATCGTGGTTGTCATATAATTTATTATTTATATAGTTACATAATATTACTTTTTATAATATATTATACAGTAAATAATAATTGATTTCTATTAAAATCCTTAATTTACGAGAGGACATTAAGCAAAAGAATGAGTCACAATTTAATGATATTTATGTCTTTTTTAGGGGTGTTTTTATTTTATTGTGTTCAGTAGTAACTTTTTACATAGGCTTCTATAATGTCTTTTAAGAAGGGACATGTTTCCCGCCTAATATCACTATAACCATCGTCAAATCCAATACGTAAGCTCATAGTATATCGTAAACAAGGCAGTTTAACAAGATACATTCAGTAACAAACAAGCAACTTATTGATAATTGATCATTTCATTATGCAATACATTTAGATAGTGAGGGACAAATAAAAAATATATTTTGGGTTGATGCTGAAATTATAATGGATTATTCTCATTTTAGTGATGTATTTATTTATAATACAACATTTGGAACCAAAACACGATTTTAGGCATTCAAATGTATTCCACCAAAAAGTGATTTTTGAGGTGAATTTATTTTTAACACAACATTTAGCACCAAAAAACAAGTTTAGGCACTGAAATGTATTCATTGAAAAATAGTGATTTTTGTCGCTACATTTTTGTATTATACAATTACATAATCATTTAAGTAGTTTTTCTAAACGTTTTTTCAAAAATGCACACAAGAGTAAAACAATGGCAAAGGAACTAGCTCAGATAAAGCTAGATCGTGGCATGAATTATGCACTTGGTATAATAGAATTATATTATATTTTAAATATAACATTTAAATTAAAGTACCATAAACATAAACATTAAAAAGAGCATATATGTTTTTGTCTTATTTTGTACCAACAAACATACGATACTTTTTATTCAAATTAATATAAACATGAGGATATATATGAAAAATTATTCCATTAATATTTAAATTAATTAGGATCAATTTTGAGCTATAAGTCCAAGACACACTTTAGTCTTTAGGCTCTAAAAGGTTTAGAGTCTCTCCAAATCATAGTGAACTATAATTTTATGAAAAGCAAAATCTACATTATACTTACTTAGGCAACAAGATTTGTAAAATGCTATTATTTTTGTTATTGTATATTATTCAATTCATGCCTTGATTAACTATTATCCTATAGATCAAGTAAAATTAACTCAGTAATTAATGATTCAAATGCCATAAAAATAAAAATAAAAACTAGTGATTTAACAATACTTCTTTTCCCTTTTCATTTAACATTTCAATTGTGTCAATGGTAGTACTTGTCCATTTAGTGGAAAAAAGAATAACCAACCTCCCTAATAAACGTTTTTGAATTCCATTATTGGATTTTACGTACTCAACCAATCCTAAGGCATATATAACGAATGGCATCTTGTAGCACTCTTTGTGTCATGACTATCAGTAACTTGGAACATGGCGTTTTTTTTTTAAAATAATTACAACATGCTGTTAACTTCGCAGCTCGAACCATTTTCCCCCTAAAACTCCAAGCACTTTGTACATGGTGTTGGATGCTAGGATAGGATCAATACCAGATTTATTCTAATTTTTTATATTGAAGAGATGTCCAAAATTACCATGGTGCTTATATGTGTTTTTTTTTTTCACATTCAAATTTGATTTTTTTTTTATCATTTTCATTTTATTAGTAGTATGATGAACTGTTACTTACTCTTTATTTTATATTATGAAATAAATCTAAAAGTGTCACAGGTATATAAAATTTTGAATTATTTTTTGAACAAATTATTTAAATAAAAATAACGTTAATATAAACAAAATAAAATATGTTTTTGACTTTTTTGTACCACTAAACATATATATTCTTTTATTCAAATTTAAACATGAGAATATGAAAATTATTCTGTCAATATTTGAATTATTTAGGCTATTTACAAATTAATTTCTGACTATAAATGTAAGAGATGCTTAAGGTTTTAGAGCTTTTATGTTTTGAGAAAGTTTTAAGTGTGTCGCCTAATCATATTGGAGCTATCATTTTTGAAAACTAATTACTATCTCAACTAATCATGTATGTATGTATTTTGAATTTCTATTGATTTTGAACTAATACATAATTTGTCCCGTCAAGCAAAAATTCCTAATTTCGTCCCTAGTCTTTTTATACTTTAAACGAGGGCAAGGAAGCTCTTAGCCTTACGATGGACGAAGGCCAAAAAGATTTATGCATATGAAATCTGTCATACACTCTATCAGGACATACCTAACATTCATGGCTAATGGGCCTGAGCTAATGTAGATGATCGTATAACTCAATGGTGACAGGCTGAATAGGGAATGTTAAGCCCGCTTGAAAGGCCTTCTCATAAAATGCAATGTCGTTATGGGCGAAATTGGAATAGCCCTACCCAACCACGTCAGAGAACACAATTTAATAAGAAAAATTGACCCCATGGAGGACAGCTACAGTTATCTCCATAAATTAAATTAAATTAAATTAAAAAAACACAACCTAATGAAAAAAAAATACAATTTACATCTGCTAATTTTGCCCAAAAATCATTTCAGTTTTTTAAACTTGAATTTGATCATTTTAGTTTGGTAACTTTGCTCATAAATCATTTTAGTCATATAAGTTTGAAGTTGGTCATTTTAGTCCAATAACTTTCCCCAAAAATCTTGTTAGTCTTTTTAAGGACTCACTTAGTCTTGCAATTTTGCCCAAAAATCACTCAAAAAGTCAAAATGGCCACTTAAATTACTAAAATAATATTTTTGGGTAAAGTTACTGTACTAAAATGATTTTGGGGTAAAGTTATTAGACTAAAATGACTAACTTTAAATTTAAGGACCAAAATGATTTTTGGGCAAAGTTAATAGGTGTAAATAGCATTTTTGCCAATACTTTTTTAATCGATCCATATAGAACTGCACCCCAAAAACTTGATCGATTTAGATTATTTAAAAATAAAAATAAAAACAAACAAACAAAAACTCAACCTTAACCACTACCTCTAGGCTTCTTAAAAAACCAACCCAGGGGTTAGGTTGGATTGACTTGGGTTGAATAAATTCATTAAATTATCATATCTAATGAAAAATTCTATTTTTATTCAACTATTTAAATTTATTATTTAATAAATAATTACAATTTACATAATTAAGTCTAATATTTAAATTTTATTAAAATCAAATCAATATCAAAATAAATCAAGTTAACATATTTAAACAAACTCTCAAAATCCAAAAAAAAAATACAAAAATTTTAAAAACTATATACATACATATATACACACACACACACACACACACACACACACACACACACACACACACACACACATATATATATATATATATATCAAACTATTAATAGCCCAGATTCGGTCAAATTAGTTGAATTTAAAATTTTGCCAACCTCAATCTATCCTACCCAAGCTTCAAAAAATATTTATAACTAAATCCAACTAATTAACCCACCAAAATTCAAATCGAGGTATTGTTAGGTTGGCTTCATTAGGTTGATGGGTTGAATACACATCTCTATTAGTAATAAGTAAAATTTTTATTTGTTATATTTAATTCTAACCCACTTCACTTGACTTAAAATGAAGAGATTATGTGTTAAAACTTAATTTCCTATATATAATAAGGTGTTTCGTTATTTTAAATTATTAGATAACTTTGTTTCAGATGATTTGATAATTGGAGGAGGAGTCTTAAACCTTTAACGTCTACATTACAAATATTATGAGACGCTAATTAAGTTACAACTTACAAGACTTTTGTTAAAATTTTAAATTACTTTAAATTTATAAAATTATAATTAATTTTGGAAATGGTTCCTATAAGAAAAGGAAAAGTCTATGACCGTAAAAATTTGGGGAAATTTGCCATTTAGCATTATTTTTGGAAAAATTTAGTTAGTTGTCAACTTTTCAAAACTATTTTGCAAACTAGCATCTCAAGTTTAGTGTAGGAACTCGAGCCTCTAAGCCTCGAGTTCCAAGTTGTGGCAATCTGATGTGGAAGAAAAATTCACATGAAACTTGAGTCTCTAAGACTTGAGTTCCTACCATTGTTTTTGTTCTTCTTCTTCTTCAAATTTTCCTCTTCAGATCTTCTTCTTCTTCTTTCTTTTTGTTCTTCTTATTCTCCGTTTCTCCAAATCTATAAAAACAAAACTTGAATCTTTAAGACTCGAGTTCTATGTGTGTATAAAAATATCCACATCAACCTGCCAGAGCATCAAAATTGAGTGCATAAGACTCGAGTTCCTTCATTGAACTTGAGTCTAAAAAACTCGAGATGTTAGTTTACTAAAAAGACATACCAATTAACTAGTTGCTAAAATCATGCTAAATGGCAAAACAAATCGAGAAATAATATGTCCAGAATATTTTCACAATATTTTTACAACAAATCTTAAGTGGCAGGTTGTTACTGTTGGGGCAAAATAGTAATCTTAGTGTTAGGTTTAAATTTAAACCAATAATAACTAATCACATATGATTTGTTGTGAAAATGTTATAAAAATGTTATGGACGTAGTATCTCAAAAAAATTTCAAAATTTTTTATAACTTCTTACCATAACTGTGACGTGGCAGATTATAAGTGTGATTGGTAAATAAAAATTTGTAAATTTATGCATAAGTGATAAATAAACACGGCCACTTAGGTTGTGGCAAATAAATTGCGGAATAAATTATGTTTTTTTACAACTACTTTTAAGAAAATACTCATAAATCTATACATGTGTTTTTGGGTCCAAACAAGGCCATAATATCAAAAATCTATACTCTCTTTCCTTATCCCAGATCCAAACAAGGCCATTGTCTCTCACTCTCGCTCTCTTTGTTGTAAATTAACAATCTGATATTCTCTCCATACATTCTTGTGGTTCAAAAGCAGGAACCCACTTTACAGATTAAAAATCTATTCTTTTAATTCTATCTCTTCATCAAAATTTTCTCTTTCTATTTCGACTTTGAGCACTCATGAATTCTCTTAATTAATGCAGATATAACAAGGCGAAGAACTTTTGGAGTGTACATCTGTTTCTTCAGCTCTGGTTCTAGTCCAGTCCAAAAAACATGGACCTTAACGATCTTAACAAGGTTTGGGAAATCAAACCTCTGAAGAAGATTGGGGAGGATGAAGCCAGATTAATTCTTGAGCGAGTTGCCAAACAAGTTCAACCAATCATGCGCAAACGTAAATGGAAAGTCAATATCCTTTCTGAGTTCTGGTACTCACTTTTTTCTCATCCTTTCATTGTTTTATATATATATTCCTGTTCTCTTTACCTGTGGTTTGTGTCGATTTTTGAACATGTGTGTGTGTTTTTTTAGTGAAAGTTTAGTCCAAAATCATTATAAAATCGCATGTTTCAATTTCTGTTACATGGGTTTCAGTTAAATCAAAACCAACTGGTGTCTAGACTGATGATAACGAACAATCATTATAGAGTGGATGCCATAGGTTCAAAGTTTATCAAATCTTTCCACACAAAAAAAAAAAAAAAAAAAGAAAGAAAGAAAAAAGTTACAATTATTTTGATAGGTGTAAGTAAATGATAATATTGGGGAAAAAAAAAGTTGCAATTTATCTTTAAAGTATTCCCGAAAAACAAAGTTGCAACCTTCATTACAATATGAATAAAGAACAAATATGATTAAACTTTGGGTGGTGAAGTGTGATTAATGCTTTAATATTTTGGAATATGATCCCTAATTGCCTAATGTGGAGCATTTAGCTGGAGCGGAATACACGTTTTTTTAAGGAACCGAAAGATCAATTCATGAGCTGAAGCTTTTTTTTTTTTGCAGACTTTGCTTGGGTGGACAAACACATTGGGTCTTTTCAATTTCGCTTCTTTACCTGATTTGCTTGATAATTTTACTTTCTATGCATCTTAGTTTATTTGTTTTTATGTTTTCCTCAGCACACTTCCTGTGTGCTTTGGCTATTTGTAGTTGATTTTTTCTTTCAATGAAGTTTTGTTGTTTATCAAAACTATGTATATTTCTTTTCTCATAAAGAATTTTAAAATGCAGTCCTGCCAATCCGGGCTCTTCTAGGGCTGAACATAGGAGGAGGTGCTGAGGTTAAGCTTAGATTGCGGAGGCCAAACAGGGAATGGGATTTCTTCCCTTATGAACAGATTCTTGATACTATGCTTCATGAGCTTTGCCACAATGAGTATGGCCCTCACAACACTGATTTTTACAACCTCTTGGATGAAATTAGAAAGGTGATTTGTCTTATTTCCTGTTCATGCTAAAGATAATACTATTGTTTATATTACTCTCTTTGGTAATGATTTTGAGTTGGAAGATTTATGGCCTTATAAGTGGTTGGAACTTGAAAATCTTCCACCAAGTATAGATCACAGTTCATTTGATAGTCAGATTACACACACATGAAGCATGCATTAGCGTGCGTGCACACACACATTTCTACTGCATTGGATTGGAAATCGGTAGAATTCTAAAGCCTACTTGAGAGAGAAAGTGAGTTTGTGTTTTAATCAATTTTAAATGTTCCAAGTTGATTGTCTCAAAGGCTTTCTGGTATAAAATGAGGATACACATATTATTTACACTGTTATGATTGAAAGCTATACTTTAACTGCTCAAGTGCGACTTGACTGCAAAATATCATCTTAACGATAGGGTTAATCATGGTAGCAACAAAAATGTGGAAAAATTCTGATTTGCTAAGATGACCGAGTCATAGGTATTAGCACAATTTTGTTATTAATTTAGTATACCTTGTGACAAATTCCATCTGAAAATATCTTGGGCTTGTTTATTTACGGGGTCACTGGGAATCATTATGACCAAATTTCCTTCTTAACCTTGTTTTTCAAAATACTTTCTGTGTAGTTTACACTTAATTCCCCCCCTTTTTAGCTCATGGTTTCCCCAACACCTCCCCCCCCCCCCCCCAAAAAAAAAATGTATCTAGTATTGAGGTGCCAACACCTTCAAATAACTTATAAAATCAATTTCTGTCAGAAATGATTTAGTTTTTGCAGTGTTTTTCTCCCCCAAGACAGAAGTTTGTTCTGCTGGGTGTTTGAGAAGTCCAACAACATAAATTGCCTTCTTATTTTGTTTTTGGTACAGAATTTATAAACATCAAATTTCCCTTCAAGTATAGGTTTCCATTAATTGTAGGAACTTGTTTCGATGGGGGAAAAAAACAATCTATGTTGAAATAAAATCAGCAAAACAATCATTGAATTTCATTGTGTCAATTCAAAATATAGAATTCTGTATATTGAAGGGTACTACATGGTTTTTTTTGGATGACTACTAACTCAAGCTCTTAAAGGAGAGGAATCACTTAGTAATCAGACTTATAATATAAGATTATCTGATATCCAAATTTGTTTTTGGCCTTTTGCTTTTCTTTACCCTTTAGATTTGGTAGACTATATGCATGAACATATTCCTTTATCTTTCAAGTGGGTTTTTTTTTGGGGGGGGGGGGGGGGTGTGAATAATTTTTCTTTTAAATGTTAACGGAATTAATGCATGCCATACTCTAATTTGTAATTTTTTTGTGTTGGAATTATTTGGGGCATGCTGATCTGTCATACATGTGAGCTTAAGTATGATAGATTTGATAAATTAAAATCCTGTCATGTCATTAGATTATCTTGTATTTTAGTTTTTTCTGAACTGTCTTATGAACTTTTTGTAGATATTTTATCTATCACCTAATTGATTGCCCCCAAGCTATTCTGCAGGAATGTGACGAACTGTTAGCTAAAGGGATTACAGGCACTGGGAAAGGATTTGATCTTCCTGGGAGACGTTTAGGTGGGTTTTCTTATCAACCCCCTTTGCCATCCTTGCGGCAGACTGCCTTGGCTGCAGCAGAAAACAGAGCCCGGCGTGGAGCTCTTTTGCCATCCGGACCTAACCGTGTAGGTGGTGATAGTAACATTAAGGCTGCTCTCAGCCCTATACAAGCTGCAGCCATGGCTGCAGAAAGGAGACTACATGATGATTTATGGTGTGGGTCCAAGTCTTTGGAGAGTAACACTGACTTGGACAAAGATATTGGATCATCTTTAGGGCCTTCTGAAAGGTCAATAGATTTGAAATTTTCTGATGGTTTTTCTACCCGAACTTCCCCTATTGCATCCATGCCTAATCAGGAGACAGTAGATGGTCAAGCAACATGGAAATGCAACACATGTACTCTTTTAAATCAGGTAGTCTTTCTTTAAATCTTGTTTAACATTATTGGCACATAGTAGCCACAGGCATTATCTTTCACTTTTATTATTTTGATTAATATTATTTTCACATACATGCAAATGTTATAGTTGCCAAAATTTTTGGGGCTAAGGCCTGGTTGTTGTGTAAGTTGTTGAGTTTTTATTTGACACTTCTTCGATCTACTATATTGCCTCTCAAGTAGCTGAGGTAACTTTGTTAACATCATTAATTGTCTTCTTAATCCATGCCTGTTCTAGGATATAATCTTGTGACCTTTGGCTTGCCTATATCTTTTAATCTTGATTAGGTGTGGAGAGGAGGAAAATAATCAAAGCCTTGTTGCAAATTAAAGGGTAACGAAGCCAAATTTGATCTAAAATTTCTGGACAGCAACTTGTTATTTGGTTTTTGGATGAGCTGCAGTTAGAATTTGGGCAGGAAAAAGTTGGAAAACATTAGGGAATATATGGGTTTTAATAGTGTAGGAAAAGTGAGTAGGTTTGGAGAACAAAACAAAAGGGGAAAACTTAGGGGTTTGGGGGCTTTACAATGGCTGTGAGCAGTATCCTTGAATATTATCTGGTTTTTGGAGTTATTTTTGAGGAGCTATTTGATGAATGGATACCCCATATATTCATATCAAACAGTTTGCTTTGAATGGAAACCATACTACTAGACCTTGCTGGCATCCAATTCCAGCTTTCATCACAAATAACATAAGAGAGTTTAGCATTCAACTTGCTCCAACATCATAGACCACCTTTAGCCCATATTTGAGAACCGAAGGAGCATCTGGGTACCATCAGTTGTGCGCCCGCTGCCCCCTCCCCCACACACACACAAAAAAAAAAGGCCCTTGCTATCACTAACATAATACTTCAACTTGGAGCTATCAAGAGTTCTCAATTCAACATTTTCCTCCATCCCCGAGAACAATTTTGAGTAGTAACTACCCCAAAACTCCTACCTTTACGCAATGGGTATAAACCCAAGCAGCCCACAATGAACCAGCTTAAATAAAGAGATTCCAAATATGCTTTAGCACACCCTAGTCCAGTCCTCTACTCTGTTCAGCCCTAGCCTCCCTTTCCTTATAGGAGAACATACCAACTCCCAAGCCACTATAGCACCTCCAAATAAAGGAACTGAATTTGTGGTCAATATTTCTTATCACCCTTTTAGGAAGAATGAAGATAGAAGTCCAAAATCTATGGACGCTATATAACATTGCAAAAGTTGTAACCTACCTGCAAAGGACAGGTTTTTGACTATTCAACAATTAGTCCAAGCAGTAATCTTATCAATGAGAGGCTTGCATCCACGCTCAAAGAGCTTACCTGCGATTAGGGGCACACCTAGATACCTTATAAAACCCAGTTACTTTATAAAATCTAGGAAAAAAACCCCAATAAACCAATAATAATTGCCTTTTAACATTTAAATGCAATTGAAACTAAAAAAAAAAAAATTAAAGAAACCTGATCAGAAAGTTATTGATGCCAGAATACATAATAAATAAAGACTTATGATCTGCTAACAAGCCTACTCAAGCTCCCAAGTTAGCTTGGCATCATTTGACATTGCCAAATTAATGCTTGGATAATAGGATTAGCTTTAAGACACTTGTTAATGTTCTCTTGTTACTGTGTCTTCAGATTATGAATGAGTGGAAGGAGTTCTTTCAATCAACCAAGAATTATCCCTTAGGTTGAAACTTATTATAAAAAATGATTGGAAGGAATTTGTTTAATTTTTATGGTACAGACAACTCTTTCAAGTCTTTTCTAGATACATTATTGTTGCCTGTTAAGACCGGCATGAAATTGTGTGTGCATGTGTCACCATTGCATTTTGGATGCGTGCGCTGATGCTCTAACAATATTTCAACATGATTGCAGCCCTTGGCACTTTCATGTGAAGCCTGTGGAACACCTAAGCACAAGGAGACTGCTAATTTCAAGGTTTGGTCCTGCAAATTTTGTACGCTAGACAACAGTGTTAATTTGGTGAGATGCTTAGCCTGTGGAGAGTGGCGATATTCGTATGGTCCACCTACCTCTGCTCGTGGACCCTATGTTGGCACTTGACTGCAGATAGATCCTTGGTTATGAAAGCAAACTCTGTTCTAAACATTTTAGCTTAGGTACATAATACAAAAAAAAAAAAAAAAATATTATATTATGTTATTTTACTTTATGTGCATAATACAAACAAAAAACATATAGTAAAATATTAATGGAACGGTTTGTTTTCCCTTTCATGGGTGATTGGTTCATGATGTTTTCAAAGCTTTTAAAACAGAATATTGGATGTGAACATGTGGTTGATTTCTGAGAATAATCTCTTTTACTTTGTTAAGTAGACCATTAAATTAGGTTTTATTATGAGGCATCTTCATGGCTTTTAGTTATACTTCTTTTTTAATCTTGCATATTTCTGATTATTCCACTAAATATTGGCTGAAAATTGAGATGCCTAAACGAGTTTATAAAATTGATTAATAATTATTGACTAGTGAAGGCTTACCAAGAGCACTGTAACTTAATTGACATTTCTTAGCATTTTAAACAGAAATATCTAGAATTCAAATACCCACTCCCCCAATATAACTATGGAATTGTTTAAAAATCAAAAACAAAAACTAGTGAAGGCTTGGGATGCTATGTTATAGTTTTGAGTAACAAAGCTAAACCAAACACAGGCTTACACTGTATATGTAGATTTACGCTTAGCAAAGAAGTGGGGGCAAAAGATGGTACAATCAGAAATCCATTATTTTTCTGTTGTTACAGAGTATTGATTCGAGTTCCAACATATCTAATATTTTGGGGGTGCTCCTAGAATAACTGAAGTGGCATGTAATTTATCATAGTCTAAAATCCCATGATGTATTATTTGGAGGAGGAGGAGGGATGTGTTTAATTTGTTTTTGGTTTGGCACTGGAAGTCTTTTTTCAAGGTTTCGCCAGAAAAGTTGAAGAGGAGCTCAGTGAATATACATTGAGCTGAGAGGAAGAAACTCTAATCTCAACTCTGATTTTAAAATAAAAATTTTCATCCAATTCTAAAGCTGAGTTTACGATAGTCAATCTTGGCTAATTATATATGCTTCCCTAAACAGTCCTTTGTAACACATGGGTAAAAGCAATTAATCACATGTGTTAAAATCATAAAACAAATTGTAACTAGCATGTGTAAAGCAATGAGTTAAAAATATAACAAACTATAGCTAGCACATGTGTAAAATAATTAATCACATGTTAAAATTAGATTCACCAATCTTAGAGCATGTTTGAATTGAGAGGGGAGAGAGCGGGAGTGGAGTAGAGCAAATTTGACTTGACTTGACTTGGCTGAAAATAGATTAATTTTTAACAAATTCTACTCTACTCTACTTCACTCTCCCTTTCTCCCCCTCAATCCAAACGGACTCTTAGCTATTTTGAGCTTATAAATATTAGATTCACTAATCTCATATTGTTATAAATTATATGTGAATTTTTACAACAAAATGAATTGTTTATATTACTAAAAAATTACAAATATTAATTTAATATTTTATGACACTTAATTTACAAAATTATACATTCCAATATGAGGTCTATATAATACTATTTATATACATGTATACTTATAAACATATAATATTGTATACACTTAAATCAAGTTTTATACTTACAAGTTTTCTCATGAATACATTATTAAATTTGAACTTAATTTGTTTAGTAGTTGAGCTTAAAACTTGGCTTAGTTCTAATGCTACAGTACATTAGACTTATCGCAATGGTGATATGTGTTCATTTTTGTCCTTGACCCTATAGTTGTTTTTGGATTTGACTTGTTTATTAAATAAATGAATATAAGTTATTATTTTCCAAGTTGAATTATGCCCAAACAAATATAAATAGTTATTTTTAGATTTGGTTTGTTTCATGATAATTATTATTATTTTTTTATTATAGATCAAAATTTATTGACCTTTTATATAGGAAAAGTTTAAATATATTTATTTTGAGAATTTTTAATATAATTTCCTTATTTGAAGATAAGATCCTTTATTCATTGAATTAATAACTAAACCACGCACAAGTGAATGTAGGTAAATTAGGTTAGATCATGAAGTAGTATTTTATTATAACAATCACTTTCTTCCTCCTTTACTACTGTTAGGTATTCCAAAAATTAAATGCTTCATTCATTGTACATTAGTATATTTTAGTGATTCATTGAGCTAATACTATAAAAAAATAAAAGGCTAAGTAAAGTTAAATGTACACTAAGTACAACTCTTAATAAACAAGGATGAACATAATGAAAAAAGAAAAAGAAAAAGAAGACTATTATCTCCATAGGATCCACGCAGTGAAATAAGTGGGGTCCAGAACCCCAAGCAATTGTGGGTTTTCCAAAATTTCCACAAGATTGATGCCCAATGTCTTCGAGTGGAGCGTCCCAACACTCACGGACCCGAGTGTCCCCAAACTGGGGCCCACTCTCTTCTACATTCTCATTGGTCCGTGCTTCACACTCTCTTCAGCGCGCGTTGACCTTTCCAACAAAAAAAAAAATCCTTGATTCCCCTCTTTTGATTGCAACCATCCCTCCCCTCCCCCTCTCATATCTCCATTATTAATCCCCAAATTTTTATTCCATCATTTCATTTCTCATTTCTCCTCCTCCTCTAAAAACTATAAATATAAAAACAAAACCAAAAAAAAAAAAAAAAAAAAACCCAAATTTCATTTACACAAAACCACCTTCCTCTACTTCCAAGAACCTTCTCTCTCTCTCTCTCTCTCTCTCTTCAAAAAACAAAGTCTCCTCTCCTCTCCTCTCTTCCCTTCTCCTCCCCTTTTCATTTTCACAACAAACTTTGTTATTCTCGGTCTTATTTTTCTCTCCTCTCCAAAAGAACAACTCATCCTTGTTGTTCTTTCTCTTCTCCTATTATTAATCTCAACCCACCTCTCTCTCTCTCTCTCTCTCTCGATTCTATTCTATTCGATTCGATTAATCCTTTTTCAAAATCCAGAACAAAATTATCGATTGATCAAAACCCAAAAAAAGAAAAAAAAAAAAATGAGGCCGATGCAACCCCCTCAACCCCAACCCCAAGTGGGCCCCACATCAAAACAAGGCTTCCGCTCACGCCGCCGCCCAGATCTAACCCTCCCTCTCCCAATACGGGACCCAGCTCTAGCCGTCCCCCTCCCTCTCCCCCCGACCTCGCTCCCTTCCTCTTCCTCCTCCTCCTCCTCCGCCTCCGCCTCCTCCTCCTCTTCCTCGTGCGAAGAAAACTCTAATCACAGAAACAGAAACGCAACTCCTCTAGTCTTCCACTACTCCCAGCTCGAGCGAGCCAATCGAATCGGTAGCGGCACGGGAGGCACCGTGTACCGAGTGATCCACAAGCCCACGGGTCGGGTCTTCGCCCTCAAGGTCATATACGGGAACCACGACGACTCGACGCGCCGCCAGATCTGCACCGAAATCGAGATCCTCCGCGACGTGGACAACCCCAACGTGGTCAAATGCCACGACATGTTCGACCACAACGGCGAAATCCAGGTCCTCCTGGAGTACATGGATCGCGGGTCCTTGGAAGGTATGCACATCGCGAACGAGCGCCAGCTCTCCGATCTAGCCCGCCAGATCCTCGCCGGACTTGCCTACTTGCACCGGCGGCACATCGTCCACCGCGACATCAAGCCGTCGAACCTCCTGCTCAACACGAGGAACCAAGTCAAGATCGCCGACTTCGGGGTCTCGAGAATCTTGGCGCAGACCATGGACCCGTGTAACTCCTCGGTGGGCACCATCGCGTACATGAGTCCGGAGAGGATCAACACCGACTTGAACGACGGGCAGTACAATGCGTACGCCGGGGACATATGGAGCTTCGGGGTTAGCATTCTCGAGTTCTACATGGGTCGGTTCCCGTTCGCGGTTTCGAGGCAAGGGGATTGGGCGAGCTTGATGTGCGCCATTTGTATGTCGCAGCCGCCGGAGGCGCCGGCCAATGCGTCGAGGGAGTTTAGGGACTTTATCTCCTGTTGTTTGCAGAGAGAGCCGAGCCGAAGGTGGACGGCTTCGCAGTTGTTAAGGCACCCATTCATTGTGCAACATAATGTTCAGGTGAACAATCAGGTGAATCAGAATCTTCATCAACTTTTACCTCCTCCACGCCCGCTTAATTCTTAGTAGTAGTTGTAGTAGTTGTAGTTGTAAGCAAAAAAAAAAAAAACAAAAAAAAAAAAAGTCTTAATTTTTTTTTTTTTTTAATTTTTCCCATTTTGTTTGATTCAAGAATGGTTAAAAGATTTGATGTAATTTTGATAATGATGGGCGGGGTTTGATTTTTAGTGGTGGGTGGGGGAAGGTTTAAAGAATTTGAGATGAGAAATTGGGCGGGTTATGTCTCTGTAGTTTCAATCAATCTCAGTCTCTTCAGTCTTTTTTTAAGTCACTGAATTTTCAATCTTGTTATGTCTTTTGTAATGTTTACTAGAAGAAGAAAAAAAAAAAAGGAAAAATCTTATCTTATGTGAATGATGAGGCACAATGTTTTTATCTTTTTTTAAGTTCTTTTCAAGGATTTGAAACCATTATGAATGTCATTTATTGTCACAGGCCAAGACGCCAATTGAGTTTTAGTACAGGTCCAAGAGACTTTGGCAATTGAGTTAGCCGCCTTTTTATGGCGTTATAAGTGTGAGGATTGCTTAAAATGTGTGTTGGGTTTATTGGGGGTGGCTGAATTTTTGACATCTTTGGTTGAAATTATTGTTGGGTTATTAGAGGTCTTTTTTAGCTTCATTATTACAACTTGTGTCATTAGTGTGAGAATTGGTTAAAAGGGGTGTTGGATTTATTGGGGTGGCTGGATTTTTGCCATTTTTGGATGAAACTATTGTTGGGTTATTAGAGGTCTTTTTAAGTTCATATTTAGGATTTGAACCATTATGAATGTGCTTTTCAAGGTTTGTTATTATGCAATAACTCAAGGGTTATTAGTGTGAGGTTTGGTTACAAGGGGTGTTGCTAAATTTTTGCCGTTTTTGATTGAAATTAATGTTGGGTTATTAGAGTTTTTATATAAACTTCTATTTTTCTTTCATTTGTTATCTGTTTGTCCATTTCAAGATTGGTTACTATTTTGGTAACCCCTAGGGTCAAGGACTTGGTCTTGGTGGAATGGTGGTATGCTCCTTCCAAGTCTAAGGTTTGAATCGGCTTGGATGCAAACAATTTCTAGGGGCTATGTACCATTGGCGAAAGTCAATGACGAGCTTAATCCATGTGATGTGGGAATGTTACATGGGTCTATGGTTTAACCGGGTAAAGAGACTCGATGCCCTGCACAGTCTCTGGAGTTCCTTGTTATCAAAATGAACGGTGCTATTTTGTGTAATTTGGATATGATGGGTAAGGGTTTGATTTTAGGGGGTAAAGAATGAAGGGTATGTTTCTAGTTTTAATCAATCTCGTTATGTCTTTAATAATGTTTGCTAGAAAAGGAAAATCTATCTTCTGTGAATGAGGAGGCACAGGCTTTTGTTCTAAGCTTTGTTTTCATACTATAACTCAAGGGCTATTGGCGTGAGGAATGGCTAAAAGAGGGTGTTTATTTGATTTGCTGGGTGATTGAATTTTTATCCATTTTTGGTTGAAATTATTGTTGGGTTTTTTGAAACTTCTATTTTGCTTTAATTTTTTTGTTCAATTCAAGAATGACTAGGATTTTGTGTAATTTTGATATGATGGTTAAGGGTTTGACTTTTAGGGGGAAAAGAATTTGAGGGGCCTGTTTTAGTTAGTCAATCTCATTTTGTCTTTGATAATGTTTACTAGGAAAGGAAAGTCTATCTTCTGTGAATGAGGCACGAGTTTTTGTTATGAGCTTTGTTATAATACTATAACTCAAGGGTTATTGGCGTGGGGATTGGTTAAAAGGGGGTGTTGGGTGGCTGGATTTTTGCGATTTTTGGTTGAATTTATTATTGGGGTATTTGTCAAACAAACTAAAGGGTTGTGGATTTATTGTGGCTCGGCTGAATTTTTGCCTTTTTTTTAAAAAAATTTTTGGTTATCATACTCTAACTCAAGGGGTGATTGAAAGGATGGAATGCAAATCCTTTTGCCTTTCAACTTATTAAGGTGGGGGTCATGGCTAAGATTAGATCTTCCTTTCTAATATATAAAGTGTTAATCTCTCTCTTTTTGTCTATCATCATGGTGGGATCACAGAAAAAGGAAAACGTGCCTACACTCTCTGATTTTTGCCATGAGGCGGCTGAATTTTTGCCAATTTTGGTTGAAATTATTGGTTATCATACTCTTAACTCAAGTGTCGATGTAATTTCAAAGGATGGAATGCAAATCCTTTTGCGTTTCAACTTATTAAGGTGGGGATCAAGGGTAAGATAATATTTGCCTTCTTAATATGTAAAAAGCCCTCAATCTCTCTTTTTGTCAATCATCATGGTGGGAGCACAGGAAAAGAAAAGGTGCCTATACTCTGTCTCCCTGTCTCTCTCTCTGGTATTTGCCGGGAGGTTCTCATTTATTTCCATTTTTGACTTTCAATGATGGAATGTGAATCCTTTTACCTTTCAACTTATTAATGCGAATCCTTTTCCATTAAAATTTTTGGTAAGAGTTGCGTTTGTAATATATAAGGGATGAATGTCTTTCATTTTGTTTTAATGGTGGGAACACAGAAAAAAAGGCAAAGTTGCTTATATGTTTTTTGTTTTTTACTCTTTGTAGGAATGTTCAATTGGTGTGTTCACATTTTCACCATTGGTTTGTTTATGATATATTGAATATTCCTTTTTTGGTTTTGACTTTGAATGGAACACTTGCATGAGAGAGAGAGAGAGAGAGAGAGATGGCTTGAGGGTTATTGGTGTTGCTGTCCATACATAAAAGCAAAGTGATGGCTAGTTTTGGGCACAAAATTATGAAAGTTATTAAATGGGTGTCTTTTTCACTTGTGTGTAAATGTGGAGCTTCATGGCTTGCTTTATCATTGTCAAAGCAATTAAAGAAGGATGTGCATATGATAAAAAAGTTCCAGGATATGCGTGTTTCATCTTTTGAGGACCATATGGATCTTATATTCTTATTATAGTCTGTCCCTCTTCCTTTTTTTTCCAACAGTACCTGTCGATGCCTACCCTTTTTTTTCTTCTCCTTCTCTCCTTTTCTATTGGAACTCTAATATTTAGTCGTGTTTCCAACACCCACTTGGTTCTTTTATTTGTTTCTTTGCTCTGATAGGACCAAATGAGATTGTAGAATGAGGTTTTATTTTAGGAAACAGCATGGAAATGTTGTCTAATGATTATATTGCTACCGATATTTTGCCTGCTTGGTTTTGAGTGTATATAGTATATACTATTTTCTTTTTTTTTGATAAATTGCCTATGCTCTATGGATTGAATTTGGATTTACAGAAATGTCATGCTTTCCTATTGAGACTTTTTTTTTTAAATTTTTTTAATGTCTGTAAGACAGTATGTCTTGCAATTTTCTTGCTTGGGAACTAGAATAGAATCAACTGTATTTTGTCTCTGTGAGTCTATGTAGATACCCATTTGAGATTGCACAAATTTAATCATGATTATTTTTAAGGGGAGTGCATATAATCCAACAATCTGATAAACCTAATCTAAGACGACTTGATATCTCGGATTATTAAAAAAAAAAAAATGAGAAGCTTGGGCTGGGTTGGGTTGGATTTGGTGACATTTTCAGACCTGACATAATTCAACTCACGTATTGGTTTTAAAATATCTATATAAATTTCTAGTTTGATTTATTTTGGCACCTAATTGTGATAAAATTGGAATATCGGACTAAGGTTTAATCATTTATTGAATAGTCAACTTAAATAGTTGAATGAAAACTATACTTTTTTAAAAAAAAATTAGGCCTGATAAAATGGTCTCAACCTTATTGCCCACCTGATGCTTGCAAGTTGCGTATTTGTTAAGCCATGAGTTGGATTGATAAAATAGTCTCAACTTTATGGCCCAATATGTATACAACCCTATTTTAAACAGTGGTTATTGCCTTAATGGGGTAAACCTTTTTTTTGTGGGTATGTGCATGAAGTTGTAATGTCGGTGAGGGTGTTGCCGTGGAGCTACAAATGCCATGACATGGAGGATAGCCCAAAATATCGAAGGACCAAATTTTTTTACTACTTTTTCTATTATTTGATAAAATAAGATGGGTGTTACTAGTTGTAGAAGTTAGAAATTAATGAAAGTGCTTCACTAGTGTATGGTTAAATAAGTATTGAAAATACATTGTCCAGATCTTGAACATACTTTAGCAAGATCTTAAAGACAATGTCAATTGGGTTGGTTTAGAGCTTGTTTGGTTTGGAGGTATCTCAATTTCCATATCTAATCACTCTAAACTCATCACCCGATCTCTAAGTCGGTTTGTGTTTACTTGTGCATAAGATCTCTAATTTAGCGCTTGGATCTGTTTGTTGCGAAACCCACAGATGATGGAAGGAGGAGATGTTCTACCTTGTGGAGACAGAAACCGAGAAGAGAGACTGATTCCACCTTTTGGGCCGCCAATATGAGATTCCCACAGCCTGATATTAGAGACCCACTACGAGAGTCACTGTTGAGATAGAGACGTAGACCGTACATTTGAGAGTTTGAGCTTTAGTTGGAAAGGTGAATTGAGACCTAGACACAAGATGGAGAGATCGGTTGTGTTCTCAGATCATGACCATCGAGAGGGCATTCTATAGTTCTTGGAAGAGATGAGAGCTATTTGGGAAGAGAAGAGAAAAAAAAAAATTAAAAACTAAAAAGAAAGAAAGAGTATGGCATGGAGAGAGGGATAGAGCTACTGGGGTGGAGTAATTATGGAATGGCATGATTAAACAAGACACAACAGTGGGTTCTATAAGACGAGTGAAATTACAATAGTGTCATCGAAACTCATTTTCCATAATTTGGAAACCCCCAAAATCTATTTTCATTTTCTAATACTTTAAGCACTTATTTTGTTGAGTTATGGGTGATTAGAACTAGGATTGAAAACTTGGTAAAATAGATTTCTTATGCATGGGACCCACCAAAAGTGAATATTGGGTAATTGAAAATGAGGGCAAAATTTGCCAAATAGTATAATACTGAAAAATTTTAGGCGGATGACATGCGTTCAAAGTTTATTAGTTAGTTGGACTCTTTTTTGAAAATCGAGTACAACAAAATCGACTTCCAGCCAAAATCGAGTTTACTATACTCGACTTCCTTTTTTATCCACCTCGGAGCTAATTTTCGGTAGGAAGTTGAGTATATTAAAGTTGACTTTGGCGATTTTGGCTGGAAGTCAATTTTGTTGAACTCAATTTCTAAAAAAGATTCCAACTAACTAATAAAGTTCGAGCGCATGCCATCAGCCTAAAATTTTTCCAAAATTATATTGTTTGGCAAATTTTGCCGAAAATGAGTGATTGATGGATGATGGAAATAAGGCAAACCAAATAGGCTCTACTCATCACATCAAGAATTCTCACTTTATCAGATTTCTTGAGAAAATGAAAAGATTATTAGTTGGTCTTACCTATCTAAAGGGAGAGAGATCAAGTACTCGTTTGGGTACTGATTATATTAAGCGCGTATACGTTTTTCAGCGTTTCCCGCTTTTTTTTTCATTGAGAAGTGCGTTTCAGTGCTTTCTAGTGGGTCTCGTGCACTGTTCACAGGACCCACAAACCTCTTTTTTCACCAAAACTTTCATTAAAAATGGGTCCCATGACACTATTCATATATTTAAAAATTATTTTGTTACAGTATTTTCAGTTTTCAGTAAAATAAGCGGTATCCAAACCGACCCCAAAAGGGAAAAAAGTTTTCATTTCCCCAAAAAGAAGTCAAAATTTGTTATATAGTATGAAATGGTTTAGACAATTAAAATTAGTTTTGTTTTCCTTGTTTTAGTCTGTTGTACTTTGTCTAAGATACCTGCGAATGCTAGAAGCAAGAGGAAACAATGATGGAAACTGAGAAACTTTATTCACAATGTTTTTCTTTGATAAATAAGAATAAAACTTGTTCACAAGCAAGAGCCTCTTTGATTCTTGAACGAACTTGCTCTTTGGACTTTTGGGGAAGAAGGAAAAGCCCATATACAATCGAATAAGAGTTGATGGCATGCTAGCCTACTAAGGCCTGAGGAGCAATAATTAAGTTGCAAAGTCTAGAATGGAATCCTAGACAAGATTCCTAATCCTTGGATCTAAACATTGGAGAAAAACAGTAGAACCCAAGGGAGTAAATGGCATTGTAGTTTATAGGGCTCGAGGAACAACATTTAGGTGGCAAAGTCTAAAATGAAGTTCTATTCAAGAATACCAATCTTTGAAATTAAAATAATAATAATAATAATAATAATAAGAAGAAGAAGGAAAATAATGCCTTTGGGGCTTAGAATGTGAAGGGAAAATCCATTTTTGTGACAGTAAGGGTCCGTTTGGTTGGAGGAGTGGAAAAGTGGGAAGATGGAAAATTGTGAGAGGATGGAAAAGTGGAAGGATGGAAAATATTTAGTTTTTCCTCTTGTGTGTTCAGTTGGAGGGGTAGAAAAGTGGGAGGGTGAAAAACTTTTTTGTTTGGTTGGAGAGAAAAAGGGAAGGATGGAAAATGTAATTTATATAAATTGACTATTATACATTTATGACATAATATGTAAGAAATAGATTTATTTGTACTCATTATATAATATAAAATCTATCACATTATATATATAAATTTATCACGTTGAAAAACAAAAAGATCAGGTCATGTTGAAGAAGAAGAGAAAAAAAAAACGTTGAAATTCAGGTCATGATGAAAAGAGAGAGAGAGAGAGAGAGAGAAGAGAACGTTGAAAAAAAATAGATAGGAAGAGGGCATTTTTGTAAAAGTGCTACCATAACACTTTTCTCTCCAGATTTTTCTTTCGATTTGGAAGAAAAAAAAATGTGGGCTTGGAGAGAAAACTTTCTCCCGAGTTTTCTCTTCTTCCTATTTTCCCTTCCCAAACTAAGAGTGGAAAACAACATTTTTCACCCTATTTTCCTCCCTCTATTTTCCATCCTCCCTATTTTCACTCCAAACGGACACTCTATAAAGAAGAAGATGGAATTCTAAAGTTTGAGGAGCAATAGCTAGGTGCCAAATGCAGAATGAATGAAAGCCTATTTTGACACAATACCAAAAGAATAAGACTCAATTTGTCACATTTAAAATATTAGGAACCAAATTGAGACAGTGTAAAAATTAGAGACCAAATATGTAATTTATCCATCTTAATTTGTGTAGCTCATTAAGTGGCAATCAACTATTAATTTACATAAAGAAAATGATATGTTTACATTTACTATTCATGTAAAGTGTACACAATTTTACACATTTCGCATTTGCATCTACCTTATCATATGCCTTACTCATATCAATTTTGAAAGTCCTAAAGTAATTCATCCTTCCTTTCTTCTTGCCTAGATAATTAAAGATCTTATGAGCAATTAAAATATTGTCTATGATATTTCTCCCTCTGATAAAGACATTTTGGAAAGGAGTGGTAAGTCTGTCCATAAGAGGTTTGAGCCTATTAACCATGATTTTTGAAATAACCTTATAAATAACATTACATAGTCTGATAGGTCTAAAATGGGATACCTCTTCTAGGAAAGGAACTTTGGGAATAAGAGTGATATAAGTATGGTTCGGGGATTTAAGGAGAAAACCAGAATGGAAAAAAGAAAGTACAGTTTTGAAGATGTTATGTTTAACAATATCCAGTTTGCAATTTTTTCTTTTTAAAGAGGGCTGACTATGGGTGTGGTCATGTGGGTGAGTCATGACCGGATCTGTGTGGGTCATTGGGTTTTGGTGTAATTTTAAAAGAATGGGGTTCTGTAGCTTGCAAGTATTTCAAAGTGTAACCGAGGTCATGTTTCAATGTCAGTGCTGCTGAATGTCTTTGATTTTTTTTTTTCTTTCTTTTGTAATCTTAGCATACTGTAGCTTCCCATGTGGACAATTATTGGTCACACATGCATGTGGGATCATTCTTTTACTCTATATTTTTGGGTAGAAATAGAATTCTAGTACTTTTAGTCTTTTACACACCTATTGTTGTGTTTGCAGAATAACTTATGAAAATTTTATGCTATTTTGATGTGTTTCTAAACTTTCTTTTTACTTTTTTCATTAACAACCACTTTATGGAAAGACTATTTTGACATAGTACTAAAATGTTATAGACTAAACTAACACATTAAAAATGTTAAAAAATATTTTAACATACGAACCAAATATCAAAATAGTAATTAAACCCCAAAACAAAATTCCCATAGTTCCCATGCCCATTGTCATTTCTTGTAGCCAATCTAATCCTATTGCATGGATAGCTCATCAACAAAGAGGCCTAAGTTGTGAAACAAGATTGACCCATTTGATGTAGTTAAAGGCCTATATATAATCGATTTGACTTTAAGGCCTCTCGATATCTTAGCCTAGACAAAACTAGGTTGTAAGAAAGACCAAGATAAGATAAGGATATCATGTACTATCCCTTCAACTATCCATTGAGTCACTTTCGATCACAATATTTCTATACTTTTCTCTAATTGTCACCTTGATTTCCAATCTAATTAATAGCTAATGCTTCAGCCACACCAAGTCTCTAACACGCACATGAGATAGACTAAATATCCAACAGTTTCAATTAATCCAGTTTCTGAATGCAAATCTAGAGGGACAAAGTCTAACTTTTTTTTTTTTTTGTGGATATAGGACAAAGTCTAACTCTATGAACAATAGAAAAAAGATGAAATATGTTTTTGTTAGAATTGTAATGCACATAAATCACTTAAAATAACAATGTAAAATATTTAAAACCTGCTTTAACAAGCCATATACATTGCATCTAATTTTTGAGTGCATGATTTGCATTCGTGGCTCCACATGTAGTTCAGGGTGGTCACGGGACCACCCTAACCTGCCAAAAAAATTAATTATTATATATAAATTTTTAAAAATTTATGATTTTATTATCCTTAAAAAATATTTGTAATCACCCTAAAATTTTTTAAACCCAAAATAATTAAATTTTGGACAAAATTTGGCAACAAATTTGATTGTGGACTAAAACTTTAACTCCACTCAATATTTTTTTATTGGATGCGAATTGTGAAAAATTCACCATTGGATTACATTTTCTTTTTATATCCTTAATACTTGCAAAATTTTAAGAAAATCAAAGATCAGTAGTTATGTCATCAATCAAATTTTTAAATTTTGAGTTTTTGTAGTCTAAAATTACATAAAAATTTAAGTTTATAGATCAAATAATAAATAACATCCGATTTACATGAAATTTGACATGTGTTTTAAAAATATAAAGAACATACAATTCAACCGATTGATTTTCAAAATATATAACCACGTTAATTTGTTTAGTGAGAGTTGTAGTCTTAGACTATAACTAAGTTTGTAGTTAAACTTTGTTTTTAAATTTTGGCCCCTTTAACAATATACTAGGTTTTTTTTTTTTTTTTTAATCTCTTTGCTGGGTTTGTGTTTCTATTCCCTTTTGCTGTCATTTCACTTTACAATACTCGAGTCTCAAATGCTTGATTTAGCACATCAAACTCGAGTGTCTTAAACTCGAGATGTTAGTTTCCTAAATAGTTTAAGAATTGTTTGAGAATTGGTGTTAGTTTGCAATTTTTCTTTTTAAAGAGGGCTGACTATGGGTGTGGTCATGTGGGTGAGTCATGATTGGATCTATGTGGGTCATTGGGTTTAGGTGTAGTTTTGAAAGCATGGGTTTCTATAGCTTGAAAGTATTTCAAAGTGTAATAGAGGTCATGTTTCAATGTCAGTGCTGCTGAATGTCTTTGATTTTTTTTTTTTTTTTTGTAATCTTAATATACTGTAGCTTCCCGCGTGGACAATTATTGGCCACACATGCATGTGGTATCATTCTTTTACTCTATCTTTTTGGGTAGAAATAGAATTCCAGTACTTTTAGTCTTTTACACACCTATTGTTGTGTTTGTAGAATAAATCATGAAAATTTTATGCTATTTTGTTGTGTTTCTAAACTTTTTTTTTACTTTTTTCATTGACAACCACTTTATGTAAAGACTATTTTGACATAGTACTAAAATGTTATATACTAAACTAACACATTAAAATTGATAAAAAATATTTTAACATACAAACCAAATATCAAAATTACAAAAAAAAAAAAAAAAAAAAATCCCATAGTTCCCATGATTTGCTACTACTATTACCATTGGCCCATTGCCAATTCTTGTAGCCAATCTATTCCTATTGCATGGATAGCTCATCAGCAAAGAGGCCTAAGTTGTGAAACAAGATTGACCCATTTGATGTAGTTCAAGGCCTATATATAATCGATTTGACTTTAAGGCCTCTTGATCTCTTAGCCTAGACAAAACTAGGTTGTGAGAAAGTCCAAGATAAGATAAGGATATCATGTACTATCCCTTCAACTATCTATTGAGTTTGAACGTTTTTAGACTCCTTAAAACAACTAGATTAACCTAGTTATTTCGCTAAGTTGTTAACTTAGATAAAATATGCAGATCTAGGTTAACACAAAACAATCATATCATGCAAAGCAGTGAAAATATAAAGAACACAATGATATGATGACCCAAGAAAACCAAACTGGTAAAAAACCTGGGGAGGATTTAACCTAACTATGTTCAAAGTAAAACTGAATCCACTATGAAGAAATTGAAGTTTACACAATAGCGACTTAGACCACCAACATTCTATTGCTACCTCGAGTAGGAAACTTACTACCACGACCACGAGACAGCTTCGAGTTCACAGGCTACTTTCTTCTTGGATTCCCAGCAAGTACAAGCACTCTCGCTTGTATATCTTTAAGCTCTTAATGCAGCAACTGAATGATTATAAAGTTCTTGACAAAATCTTGATCCTTAATAACCCTAAGTATGTGTGAAAGCAAACACCTCTAGACAGAAGATTCACATACACAACATTAACCCACCTCTAAAAACGTGGCTAGGGTTTTCCCTTTTATACCTAAGACAAAACATAAAACCCTACACACAAAACAGACTTGGGTTGAGTTGGAATTTTCTGCAAAAAAACAATTTGCACGACTTTCAATCGATCGAGTCTAATTCTTGATCGATCGAGCCAGACAGAATTGCATAGTAAATTCTGCAGCAACTCAATTCCAATTTTACATAAAAGATACATACTTTGAGCAGTCTAAACAAGACTAAAACGTTTTGATCATGGTTTGCCAATATTACAAATTAGAGTTCTAACACATTAAAACCTAACGGTCTTAGAACCTAACAGAGTCATTTTCGATCACAATATTTCTATACGAACAATAGAAAAAAGATGACATATGTTTCTATTAGATTTGTAATGCAAATAATTCACTTAAAATAATTGTGTAAATATTTAAAACCTGCTTTAACAAGCCATATACATTGCATCTAAATTTTGAGTGCATGATTTGCATTGGTGGCTCCACATGTAGTTCAAGGTGGTCCTCATGGGACCACCCTAACCTGCCAAAACAATTAATTATTATTGTGCGTTCCAAAATAAGGCTACTGGGCCTAAGAAGAGTTTGGGCTCTATGGTGAGCTTTTGGATTTCCTACCACGGGTGGCACTATGCTCAGCTGCCCCGTTTCTTGAGTCTCCCCTCCTTTCTCACTAACACTCCCCTTTCTTCCTTGGGGGTGATTAATATTACTTTCTCTAGTCTTTCCACTCTGGAATTGCCAACCTCTTCAACTGAATCTTCCCTACCTATTTATAGCCAAACTTAGTGGAACGGTTATGATTATTCCCCTGGTGGGTGGAAGGAGGGGTCCAATACTATTACCCATAAGTGGGGGTTTAGCTGGGAGTGGGAGGAAGTGAAGTGGCATTGGAACTGGCTCTACCGCTGGATTTGATGCTCGGCAGGGGCGTTCCCTAGGAAATGGAATGGAGGTCTAATACCGTTTCGCCTAAGTGGATGTTTGGTGACAGGAAAGAGAAAATGATAGTGGCGTTGGGACTAGCCCTGCCTGTAAGTTCTGTGCTCAGCAGGGGCACGCCACAGGCTGCTTTGAGCACTCCGAGCTCAAACCCTTCGGACGACACGTGCGTTAACATGTGTGATCAGTGCGGAGCTCTTATACGAGTTAGTCTTCATGGGCCTTAGGGCGATTGGGCTTGACGGGGGGTGAGGCCCGTACAATAGCCCCCCTTTGATTCATGCTTTGCTTCAGGTGATGAATCAAGGATCCCGGGCAAGTTGTAGTGATGGCTTCTCGTGGACGTATACTCTCTGCACACGGCCAGGGCGATCGTCATAGCAGATTTCTCGAAAATGGCGTTGTAGTAGGTCATCACGTCAGTAATTAATATTTGGTAGTTGGTAAACTGCCCGATGGTCTGTGAACCGTCTAACGGTTCATGAACCGTCTAACGGTTCATGAACCGTGCCCACGCGTGTAGGGGTTATCCAAGAAAGGGATTTGGGAGGGTTTTCCTGCTCTTGGCCTCATTAAATGCTTCAAGGTCCTATAAATAGCCCATTCTGGACTCTTTTTTCACTTTTCGCGTTCCTCTCGCTCCCAATCCCTCCTTTGCCGAACATTCTTCTCCTGTGCAAAAACTTCCTCAGTTCTCCACTCCTTAGAGCCCAAAGTAAGTTCTTTGTATCTCTCTTTCCTTTTCGGTTCTCTTCCATTTCATACTCTAGGGATGGGGTTTTCTCACCTACTTACCCCTGGAGCTGCCTTGGCTAGTTTTAGAGAGACCTTTGGCGTCCCAAGGGATGTCGATGTTGCGTATTGCAATGTGGGCGACCTCGAACTTTAGAGGGTTGCTGACTCGAACGCAGCGTTCTTTCCGCTGATGTCCATACTTGAAGGTGGGGTTAGGTTCCCTGTAAACCCTCTCGTAATAAGTACCCTAGGGTTTTATAGTCTGTGCCCCGACCAGTTTTCCCCCAACTTTTATAGGGTCGTTAGTTGTGTCATCCGGTTAAATCACATGTTCGGGCTGCAGTTCAACCAACATGACATAAATTTCATGTATAAACTGTGCGGCAACTTCACACGTGGTTATTACTTGAAAACTAGAGATACACGAATCCGGCTTATATCTTGCCTGCTCGACTCTAATAGGAACTGGGCCAGAGAGTTCGTTTGGGTGCGTGGTAACTGGCATGCCAGTGAGCTTCTTTGCCCGCTCTCACCATGTGAAGTTGGTCAGTACCGACAATCCCCATTTGATTTGTTTTTGCATCTTATATATTTTTTCTTTTATAGTTGATCGGTTTGTTCCTGGACTTGTTGCAGAATCCAAAAGGTTCTTTCTGGACACTCGAGTTATACACGCGCGAGACCTCAACTTCGTTCTTAGGTCGGAGATCTTTGTGCACGACAACGGGCAACTTAGGGCATCTCATTTGATCCTCGGCGTCAACCCCGTGTACACCACTTGGCAAAACTTTAGCCAGACGCTTTTGGTAGACAGCCCACTTTTGTCGTATATCGACGTGCGGTACAAGACATTCCTTCCCCTCGGGCTCACCACAAGCAAGGCTTGAGAACGTGGCCTGCGCTATACTACTGCAGACGACATCGCACCTGTGAGGGATGGTTCTACTAAGCGCGTGTCCCAAAATCGACAGAGGCACGAAGCAATCGGACAGCCAGAGGACGCCGCCCCTGTAACTGAGGAACGAGCTGCCGAGCCACGCAGAGAGAATGGTGAAGCATAGGGAGATGACCCTTTCTCGGTTCATTCCTAGCGCCGAACCTGCGGCTCAAACTTAGTCCCTAAAACAGGAAGAGAAAAAGGGTTGCTGAGAAGAACCCTCTTGTCCCAGGTGACACTTTGCCGAAGACCCTTCCCCGTGCAGTGGGCGGTTCCAGGCTTCCGAAGGGGCCGGTGGTCACACCCCCTGCAGTTCAAGTTGGAACCAACGTGGCATCCTCTTCCTGGCCGGGAGTCGGCTGGCAGCACACCTTCCGGTTAGGTGATGAGTGCTTGCCGAAAACCGCCAGTGTCTGGCTATGCGACAGGGGTGCAGGGGGGCGAGTGGCCTAAAGTTTGGTGCAAGGCCTTATGCTGCCCGAGGATGTCCATTATTATGCGCAGGGCGATGATGAGACACTTGCCACGCGACTACAATGGCATTCTATTGCAGTAACACTCTATTCCCCTTGGCTGTGTACATTGTAATGAGTGGTCTTTTTTTTTTTCTTTTTTTTTTCTTCCCAATTTCACCATCTGGCTACTATCCTATTTCCAAGCTGCGCAGATGACCAGCATTGTGAACGGGCGGTTGAAGGATGCGGCCGAGGCCCTGGAGGGGGAAAAGGCGCTAAAGGCTGTTGCTGAGGCCACATCCAGGGAAAAGGGGGAGGCTTCTGTGGCATCGGAGAGGAAAGCGATAGATGTCGAGAACGCCCGGTAGGCCGTCGAGAGAAAGTTGACCGTCCTGGAGGTGAAGCTAAGGGAGACAGCGCTCAAGTTAGCGACGGTGGATAGCTTGAGTCTAGCCCAAGTTAATGAAATCGCCGGCCTAAAAGAGTCCCTCGAAGCCTGTGAGGAAAAATGGTACAATGTTGGCTTCTCGGAGGCTAAAAACTCCGCAGAGCCGATCATTCACCAAGCTCGACGCCATGGATTCGGGGAGGGATGGTTAGCTGCCCATCAGGTGATAGGAGTAGCCGCGGACTCTCCGCTGTGGGACCCCGAGCAGATCCCTTACTCGGCCCCTCCTCCTCCCGTCGTTCACAATCGGATCGAGGCTTCAGATGAGGAGGAGACTCCGAGTATGATTGACCTCGTGCGATATTGATGCTCACGAGGAGGCGGCTGACCTGAAGGTTACAAGTAGCATCCGCGTTGGGGTCGAAGCTGCACCAGACCAGGTCCCATCGATAATCCAGACAACTGTAAGCAGAATTGAGCAACCCGTTTCCCTACTGTTTGAAGATTTAGCCTTTCTTTTGTCTTTTTTTTTTTTTACTGTTATTATTTTTTTTCTTTGACATTTGATGAGCCTAAATCGCTATGCTGTGGCGATGGAACAATTTTCCTATCTTCCAAACAGTTATAATTAATGTCGTTTGAATATCGTTGTTTTAATTAATGTTGTTTAAATATCGTTTGTGATTCCCTGTCGCTTGCTTGGTAACTGCCAATCATGTACATGATTAAGGTTAGGTTGCCCATCATAACTTACTTTCTCGCTTTTGGGGGCCGGGAGTAGCCCCTTTGAGTTCAAGCCGTAGTGGCTTACGTTACTGGACACTCGGAGTCACTGGCCATGCCGAGAACGGGTCCTTTTACCTAGGCGAGAATAGCGTAAGGTTTTCACCTCCGCGGTGATAGGAATCGGACCGAGGGGCAGGTTTCTGTCCTTAAATAAAATAGCCTAAGGTTTTCACCTTCTTGGTGATAGGAATCGAACCGAGGGTAGGTTTCTGTCCTTAGATAAAAATAGCCTAAGGTTTTCACCCTCTCGGTGATAGGAATCGAACCAAAGGTAGGTTTCTGTCCTTAGATAAAAATAACCTAAGGTTTTCACCTTCTCGGTGATAGGAATCGAACCCAGGGTAGGTTTCTGTCCTTAGATAAAAATAGCATAAGGTTTTCATCTGCTCGATGATAGGAATCGAACCGAGGGCAGGTTTTTGTCCTTACCGTGAATGGGTTGCCTTTACCCTCGCGATTCTCTTTATAATTCTTGCCTGGCGATAATAACTTGAAATAAGAAAAGGGGGAATCTAGCTAAATAAATGCCTTCGTATTAAACATGCAATAATGCAGGATTACATCAAGTTTATATCTTTGGAGGGTGTCCGGTCATTGATAAAAAATTTTTAAATTGCGAACATTCCATGGCCAGTGGAGTGGTTTTTCCTCCAAATCCTCCAGATAGTATGCCCCTGCTCCGGCAATAGCAGTCACACAGTAGGGCCCTTCCCAGGACGGAGCTAGCTTTCTTGCGCTCGCCTCTCGTGTATTCCCCACGACCTTACGGAGGACCAGATCTCCCGCGGTGAACTCCCTCCTTTTGACGGCTCTATTGTACCTCCGGGTAAGCTTCTATTGATACTTTGCTAGCCGAATGATGGCCATATCTTGGTGTTCCTCCAGTAAGTTCAGCTCCTTGGCCATCAACTTTTTGGTCTTGTCAGAAGCGAATCTCGTAACTTGGGCGCTACACAGGTTTACTTCAGCAGGGATGACTGCCTCCGCCCCGTGAGTTAGAGAGAATGGCATTTCTCCCGTGGATCTCCTTAGAGTGGTTCGGTATGCCCACAGGACGCTTGGAAACTCCTCAGCCCATCTACCCTTGGCGCCCTCCAATCTTTTCTTCAAACCGCTCACGATAGCCTTATTGGTCACTTCTGCTTGGCTGTTACTCTGCGGGTAGGCTGGTGTGGAGTATCGGTTCCGGATACAAAGGTTCTCGCATAACTCCCGAAAAGCCCTGCTGTCGAACTGCAGGTCATTGTCCGATATTAAAGATTCTGGCACGCCGAACCTTGTTATAATATTCCTCTACACAAATCTCTTAATGTCAACGTCTCGGATGTTGGCCAATGCCTCAACTTCTACCCACTTTGTGAAGTAGTCTACTGCCATCAGCACGAACCTTCGATTGCTTGTTGCTCGGAGAAATGGTCCGACTATATCCAGCCCCTAGTGGGCGAATGGCCACGGGCTGCAAACTGGGTTCAAGTTCCCAGAAGGTTGGTAGATCATCGGCGTGTGCACCTGACGCTGTTCACACCTCTGAGCGTACTCGATAGCTTCCTTCCTCATCTGCGGCCACCAGAACCCTTGGGTCATTGCTCAGTGCGCCAACAAGCGTCCCCCCATGTGGCTATTGCAGACTCCCTCATGTAGTTCAACTAACAGTTCTTTAGCCTGGCTAGGGTGAAGGCACTGCAGGCATGGCCCTTCGAATGATCTGCAATATAGCTTTCGATCGGCAGATAACCAATATCGAGCGGAAGTTCACCGTACTCTACCTGCCTCTTTCTCACCTTCCGGGGCTCGATTTTCTGCAAGAAAGTCGATGATTGGATCCATCCAGCACTTCTTGGCTTCAATGACCTGTAGAATCAGTGCTCTAGCGGTAATACTTGGTTCGGGCACCAACTCCACCTTGATCAGCCGAGGTACCTCATTAGCTATTGATGATGCTAGAGTTGCCAAAGAATTGGCGTGCCGATTCTATCCCCGGGCTATTCGTTTGATCTTGACTGTCACAAAGTTACCCATCATCTGCTTTACTAGCTGTAGATATTCTATCATTTGGGGATCTTTGGCCTCGAAGTTCCCTTGGACCTGACTTTGCCTCCAGATCTTTGGCCTCTAAGTACACTTCCACGTCCTTTGCCCCCAGATCCATGACAACCCTTAGTCCGGCCAGCAAAGCCTCATATTCGGCCTTATTATTAGAAGCCCTGAAGCCTAATCTGAATGAGTGTTCTAGCTTCAGATCTTCCGGGGTGATGACCACAATCCCTGCCCCCGCTCTAGCCACATTGGATGCTCCATCCACAAATACCTTCCATGGCTTGACTTCTACTATGCAGGTTATGTCTGTACCTCTCGGTGAGAACTCGGCAATAAAGTCCGCAAGTACCTATCCCTTCACTGAGTTCCTCGGCTTGTATCTGATGTCGAAAGAGCCCAGCTGAGTCCCTCACTTGGCTATCCTCCCCGTAAAGTCAGATCTCCTCTACAATGACTGGAGTGGGTACTCGGTCAAGACGTGGATTGTGTGGGCCTGAAAATAATGGGGTAATTTTTGGGTGGAATGCACGAGTGCCAGCACCAGTTTTTCCAGTGGTAAATACCTGGTCTCCGCGTCGACTAACGTCTTGCTAATGTAATAAACCAAGAGTTGTACACCACTATCCTTCAGTAGTACGGCGCTCGCTGCATGCTCGGATACCGAGAGGTACATATACAAGTTTTCTCCTGGTTTTAGGGCTGACAACGTCGGTGCCCGCCCAAGGTAATCCTTTAGATCTTGGAAGGCTCTGTCACACTCCTCGTCCCACTAGAACCCCTTCCACTTCTTCAGAAGTTGGTAAAAGGGCTGGCACTGATCAGCAAACTTGGAAATAAATCGATTAAGAGCAGCCAGCATACTAGTAAGCTTTTGAATCTCTTTCGGATTGCTCGGCTGTTTGAGACGTTTCACAGCTTCAATTTGATCGGGGTTAACTTCGATCCCCCGGTTAGTAATCAAATAACCCAGGAACTTGCCGGATCCAACCCCGAAGGCACACTTATCGGCGTTGAGGCGTAGCCGATGTCGTCGGAGTATCTCGAACACTTCTTTCAGGTCGTCAATGTGCTATCCTTCTTGCTTGCTTTTTATCACCATGTCGTCAATGTACACTTCGACTGTCCGTCCAATCTTATCCTTAAACATCCTCGTTAAAATTCGTTGATAAGTGGCTCCCGCGTTCTTCAAACCGAACGACATCACGGTATAGTGGTAGTTAGCATCGGGTGTTAAGAATGCCATTTTCTCTTGATCCTTGGCAGCTAGGGCAATCTAGTGATAGCCTTGGAAAGCATCGAGGAAACTCATTCTTGGGTGCCCGCACGTAGCGTCCACCAATTGATCGATTTTCGGCATTGGAAACGGATCCTTCGGACATGCTCGGTTCAGATTGGTAAAATCAACACAAACTCTCCACTTACCACTCTTTGTTTTCACGACCATCGTGTTTATGAGCCATTCCGGAAAGAACGTTTCCCTTATGGCCCCCGCGTCTCTCAGCTTCCCAACTTCCTGTCTAATGGCTTCCACATGCTCCTTAGCAGACCTTCTCAGTCTCTGTTTCTTGGGAGGGCATAGAGGATCCACATTCTGCTTATGAACTATGAACTCGGGGTCAACACCGGACACCTCATATGAATTCCATGCAAACACATCCACATTTTGTATGAGGAACAGTAGTAGCTGCACCCTTTTCCCATCATTCAAGCCTGCCCCTATCTGAAAACTCCTTTCACTTCCCGGTAAGATCTTTACGCTTACCAAATCCTCAGCAGCATTGGTCCCCTCCACCTGGGGATACTGTAATTGCTATAGGGGCGCCTTCTCAGCTGATTCCCTCTACTCCGATTGTTTGTTTGCCGCGGCTACCAAACACTGTCTGGCCACTTGCTGATCACCCCTTATTATTGTAATCCCTTCGTCAGTTCGGAACTTGACTTTCACGTGCAAGGTAGATGGTACAGGCCCCATGTCATGTATCCATGGCCTTTTGAATATTGCCGTGTACGGTGAGAAAGAGGCGACCACTATGAATGTCACCATTACCTCCCTGCCTCCCGTGATAACTGGGAGCGAAATCTGCCCTTCTAGAGTCACCATATGCCCATCTAATCCCATTAAAGGTGTATCATACTTGGACAAGTCCCCCTTTTTTAGGCCAAGCCCCCTGTATAGCTCCGGGTACATTACATCTATCATTATTCTTTTCATTATAAGACCCCTTATTCGGGCCGTGACTATTAAAGCATCGTGGTGGGGCTGAGTAGTACCTTCCAGGTCGTCGTCATCAAATGCTATGGGTTGTCTACTGTACCTCGGCTTCTTCCTTGGGGATTGTTCGCTCACGCTTCCTTCTGTTGACACCAAGGTCAACACCCCTTTTGATGTGGGTGCTCTAATTACCCTCGGTGCGGCGTGGATAACCTTTATCACTCCCAAAGGGGGTGGGAGAGGGTTTCGACGCAGCCGATCTGCCTGCCCGGTCTCCTGATTCCCTGTCTCCACCAGAAACTCTTTCAAATGCCCCGCCTTCACCAACTGTTCCAGGTGATCTTTCAACACCCTACACTGCTCGGTGGTGTGCCCTTTATCTCTATGATAGGTGCAATACAAATTCTGGTTTCTCCTTGACGGGTCACCCGCTATCCTGTTCGGCCGCTTAAAATACAGCTCATTTTTTATCCTATCAATGATGCGGTGTACGGGCTCCTTGAACATCACGTTGACTTTCCCAACTGCCGGGCCGGGCTCTTGAATTCTCAAATCCTTCTTGTGTCTGGGGTTGAAGCCGTTGTTCCGAGGATAACTGATTATCGGCTCCTTCCCCTTGGATTGTAGCCGATCATCTTCTAAGCGCTTGTACTCCTCGATACGCCTCATCAACTGCCTCATATCCTCGGGAGGCTTTATGGTCAACGATTCTCTCAGCCCGGATTCTTAAGGTAAGCCCATCCGAAAGGTGCTCGCCGCGATCTTTTCATTACCCTCGTTGATCTCGTTTTACAACTCCCAGGTTCGACTGGCATAGTTGCGAAGGGTCTCTCCAGTCCCCATCTTCATTAATAGCAACGGGTCCACGGGCAGCGGCACCCGGCTACAAGTCATGAACTGCACTCCAAACTCTTGGACCAATTCTGAAAAACTATGGATCGAACCCTTCACATCAATGCATCATTATGGGAGTGTAAGGACATCATCTGAATATAGTGACTTACATGTTCCACTGGGTTTGTCTTCCCAGTATAGGAATTGAATGGTAGGCGTGCGAACCGGCTCGGCATAGGCGTGCTCTCGATATCTCTAGAAAACGGAGACCGGGCAGCTTGATGCAATGCTCGGCTCATGGTATCCATGGCCACATTGCGTGGTCACTCCGCGTCGGGGGAAGTCGATTCACGGTTTGCATACTCTCGTGAACGATTGCGGTGCCTACAAGACCCGGATTGATGAGATCCTGCCTCACGGGGATTCCCCACACTTACTGACCTTTCCCTTCGTTCTCCTTGGTCCCTTCTCCTACGTCAACCCCGTGCTTACAACTCCAAATCCTTGACCGCCCTGCGTAGGCGTTCGAGCTCTTTATCCCTTTGCTCAAGCTCCTAGTCTCTTTTGTCAAGGCGGTTGCGGCCCGAGGCGTCAGACATTGTCCAGAGGGTTTGGAATGATCCTTCTCTGGGCCCAGATTCTTCTACCTCCTCATGCCTTCTGTCCTCCTGCCTTTTTTGCCTCCTTTCTCGCCATATAGACCCCTGTGACGACCCTCCAGTGCCGCTCTCTGCATGACTTCCCTGCACACTTCCAGACATTCTTGCGAGCATGCCAAGGTAGCACCACAACGACATAGGAGATTCCCACAGACGGCGCCAATTGTGCGTTCCAAAATAAGGCTACTGGGCCTAAGGGGAGTTAGGGCTCACAATTTATTTGTATGGTGGGCTTTTGGATTTCCTACCATGAGTGGCACTATGCTCGGCTACCCCGTTTCCTGAGTCTCCCCTCTTTTCTCACTAACGCTCCCCTTTCTTCCTTGGGGATGATTAATATTACTTTCTCTAGTCTTTCCACTTTGGAATTTCCAACCTCTTCAACTGAATTTCCCTTGTCTATTTATAGCCAAACTTAGTGGAATGGTCATGATTATTCCCCTGGTGGGTGGAAGGAGGGGTCCAATACTATTACCCATAAGTGGGGGTTTAGTTGGGAGTGGGAGGAAATGAGAGTGGCATTGGCACTGGCTCCACCACTGGATTTGATGCTCGGCAGGGGCGTTCCCTAGGCAATGGAAGGGAGGTCCAATACCGTTTCGCCTAAGTGGATGTTTGGTGACAGGAAGGAGAAAATGATTGTGGCGTTGGGACTAGCCCCGCCTGTAAGTTCTGTGCTCGGCAGGGGTATGCCACAGGCTGCTCTGAGCACTCCGAGCTCAAACCCCTCGGACGGCACGTGTGTTACCATGTGTGATTAGTGCGGGGCTATTATACGAGTTAGTTTTCATGGGCCTTAGGGCGATTGGGCTTGACGGGGGGTGAGGCCCGTACAATTATATATAAATTTTAAAAAATTTATGATTTTATTATCCTTAAAAAATATTTGTGACCACCCTAAAATATTTTAAACCCAACGTAATTAAATTTTGGACAAAATTTGGCAATAAATTTGATTGTAGACTAAAACTATAACTCCACTCAATACTTTTTTTATTGGATGTGAATTGTGAAAAATTAACCATTGGATTACATTTTTTGCTTATATCCTCCATATTTGCAAAATTTTAAGAAAATCAAAGATCAATAGTTATATCATCAATCAAATCTTTAAATTTTGTGGTTTTGTAGTCTAAAATTACATAAAAATTTAAGTTTATAGATCAAATAATAAATAATATCCGATTGACATGAAATTTGACACGTGTTTTAAGAATAAAAAGAACATGCAATTCAACCGATAGATTTTCAAAATATATAGCCACGTTAATTTGTTTAGTGAGAGTTGTTGTCTTAGGTATAACTAAGTTTGTAGTTAAATTTTGTCTTTAAATTTTGGCCCCTTTAACAATATACTAGGTTCTTACAAATAAAAAGAAAAATTCCAATAAATTTTTTAGCTAACTAAATTTTGAAGGAGATGTAACTTGCAACATTAATAATAAAAATATCATGCAAAGATTTCAAAATAAGAAAATTCCTAAAAGAAAATTCCTATGTGTGTGTTTTGGTCAATATATGAAATTTTTTATTTATTAAATTTTGGTCAATAATGATCATCCTGAAAAATATTCCTAGAGCCACCAAGGATGATTTGTAATGCACATAATGCATATACAGTGCTTGATTTTGAGTTATTATCACTCATCAGAAACGAATAAACTGACTTTATTACGTCTTAATTTGTTCAATCAGAGGAATTAAATTTCGTTCACAATATAATTATATTGACGTGGTCCGCGTGGAAGACAAATTTCTAGAAACATCAATTTCTTGTGTTTCACTTTCACGTGGCCTACCTCTATCAAATGTCCATCAGGACATTAGAGAGACAGAAGTGAGATGTCTTACAAACGCCAAAACAACATGTGCCGTGTGCTTGTGGCGCTCTTTGTATGAATGTGGTATTAATTATTAGCATCAGATGTATATATTCCCCTGGCCCCACTAAATTAGGTGAATTCTATTTGAGAAACATCCATTTCTTGTGTTTCACACTTTCACGTCACGAGCCGGTATATGGTGTACCCGGCATATATGCCGGGTCACTCACACAATGACGGGTCCTACACACTGTGGGGACCGTCCCTGTGTGAGACACCCGACATATATGCCGGGTACAGCATATAATTTTCGTTCACGTGGGCAACTTCTATCAAATGTCCATCGGGAGATTAGAGACAGAAGTGAGATGTCTTACAAACGCCCAAACAACATGTGCCGTGGGCCCGTGGCGCTCTTTGTGTGGATGTGGTATTAATTATTAGCATCAGATGTATATATCTCCCCTGCTAAAGTAGGAGAATTCTATTTGAGAAAATGAGATACATGTATTTGAAGCATGATAAAATTTCTGTTGTATACCATAGAAATATCACCAGTGAACAGAATGACTTATTTAACAATTATATCAATTTTTTTTCCGTTTATGAAATGACAAACTCAACATCAATCAACCTAGAAGCTCATTTGGAATTTGATTATAACATTTTGGAAGTTTTGAACCGACAAAGCATACTTCTTCAACCCATTAAATAGGGACGAAACCAAAATTCAAACTTAGGAAGTTAAAGTTCTTTGTTCAAGAATTTTAGAAAGTTAGAATATTAATACTAGAGGTTAACAACAATGCATTATTAACATTAATTTTTTTTTGTATTTTTTTAAATCAATAATAGATATTTATGACCAAGAGTTCTGTAAATCGATTGGTACGTTTTGATATTTTCAAGGTCTGATTGAGGTTAGACCAATTCTTTATTCTATCCATATTTTATTTTTTTTTAAATTTATTTATTCTTTTCACATAATTCTATACCTAATAAATTCATAATGCTATATATAAAAGATTCTTTAAAAAAAAATGCAAAAACTATAGTTAAAATTTCAAATCCATGTCTAGTATTACATTAGTAAAACAAATAAAATAATAGTTAATCAACATCATGCACTAATATTCAGTGAAAAAAAGGGGTGAGACAATTATCGGTGTCTTGGTTAAGGAATTTTATATCTATAATTACTTGGTTAAGGTTGAGGTAGCATAAAGATGTGAGATCTTGTCCTTTAAAAAATTTCCATTTTGAAATAGTAAAAAAATAAAAGATAAAGAGATCTATTAAACAATCACATGATAATGAACGGTAACTTTGAGTCTTCAACTATGTAAATAATAAAGTTTTTCTCATCACTACAATAATTTAGCTAAGGCACAAAGTTTATTACCAATAGACTAATCACACACATACTTTGGTGGCAATTTAGGTAAGGCACAAAACAGGAGATTGTTGTTTCACATGTGTATTACATTTATGCATGCCATGCATGCTAAGTGTGTCCCAAAGTTAATAAAAAAATAAAAAATTAATAAAATTCTATCATTCAAAAATAAAAATAAAATTTTTCCACAGGTTGTGATAAAGAGTAGTAGCTCATTAAAAGAATAAATTTTTTTCATGGGTTGAGTTAAAGACACCAATATCCAAGTTGCTGGTGACTCCGATTGGTGTGTGGATTGAGTGATTAGCAGCATATGAGTCGTTTCTGTGACTATATGGTGGAGTCATTTGAAAGGGACAAAGAGCTCTCAAATTAGAGATAAAAATTGGATAAAGATTATTGGGTTTTGTGATTTGTTTTGCTATGATTTATAATTGATTTGTTATAATTTTTTTTTTACTCAGACTGTGTCCAAATATTTGTTTTTATTATTTGAATATGTGAATTGTTTTGTAGATTTTCCTTGTTGTCTAGATTTGTAAATTGCCCAAATGTTTAGCTAAATGTTTTTCTCGATATTCTTGGGACAATCAAACAAAGGATGATTTGATAATTTTTTTTCATTTTTGGTTTTATGGGTCAGCTTGTAAATTGTTTGGGAGAGGGGGCAAGTATATTAATTTTAAAGCCGAAAGTAAATTTTTTACGCTAATATACATATACTAGGGAATTTTTTTCCAAAGGCTGGGGGGAGGGCCATGGCTCCCCTTAGCCTCTTGGTAGTTCCGTCCCTGCCACTAAAGATGATGTTCTTAAATAGCTACTAATAGACCTAGACCAGCATGTCATTAATCATGATAATGACAAAAGGTGAAAAAAATATTTTCTTAATACTATGTCTTTCATTCAACTCAATTACTTACTTTCTCAAAAAAAAAAAAAAAAAAATCAATTATTTAGGATATACTAAAATGGAACTCTATGTTCTTTTAAATTCTAGAAAATGATAATTACAGTAAACTTACCTATAGTTTGGCCAAAATTTATGTTGCCTATCCGTGGTTTGAAAAGTGTTATTTTGCCCACTTGAGGTTTGCATCATTAGGCTTATGTAACCCACCTACATTCAAAATGAGAGTTAAAATGTATTTTTTTCTCTCTCTCTTTTTATGTCTCTCTCCTCACCCAAAAAAAAAAAAAAAAAAAAAGACAAAAGAAAAAAAGATCAAAAGTGAGGCTTTTGTAAAATTTAAATGTAACACCCCTCACCCACCACCGTAACTCCATTTTTAAAAGAGGAAAACAAATTAAATGTAATGTAATTAAAAGAAGAACAAAAGCAAACTGAATAACTAAACCAACAGATAATTTTATATATAAAATTTTTTATACTTTGGGTTATGCTATACGTTATTATTGGATCCTGTACTTGACCAGCCGCTCATGACCTGGGAGTTTGTTCATTGAGGCAATTCTTCAATTCTTTTATTGGGGTTTTGTTCATTTGGGGTGAATGGTGACAAGCTGCCTGACAGTGATGGTGGGGCCGTGTTTGTTCATGTCTTTTTTTTTTTTTTTTTTTTTTTTTTTTTTTTTTTTTTTTTTATTTTTTAATTTTTATTTGTGTCTGGTTGAACGCATGCATGGGTTTGTTGGCTTGAGGGTGCTGCGGGATTGATGGGGTCAGATTTGGTGCCGCCGGGTCTTGGGAACGGCTGCTTTGAACAATCCAGTGGAGTTGCGGCTGTGGTTGAGATTGGTTTGTATTCTAATGAAATTGGTAACCTCCAGTGAAATTTTTTAGCTCAAATTGGTAGATCTAACCATTAGGTAAGGCCTTTTTTTTAATTGTTGGGTATCGGGTTTCATTAGAACTACAATGAAATACCACAAGTTACATCAGATTCCATTTCAACTAGGATATCATCTAGCCAAACCAGATGTCAACATTCATGGCTTTCTTTTAGTCATGAGCAACATAGTTTCAATTCCTTTCGGTATGGTTGAAACAAAAATGGCTAAAGCTTTGCAATCTTAATTTTAATGATATTACCGAAGTGAGAAGTGCAAATATCCTCCCCTTGCACTAGATTGATGATGACTAGAGCATCTCCCTCGAAAATAAATTCTAGAATGCTTGGATGCAAGGGATTGATGATTGAAAGTTGAAACTTTTCTGCTTATGTATAATTTTGTTTTACAAGAAGAACGCAAAATGCTTATTTGTAACGATTTGAAATTTCATTTTCAATGTTCATCCATTTTTGAAAAATTTTCAAAGCCCTATCCTTTTGATTCATGTTATGATTATTTTTGTCTAAAAAAGTGTTTTTTTAACGGCAAATTGAGATGTGGGTTATGGAAGGCTAAAGGTACAAATTTCAGGTAAACAAAGTGAAACTTTCTAAACCACGAATAGGCAACGTAAATTTAAGCCAAACCACAAGTGAATTTACTGTGATTACCCATTCTAGAAATCATCAATGATTAATGTTATATGCAATCTTGCAACAATTTTGTTTTAATGGATAACATCAAAAAGTCTATTAGAATAACATCTATTATTCTGATGCAAGATCTAGTTTTGATTATATATATATATATGATTGCAAATTTCCATATTCAAAGTTATAATAGAAATTGAAAGAGTAAGAATAATCTCTCTATAAATAAATTGCTAGACTATTGATTTTTCATTCATTACTGGCCATATTGGCATAATTTCAAAATTATATATGAAATCTTATACATGGTTTAGTTATGTCATCTTTTTTGTCTTATTTTCTCTGTTTCAGGCCTACTCTTTAGGGTTTTGACCCATTATATGTTGGTATGCCAGTGTTTTTTGTTGGTATTATTACATTTTTTTTAATTTTTTTTATAAATATCATACGAAACTCTTTTTCTTCTCATTAGAAATATTATGTGTGGGGAGTAAAAAGATCTTGATAGTAATATGGGCCGTTGGGTCTTGCTAAGTAAGGCCGACCTGCTCTTGAGTTTAGGACTTGTTAGTACTTTAAGTCGGCCCATACGCCGAGGATCCGAGGGTCCAGCCGAGGATGGTTTTCCCCTCGGACTGACACTAGAGAACCCGGAACTTCATGGTAAAGGTTAGGGAATGACACGGTCAAGACCAATGGTTAAAGGGGGTGAACCCTTGAATGTCCTAGAAGCACCGATGTTGGAAGAATATCAAAGATAAAGGCTGCTACCTCCACATTAAAGACCCTGCACCTACCACCCTGGCCGCATTAATGGGGAAGTGACACTTGAACAGTGGAAGGGAAACTTCTAGTTACTGTTCAAAGGCACTAAGAAAAGAAATATCTAGGCTAAGGGGGGAATTGGGGGCAACACGTGTATAAAGTATTAAAAAGGGGAGTATTTAAGGGGGGACCTAGAAGAGAAACGGACGGAACTTTTTGTAACCTAAGAAAGATAAAAAGAAGGAAAGAGAAATTATATAAGAACAGTTCTCGGCTTATGTCCGGGCAGATTGGTTCAGAGCATTCTTTGTTGTTTCTTTTTTTTTTTAGTCTTTATCATCTTTAGCTTGCTGTTTAATCCTCAAACGCTTCTAACCTGGGTTTCAAACCCATACTCTACAAATTACATTGTTTAAGGCTCATTGGGCCTGGGCCCGTAACTGTTCTTGGGGCCAGGTGCAATTGTGCACTTACAATTGGCGCCGTCTGTGGGAAATCTAGTCTAGAAGAGGTAGAGATATTATGGCAGGCTTAGGCTCTCACCATGCAGAGTCACAAGGATCACAACCGGAAGATCATTTCCAACGTCTTGAGCATCGTAGGGATCGTGAGGAGAGTGTCCATACAGAGTATCCAAGTGCTGGCCATACTCATAGAGGGGGTAGCACTACCCATGATGAGGGTTCTAAATCCATGCAGAGGGAAATCGATCATTTGAAGAGGAAGTTACGCCGTGCTAAACGTAAGGCTTCCCCATCCTTGTCTAGTTCTTCCTCAGAGGGGGATAGGGGAGCTGGCCACAGCTCAAGGTCGCGCACTCCCACCAGTGCAACATCCTCCAGTGAGGAGGGCAGCCAACCAACTCGCAGACGTAAGAAGCCTCGTTCTAGGGGCTTAGGTAACGATACCATGAGCAGGGCGTTGCACCAACTCTCTAAATCTCCGTTTTCGCGGAGGATTGAGAGGGGGAGGCTCCCCAGGAGGTTCACCCAGCCCACCTTCACCATTTATAATGGCCGGACTGATCCGGTGGAGCACGTGAGCCACTTCAACCAGAGGATGGCGGTGCACTCTCACAATGAGACTCTGATGTGTAAAGTTTTCCCCTCCAGCTTGGGACCTGTGGCTATGAGATGGTTTAACGGTCTCAAATCTGGGTCCGTAGGCTCGTTTGGGGAGCTGACTAGGGCGTTTGCTTCGCGGTTCATTACGTGTAGCAGAGTCCCCCGGCCATTAGATTCGCTGCTATCCATGGCCATGAAGGAAGGGGAGACACTGAAAGCATACTCCGACCGATACTGGGAGATGTTTAACGAGATAGATGGTGACTTTGATGAGGTGGTGCTTAATACCTTTAAAGTAGGTCTCCCTACTGACCACGACCTAAGAAAGTCTTTGACGAAAAAGCCCGTCCGCAGTGTACGCCGCCTTATGGATCGTATTGATGAGTACAAGAGGGTAGAAGAGGACCAGCAGCAAGGGAAGGGAAAGGAAAAGGTTATCCCGCAGGAAAGAAGGGATTTCAGGCCGGATAAATACCACAACAACAAGCCGAGGAGGGATTACTTTGGGCAATCCGGCTCGGCAGCACCTCAGGCTGTAAATACAGTGTTCCGAGAGCCGGTGCATCAGTTACTAGAGAAAGTTCGTAAAGAGCCTTTCTTCAGGTGGCCAGGCAAGATGGCAGGGGACCCTGCGAGAAGAAACCAAAATCTCTTTTGCCAGTACCATCAGGATGTAGGCCACACCACCGAGAACTGTCGGACATTGTGGAACCATCTAGAGCAGCTCGTCAGTGAGGGAAAGTTGAAGCAGCACTTGTGTCAGCCTACTAGGCAGGCCAGTCAAGTTGGTTCAAACAACCAGAGGAACAACATATCTCGGCCAGCCTTGGGAACAATTAATGTTATCTTCGCTGCCCCTGGCAGGACCGGATCAGGTCCCACTAGGGTGATGGCGGTTTCCCATCAACAGACCGAGGACATGGGTCACAGGCCGAAGAGGTCGAAGGGCACTCTGCCCGCCCTAGATTTCTCGGAGGAGGATAAGGTAGGGACCATCCAACCCCATGACGATGCTCTTGTGGTTACCCTCAGAATTGGGAACTATGACGTGAGGAGGGTGATGATAGATCAGGGCAGCGGTGCAGATATCATGTACCCTGATCTGTTTAAGGGGTTAAGATTGAAGTTGGAAGACCTTACCCCTTATGACTCGCCACTTATAAGCTTCGAAGGGAGAGCCGTTGTGCCGAAGGGACAGATCCGTTTGCCCGTTCAGTCCGGCTCAGAGACGGTGGAGGTGGACTTCATCGTCGTTGATGCGTACTCTCCCTACACGGCCATCCTTGCCAGGCCTTGGTTGCATGCGCTTGGAGCCGTCTCCTCTACCTTACATGTTAAAGTTAAATTCCCCTCGGGGGAATGTGTTGAGGAAATCCTCGGCAGCCAATCAGTAGCCAGGCAGTGCATATCGGCTGCGGTACTGCATCAGACGGAAGCCGAGTCTTCGGCTTTGATCAACAAGGGTTTATAGCAGTTAACGGCTCCTGACTCATCTGGAGAGGTGACAGGAGATGAGACACAGTGCGAGGGATTAGAGAAGTTTCCGGTGGTCGATGACCCGGAGAGATTCTTCCAAGTCGGTGTACTTTTGCCACACCAAGAGAAAATGGAGTTGTTAGAGTTCTTGAGGGATAATGTTGACGTTTTTGCGTGGGATCCTTATGAAGCTCCAGGTCTGGATCCGGGCTTCATTTGTCATCACCTAAATGTCAACCCGGCCATCATTCCAAGGAGGCAGCCACCTCGGCGATCTTCCAGGGAACATTCCGAGGCTGTGAAGGAAGAGGTGCTCAAACTCAAAAGGGCTGGGGCTATCAAAGAGGTTTTCTACCCAGAGTGGTTAGCCCATACAGTTGTCGTTAAAAAGAAAAATGGAACGTGGGGGGTATGTGTGAACTTTACTGATCTGAACAAGGCCTGTCCCAAAGATTCGTTCCCAATGCCACGTATTGATCAACTGGTGGATGCCACTTTCGGTCATCCTCGGATGAGTTTCTTAGACGCCTTCCAGGGTTATCACCAGATTCCCTTGGCACTGGGGGATCAGGAGAAGACCGCATTCATTACGCCGACGGGGAATTACCATTATAAGGTCATGCCGTTCGGTCTGAAGAATGCTGGGGCTACTTATCAAAGGATGATGACCAGAATGTTTGAACAGCAGATGGGGAAAACCATTGAGGTATACGTTGACGATATGGTGGTGAAAAGCAAAACAATCCCCTCACATGTGAAAGATTTGGCCGACACTTTTCAGATACTGAGAAGGTACAAGTTGCGCCTCAATGCCTCGAAATGTTCTTTCGGCGTGGGTTCTGGTAAGTTCTTGGGATACATGATTACACATAGAGGCATAGAGGTAAACCCGGTGCAGGTTAAGGCTATTCAGGACTTGCAGCCTCCTCGGAACCCGAAAGAAATTCAAAAGTTAACGGGAATGATTGCCGCTTTGAACAGGTTCATATCTCGGTCAGCTGACCGGTGTCGTCCTTTCTTCCAACTGCTGAATAAGTGGAAAGGGTTTCAGTGGACCGAGGACTGCGAGTTAGCCTTCCAACAGCTTAAGCAATATCTATCTCGGCCACCCATCCTTTCTCGTCCAGAAGCACATGAGATTTTGTTTGCTTATCTGGCAGTGGCCGTCCACGCGGTCAGCCTTGTCCTGATAAGAGATGATAGCGGGGTGCAAAGACCGGTATATTATGTTAGTAAGTCTTTGGGTGATGCCGAGGTACGTTATCAACCTTTAGAGAAAGCGCTCCTGGCCGTGGTTCATGCCACGCGAAAGCTTCCCCATTACTTTCAGTCCCACACAGTGGTTGTTTTGACCCAATTGCCCCTCAAGTCAGTTCTGCGTAGCGCCGACTACTCAGGAAGGATAGCAAAGTGGGGGACCATCCTGGGGGCTTTTGATGTAAAGTATAAGCCTCGCACCTCGGTGAAGGGCCAGATCCTCGCTGACTTGGTGGCGGAATTTGCCGAGCCCTTGTTGGAAGAAAAATCAGTTGGTGTGATTACTACTGCCGTGCCTCCGATTTGGAAAATATATGTGGATGGGGCGGCTAATCAGAGAGGATCTGGTGTTGGACTTGTTCTTATGTCCCCAGAAGGAATTGTCTTCGAAAAATCTTTGAGATTGGCGTTCTCGGCTACTAATAATGAGGCTGAATACGAAGCGGTCTTGGTAGGCATGAAAATGGTGCATAGGATGGGTGGAAGGGAAATCCACATCTTCTCGGATTCTCAACCGGTGGTCGGACAGGTCACGGGGACCATGGAGGCTAGAGATCCAAGGATGCAGGAATATTTGGCCCAGGTTAAGCGTCAGCAAACTCAATTTGGCTCCTTCGCCTTAACTCATATCTCTCGGAGCGGAAACACCCACGCAGACTCCTTAGCCACGCTGGCAACGTCCTCGGCTCAAGGTTTACCTAGGGTTATCCTCGTTGAAGATTTGCTAGAGCCCTCTCTAGTCATTACCAACGCACCTCGTATCCATCTAATAAGGCCTGGACCTAGTTGGATCGACCTGGTCGTATCTTTTCTTAGGGATGATGTCCTTCCTGAGGACAAATCCGAAGCAGATAAGATACGCCGAAAGGCGCCACGATTCTGGCTGTCCGAGGATCAAAAATTGTACAAAAGATCCTTTTCAGGACCGTACTTGTTGTGTGTACACCCTGATTTAACGGAGGGGCTTCTAGAAGAATTGCATGAAGGGATTTGTGGCAGCCACACTGGGGGAAGGTCCTTGGCTCACAGAGCACTGACTCAGGGTTATTGGTGGCCCAATATGCAAAGGGAGGCCCAAGACTACGCCAGGAAATGTGATCAGTGTCAGAGATTTGCTCCTAATATTCACCAACCTGGAGGGGTTCTTAACCCTCTCTCCAGCCCTTGGCCCTTTGCACAATGGGGCTTGGACATTGTAGGGCCGTTCCCGAGAGCTGCTGGCAATAAAAGATGGCTTCTTGTGGGAACAGACTATTTCACTAAATGGGTTGAGGCTGAGCCCTTGGCAAATATAAGAGACATTGATTCCAAGAAGTTTGTCTGGAAAAACATCGTTACCAGATTCGGTATACCACACACGCTCATCTCGGACAATGGTGTTCAGTTTGACAGTAAGGCTTTTAGGAAGTATTGTGGTGACATGGGTATTATAAATAGGTATTCCACCCCAGCTTATCCTCGAGGAAACGGGCAGGCCGAGGCCGTTAACAAAGTCATCGTCAGTGGGCTAAAGAAAAGGTTGGATGATGCGAAAGGCAGATGGGTAGAAGAGCTCCCTCATGTTCTGTGGACGTATCGGACCACACCGCGCAGGTCCACTGGAGAAACTCCATTTTCTATGACTTACGGGGTCGAGGCGGTGATACCTCTGGAATCTGGTTTTCCCACCTTAAAGACCAGCTCCTTTAGTCCTGAGAATAACAATGAACTCCTGGAAAAGGGCCTAGATTTGCTTGAGGAACGGCGCGAGGCAGCAATGGTCCAGATGGCTTATTATCAACAGAAGCTAAAACGAGGATATGATGCCCATGTGAAGCTAAGACCACTTGCACCTGGTGATCTTGTGTTAAGGAAGGTTGTAGGCACTTCTAAGAACCCAGCTTGGGGCAAGCTGGGACCAAACTGGGAAGGCCCCTATCGCATTGTTTCAGTAGCAGGCATAGGGTCATATAGGCTAGCTGATCTAGACGAACGAATAGTACCACGTCCATGGAATGTAAATAATCTTAGAAGGTATTATTATTAATGAAATGAGCTTTTGTCAGTGTGTATTTCAAAATTATGAGTAGCTCCGACGTTTGAAGTTACAATTTTGAAGAGTCAAACAGAAACTTGGTTAAGTGCAGTCCTCGGACCACCAACCTTGTGGAAATTGATGTCTTGTCATTTGTTAAACAGAACCTTAGTTATGCCGGGTCTTCGGACCTCCTACTTTGGGAAAATTAACATTTGAAGTTACAATTTTGAAGAATCAAACAGAAACTTGGTTAAGTGCAGTCCTCGGACCACAAACCTTGTGGAAATTGATGTCTTGTCATTTGTTAAACAGAACCTTAGTTATGCCGGGTCTTCGGACCTCCTACTTTGGGAAAATTAACATTTGAAGTTACAATTTTGAAGAATCAAACAGAAACTTGGTTAAGTGCAGTCCTCGGACCACAAACCTTGTGGAAATTGATGTCTTGTCATTTGTTAAACAGAACCTTAGTTATGCCGGGTCTTCGGACCTCCTACTTTGGGAAAATTAACATTTGAAGTTACAATTTTGAAGAGTCAAACAGAAACTTGGTTAAGTGCAGTCCTCGGACCACCAACCTTGTGGAAATTGATGTCTTGTCATTTGTTAAACAGAACCTTAGTTATGCCGGGTCTTCGGACCTCCTACTTTGGGAAAATTAACATTTGGAGTTACAATTTTGAAGAATCAAACAGAAACTTGGTTAAGTGCAGTCCTCGGACCACCAACCTTGTGGAAATTGATGTCTTGTCACTTGTTAAACAGAACCTTAGTTATGCCGGGTCTTCGGACCTCCTACTTTGGGAAAATTAACATTTGAAGCTATAATTTTTAAGAATCAAACGTAAAATTGGTTAAGTCTTATCTTCGGACCACCATTCTGATCAAGGTTATCTCCTTATCATGTCTGGATGTTAATGCGTTGCTGTTTATTAAACTCGAATCTTAAGTTTTATATCTTAAGTGTTGAGTAAATTTGTATAGGAGATGGTCCTCGGATCTTACATCTTACTAGATACTATGATATGCATTACAAAGGTTTAATCATTATATGAGGTCCTTTCTCCTTTTTAATTGAGGCATTGTTTAAATGTATTAACCATGTCACCTTGTATTAAATCTTTAATAATATACGCATGATTGTGTGGAAGTTATGATTGTGCAATCCTTGGAGTAAGATTTTTACACTCTTAGAAACTTTTGATATGACTCAATGGGAAACTTTTGTAATAAGCACAAAAAGAATAAAGTAAAAACAGATACAATCTAAGTGAAAAGTAAACGAAATCGTTCTTCATTAATCAGTTGAGTATGCATTACATATATAATTCGAAAAAATGGAAAAAGAGAAGCCCTAAGCTAAGTCCTCAGCTGTTGGAGGAGGATCTTGCTGAGAGGTACTAGTGCCCTCGGTCTTTCTCAACTCCAGCTCAAAAGCAGTCATAACCTGCTTTCCTTTATCCGCTGTCTTTGTTGGAAGGACGTTGGGTTCCACTGTCTGGCTCAAGTCCTTCTCTGCATCCACTCCTCCTTCCTTCTCTTTATTGGAACCAGAAGGTTCTGTAGGATCAGGGATTTGCTGTGGGACTACTGGAGGTAGAGCAGGAAGAGTTGTCTCAGGGGTAGGAGTAGCAGCAGGAGCCTCTTCCATCTCCTGTATTTCTAGGGGAAGCCAAACGTTCTCGGACTTCCTCAAATCCGAAGATTGGGGAACTCCTGCTATGTTTAAAGCTTCGCCCCATACTTTTTGACAGTATTCGCGGCATAAAGTCGCGAATTCCTCTGTCAGCTGCTCCTCGGTGGTTGCTACCCCTTCATCGAAACTTGCCTGCTTGGCAGCTTGAAGAGAGAGTTGGAAGGCGCTGGCTTCTTCCTTCATCAGCGCCAGTTGCTTCTTCAGATCCGAGCACTCCCTTTGAGCTTGGGAGAGCTCTTCATCTCTTTCACGAAGGAGCTTGCGCTGTCCTTCTATCTGGGTCTTCATAGTCTTCAAGTTGGACTCGACCCCGTTTTTCTCTCTCCTCAGATCTGCTACCTCCGAGGTCAGCTTTTCGTTCTCGGCAAGGGCTGTACCCAAGGACTTCTCAGTCTCCACCCTAATTTCGAGCTCAGCTCTGGCTATTTTCCGAGTGTCTTCAATAAACTTTTCAGCTACAAAGACCTCCTGAATAGCCTGTAACAAAGTATGATGGAGTTAGGAGTAACAAAAACAAACTTACTTATAAATATTGTTAAAAGGAGAAACACTTACCAGCGCTAAGTCTCTTTTTAGGGAGAGGAATAGTTGTGGCTGGCCCATTTTTTCCAAGGTCTCCATGTCCTTGGGCAGCAGAAGAGGGCGTTCCAGGACCTCGGCCAGGTGGTGGGCATGGCCTTGTTGAACTGCCCTTATACTGGACTGGCAGGAGATGGGAGCGCCGTCCAGCCTTAGATCGGGGGACCAGGTGGTCGGTGCTCGGCGCACTACAGCCTCATCCCTGATTTCCCCGAGTTCAACTGAACGGGCTCTACCCTTGCCCTTGTCCAGCTTCTGCTGCTGGGCCGGTGGGAGTTGTTGACGTGGTTTCTTGGGGTCTTTACTAATCGTCCCCTCATTATCCCCCTTCCTCTTCTTCTTGGGATCCTCGGCTAGCAGTTTTGGCTCAGCTGGAGGAGGAGGAGGAGGTAAAGCTGGGGGAACTTGGGACGTCCCCGTTTTCTTTTTTTCTGCAACTTTGGCAGCCCTGTTGGTGAGGAGACCCTCCATTCTTCCCATTTTTTCTTCTAATTCGTCTTCGGGAAGGGCAATCACAAACCCAGCAATTCCAGAGGCCTCGGTGGCTTCTTCCTCCTCGTCGGAAAGTACCACAAACTGGTTCCCGCGAGGTCTCTCGGTATCTTCGAGACGGAATTGATCTATCTCGTCGTCGAGTGTATGTGAAGAAGACACCTGCTCTTCTGGAACGACAGTTGCTTGTGAGTGCACAGCAAGGGGAACTGCTGCTATTGGCCGGTTGTACAAAATGGTGTTAGGAGCGTCCGGGAGGTCGTGATCGTCCAGGAAATGGGGCCGAGCTACGTTTATCTTCTTTCGTCGTCGGTCGCCCGCAATTATGGCGTTCTCTATCTCCTGGAAGTCCGAGGAAAGGGGAGTGTATCCTAGAATAAGGTGAGCAGCCCGGAGTTGTAAGTCTTCACTGACGAACACTTCAGAGCGAAGTACTCGGTTTAGATCTGCGATGTTACAGTGGCTTAGACGAGGGCGCACGTGTTGCTTATCTGCAAAGAAGACGTCAAAATAAACAAACCTGGTCAGATTCACACAGATGTTTAACAAATTTAAGTAAGTACGAATATGCATTTTGGTGTGTGCTAGAAGAAGTTGTGCTGTGGGAAGATTAATCCTACGGCGTCGCACCTGGATCCCCCCACTGAACTGGGCAGTGGAGGCCGTCGTGCCAGTTCCCAGACACGATCAAGTAGTCGTCCTTCATGCCTTTGTTTGATTTGGGCAAACAGGAAATTAACCTAACGGTGCTGGACCGAGATTTAATATAATAACCTACTTTAGAAAGTTTATGGGACTCATATAGGAACACGACATCGTGCCATGTGAGGTTTAAACCCATCTGCTCGTTTAGAGCATCTACACTACCTAGAACCCTAAAAACGTTTGGGAGGCATTGATCGGGACACAACCGGTGGTTGCGAAGGTACTCCCTCATTACGGGTTTCATTGGAAGGGTCATCCCACCCTCTATAAAGGCTATCATAGGGATGATAACCTCTCCCTCTTTCCTAGAACCGGCCACGGCTTCTGCCGGGCAATATTTTAGTCCTACATCGCTGGGAATACGGTACTTGGCCCTAAAACCCTCTATCCCAGCGACGGTATCAACTAGACACTTAAACTTACCCATTAGAAAGGAACGAAAAGTTAAACTCTAAAGGGGAGGGTGTTTACGAAGACAGCCGAGGACTGTATCCGAGGAGAAAAGGTTAAGAATAGAGAGAGTAAGAACTTACAAAGTTGAAGGTACAGGTTTCCACGGTTTTCTGCTGGTAAAGAATGATTGTTGTTGTTTTGATGGGATTGATCCCTGATGACTTAAATGAAGGCGCAGGTTCCCGAAGCGTCACGACGTGCGAAAAAGGCGGCCTCGAAATTATATTTGTCCCGCCTAAAATTTCGTGGAGTAACGAGGACCGTCGGATGCCCATCTCACCGTTGAACGTGGGAGACAAAGAGTAACTTACAGTAATAAATGCGCGCGTTTTTGAAAATAAAACCGCCAAGTGGCATCTTCTGGGACGCGAAACGATTTCCACACGTGCCATCACTTGTAAAGTGGTAGGGATGGATCCTTGTTAGATCAAAACCCTTATTTTTCTCCTTGGATGTCGAAAATTAGAGTTTTGAGGGGCTATTGTGGGGAGTAAAAAGATCTTGATAGTAATATGGGCCGTTGGGTCTTGCTAAGTAAGGCCGACCTGCTCTTGAGTTTAGGACTTGTTAGTACTTTAAGTCGGCCCATACGCCGAGGATTCGAGGGTCCAGCCGAGGATGGTTTTCCCCTCGGACTAACACTAGAGAACCCGGAACTTCATGGTAAAGGTTAGGGAATGACACGGTCAAGACCAATGGTTAAAGGGGGTGAACCCTTGAATGTCCTAGAAGCACCGATGTTGGAAGAATATCAAAGATAAAGGCTGCTACCTCCACATTAAAGACCCTGCACCTACCACCCTGGCCGCATTAATGGGGAAGTGACACTTGAACAGTGGAAGGGAAACTTCTAGTTACTGTTCAAAGGCACTAAGAAAAGAAATATCTAGGCTAAGGGGGGAATTGGGGGCAACACGTGTATAAAGTATTAAAAAGGGGAGTATTTAAGGGGGGACCTAGAAGAGAAACGGACGGAACTTTTTGTAACCTAAGAAAGATAAAAAGAAGGAAAGAGAAATTATATAAGAACAGTTCTCGGCTTATGTCCGAGCAGATTGGTTCAGAGCATTCTTTGTTGTTTTTTTTTAGTCTTTATCATCTTTAGCTTGCTGTTTAATCCTCAAACGCTTCTAACCTGGGTTTCAAACCCACACTCTACAAATTACATTGTTTAAGGCTCATTGGGCCTAGGCCCGTAACTGTTCTTGGGGCCAGGTGCAATTGTGCACTTACATTATGAGAATGAACTTACTACTGAATTTAATAAGGTTAAAGCATTCACTTTATAATAATTGCTTTTATCATTAGACTAAAATACCAATTAATTTTTTAATATAAAAAGAGTTTAAATTTCTAACATTTTATTTAAAAAACTTAATTATTTGAATTAACTGGAACTCACTTGTATTTCTACATTTGTTAATACTACTGCACTATCCTTTAGGATTCTTAGGCAGCCTGGCTATGAAGTTTCATAGAAAACTAACACACATGAAAATATCAAAGAAATACTTGAACTTTTGGAGGTCCGAGGCCCCACACTTGGCTTTAGAAGGTGAAGACATAATATTGGATGATATCATGATCATGATGCTAGAGAGTTCTCAACAGAAGCTCTCAACAAAAGCAGTCCAAATTTAGACTGTGACCTTGTCACCTTGCTGAACAATAAGCTTCCATCACGATGGAGAGTGCAGTGGTTTGACATCAAATAGCACATCAACGCATATGAGAAAGACACAATTATGAATGCTATTTTAATTTTTAAAGGACCATGCCATGGATTATTCTTTTGAACTCACTAAACTTCATTTCAACATATATATAGCTCAAGCCCAACTTCAAAAAAGATCTAAGGGAATCATTCTGGTAGCTACCAAAGAAAGTGTTACGTCATACGTCATACATCACAAAGAAAAAGAACTCACTTGTACCTTTATGTCATTTAGGTGCTGGTGGAGTAATCTCTACCTCACAGAAAATTTGAGCAAGAGAAGAATTGAGATCTGGTTAAATACTTAAGGCTATTGCACCACGCAATATCAAAATAAAGGTTGATTTGAAACTTGGAGAAAATGTACTTTTCATTTTTATATTTTGCCTCGACTTTTATTTTGGTTCTTACTTTACCACATTTTGTCCATATTTAGAAAAATGCTATCTGTTTTAGTCCTTTTCATTAGTGCCCTAATGGCAAAATCCTAGATGGCAGATGAAACTATTAAAATAATAATAATAATAATAAATTTTATTTTGGCATTGAAAAATTCCCCGCCAGCATTTAAATTAAATAAAAATTTATTAATTTTAAATAAAAAAAATTAAAAACAGAATTGCTTTTTTGTATTTTTAACTTTCTTTTTTCTCCCACGTTAAAATATAAAAATGCATTTGGGGGAATATGTGATTAAATTAGATGAACACAATTGGAGACAAATTTTCTTATTAAACAAACACCTCTTAGTCTCTCTTTGTCTCCAAATTCAATGGCTAAGACCAGCAGCACCTCCACTCTTTGCCCCACAATCTTCCGCTCCCACCAAAACCTTGCCATTTTGAAGGCTTACTCCAATGGGTTTCACCAAACCCAGATTCCCCACAACCCAACTGTCCAGCACACCCACCATGGAGCCCGTCGAGGTGAAGCACAGCAATGGAGGTGGAGAGAGACAAACTCAGATTGGTAAAGGTGGAGATCGATGGTGTTGGTTGGGTTTTATGAGTCTAGCCACGGTGGTTGGGTGGGCTCATAGGCGGTGGGTAGATCTGGATTTTTTGGCTATTGGTGGGGTTTGAAGGTGGTAGATCGAGGTTTGGATTTTTAGTTTCATGTGGGCTTGTTTGTATTGGGAAATTGCAAGAATCAGTTAGGTTTGAAGAGATTTGGATCTTATATATGGTCTTTGTTTTTTTCAATTTTTTCTGGGTTTTAAATTTATGAGTTTGTTTCTGGGTTTGATATTTGTACGGAGGGTTTGATTTTTCATTTATTGGGTTTATGTGATCTTCTAGGCTTGCTGGAGATTGATGGTTGGGTTTGTGTTCTTTGTGTTTTGAATCTTTGAAGGTCTTTGTATTTTGTAGATTTGTGCCCTTTGATTTTATGTGTTCCAAGTTGGGTACGTTCTTGATTAATTTTTTAATTTCCTCAGCAACCAAACATATTATTTGAGGAAGAACATGAACTTGTTTTTCATGATGACTAGGAAGAACATAATGTAAAGAATTTTTTTTTAAAATTAATTAATTTAATTTTTTTTTAAATAATCTGAAGTTTAGATGTTTTTATCGTTTAATGCCAAAATAATAATCTGATGTGGCATTTTTTAATGCCAAAATAAGATTCTTTATTATTATTTTAATAATTCTATCTGTCACCTAGGATTTTGCAATTAGGGCACTAACGAAAATGACTGAAATGGATGACGTTTTTCTAAATGAGAACTAAATGTGGTAAAAATAAAATGTAGAGACTAAAATAATAATTGGGGCAAAAAGTAGGGATGAAAAGTGTATTTCCACCTTAAAACTTTTAATCTCAACCCTTGAATAAAAAAATTTTTAACCATCAACTTTTTACCATTTTATTTTAACACTCTATTTTTTAGCTTCTCTCTTACATCCAATGGTTAATTGCATGGTGCAATAGCAATATGCTATTGCACCGGATCTCAATCCACAAGAAACTAGCCTGATGTAATATGTGCACTCAATAGACGACTAAACGTTGCTTCCAAGCCTAAGTACACCCGTCTTAATAAATGGCTTACAAAAGTCATCAATTTGATACTGATAATTGATGATGTTTGCTATTTAGTTCATTAACATCTGATGTTCCAAAAAACAATCAATTTGTAACATGTATATATAAACCAATATCCAAGACTACATAGTAAAAATGTAGTCGTTACGCTTTATATATCAACATGGGTCCTTCTATTTCCACTGTTTCTATCATTTTCCCACATCAATTTTATTTCCTTACTTTAGTTTCAACTTGGAATCATCAACATATTTAACAATGCTAATGTTCTTTTGGGTTGGTGAAATATATATCGCCAAGTACATGGGGTGGGAGCACCTTCCCTTCTATAAAACCTTTACCAGCAAGCATTTTGTTATTTTTGTAAAAGTGGAAGCTTTAATACCAATTTGTTGAGAATAGTATAAGCATAAATAGCTATTTGTTGCATATATAACCAAATAAAAATGAATTGTTTCACGTGGTTCAGCTTTTGGGCTACACGGTGTTGAGAAGAAAATTTCGCTAACAAAAGATTAAGGAGATTACAAAGCCAAAACACTCTTAATCACCGGAATCATGTGACTAAAGAAACTTTAAAATCTCTAATACTGTGCCACTAATATAATTGACAATATATATATATATATTAGGTCTTGCCACAGTACAAGTGCCCCATAAGGAATAATGTTCCTTAAGTCGTTTAAGGTCTAATGAATATTCAATTGGAGTCCATTACGTGCCCAACACAAAAGTATGGATTTGGCTAATTACTTCAAGAACTTTTTAAAAAGAATCTCTTTTTATCTTAATAAGAGATTGTCACATCACCCATTAACTAAATAAAACATGAAAATTAAAAAACTTACTACCACTTATTATTGTATATTTAAAACAAAGACAAAATTTAGTTATAAAATTGGTTGTAGCCTAAGGCTACAACTTTAGTCAATATCTTTTTATTGAAAATTTGACAAATCCACCATGTTAGGTTCTAAGACCTTAGGGACTAATGTATTAAAACTTCAATTTATAATGTGTTGGCAAACCATGATTAAAATGTAGAGTCTAAACTTAGGCTGCTCAAAGTGTGTTTACGTGTAAAGTTGGAATTGAGTGATTGCAGAATTTATTGGACTAAATCTGCAAGGCTCAATCGATCGAAAATTAGACTCGATAGATCGAACATCACACAGATTGTTTTTTCTGCAGAATTTCCAACTTAGTCCAAGCCCGGTTTGATGTGTAGGGTTTTATGTTTTATGCCTCATATAAATAGAAAAACTCTAGCCACGTTTTAGAGGTTGTTGATATGCTGTGTGTGTGAGTGAATCTTCTGTGAGATCTAGAGGTGTTTACCTTTATATACACACTTAAGGTTATCAAGATCAAGATTCATGTCAAGAACTTGATGATCTCTTCAATTGTTACATAAAGAACTTTAAAGAAGACCTGAAACTTTTGAGTGGATTCTCAAAGTCACAAGTAGGAGAACCTGTGGTTGCTGCAGATCAAGGAAAGAAGTAGTTCGTGGACTCGGAGCTGTTACATGGTCGTGGTAGTAAGTTTTTTATACGAGGTAGTAATAGGATGTTAGTGGTCTAAATCTTATTGTAAAAACTTCAATTCTTTCATAGTAGATCTGTTTTACCTTGGTTTTCCTAGATTATCATATAGTGTGTTCTTTATATTTCCGCACTGCTTTACATGATATGATTTGTTTGTGTTAACCTAGATCTGAATAATTTATCTAAGTAATTACTTGGCTAAATAACTAGGTTAAACAACTAGTGTTTTAAGGGGTCTAAAAACTTAACGGAATGACATATTCTATTTATATTCTTCATGCTTGCAAAATGTTTAGAAAATTGAAGATCAATAGCTAATCATCAATAAAATTTTAAACTGCAAGTTTTTGTATTTTAAAATTATGCATAAAATATAAACTTATAGATCATATAGTAAATAATATCTGATTGATATAAAATTTGATATGTGTTTTAAGAGCGTAAAAAACATGCAATTCAACGGTTAGATTTTCAAAATATGTAGTAATGTTTATTTTATTGAATAAGATTGTAGCCTAATGCTATAATGAATTTTATAGTTGAATTTTGTCCTTAAAACAAAAAGACATATCTAATTAAAAATGTACAGGAGGTAAGACAAACCCCAAAAGTATAACTTGGGAAGGAATAAAACATTTGTGGCACAAGTGCACCTCAAATTTAAGCCACCAATATTATAACAATTATTATCATTATTTCCAAAAATAAAAATAAAAATAAATCCCAAGTTTGAACATCCGCAAAATCTCTCACGATACAGTAATCAAATTGTTTCCCGACAAGGACAAACACCTTAATTTCCAAATATTTTTGGGTTGGAACATGTCTGTAAAAGCATTCCAAAAAAAGCCAATTTAAATTTTACAAGAAAGTTGGGTTGAAGTTTCCTCCCCAAACGGATTTAAAAGGTTTTCCCTTTAGTCATTGGCAGAGCCAGGAATTTAGGTCTAGGGCAAGATTAAAAGACAAAATTGAAAGTATAAAATTAATCTTAAAAAATTAATCAATATTAATAACAAAATAAATAAAACAACTATATGTCAATTAACTACAAATATATATGTCATATCATTAAAATAAAGAGAAAAAAATTACAATTTATGATTAAAAATAATCAAGTTAAGAGATCATTATAAATAAAAATAGTTTAAACATATAATTGAATTATAAATTTATAGTTAAGAATAGTCAAATCAAGAGATTCATCTAAATATATACAGTTTAAACATATAATTTGATTCTTCAAAAAATTAAATAAATCAAAGCAAAAGTATTAAGAATATGCATACGTGTGAATATTTGAACGTGTGACTTAAAAACACAACTTGAATGCTTTTAAAAACTCCACAGAAACTCTGAGGTCCAAAGAAAGAGACTGGTATGAAAAGATTTTTTTCTTTTTGATGGGAGTTGTACTTTGTTTGCACTATGGGTCTATTTGGATAGAATTTATTGTTAAAAACTGAAAACACTGTAGCAAAATAATTTTTAAATGTGTGAATAATGCTTTAGGACTCATTTTTAATATTTTTTTTTGAATAAAGTGCTTGTGGGTCTCATAAATAGTGCGTAAATAGTAACTTTATCTTCTGCACATTGTTGAATAGTACCAATTACTATTTATGAACAGTACCCGATACAATGAAAAAGTTATCTGCAAAAAACTCAAAACGTGTATCCAAACTCTCAAAATATATATATATATATATATATATATATATATATATATATTCCAGAGTTCTATGCTAGTACTGATTTCTATTCTGTGTAGTTGTAGCAAAATTGTTATCTTTTAATCATTACCAAGTGGTACCTACAGTTTTATATTATAGTTGTTGACTTCTAGTATGTTTTTGTTTAGTCCATCAAGTTTTTTTAGACTACTATTCAATGAATCAATGTTGAGATTTTTTTTTAATCATTACTAAGTAGGACCCATTGGTTTTATATATAAAATTATAATAGGAGTAGAAATCTACTACGACAAGAAAAGATATCGTGAATTCACTGAATTGAGATATTGACTAGTCAACTAAATTGGGATAACATAGAATTAATACACAAAAAAAAAGTGTTACGTTCATAATATTTTTGTAATATTTTTATAACAAATTATAGGTGATTTATTGTTATTGGTTCTAATTTGAACCTACAATTAATTAAACCCGTAACAACTTATTAATTAAAAATTTGTTATAAAATTATCATAATACACACCACTCACAGTGAGGGAAGAGAGGGGGAAGGGACAAATTGTTGGGTAAGTAACAAGTTTTTCGTCACTTTATTCCTGTTTCTCTCTCCTCTTTGATTGGTGAGTAACATTTACATATTATTTTTGGGATTTTGTTTTGGGACCACTTTTACAAAATATAAAAGCAAAAGATGTGTCTGTGTTTTTATTTTGAGAATTGAGATAATACGTCCCTTAATTTGTTGGCTTTAAGTGAGGAGGTCATATTCCATCCCATTGAACATTGAAGTAATTAAGAATTGCGTTTCCAACTTTGACAACTATTTAGTCCTTCCTTTCTTTTTCATCTACTTCAAGGAGACTACGGTTCTGTGCTGACTGGAACCTAAGTCTTACAACTTTGGTCTTTTATATATGTAAACATGTTTAGCTACAGATTTAAGAATTTTTTTTATATATATATAAGATAGAAATTCTACTATAATCTAATTTTAGTGTTTCTGAGAATGTAGAAGTAGATTCGGTAATACACATGCAATAACTACATAAAACTTAGCTAAGTTCTACAAGAACTCTAAGTTTGTAAGCAAAAGAATAGAGAAAACCTCTCAAATTAAACTTTATTGATAACAATTTAATAAATCACCACCTCCATGTAATTAACAAAGTGCTACTCTCTACTAGAGAAAAGAAAGCGACTTAATTAGGGAAATAAAAATAAATAAAATCCTAATTCAATTAGGAAGAGAAAAAAAAAATGTCATAACTGATTTGCATTATCTGCCCTTGGGTTGGAAAAAAACTCGTGCTCGAGTTTTTAGTCTTCATTAGAATTTATCTCCATGATTGGAAATAAGATGCTTCACATGTATAGATATATGACAGATTTATGTGGTTAAAAGTCAGATGTATAGATATGACATTGTAAGCTTCAAAAGGTACGTATTAGAATTAAATTTATATAAAATTTCCAAAAGATAATTTTTTGAGCAGCTAGCTTGTTTTACTCTCCCATGAGAAAGCTATGAAAATTGCCCAAACAAAAATGTTAGGAAGTATGGGTTTAATGATTAAATTTATCATATTTTAATAATTTAAACTTTTGGGATAATTGGTAATGTTGGACCTCATCTATTAAAAGGGATTAAATTTACCAATTTTTTTTTGCTATTTATTTTCAATTATTACTGAAATAAACTAATAAATTTTTGCTACACTCACAACAAATATGTATGGATCAATAGTATCGATATCTCAGCAGAATTCTTATTTAAAAAATAATATTAAAAAAAACTCACAAATTTTTTTTTGAGAATAAAAAATCTCATAATTGATCGCACAAAATTTATTTAAAGGTTGGTATAACAAGATTCAAAATTCTCCATAATTTGAATACACCATGCCTTTTGCAAATTTGAGTGGGTGCAACACCCACTCAACAATATGTGGCTCCGCTGCTTCCTTCTAAGATAGAAGGTCTTACGTAGTTATTAGTTATGAACTTTTCTTATTTTTGTCATTTTGTATGCCTCATTGCCTATATAAAGCAGTCCAAAGTAGGTTTCGAAAATCCATCAATACTGCATTCCTCAACTCAAACGTTCTTAATTTTTCCTTTAGCTTTTCCTTTTAGGTGATTCCATCACTATCGATTGTAAGAAACAATTGCAATCTGTGCTGCAAACTTCATCATCCGAGATGAAGCCTCAAGCCAATGATATCATACACGAACGACGATTTGCCAATTATAAGCCAAACATATGGAACTATGATTACCTACAGTCTCTTTCTAGCATATACAACGTAAGAATCCTTTCTAAATACCTTCTATGAGAATATCATTGTGACTATAATTTTTGCGCCACAACTTTTATAACTTTTATGTGGTCAACATTTAATGAATGTTTATCCCTTAGTTAAAGATTTATCATTTTTTTTTTCACTACTTTGATGTTGTGTCAACAGATTCTCTCATCTTCTATTTCAAAAAATAATTATAGCTTCTTTTTCTGTTCTATTTCATACTCTACCATAGAGAAATTATAATTACTTCTTATGCAATTAGTTTCTATAGTGTAAAATATGACTTTTAACACGTTATTGTATTTGCTTCTAAAATTATAACTCATCAATAGGGAATATAGGTGCGTGCAAATAGACTCCAAGTATTCAAGTTATTTTATTATGGACAAAGTATTTTTCCAAACCAGTTTAAAGGAATTTTTTCCTACTTGTTATATTACGATTCATAATCTCATTCACGTGTCATATTTAAAAACTTTATGACTTACTAAATCAATGGAATGACTAAAAATGAATGTGGAGGTAGTGGGAATTTTGTTTTATAAACTCTATCCTTTTATTATTGTCCATTCTCATCTTTAGAGAGCCCCTCTGCACGTAATTTTCATTAACACAATTAAGATTTGGGACAATGGTGTTTTTGCAGGGCCAAGAATATGAAAGACGGGTACAGAAACTTAAAGAAGATGTAAGGATAATATTTGCGAATGCAGTGGACTCTGTGGCAACGTTTGAGCTGATCGACAGCGTAAACAAGTTAGGCCTAGCAAGCCACTTTGATATGGAAATCAAAAAGGCTCTAGACACCATTGCATCCACTAAGAAGAAAATTTCTAGTCCAGAAGAGGATCTCTACACTACTGCACTATGCTTTAGGCTTTTTAGGCAGCATGGCTATGAAGTTTCTCAAGGTAAAATAATCTTCGAATTTAAATCATATCATTTATGTAGCCGATCCTAACTAATCTGTTGAAAATCCATAACTAATCCCAAAAAACTTAGAAACTAAAACTTGGTTGTTGTTTGAAGTCCTAATATCTAACACCAGCACATTCTGTGCAATTCAGATATGTTTAGAGGCTTTATGGATGAAAAAACTGGTTTGTTCAGAGAAAACACGCACATAAATATCAAAGAAATGCTTGAGCTTTTGGAGGTCTCACACTTGGGTTTAGAAGGTGAAAACATTCTGGATGTGGCTAGAGATTTCTTAACTGCAACTCTCAAAGAAAGCATTTCCAGTTTAGATAGTGACCTTGCCAAGCAAGTGGTCCATGTTTTGGAACTTCCATCACAAAGGAGAGTACAGTGGTTTGATGTCAAATGGCACATCAATTCATATGAGAAAGACATTCACATGAACTCGAGCTTACTTGAACTTGCTAAACTTCATTTCAACATAGTTCAAGCCATACTTCAAAAAGATCTAAGGGAATCATCCAGGTAGCTTCCAAAGAATAATGTGATTTGTGAATATGTATCTTATACACCAAACTCACTTTGCATTGCACAAAACACTAATTAGCATGAAGAGAAACAACTTAATTACTTGTTCTTTTGTGTCATTTATTAGGTGGTGGAGTAACCTGGGCGTGATAGAGAAGTTGAGTTTTGCAAGAGACAGACTGGTTGAAAGTTTTATGTGCTCGGTGGCCGTGGCTTTCGAGCCTAAGTACACATGTCTTAGAAAATGGCTTACTAAAGTCATTAGTCTGATACTTATAATTGATGATGTTTATGATGTTTATGGCACATTGGAAGAACTAACGCACTTCACAAATGCCGTAAATAGGTTTGCATTGCAGAATATCACTGCTGAAAACATTCAATACAAAATAGAGTTAAATTTACTTTTAGTCCTAAACTTTTGGGCTGGCTCCATTTTGGTCCTCACACAGTTTTTTTTTTTTTTTTAAATTTGGTCCTTACTAATAAAATGCTTATGGATCACATAATTATAATAAAAAATAAATAAATTACTTTAGGCAAAGCACCGTGTAGCTTGACTAACACTTCCCTAGTATTTTTAATAGAATTGTTTAGGGTTTGAATAATTTTTCTCCATTCTAAGAGTATCTCTAATAGATTTTCTAAAGTCAATTTTGGAGAGCAAACACACCAAAAACTCACTCCAACAAACTCTCTATCTCTATATTTTGGAATGGAGTTGCTACAGTACCTCTCTTGAAGTAGAGAACATTGTAGTGTTTACTGTAGCACCTTCAAAAAAATTTATATATTAAAATAATTACCTAGATGAATAAAAAAAATCATTTTTTCTCTTTCCTCTGTTTCTATTTCTTCCTTGCTCTCTCTTTCACTTCTCATTAGAAAAGACTCTCTCTCTTCTCATCAGAAAAAAACATAGATGAAGGCCAACTCTCTCCGCCAGTTGTGTGTGTGTGTGAGTGAAGTGAGATGTAGAAGAAAAAGAAAAAAAAATGCAAACACATAGGAGAAGTCAAAAGATCATGGTCAACTGTGTGTGTGTGTGTGTGAAGTGAGCTGAAGAGAAAAGAAAATAAAAACAGAAAGGTAATTAAGCACAGAAGAGGAGAAGTCAGAAGAATGGTGTTCATGTGTGGAGAACAAACAAAAAAGTAGAGTAATAGGAGAAGAGTGGGTAATGTGTGGAGTAGAAAAAATAAGAAGGAAAAAAGAAAAAGAAAAAAAGAAGATAGAGATAATTCTAGAAAGTGAAAAGTGTGGATGAAAAAAAAGGAAAAAAAAATTATTAAAAAGAGGGAGAAATATTATGACATAATATTTTTACAATATATTCACAAAAATTATAAATGATAAGTTATTATTGGCAATTACTAGTAAAAAAATAATTTATACGGTGGGTTCAAATTAAAACCAATAAAAACTTACTATCTAAATTTTTTTGTCAAAATATTACAAGCATAATACTTCTTAAAAAATAAAATAAAATATGAGGAAAAAATTTTAAAAAATAAAGAAAAAAACTAAAAAAAGAATAAAAAAAGATTAAAGAAATAGTAAAGAAAGAAGAAAGAAATAATATTTAAGTAAGATGGAGAAAGGATATAGAGTCTGTTGGAAAATGTATTTGAAAAAGTAGGTAAGCAAAGGATAAATGTATCTGTTTACTCTCTAAACAGTACAAAAATTTGGAGAAGCTATTAAAGATGCTCTAATTATTAAAAAAGAAAAAGGTAATATGAGATGAAAGTCTAAAAATAATTAGATGAAAATGAAAGTAATTTTTTTTTTTTTTTTTTTCATCCCTCCCCCCTCCAAGTTTCTTTGCAACCAAACATAGGGGGGGGGGGGCGCGGGGGGAGTGGTAAAATAAACAAAAGAAAATAAATTTTTTTTAAAAGTATTTTGATAGAAAATTTTTAGTTGACATAGCCTTCTTCCCAACTATGTAGTAAAATGTTTTTTTTTTTTTTTTTCAAATAAGTGATTCATAGGCATTATGTTAGTCATGCGAGTAATTTTTGTCAATTAGGTGTTGGCAAGGATAACAATGAAGCACACAAGTACGAAAATGAAACAAAAAATCGACGACCAAAAATACTTTAAGGCCCTGTTTATTTCAATGTAAAAATATTTCAAGGAAAATTATTTATTTTCTGATGTTTAGTTATTTTCCTGAAAATGCTCAAAAAATATTTGTTGGAGTTGATCTCATATGAAAAATCATAATTTATATAAATATATATATATATATATATTTAATGTAAATATGAAGTAAAAACTTTGATTTCTCACTTTAATATATTAATAAAATAATTTAGATCAACCTGCGCAATCAAAATACAATTTTTAAAAATTACACTAATAAGCATATTCAAAATAAGAGTGTAACAAAAAAATAAATAAATAAAAATAATAATTAACAAAAGCTATCAATTGAACTAGCATTCACAAGGATAATTACGTATGTACAAACAATTGAAACATCTAAGTGATACTTATAAAGTTTTTTTGAGAAACTGTTAAAAGTTTGGTGTTGATTCCCATAATTTTGAGGCATTACGTGGTTTTTTTGGAGGTTTTATAAGGTATTTTCATCATTTTAATGGTTTTTTAGGGGTATATTTTTTCTTTTTAGAGGGTATTTCAATCATATTAGATTTGAAAATATTTGGGCCATTTTTTAGATTCAAGGCTATTTCAGTCATTTTGAAGGTTTAATGGATAATTTGGTTATTTTAAAGGATTTAGAGGTATTTCAGTAGTTTTGAGCATATTTTGGAGATATTAGGGGTATTTTAAAATAGGCAAATAATTGTTTTACAACATTAAGAATTATTCTTACCAAAATATTTAATTCAGGTGGGATGTTAGTGAAACTCAACAGCTTCCAGAGTGCATGAAGACTTGCTTCCTAGCTCTCTACAATACTACTAATGAAATCGCTAATGAAATTCAAAAGGAGATGGGTGCTTGGAACCAAGTTTTACCACATCTTAAAAAAGGGGTACTCATCTGTTCATTTTCCATAACAATTGGCATTTACTCATTTGTTCGTTTTTCATCATGTTTAATTGGAATACATATATACACAATAGGTAAAGATCATCGTTATTGAAATTATAGTGAATAACTTTTTCTTTTTCTTTTTCTCTTTAATAGTGGACAGATTTTTGTAATGCATTATTTGTGGAAGCAAAGTGGTACAACATGGGCTACACTCCATCCCTGCAAGAATATCTAAGTAATGCGTGGATTTCATCGACTGCCCCATTACTTTTGGTCCACGAATTCTTTTCCATGGGACATGAGGTAACAAACGGGATGGAAGATTTTCTGGAGAAAAACCAAGAAATTGTGTATAACATATCTATGATAATTCGACTCTGCAATGATTTGGGGACTTCAGTGGTAATTACTCTTTCTTTATACAACATTTTTTCAAATTACAGATGTATTTTTAGCATTTTCAAAATAATTATTAGTACATAAAAATGTGATGTTATTGGCAAGTTCAGATTAGAACTCGTAAGAATTCGTCACATTAATAATTTGTAAAAATATTGTAAAATAACTTAAATCTGTAGCATTCCTCATAATAAAATAGTAATGTTACAGACACAAACTATTTTACAATATTTTTACAAACTATTGATATAGTTTTATCATTTTCTAACATATTATTGATAAATAAATAATAATATTAGTGGTAAGTCTAATTTAGAACTAATTAGAATTTGTCACATTAATAGTTTATAAAAATATTATAAAATAATTTGTGACGGTAGTATTACTCATTCTTTAGTGGTTAGGTAGAACATTGATTAATTATTATGTCCATATTAGAACAAACTAATTGGAATAGTAACTTGAAACAGGCTGAGAGAGCAAGAGGTGATGTTCCCTCATCAATCCTATGTTATATGAGAGAAGCTGATGTTTCAGAAGAAATTGCACAGAAGCACATCGAAGACATGATAAACAAGAGTTGGAAGAAAATAAATGGGCAATGCTTCAACCAATTGCCAATGCTGCAATCATTTGTCAATATTGCAACAAATAATGCTCGTGTGGCACATAGCCTTTACCAATATGGAGATGGATTTGGAGTTCAAGACCGAGACACTCGGAAAAATATCGTGTCTTTACTGGTTGAACCTCTCGTGCTCTACTGAATTGAAATGTCAAATTATGGAAAATTGGTCAATTTGACAGTTATGGATCTATGATTTTAGAACTTAGAACTTCGAATTGCAGTAACTCACTGGATGGTGACTTGAATATCTAGGTTAAGTGCATGGCTTTGTCTCTACAATAATGAGATGAACGAGTGCTTGGATTGTAACGTAATCAATATTCGGTTCATAATTAAATAAAAGTGCTTGTAAAACATTAATATTTGATGTTTTTATAGGAAAAATTCTTGAACTACCTAGTGAGAATGTGGAATATGGAACCTTGAGAGGAAGCTACAAATGTTGAAAGAGACTAGATAAGAAAGAAAAAATTAATTACAATATCTCTTCCATCTTCCGGATCGATTTTCCAATTTCAGGCCTATTGTTTTGTGTTATCACGTTAGTGCAAATATTTGTGATCTCTAGATCCCTAGTAAAGTAATTCTCTTATCGTTTCATGGACATGAGCCATCATCTAACCACTTAAATCCTTGATATTCTCCTTTCTTATTAGACTACTTGTTCTTTGTTTTATATATATATATATATATATATATATATATATATATATATATATATATATATATATATATATATATATATATATATAAATATTGGTGTAGTCTTCTAAACTTCATACTTTCTAGGTTTCTATATGCGCAACCTTGAATAATAGGATCCTTGCTTTTCTTTTGAACTTGATTTTGTTGATAATTATTCAATTGCTCGATCTAGATCACTATAAATGAATGCCTCACCCTCTCATGTACTAATAGATCTCATTAATTAAATTTATTATAAACTCATCAAAAAAATAATAATAATAATACTACAGTCACAAATTATTTTACAATATTTTTATAAAATGTTGATGTGGTCAACCGTTTATTTGTTTTCATTTAAACAGCTCATTAATATCACTTTTTCATTTACTAATAATCACTCACTACATCAATAGTTTGTAAATTTTTTTGTAAAATAGTTTATCTCTAACATTATTAAAAAAAAAAATCATTATAAGATTTGCTATTCATGTGAAAGGATCGTATACATTTTTGCTTGGTAAAACTACTGAATAATTACACTTTTTTTCTTGTAAAAAAATATTACACTTTTGATTGCATGGTTTTCACCCTCAATTATTTGGTTGGTGGACTTTTCTTTCCTTTTTCATGTCGTCCTTGAATTGGGCTGGCGCACTTGCCTTATTTATTTGATGTTCAACACGGATTGCATGCAATCAAAAAGGACTGGTTGGCCTTATTAAGTTATTGTTTCTTCTATAAGGATTGCATGCAATCCAAAAGGACTCGTTGATGACTACCTCTAAAGCAAATAAAGCTCATGCAAAATGAAAAGCATTAGATCAATCACATCAGCATGTATATAGTCTTTTAAAATATAAAAAAAATACATATTTTATACATTTTGAGTAAAAAAACATCCACATTAATGGGTGTAAAAATGTGTAAATGTATATATTAACTACAGTAACCGTGTATAAATAAATAACTTATTGAAGTGGCTTTTTTAGTTATATAATTTGGGAAAAGCTATTATTTAACCAAAAAAATAAAAGGCGTTTAGAAAGTTATTCTCAAATTTATTGTGCAAAACAATATTTAAAAAAACACCCACTCTCCTCAATTTTTCTGATTAAAATCACTCATAATTTTTTTTTTCATTTTTATTAAGATCTCTCTCTCTCTCTCTAGGCTTTTATTGTTAATTGTTAATTATGGTCTATTTTTGTTAGTTGTTAATTGTTAGTTTGCAATTGGTGGTTTTGGACAGTTGTGAGGGGGACTACTGCGTCTGATTTTTTTTTTTTTTTTTTAATAGTAGAAGGATTGAGTTTAAAATAAATTTAAAAAAAAAAACAGAAGTTCCAAACCAATTGGGGGCGTAGGAAAACACTAGAAAATTAGTTTTGAGATCAAATTCTCAAAAACACTTAGAAAACCGATTTTGAAAACAAAAACCAAATAAACCTTTAACTTGACAATTTTGATTACAATGACTTCGGAATAATTAAAATTTAATCAAAACTCATAATCTATGGAATCAAATTAAATGATTGATATTGTAATCGTTGCGGAATCTTGCCACTCATTGGTTGTTGTCGAGTGCATAATCCATAACATTAATTTGGTCTTCATTAATAAGTAATGTGTATTCAAAAAGTAGTACTCATGACTAATACTTTGTACGATATTGCCAAGATATATATAATCTCTTTATTGAAAGTTAAAAAAAAAAAATCATTCTCTTTTTTTTTCTTAGTTTCTTCAGTTTTTTAGTTAGAGCTGATTTAGCTAAAATTGGGTCTGAAAAATTGGGTCAACATTGGCCTTACTTTTAGTTAGTATAAACAACCACTGATGGTGGCTGTGGCCGGGTGGCAGTGGTGGTTGGTGGTGGCTTTGGATTTGTATGGTTATCGTTGATGATGGTTGCGGTGGTTAGCGAGGTCAGTGAAGAAGAGTGAGATAGGCAAGAGAAGAAGTAGAGAGAAAAATAAAAAATAAAAAGAAAGCATAATTAAAACATATAATTAAAAATATAGAAAATAAGAGAGTTTGATGCAGGAACACCTGACAATGTGCCAAATAAATGAATGGTAGGGGCCGAACGTAGGAGCCAGGCAAAGTTATTAGCTATAAAAGAGTTAATGGACCACGATGACCACGGCCATTAATATTGAAAAAGGAGTCTCATTCGGTCACTATGAAACACTGCAATCTTTTTCTTCTTCTTCTTCATACCATTCAAGGGAGAAAACATATACACAGTACAAGTTACATTATACCAGCAGCAATTGGAGAAAATCAACAAAAATGAATTGGCACATGGGTTGCCAAATTTAGCTACAGACCAAGACTTTTTAGTAACCACATGGGGTACACAAAGCACATCACAATGAAAACTAAAGTTCGACAAAAAACTAAGATCAACTAGTCTAGTACTATTTTGAAACCTAAGTTTTACAACTTTTGTCTTTTATATATCGAAACATGTTTAGCTACAGAATTAAGATTTTTCTTTTTTTACACAAGATAAAAATTTTACTCTAACTTAATCTAAGTGTTTATGAGAGTATAGAAGCAGAATCGGTAATACACTTGCAATAACTACATAAAACTTAGCTAAGTTCTACAAGAACTCTAAGTTTGTAAGCAAAAGAATAGAGAAAACCTCTCAAATTAAACTTTTATTAATAACAATTTAATAAATCACCACCTCCATGTAATTAAGGATCATTTATTGAAAAAGTTCTCCAACTCCTTTAAGAAAAAGAAATAACAAAGTGCTACTCTCTACTAGAAATAAAAATAAATAAAATCTTAATTCAACTAGGAAGAGAAAAAAAAAATGTCATAACTGATTTGCATCATCACCCCTTGGGTTGGAAAAAAATTCGTTCTCTAGTTTCAGCTTTCGAGTCTTCTTTAGAATTTCTCCATGACTGGAAATAAGATGCTTCACATGTACAGATATATGAGAGATTTAAGTAATTAAATGTCAGATGTATAGATATGGCATTGCAAGCTTCAAGTATTAGAATTAATTGAATACCATATTTGGCAGAAATATTTAGTGTTCTACCACGGATTGTGAAATAATTAGTGACCTACTACTATTTTAAAATTCGAGTTTGCTGTGTAATTTGAGTTCCATACAAAATAACAATCAAGTTTGCCGTGTAACTTGATGGCTATTTTTTATGAAACTCAAGTTCCTAGAACTCAAATTACATGGCAAACTTAGTGGCTATTTTGTATGGAACTCGAGTTCTTGGAATTTGAGTTACATGACAAACTCTAGTTTCAAAATAGTAATAAATCACTAATTATTTCATAAACAATGGTAGAATACTAAAAATTTTGGCCAAAAATGCTATTTGACCAATTTCACCCGACCGGATGGGGCCTAAAATTTCTCCCCGATGTTGTGCGTGTACATAGGCCTAAAAGGCCAAACGGTGTAATCTTTTTCTTCCTCCTTTTTTTTTTTTTTTATTCAATTTTTATTTTGCATAAACTCATTATTTTTTGCTACATTCACAACAAATACCACTATCTCTTTTTGCTACATTCACAACAAATACCACTATCTCAACAGGATCCTTTCTTTTTTGAGAAGAATCACTATCTCAACAAGATCCTTTCTTAAAAAAGAAAAAGAAAAAAAAGAAATCGTTCTTTTCATTTAATATGCCCATACATTTATAAAATTGCAAATGGATCAAATTTATTAATTAAAAAAAAAAACTCATAATTGATCATACAGAATTTATGTGGTATAACAAGTTTCAAAACTCTCTACAATATTAATTAGAATATACCATATCTTTTTCAAATCTGAGCGAGAGCATTGCACCCACTCGGTAATATGTGGCTCAGCCACGTCCTACTGATCAGATATTTGAGAATTGCTAGGTTTTACGTATGATTTTTTTTTGACTAAAAATATATAAGGTTCTACGTAGGCCCTAGAATTATTGCTTTCTTATATGTGTTATTTTGTGTGCCTCATTGCCTATATAAAACAGTCCGAAGCAAGTTTTAGAAATCCATCAGTTTTGCATTCCTCAACTGAAACTTTCTTAACTTTTCCTTTAGCTTTTCCTTTTAAGTAATTCCACCAGTACGGAGTTTAAGAAACAATTGCAAGCTTTGCAGCAAACTTTACCATGCCAAACATTTGGAACTATGATTACCTACCGTCTCTTTCCAACATGTATAACGCAAGAATGGTTCCCAACTATGTTCTATTTGGGTGGAAATATTATGTTTTTTGTCCAAAATCTAGGACCATATATATATTTTTTTTGTCAAATCTAAATCTCAAAAAGTAGTAATTTCATGTGAAAGTAATATAAAAATGATGGGTATAAAAAAATACAACTCCAACTTTGTCCATGAAGGTCGTCCAAGACAAAACCAAGTAGGCAAAGGTTGTAAGAACCTCGTCCTGGATAAAGCTGTCCATGCAGTAAGGTGCGTGGACAGAGCTTTGCATGGTCAAAATTCAACACCATGCCTTGTCGTCCAAAGAGAACCATCAACCTCGTCCTGGGAGATCGTCCAGAAAGGAATGACCTTGCTTGGAAGCAAGATGCACCTAACTGGAGGTTCCCTGAACGAGGACCCTTGGACGAGCCTTTGACACTTAGGGAAAAATTCCTAACAACTCCGTACCACACGCGTAACTTCCAGTGATCGTTTTGTGGGAAAAATGTAACTTCTAAACAGTTGAAGAAGTTATCCCTGAACCCTCACACCTCCTCAAATTCAGGGGAGGTTACAAGTTTGATAATTGTCTTTAGGACATTATATAAACGCCCATTCAGACCAAACAAAAGTATGTTTTTACATTTCCCAAAAAGTTGGACTCCGAAATTGTAGAGAGAAAACTAACTTTGCCATCAGAGGGTTTTTGGCCGGTAACCCCAGTCACCTTTGATTGCCTTTCTTTCTTTTTCAAACCACCAAGACAGCAAGTAGTCCTTTCAAGTCCGAAGCATCCAGCCTACTGATTTTCTCCGTGATCATCAGTTGGCGCCGTCTGTGGGAAGAGTGTCTCTTTTAGTTCGATTGATTGTTTTCAACAATTAGCCTTTCCTAGACAAAATGCTGAATAGTTCGAACAAGATTAAGGGCTACCAGCCTAGGCCATCAAGAGAGTAGGGATGCTTCTAGTAATCCCCTCCGCGATTGTCAGTCAGCGCCTGTCATGCAACTACCTTCTGTTCAACATATACAGTCCATGGTTGCCGCAATGGCGGAATTGACCCGTCAGAATCAAGAGTTGAACAGGAAAATCAATCTAAGGAGGTAGTACCATGATGGGCGCACGGAAGGACGAGCCCAGAGTCAGGAAGGTGGAGGAGAAAATGTTGAGTCGGAAAATCAGACAAGGGGTACTGCTTCAAGAAGAGTGCGACACTTGGAGAGGGAGATGGACCAGATGAGAAAAGCCATAGATGAAATGAAGGAGAATATGAGGTGGGCGAACCCCGTGGATGATTTAGTTCACCGAATGAATTCCCCTTTCACGGCTTCCATCAACAGTCACCCTTACCCCCGAAATTCAAGATGCCTTCCTTGGATTCTTATGATGGAAATCGTGACCCATGTGATCACATCGCTACCTTCATGACAACCATGCACCTCCAAGGGATCCTGGACGAGATTATGTGCAGAGATTTCCCTACCACACTTAAGGGACCAGCGCGGGTGTGGTTCAGTAAAATACTCCCAAATTCTATAAGTTCATTTGAGGAGTTGAGTAAGTTGTTCGTCAACAATTTTATTGGAGGGCAACGCCGTAAGCGTTCCTCTTCTAGTTTGCTAACTATAGAACAAGGAGAACATGAGAGTTTACGGTCCTTCATTACCCAGTTCAATAAAAAAGCTTTGAGGATAGATGAAATGGACGACAAGTTGTTATTGGCCGCCTTTCATAATAGGGTCAACTCTGACTTGTTCATTCATAAGCTCTATGAATAGGAACCTCAGACTATGGCCGAACTCATCCACTTGGCCCAAAATTTCATGAATGCTGAGGACGCCATCATAGCCAAGAAGAGAAAGAGAGCAGATCTCTCGAAAGCATGACACCAACATTATCCAGATCAGGGTCCTTGTCCAAAGAAGGCTCGGGCAGAAGTGAAAAAAGAAAGGCAAGGTAAGAAGACGAGTTCCTCAGCGAGAAATCAGCAATACACACCCCTAAATATGCCACTAGAGCAGGTGCTTAGCAGACCAAGGATAATCCATCCTTGAAGTGGCCTAAGAAAATGAAAGGAGATCCTAACAAGAACAACAAAAGCAAGTATTGCCGCTTTCACAGAACCATGGGCACGACACGGACGAGTGTTTTGATCTGAAGCAGCAGATAGAGAATCTCATCAGGCAAGGGATGTTAAGGAATTTCCTTGGTCAATATCAAAGAGATGAGAAGCTAAAAGCCAAGGTGGAAGAGTCATCACAACCCCCACTTGGACAAATCAGGGTTATTATCGGAGGAACCTCGGCAGTTCAGTCGTCCAAGTCCAAGAAAACATACCTGAAGGTGGTGCAAAACGTCCAACTGTCTGGACGACCTATCAGGACGAGGGAAGCAGATGAGCAAGCCATCACGTTCACAAACGAGGATGCTGGATGAGTTCACCACCCACACGATGACGCGATAGTCATTACCCTACTCATTGCTGACTATATGACCAGGAGGATGTTGGTAGACAATGGCAGTTCGGCGGAAATTCTGTATTACCCCGTCTTCCAGCAAATGAGGCTAGGACGAGATCAATTGCGACCAGTGAATTCCCTATTAGTGGGATTTGGAAGAATGAAAGTGCAGCCTATGGGCACCATCGCATTACCAGAGGTGGTTGGAGCGTATCCCCAGCAGATAACCAAAGAGGTAAACTTCCTTGTTGTTGATTGTGCATCATCATATAATGTTATTATTGGAAGGCCAACTTTGAATAGTTGGAAGGCGATAACCTCTACCTATCATTTGTCTGTCAAATTCCCGACCGAGCATGGGGTGGGCCAAGTACAAGGAGATCAATTAGCTACCAGAGAGTGCTACCTAGCCATGTTGGCAATGGACGAACACGTACAGACAATGAGCATAGACAAGAGAAGGATCGCAGTCGAAACCACTAAGGTGTTAGAAGATGTCCCATTGGACGAGAGCAGACCCGAGAAGTTCACTAGAATTAGAGCGAACATGGAAGAAGAGGCGAAGCATACTCTGGTCCAAGGTTTTTGCTCCTGAGATAGACAATGCCATCAAAGAAGAAGTTCAGAAGTTGATTACCACAGAGTTCATTCGAGAAGTTTATTATCTAGACTGGTTGGCGAATGTAGTCATGGTAAGGAAGACCAATAGTAAGTGGCGAATGTGCATGGCCTTTACTGACTTAAACAAGGCTTGCCTCAAGGACAGTTATCCATTGCCACGCATTGACCAGCTAGTCGACTCGACGGCAGGCTACAAGTTGTTGAGCTTCATGGACGCCTTCTCATGCTACAACTAGATAAAGATGGACGAGGCAAATTAAGAAAAGACCTCATTCATTACTAGCCAAGGATATTTTGCTACAAGGTAATGTCTTTCGGTTTGAAGAATGCAGGGGTGACTTACCAAAGACTGGTTAACCACATGTTCCGTCCTCAAATCAGGTGAAATGTGGAGGTTTATATGGATGATATGCTGGTAAAGAGTCTGGACGAGGGAAAGCATCTAGACAACCTTTAAGAAACCTTCGATACACTTTGGCGGTATAATATGAAATTAAATCCAAGCAAGTGTGCTTTCGGAGAACATCAAATAAGTCCAGTCTCTTACCGGATGAGTTGCTGCCTTTAACAGGTTTGTCTCGAAAGCTACAGATAAGTGTTTGCCATTCTTTAAAGTCCTCAAGAAGGCATTTGAGTGGACGGACGAGTGTTAGAAGGCCTTTCAAGACCTGAAGACTTACCTCATGACAATGCCATTGCTAAGTCCATTTGTATCTAGAGAGGAACTATATTTGTATTTGGCGGTGTCCCCGCATGCTGTTAGCTCGGCGTTGGTTAGAGAAGAAGGACGAGTTCAGAAACTGGTGTATTACACAAGCCGCGCATTAAGAGGGGCGGAAGGACGATATCCGATGATGGAAAAGCTAGCCTTTGCCTAGATCATGGCTTCTAGGAAGCTGAGGCATTATTTCCAAGCTCATGTTATTAATGTCCTAATGGATCATCCCTAAAGAAAGCAATGAACAAGTTGGAAGCTGCAAGGCAACTGATTTAGTGGGCAATGGAACTTAGTGAATTTGATGTCAGATACCAACCAAGGAGCATGATAAAGGCACAAGTATTGGCGGATTTCATTGCAGAGTTCACCTCTAGCCAAGACGAGCTGAACAAAGACGAAGGAGATGAAAGCTGGGTTATCAATGTAGACGGGTCATCCACACTATATGCAGGAGGGAATGGAGTCGTACTAAAATCCCCGGAGGGTGAAAAATTGGAGTACACAACCCGTTTGCAGTACCAAACCACCAACAACGAAGCTGAGTATGAAGCTCTACTTAAAGGGCTAGAATTAGCTAAGTCCCTAGGGGCGAAATCAATAATAGTCAAAAGGGATTCTCAGCTCGTCATCAACCAAGTGAATGGACTGTGTGATGCTAAGGAAGATAGGATAAAGAAATATCTTAGCAAAGTGAGACGGCTTGTCCAAAAATTTACGGAAATGAGTTTTGTTCAACTTCCAAGGGAGGAAAATATGGAAGCGGATGCCTTGGTGAAAGCATCTTCGGGAGGAGAAGCTATGGACGCGTACGACATAATCCAGTACATGCCAAGTATAAACCTCCTAGATATACAGCTAATAGAAGGGGAAGAAATAGATGAGTCCAATAATAATTTATCTTAAAGATGGAAGGCTTCCAGAAGACAAGGACGAAGCTAGAAAGCTAAGGGTTAGAGTAGCCAAGTACGTCCTCATAAACGAAGTCCTTTATAAGCTTTTCTCAACCTTACCTAAGGTGCTTGGCTCCAGACGAGTCAAACTATGTTTTGAGGGAAGTTCATGAAGGAGCATGTGAAAACCACTCAGAGCAAGATCGCTTGTCCATAAGGTCATCCGTGCAGGCTACTATTGGCCTACAATGCAGGTAGATGCTAAGGCCTATGTCAAGGTGTGTGACCAGTGTCAGCGCTATAGCAACGTCCCTAGATAGCCGTCGGAGTACCAGATCCCAATGATGGTCCCATGGCCCTTTGCACAGTGAGGGCTCGATATCCTAGGTCCTTTCCCCACAAGAACTAGACAAATGAAGTTTTTGGTAGTAGGGATTGATTACTTTACCAAGTGGGTGGAGGTTGAACCTCTTGCAAAAATCACTTAGCAAAATGTCAAGAATTTTGTTTGGAAGAATATTCTATTTAGATTCGAAGTACCTAGGGTACTAGTATCAGATAACGGATGTCCGTTTGACAACGCACCCTTTAGGGACTTTTGCGAACAGTTTGGAATCAAGAATCGCTATTCCTCACCCTCCCACCCACAGGCGAATGGACAAGCAGAAATAGTGAACCGATCCTTGCTAAAAATCATCAAGACTCGACTCGAGGGGGCAAAGGGAATATGCCAAATATGTTGCCAGGTGTTCTTTGGGCCTATAGGACGACTATGAGAACCCCGACAGGAGAAACCCCCTTCAAGCTAGCCTATGGAAGTGAAGTCGTCATATCGGCGGAAGTTCATATGGCTAACCATCGAGTGATGAAGTATCAGGAGAGAGAAAATGAGGAACAACTTCATCTTGACCTCGATCTCATTAACAAGGTAAGGATGGATGCGGAGCAAATGACAGTAAGATACAAGAATCTTATAGCTAGGCAGCATGATGCCATGGTAAAACCTAGGCGTTTCAACGTCGGAGACCTCATTCTAAAATGGATGTCCTTGGCAACCAGGAACCCAGATCATGGAAAATTGGGACTTAATTGGGAAGGACCCTACAGGGTAATCAACTGCAAAAGGCAGGGGTCATACTACTTGGAAGCTTTGGATGGACGAAAGTTAGAGCACCCCTGGAATGTGGAGCACCTGAAAAGGTACTATCAGTAATGAGCTTAGACGAGATTCACCAAGGACAAGGTTACAGATATGGACGAGGTCACAGCTATGGTGTTTACTAATATTTACTGTTGTGTTTCTATTATTACTATGGTGTGTATTAAGAATAAAAGGTGTACTAGTTCTTAAACTTTTGCACCGTTTACAAACAAGTTTGTGAAAGACGAGGGTATGTATTTAAGTATTTTTCTTGAGTATTTTCTTAAGGCACTACCTTTTAAGTGTGTGCCATACTTGTGGACAATGTTCATATAATAATATGGTTTGGATTTCTAATGTATTTAATGCATAAATCTAATTTCCATAATAGTACCCACAAAGGGGGCAAAACCCTAAGACGAATGAAAATCTCTGGACACAGGGATGTAATGTTCATAAGCTTTCCTTAAGAAGAGGATAAAAGTAGAAAAAATAAGCCAATGCATAAAAGGCCATATAGTGAAATACTAGTCCATGGACGAGCATCAGACCAAGACGCTCAGGTGCTCTAGGACGAGTCAAACACTAAAAACGTCTTGACAAAAGGCAAATGCCAAGTCAAGCCCATGGACGAGGCAAAGGTCTGACAAGACCATTGCTATCTTGAATCGTCCACACACGAACAGGTGAACTCGAGCATCGTCCATAGAAAAAGCACGTGGATGAACCTTTAACATCATCCATAAGAAAAGCATATGGACGACCCTCTAATACTCAGAAGTATGCAAATCTCAATAACAGAAGTAATACAGAGGGTAAACTCGTCCATGCAATAACAATAATGGTTGAAAATTGACATTCATTAAAGATTAAAAAGGGTAGACGACTACCATCCAAAAACCCTTACAAAGTAAGCCTTAAAAGGAAATTGTTAATAAACTCATCCAGAACACTTTGAACGAGAAAATTGTATTCAAATACATCTTAAAAAAGGTCCTAAAAACAATGGACCAAAACAAAGACAAACAAAAACAAACACTTAGAATAATTAATCAAAAATCTCATCTTCAAGCTAGAGGAGCATCAGCATTGGGATCATCCTAAGCTAGCTTTATAGAAGCATCGTCCTCAATATTAACATCCTCTGAACTTATCTGGAGGAGGGAACTTGAAACAGCTCTACCAAGGTTAAGTTTAACAAGGCTGAAGTCAATTTTAGGGAACTTCTCCACTGCTTCCATCTTGAAATCTTCAAACCCAGCTACGTAGTTGGTGTCTAGTAGATTAGTGAATTGTTTGGACGCCTGAAACTCCGCAACTGTGTCTTCCTTAGCCTTGGCAAGAAGGGCGCTTAGCTCGTCGTTCTTCTTCTGGAGGAGTTCAAGATGAGCTTCCTTCTCTATGACGTCTGTCTTCAACTCCTCGACGTTACTCTTCAGCTTCCTTGCATCCTCCTTGGCCTTCGCAGCCACTTCAGCCCACTTCTTAGGCTCATCCTTCCCTTTTTGGACCGTCCTTTCTAGCAGAATCCTCATCTTGTCTAGTTCAGTTGCTTGCCTAGATGCGGCGATAAACTTTGACATTGCCTGCACAAATTAAAATTTTATTATAATGTGTATATATGTAATTGACAAGAAGAGGCATAAACGAGAAAAAAAAAAAGCGTACCTTGAAGAGGTCATGAATGCCAGAACATTCAAAATCCTTCAAAGACATGTCGTAGCATGCCATCACGTCTTTGTCTGTCACTGCTTTCTCAAACCTTTCCTAGGCGAGATCTTCATCCCTAAGAAGGTTCTGAGGCACCTGTTGAGAAGGTTGAGACGAGGCAGGAGCAACGACCTAGGACGGGATTTGCTCAAACAAGGGGTCCTTAGGTTCAGAATCAACATCTACTATCTGGACAGAATGACCTTGGGGGATGAGAATAGGGTTTGCTTGGTCGTCTTTGGCTTGGGCATTTCTAGCCTTGGACGACCTATTCTTAGCCCTTTTTTCCTTGCGTCTACTTGGAAGATTCTCCAAGTCAACTCCAAGAGACAAGCTCTTCCTTTTATCCCCAGTAGAAGGACGAGGTTGAGCTTCCTCTAGGACAAGACGAGGAGACTCACCAAGGGTAGGACGAGGTTGAGGCTGAACCTCTGGCCCCACATCCTCGTCCATTACCTCCTTCCCTTTATTCTCCTTCATGGTAGCCTTTCCTGCAGAGAAATTTGTTAGAATCACTTCTAGAAATAACAAAGGATTACTCAAAGTAAAAACTTACGTCTCCGGATTGTACGCTCGTGGGCTATGGCTTCAAGAGAAGGCTCAGGACCAAGGCCCCAAGTAGCGAGGCGCTAAAAAGTGACCAAAGAGTGGAAGTCCCTCTCAGGATGGAGACAAGCTTTCTAAACTCATTCAAGGTAAAACCTACTCAAGTGAGGCCGTCTAGCACCTACAAAAAAAGAGAGGAAAGTGATTAGACAACTACAATCAAAAGTAACAAAAAGTAAAGGTTTAGCCATAGACGTACCTTCAGGACGAAGGTTCCCTAACTTTCCTGTGTAGGGAGGAAATGGATCCTTGTCAACCCCAATAGGGCGTCCAGCCTAAAAGCCAGAGACAAAGAAAAACTCCATCTTCCATTTCCTATCTGAGGTGACTAAGGACTTAATCAGCCTATAATCTCTCCCTCTGGCTGTGAATTGATCAAAGCTAAGGGATTGGTTAATCTCTGAGGGCTTATAGCAAAAGAGGAACTCGTCAACCAATAAGAGGACGATCCCCCTTAAACACTTCCCTCCATAAAACTTGCATTAGCGACAATTAGCCTTCATGCGTTGGGGTTAGACTGACATATACCTAAACCTAGCCTAGAAAGCAGTTCCCTAGCAAAGGCATTAAGGGACAACCTCAAACCCCCCAAGAGGCAAGCTTCATAAATACCAACACCAAAACAAGGTTGACAACACCACTCACCACGCACATGTATCCTAGAATTCAAGTCCTCAGGAATTTGATACCAAGTCTTAAGAATGCCTAACTTTCTCTCGTCTGTCTTAGAGGCAACCCCAACAGCATAACTATAAACTACCTCTTCCTCGTCCTGAGCAGAAAATGAGGAAGCACTTGTACCAACCCTAGATCCGAACTCAGCCCTCGTCCTAAGGCTTTCCTAAAGTACCTCTATGGGAACCCCAGGGATGCCAGATGTATACTCGTTCGTAGTGTTTCCCTCGCTACTACTATTGCAATCACTACTACTATTGGTAGACCCGCTAAAACTACTAGGGTCATGATACTCGTCTACGGCTTTGACAACACTATCACTAGACGAAGAAAGGGTTACCTCAGACATTTTTTAAAGAAAGCTAAAAACTTGAGGACAAGGATGGAGAAAATACCTGGATCTAGACGAAGAGAGACTATGGACGCAAGAAACTTCTAGACGAGGCACTAGGACGAGGAATGTCAAAGAAGAAAATTTCAGAAATGAGGAGGGTAGTGGAGGAATTCCACTATTTATAGGCAATGAACCCTAGTACCTGAAGCGACGCAACCAACCAAAATTTGACAAATGGCACGTCCCTCGAGAAACAGGTTGACATGACCAGTCACCAATTAGATCATAACACGTGGCACCCACAACAGCTTACATAATGACATATGTCCAAAAGATGACGCCAATTAGTGTACTCCCTGGACAACCTATGGACAAGGGGGCAACTGATGGGGTATAAAAAAATACGACTCCAACTTTGTCCATGAAGGTCGTCCAAGACAAAACTAGGTAGGCCAAGGTTGTAAGAACCTTGTCCAAGATAAGGCTGTCCATGCAGTAAGATGCGTGGACGGAGCTTTGCATGGTCAAAATTCAACACCATGCCTTGTCGTCCAAAGAGAACCATCAACATCATCTTGGGAGATCGTCTAGAAAGGAACGACCTTGCTTGGAAGCAAGATGCACCTAACTGGAGGTTCCCTGGACAAGGACCCTTGGACGAGCTCTTAACACTTAGGGAAAAATTCCTAACAACTCCATATCACACGCGTAACTTTCAATGACCGTTTTGTGGGAAAAATGTAACTCCTAAACAGTTGAAGAAGTTATCCTTGAACCCTCACACTTCCTCAAATTCAGGGGAGGTTACAAGTTTGATAACTGTCTTTAGGACACTATATCAACGTCCATTTAGACCGAACAAAAGTACGTTTTTACATTTCCCAAAAAGTTGGAACTCCGAAATTGTAGAGAGAAAACTAACTTTGCCATCGGAGGGTTTTTGGCCGGCAACCCCGGTCACCTTTGATTGCCTTTCTTTCCTTTTCAAACCATCAAGACAGCAAGTAGTTCTTTCAAGTCCGAAGTATCCAGTCTACTGATTTTCTCCGTGATCATCAAAAAATATACAGCCACATGAGATAATTGTGGAAAAATGTGTGGTCCTAAAATTACTCTATTTCTGTTGACCCTCTTTCACATTTTATGTTTTGTACGGTTTTATGTGTCAGGAAGATTACAAATTTTTTTAGATTAACTTTAAATTCAAAACAGAAAATAATAATATTTAAAATTTTATTTATTATGTTGTTGATGTGAATCACGTTTATTACTACGCAGTAGCTTTAGTATTCCCTTACAATTTTATTTGTTTGTGTATTATTTGCATAACATTCATATAATGTGTCCATGCATATAAAGTTCTACAATGAACATCTTGATTAGTTTGAGGTTAATTTGCAATATTCATCCCATCAACTGAATGCTTGTCTAAGTTGATATGTCATTAGTGGACAAAACCACATTCTAAATTATACATGTGGGTATTTTGTAATGTTCTCCAACCAAACCTAACTTGAGATTTATTAGCTAACTAATCAGTCAGTTCACATGCTAACTCAATTAGATGATAACGTGAACATAAAAATTGAGGTTTTGAAAGAAACTTTTTTTAAGTAAAATGCTAAAGCCGTAAACTATTTTACAGGGGCAGGAATACAGAAGATAGGCACAGAAGCTGATAGTGAATGTAAAGGATTTGTTTGCGGAAGCAGTTGACAAAGTGGCAAAGTTAGAGCTGATTGACAGCGTTGAAAAGTTAGGCCTAGACAGCCATTTTGATGTGGAAATCAAGGAGGCTCTAGACATCATATCGTCCACTAAGAATAAAAATCCTAGTCCAAAAGAGGATCTCTACACTACTGCACTATGCTTTAGGCTTCTTAGGCAGCATGGCTATGAAGTTTCACAAGGTAAAATAATCTTAGCATTTAAGAAAACTCCTGTTATTCTTATTCAGGTTCATCTCCAATTATACTTTGCTTTTAAATCTAGTTCATCATGTGGAATTCAGATATGTTTTGAGGCTTCATGGATGAAAAAGTCGGTTTGTTCAAGAAAAGCACACGCACAAATATCAAAGAAATGCTTGAACATTTGAAAGCCTCACACTTGGCTTTAGAAGGTGAAGACATCATGGATGCCGCTAGAGATTTCTCAACAGAAATTCAAAAAGAGAAGGGTTCGAATCAATTATTACCTCATGCAAAAAAAGTGGTACTTTTTGAGAATATCTTCTTTTTTTTTTATTTAATTCCCTATCATGTAGAATATACACAATAGGTAGATATCATTGTCATTGGATCTTTTATTGAAAATCTTCTTCTTCTTTTTGGGTTGATAGTGGACAGATTTTTGTAATGCATTATTAGTGGAAGCAAAGTGGTACAACATGGGCTACATACCATCCCTTCAAGAATATCTCAGCAATGCATGGATTTCATCGGCTGGCGCTATATTTTTGGTTCATCAATTTTTTTTCTGTGGGACATGAGGTAACAAAGGGAATGGAAGATTTTCTGGAGAAAAATCAAGAAATTGCTTACAATATATCTACGATCATTCGACTCTGCAATGATCTGGTGACTTCAGTGGTAATTACTATTCCCTTTAAGTGAATAAAGAACCCTATAGTAATTATGTTCTTATCATGCATTCCTTATAGAACATTATGTTGGGAGTTGCACGACACCTTGAAGTCTAGCCCATATAGGACTTGTGTTTAAGTATTGAAGGAGTCCTATTTCCATTAGACATAGGTGTATGTGTTGCACAAGAAGTCAAAGACTCCTATTCCTAATTATAACAGGAGTGTCAGGTGGCTTGAAAGCTTTTATAAAAAGCTTGTACGTGTATTTCACAAATAGAGAAAAAGAGAGATTCAGAGAGGGACTGAAAAGTGAAAGTTTTGAAACGGACTGAAGGAAAAAAAAAAGTGATTTTTCTTTTGCTTAAGACACACAAGAAAGATAAATTGGGAGCTTCCTCTAGGACGATTATTTGGAAGCTACAATCAAAGAGAGTTGAAGTATTCAGAGTAGAAGATCTTGCTACCTAATTTTGTAGTGAGACTGTATTTGTTCTTAGAGGTATTATTGTATTTTCCTAATTTATTGTGAACTCAAGTATTGGGTATAACTTGAGTGTTGTAATCTCTATTTTATTATAGTGGATTGATCGGATTTGCTCCATGATTTTTCCCTCTTCTTGGTGTTCTTGTTGGTTGATTTTTTATTACTTCCGTAGATTTCTTTTTTCTTTGTTGCTTGGGTTATATTTAATTTAATTCACACATAAACGGGGATTTATCCCAACACATTAATTATTATATTTTTGTTCATTCATTATGGAGCATAAATTGGTACAATAACTTGTAACAAGCTGAGCAAGAGAGAGGCGATGCTCCTTCATCAATTGTATGTTATTTTAGAGAAGCGACTGTTTCAGAGGAAATAGCCCGGATGCACATTCAAGGAATGATAAACAAAACTCGGAAGAAAATAAATGGGCAATGCTTCAAGCAATTTCCGATGTTGAAATTTGTAAATATTGCTACAAATACTGCGCGTCTGGCACATTGCCTTTAAGAAAATGGAGATGGATTTGGTGTTCAAGACCAAGGTACACGGAAAATACCACGTCTTTGCTAGTTGAACCTTTCATGCTTTATTGAAATGTGAGAGGAGGAAGCACCAAGTCATCATATTCCATGAATACCTAATAATTTTTATTAGTAAAACTTGTTATTTTATTATTTATAATGTTTCTATTCTAAAATTAGTAACGTTTATTGCATACATTTATATACAAAAATGAAAAATCAATTGCAATTGTGACTTAATCTAATAATTTTCAAGTTGAAAATTATTACTTTAAGTCACAATTTCAATTGCTTTTCAGGTGTGTATAAGAACATGTGTAATAGCTTTTATCCTTTCAATAAGACAGTCCATTGTGATTTATAATTTGAATAGGTATCTAGGTTAAGTCATAAGTGTATGGTCTTGTCCTTACCATACAAAATAAGTGTGATGGGTTTGCAAAGCATTTTACATAATGTAATGAAAGTGTCTTATCTTGTGTGTGGAATTCCCCTCCTTTTAAACAAATATATTTGGTGTTTCGATTTATATATGTTTAAGTGTATGTATCCACTTATGCAGCAAAAAAAAAAAGTGTATGTATTCACTATGATTTTCGTACTGTTGACTTGGAAGTTGGAACTCTGAAGTCGTAGGCCTCGTGGCTGAAAAATAAATGGCTTGAATCTTGGCTAAAACAATGAATTTCTCACAGGCACTGTAACAATTAGCTCCTTAATTTATATTTAAATTAATTTAATATATAATTTAATAAATTTATACATATTTCATTAATTTACATATACCTAAGTCAAAAAAAGTTAAGTGAGCCTTTATATATTTGAATATTACTTAAATAATATTTAATTTTTTTCATCAATTTAGTTAATATTCTATATATTTTTATTTTTATCTAATATTCATTATTCTCATGATTTAATATAATTAATTCATTTGAATGATAATAAAGAGTTTACAAATTTTACTACATAGGCATAATCTTATTCGGTTGGATAGCTTACTAGCAAGGAGGCCGAAAAGAGGTCTGCCGCCGTCTGCTTCCCCAGATAATGGGCTAAATTGAAAACTAATCCTACATTTAAGTTTTCTTTTACAACATTTAACTATGGCAAGACTTAGGTATAGTATTTAAGTGTTGTTCCTTAATTTCACCTCTTAAGATTTTGCCATGTGGTTATTTTCTTTTCAGTTGTGGGCCTTGTGACTGAAAAATAAATGGCTTGAATCTTGGCTTAAACAATGAATTTCCCATAGGCACCATAACAATTAGCCCTTTAATTTATATTTAAATTAATTTTATATATAGTTTAATAATTTTGTACATATTTTATTTATATATACCTAAGTCAAAAAAGTTAAGCAAGCCTTTATTTAAAATTCATTATTGTCATGATTTAATATAATTAATTCATTTGAATGATACTAAGGATTTGACAAACTTTACTATATAAGCATTACAAATTTACGTGTTAAACTTATCCGGTTGGATAGCCCACTAGCAAGGATTGGTAATGTACGTGTTAATCTGTCAGATTTACGTGTTACGCTGTTAATCTTATTCGCATCAAAATGTCTTAAAATTGTCTTAGGCCTAGACAGCCATAATATATGTCTCTGTCAGATTGGTAACGTACGTAATTCACTTAAAATAATTGTGTAAAATGTCTTAAACCTGCTTTAACAAGCCATATACATTGCTTTTAGCCTAATGACATCTAATTTGTTCTTTTAGGAAAGGACAATACTCAAAATCCATCAACCTAGAAGCTCATTTGGAATTTGTTTATAACATTTTGGAAGTTTTGAACCAACGAACCATACTTCCTCAACCCACTGAAGATGATGTTCTTAAATCAACATCTCATTAATCATGATAATGACAAAAGGGGAAAAATTATTTTCTTAACACTGTCTTTCATTCAACTCAATTATTTCTGATATACCAAAATGGAACTCTATGTTCTTTTAAATTCTAGAAATCATAAATGATTAATGTTATATGAAATCTTGCAACAATTTTGTTTTAATGGACAACATCAAAAAGCGTATCAGAATATCATCTATTATTTTGTTGTGAGATCTAGTTTTGATTTTATATATATTCATCATTGAAAAATTCCATTTCAAAGTTATGATAGAAATTGAAAGAGTAAGAATAATCTCCCTATAAATAAATTGCTAGCTGTGACCTTGTCATCACCTTGCTGAACAATGAGCTTCCATCACAATGGAGAGTGTAGTGGTTTGACATCAAATAGCACATCAACGCATGCGAGAAAGACACAATTATGAATGCTATCTTAATGACCATGCCATGGAATATTCTTTTGAACTTGCTAAACTTCATTCAACATATATAGCTCAAGCCCAACTTCAAAAAAGATCAAGGGAACCATTCAGGTAGCTACCAAAGAAAGTGATATGTCATACGTAATACATCACAAAAGAAATGAATTCACTTGTACCTTTATGTCATTTAGGTGCTGGTGGAGTAATCCGGGCCTCCCAGAAAACTTAGCAAAAAACAGATTGAGATCCAGTTAAATAGCTAAGGCTATTGCACCATGCAATAGCAAATTAAAGCTTGATTTGAAACTTTTAATCTCAGCCTTGAATAGAAAAAAATTTAAACCTTCAACATTTTACCATTTTACTTTAACACTTTATTTTTTAACTTCTCTTGTATCCAACGGCAAATTGCACGGTGGATCTCAATTCACAAGAGACTAGCCAAATGTAATATGTGCACTCAGTAGACGACTAGATGTTGCTTTCAAGCCTAAGTACACGCCTCTTAATAAATGGCTTACAAAAGTAACTAATTTGATACTGATAATTGATGTTGTTTACTGTTTAGTTCATCAACATTTGATGTTCTAAAAACAATCAATTTTTACAAATCAAAAGGTTATTTTAACTATTTTTGCACACCGTTTAAATTAAGTGAAAACCACATTTTCGTTCTTACATTTTCGCACGATTCCCATTTTGCTTCCTATCTTTTATTTTCACTGCTTTTAGTCCCTATTTAGAAAAATGTCATCAATTTTAGTCCTTTCCGTCAGTGCTCTAACGGCAAAGTCATACATGGCAAACGGAACTATTAAAATAATAATAATAATTTTTATTTTGGCATTAGAAAATGCCATGTCAACATCTAAATTAAAAAAAAATTATTACTTTTAACTAAATAAAAAAATTAAAAACAGAAATAAAAACCAAAAATCACATTAATTGAGATCTAAGTGTGTCTTGAACAAGAACACAAACTCAGATCTAAGAACACAAAATTAAAATCTAAAAATCACAAACCCAGAAAATAAGAACAGAAAATTAATGATGGACTCAGAGATCTCACAACAGTTGGGATTACAACTAGCAACAGCAACAACAACAACAACAACAAACTGAGTTGACATTTCATTCTCAACAATGCTAGCATTGCCTACTGGTAGTTCTAAAAAACTCGAAGACCCAACAAAGCCATGAGAAATTAGTGCCAACACAGAAGAAAATACAGATTGAAATCATTCATACTAAGCTTCAAAGACTCAGACTTTGAAACGAACAAGCTAACCTAAATGCATACACAACCCAAGAAATTCCAAAAATAGAAGAAAACAAAAGCAAAAGGCCAAATTTTTTTTATAACGGCTAGATTTGTAGCTCCGGAAAACCAAGAAATGTTTAAGTGGAAACTATTAGATACCAAAAAAGAAGTAGCATTGGTAAATAAAGAAACCCCAGGATGCAAAGATGAAAAAACTAGCTGAAATGATAGGATTTGCAGAGAAGGTAAAGTGTGGAAAGCAAAAACCTAGAAATTTCTTCAGAAAGTTAAGATTTTTGAGCTTCAGAAACACAATCAGAGAGCTAAGAAAGAAATAACAAAGAGGGTCTACGAGGTTTCGATCTAAGAACCCAAAAATGCAAAGCCCGACGCTCAATGTTTAGTCAAAAAGTCCCAACAAAGTCCCCCTTGGATTTCAACAGTAAAAGAAAAAGCCCCCACTACAAAGCCAAATCTAAGTATGTTTAATTTGACGTGGATCTGTAGTTTAATTTTCTGTTCTTATTTTCTGGGTTTGTGATTTTTGGATTTTAATTTTGTTTTCTTAAATTTGGGTTTGTATTATTCAAGACTACCCCTACAACCCACAACCACCACACCCACAACTTGTGACCAAACCAGAATCCACTACCACTACAAACCACAAATCACCCACAACCCATACACAACCCAACAAAATCACCAATCCAACACTGTCATAGCCCACAACGCAAAATCACCTATCCACAAACCACAACCCACGACCCACAATGCACTACCACTAGGGATGTACACGGGTCAGATTGAGCAGGTTGATGGAAACTTTTTTAACCAATCTACTATTGTTGGAAAATTCCAAATTATTGCCGAACGCTTGGAATAATATCATATCCATGCGGGGCATGTGGTGTGGAGCGGAGCAAGGCTGTTGCAAACGCATAAAGCTACCACCAATAAAATTGTCGCCATTACGCATGCAAGAAAGAAAGAGAGTGAGAGAGAAGAAAAAAATATTATCATTATAGTGATCTACTACTAGCAAATGCTAAAAAAATTGGCAAAGATCACTTTGAATGGAAGTCATTTTTTGGTATTTGGTGAACCAAATAGCATTTTGGATGTTTTGGCACACCCAATTCTAGTGCTCTTATGGTACACTAGAAGAACTAAAGCAGTTCACAAATGCCATAAATAATAAATAGGTTTGTGTTGCAACATATCCCCCTTGAAAATGTTCGAGGCATTTGGGCTCACGTTAAGGTTGCATTATGGGTTTGTTTGGTTAGGCATTTCGGGAGTTTAAAAAAGCATTTTTAAAACCCAAAATTTTGTTTTATAACCACAACTCCTCATAACTTTTTTTACAAACACTTATTTTAAACTCAAAACATAGTTTTCCAACGGTTTATAGGAACACACCCTAAATATATTAAAATAGCATACTTTTTATGGGATTGAGAAAAATGCTAACCAGTGAACTTGTGTGTTATAAATAACCATGCTACACACCTAATATCACAACTTAATGAGGTAGTCAATTGTGAATGGTAGAGAAAAAGTTATAAGCTTGTGAAAAATTGGTAATAGAAAATTTTCATAATTAACTATATCAACATGTGAAAATGAGTGTGAAATTTGTGTTATAAAAGCGTTGTGGAAAAGGACTGCAGGATGATTCTAGCACACTATATTAAGTGCTTCCTTATGCACTGCCTTATGACACCCATTAACCGACCCGATTATCAATATAAAATATGCACATATTCGTTTTATAGTAGTAAGAATTCTAACAATATTATTTAATTCAAGTGGGTTGTAAGTGAAACTCAATAACTACTAAAGTGTATGGAGATTTGCTTCCTAGGACTCTACAATACATCTAATGAAATTCAACAACTTCTAGAGTGGAAGTGAAGCTCAACAACTTCTAGTGTTTATTTCAATCCTCGAATGGGTTGGACCTCTCAACTTAGATTTGGTCCCATATATCATCCCAACCACAATCCCCTTCCCCATCAACCCTCAAATCCACCTAAACCTCACAATACCCACTCTGTTTCAAGCTTTACCTCACATGCAACACAACATTCACTCTTTCCTAACCTTGATACACCTCTGCCCCTCCCAACCCTAAATAACACCACCTTACCACACCATCAAGCTACTGCCCACATTGACGTTGAACATGTAGCCCTCAACTCAGCCATAAACTCACTTCACTTAGTAAACCAAAATATTCCACCACCCCCTTCCCCCCCAAACTCCTCTATTTCTCCCTCTGGCCATGACTATCCTTCAAGAACCTTTACCATAAGACCACCTTGGGATCCCTCAATGGATTCAAGTCTGAAGTGGACATGGCTTGCCAATTCTAGGCCTTTTATAATAAATGGGGAGGTAAGGGATTCTCAGACACTATCTTCGGATACTGAGAGTGACTCAGTGACAGTTACTATGTTCAACTTGGATAAACTAAATGATGTTAGACTTGAGATCATACAAGGATCTACTGGGAAAAAGGACACTTTCTAGAATCCCTAAATTCTTTTATTGAATGTTTGGTGCAACGTGTAAATAGAAGGCGCTTTCATTTTGAGCTAGGGGAGTCTAGTATAGGACCTGGGCTATTAGGAGCTCAAGCCCAAAGACACAAATTGGGCCACCACAGAGAGGCAAGTGGGTTGAATGGAAATGGGCAACAATAAGAACTTCCAAGCCCAAGTCAAGCTAATACAGAGAACCCATTTAGAAATAGCTTTCCTAGCTTAAGCTCCTATGATGACCTGGATTATTCCCTTGTACCAAGTCCACCATCCCCAATTTCATTCCACTCTGACCCTGGCAGTGCTACTGCTCAGTTAAGCGAAGACTAGGGATGGGAGCAGAATCCTGTTACTCTTTCACTACAGCTTAGTGGCTCTAAGAAACAGCTTAGAAGAGAATTTGAGAAGTTCAGAAGGAATATTCGTCAAAGGCTATTTTATGGCTTGTTTAGAAGGTAGGGGCACACTAGTGAAGCTACAATTGATGGTGTGAATTCTGAAGCTGATCCAAATGGGAACAGGAATTCAGATCCAGATTATGCTTCTAATATGTGCACAACTCATCCCAAGAATCCAAATGGGTGTTGGGAAGTTGGCCCTCATCAGCTTCCCCATCACCCATAAGGATATTAAGTTGGAACTGTAAGGGTTTGGGCAAGTCCTCTATAATTCTACAATGCAAGAAAAAACCCCTCAAGTCCAAACCTGATGTGCTATTCCTCATAGAGACTCGGTTAGCAAAAGACAAAGGTGAATGGATTTGGCAAAAATGTGGTTTTACTAATGGTTAGGAATTTCCTAGAGAGGGTTTTAGTGGTGGTCTAATCTTAGCCTAGAGGCCCAAACAACAACTTCACATCATTTTTGAATCAAAGAATTTGGTGCACACTAACTTGGTGGAAAACAAAGGTAATCCTTTATCCATTACTTTTGTATATGGGCATCCTAATCATACCAAAAGGGACCTTGTGTGGGCTAAGCTTAAAGAACTTAAATTGATGTCACACCCCAATTGGCTATGCATAGGTGATTTTAACCAAATTTTGTCTAGGGATGATAAACTCTCTTTTAATAGTAGTAAAACTCTTGGGATGGATGCCTTTCAACAACTTATTTTTTACTTAGAATTATGTGAATTGGCATCTTCTGGTCAAAGACACACTTGGCTAAATAATAGATTGGAAAAGGATTTTGTAACGGAAAGGTTGGATAGGGATTTTGCTAGTGTTGACTAGATAAACTCCTATCCTCATTATGGGCTTAGAAATTAACCCATTTTACACTCTAACCATGGACTAGTTTTACTGGATTTTGATCTTCTTTTGCCCTTTCAGCATAGACCTTTCCCTTTTGAGCACATGTGGATAACTCATCCCTCTTGAAGAGATATTGTTCTGAAGGCTTGGAATACTCACTTCACTGGATCTAGGGCCTTCCAATTTAAAAACAAAACCTTCCAACTTAGAAATGACCTTATCTAGTGGAATAGGAATGTTTTTGATGTGGTGGAAAAAGAAATTTGTAGGAAACAAAATGAGCTCCAACAACTTCAAAACTATATCCTAACCACTGAGGATGTTAGGATAGAAAGAATATTGCGGGAAGAGTTGGAAGTTCTTATGCATAGGGAGGGATTGAAATGGGCTCAAAAAGCTAGAAATAAGGGAATAATGTTGGGTGATAGGAACACAAGGTACTTCCAAACCATTGCTAGGCAGAGAAGAGCCAAGAATAGAATATTGCAAATTAAGACCAGTGAGGGGTGTGTATTTGAGGACCCTTTAGTAATCCAAAACACTCACTACAGCCACTTCAGTCTGAACTTTACCAGTTCTGTGGACAAGGACCACTTCTCCATCTTAGAGGAATTACATTCCCTACTCATCCCAAAACTTCCTGCCCACCATTACTCCTAGTAGAAGAAGGCAGGAATGCCATCTGGACTTGGAGTTTTATGTGGCCAAAGTTGGAACACAGTGCATTCAATTTCATCATTAGTGAGAGGTCTGTTACCTTCAATGACCAAAAGACCCTAGGACAAAAAAATGACCACATGACCTTGAAACTTAGAAATTGACCGAAATGACCTTGAAACCAATAAAAAGACTAAAATGACATCGTAACCTAAAAAGTGACTGAAATACCCTTATGACCTAAAAAATGACTTAACTATTTATCATCCATTTAATAATATAAAATTTACAAAAGAAAAAAAAAGTGAAAAAAAAATTTACCCAGTACTTGATTTCTTGAAAGTAAAGTACAATACAAAAGAAAAAAGATTAAAAAAAAATTAAGATAAATCATTCCACAGTTCACAATCTAAATGCTAACTACTATCTTAAATACTTATAATCTACTTAATAATATAAAATTTACAAAAGAAAAAAAAAAGTGAAAAAAAATACTAAGTATTTGATTTCTTGAAAGTAAAATCCTATACAAAAAGAAAAAGAAAAAAAAGGATAAATCACAATCTAAATACTAATTATTATCTTAAATATTTATAATCCACTTAATAATAAAATTTACAAAAAAAAAAAAGTAAAAAAAATTACCCAGTACTTGATTTTTTGAAAGTAGTGTTCCATATAAAAAGAAAAAGAAAAAGAAAAGATAAATCACTCCACAGTCCACACTTTAAATACTAATTACTATCTTAAATATTTATAATTCACTTAATAATATAAAATATACAAAAGAAAAAAGTGAGAAAAAAAACTTTACCCAGTACTTGATTTCCTGAAAATACAAAAACAAAAAAAACAAAGATAAATCACTCCATAGTCCACAATCTAAATACTAATTACAATCTTAAATATTTATAATCCACTTAATAATATAAAATTTACAAATGAAAAAAATATTATCCAGTATAAGATTTCTTCAAAATAAAGTACCATAGAAAAAGAAAAAAAAAAGATAAATCATTTCACAGTCCACACTTGAAATACTAATTATTATGTTAAATATTTAAAATCCACTTAATAATATAAAATTTACAAAAGAAAAAAAAAAGTGAAAAAAAAATTTACATAGCACCTGATTTCTTTAAAGTAAAGTACCAAACAAAAAGTAAAAGGAAAAAAAAGAAGATAAATCACTCTAAAGTCCACAATCTAAATATTAATTATTATTTTAAATATTTATAATCCACTTAATAATATAAAATTTACAAAAAAAAAATGTGAAAAAAAAAATTTGCCTAGTACTTGATTTCTTGAAAATAAAGTACCATACAAAAGGAAAAAGATTAAAAAAAAAATTAAGATAAATCACTCCACAGTCCACAATCTAAATGCTAATTACTATCTTAAATACTTATAATCTACTTAATAATATAATATTTACAAAAGAAAAAAAGTGAAAAAAATTACTAAGTATTTGATTTCTTGAAAGTAAAGTCCTATACAAAAAGAAAAAGAGCAAAATGATAAATCATAATCTAAATACTAATTACTATCTTAAATATTTATAATTCACTTAATAATAAAATTTACAAAAAAAAAAAAGTAAAAAAAAGAAATCCAGTACTTGATTTCTTGAAAGTAAAGTACCATATAAAAAGAAAAAAAAAAAAGATAAATCATTCCATAGTCCACACTCTAAATACTAATTACTATCTTAAATATTTATAATTACTTAATAATATAAAATATACAAAAGAAAAAAGTGAAAAAAACTTTACCCAGTACTTGATTTCTTGAAAATACAAAAAGAAAAAAAAACAAAGAAAAATCACTCCATAGTCCATAATCTAAATACTAATTACAATCTTAAATATTTATAATCCACTTAATAATATATAATTTACAAATGAAAAAAAAATTACCCAATATAAGATTTCTTTAAAATAAAGTACCATAGAAAAAGAAAAAAAAATATAAATCACTTCACAATCCACAATTTAAATACCAATTATTATGTTAAATATTTAAAATCCACTTAATAATATAAAATTTACAAAAGAAAAAGAAAGTGAAAAAAAAAAATTTACCCAACACTAATTTCTTTAAAGTAAAGTACCATACAAAAAATAAAAGAAAAAAAGAAGAAGATAAATCACTCTAAAGTACACAATCTAAATACTAATTACTATTTTAAATATTTATAATCCACTTAATAATATAAAATTTACAAAAAAAAAGTGAAAAAAAATTTACTCAGTATTTGATTTCTTGAAAGTAAAGTAGCATAAAAAAAGGATAAATCACTCTACAGTCCACAATCTAAATACTAATTACTATCTTAAATATTTATAATCCACTTAATAATATAAAACTTACAAAAGAAAAAAAAAGTGAAAATAAACTTTACCCAATATTTGATTTCTTAAAATTAAAGTCCTATACAAAAAGAAAAAGAAAAAAAAAAGGATAAATCACTCCACAAATCACAATCTAAATACTAATTACTATCTTAAATATGTATAATTCACTTAATAATATAAAATTTACAAAAGAAAAAAAAAAAGTGAAAAAATTACCCAGTACTTAATTTCGTAAAAGTAAAGTATCATACAAAAAGAAAAAAAAAAAAAAAGATAAATCACTCTGCAATCTACACTCTAAATACTAATTATCATCTTAAATATTTATAATAAAAATACCATACAAAAAGTAAAAGAAAAAAAAATTACTCTATAGTCCACCGTCTACAATCTAAATACTAATTATTATTTTAAATATTTATAATTTACTTAATAATATAAAATTTACAAAAGAAAAAAAAAAGGAAAAAAAATTTACCCAATACTTGATTTCTTGAAAGTAAAGTAGCATATAACATAAAAAAAGATAAATCACTCCACAGTTCACAATCTAAATACTAATTACTATCTTAAATATTTATAATCTACTTAATAATATAAAACTTACAAAAGAAAAAAAAAGTGAAAAAAAAATTTCCCCAGTACTTCACTTCTTAAAAATAAAGTACTATATAATAATTATAAAAAAAAAGATGAAGATAAATCACTTCACAGTCCATAATCTAAATGCTAATTACTATCTTTAGTATTTGTAATCTACTTAATAATATAAAATTTACAAAAGAAAAAAAAGTGAAAAAAATACTCAGTACTTAATTTCTTGAAAATAAAGTCCTATACAAAAAGAAAACGATAAGATAAATCACTCCACAAATCACAATCTAAATAGTAATTACTATCTTTAATATTTATAATCCACTAAATAATAAAAAATTTACAAATGAAAAAAATATTATCCAGTATAAGATTTCTTCAAAATAAAGTACCATAGAAAAAGAAAAAAAAAGATAAATCATTTCACAGTTCACACTTTAAATACTAATTATTATGTTAAATATTTAAAATCCACTTAATAATATAAAATTTACAAAAGAAAAAAAAAAGTGAAAAAAAAATTTACACAGCACATGATTTCTTTAAAGTAAAGTACCACACAAAAAGTAAAAGAAAAAAAAAGAAGATAAATCACTCTAAAGTCCACAATCTAAATATTAATTATTATTTTAAATATTTATAATCCATAATATAAAATTTACAAAAAAAAAATGTGAAAAAAAAATTTACCTAGTACTTGATTTCTTGAAAATAAAGTACCATACAAAAGGAAAAAGATAAAAAAAAAAAATTAAGATAAATCACTCCACAGTCCACAATCTAAATGCTAATTACTATCTTAAATACTTATAATCTACTTAATAATATAATATTTACAAAAGAAAAAAAGTGAAAAAAAAATTACTAAGTATTTGATTTCTTGAAAGTAAAGTCCTACAAAAAAAGAAAAAAAGAAAAATGATAAATCACAATCTAAATACTAATTACTATCTTAAATATTTATAATCCACTTAATAATAAAATTTACAAAAAAAAAAAGTTAAAAAAAAAAATCCAGTACTTGATTTCTTGAAAGTAAAGTACCATATAAAAAAAGAAAAGATAAATCACTCCACAGTCCCCACTTTAAATACTAATTACTATCTTAAATATTTATAATTCACTTAATAATATAAAATATACAAAAGAAAAAAGTGAAAAAAAACTTTACCCAGTACTTGATTTCTTGAAAATACAAAAAGAAAAAAGAACAAAGATAAATCACTCTATAGTCCACAATCTAAATACTAATTACAATCTTAAATATTTATAATCCACTTAATAATATATAATTTACAAATGAAAAAAAAAATTACCCAGTATAAGATTTCTTTAAAATAAAGTACCATAGAAAAAGAAAAAAAAAGATAAATCACTTCACAATCCACAATTTAAATACCAATTATTATGTTAAATATTTAAAATCCACTTAATAATATAAAATTTACAAAAGAAAAAGAAAGTGAAAAAAAATTTACCCAACACTGATTTCTTTAAAGTAAAGTACCATACAAAAAATAAAAGAAAAAAAGAAGAAGATAAATCACTCTAAAGTACACAATCTAAATACTAATTACTATTTTAAATATTTATAATCCACTTAATAATATAAAATTTACAAAAAAAAAAAAGTGAAAAAAAATTTACTCAGTATGTGATTTCTTGAAAGTAAAGTAGCATAAAAAAAGGGTAAATCACTCTACAGTCCACAATCTAAATACTAATTACTATCTTAAATATTTATAATCTACTTAATAATATAAAATTTACAAAAAAAAAAGTGAAAAAAAAACTTTACCTAATATTTGATTTCTTAAAATTAAAGTCCTATACAAAAAGAAAAAGAAAAAGAAAAGATAAATCACTCCATAAATCACAATCTAAATACTAATTACTATCTTAAATATTTATAATTCACTTAATAATATAAAATTTACAAAAGAAAAAAAAAGTGAAAAAATTACCCAGTACTTGATTTCATAAAAGTAAAGTACCATACAAAAAAAAAATCACTCTGCAATCCACACTCTAAATACTAATTACCATCTTAAATATTTATAATAAAAATACCATACAAAAAGTAAAAGAAAAAAAAAAAGATAAATTATTCTATAGTCCATAGTCTACAATCTAAATACTAATTATTATTTTAAATATTTATAATTTACTTAATAATATAAAATTTACAAAAGAAAAAAAAAATTACCCAATACTTGATTTCTTGAAAGTAAAGTAGCATATAACAGGAAAAGATAAATCACTCCACAGTTCACAATCTAAATACTAATTACTATCTTAAATATTTATAATCTACTTAATAATATAAAACTTACAAAAGAAAAAAAAAAGTGAAAAAAAAATTTCCCTAGTACTTGACTTCTTAAAAATAAAGTACTATATAATAATTATATAAAAAAAAAGATGAAGATAAATCACTTCACAGTCCATAATCTAAACGCTAATTACTATCTTTAGTATTTGTAATCTACTTAATAATATAAAATTTACAAAAGAAAAAAAAGTGAAAAAAATACTCAGTACTTAATTTCTTGAAAATAAAGTCCTATACAAAAAGAAACAGATAAGATAAATCACTCCACAAATCACAATCTAAATAGTAATTACTATCTTTAATATTTATAATCCACTAAATAATAAAAAATTTACAAAAGAAAAATAAAAGTGAAAAAAAACTTACTCAGTACTTAATTTCTTAAAATTAAAGTACAATACACAAAAAAAAAAAAAAAATCACTCCACAGCCCACCATCTAATACTATTTACTATCTTAATTTATAATCCACTTAATAATATAAAACTTATAGAAAAAAAAAAGTAAAAACGAATTACCCAGTACTTGATTTTTTTGAAAGTAAAGCCCTATACAAAAAGAGAAAGAAAAAAAAAATGAATTACTCTAGAAATTACAATCTAAATACTAATTACTATCTTAAATATTTATATTCCACTTAATAATATAAAATTTACAATAGAAAAAAAAAAATTTTAAAAAATTACCCAATACTTGATTTCTTGAATGCAAAGTACTATACAAAAAGAAAAAGAAAAAGAAAAAGAAAAGATAAATCATTTCGCAGTCCACAAACTCTAAATACTAATTACTATCTGTAAGTGCACAATTGCACCTGGCCCCAAGAACAGTTACGGGCCCAGGCCCAATGAGCCTTAAACAATGTAATTTGTAGAGTGTGGGTTTGAAACCCAGGTTAGAAGCGTTTGAGGATTAAACGGCAAGCTAAAGATGATAAAGACTAAAAAAAGAAACAACAAAGAATGCTCTGAACCAATCTGCCCGGACATAAGCCGAGAACTGTTCTTATATAATTTCTCTCTCTTTTTCTCTTTCTTTTTGGTTACAAAGAGGGAGCCCCCTTTTTCTGTCTTAGATTGCTCTTTAAATACTACTCTTTTGAATACTTTGTACACGTGTTGCTTTACCTCCCCTTTAGCCTAGATATTTCTTTTCCCAGTGCCTTTGAATAGTAACCAGAAGTTTCTCTTCCACTGTTCAGGTGTCACTTCCCCATCAATGCGGCCAGGGTGGTAGGTGCAGGGTCTTTAATGTAGAGGTAGCAGCCTTTATCTTTGACATTTCTTCAACACCAGTGCTTCTGGATCATTCTAGGGTTTACCCCTTTTAACCATTGGCCTTAACCGTGTCATCCCCTAATCTTTATTACGAAACCCCGAGTTCTTCGGTGTCCGTCCGAGGGTAAGTTCACCCTCGGCTGGATCCTCGGACCCTCGGCGTATGGGCCGACCCACAGTACCAACAAATTCTAAACCCAGTAGCAGGTCGGCCTTCCTTAACACGGCCCAAAAGGCCCACATTCTCATCAGGATCTTTTTGCCCCCCACAATAGCCCCTCAAAACTCTAATTTTCAACGTCCGAGGAGAAAAATAGGGTTTTGATCCGACGAGAACCTACTCCACTCACTTTGTGAGTAATGGCACGTGTGGAAATCGTTTCACGTCCCAGAAGATGCCATTTGGCGGTTTTATTTTGAACAACGCGCGTATTTAATACTGCCAGTTACACTTTGTCCCTCACGTTCAACGGTGAGATGGGCATCCAACGGCCCTCATTACTCCACGAAATTTTAGGCGGGACAAATATAATTTCGAGGCCGCCTTTTTCGCACGTCGTGACGCTTCGGGAACCTGCGCCTTCATTTAAGTCATCAGGGATCAATCCCATCAAAACAACAACAATCATTCTTTACCAGCAGAAAACCGTGGAAACCTGTACCTTCAACTTTGTAAGTTCTTACTCTCTCTATTCTTAACCTTTTCTCCTCGGATACAGTCCTCGGCTGTCTTCGTAAACACCCTCCCCTTTAGAGTTTAACTTTTCGTTCCTTTCTAATGGGTAAGTTTAAGTGTCTAGTTGATACCGTCGCTGGGATAGAGGGTTTTAGGGCCAAGTACCGTATTCCCAGCGATGTAGGACTAAAATATTGCCCGGCAGAAGCCGTGGCCGGTTCTAGGAAAGAGGGAGAGGTTATCATCCCTATGATAGCCTTTATAGAGGATGGGATGACCCTTCCAATGAAACCCGTAATGAGGGAGTACCTTCGCAACCACCGGTTGTGTCCCGATCAATGCCTCCCAAACGTTTTTAGGGTTCTAGGTAGTGTAGATGCTCTAAACGAGCAGATGGGTTTAAACCTCACATGGCACGATGTCGTGTTCCTATATGAGTCCCATAAACTTTCTAAAGTAGGTTATTATATTAAATCTCGGTCCAGCACCGTTAGGTTAATTTCCTGTCTGCCCAAATCAAACAAAGGCATGAAGGACGACTACTTGATCGTGTCTGGGAACTGGCACGACGGCCTCCACTGCCCAGTTCAGTGGGGGGATCCAGGTGCGACGCCGTAGGATTAATCTTCCCACAGCACAACTTCTTCTAGCACACACCAAAATGCATATTCGTACTTACTTAAATTTGTTAAACATCTGTGTGAATCTGACCAGGTTTGTTTATTTTGACGTCTTCTTTGCAGATAAGCAACACGTGCGCCCTCGTCTAAGCCACTGTAACATCGCAGATCTAAACCGAGTACTTCGCTCTGAAGTGTTCGTCAGTGAAGACTTACAACTCCGGGCTGCTCACCTTATTCTAGGATACACTCCCCTTTCCTCGGACTTCCAGGAGATAGAGAACGCCATAATTGCGGGCGACCGACGACGAAAGAAGATAAACGTAGCTCGGCCCCATTTCCTGGACGATCACGACCTCCCGGACGCTCCTAACACCATTTTGTACAACCGGCCAATAGCAGCAGTTCCCCTTGCCGTGCACTCACAAGCAACTGTCGTTCCAGAAGAGCAGGTGTCTTCTTCACATACACTCGACGACGAGATAGATCAATTCCGTCTCGAAGATACCGAGAGACCTCGCGGGAACCAGTTTGTGGTACTTTCCGACGAGGAGGAAGAAGCCACCGAGGCCTCTGGAATTGCTGGGTTTGTGATTGCCCTTCCCGAAGACGAATTAGAAGAAAAAATGGGAAGAATGGAGGGTCTCCTCACCAACAGGGCTGCCAAAGTTGCAGAAAAAAAGAAAACGGGGATGTCCCAAGTTCCCCCAGCTTTACCTCCTCCTCCTCCAGCTGAGCCAAAACTGCTAACCGAGGATCCCAAGAAGAAGAGGAAGGGGGATAATGAGGGGACGATTAGTAAAGACCCCAAGAAACCACGTCAACAACTCCCACCGGCCCAGCAGCAGAAGCTGGACAAGGGCAAGGGTAGAGCCCGTTCAGTTGAACTCGGGGAAATCAGGGATGAGGCTGTAGTGCGCCGAGCACCGACCACCTGGTCCCCCGATCTAAGGCTGGACGGCGCTCCCATCTCCTGCCACTCCAGTATAAGGGCAGTTCAACAAGGCCATGCCCACCACCTGGCCGAGGTCCTGGAACGCCCTCTTCTGCTGCCCAAGGACATGGAGACCTTGGAAAAAATGGGCCAGCCACAACTATTCCTCTCCCTAAAAAGAGACTTAGCGCTGGTAAGTGTTTCTCCTTTTAACAATATTTATAAGTAAGTTTGTTTTTGTTACTCCTAACTCCATCATACTTTGTTACAGGCTATTCAGGAGGTCTTTGTAGCTGAAAAGTTTATTGAAGACACTCGGAAAATAGCCAGAGCTGAGCTCGAAATTAGAGTGGAGACTGAGAAGTCCTTGGGTACAGCCCTTGCCGAGAACGAAAAGCTGACCTCGGAGGTAGCAGATCTGAGGAGAGAGAAAAACGGGGTCGAGTCCAACTTGAAGACTATGAAGACCCAGATAGAAGGACAGCGCAAGCTCCTTCGTGAAAGAGATGAAGAGCTCTCCCAAGCTCAAAGGGAGTACTCGGATCTGAAGAAGCAACTGGCGCTGATGAAGGAAGAAGCCAGCGCCTTCCAACTCTCTCTTCAAGCTGCCAAGCAGGCAAGTTTCGATGAAGGGGTAGCAACCACCGAGGAGCAGCTGACAGAAGAATTCGCGACTTTATGCCGCGAATACTGTCAAAAAGTATGGGGCGAAGCTTTAAACGTAGCAGGAGTTCCCCAATCTTCGGATTTGAGGAAGTCCGAGAACGTTTGGCTTCCCCTAGAAATACAGGAGATGGAAGAGGCTCCTGCTGCTACTCCTACCCCTGAGACAACTCTTCCTGTTCTACCTCCAGTAGTCCCACAGCAAATCCCTGATCCTACAGAACCTTCTGGTTCCAATAAAGAGAAGGAAGGAAGAGTGGATGCAGAGAAGGACTTGAGCCAGACAGTGGAACCCAACGTCCTTCCAACAAAGACAGCGGATAAAGGAAAGCAGGTTATGACTACTTTTGAGCTGGAGTTGAGAACGACCGAGGGCACTAGTACCTCTCAGCAAGATCCTCCTCCAACAGCTGAGGACTTAGCTTAGGGCTTCTCTTTTTCCATTTTTTCGAATTATATATGTAATGCATACTCAACTGATTAATGAAGAACGATTTCGTTTACTTTTCACTTGGATTGTATCTGTTTTTACTTTATTCTTTTTGTGCTTATTACAAAAGTTTCCCATTGAGTCATATCAAAAGTTTCTAAGAGTGTAAAAATCTTACTCCAAGGATTGCACAATCATAACTTCCACACAATCATGCGTATATTATTAAAGATTTAATACAAGGTGACATGGTTAATACATTTAAACAATGCCTCAATTAAAAAGGAGAAAGGACCTCATATAATGATTAAACCTTTGTAATGCATATCATAGTATCTAGTAAGATGTAAGATCCGAGGACCATTTCCTATACAAATTTACTCAACACTTAAGATATAAAACTTAAGATTCGAGTTTAATAAACAGTAACGCATTAACATCCAGACATGATAAGGAGATAACCTTGATCAGAATGGTGGTCCGAAGATAAGACTTAACCAATTTTACGTTTGATTCTTAAAAATTATAGCTTCAAATGTTAATTTTCCCAAAGTAGGAGGTCCGAAGACCCGGCATAACTAAGGTTCTGTTTAACAAGTGACAAGACATCAATTTCCACAAGGTTGGTGGTCCGAGGACTGCACTTAACCAAGTTTCTGTTTGATTCTTCAAAATTGTAACTTCAAATGTTAATTTTCCCAAAGTAGGAGGTCCGGAGACCCGGCATAACTAAGGTTCTGTTTAACAAGTGACAAGACATCAATTTCCACAAGGTTGGTGGTCCGAGGACTGCACTTAACCAAATTTCCGTTTGATTCTTAAAAATTATAGCTTCAAATGTTAATTTTCCCAAAGTAGGAGGTCCGAAGACCCGGCATAACTAAGGTTCTGTTTAACAAGTGACAAGACATCAATTTCCACAAGGTTGGTGGTCCGAGGACCGCACTTAACCAAGTTTCTGTTTGATTCTTCAAAATTGTAACTTCAAATGTTAATTTTCTCAAAGTAGGAGGTCCGGAGACCCGGCATAACTAAGGTTCTGTTTAACAAGTGACAAGACATCAATTTCCACAAGGTTGGTGGTCCGAGGACTGCACTTAACCAAGTTTTCGTTTGATTCTTAAAAATTATAGCTTCAAATGTTAATTTTCCCAAAGTAGGAGGTCCGAAGACCCGGCATAACTAAGGTTCTGTTTAACAAATGACAAGACATCAATTTCCACAAGGTTGGTGGTCCGAGGACTGCACTTAACCAAGTTTCTGTTTGATTCTTGAAAATTATAACTTCAAATGTTAATTTTCCCAAAGTAGGAGGTCCGGAGACCCGGCATAACTAAGGTTCTGTTTAACAAATGACAAGACATCAATTTCCACAAGGTTGGTGGTCCGAGGACTGCACTTAACCAAGTTTCTATTTGATTCTTAAAAATTGGAACTTCAAACGTCGGAGCTACTCATAATTTTGAAATACACACTGACAAAAGCTCATTTCATTAATAATAATACCTTCTAAGATTATTTACATTCCATGGACGTGGTACTATTCGTTCGTCTAGATCAGCTAGCCTATATGACCCTATGCCTGCCACTGAAACAATGCGATAGGGGCCTTCCCAGTTTGGTCCCAGCTTGCCCCAAGCTAGGTTCTTAGAAGTGCCTACAACCTTCCTTAACACAAGATCACCAGGTGCAAGTGGTCTTAGCTTCACATGGGCATCATATCCTCGTTTTAGCTTCTGTTGATAATAAGCCATCTGGACCATTGCTGCCTCGCGCCGTTCCTCAAGCAAATCTAGGCCCTTTTCTAGGAGTTCATTGTTATTCTCAGAACTAAAGGAACTGGTCTTTAAGGTGGGAAAACCAGATTCCAGAGGTATCACCGCCTCGGCCCCGTAAGTCATAGAAAATGGAGTTTCTCCAGTGGACCTGCGCGGTGTGGTCCGATACGTCCACAGAACATGAGGGAGCTCTTCTACCCATCTGCCTTTCGCATCATCCAACCTTTTCTTTAGCCCACTGACGATGACTTTGTTAACGGCCTCGGCCTGCCCGTTTCCTCGAGGATAAGCTGGGGTGGAATACCTATTTATAATACCCATGTCACCACAATACTTCCTAAAAGCCTTACTGTCAAACTGAACACCATTGTCCGAGATGAGCGTGTGTGGTATACCGAATCTGGTAACGATGTTTTTCCAGACAAACTTCTTGGAATCAATGTCTCTTATATTTGCCAAGGGCTCAGCCTCAACCCATTTGGTGAAATAGTCTGTTCCCACAAGAAGCCATCTTTTATTGCCAGCAGCTCTCGGGAACGGCCCTACAATGTCCAAGCCCCATTGTGCAAAGGGCCAAGGGCTGGAGAGAGGGTTAAGAACCCCTCCAGGTTGGTGAATATTAGGAGCAAATCTCTGACACTGATCACATTTCCTGGCGTAGTCTTGGGCCTCCCTTTCCATATTGGGCCACCAATAACCCTGAGTCAGTGCTCTGTGAGCCAAGGACCTTCCCCCAGTGTGGCTGCCACAAATCCCTTCATGCAATTCTTCTAGAAGCCCCTCCGTTAAATCAGGGTGTACACACAACAAGTACGGTCCTGAAAAGGATCTTTTGTACAATTTTTGATCCTCGGACAGCCAGAATCGTGGCGCCTTTCGGCGTATCTTATCTGCTTCAGATTTGTCCTCAGGAAGGACATCATCCCTAAGAAAAGATACGACCAGGTCGATCCAACTAGGTCCAGGCCTTATTAGATGGATACGAGGTGCGTTGGTAATGACTAGAGAGGGCTCTAGCAAATCTTCAACGAGGATAACCCTAGGTAAACCTTGAGCCGAGGACGTTGCCAGCGTGGCTAAGGAATCTGCGTGGGTGTTTCCGCTCCGAGAGATATGAGTTAAGGCGAAGGAGCCAAATTGAGTTTGCTGACGCTTAACCTGGGCCAAATATTCCTGCATCCTTGGATCTCTAGCCTCCATGGTCCCCGTGACCTGTCCGACCACCAGTTGAGAATCCGAGAAGATGTGGATTTCCCTGCCACCCATCCTATGCACCATTTTCATGCCTACCAAGACCGCTTCGTATTCAGCCTCATTATTAGTAGCCGAGAACGCCAATCTCAAAGATTTTTCGAAGACAATTCCTTCTGGGGACATAAGAACAAGTCCAACACCAGATCCTCTCTGATTAGCCGCCCCATCCACATATATTTTCCAAATCGGAGGCACGGCAGTAGTAATCACACCAACTGATTTTTCTTCCAACAAGGGCTCGGCAAATTCCGCCACCAAGTCAGCGAGGATCTGGCCCTTCACCGAGGTGCGAGGCTTATACTTTACATCAAAAGCCCCCAGGATGGTCCCCCACTTTGCTATCCTTCCTGAGTAGTCGGCGCTACGCAGAACTGACTTGAGGGGCAATTGGGTCAAAACAACCACTGTGTGGGACTGAAAGTAATGGGGAAGCTTTCGCGTGGCATGAACCACGGCCAGGAGCGCTTTCTCTAAAGGTTGATAACGTACCTCGGCATCACCCAAAGACTCACTAACATAATATACCGGTCTTTGCACCCCGCTATCATCTCTTATCAGGACAAGGCTGACCGCGTGGACGGCCACTGCCAGATAAGCAAACAAAATCTCATGTGCTTCTGGACGAGAAAGGATGGGTGGCCGAGATAGATATTGCTTAAGCTGTTGGAAGGCTAACTCGCAGTCCTCGGTCCACTGAAACCCTTTCCACTTATTCAGCAGTTGGAAGAAAGGACGACACCGGTCAGCTGACCGAGATATGAACCTGTTCAAAGCGGCAATCATTCCCGTCAACCTTTGAATTTCTTTCGGGTTCCGAGGAGGCTGCAAGTCCTGAATAGCCTTATCCTGCACCGGGTTTACCTCTATGCCTCTATGTGTAATCATGTATCCCAAGAACTTACCAGAACCCACGCCGAAAGAACATTTCGAGGCATTGAGGCGCAACTTGTACCTTCTCGCATCCGAAAAGTGTCGGCCAAATCTTTCACATGTGAGGGGATTGTTTTGCTTTTCACCACCATATCGTCAACGTATACCTCAATGGTTTTCCCCATCTGCTGTTCGAACATTCTGGTCATCATCCTTTGATAAGTAGCCCCAGCATTCTTCAGACCGAACGGCATGACCTTATAATGGTAATTCCCCGTCGGCGTAATGAATGCGGTCTTCTCCTGATCCCCCAGTGCCAAGGGAATCTGGTGATAACCCTGGAAGGCGTCTAAGAAACTCATCCGAGGATGACCGAAAGTGGCATCCACTAGTTGATCTATACGTGGCATTGGGAACGAATCCTTGGGACAGGCCTTGTTCAGATCAGTAAAGTCCACACATACCCTCCACATTCCATTTTTCTTTTTAACGACAACTGTATGGGCTAACCACTCTGGGTAGAAAACCTCTTTGATAGCCCCAGCCCTTTTGAGTTTGAGCACCTCTTCCTTCACAGCCTCGGAATGTTCCCTGGAAGATCGCCGAGGTGGCTGCCTCCTTGGAATGATGGCCGGGTTGACATTTAGGTGATGACAAATGAAGCCCGGATCCAGACCTGGAGCTTCATAAGGATCCCACGCAAAAACGTCAACATTATCCCTCAAGAACTCTAACAACTCCATTTTCTCTTGGTGTGGCAAAAGTACACCGACTTGGAAGAATCTCTCCGGGTCATCGGCCACCGGAAACTTCTCTAATCCCTCGCACTGTGTCTCATCTCCTGTCACCTCTCCAGATGAGTCAGGAGCCGTTAACTGCTATAAACCCTTGTTGATCAAAGCCGAAGACTCGGCTTCCGTCTGATGCAGTACCGCAGCCGATATGCACTGCCTGGCTACTGATTGGCTGCCGAGGATTTCCTCAACACATTCCCCCGAGGGGAATTTAACTTTAACATGTAAGGTAGAGGAGACGGCTCCAAGCGCATGCAACCAAGGCCTGGCAAGGATGGCCGTGTAGGGAGAGTACGCATCAACGACGATGAAGTCCACCTCCACCGTCTCTGAGCCGGACTGAACGGGCAAACGGATCTGTCCCTTCGGCACAACGGCTCTCCCTTCGAAGCTTATAAGTGGCGAGTCATAAGGGGTAAGGTCTTCCAACTTCAATCTTAACCCCTTAAACAGATCAGGGTACATGATATCTGCACCGCTGCCCTGATCTATCATCACCCTCCTCACGTCATAGTTCCCAATTCTGAGGGTAACCACAAGAGCATCGTCATGGGGTTGGATGGTCCCTACCTTATCCTCCTCCGAGAAATCTAGGGCGGGCAGAGTGCCCTTCGACCTCTTCGGCCTGTGACCCATGTCCTCGGTCTGTTGATGGGAAACCGCCATCACCCTAGTGGGACCTGATCCGGTCCCGCTGTGGGCGGCGAAGATAACATTAATTGTTCCCAAGGCTGGCCGAGATATGTTGTTCCTCTGGTTGTTTGAACCAACTTGACTGGCCTGCCCAGTAGGTTGACACAAGTGCTGCTTCAACTTTCCCTCACTGACGAGCTGCTCTAGATAGTTCCACAATGTCCGACAGTTCTCGGTGGTGTGGCCTACATCCTGATGGTACTGGCAAAAGAGATTTTGGTTTCTTCTCGCAGGGTCCCCCGCCATCTTGCTGGGCCATCTGAAGAAGGGCTCTTTACGAACTTTCTCCAGTAACTGATGCACTGGTTCTCGGAACACAGTATTTACTGCCTGAGGTGCTGCCGAGCCGGATTGCCCAAAGTAATCCCTCCTCGGCTTGTTGTTGTGGTATTTATCCGGCCTGAAATCCCTTCTTTCCTGCGGGATAACCTTTTCCTTTCCCTTCCCTTGCTGCTGGTCCTCTTCTACCCTCTTGTACTCATCAATACGATCCATAAGGCGGCGTACACCGCGGACGGGCTTTTTCGTCAAAGACTTTCTTAGGTCGTGGTCGCAGGGAGACCTACTTTAAAGGTATTAAGCGCCACCTCATCAAAGTCACCATCTATCTCGTTAAACATCTCCCAGTATCGGTCGGAGTATGCTTTCAGTGTCTCCCCTTCCTTCATGGCCATGGATAGCAGCGAATCTAATGGCCGGGGGACTCTGCTACACGTAATGAACCGCGAAGCAAACGCCCTAGTCAGCTCCCCAAACGAGCCTACGGACCCAGATTTGAGACCGTTAAACCATCTCATAGCCACAGGTCCCAAGCTGGAGGGGAAAACTTTACACATCAGAGTCTCATTGTGAGAGTGCACCGCCATCCTCTGGTTGAAGTGGCTCACGTGCTCCACCGGATCAGTCCGGCCATTATAAATGGTGAAGGTGGGCTGGGTGAACCTCCTGGGGAGCCTCCCCCTCTCAATCCTCCGCGAAAACGGAGATTTAGAGAGTTGGTGCAACGCCCTGCTCATGGTATCGTTACCTAAGCCCCTAGAACGAGGCTTCTTACGTCTGCGAGTTGGTTGGCTGCCCTCCTCACTGGAGGATGTTGCACTGGTGGGAGTGCGCGACCTTGAGCTGTGGCCAGCTCCCCTATCCCCCTCTGAGGAAGAACTAGACAAGGATGGGGAAGCCTTACGTTTAGCACGGCGTAACTTCCTCTTCAAACGATCGATTTCCCTCTGCATGGATTTAGAACCCTCATCATGGGTAGTGCTACCCCCTCCATGAGTATGGCCAGCACTTGGATACTCTGTATGGACACTCCCCTCACGATCCCTACGATGCTCAAGACGTTGGAAATGATCTTCCGGTTGTGATCCTTGTGACTCTGTATGGTGAGAACCTAAGCCTGCCATAATATCCCTACCTCTTCTAGACTAGATTTCCCACAGACGGCGCCAATTGTAAGTGCACAATTGCACCTGGCCCCAAGAACAGTTACGGGCCCAGGCCCAATGAGCCTTAAACAATGTAATTTGTAGAGTGTGGGTTTGAAACCCAGGTTAGAAGCGTTTGAGGATTAAACGGCAAGCTAAAGATGATAAAGACTAAAAAAAGAAACAACAAAGAATGCTCTGAACCAATCTGCCCGGACATAAGCCGAGAACTGTTCTTATATAATTTCTCTCTCTTTTTCTCTTTCTTTTTGGTTACAAAAAGGGAGCCCTCTTTTTCTGTCTTAGATTGCTCTTTAAATACTACTCTTTTGAATACTTTGTACACGTGTTGCTTTACCTCCCCTTTAGCCTAGATATTTCTTTTCCCAGTGCCTTTGAATAGTAACCAGAAGTTTCTCTTCCACTGTTCAGGTGTCACTTCCCCATCAATGCGGCCAGGGTGGTAGGTGCAGGGTCTTTAATGTAGAGGTAGCAGCCTTTATCTTTGACATTTCTTCAACACCAGTGCTTCTGGGGCATTCTAGGGTTTACCCCTTTTAACCATTGGCCTTAACCGTGTCATCCCCTAATCTTTATTACGAAACCCCGAGTTCTTCGGTGTCCGTCCGAGGGTAAGTTCACCCTCGGCTGGATCCTCGGACCCTCGGCGTATGGGCCGACCCACAGTACCAACAAATTCTAAACCCAGTAGCAGGTCGGCCTTCCTTAACACGGCCCAAAAGGCCCACATTCTCATCAGGATCTTTTTGCCCCCCACACTATCTTAACTATTTCTGATCCTTTTAATAATATAAAATTTACAAAGGATGAAAAAAAAATTTATCTAATACTTGATTTCTTAAAAGTAAAGTACCATACAAAAAAAAAAGAAAACAAAAGATAAAGATAAATTACTCTGCAGTCCACTATCTAAATACTAATTACTATCATAAATATTTATAATTCACTTAATAATACAAAATTTACAAAAGAAAAAAAAAAAGTGAAAAAAAAATTTATCCGGTACTTAATTTCTTGAAAGTGAAATCCTATACAAAAAAAAAAAATGACTGCACAGACTATAATCTAAATACTAATTACTAATTATTATCTTAAATATTTACAATCCACTTAATAAAAGAAAATTTACAAAAGAAAAAAAAGTGAAAAAAATACTCAGTACTTGATTTCTTGAAAGTAAAATACTGTACAAAAAGAAAAAGAAAAAGGAAAAGAAAATATAAATCACTCCACAGTCAATACTCTAAATACTAATTATTATCTTCAATATTCATAATCCACTGAACAATATAAAACTTACAAAAGAAAAAAATAAGTGAAAAAAAAAAATTGATCCAGTACTTCATTTCTTAAAAGTAAAGTATCATACAAAAAAAGAAGATAAAAAAAGATAAAAATAAATCACTCTACAGTCTACAATCTAAATGCAAATTATTATCTTAAATATTTATAATCTACTTAATAATATAAAATTTACAACAAAAAAAGTGAAAAAAAAAATTACATAGTACTTGATTTCTTAAAAGTAAAGTCCTATACAAAAAAAAAAAAAAAAAAAAATTCATTCCACAAATCACAATCTAAATATAAATTACTATCTTAAATATTTATAATTTAGTTATGGAAATTAAACCAAGGCTAGAACTCTAGAAGGAGTTGGTCGAAATCTTAAATTGTAAAAAAAAGAAAAAGAAGAAGAAGAAGAAAGCTCGAAATGCCATCCAAAGTATTTGGTTGTTGACTCATTTCTTCTAATCTTTGCTGATACTCATAATTGGAATTATAAAATTGTACTTGGTTTGCTCTTAAATCTACTCTTTAATGGCAATCTCTCTCTCTCTCTCTCTCAATATTTGATTTTTATAGGGAAAAGTACTTTAAGTAGTTGGTATACAAAAAGTCGAGTTTGCTTAAAGTAATACTATATTTTTACAAGCTAATATAATAATTTTACAAATTATTGATGTGACAAATTTTTATTAGTTCTATTATAGATTTATCACTAATATCATATTTTTATTTTTCAATAATTTTATGAAAAATACTAAAATCACATTAGCAATTTGTAAAGATATTGTAAAATAATTTGTACATTAACATTAATTTTTTGCTTAAGCCAATGTTAAATGAATGTCTCGCCAACTTCATTTCTATATTTCACTTGATAAAAGGTGATTTCGCGTGAGCAAGAATAATTTTGCTTGAACCAATTTTTTTGAAACTTAGAATTTTTTAATACTGTATCTTGACTCTAATTAATATAAACAAAACATAATTAAAATATACCCTTTTCAATACTTGATTTTGATTCAAAAACTTAGCAAACCATCTAAAATCCAACATAATTTATATGAAAAGAAATTTATGGAGACGAATATGAAACATGGTAGCAAAGTCCAATAGCTTTCACATAGCTATGATGCATCATCAAGCCTTGGAATATGTGTATCCATTCACTTTGACAGTCGGCTGCCAGTTTTTCACGCAAGTTCTTCCTCATGGATGCAAGAAAATGGTGGCAGCGAAGTCCAATAGCTTTCACAATTCACAAAGCTATGGTCCTTGGAATACGTGTATCTATTCACTTGAACAGTCGGCTGCCAGTTTTTCACGCAAGTTCTTCCTCAAGACTTTTCCTTATGGCGACTTGGGAAGTTGGGAATCGCATTTATGAAAAATATGCGATTGATATAACACCTGGGTTATGTCAAATAAAGTTGGAATTTCCTTTTTTGTGCTAAAATTAGACCAATTATTCTTTTAATTAATAGTTATACTCATTTGGAAATAACTGTTACCAAAATCCAGGTCTAGTCCAATTGTGAAATGTCTTTGATTGGGGGTTTGTTCAGGGTGTGTTTGGAATTTGGATGGGACAGGTTGAGCGGAAAAGTTTTTAACCAATCCGCTATTGGCACATTGGGACAAACACTACCAACCCACCAAACTAAAAATGTGATGGGTTGGTTGAAAATTTGGTTAGTTTCAACTCATTGGATTGGATAGGTTAGTTTTAGTTATGTGTTGTATATTAAACTTCAAAACTTATTTTATCATTTACAAATAAATTTAAAAACTATTTCTTATAAATCCTCAAACCATTAAAGGACTTGGAACAAAATATAAGTCATTAAAGGATATCATAGCAAGTGACCACTTTCTCATAGATCACAGTACACATTGTATGATATGAGTATTTTTCTAACTTTTTATTTATTTATTATTATTAAAGCTTATCCATATTATTATGTATGCTTACAAATATGTTGGAAAAGTATTACATTTTCCATATTAACATATGTGGATCATGCAATTAATAAAAAACAAATTAAATTTTATATGAGAGATAGAATAACAAGAGATGAATATCTATCTATATATACATATATAGGTGGTTGGGTCGGGTTTTGGTGGGTTAAAAAAACTCAATCGGCCACCTAACCTAACTTAACCCGCAACTTTAATAATTGAACCCACCCAACTCGCTTGGAAAATATCATATACATGCGAGGCGGTGTGGAATTAAGCAAGTTAGATGGATTGAGTGAGTTGTTGAATAGTCCTAATATAATGCAAGAAATACTTTAAATTTATTACAAAAATTGCACTAATCAATGTGTCGATGTCCTTGTCGTTGATAAAAAAAAAAAAGGCAAACATGCAAATTGTATCCTTTCAATTTGACCAAAATTCATTTTAGTCTTCTAATTTTACTTTTTTTTTTTTTTTTTATAAATTGAATCCTCTGAGTTTTAAGTTATTCAAATAAGATTTTTCCATCAAATTTTATTAATTGTTGCCACTAAAACAAGAAAAAAATGGACACTTAACGATAGCATTTAACGAAAGTTGATGAAGAGATCTTAATTAAATAAACTTGAAACTTAGAGAAATCAATTGGAAGATTAAAAAAAAAAAAGTTGTGTGTGTTTAGCATTCATCAATTTATAATCTCCCCTAGGAACAACTAAAGCAGTGACACATCTCTCTCTAGTTGGAGAAAGACTTGATTGGAAAGAATTGTCCTACAATTGTGACTGTTGGCAATAATGTCAGATATAATAATCAGTGATTTCTGGTTAAATGAACCCCTCAAATAAGTCATGGCTTTACTGGATTTGTAAATTATTTGGTTAGTGGCTTTTCATTGGCTAGAATATGCATGTTCAGTGCATAAGCAAGAGTGCAATGGAATCATAAATTTTGGTTTGACTATGTAATTACTCTTAACAAAACACTATTAGTTAAATTAATTTTAAAAAAACTTCTTATTTAAAGAAAGTTTTATATATGGTGACCTTTGGAGAAGTTTGGGTCATCAGAATAGATTGACTAAGGCCATGAATATTCTTTAATTGTAATCAGTTAAATATTTTAGTGACTTTTGGCAAACTCGTGCATTTTTATAGAAATATTTTGTATTTGCACCATTTGCAAAAGACTGAATCCTGACCTTAGTAAGTAAAAAAAAAAAAAAAAAAACGTAATTAGAGGTACTAGCAAGCTACTTTGATTTGTAAAGTCTTCTTCTTGTTTTACCTTGATAAGCCAAGAATGTATTGACCCCTTGTGATGAATTAATTGATTAATTAGCTAAGTTTATTAATTAATCGAATTAACATGCAATGTACGTGGCAGTACAAATACATCACCAACTAAATAAAATATAACGGAAAATAAAGTTGACAAGGTGATTTGTTTTCGAATGGGGAAAACTTCCAAGGCAAAAACTCCAACGAGTAATTTTAAGGTTACCACTCCTGAAAATTCACTATTATCACAACAAGCGATTACAAATAAAGGAATCCCAGTATCTTATACCAACCTACAGTTGAATCCTTACCCCAATACCCAATTGGATTTGTTCTGTAGTGAAAATCTTTTCTTTTGATGTACGACTCCCAGTACGTAACTAACCAATAGATGTGTTGATCCTAGTACGTGACTTAATCACCAATTTGAAAAAGATGTTGGCTGCAAAGTTCTTCAGTTCATCACACGATGAAGATCACGAAGTTGCTTGGTCACAAAACCCTATGGTGTACAAATACAGCAGCTTCTTCAAGAAGAACTAGGGCAAACTAGGTTTTCGGTCACAATTTGCATGAACAACACTTTGCTTCACACTTGTGCAACTGTACTCTATGTGACAGCTCTTAAAAAAAATCTTTATATATGTTTAGGGTTATGAGAAAAAAAAGCCCAAACACATACTCATGAATTGGAATGAAATCAGAACTGAAAATTTGATTTTCATAATTCTCGATAGATACCCTGTCTGTTGAGCAACTGTCGAGCTTTGGGCTTAGACAGTTTTTAAATCTCGATAGATACTAGTTGTCGAGTTTTAAAAACCAGCACTTCATCATTTGATTCTTGGACAGACTTGCATGGTTTTAACACTGAACTTGAAATCTTATTTTTTGAAGCATTAAACACATCCTCGATCTACCTAATTACAAGTAAAATGTGTTTTGTCAAAGGATTAGCCAATACATGATGACAAATGTTCCTAACATGAGTCACATATGTCCTAAAAATCTCCTCCTTTTGGCAATCCGTGACAAAACTACAATAAACAAATGAACATATGAGAGAAGTCATAAATCACTCAACTCATACTCACTTGTTGAATACAATAAAATCTATCTTAACACAAACTCTTGAAAAATTTTGCAAGAAGAGAGTTCATGGCAAGAAAGACTTTGACAACTTGTATTTCTGGAACGCTTTAAACAAAACTCATCAAGACATGTTAGTGTGAAACAAATATAAAAAATTGCATACAAATATATAAGAAGCATGTGCATAAAGAGAGAAAAGAAACAATACATGAAGAGATAGGTGAATACAAGGTTTGTTATCACAAAGTGGTCACAAGACCAAAGGTACAAGAGCTAAGTATCTAAAAGATATAAAAGTCCTCACTACATCCCTCAAAGTATAGACACTCCCCCTAACAAAAATCTCCTATGTACTAACTCTTCCCCTAAATACATGACTACTCTCATACTCAAAACTACTTCCCCTTTTTATCACGAATGACAAATGTCAAGCAGTTATCTCATCATTGCTGGAGGAGCTAACACCATCATCCTCATCATCACCACCATCAGAGCCACTATCATTGTACTCATCCTCAAAAGTCTCTAGAGAAGGAGTAGGAGACTTAACGAAGCCACCAAGGCGAGCTTATAGTCGTGCAATACAACCGACAAGGGTGTTCACCTGACACAATTCATTGCTGAGAGTACTAAGGCGAGTGTCCATATGCTGAAGCTGCGCCATAATCGCATCAAGAGTAACACCGCTCGCAGAAGAAGGAGCGGATGTGGATGGAGCTGAAAAAGCTGAAGGTGTTGCCATTTCAGTCCATGACTGCTTTGGTCGAAGCTGGGCCTCACTTCGTCTGATAGTTGTCGCATCAATGGCACACATGATAGAGAAATGATCGGAAATGGGAAAGGAGACAGAAAAATGATGAAGAATCCTCGTGATATCTAAAGAAAAGATGAGCTTATCACGGGTCGTCGTATCCCTATATACATCTATGAGGGAGAGGATGAAGTGAGAAGGGAAGTCTATAGTAAGATGCTGTAGGAGGAACAACAAAAATCGAGCACGAGGCTTTGTGATAGAGGTATATTGTGACAGAGGAAGGAGTCTCACAAATAAGCTCGTCTTTAGACACAGTCTTAAGACGCTCACAATCGGGGTAGTTAGGATGCGCCACCCTTGAGACATGAAGCACCACAAATACAATATTCGGAGTGACCATAATGTGTGTACCTCTAACGCTAGTAGAAAAATGAGGTACTGTATAATCAAAACCATTATATTGGAGTAAAACTCCTATATGATCACGGAAGGACAAGTGACTGGGATGCCACATAGTGACTCCTAACCCCTACTGTGAATGATAGTGGGTAGGTCAGTATCAGAGAAATCTGATAGAATGACTTGGCATTTTGAATAAACACTTCGTCGGGAAAAGTTCTCCGAGAAATCCTTACGAGTTTTCTCATCATGGAATAGAAGATGAAGGGAGTAGAATCAGAGGAAGATGCCCCGGAACGAAGAAGGTTTCGAGGCAGGGTGGATTTCAGCTAAAAGAAGGAGAGAGAGGGAGACAAGCAAAAAAGCACCACAAAAATTCAATATATGAGTATAATGAAATGAAGGCACGTATGAAAAATGCATGAACATATGACATGCAAACTTAAAAGCATCATGGGCTCAACCCAATCTAAACCTACTAGCACACAAGATTGCAACAAGGTAAACACACAACTAAAATGCACGAAACATTGTTATAATGCAAATGTGATGCAATGCATAATCATTTAGGATCAAATATACAAAGTCCATCCCAAAATTTCACAAAAACTCCAAAATTTTTGAAAAACCCCCAAGTTTATCAAAGAATCCCAAAAGTTAGGTTAGAAACATGAAATGAATGAGAAAGTGAAAGAAATAAGATCTTACCAGAAGAAGATTGGGGAGAAATGAAGAAAACATCATGCGGACCTTATTTATAGGAACACCAGTTTCTCAATGGATCAAAAGGTATCGAAATCTGTTGAGAATTAAAATGCAAGAAATAGCTATCAAGGATTTGTCAAGAGGTGTCCACAGCAAAAGGGGCTCGATGGATCAAGAAGCTATCGAGGAAACAGAAACTTTCTCGATGGATCGAGTAGTTATCGAGAATGCAATAAAAAGAAGCTCAAAGGGCTTGATAGATAGACTAGTTGTCGAGAGGTATCGAGAAGCTGTCGAGATTACTTAAAAATAGTTTTTCAAAGAAGAGAAAAACACAGACAAAAATGCAATCAAACATGCTACTCAACCAAAGATCCAACCAACATTTTAATTTCTAAAAAAAAAAAGAGTCAAGGATTTAGATCCAAAACACACACACACACACATACTAAACAAGTCTAACCAATTTTATATTTCAAAAACAAGTTAAGACAGTTTAGTGAGCATACATTAATACATGTATTCCTTGTGATGGCCAAATCATATTGTACTTGCACATGTATCAAAAGTAACAAAGAATATTGCGTGTTGTGTGTGAAAAATATCGCAAGATTGCATAAATGTTTACATGTTATGACGATTTGAAATATGAGTAAATCAATTTAACTCACACTATCATAACTACTTGATGGGGACTATTACATTCGAGGTACATCCTATAACTCCTACATTTCCTAGAATACATGCTTGCAATCATATTTTAAAGCATTTTGATTCTTTTTGCTTTAATTTTTCTTTGTATATTTTCTTTTAAGCATATCATGCATGAGCATATAAGAGAGAGAAAGAAAATAACCAATTATGTTAAGCTTTTTACATTGCACTTTTGCTATGCCAAAGCATACTGATGACATTTCATGATTAGCGGGCAACAGTGGTGAGATGGTTATTTATGCCTTTCTCTTAGGATTTTTTAGTCCTTCCCGTTAAAAAAATTGATATGAGTGTTAAGTACATGAGATAACTTAATCTTATTTATCACAAACACGAGTTATAAAGCTCACTTAGTTGTACATAGAGATGCTCATCTAAGTTACAAGAGACACAAAGTTTAGAAAACTTTGTTTCATTGGTCATTCAAGGTACACAAGTACCAATGTACATAAACACACACTGATTTTGTATTTTTCTTATTTTTATTTTTTTTTCTAAAATAAAACAAAACTGAAAACAAACAAACAAAAACAAGTTAAACAAAACAATGCATAAAAATTAGATTGACTCAAAACAATAAAGCAAAACACACAAGTAATGCAAAAAAAATAAAATAAAAAAATAAAGAGAGAAAAGTGACTAACAATTGCCCTAAGACTACTCGTTATTGTTAACATGACCCTTAAAATATAACATTTATAATTAAGAGCATTATAACTCAATTTATATTTTTTTGATATTTTCAACTAAAACATTCAAGATTTAAATTCCCTCTCCAAACAATAGAATTATCAAAATATTATATACGCACACACGTACATGCACATGCATATATTTATCTCTCACTCGATCTCTTTGTAAACAATAGTTGGTTTGAGACTAAGACTTTATTGTTATTATTGTAGTATAACTCTTACATTACTTGGTTTTGATATAGAAATTCAGGTAATAATTTAAAATCTAACATAATTTATAGGGAATAAATTTATATATTAAAAGGGATAGCTAGAGACAAAAATAAAGCATATGGATCGATTTCATTATTCATTTTTTTGATATTTGAAAACATGGATCAAACTGTTTGTAAATTTCGAGTACCACTACTTTTTCCCATACAACACAAAAAATTAAAGAAGAAAAAAGGATATACTTATGTGTTAATTATTAAAGTAATAGTGTTCTTGCAATGAAAATTGCAATTGCGATCCTTTATACACGATTTCTTTCCAAATTCACACTGATTAAAGAAAATCGTGGTAGCAAAGTTCAATAGCTTTCATATAGCTATGTATGATGCATCATCACCAGGGCTTGTTGCAATATGTGTATTCATTCATTCACTTTGAAAAGTCGGCTGCCAGTTTTTCACGCAAGTTCTTCCTCAAGATTTTTCCTGATGGCGACTTGGGAATCGCATCGATGAAAAATACCCGATTTATTCTTTTATAAAACACCACCTGCACAATATAACACCAGGGCTTATGTTAGAAAAAGTTGAAAAGAAAAAAAAAAAACTATATCAATAATTTAGATATTGATCTATTATGTTATTAAAATGGTATAATCATTACCTTTGTAATCAGTTAATACATTAATTTAAAATATATATAAATGATAATATCTTTCATATTTTTTAAAAATTAAAACCCTGAAAATTTATGAGGGACTGTAAATATTTTTGCTGTTTTTTTCAATGTAACGAAATTGTTTAGAAACTCTTGCTATTAACAGTTAACAGAAGAATTCAAAAAGCTCATAACTATTGATGAACATACGTGGAAAAAAAAAATGTTCAAAATATGTTATTTGTGTGCAAAAAAGAGAATACAGTCAATTATTTTCAAAGATTAAAATAGAAAGTCACCTGTTTAGAAACAAACTGCTTAATTTCATCCTCTGTGACCTGAGAACCATTGGGTCTCACCACAAATGCAACAGGGACCTCTCCTGCTGATTCGTCCTTCATGCTAAAAATGGTGGAACATTATTCATGTCAGTCTCATAATTTAGACTACTTCACAACCCAATACTAACTAAGTACCTATATTCATTTAATTAATACTAATTATATATATATAGTAACTTAATTGACATTTTTTGGCATTTTCAGAGCTTAAATCTCACTGTCTCCTTGTTGTAATTATTGAATTATAAAAAAAAACTTACGGGACCACGGCGACATCGGAGACGTTAGGGTGGGTGAGTAGAATTGCCTCAAGCTCGGCAGGGGCTACTTGAAACCCTTTGTATTTGATAAGTTCCTTCAACCTATCAACAATGAAGAGCTCATCTTCATCATCAATTAAGCCAATATCTCCTGTATGTAACCAACCTTCTTTGTCTATAGTTCTAGCCGTGGCCTCTGGATCATTAATATAACCTGTACATTCACAAAGCTAATTTGTAATTACCATAGCAATAACATGTTAAGTCTGCAACAGATACAATTAAAAATACAAATTGTTTAGGCTCGTTTGAATGCACTTATTTTCACTTCAAACGAAAAAATATGTTTTTTTTTTAAAAGCATTATTTTATTTTCAAGACAGAACTGTAGACTTGTAGTGTTGCACGTACAATTAAGTATGATATATAAATAACGATAGTATTATATTATACCTTTCATGATTTGGTCTCCTCTAATGCAAATCTCTCCACGTTGGTTGTGAGGCAAAGAGGCACCAGTTTCAGGGTCAACTATCTTCATTTCTGCATTTCTTACAACAGTGCCACATGCTCCTGATTTCACCTCAAATGGTTCTTTGGCAAATGCCAAACACATAGATAACACTGGGCCTGCCTCTGTCATACCATATCCCTGTGTTTTAAACAATTTTTTGACCTCGAATTAGTGTTGGACTTGGTAAATAAACAAGTTATCTCGAGCTCAGAAAAAAATAATAATAATGAGAAGTATAGTGTATAATAAATTAGTTATTCAAGTAATACTTTTATTTTGTATAATGTATATTTTTGTGACAGGCATACCATGCATAGGCCTCATATTGTATGTTAATAAATAAAAAAAATGTGACAAGCTTCTCTCCATTTTTTCTCTATTATTTTTTATAATGGTAAATCCATTTTAAATTGGATGTGATAGTGTGTACACATTTAAAGTTTTAATATTTAATTAAAATTATGAAATAATTCATTTTCAAATGAGGAGAATTATTTTTAAAAAATTTAAAAAGTATGACATATCATTTATGTGCTAAGGGAATCCCTTTATATATGGTGAATGATCCCTTATCTTAGTCCCTTAACTATTGTATTATGCTTCATTTATAATCTTCCTATTTTATTATTGTTTGTCAAACAACTGTCTTTGTAATAAGACCATTCTAACCCTAATTAATATTCTCAACAAAAAAAAAAATTTTGATAATCTTTTTACAACTAGGTTTGGAACAATAATATAATAGTGAACTTTTGGACCTTATCTATAGTTTTCCTGACTAGTTTTTTTTTTAGATAGTTGTAACCGACGTCTGATCTTAATAATTACTCTAACTTTATCATCAAAATAAAATATTAATTAATTTTTGGTTTAGATAAGAGGGCAATCCTAAATACCAAATGAATTTACAAATGCATCACATCTTTAAAACAGTAACCTTGAAATAGAAAAGTATGAGCCTCCTCTATTGACTTTTCTATATCCTCCAAACTCAAACGATCTTCACCATCCAAATCAAATAATTTAAAACATCTCCCAACAATTTTATTTATTTTTCTATATTCACGTTGCCAGCAGCATTGATCCGCCAACTCATTTATAGAATTTAAAAATTGAGAAGGCAAAAAAAATAATGGAACAAAGCAATCATTTCATTTGAGAATCAAACGGCACCTAATAAACACCAAACTCCTTTTAGTCTAGATTCATCATCATGTACGTCTAGGAACCGGCCCCACCCACCAAATGCACGCATGATTAATCAAGAGTTGTCTTTTGTACCTTATAAATTGTAATATGGCACCTAACTTTTTTTTTTTTAATAATTTTCCCTATTACTAATTTTTCTTATCTTATATTATATGACCAACAAATACTCTTGCTCCTATGAAAAAAAGAAAAAAAGAAATACTTTTGTTAAAAGCTTTTTAGTTTAGTTTGAAATTATTCAATAAATTTAAATTCGAGTTCCCTTTCCTCACTTGTTATAAACAAAATTACACAACAAAAAGTTTGTTGTACTTGCAAGAAGCTAAAGAATTGCCACATGGCTTGGTAATAGGTGGGGTTGAAGTCCCCTTTCTTTCATTTTTGGACTGACCATAAATTTATTACAAATATGGTTGAGGACAATAATTTATTATCATGTGCGCTTTTGGTTTATCCTATTTTTATTGATTTATAATAAAATAAATACCATAGGCATGTGTTTTCCCTTTAATATCTTAATATATATGTGTCTTTTAAAATGAAAAGTTCTTATTTTCTCTTTTTATTGCTCTTACCTTTTTCTTTAAAAAAAAAAAAGCAACTAAAAATGTGTCTATCTCATATTCAAAAAATGAAATAAGTTTTAGCAAAATCATTGTATCTTTATGTTTTTATTAATAATGGAGTCATCCCAATTCTCAAACTAAAACACACGTTTGCAAGGGGTTGAAAATAAAACAAAATCATCGAGTTTGAAAAATGAGTGATATCTAAAGTGCGTAGCAATAAAGGAAGAAATAATGATGATAAGAAGGTATCTTATGAATATATGTGAATAAAAATTTTCTTGTTCTTTTAATAAGATAAATTTTACTTTATCTTTTATTATCCACAAATTATGGTTGGCCATGGGTCGGGTATACCCAAACTTAGCCCGAGAATTTTACCCATAAATACTGGAACCCCAAAACTTAATTACTACCAATACCCATTAACTACCCAATTTCTTACCCATGGATATCTAGACTTGACCCAAATACAATTTTTTTTTCTCTAATTTTTTAAAATTAAAATTATGCAAAGCGAGAAAACAAAACATTTAATAAGGAAAGATAAATTACAATAAAACTAGTAAAATACAAAATTTATAGTTTTAAAAGTCCCATTAACTTTTGAAAAGGTATCATAATCAACTAATTTTGTCTTTGCCAAATCATTATGGGAAAAAACAATGTTTTATTATTAAAAACAAAAAAGAAGTGTAAAAAATTTTTAAAAAAAAAAAAACCCAACAGGTTAGTTCGGGTAAGGAAATACCTTACCCAATCTGTCAAATTGGGGCATAGGAAATACCCATACTCAATGCCCGTATTCCCATTGGATAAAGTAAAATCCGCACACTCTAGGATAAAGTATTTGCTACCATTTGGGTTTGGCCATCCCTAAATTCTACAATAGGTCATATGTCTTGTTCATTTATTTATTTATTTTTACTTTTGTTATAACTTTATAATGAAAAATAAAAGGACACGTGGTGACCCATCATAGGTGGGGTAGTAGGTGTAACATTAGAATATGATAGAATGATAATATAAATACGCAAATGTTAACGGATATCTTAACAACATTGGTTTAGAAACTATTTCTAGAAATATTTTATAAAAATAAAATACAAAAAAATAAGTTTTTTTTTTACTAATTTTTACATTTTCTCAAAACTTTCTTAATATAATTAATTAATAATTGCTTTAAGACACCAATTAACACAACCATAGTGGGTATTATGAATTTTATTATAAAACACTTACCACTGAATCAATAATAAAAAAATCCATTTAAACATTAATGTATTATATTATTGAAATTTACCAACCAATCATATTAGTCAATGACACGTTATAATTGAAATCTTATGCAATATCTTTGGCATTTTGCGTTAAGATAACAGTCAAAAGATGAAAGGGACCCCATACCTGTCCAAATTTAGCATTGGGAAACTTGGCTCTGAAAGCTTCTTCAAGCTCCTTCCCCAGCGGTGCCCCACCAGATTTGAGCATTCTTATGGACGATAGATCATACTTGTGAAGATCAGGGGACTTGGAAATCGACAACACGATTGGTGGCACAATAGGCATCACACTCACCTTATGTTTCTGTATCAGCCCCAACAAAGAACCGATCTCAAACTTCTGCATGATCAAAATAGCAGCACCAACTCTCAACCCACAAAGCAACACCGAGTTGAGTGAGTAAATGTGAAACAAAGGCAACACACATAGTATCACATCCTCACTGTGAAAATAAAGGTTTGGATTCTCTCCATCAACCTGTTGAGCCACACTGGTGACAAGCCCTTTGTGTGTTAACATGACCCCTTTTGGCAACCCTGTTGTACCTGAAGAATAAGGTAGTGCAACCACATCATCGGGACTAATATCGACCTTAGGAATTTGGTTTTCATTGGCTTGTGTTAGCTCTGAGAAATGCAAGCAGTCTTGTGGGGGTGAGTCTATGCACATGATCTTGACATTATTTTCATGTGCCAAGTCCTTGACTTTGTCATAGTAACTAGCTTGCGTGATAATGAGCTTTGCGTTGGACCCTTTTGCTTGTTTTGCTATTTCAGCTGGCGTAAAGAAAGGATTGGCAGCAGTGGTTATAGCACCTAAATGTGACGCACCAAGGAAAACAAAGACAAATTCAGGCGTGTTTGGTAGCAAGATAAGGACAATATCTCCTTGTCCAATGCCAAGCTTGTTGAGGCCAGAGGCAACCTTGCGAGAAATGAGATCAACATCATAGTATGTGTATACCTCCCCTGTTGAACCGTTGATCAAACATGGTTTTGAGCCAACTTTGGAAATGTTTTCAAAGCAGTAGGAGTGTAGAGGGAGGTGTTTCGGTATGTAAATGTCAGGGAGTTTTGATCGGAAAATGAATTCCTGTTCCTTTGTTTGGAGAGCCATTTGGGGAAATGAGAAGGATAGGGAGATTAGGAAATGGGAATTGATGAGGATAATCTTTGGTGCTGTTGAATTGAGATGGAGGGGAAAATATCGATCGTATAAATGTTGATAGCTTAAGTTGGGGGTTGGTGAAATGGGGGTACTTGATTGGGATTATGGAATTGTTTTGAGGGTGAAACTGGGAAGGAGGGAATTGAATAATAAACATCATGGTTGGTGAAGGAGGAGACTATGGAGTTGGTTGGTGAGATTGGTTTGGGTGGTGGGGTCTTATTTGCAGCTGTGGTTGAGATAGTGATTTTTTTTTTCTTTTCTTTACTAAAGTAGGCTTTTTACCTACCACAGGTCCACAGCATGACATAGACTCAAGAGAGTTTTGTGGCTGCTGGACCAGAACCAAGTGTCTTCCTTCACCTACTCCCATGTCTGAAAAAAATATTATTGTTCTGAGGTTTTAAGCCCAGGTGTGTTTGATTTTGATGTAAGCCCAAACCAATAATAAGCAACCACAGCCTGCAATGCTGCATATATAGCCATGTGAGCACTAGCATCCGGTGATGCAAAAAAATAAAAAAATAAAACAAAACAAAATGTATTTTGCATATTCAAACACTATATCTATTATATCAACTCATTTTACAACTTATCTTACATCTTAATTTTTATTTTTACATACAATCCAATAAAATAATATAAACTACCTAATAAAATAATAAAAAAGTATTATTCTCTCTCTTTACTCCCATTATCTTTTTCTCTTCACACACAACCTCTAGATTAAATATTATTGTTTTCCAACTTATGAATAGTAAAGTTGTATATATGCAACTTTACTATTCATAGGTTGCAAATTTTTTAAGTATATGTAAGTGCACAATTGCACCTGGCCCCAAGAACAGTTACGGGCTCAGGCCCAACGAGCCTTAAATAATGTAATTTGTAGAGTGTGGGCTTGAAACCCAGGTTAGAAGTGTTTGAGGATTAAATGGCAAGCCAAAGATTATAAACACTTAAAAACAACAAAGAATACTATAAGTCAATCTGCTCGGATATAAGCCGAGAACTGTTCTTATATTATTTCTCTCTCTCTTTTTCTCTTTCCTTTAGGTTACAAAGAGGGGATCCTCTTTTCTGTCTTAGATTGCTCTTTAAATACTACTCTTTTGAATACTTTGTACACGTGTTGCTTTACCTCCCCTTTAGTCTAGATATTTCTTTTCTCAGTGCCTTTGAATAGTAACCAGAAATTTCTCTTCCACTGTTCAGGTGTCACTTCCCCATAAATGCGGCCAGGGTGGTAGGTGCAGGGTCTTTAATGTGGAGGTGGCAGCCTTTACCTTTGACATTTCTTCAACACCAGTGCTTCTGGGGCATTCTAGGGTTTCCCCCTTTTAACCATTGGCCTTAACCGTGTCATCCCCTAATCTTTACTACGAAATCCCGAGTTCTTCGGTGTCCATCCGAGGGTAAGTTCACCCTCGGCTGGATCCTCGTATCCTCGGCGTATGGGCCGACCCATAGTACTAACAAATTTTAAACCCAGGAGCAGGTCGGCCTTCCTTAACACGGCCCAAAAGGCCCACATTCTCATCAGGATCTTTTTGCCCCCCACAGTATACAAATCCGGATGGAGTGAGTTTTTATTATCTTAGGTTGTAAAATAGCTATTGTGGAGTGTTTACATCTCAATGCTAGTGCTCAATACTAGAATTTTGGAGAATGGGTGATTTGAAATTTAGATGTTATTGTTGGAATTTTAAAAAGTATCAATCAATTTAAAAGGTTATTGTCACAGAAAGAAGGAGGGGGAGCTAGAGACCATGGCTTCCTTTGATTTTAAAAAAGAAAAATGTTAGAGTTATTGATGGCAATTTTTGAAATTTTGTTTATCATAAAAAAAAAAAAAGAACAAAACATTAGAAGGTTAACAATTTGTTTTTACAAGTTTTCATATCTTAAAATCATCACAAGATAGCTTATTATCAATTGTCATATTGTAAATGTGGGTAGATGTGACCATTTTTTTTTAAGTTTGTATAACATTATTATTTTTATGAAGTTGTCATTATTTATTTGTCATTGTTTTTATAAAAATATTTTAAACTAAATGACAAAACTCAACCCATTGGCATTGTACTTTATAATACAATAAGTGTCTACTTAGCTAATCAAATGCTTGAACAATTACTAATTTTACTATTTTTTTTTCTTGAATCACTAAGTATTTTTAATTATTAAATTATATAAATTTATATTATATTTATAGTGTGGGTACTCAGGATTTTCACCTCAGAAGATGAGTCAGATTCAAGCATTGCTGATGATTCAGACCCAGAAATTCAAACCATATATACATCTCAGCCTCTTATAGCCCCAATAGCTAGCCCCACACCAATAGCCCAAGTTCACAAACTCCTTGATACCTACTCCAGACTCATCCCGGTGATAGCTTTGTTTGATACAGGAGCAGCAGCAACAATCCTTCATCCTAAAATTTTACCAAAAGATTTTTGGTTACCCCATCATCAGACGTTTAGAGCAGCCAATGGAAAAACATTCCTGATTACCCAGAGAAGTAAGCCCATTCACATTAGAATATTTCCAACCCTTACCATTAAACACCAAGTCCTTGGATCCCCCCTCATAGGCAGAGACCTCCTCATAGGATTTGACCTCCTTCACCAGATACCTAGCCTCAGATGGTCCTCAAAAGGTTTCTTGCATAAACAACACCTTCTCACATGGACCTAGGTACCACATTTGTTCTCAATAAACCCTTTTGACTCCTTGAAATTTCAGATCATTAATGAATGTTGTGCAGCCACCCACTTAGAATTCTTCCTCAAAAATCCAAATCCTATGTGGAAAAACCCAGCCTTTTTCATAACCCTTCCCTTAAAAAAGAATGAAGATGTTAACCCCACAGAAGCTAGTCATAGAGGTATGAATCCAGAACATTTGACCCTAGCTAAGCAGGAGTTATCCACTCTTCTTTCAGAAAACCTCATCGAACTCACAACTTCTCCATGGGCATGTGAAGCCTTCTATGTTAACAAGCATGCAGAACAAGTTCAAGGAAAGCTTAGATTGGTAATTAATTACCAAGATCTTAATCATTTCCTTGCTGATGACAAGTTTTCACTGCCAAACAAAAGTGCTCTTTTCCAGCATCTTTCCAATGCCAAAGTATTTTCAAAGTTTGATCTCAAAGCAGGATTTTGGCAATTAGGAATCCATCCAGAAGAAAGATACAAGACAGCATTTTGCATTCCAGACCACCATTATCAATGGACGGTAATGCCTTTCGGCCTCAAAAATGCTCCATCTCAATTCCAAAAAGCAATGGTAACGCTTTTCCAACCACTGTTGTCAAATGCATTGATTTATGTAGATGATATCCTCATATTCTCAAAAGATGCAGAATCCCATGAAAAATTGCTTACTGAATTCTACAATTTAGTAAAAGCTCAAGAGATAATACTTTCAGAAAAGAAAATGGTCATAGGAGTATCTTCTATTGACTTCTTGGGAGTAAACATTTCAGATGGAAAGTACACTCTGCAACCTCACATAGCAGTCTCTCTTAGTGAATTTCCAGATATGCTTACCAGAACCAAACAGATCCAGCAGTTTTTTGGAATTTTTAACTACATGTCAGATTTCATCCCAAAAATTTCCAGACACAGAGATTGTTTGTCCAAGTTGTTGAAAAAATCTCCTCTAGCATGGAATTCAGTCCATACAGAAGCAATTCAACAGTTGAAAAAATTAGCAGAAAAACTTCCCCCTTTACAGATTCCAGGAACAGGAAAAAGATTTCTATAGACAGATGCAAGTGATGAGTATTGGGCAGCAGCTCTCTTTGAAGAAATTGATGAAAAAAGAAACATTTGTGGATACAAAAGCGGTGCATTCAAGCCTTCAGAACTCCATTATCATTCTACTTTCAAAGTAAATCCTGGCAGTTAAACATGGCATTGAAAAGTTCCAGTTTCACCTTCTTGGTCACATTTTCTTGTAGAAATGGATATGTCTTCCTTTCCAAAAATGCTCCAGTTCAAAAGAAAAATGCTCCGCCATCCCCAATTACTCAGATGGTCAAATTGGCTTTCACAATGGTCCTTCCAAGTCAAACACATCAAAGGTACAGATAACCTTATCACTGATTACCTTTCTAGAAAGCCTCCTGTCCTTCATACCAAAATAATTCCTCCACCCTTATGTGTATACCCAATCACAGATCCATCCTCATCCTCAGGCCCTTCTACTTCATCCTCTAATGATATCATGAGTATGGTAGAAACCCTTCCCCCAGACATAAAAGACCAAATAAAAACCCTGACCCTTCAAGCCAGATCCAAAAGAATCATTCGAGTCCTCCATAATTACATTAAACAACACCAAAGCCATTTCCTTGCCCTTTTCCCAGACATTGGCAACCATGGAAAACCCCATTTGCATTTTGGATATCAAATTGGAATGTTGCACATTACCTTTACATGTGGTACTTACTCAATGAGTACTACTTGTGCCTTCATTTTGAACCACAATTCTACTCATACACTTTTCCTTTTGAAAATAAATATTTTCATAAATTTTGGCATGAAATTTTGAAAAATGATGCTCATGATGGTCAATGGTTCAAGTATCACAAAATAGATCACCCTCATTTTGGTCACAAAATTACCTCTGCATGTATAGTAGCAAAGTTGAACTCCAAAAATAATGTTCAAGCAGAAGGAATTTCCCACCCTCCAGATGTACATTGGGTAACAAATGCTGATGGTACTATTCACAGACACATGGACGTATCTTGGATATCCTGTCACTATTCACTCACAATGGCAGAATCCCTCAATCAGGGAATCCTCCCAGACATTGTACCAGCCGACCCAGATATTTGCAAACAGCAATGGCCCTATCAACACCATTGGGAAATGCCTAGTCCTTTTGACTTTGATGATCCTTATTACCATAACCATGATGCAGATGCAGATATTGATGAAGAATGGTTTCAAGGAAGAGATGATTAAAGATAGATATGTACAAAAGATATATGAAAAAAAAAAAAATGCGGGACCGACTTTTGTCTTGGCTTTCCTTTCTCCATTGCCGACACACTTCCTTCAAGACTCCAACTATTCCAATGCATGATCATTCCGTCCTTTGCTCAGTTCTATAATGCCCATTGTCAGTAATGAATCCTGAAGAGAATATTTCCTGCCCCTGTAGAAGACAACTGGCACTGAATTATCACAAGTCTTCGACAAATGTAAAGAAAAAAGCCAGCATTCACATTTCTTTACTGTAAATTATTTTGTCTTTTTGTAAAATATTTGCCTATAAATAGGCCTTTTGTTTCCTTAGTTCAGCAGAGTTTGAGAGCTAGAGAGAAGTAGAGTTAGCCAGTTTGTGTAATATTTCCCAGTTTATGTCTTTCAGTCCTGTAAAAAATTTGCTCAGTATAATAATATCTCTCAGTTTGTTGTATCTTGTTCTATGTTCTATTCCATATTTTTCTGTTATTTTCTATAATATTTTAGCAATATATGCTATTAATAGGCTTTCATGATCTTCTTACACTCCCATTACCCAGTCAGTGTGTTCGTCTTGTAGTTATAGCTCGTCCTTATTCTCCTTCACCAATTTCCATTTCCCGTAGCTTCCTTCTTCATGTTTTAAGTTTAGTTTTCGTCATTTAGTTGATCTTTGTCTACTACCTTAGTCTTCGTCACTTTCTTTCCTTGTATTTTTGCTTGGTTTCCTTTTATTGTGGGTACTCAGGATTTTCACCTCGGACCAAGGGCTGGCCTTGTAGTCATGCTGGCTTGACACCTTTGTGTCCCACATCGAAGAGAACTCCCCCCACTTTCTCACTTATAAGCTTGCGCCATGGTGAGGAGTGTACCATTAGTGAGAAAGTGGGGGGAGTTCTCTTCGATGTGGGACACAAAGGTGTCAAGCCAACATGACTACAAGGCCAGCCCTTGGTCCGAGGTGAAAATCCTGAGTACCCACATATAGTATACAACACATATTCACACAAATAACTCCTAAGAGTTACAAATTTTTTACAAGAGTTTAAATTTTATAAGAATGTGGTATAAAACTTATTTTTACAAACTTTGCCGACCCTTATTTCTTCTGTAGTTTATTTACTAATACACAATTTTTTAAACCTCACTAATACACAAATTGTCAACAAAAATATGCATCCAAGTAGAAAAGGTTCAATATTCATCAGTCATTCATATTAAACACAATATTTCTTTCTGCTAATATGATCAACTTACGTAAGGAGTGGAAACAATCTATCGTTTGGAGAGAATGAATTCCAACAAAATAAATCCTGACAATAAACATTATTAATATGTAATTAATTAGTACTATTTCGTATATGTTAAAAGATACTGAAATGTAATTATGCTAATTTGTTTTGTGTTTGTTTAGCAAAAAAATTTATTTTGTGTTTGATTAATACAATTGTTCATATTTATTCATTTTAAAAATTAATAATATAATCTTTTACATGTACATATTTTTAATCCACATAAAAATTTCAAAATATTTTTCATTAGCCTAAATCTTTAATTTTACATACATTACTTTTGTTGAGAACACTTCCAGCAATTGGCGTGGTTTGTTTGTACTTTAATTTGTATGCTGTGAAGCAAGTAAAACGCAAGATCATTAAAAAAACATTTTGAATATGGGGGAATCTTTTGACTGCTTGGACAAATTAGAAAGATGCGTTACTCGTTTTCACTTCTTGAAAATATTTTTAATTATTAGTTTATTAGTTAAAGAAAAAAAAAACATAAAATATAGTTAACACCGTTAAAATTTGAGCTAATATCAGTCAGGGCTAATCATCGTTAGAGAGAGGAGAAAAATGAGTAACAATTTAGTGATTAAGTTGATCAATTTTGGAATGTCTTATTAGATCTTATTGACATTAATCTAAATCTCAAAAATGTTGACCGCATTTTACCAAAATATTAATAATAAAAAAAGTGGTCACTTTGCACCTTTGTTAATTCTTGTTAGTGAATAAAGTTAAAAGAAAAAAAATCCAAAACTATATGCAAAATTGATGTGTAATGGAGATTTTTGTTGTTTAGCAAGGTATTACGGTCTTACCCATAAAAGATTGATTACGTATCTTTGCATCAAAAATAGAAAAAAAAATTACAAAAACAAAAATAAAAACAAAAAAGGAAAGGCAAGATTGATTATGGCCCATAAGGTGTGATAGAACAATAGCCACCTAAGAATTCAGAGGTTAGGGGCTTAGGGCCCAAGAAATTATTAGGTCTATTAGAAAGATTGCTGATATGATCTTCCTTAACCTCCCAACTAAGAGGATTGCATAAATGACATTATCTCATTGATTGGGAGGACCACACCAACAATCCTCCTAGTGGACCTAATAATTTATCTCAGAACCCCCAAATATTTTTTAATGAAAATAAATAAAAACTATATACAAACTTCATCTAATGATCCCTTAAGATTTAGTAATTTATTTCAAAAGTGGCATTAAGAAACTTAAATTAAATAAAATTTAATAAAAAAAAACCTAAATATATCAAGTTATTGATAAGAAATAAAAATACATACAAATATATGAAGTTTTACAATTTCTTCTACAAGTTTTTATATTTTGAAATTGTAACATGATAGTTCATTATCAATTGTCATTACCAATTATTTTCAATAAGTGTATAACTCATACATATGTATGGTACAATTAAAAAAATTACAATTACACATATATGGATTCAAATTATACTCTCTCTCTCTTCTCTCTCTCTCTCTCTCTCTCTCTCTTTTGTTTTTTTTTTAATTTTAATTTCTTTTAGATATACACATGAGTTTACTCTTTTATTTATTTATTTATTGAGTTTTGATGATTTATTTATATTAGACCCTTTGTCTTTTGCACCTCATTAACTCACATAAAACAAAATTTTAAAAAAATTTAAATATGATACATGGCGCAAAATTAGACAACATTTGAAATCTAATTTGAATCTTAATTGGATCTTCTTTCAACTTTCCCTATTAATATATAGAGGTAGGTATGACTATTTTATTTTGTTAAATTTGTATATTAATTTTTATGCATTTGTCATTACCTAATTGTCATTGTTTTTATAAAAATATTTTGAACTAATTTACAAATCTCAACTCACTGTTATTATATTAATACACTTATTCATATATAAATAATACACTAAATATTTACTTAACCAATAGAAAACTTGAACATCACTAACTTTACTATTTTTTTTTTCTTGAATCACTATATAACTTAAAGTTTTGGGATGGCCGATGTGTGTTTTTCTTTAGTTTTGGGCTGGACTGATCTATGATCACAGTGTGCAAAAATATTTTTAAAGATATTTTGAACTAATAAAAAAAATATTACATATATAATATATATTTTCTCCAAGTCATGGGGTTCGTTTGAAACCCCTGAAGCCTATGCATCATTCTTTTTTCTTTTATATAACTCACTAAATAAGGGTATATTTTCTCAAAAAATAGATAAGTTTATTTACATGATTGACATCATTTTTCTTTCTTTCTTATTACTCTTATATCATAAGTAGCTAATAAACCAAAGCATATACTAAAAAAAAAATTATATATTAAATTTAGCTAATGGTCCCTTTAGATTTGAAGAAAAATACTGCATTTTACATAAATGACCAATGCATTCTTTGTTTCCTCTTATTAAACTTATATCATAAGTAACACAATAAACCAAAGCATATTCAAAATATATGCTGATAAAAGTAAATGAATAAACTTGTGATGCCTTAAATTGATTAAGCATATAATATGTGGATGTGTGATAAATTTCACATTAAGCATATACTGTGTTGATATGGACTTTAAGCTTCCATTCTCAAGTTTTTCAAGGTATTCAAATATTCTTTTTATTCAAGAGATTACAAGCCAATTTTCAATTCTATCCTTGAAATCAATGGGTTTTTAAGAAAGGGGATTATAGTTCTTTTGTAAAGAATCATATATGATATTAATCAACGGAATCAATACCGTACTAGGAGCTATTTGGGTTTAGTTAGGAAATGAAATATTTCAGTATCGATTGATACAAGTGTACCATTTTCGAGATCATCGCTAATTTGATATATTTTTATATAAAAAAAAAAAATTATATGTTCAATAGTAATATATATATATATATATATATATATATATATATATACTTTCTTTAAAATATTTAAAATAATAAATTTATGTCTCATTTAATATGTTAACCCCTAATTGAAATATTTGTTAATTAAAATAATATGCAATCTACTTAGATGATGATGATGTAATTCAGCAAAAAAAGAAAAAAATGAAGAAGAAGAAGAAGATGATGATGTAGATTTGATAGTCACTAGCAGATCACATGTATATAAAAAAAAATTATTAAGTTTCCCACTATATTTTTTTGAAACTTGAGTTCTAAAAAAAAAAAAAAGAAGAAGAAGAAGAGAGAGTAGCTCTTTGGAAATTGTAACTTTAAAATGTTAGTACTTAGTTCACGTATGTGGATGTTAGGGCACACCACCACACAAAACAAATGTAATTTTCTTTTTATAAAAACAAAAATAAGTCTCAATATGCATTTAAAAGAAGCACAAGAGTCGGAGAGAAGTGCAAGAAGAAGATGAAGAGGAAGAGCAGACAAGGACGACAGAAAAATGGGACTAGTGTAAGAAAATTAGTGGTGATGACGATATGTGAGTTATTTTTATTTTTATTTTTATTTATGGTTATATATTTATTTATTTGTTTGAATTTTAGTTACCGGCTCAATTTTATTTTTTGGCTGAAATCCGGTATATAACGCGGTATGGCCAAAACAAGTCTGGTACGACTGGTGTTTGAATCGGCACAAAACACTAGTATTCTTGTACCAGTGTACGTGCTAGAATGGTAAATAACAGTCATTCCAGCTGGTATGGTACGAAATTGACTTTTTTGATATTAATCATTTTTGGAATTTTAGATACTACAAATTTATTGTCATTTTTCTATCTTTTTATTTATTTTTTTGTAGACAAATTATTAGCACACTCGGTGAGATTCTAACCCATAACCATCTGATTGCAAGAAACAAATTCGCGTTATTTAATTTCAAAAAATGGAGTACAAACACCATATGAATTTTTTTTTTTTTTTTAAGATGAAATTGAGAATTGACACAAAGTGTTTTTATGGAAACTGTTATAGACCTATGAATCTGGCCCAGCACAACCTATATCTGAGTCGGATATTTAATTCAATGGGCTTGTCTAAACCCAGCCACACAGTCCATCACTATCAGGATCATCATGTCCTTTTAAATCCAGTTAACGTTGAAACAATGGTCCAGCTCAAAGAAACTTGAACTCTGAGTTTATTGCATTGGATTGGGTCATCCCTCACAACTACCCAATCAATATATTGTCTTCTAGTGAGGTCGCCTTTAACAACTTGGGTTCCAACTGTATTATTTTACCCACTGAGACTTGAGGCTTCAAAGAATAGTCATGGTCCATAGGTTTCATGAATTAGAACTCAGAGGCTTGCCAAGGCTCTTGTAGTTAAATTGTTATCTCCCAAGCACTGAGGGCTTGCTTGGGATTTAGAGAGAAAATGTCAAACTGTGGTATTAGCAGCAAATTATAATTATCTCAAAAAAAAAAAAAAAAAAAACAACACAGAAGCTCAAATGATCAAAGAAGTCAATTTTGTGTAAAAATATAGGAATTTATTGTGAAAAGAAATACAAATATCAATTATGTGTCATATTCCGCATAGTAGAAAGGTGTGGATCATAAGCCAAATCTGATATGTGTGAAGAATTAGGGAATAAAAAAAAAAAGTCCATGTCTTGCAAATGGAGCTCTTGATTTGGACTTATGACATGTTTTGTCCAATATTGTGTGGTCATAAAATAAAAACTCAAAACCAAGAAGCATCCGTCATCACCATGGCATCACAACAGCCACATAATCATGCATACAAAGCATACACCCAGCCGACATTTCATTTTATATTTTGTTAAATAAAATAGAGACTCACAAGAGTAAGAGTTTTGCTGATTTGGATGACCCATTCTTGGGCGGGTAATGAACAGGATCTGAAATCTCTCCTCCTTGCAATAGAAGTCTTTGACTTTCCACAGTTTCCATAACTTAGGAAACGTCCGAGAAAGTTGTTCCTATTAAATAATAGTACTTAAGCGATTAGCTCAGGACGAAAACAAAGACATAAAATGAACTGCAATGAAAAAAAATAAAAGTTGGGTTCGAGTTGATTTTTAGATAAAGTTGAAATTTCCCCTTTTCTTTGTATTCTTATCAAAGCAGTTTCGAGTCAGTCCAAAAGTTGCAACCCCTAGACGAAGTTCCTAATCTTCCTATAAAAAATAATGCTACAGCCTTAGTCATTTCTAAAATAATAATCGTTTTCATTATATTAGACCCCATAGACCATAGTAGCGAGAGACTAAGGGGCACAGACCATTGACACACAACTTGTAATATGTCACAAGAATCAGCCTCTCCTTGGTTTACGTGTGTGGATGATTTTTACTCAGCAGTTTTTGATGAGGAAGAAGATTGGATTTTTTTCGATGTAACGGATGAGAAGTGTGCAGAAGAGTTGCAGCTCCAAGAGGCTCTTATGGGCTGTGTGATCGATTCCCAATTGGTCAACAAGGAAGCCTCATCCTCATTGCAATTACCATCAGCACCAACAATACAAGCAATTCTTCCAACCCCAGCAGCAGAGCCTACAAAAGAAGCTGGAGAGTCATCACATAGCTTCTGTGAGATTTGTATGGAAAGGAAAGATAGTGACGAAATGTTCAAAATTGAGAGCTGTGTTCACTCATTTTGCTCTGATTGCATTAGCAAACATGTTGCCACAAAGGTCCAAGAGAGCATAACTATTGTTTGTTGCCCTGGATTGGACTGCAATGGTGTTATAAAACTCGATGCTTGCAAGGCAGTGCTTCCGAAAGATGTGTTTGAAAGGTGGGACGAGGCGCTATGTGAAGAACTGTTTGGTTCCCAGTGGTTTTATTGTCCTTACAAGGATTGTTCAGCAATGTTGCTGAATGATAATGAAGAAGGAGAAGCTATTAGGGAGTCAGAGTGTCCATTCTGCCATAGATTGTTCTGTGCACAGTGTTCTCTGCCGTGGCATTCAGGGGTGGATTGTGAAGAGTTTCAGAGACTGAATGAGGATGAGAAAGAGAGGGATGATCTCATTTTCAGGGAGCTTGCTAAGGAGAAAAAATGGATGATGTGCCCTCAGTGCAAATATCATGTGGAAAGGACTGATGGTTGCTTACATATGACTTGCAGGTCAGTTTTGCTCTTCACTGTCATGTAATTTTTAATATATACAGCAGGATTTGAAATCTATGAGATAAGACGATTATTCTTTACTATCGAGATAAGATACCAATCCGTTTCTTTTTGATGTTGACAAGATTCAAAACTTAGTTTATTTGATGACTAGAGATTTACTTTACTAGTTGAACAAATTGAAACTAATATTGTCATGTAATTGCTACTTAATTACATCAGGTATTTGCTTAGACTGACCATATACAAATAACATAATTAGCCGCGTAGAAAAGAAAAGTATTATTATACTTTTTTTGTGTGTGGCTAATATGAGTGTTTAGAGTTCTTGAGTACTTGATTGTTTTCCATAGCGTGTAGTACCCATGTTTTTAAGTTGGTTGTGTGATAAGATCTAAAACTATACACTACTAACTTTGCGCGAACCCTTTCCCCTTTAGACTTCAAGCACTTTGTGCATGGACAAATACTAATTAAGCTACAAGATTGTTGGCTCTAAAACATAGACATAGTGGCATGGTAATGTCATCCTTTTGTTTCAACTAGAGAGGGAAAATAAAAAATAGATGCCTTGTTCAATTATAGCCCACTTAAAGCATTCACATCAATCTTTACACAATTTTTGCTAAACTTACACAAAAAACTTCTACTTTTGCTATTTTAACAAAAAGGTTTTTGCTAGAAAATCTGGATTAGTTTTAAATGGATTAGAAATGGTTTCAAATGGATTAGAATATAATGGGTTAGAAGTAAATTTAGATGGGTTTAAAATAGTTTAGAAGTATCACACATTAAAAAATTTAACATAGAAGTATAATAAATTCTTAAATGAGAGTTTTTATATTTTTTAAGTTTAGATTCATGTATCTACACTTAAAGACGCTTAGCAAGAAATTAGAGATGGAATGACACTAAAAACAATTGAGGCCCATTTAAAATAAAAAACAACTTGGGATCCAATTAGTGGGCAATTAGAGGGACACTTAGTGTAAAATTGCAATGCAATTAGAATTTTATTTGATTCTTGATTAAACTTTCTCCTAGCTTCGACTTTAATATAATATGTATGATGATTTGGATTATAATTGAATTTTCTCCAGCTTTAATCTAATATATATGATTTTCAAAAATTACAAAACTAAAAAAAGCTTTATTTTGTACCGACTGGTATTACCCGAAATCAGCCGGTACATGGCCGGAATTTAAACCGGTACGAAATGTTGGCGTTTCGATACCAATTGAAAAATTATATTCCGAATTTCCAATTTAAATCTAATTTGAATTTTAATTAAAACTACGCCCTTTCCTTTTCATTTGGGACAGCACTATGTATAAGCCCAAAACCTTAAACCTCTCTCTCTCTCCATTTGACAAAGAAATGAGTAGGTTCTTTGAATTATAATTGAACTCAAAAAAAAAAAAAATGATTGAACAGCTTGAAGTATACCATGAAAAGATGTATTGAAAATTTTAACAGAGGACATGCCTTTTCATGGTACCCTTCAGCTGCCTTAATTTATGACATCTTATAATAGAAGTTATTATATTCTTAAACAATAGAATAATGATTGTAAGGAAGAGAATAAAATAAAACATAAAGACACTTGCCAAATAGTTTCTGATGGGTCTAAAAGGATAACAAATAGTTTGCATGTACATGTCTAGTATATACGAATCCCAAATGCGTGCCTTTAAGATATTTTCAATAATTGATGCTTCAAAAGTAGACATTGTTTGTTTGAATTCAATAGGTTATGGAGAGCAATGTGTTTCATTTTGTCTTTTTAATGAAAAAACAGTGTCTTTCATTTCTAAATAATTATTTGTTATCTAACTAATCAGACAAAATGTGTTTCATTTCTAGAGGGTTAATTGGGGCATATTGATTAAGATTCATTTTATATCATGGTAAATCCATATCACAAGGGTTAGTTAGAAAATCACTGTTCCAAAATCGGCTACTCTTTTCTTTAATTTTTTTTTGTTTTTGTTTTTGGGGCCCCATTTTTGCGTTGAATGGTTGAATAATAATTTGGTCTTTTGCTTTGCCTTCCCACCATTCTCTCTGTATGTTTCGTCTTCTTTTTAATTTAAAGTTATGCTAATAAGTATCCTTAGAACATTAATTAACAATTTATTTTAGAAAATTTTTTACAGTATTTTTATGCCTCCTCACTTGTTAGCACACAAACCAATCATAGGACTCATTGGGTTGCAAGCTGGGTCTATGCCAATTCTGTGTTCAACATTGTAAATTGTAAATAAATACTGTGGGTCCAGGGCAACGCAAATTATTGAAACTTTTTTTTATTTATTATTTTGAATATCTACTTAATAGAAATTATGATAAAATACTGGCAATGGACTCAATATCCTAATCCCTGAGGTTTAGGTTAATATCACCCAAGTTTAAGATATTTTAAAACTGACAAACTTGTTCATTAAATTCAGCTAACTTGTAACCCTATGTATATGCATAGATACACTTAAAGATATACAATAAATGCATAATATAATTCCTATATATATAATTTAAATACTATTGATAATCATTTTTATATTTTGTTAACTCTTTAAAAGATTTTATAAGGATATTATTAGGTATAAAATGTAAATTGTTCATATTTTTTTAATTATTGTGAAACACTTTTTTTTTTTAAAACTCATTTATTCTACACTTTTTGGTTTTTGTACATTTTTTGTTTTTGAGAAACTTTGGTTTTTGTACTTAATAACTCACTTGGATGAATATTTATGATGTGGTTCCACATTTGATTCTAAAATTAAGAAATAAAACTCTTTAAGAATAAATAATTTAAGACACATGACGTAAAATTGGAACCCTAATTTGAAATTATAATTTAAGTTTCCCTGGTTCACCTATTATTATTATATATATATATATATATATATATATATATATATATATATATATATAGAGGTTTCTCTCCTACTTCAACTCTAATATAATATATTTGATTAGTTGACTTGAGAGTCCAAAATAGGAGTTTCCATGGGTTTTAGATGATGTAATATATTGTCTATTTGGCTGCAGGTGTGCGTTCCAGTTTTGCTATGGATGTGGAGCTCAGTGGACTAACGATCATGGTGGTTGCCAGAGAGATTAAATGAATAGAATAAATCATTATAAAAATGTTATCATAAATATTGTACTATTAGGATGGATATATTACCTCATAAATTATCTTTATAATTGGTATTTACTCAATGAGTATTACTTGTATCTTCATTTTGATGGTGGAATTGCATCAATGTTTCAGTGTGCACAAGTATGTGCAGTTATGCCCCATTGGGTTTTAAGATGGTGGGTTCATTAGTTTAGTACGAAAGTTTCAAGCTCAATTAACTACACTATTAATTTATGGCGTTTCAAGAATGGATAAATAATGGAATAGTCTAGCCAAAGATTGAGCCACCAGTCAAGTGCATATAAATTATTGATAATTTAACATACGCTATATTGGAGTAGTTGGTATTCTAGATTTTAGAACTTATTATTATTATTATTATTATTAATCCAAATATCCATCCATCATAAAAATCTGAGCATTAATCACATTAAAGAATAAAAAAAAAAAGCTTTTATTATGGAAAGTCACACCTTAAATTAAATAAAAATTCAAATAAAATCATAGATATTAAAAGTCTAAAACATGAGAATAGCCTCTTTCTTGTAGCTTAACTGATATCTCCTACTGAACACCTAGATTCAAATCCTCATTCCTTTGTAACTGTCAAATTTATTCAATAAATCAATAAATTCCTCGTTTAGCTGGTGCAAGAGGCTTAAGACATGCTATGAGTTTTAAACAAAGGCCCAATTCTCAATGTTACAAACCAGATGTGCCTAACAAGGAAACATATATTACAAGACCCAAACCCAATACGCGTTTTGCACAAAGTCCTAAACCTTTGATGTCCTATGAGATGAAGTATACTTGATTGTTGGCCTAGCCCAAAACTGTGAAATAGACACATCCGAATTGAAACAACAACTTCTAGGCTTGGAGTATTTGTAAAACATGAGCCTATAATCATATATACCATGCTATCATTCATGTGTTTGACGCTACATATAACTTCTAGGCTAGTAATGATTTAAGCGGCAGTTGGGTTAAAACAACAATTGTGTAGAATTGAAAGTAATGGGGGAGCTTATACGTAGCATGTGCAACTACTAAGATGACATTTTCTAGTGGTAGGTAATGAACTTTGGCTTCATGCAACGACTTGCTCACGTAGTAAACTGGCCTCTGCACACCACTATCAACTCATACCAGCACCAAACTTACAGCATGGGAAGCCACGGCAATGTAAGCAAACAAAACCTCATCCTCCTCGGGCCTGGACATAACAGGTGGCTGAGAAAGGTACTCCTTAAGTTGTTGAAAAGCCAAAACACACTCCTCGGTCCATTCAAACCCTTTCCACTTATTCAACAACTGGAAGAAAGGTCTGCACCTGTTCGCGGATCAAGAAATAAATCGGTTCAAGGCGGTAGTCATCCTTGTTAATTTCTGAACTTCTTTGGGATTCCAAGGTGGCTGTAAACTGCTAATTGCTTTAACCTGATTAGGATTTATCTCAATTCCACGATGAGTAACCATATACCCCAGAAACTTACCTGATCCCACGCCCAAAGAGCATTTGGAAGCATTGAGGCGCAGCTTGTGTTTCCTCAGTATCTCAAAAATATTCTCGTGGCCTCTCACGTGCTTGAACACCACCTTATTCTTCATTACCATATCATCTACATAAACCTCAATATTTTTACCTAGTAGTGGCTCGAACATCCTGGTCATCATCCTCTAGTAGGTAGACCCTACATTCTTTAAACCAAAAGGCATCATCTTATAGTGGTAATTTCCAGTAAGAGTGACGAAAGAGATCTTTTCCTGATCACCCAGAGCTAGTGGTATTTAGTGGTATCCTTGGAAGGCATCTAAGAAGCTCATCCGAGGATGGCCTACAGTCGCGTCCATCAGCTGGTCTATTCGAGGCATGGGGAAAGGGTTTTTTTGGACAAGCCTTATTCAAATTTGTGAAGTCTACACATACTCGCCACTTTCCATTCTTCTTTTTCACTACTACAGTGTTAGCAAGTCACTCATGGTAAAACACTTCTTTAATAGCCCCGGCCTGTTTAAGTTTGATCACCTCCTCCTTGACAGCTTCAGAATGCTCTTTAGATGAGTGCCAATGTGGTTGCTTCCTAGGGATTACAACTAGGTTTACATTCAGATGATGGAAAATGAAGCATGGATCCACCCTAGGAGCCTCATAAGCACTCCATGCAAATACATCAATATTCTCCTGAGGAATATTATCAGCCCTTCCTTCTCCTGAGGAGGCAGCTGAGCTCCAACCTAAAAGAATTTTTTCGAATCATCATCAATAACAATTTTCTCTAATTTCTCAAACTTTGGCCCTTCTGAAACAGCGTCGGTAGATAATGCCCGAGTCCTTGATTGCTATAAGCCCTTCTTAGCAGAGGTCGAGGACTTAACTCTTGGCTGATGCATTATCACAGCCACCAAACACTTCCTAGCCACGGACTGGCTCCCAACCAGCTCCTCAATTAGGTCCCTAGATGGATATTTCACCTTTAAATGCAGAGTTGAAGAAACAGCTCCCAGGACGTGAAGCCAGGGTCTTGCTATAATGGCCGTGTAAGGAGAATAAGCATCCACCACGATGAAATCCACCTCTACCACCTCTGAACCGGCTTGCACGGGTAATCTAATCTGGCCTACTAGAACAACAAATTTCCCATCAAAGCCTAACAAAGATGAATCATAAGCTGTCAAATCTTCACGCTTCAAGTTTAGCACATTGTACAGATCAGGATACATAATTTCTGCTCCGTTGCCCTGATCCACCAACAACCTCTTCACATCATACCCCTTAATCTTGAGGGTGACCATCAGGGCATCGTCATGTGACTATATGGTTCCAACTTTGTCCCCATTCGAAAAGCTCAATGTCGGCCAGATCTCTATCCTAGCCTTCTTCGGCTTAGGGTTAGAGTCCTTAGCGGGTGGCTGGGCTACAGACATCACCCTGGAGAGGTGAGAACCAGTTCTTCCTAGAGTAGCGAAGATAACATTAATAGTGCCCAAAGAAGGCCTTGAAGAAGTGTCTCTTTGAGGTTTGGGTCCAAGCTAACTGTCTTGCCCATTGAATTGATGTAGAAAATGCTTTAATTTACCATCTTTGACCAACTATTCCAGGTGATTCTATAAAGTTCTGCAATCTTCCATGGTGTGCCCTTGCTTTTGGTGGTATTGACAATGAAGGTTTTGATTGCGTTTCATGGGATCTCCTCCCATTTTATTTGGCCATCTAAAGAATGGCCCATTCTTAATCTTTTCTAAGACTTGATGCATTAATTCCCTGAACACTGTGCTGACCACCTGATTAGCAATAGACCCAAACTGCCTCATAAAGTCTTTTCGAGGCCGATTATTATTGTATCTGTCCGACCTAAAATCTCTCCTCTCTTGAGGGATAACCTTCGCATTTCCTTTCCCCAGTTGCTGGTCCTCTTTGACCTGCTTATACTTTTCAATAAGATCCATGAGCCGACGCACACTCTTTACAGGTTTCGTGGTTAGTGACTTTCTCAAATCATATTCGGTAGGTAGGCCGACCTTGAAAGTCCTTATGGCCACATCGTCAAAGTCCCCATCGATCTCATTGAACATCTCCCAATATATGTCTGAGTACGTTTTCAGGGTTTCCCCCTCTCACATGGTCATGGACAACAGGGAATCTAAAGGTCGAGGAACCCTACTGCATGTAATAAAGCAAGATCCAAACGCCAGAATGAGTTCTTTAAAAGAATCAACAGAACCTGCCCCCAGGCCATTAAACCACCTTATTGCCACCGGCCCTAAATTGGATGGGAATACCTTACACATTAAGACCTCATTCTTGGAGTGCACAGCCATCCTCTAGTTGAAGTGGCTCACATGTTCTACAGGGTTTGTTCAACCATTGTAAATGGTGAATGATGGCTGAGTAAATCGACGAGGAAGTCTTCCTCCTTCAATTCTGTGCGTAAAAGGTGACTTGAAAATCTGGTTTAACGCTCTGCTCATAGTGTCGTTTCCTAAGCCTTTGGAAGACGAACTCCTTTTCTTGCGATCATGAGGGCTATCCTTTTCATATGAGAAAGACTCACTAGGGGGAGTCCTTGACTTGGGCCTGTAACTGCCATCCTCATTATCACCAGAATAAGAGTCAAAATTAGAAGGAGTCTGCCTCTGCCACTCACGGCGCAACTTCCTTTTCAAAAGATCTATCTCCAGTTGCATGACTATGGCATTCTCTTCATGTGAAACATGGCTCTTACCCCGAGATTGACTACTACTGGTATGGGTGGTGTGCACACTTCCTTCCGGGTCCTTTCCTTGTTTAAGTTTAAGAACACAATTTTGACGCTGGGACCCTATAGACTCCGCTTGGTTCGGATCTTAACCTACCATAATTAAACGTTAAACTTATTAGAACACAAAGATTTCTCCATAGACGGCGCTAATTGTAGGGACACAAATTCGTACCTAAGCCCAAAGGAAGAAAGGGAATAGACCCAAAGAGTCCAATACAATGAATTTGTAGAGAGTGGGTTGGAAAACTAGCTTCTAATGAGTTCAGACAACAATCATAGTGGGTAAAGATGACAATTGAATAAAGATGAAACAATTGTATCTAAGGAAACTCGTCCTTGGCCTCAATCCGAGGAGGTTAATTCTTCTCTTTATCTCTCTTAGGGACTGATTACAAATATTGTTCTTGATTCTACAGTGTTTTTCCCTTTTTCTTTTCTTCGATCCCCTTTCCTCTAGATTTTCCTCTATTTTATACTATCTTCCCCCTTTATCTCTACCCTCCACGTGTAGATAAGATTGCTGGTGTTGATTCTTGTCTCATTAGCACATTCCTGAAGTCTTTGGGAGTAGCTGTAAGGCTGAAAAACCACTGTTCAGGTATCATTTCCTCATTAATGCAGCAAGAAAGTTAGCTACAGAGTATTTAATGCGGTGGTAGCAGCTTTCTCTTAGATATTTCATAGCTTTCTTTTGTCCTGCATTCTCATGATGCATATCCTTATCAACAGAATCTCCTAGAAAGTTGCTTTTGGGTGGCAGATCGTATCTTGTGACCTTTGCTTCGTTCAGCTAAGGAGACATCTCTCCTCGGACCTCTCCTTAGACTATTTGTAACTTGACCTCTTTCTTTATTCATTAACGCTGACCTCCCTAACAATGTTTACCTCGTCCTCGGACAATTAGATGTCCTCAAATCAGGCCTTCGGTCCAATATAACATCATTGGGCCTATTATCCCTACATTTTTCATTAGCCTAAATCTTTAATTTTACATACATTACTGTACGGGCTTCACCCCCCGTCAAGCCCAATCGCCCTAAGGCCCATGAAGACTAACTCGTATAAGAGCCCTGCACTGATCACACATGGTAACGCTCCTACCGTCCGAGGGGTTTGAGCTCGGAGTGCTCGAAGCAACCTGTGGCGTGTCCCTACCAAGCACATAACTTACAGACGGGGCTGATCCTAACGCTACTATCATTTTCTCCCTCCCGTCACCAAACATCCACTTAGGTGAAACGATATTGGACCTCCCTTCCATTGCCTAGGGAACACCCTTACCGAGTATCAAATCCAGCGGTGGAGCCAGTTCTAATGCCATTGCTACCTTCCCCACTCACCATTAAACCTCCACTTAAGAGTAATGGTATTGGACCTCCCTTCTGTTGCCTAGGGAATGTCTTTGCCGGGCATCAGATCTAACAGTGGAACTAGTTCCAATGCTACTGTTATCTTCTACCACTTGCAATTAAGCTCCCGCTTAGAAGAAACAGTATTGGACCCCTCCTTCCACTGACCAAGAAAATGATTATGGCCATCCCACTAACTTTGACTATAAATAAGCAAGGGAGATTCAGTTGAGGAAGTTGGCAATTCCAGAGTAAAAGGACTAGAGAAAGTAATACTAATCATCCTCAAGGAAGAAAGGAGAGTGTTAGTGAGAAAAGAGAGGAGACTCAGGAAAGGGGCAGCCGAGCATAGCTCCACCCGTGGTAGGAAATCCAAAAGCTCACCATACAAATAGATTGTGAGCCCAAACTCCCCTTAGGCCCAGTAGCCCTATTTTGGAACGCACAATTACTTTTGTTGAGAACACTTCCAGCAATTGGCGTGGTTAACTTTGTATGCTGGGAAGCAAGTAAAACACAAGATCATTAAAAAACATTTTGAACATGAGGGAATCTTTTAAAAAGATGTGTTACTCGTTTTCACTTCTTGAAAATATTTTCAACTATTAGTTTAATAGTTAAAGAAAAAAAAACGAAAAATACAATTAATACCTCTGAAGTTTGAGCTAATGTCAGTAAGGTTTAAAACATTTAAAAACTTATTAATTTGGTCCTTAATCATTATTAGAAAGAGAAGAAAAATGAGTAATAATTTAGTGATCCAATTGGTCAGTTTTGAAATGTTTTAGATCTTGCTAACATTAGTCCAATCCTTAGAGACGTTGACCTCATTTTACCAAACTAATAATAGTAAAAAAAGTGGTCACTTTGCATCTTTGTTAATTCTTGTTTGTGAATAAAGTTATATATATATAAGCCTAAAGTATATGCAAAATTGATGTGCAATGGAGATTTTTGTTGTTTAGCAAGGATATTACGGTCTAACTGATAAAAGATTGATTACGTATCTTTGCATTAAAAATAGAAAAAAAAAATTCAAAAAAATTCAAAAAAAAAAACAAAAAACGAAAAACAAAAAGGGAAAGGCAAGATTGATTATGTCCCATAAGTTGTGACAGAACAATGGCCACCTAACAATTAGGAGACCAGGGCCACCAAATTGTTTTTTGATGAAAACAAATAAAGAATATATATTAACTTCATCTAATGATCCCTTAAGATTTAAAAGACTATATATATATAGTGGCGTCCTCAAGCATTTATTTCAAAATGGTTGTTAAGAAACTTAAATTTAATAAAATTAAATAAAAAAAAGAACTTAAACACATCAAGTTATTGATAAGAAATAAAAAAAAAAACATACAAATACATGAAATTTTAAAATTTTCTGCTACAATTTTTCATATATTTAAAATTGTTATATGATAATGCATTGTCAATTGTCATTATCTATTATTTTCAATACGGGTAGATGTAACCATTTTATTTTGTTAAATTTGTATAACATTTTTATTTTTATGCATTTGTCATTATGTAATTGTCATTGTTTTTATAAAAATATTTTGAACTAATTGACAATCTCAACTGACTGTCACTGTATTAACACACTCATTCATGTATAAATAATACACTAAGTATCTACTTAACCAATAAAAAACTTGAACATCACTAAATTTACTATTTTTTTTCTTGAATCACTAACTTTATAACTAAAAGTCTTGGGATAACTGATGTATATTTTTGTTTGGTTTTGGACTAGATTGATCTGTGATCAAAGCGTGCAAAAATATTTTTAAAGATATTTGGAACTAATAAAAAAATATTATATATATAATATTTTTTTTTTCCAAATCAGGGGTTCGTTTGAACCCTTGAAGCCTATGAGCCGCTGCCCCTATATATATATATATAATGTGTTAATGCATCATTGTTTTTTCTTTCATCAATCTTATATTATACATAACTTACTAAATAAGGGTATATTTTCTCAAAAATAGATAAGTTTATTTACATGATTGATACGTCATTTTTCTTTCTTTCTTATTACTCTTATATCATAAGTAGCTAATAAAACCAAAAAATTTACTAAAACAAAAAAATACATATTAAATTTAGCTAATGGTCCCTTTAGATTTGAAAATAAATACTGCATTTTACATAAATGACCAATGCATTATTTGTTTCCTCTTATTAAACTTATATCATACATAACTCAATAAACCAAAGCATATTCAAAATATATGCTCATAAAAATAAATGAATAAACTTACGATGCCTCAAATTGATTAAATATATATTGTGTGGGTGTATGATAAATTTCACATTAATTATATATTGTGTTGATGTGGACTTAAGCTTCCAGTCTCAGGTTTTTCACGGTATTCAAATATTCTTTTTATTCAAAGGATTACAAACCAATTTTCAATTCCTTCCTTGAAATCAATGGTTTTTTAAGAAAGAGTATTATAGTTCTTTTGTAATGAATCATATATGATGTTAATCCTTTCTGGAATTTTAGATACTACAAATTTATTGTCATTTTTCTATCTTTTTATTTATGTTTTTGTAGACAAATTATTAGCACACTTGGTGAGATTCTAAGCCACAGCCATCTGATTGCAAGAAACAAATTCGCATTATTTAATTTCAAAAATGGAGTACAAACACCATTTTACATGATTTATTTTTTTTTATTTTTTATTTTTTATAGATGAAATCATGAAATTGAAAATTGACAACAGAGTGTTTTTATGGGAAACTGTTATGGACCTATGGACCAGGCTTAGCACAACCTATATCATAGTCGGATATTTAATTCAATGGGCTTGTCTAAACCTAGCCAAACAGTCCATCACTATCAGGATCATCATCTTCTCTTATTTCCAGTTAACGTTGAAACAATGGTCCAGCTCAAAGAAATTTGAACTCTGAGTTTATTGCATTGGATTGGATCATCTCTCACAAATACCCAATCAATATATTGTCTTTTATTGAGGTGGCCTTTAACAACTTGGGTTCCCAACTGACCCAACTGTATTATTTAACCCACTAAGACTTGAGGCTTCAAAGAATAGTCATGGGTTTCATGAATTAGAACTCAGAAGTGAGAACCTGAGACTATCTTGTAGCTGAATTAAGTGGCGGAACTAGAATTTTAGTTTAGGGAGATGAAAATAAAGAGTTGAAGGCAAAATTAATTTCAATTTTTTTAATTAGTATAGTTAAAAAAATACTTAACTAATTAATCAAAAAAATTGATTAGCATATAAAATATAATGTAAGTGTTAAGTTGTTTCTTTTTTTTTTTCCTCGTGCATTGCATTATATTATATTAGTTGGGGATGTTGTGATTGTGATATTATACCATTTATTAATTTCAAGATTACATAAAGTACATATAAGAATTTTTCTCTTCATTATATTAGACTAGTTTGAAATATTTTCAAAATAAAATTTCAGGTCAAAGCTATTATTATTAAAAATGATATTTTTAGGGGAATATAATGAACTTCTTGCTAATTACCAGCCAAGAAAAGTACATTACAAGTGGAGCCAAAAGTGACAGCCCCATAGTACAATATTACATGTAGAGTTGCAGAATATAAGCTTAAAGTAAACAGAAACATACACAAAGAAAATATAGGAAGATATATATTAAGGAGGTGTGGGTTTCGGTAGACATGGCTAAACAAAATTTTCTGACCCGACCTGAACACGATTTTTTTTTTTTACTCGAAGTAAAAACGGGTTGACCTGTGACTCGACCCGTGTTTTTTTGCGGTTCAACCCGACCCGACCCAAACTATTTAAAAAAAAAAAAAATTTGGGGTAAAAAAAATAGTAAAATTAAGACAATATTGGTTTAATTGTTTGTTGTGAGCTCTAAGGAAACAATTGATACATTTACATAACTGCATGCAAATTAATTGAGAGATAAATGGTTGAGCATTTTGTAATGGGTAAAGATTTTTAGATATCAAATAGTAAAGTACATGCCAAGATAATTTGATTACAATAGAGTTAAAAACATAAATTTAAAATTGTAGACATGTGTGAGAAACATTCATAAGTGTGTAAATAGTGAAGTCAAAGTATCAAACTAGCATAAATTATGAATGCTTAGACCAATTTTTTAACAATTTATATCCAAAATAAACGACTTTTCAAAATAAATTATAATATTTCTTAGAGTGTGTGTTACTAAACAATGATATGATCTTCATAAAAGAGACCATGTATAAATGAGTAAGTAATCAAACTTTAATGTATATCTCAAATTGAAATAGAGTGTCAACCACAATTGATAATAGATTATAAAATTAATTTTCAAGATTGTAAATTTCTTATATGTTTTTATTCTTTATCAAATGAGTTATCCAATAAGTCTTTTGTAATTTTGTTGTATATTTTGGAATGTTGATATTGTGTAGAAATAAACTTGTGTATTTCTTTTAGTTATCTTTGTGTTATTTTGTTTTAGATAGCAATGTTAGGACTTGTATAATTTTAAAATTATTGAATAAATATTAATAAGTTTAATTGAGTTCATTCTTGATATAAGTGATGAATTCAAAATAATGCATTTTACATCAAGTAATTTGTTACATAATTTTCTAAATGGCAAATACATGTTTTCTTCATTTAAAAAAAAAAAAATTCATGTGAAATTACGGGTTAACCCGACCCGACCTGCAACCCGATTGACCCAACACGACTGGCCCGTTTTGCCATGTCTAGGTTTGGGTGAGGTCGGGGGGAGGGCAATTGCCCCCTCTTGAACCCCTAGCTCCGCCTTTGGCTGAATTGGTATCTCTTCATGCACTAAGTGTTTTAGATTTAGGAAAAAAATGTTCAAATTGTAGAATTAGCAGTATATTATAATTATTTATTAATAAATAAATAAAAGAACTCAGAAGCTCAAATGATCAAAGAAGTCCATTTTGTATAAAAATATAGGAATTTATTGTGAAAAGAAATACTAGTATCAATTATGTGTCATATTCCGCATAGTAGAAAAGTGTGGATGATAAGCCAAATATGATTTGCGAAGATTCAGTGAATCAAGAAAAATACAAAAACGTTCGTGTTTGGACTAATGACATGTTTTAGTCCAATTTCTACAATGTTGTGTGGTCATACAATAAAAACAACAACCAAGAAGAGTCCATCTTGAACCACAGCCGCTGCATAATTATGCATACAAAGTATAAACTGAACCGACATTTCATATTATATTTTGTTATTATTATTATTATTGGGTTCGAATTGATTTTTAGATAAAGTTGGAATTTCCCCTTTTGTTTGTATTCTTATCAAAGCATATTCGAGTTAGTTCAAAAGTTGCAGCCTAAAGTCATTTCTAAAATAATAATCGCTTCCATTATATTAGATCCCATAGACCATAGTAGAGAGAGTCTAAGGGGCACAGATCATTGACACAGAGCTTGTAATATGGCACAAGAATCAGCCTCTCCTCAGTTTACGTGTGTGGATGATTTTCACTTCTCAGCAGTTTTTGATGAGAATGAAGCTGAGACGGGGGCGCACGTGTTGTTTATCACAACACTACAAAAAACGGGGTCTATAGCCGCATTTCAAAAACGCGGCTATAGACCCCGAAAACGCGGCTTTAGGCTATAGCCGCGTTTACAACCCCGGCCTAAGCGGCGTAGCAACAGCCCCTGCGGGTCTGTAGCCGCGTTTTTATAACCGCGGCTATAGATCAGACCTATAGCCGCGTTTTTAACCGCGGCTATAGGCTTTGGGTCTATAGCTGCGTTTCAAAAAAACGCGGCTACAAACACGCTTTGAGCTGCGTTTAAACCGCGGCTATAGGTCTTTTTTTAAAAAAAAAAAAAAAAATTTACTGGGGTTTTTTTTCCCCCAAAAATTCAAAAATTCAGCTTTTTTTAAAAACAAATTTTTTTTTAAAATTAAACACAAACCCAAAAAATTCAAAATCAAACACAAACCCATAAAGTTTAAAATCAAACACACCCAGAAAATTCAAAATCAAACACAATATACAGACAATAAAAATACAATGTGCTCCAAAATATAACAATACAAACCCATGAATCTCCTCTCATTTAACAAAACCAACCCAAATTTAACACTAAATCCATTCAAAAAACACAAAAACTCAAGAATACAAACCCATTTAAACATAAGCACAATATCAGCAACACAATAGCAAAAATAACTTCTAGCAAAAGTATAATACCCATAAAAAAAATTAGAGACTTTTTACCTCAAATAGTAGAGATGAGTGAGCCTTTAGCTTTTCTTATGAAGTTTTCCAGTGACCTTTGCTTGAAAAATGAAGTATATGGTGGTGTGGAGTGTACCGGTGAGAGGAGTGTGTGCGTTGTGTTGAAAGAAAAAAAGAAGGAAAGAAAGAAAAAAAGAAAAGAAGAAGTAGCAGCAAAGAAAAAAGAAAAAAGAAAAAAAAAGAAAAGAAGCTTAAGCACTGGGCGTGACTTGCAGAGAAGAAAGAAAGAAAGAAACCCAAGAAAGCAGACAACAATGACCAAAGAAAGAAAAGATAAGAGTGGGGGTAGGTGGGAAAGTGGTGTTTTGGGTTTTTTTATTGGTGTTACCTATAGCCGCGTTTTTGAAAACACGGCTATAGCCCCTCCCTTATATAAAAAAATAATTTATTCGGATGCACAGGTCATCCTTTTAAATAATATATATATATATATATATATATATATATATATATATATATATATTATTTCACTGGACCTATAGCCGCGTTTTTGAAAAAGCGACTATAGCACCTCCCCCCTTATAAAAATAATAATAATTTATTCAGATGCACAGGTCATCTTTTTAAAAAATATATATTATTTGACTGGACCTATAGCCGCATTTTTAAAAACGCAGCTATAGCCCTGCCCTTATATACAAAAATAATTTATTCGAATGCACAGGTCATCATTTTAAAAAAATATACATGGACCTATAGCCGCGTTTTTGAAAACACGGCTATAGACCCTCCCTTATATTAAAAAAAAAATTATTCAAATGCACAGGCCATCTTTTTAAAATATATATATTATTTGGCTATACCTATAGCCGCGTTTTCAAAAACGCGGCTACAGGCCAGACTTAAAAACGCAGCTCAAGACACCTAAAAACGTGGCTTTAGATATAACCTAGGGCCGTGTTTTAAAAAACGCGGCTTAGACCTAACCTATGGCCGCGTTTTTTAAAACGCGGCTATAGCCCCGCCTTTATAAAAAAATATTTTGTTCAACTGTACATGCTAGCCTGTTAAAAAATATTATTTGGTTGGACCTATAGCCGCGTTTTTTGAAGACGCGGCTATAGGCCTGACATAAAACGCAGCTCAAGTTATTTACAAACGCGGCTATAGGTTTGGTCTATAGCAGCGTTTCCTAGAAACGCGGCTATAGGTCAGGTATAGCCGCATTTTTTTGTAAACGCGGCTAAAAAATGCGGCTATAGCGCTCGTTTTTTGTAGTGCAATTCTACTCATATACTTTTCCTTTTGAAAATAAATATTTTCATAAATTTTGAAAGATGATGCTCAGGATGGTCAATGGTTCAAGTATCACAAAATAGATCACCCTCGTTTTGGTCACAAAATTACCTTTGCATGTATAGTAGCAAAGTTGAACTCCAAAAATAATGTTCAAGCAGAAGGAATTTCCCACCCTTTAGATGTACATTGGGTAACAAATGCTGATGGTACTATTCACAGACACATGGACGTATCTTGGATATCCTGTCACTATTCACTCATAATGGCAGAATCCCTCAATCAGGGAATCCTCCCAGACATTGTACCAGCCGACCCAGATGTTTGCAGACAGCAATGGCCCTATCAACATCATTGGGAAATGCCTAGTCCTTTTGACTTTGATGATCCTTATTACCATAACCATGATTCAGATGCAGATATTGATGAAGAATGGTTTCAAGGAAGAGATGATTAAAGATAGATATGTACAAAAGATATATGGAAAAAAAAAAAAAATACGGGACCCATTTTTGTCTTGGCTTTCCTTTCTCCATTGCCGACACACTTCCTTCAAGACTCCAACTATTCCAATGCATGATCATTCCATCCTTTGCTTAGTTCCATAATACCCATTGTCAGTAATGAATCCTGAAAAGAATATTTCCTGCCCTTGCAGAAGACAACTGGCACTGAATTATCACAAGTCTTCGACAAATGTAAAGAAAAAAGCCAGCATTCACATTTCTTCACTGTAAATTATTTTGTCTTTTTGTAAAATATTTGCCTATAAATAGGCCTTTTGTTTCCTTAGTTCAGCAGAGTTTGAGAGCTAGAGAGAAGTAGAGTTAGCCAGTTTGTGTAATATTTCCCAGTTTATGTCTTCCAATCCTGTAAAAAATTTGCTCAATATAATAATATCTCTCAGTTTGTTGTATCTTGTTCTATGTTCTATTCCATATTTTTCTGTTATTTTCTATAGTATTTTAGCAATATATGTCATTAATAGGCTTCCATGATCTTCTTACACTCCCATTACTCAGTCAGCGTGTTCGTCTTGTAGTTATAGCTCGTCCTTATTCTCCTTCACCAATTTTCATTTCCCGTAGCTTCCTTCTTCACGTTTTAAGTTTAGTTTTCGTCATTTAGTTGTTCTTTGTCTACTACCTTAGTCTTTGTCACTTTCTTTCCTTGTATTTTTGCTTGGTTTTCCTTGTATTTTTGCTTGGTTTCCTTTTATTGTGGGTACTCAGGATTTTCACCTCGAACCAAGGGCTGGCCTTGTAGTCATGCTGGCTTGACACCTTTGTGTCCCACATCGAAGAGAACTCCCCCCACTTTCTCACTTATAAAGCTTGCGCCATGTTGGCTTGAAATCAATGGGTTTTTAAGAAAAGGGATTATAGTTCTTTTGTAAAGAATCATATATGATATGAATCAACGGAATCAATACCGTACTAGGAGCTATTTGGGTTTAGTTAGGAAATGAAATATTTCAGTATCGGTTGATATCAGTGTACCATTTTCGGGATCATCACTAATTTGATATATTTTTATATATAAAAAAAATTATATGTTCAATAGTAATATATATATATATATATATATATATATATATATATATATATATATATATATATATATATATATACTTTCTTTAAAATATTTAAAATAATAAATTTATGTCTCATTTAATATGTTAACCCCTAATTGAAATATTAGTTAATTAAAATAATATGCAGTCTACTTAGATGATGATGATGCAATTCAGCAAAAAAAGAAAAAAAAAAAGAAGAAAAAGAAGAAGAAGATGATGATGTAGATTTGATAGTCACTAGCAGATCACATGTATATATATATAAAATTTATTAAGTTTCCCACTATATTTTTTTGAAACTTGAGTTCTAAAAAAAAAAAAAAGAAGAAGAAGAGAGAGTAGCTCTTTGGAAATTGTAACTTTAAAATGTTAATTCTTAGTTCACGTAGGTGGATGTCAGGGTACACCACCACACGAAACAAATGTACTTTTCTTTTTATAAAAACAAAAATAAGTCTCAATATGCATTTAAAAGAAGCACAAGAGTCGGAGAGAAGTGCAAGAAGAAGATGAAGAGGAAGAGCAGACAAGGACGACAGAAAAATGGGACTAGTGTAAGAAAATCAGTGGTGATGACGATATGTGAGTTATTTTTATTTCTGTTTATATATTTTATTTATTTGTTTGAATTTTAGTTACCGGCTCAATTTTATTTTTTGATTGAAATCCGGTATATAATGTGGTATGGCCGAAACAAGTCTGGTACGACCGGTGTTTGAATCGGCACGAAACACTAGTATTCTTGTACCAGTGTACTTGCTAGAATGGTAAATAATAGTCATTCCGGCTGGTATGGTACAAAATTGAATTTTTTGATATTAATCATTTTTGGAATTTTAGATACTACAAATTTATTGTCATTTTTCTATCTTTTTATTTATTTTTTTGTAGACAAATTATTAGCACACTCGGTGAGATTCTAAGCCATAACCATCTGATTGCAAGAAACAAATTCGCGTTATTTAATTTAAAAAATGGAGTACAAACACCATATGAATTTTTTTTTTTTTTTTAAAGACGAAATTGAGAATTGACACAAAGTGTTTTTATGGAAACTGTTATAGACCTATGAACCAGGCCCAGCACAACCTATATCAGAGTCGGATATTTAATTCAATGGGCTTGTCTAAACCCAGCCACACAGTCCATCACTATCAGGATCATCATGTCCTTTTAAATCCAGTTAACGTTGAAACAATGGTCCAGCTCAAAGAAACTTGAACTCTGAGTTTATTGCATTGGATTGGGTCATCCCTCACAACTACCCAATCAATATAGTCTTCTAGTTAGGTCGCCTTTAACAACTTGGGTTCCAACTGTATTATTTTACCCACTGAGACTTGAGGCTTCAAAGAATAGTCATGGCCCATAGGTTTCATGAATTAGAACTCAGAGGCTTGCCAAGGCTCTTGTAGTTAAATTGTTATCTCCCCAAGCACTCATTGAGTGCTTGCTTGGGGTTTAGAGAGAAAATGTCAAACTGTGGTATTAGTAGCAAATTATAATTATCTCAAAAAAAAAAAAAACAAACAACACAGAAGCTCAAATGATCAAAGAAGTCAATTTTGTGTAAAAATATAGGAATTTATTGTGAAAAGAAATACAAATATCAATTATGTGTCATATTCCGCATAGTAGAAAGGTGTGGATCATAAGCCAAATCTGATATGTGTGAAGAATTAGGGAATAAAAAATAAAAGTCCATGTCTTGTAAATGGAGCTCTTGATTTGGACTTATGACATGACATGTTTTAGTCCAATATTGTGTGGTCATAAAATAAAAACTCAAAACCAAGAAGCATCCGTCATCACCATGGCATCACAACCGCCACATAATTATGCATACAAAGCATACATCCAGCCGACATTTCATATTGTATTTTGTTAAATAAAATAGAGACTCACAACAGTATTAGTTTTGCTGATTTGGATGATCATTCTTTAGCGGCTAATGAACAGGATCTGAAATCTCTCCTCCTTGCAATAGAAGTCTTTGACTTCCACAGTTTCCATCACTTAGGAAACGTCCGAGAAAGTTGTTCCTATTAAATAATAGTACTTAAGCGATTAGCTCAGGACGAAAACAAAGATATAAAATGAATTGCAATGAAAAAAAAAAAAAATTGGGTTCGAATTGATTTTTAGATAAAGTTGAAATTTCCCCTTTTCTTTGTATTCTTATCAAAGCAGTTTCGAGTTAGTCCAAAAGTTCCAACCCCTAGACGAAGTTCCTAATCTTCCTATAAAAAATAATGCTACATCCTTGGTCATTTCTAAAATAATAATCGTTTTCATTATATTAGTCCAATTTCTAATAATAATACAAAAACGTTCGTGTTTGGACTAATGACATGTTTTAGTCCAATTTCTACAACGTTGTGTGGTCATACAATAAAAACAAAAACCAAGAAGCGTCCATCTTGAACCACAGCCGCCGCATAATCATGCATACAAAGTATAAGCCGAACCGACATTTCATATTACATTTTGTTATTATTATTATTATTGGGTTCGAATTGATTTTTAGATAAAGTTGGAATTCCCCCTTATCTTTGTATTCTTATCAAAGCATATTCGAGTTAGTTCAAAAGTTGCGGCCTAAAGTCATTTCTATAATAATAATCGCTTCCATTATATTAGATCCCATAGACCATAGTAGAGAGAGTCAAAGGGGCACAGACCATTGACACAGAACTAGTAATATGTCACAAGAATCAGCCTCTCCTCGGTTTACGTGTGTGGATGATTTTCACTCAGCAGTTTTTGATGAGAATGAAGCTTGGAATTGTTCCGATTTAACGGATGAAAAGTTTGCAGAAGAGTTGCAGGTCCAAGAGGCTCTTATGGGCTGTGTGATCGATTCCCAATTGGTCAACATGGAAGCCTCATCCTCATTGCAGTTACCATCATCACCAACAATACAAGCAATTCTTCCAACCCCAGAAGCAGAGCCTACAAAAGAAGCTGGAGAATCATCACATAGCTTCTGTGAGATTTGTGTGGAAAGGAAAGATAGTGACGAAATGTTCAAAATTGAGAGCTGTGTTCACTCATTTTGTTCTGATTGCATTAGCAAACATGTTGCCACAAAGATCGAAGAGAGCATAACCAGGGTTTGTTGCCCTGGATTGGACTGCAATGGCGTCATAGAACTCGATGCTTGTAGGGCAGTGCTTCCGAAAGACGTGTTTGAAAGGTGGGCCGAGGGGCTATGTGCAGCGCTGTTTGGTTCCCAGAGCTTTCACTGTCCATTCAAGGATTGTTCAGCAATGTTACTGAATGATAATGAAGAAGGAGAAGCTATTAGGGAGTCAGAGTGTCCATACTGCCATAGATTGTTCTGTGCACAGTGTTCTGTGCCGTGGCATTTAGGGGTGGATTGTGAAGAGTTTCAGAGACTGGATGGGGATGAGAAAGAGAGGGATGATCTCATTTTCAGGGAGCTTGCTGAGGAGAAGAAATGGAGGACGTGTCCCCATTGCAAATATTATGTGGAAAGGACTGAAGGTTGTTTACATATGACTTGCAGGTCAGTTTTGCTTGTCACTGTCATGTAATTTTGGATTTGAAATCTATGAGATCTATTATAAGATTATTATTCTTTACTATCGAGATAAAATACCAATCAGTTTCTTTTTGACATTGATGAGATTCAAAACTAATTTTATTTGATAACTAGAGATTTTTACTAAATTACTAGTTGAACAAATTGAAACCAATATTGTTATGTAATTGGTACTTAGTTATATCAAGTATTTGCTTAGATTACCATATGTAAATATCATAATTACCTGTGTAGGAAAAAAAACTAAAAAAGTATTATTATAATTTTTTTTTTTTTTGTGTGGATAATATGAGTGTTTAGAGTTCTTGAGAACTTGATTGTTTTCTATAGCATGTAATTCCCATATTTTTAAGTCGATTGTGTAATAAGATCTAAAACTATACACTGCTAACCCTACATGAACTCTTTTCCCTCTAGATCCCAAGCATTTTGTGCATGAAGTGATACCAATCAATTATAGCCCACTTAGAGCATTCACATCAATCTTTATACAATTTTTGCTAAATTGACACCAAAAAAAAAAAAATCTACTTTTGCTATTTTAACAAATAGGTTTTTGCAAAAAAAACTTTATTAGTATTAAATGGATTAGAAATGGTTTCAAATAGGATTAGAATATAATGGGTTAGATATAAATTTAGATGGGTTTAAAATAGTTTAGAAGTATCACACATTAAAAAATTTAACATAGAAGTATAATATATTCTTAAATGAGTGTTTTTATATTTCTTTAAGCTTAGATTCATGAATCTATATACTTAAAGACACTTAGCAAGAAAGTAGAGATGGAATGACACTTAAAACAAGTGAGGCCCATGTAAAATAAAAAACAACTTGAGATCAAATTAGTGGGCAATTAGAGGGACACTTGGTGTAAAATTGCAATGCAATTAGAATTGTATTTGATTCTTGATTAAACTTTATCTTAGCTTGGACTTTAATATAATATATATGATGATTTGGATTATAATTGAATTTTCTCTAACTTTAATCCAATATATATGATTTTCGAAATTTTATGTATTAAATTTGTTAGAAATGAAATGTTCTTGTAGCAACGAAGAGTACTGTTCCATTCTTCATAGAATTGTATCTTTGCGAGGAAGCCAACGAAGCCTAAAAGTCATACAAAGGGTTCTAAGAAAACATTATAGATTCTAAATTTAGGTATCTTCTCTAGTTAGGATTAGTGCAGCAAAGACAATCACAAGCTAAAAATGTAAATCAAACCAGTGATTAGAGAGCTAAGCCAACATGCATTCCACCAAACTCTTTATGATTTTAATTTTATATATAGAATTAGATATATGATTGAGTTTTTAATGATTAATTTATATTGGATTTCTTGTCTTTTATATTAACTAATTCACTTGGCATAAAAAAATAAAAAACTTAGAAGGGACACGTGATGAAAAATTATATTCTAAATTTCTAATTGAAATCTAATTTAGATTTTAATTAAACTTTCTCTCTACTTCAACTTAATATAATATATTTGATTAGTTAGATTTGAGAGTCCAAAATAGGAGTTCCCATGGGTTTTAGATGATGTAATATATTGTTTATTTGGTTGCAGGTGTGCGTTCCAGTTTTGCTATGGATGTGGAGCTCAGTGGACTATTGATCATGGTGGTTGCCAGAGAGATTAAGAGCTCATTTGATAATGTTGTTCTAGTAACGTTGTTTAATTTTTTTTAAAAATATGTGTGGGTGAAAAAATGTTGTAAAAAAATGTTGTAAAAATTATGTGTTATGTTGTTTAAACAATAAAAACTGTTATTTAAATAGCTTTACCAAATACCCCTAAATGAGTAGAATAAATCGTTAGGAAGATGTTATCATAAACATTGTACTATTAGTATGGATATATTACCTCATCCTTTTGCTCTTAATATTGATAAAAATGTTAGAATTAGAGGGCCATGTCTCAAGATTTTTATATTTTGCATGGCGTTATATATGGTTTGTATATGTATCTACTGAGCGGTGGAATCATCAATGTTTCAGTGTGCACAAGTATTTGCAGTCATGCCCCCTTGGGTTTAAGATGGTGGGTTCATTGGTTTAAGTCATGACTAATAAATATGAAAGTTTGAAGCTCAACTAACCATACTATTAATTTATGGTGTTTTAAGAATGGACAAATAATGGAATATTCTAGCCAATGATTAAGCCACCACGTACGTATGAATTATTGATGATTTAACATGCACTATATATTGGAGTAGTTGGTATTCTAGATTTTAGAACTTTTTTATTTTATTATTATTAATCCAAATTTCCATCCATCATAAAAATCTGAGCATTAATCCACAATAAGGAATTGAAAAAAGAAGAAGCTATTCTTAAGGAAAGTCACACCTTAAATTAAATAAAAAGTCAAATAAAATCATAGATATTAAAAGTTTAAAACATGAGAATAGCCTCTTCCTTGTAGCTTATCTGAAATTTTCTACTGAACACTAGATTCAAATCCTTCTTCCATTGTAAGTATCAAATTTATCAATAAATTAGTAAATTCCTCTTTTAGCTGGAACAAGAGGCTTAAGACATACTCTCAGTTTTAAACAAAGGCCCAATTCTTAATGGCACAAACCAGATGTGCCTAATAAGGAAACATATATTACAAGACCCAAACCCAATACGTGTTTTGCACAAAGTCCTAAACCTTTGATATCCTATGAGATGAAAGTATACTTGATTGTTGGCCCAGCCCAAACCCGTGAAATAGACACATCCGAATTGAACTTGCTTAAACAGGCTCGAGCCCAAAATATTCTTTGCTTTTCTCACTATGTGAACCAAGCTCACATTTAATAAAATAAAAAATAAAAAAACAGGGAAATTTGCAAATTGTGGATTGGAGAACAAAAGAGGAATTTTTCGGCCTCACATATGATATCATAGGCCTAAATCTAATGAGAAACCTTGCAGTTAGGCTTGGAGTATTTGTAAAACATGAGCCCATAATCATATATACCATGCTATCATTCATGTGTTCGACACTACACACAACTTCTAGGCTAGTCCTTGCCCTTCCTTGTGTCATCATTAAGGCTTTTCTTTCAAACTGTCCTTATCCCCCATAGCGTTACACTGCCTCTGATCCCATCTCTTATAGCCTGTGCCTTCTTTAGACGACAACCTTGATGAGACAGCTTCTATTGTTGCTGCAAAGTTTGGCTCATCCAGTAGCGATATAGATAATTTATAGCAAATTCTTTCTAAACTCAGAAAGAATTTGGTAAGTAAAATTAAAGGACAAAAATAAGAGTAATTAAATTCAATCATGAGTCATGATATTCATAAAGTTAGATTGTGAACCATTTTGCATAACCACCATGATCATTTTGAAAAAAATTTCAATAGAAAAATTTGGAACAACGCCCGTCTTGGTCACATCTTGAGCATCCAAGACCATATTATAAGCTCATAAAAATAATTTCATAGATGATCTATTAAACTTAAACTAAAGGCATAAAATACTGAGGACAAAACTGTGAACTTTGGTTTGAGGGAGGAAAATTATGTATTAATTCATAATTTCAAGAGAAATTTAAAATATATACATACATACATGATTAATTAAGACACTAAGTAGTTTAAAAAATGATAGTTCTGTTGTAATTAGGAGAGGAGCTAATACTTTCTTATAGCATGAAGACAATAAAACTTATGCACCTCTTGCATTTATAGTAAAAAAATTGATTTGTAAATAGCCTAATTGATTCAAATATTGATGGAATAATTTTGCATAATTCTCATGTTTATATTTGAATAAATATTATATACTTTTATTGGTTAAAAAAAACATATTTTCTCTTGTTAATGTTTATGTTTATGTTAATTTTACTTTTATCTGAAATATATATTTAAAAAATAATTTTAAATGTTATACCCGTATCACTTTTATATATTTTTTATTATATAAATAGTAAGCATCCATCAAACTACTAATAAAAAAAATAAAAAAATAAAATGAATATGAATAAATAAAACATATTTAAGTATGCAGATACTTTGTAACTATCAAAATTCAATTTAAATTATAAAATATTTTGTATCACAAATTTCATTTATGAAGTGAAAATAAGAATTTAAAAATTAAACTTATAATATTAAGTTAATCTGCTATAAAAATTTTGGGCATCTTTTAAATAATAAAAAATTTAGAGAAACGTTGGTAGTGATCTTATACTAAGCATTCAAACCCATTCTCCAACGTTGATAAGTATGTTTTGAAGAAGTATGTGCTTGATGCCTTTTGCATCATATGCCAAGTGCATAATCCAAATATTATCTTCAAAACATACTTCTAAATGTTATCATTCCCATACTCATACATGCAAGCTTTAAAGTCTCAAAGACAAATAACGATCCTTCAACAAATTTCCCAAGTGCTTGATGCCTTTTGCATCATATGCCAAGTGCATAATCCATGCCATGGTCTGACTTCATCTCAACTAATGCCTTTTCTATTGCTGGATCCTGATTAGCGAAATAAATTTAATTTTTTTTCACCCTTTTGTGCATTTAAAAAGCTTTCAAATTACTTAAATGATTATGCAAGCACATTATACAAAAGTACAGCCTAAAAATCACTATTTTTTTAGGAACACATTTTAGCTGTCAAAATTTTTATTGATGTCTTATATGGTATTAGAAATAAAAAGTCATCAAAATGGGTATAATTTATTATGATTTAACTATTTTAGGGCTAAATTAAAAAATTTATTCTCTAACTTTACCAAAAATTTATTTCTGTAGTTTAACTTCAATTTCATTCAATCCAATTATTTCGTCTTCTCCATTAAGTTGATTGTTGTTAAATGCTCCTAATACTACATTGTTTTGTAACTTTCAAGTTTTTCAAATGATAAAATCTCAAAAACTAATAAAATATATTTTTGCTGGAAAATATTAGGTCACAAAAAGAAATTGATTTATTAATTAAATTGTACCTAAAAGAAATTCAACAACTTTTTCAAACAAAAAGAAATATCCCTTTCCATTTGCACCTTTATTCTATTTAATTTTATCATTTTAAGATTGATAGGTTATTTTTTGAACAAATACTATCCACTATATGATATATATTTTATAAAGAAACATATCTTTATCTACCATAAGTAGATAAAATTTATTTAAAAGCTAAGTTCTAGTGTTGGCTCTTGCCTTAGACGAGTTAAGCAATTTCCTAAAGCCCCCATATTGTAGAAGGCCCTCGAATTTCATCCAATTAGTTTAGTTGCTTTGATTCCTAAAAAAAGAAAAAAAAATGCTAATTATGTAAAATGAATAAATTAATCCCCCAAATTATAATTAAAAAAAAAAGAAGAGGAAAACAATCATCTAAGAAATTAGAAAAAGGGCCAAAGGATGCCAATGAATTATACCTGAAATATAGAAAACATAAAAGATAAGGGCATGTTTGGTTAGCTGATAAAAGTAGTTTTTTTTTTTTTTCAGTTTTTAGTGGGACCCATCACAAAAAAAAAAAACTTGTTTAATTTAAGAACTTGTACTCACTTTTCATTTTCAATATCCTAAACATAGGATTTGGATACCAAAAAAAAAAAATGAAAACACATTTTCAGTGTTTTCATTTTCATGGAAAATGAATATAATTGCAATTCCGTAAATATTGTGAAAATGCAAAGGGCCTCAACTTATTGATATGAGTGTGTAAGCGAAAAAAGTAACTTAAAAAAAAAAAAACAATGCCAAACCATGTGTAATGAATTTTATACCCAAATTATGTATTCAAAATAAATTATCAACCACCCTCACATGTAAAAATGAGTCATTTTTTTTTTCTATATTCAATTTTAGAGTTTGCATATAGAAAAGAGAGAATAAAAAGTGAATACATCACTTTTTAGAACCAAACAGGGCCTAAATTCTTTGTGATCTAGAAGTTGAAATCTCTCTCTCCTTCTCTCTTTCTCTCTCAACTAAACAAAAACAAATCAACAAAAACATAAAAAATAGCTCAGAGAAAAACTAATTTTTTTTAGTCTTCACTTTAGGGCTTTAGGCCCCAAAATGCATTTTTTTATTATTATTATAAAATATTTTCCTTTGGCCACAAAATACATAGAGCAGGACTGAAACTAATATAACAGTTTAATCCATAATAATTATTTATTTATCTAACTCCTTAAAAAAAATCTAAAAAATAATATAAAATAAAATAAAATTGTCACGTCTCGAATCTAAGTAAGAACTAGGCACGTGACAATAGCCACACATTTATAAAATTTACACCCTACAAGTGTGAAAGACCCTCTTAACAACTCAAGAATTATCCTCAAAGAAAATTTCATCAATAAATTTAAAAATATCTTCAATAATGCAATTCTCAAAAGATCTCTAAATAATAATCTTCCAACATCAAAATAAAAATAAACTAAATCCTTTAAATATAAAGGTCTACACAAATGGTAATTTTAAATATAAAAGTTCAAATCTTATTCCATTGATTTCCTAAACTTCACTTATGCGCACATCCCAGCAGAAGCTCAAACATGTGCTACTTTTCCTGATCAGAATCTAAAAGGGGAAAGAGGGAGGGGGGGTGAGTTGACAACTCAATAAGTAACTAAAGTCCTAAAAAGTTCTATTCAGCAAATAAATCTGTAAAATAATAATTTGTATATAGATCAAATATTTTAAATCTTACAAATATATCATAGATAGATTAGAAAATAATCAGTTTTCCATAAATATCAAAATTATAATTTACAATAGGTTCCAAAAACACATAAGCAATTTCAAAGACTTTAAACAATTAAATTATTCAACATAATTTATATTCTTAATAATCTTTACGACTATAGTCACACTATATCTCTGTGACTGGGCATTAAATTTAGATGAAATTAGTTCGGTGCTAATGTATATCCCCATTAGTTGGGTTCAGAAACCTGATAGGTTTGTAATACTCCAGATAGAACTAGTTATAGTACCAATGAATAACCCTCATTGGATGGGTATCAGAGTACTAATGAATAATCAGGTTGTGTAAAATCATATATATCAAGTTATAGTTCAAACAAAAAAATATTTTATTCAAATACATATTTAGTAAATCAAATATATTTGTTATAATTATTTATTCTTTACTTTAGATTAGTGTAGCTAAAAAAATTAAAGTAAAATTGTAACAACTGTAACAATTTTCAGTAGTTAAAATATGCAAAATAAAACCAATTAAAGTAAGGTTGCTTACCTCAGCTAGCTCACCACAAAAAACTTTTCCCTAACACTTTCTCTAAAATCTTTAGATATCACCTAAACAATTTCAAAGCATCATTTACTCAATAACCAAATAATTCCAGAAAAACTTAAATGATACTCGGTTAGAAGAGAGACTATTAAAAATATCCAATAACTATCTACTATTGTTTCACACTAAAATTCCTCCTAATCATAATATTTTAGCAAAAACATTATTTTAGTCTCTACATTTTGGTAGGAATTAATTTCGTCCATATTGTTTTTCACTTGCAATCAAACTAGTCCCTACCGTTAACTATTAATAGAAAATACTTATATGGCAAATAGTGTGTATAGTTGGCATACATGCTGCTAAAAATAATAAATAAATAAAATCCACATCAGACAAATAAAATAAAAAAATTGAAAGAATGAATTAAAAAAAAAATTCCCAGCTCTTCTTGCAGTTTCTTAGTGACCAAACACAACTTAAAGCACAAAAATAAAACTAAACAATCGCCCATCACAAAATAAAAGATCCTACAATAGCTCCAAATCAAAATCAGCTCCACTATGAACCCAACCACCGTAAAACAACCATAAAAAATCAACCTAAAATAAGATCGTACTAGATCAGATCAGTGAGCTTGGCATCGCAGTTGGATCGGCGGCGTGTGAGGTGGAGATCTTCTGGTGGACTTGTGATGGCGCAGGTGTAGGCTAGGTTTTTACCAAAGGGCCATGGTAAACAGGTTGCAACCTGCACACTTAGGACAACTATCATCAAATACTAAGAGGGCGTTTGGATCCGCGTTCCTGCGTCCACGTTTGCGTTTTTGCTTCTTTTTTTTTTTTTTTTTAAACCCAGCCGCATGTATTGACTTTTCAGCCATAAACAGTGCACAAATGCACTGTTCATGAGTCTCACAAATTTTACTTTTTAGCAACTTTTTCATTAAAAATGGGTCACACAGCACTATTCACACATTTAAAATTTATTTTGTTACAGTGTTTTCAGTTTTCAGTTTTTGGTTTCAGCAAAATAAGTTCTATCCAAACAGACTCTAAGCACTCGAACCTTCCAAGGAAGTGCAAGAATAGGAGGGGATTTTTTATTATTATTTAAATTCAACCTTTTTTTATGTGTGTTTTTTTTTTAAAATTTATGCCATGGCAATTTTTTATAGCAATTAAATATTTTTATTGTTATTTTATCGGCCACTTGTATGCCAACCGTAACCATACACATCATTTGTCATTTAAGCATTTTTTGTTAGTAATTAATGATAAGGACTAAATTGGTTATAAGTTGAAAATAACAGTACTAAATTAACTATTTAAAAAATATAGAGACCAGATTAACTATGACTTACTCAACTGGACCAAAATAATATTTTTATTTAATATTTATATATATATATATATATATATATAGATATTTGTTTTTTCTGCCACAGCTCGGAGATAAGACCATAACTACTGTTACTATGTAGGCACGTGTGCCACTTCAATTTCGTGTGTTCCTTTGTTTCTTTCTCTTCTTTTTATTTTAATTATAACTGGTCAGACCTCAAAGCATGCCTAGACTACTAGGCTTCTGAATTTCCCCCAGTAACTTCGGGTACTGTCATGTATCCTAAGAAGTTCACATCAGGTAGTATTTAGTATTTACCAAAGGAAACTGTGCAGGAATTGACCATTAGGCCCAAAAGTTTGAATTTTTTCCGATACCACGAAAAGATTCTTACCTTTTTTAAATGGTTGAGATAAATTTTTATTTTTTTTTAATAGAAATTGATTACTGATTCAGTAGACAAATAACATGATCCAAAAAATACTGTATAATTTCTCCAATACCACTTCGGTCTTGCCATATACCCAAGAAGTCCACATCAGTTAATGTTTATCAAAGAAAACCGTGCAAAAATCTGACCATTAATAAAGGCATGTAATAAGAAGAATACTCGGGGAAAGTGATGGAAGCGAGGGGCCGATTTTTTATTTTTATATTTGGTTGGGCCGAGTTAGGCTAAGCCGTTCTTCGGGGGTTCATGAATACAATCTGAAATCTCTTCTTTCAAAAGAAGTCTTTTTTTTTTTTGAACTCCTTTCAAAAGAAGTCTTGAATTTTTGATACCATTGCTCTTTCCCTTTTTCCCACTTTGGGTCACTCACTACTTTGCTAGGAAGTGTACGAGAAAGTTGCTCCCTTGTTCCTATTGGAACTTTAGCTATTGGCTTAGGAATAAGGATAGAAAAAGTGGAATAATATAAAATAAAATAAATTTGGAAATTTATTTGAAAAAAAAAAAGTTCGGGTTCAAATTGATTTAGATAAAGTTGAAAATTCACCTTTTAATTTCTCTGTGCCTTTATCTTTTTCCTGTCAAGTAGTTAGCCTTAGTCCAAAAGTCTAAACTTTAAACCCTTCAACGAAGGAGTTCCTAATCTGCCAATAAGAAATGATTTCTTCCAAGCGAAGTCGCTTCTAAAGTAATATCATTTCCATTATATTAAACCCCCATACACACTCACTCCTTAGTAAAGAGAGAGACTGAGAGGCTGATCATTGACTCAGAATTTATAATATGGCACAAGAATCAGCTTCTTTCGATCTTACGCAGGTAGATGATTTCTACTTCTCAGCAGTGTTTGATGAAAAAGAAGATGTGATTTTTCCTGTATCTGATGAAAAGTATGCAGAAGAGTTGCAGTTCCAAGAGGCTCTTATGGGCTCTGTGATCACTTCCAAATCGGCCAACAATGGAGCCTTAACCTTATTGCCATTACTGTCATCACCAACGCCAACAATACAAGCAATTCTCCCAACCCCGGAAACAGAGCCAGCAAGAGAAGGTGGGGAATCATCATATAGCTTCTGTGAGATTTGTGTGGAAAGGAAAGATAGTGACCAGATGTTCAAAACTGAGAGCTGTGAACACTCATTTTGCTCTGATTGCATTGGCAAACACGCTGCCACAAAGATCCATGAGAGCATAACCATTGTTACTTGCCCTGAATTGGACTGCAAGGGTGTCATAGAACTCGATGCTTGCAGGGCAGTGCTTCCGAAAGACGTGTTGGACAGGTGGGACGAGGCGCTATGTGAAGCGCTGTTTGGTTCCCAGAGGTTTTACTGTCCTTTCAAGGATTGTTCAGCAATGTTGCTGAATGATAATGAAGAAGGGGAAGCGATTAGGATGTCAGAGTGTCCGTTCTGCCATAGATTGTTCTGTGCGGTGTGTTATGTGCCTTGGCATTCAGGGGTGGATTGCGAAGAGTTCCAGAGATTGAATGAGGACGAGAGAGGGAGGGATGATCTCATGTTGAGGGAGCTTGTTAAGGAGAAGAAATGGAAGAGGTGTCCCCATTGCAAATATTTTGTGGAAAGGACTGATGGTTGTTTACATATGACTTGCAGGTCAGTTTTGCTCTTGACTGTCATGTCATTTTTTTATTTTATATTTACAATCGGATTTGATATCTATGAGATCAAGATAAAATACCAATTACTTTATTTTTAGTGTAGACCACATTCAAAACTTTTTCTATTTGATAACAAGACTAGGATAACAAGACCAGTTGAACCAACTTTTTTCTATTTGATAAGAAGACCATAAGAAGACCAGTTGAACAAACTTTTTTCTATTTGATAACAAGATCAGTTGAACAAGCTAAAACTAGGATTGTCATGCAATTATTACATAATTACGCATGAAGTATTTGCTTAGAATGAACTTATATAAATTAGTGATGTTAATTAGTAGAAAAATGTATGTTATGTTGGTTTTGTTTTTTGTTAACATGTGATTGGAGTTCTTTGAGCCATTGATTATTTTCCTTAGGAGTAGTGATAGTTACAAATTGTGTGAATGATACATTTAGTTATAATTGTGAAATTGTATTTTCAAAAACATGATGATTTCACTATTTCACGTAATAACTAAAATCATGTTTTCAAATTAGGATTTCAGCTAGAGTGTGTACGGGTAGTATATAACTTAGCATGTGAAAAATAATTAACATTTTCTTAGTGTGTAGTAGCAGTACCTATATTATTGAGGGAAACTATTCTTTTACACTCATTTACATCAATATCTATAATTGATACGGAAATATCCACATTTTAAAACATGAAAGTGGAAGTGGAAAAACAAGTGTAAGGGTATCTATGCCTATTAAGTTGGTTGTGTGACAAGATCTAAAACAAAGACATTGGGGCATAGTTATGCCTATTAAGTTGATTGAATGATAAGATCTAAAATATCTACATTGGGGCATGGTAATGTTATCATTTTGCTCTGGCTAAAGAAGGACAATGAAATTAGATGCCCTGTTCAATTAATTAGCCCACTTACGTGTTACATAATTTTATGATTTTGAGATGCCCAAAGTAGGACTTTCAGCGGGCTGTAGCTGATGTAATTATAATGAGTCAAGAATTTCTTTTTATAAGCAAAAGCTATTGTTTATTTGGTTGCAGGTGTACGTTCCAGTTTTGCTACGGATGTGGAGCTCAGTGGACTAGTGATCATGGTGCTTGCCAGAGAGATTAAATGTCTAGAATGAATCATAATGAAGATGTTATCACAACACTGTACTATAAGTATGGAAACTCTGGCTATATTACCTCTTTATTTTGCTTTTATCCTTGGTTAATTTATGAGAAAAATGCTCTAATTTGCATATACATCTATTATTCAAACTCTTCTCATTAATTATTGAGAATTTACTATACACTATTCTTAGCCTCTTGGACTATTATACATAAATAATAACTCCAAAATCAGAATCTATGCTAAAAATGAAGTTGAATACAAAGTCAAAGATCAAAATCAGCGCACGTCAATGGTTGAATTAAGGTGGTCCTTGTGTGGCGTATGATCGGAGATTGAAGGATCTTGGTGCATTAGTGTTTTTGCCGTTTGGGGAGTTGCCGCTTGCGTAACTTTAGATATGCATGTTGTATGCATTCTAACAGGGGTAGTGTGTGTATTTTCTATTTCTTTGATGGTGGGAAACTTATAAGAGTGTTCTTGTACTAATGCTCATGTTTGTGTTATTGTTCTATACTTCTATACGAACCTTGAATTTAAGATTCAGTTTGGTTTAGGTGAACTTAAAATTCAGTTTGATATAGGTTAATGGTGCAAATAATCTTAGTTGTTAACTTATTCAAATAAGTTATGGAAGACATGAGAGAGACAAACTCACTAAGTTAAGAATGGCACCGGTGTGGCACTAACCAAACTCTTTCAATGCTTAATTTAACTCATTTAATATCAAAATCTCAAACATAAAAGTCTCTTGGAATTTCTCTTATATTTTTGCATGGTAGTTTTTGGTATGAATATATATACAAATCATTTGACCATACTACCAAGATTTCCTCCATTTTCTCTAAGTGGGGCATTGAAGGTGTCATGACTACGACTATGGGCGGATGTCTAGAGTCGTGCTCATTTACTTTATGTTTGGTGGCATCTAAGGAAAGGGAATATGAAAGAAAACACCAAGGGAAGGAAAAGGAAAAAACAAAATGTTTTCCACTATGTGTGTTTGGATGTAGGAAGGAAAAAAAAGAAAACAAAATTTTTCCTTTGTTTGGTTTTCAAAGAGAATGGAAAGGAAACTATTTGTTTTTACATTTATACCCATGAAGATATGATTTGTAAGAAGAATAGAATGGTAGATTGGTAATTTTATAATAAAAATTATAAAATAATCCCAAAATTCCTCTTCCTTTCCCTTCATAGAAATTTAATCACTCCAAATCAACCCACTTCTCTCTTCTCTCATCTAACCAAACAAGGAAAATGACTTCCCTTCTCTCCTTTTCTTTACCTTTCTCTCACCTTCGCCCAATTCAAACAAAGCGTTTGAGATGGTGAGCTAATTCTACGTGAATTCTGCCTTTGTTCACTAAGAATCATGCATTCTCACGCATAGAGGCTCATTCTTTCTTCCTATTGTCCACTTTTTAGGGTGGACCAGTGGGTGTAAGCTAGACACATATGTATCTAGACCCTCCAAAGTTCCTGGGAAACTCTATTACATAGAGTTCTTAAATTCCTAACCATTCTTTCATAATATAAGAGTCAAGATTATGCCTTGAAAACTTTCCACTAACAAAACCCTTAAAATAGTAAAATATTAATGCATACAAAACAAAAAAACGTTACACTGTGTTTGGCAAAAACAAGGTAAAGGGGAGGAAAGGAAATGGAGGAAGAGAGGGGAGAGGAAAGAAAAGAGAAACGAAAAAAAATCCATTAAGTTGTTTTGGTTTGGAAGATAGAAATGGAGGAAAACATTGTTTATTGGTGGGTTCTTAGAATAAAATATTCAAGCATGAAACATATGCATTTTCTACTAAAATTTATTTTTGTAGGGCTTTTTCAAAATATAATAATGACCATATTTTAGCTTATGTATGAATTATAAAATGCATCTAATTGCATATTTTAAATTGTACTCTTGCATATACACGGGGTTACAAGTTAATTGTGTATTAATTCACAACTCAAGAAAAATTCAAAATACATACATATATAATTAGTTGACACACTAATTCATTTTCAAAAATAATAGTTTTAGTATAAATAGGAGAGACGCTACACTTTCTCAGTGATTAAAAGCTCTAAAACCTCAAGCATCTCTTACAATCATGGTAAAAAAATTAATTCGTAAATATCCCTAGTAACTCAAATATTGATGGAATAGTTTTCATATTCTCATGTTTAATTTTAAATAAAAAATAATATATTTTTAGTGGTACAAAACAAATTCACAAAAATATTTTGTTTTGCTTATGTTAGTATTATTTTTATTTAAATAATATGTTGAGAAAATAATTCAAAATTTTATATGCCTATGAGAAAATAATTATTTTTATTTAAATAATATGTTGAGACTATCAAATTTTTAATTATTTTTTAATTTTATAGTAAGTAATAGTTCATTAGACTACTAATAAAAATTAAAATTTGAATGTAAAATAATAACACACATTTAAGCCCACATATGCTTGGTAAGTATGGAATTTCAATTTGTGATACGAAGTATATAGTATTAGAAATTTCATTGTGAAGTAAAAAGCAAACATTTGATAATAAATTTTTTGATATTAATTAAGCTTGTGGGGATGGGGTGGACCTAAATTTGGCCCAAGGACTAAAACCTGAGAAATAAATACGAGGAGTAGACCTAGCCTAGAGTCCAACAAGAGATAAAAGGGAGTTTTGGAAGAAAGAGGCCATTTGGGCCCATGATCGAGGTAGCTTGTGATACCCACTCTTCCCAAGGCCCAACAGGGCTCATTACCAAGGTAATCTCAAAAACCCCTCTTCCCTAAGATCATAACGATTGTCTGGAGAACAAATTTCTCTCTTGAATGTGGCCACGCGTAGCACACACTTCTCTTGAGGAACACGTCGAAAAAAACGCATGCAGAGCCTAATGTAACAATGACCTCCGCCTTAATTAGATCCCCCACCTAATGTCAGTCACATTAAATGTTGAATGACTAACCTGAATAGTGGAAACACTCCTAAAAGTATTTCTTTATGATCAAGGAATGGCAGGGCAAGAAGATGATGGGACAGTATCCCCCAAATCTAGCTAAGTGTAGGACAATTGGAGGATGAGGGGAAATGGATATAAAAGGAGGGGGAGGGCAACAAGAAGGAGGAAGGGGGATCCACAGAGAGAGAGAGAGAGAGAGAGAGAGAGAGAGAGAGAGAGGGATATATATATATATATATATATATATATATATATATATATATATATTCATTTGGATTCATCACTTAGAACCCTTTTGTGTATTGTGGGAACATCTCTTTCTTCATATATAAAACGTTTGATTTAGTCACTTTTTGTCTTTAGCCATCTTCTTAATTAGTCTTCCTATTGTGGATTCTTCTCACCCACTTTGTATAAATTAGTTGTGTTGATCAAGAATCTTCGTTTAGAACAAGCCAAAAGTTGTTTGACCCCCACAAAGATACTACCATTTTGCAAAACCACTATGGTTCTTTTGAGCATCTCCTCAATGGAAAAAAATTGGAGAAACATTAATGTTGATCCTATCCAAAGAATTCACACAACTTTCCAAGTTGCTAGTAGTCATGACACAAGGAGTGCTACAAGATGTCATTATGTTTATATGCCTTAGGATTGGTAGAAAACTTAAAATCCAATAATGGAATTATGAATTGTTTACTAGGAAGGTTTGCCATTCCTTTTCCTACTACATATACAAGCACTATCATTTGCACAAGTGAGAGGGTAAATGTAAAGAGAAAGGAAACATGATTAAATTATGAATTATTTCGTTAATTTCACTTGATATAGGAGAATCTTAATCTCTATGTGAATAAGATAATATATAATAACAAAAGTAATAGCATTTTACAAGTCTTGTGACCAGTAAGTATAAAATTGAATAAACCCCCCACCATCTTTTTTTTTCTTCACAAAATTATAGTTCTCTATGATTTGGAGAGACGGTTGAAGTTTTTAGAGTCCAAAGACTAAAACTTAAGGGTCTGTTTGGATACAGCTGAAAATTGAAAATTGAAAATACTGTAGCAAAATAATTTTTAAATGTGTGAATAGTACTGCAGTACCCATTTTTAATAAAAAGTTGTTGAAAAGTACGTGCACAGTGTATGCATAGTGCGCGCACAGTTCATGTACAGTGCGTTTGTCCCCTAAAATCTGAAATGCAGTAGACTAAAAGAAGAAGGAAAACGCTGAACGTTGGACGCGTTCAGCGCAATCCAAACCAAGCCTAAGTGTCTCTTGAATTTATGGCTAAAAATTGATTTGTAAAATGTCTAGTTAATAAAATATTGATGGAATAAATTTTCGTATATTCCCATGCCTATATTTGAATAAAATATAATGAATGTTTGTTTGTACAAAATATGACAAAATTATGTATGTTCTTGTTTACGTTTATGTTTATGTTAATGGTAGTTTTATTTAATGTTATCTTTGAAATATGATTCTAAATGGCATTAGCCTCATAGTCATACATTAAAGCTGAAGAATAGTTTTTTGTTTAGTTTCAATGTAGCTAAGATTAGCTCTCCAATGAATTCTTAACTCATCACTTCAGGTGTTGCTTTAGGTTTAATTATTTTAGAAGAATATGCTAAATTAATTTAAAAGTTTATTCTTCATATATCATTTGTTGTGATCAAATCAGGTAAGCAGTTTTTAGGAGGTGAAGAATGTGGTTACTTTTAAATACAAAATCATACACCTTATCTTTTCTACTATCCTGAATTAATGAAATTACTAATCATAAGGAACAATTTATCATTGTTTCCTTTCGAGTATGAAATATAAAATGATCTCATATGTTTGCTTTCTGGATGCCTTCTTTAGCACATAGTTTAATTCTGGTTAGATTGGCTTCATGTAAGAAATGTGTTGTACTAAATGAGTTGCAAAACCTTCTTTCGATCTTTTTAGAGAGAGAAGAATTGAGAGAATATTATAAGATGCGAAAGCAAGTATACAACAGACGTTTTGATAAACTCATTCACTGGAAATCTCTTTACGACTAATATAGGTTTGTATACAAAAAATTAATAAATTAAACACAACTTAACTACCTTCCAATTTTAATTACACAGAACATGATAGTAAAATACAGCATTGTCGTTGAATCCAAAATAATCGAAAGGTCTTTGAGAATGATAGTGTAAGTACATACTCTCAAATTGTGATATTTTACTTTTTTGCTTTATGTCAAAAAGATCATATTTTCAGAAAGTAACCCTGATTTGGTAACAATAAAGTCATTATAATATTTCAATTATATTCTATAATAAATTATAAATGACTACTAATTAATTAATTAAAAATAAATATATAAAAATACATATTCTGAAAAAAGAAGAAGAGGGCACCTCTAGCTAGCTATGCTTAATGGTTGAATTTATAAATAAGCTAAGTATCTATGATATTGAAAAATAATTTTCATATTTTCATGTTTAAATTTGAATATAAATACACACCTTCTCAAAAAAAAAAAAAAAACATAAACATACAAGTAAAAAAAAGTCAAAAATATATTTTCGTTTGTTTATGTTTATATTTATGTTAACATTATTTAAAGAATATGTTAAAAAATTCAAAATTTTATATACTTGAGATATTTTTAGTTTTTTATATTGAGTCTCTTTTATATTATATAAAAAGAAATAGTAAGTAATAGCTCATCAAACTACTAATAAAAGGAAGAAAAAAAAAACTTGAATATAAAAGAATAAAACACATTTAAGCACAAAAATGATTTATAATTTTAGAATTTTAATTTGTGATACAAATTTTTTTTGTTAGAAATTTTATTTTTGAAGCAAAAAGAAAAACATCTAAGAATGAAATTTATGATATTACGTTAGAATACAAACCATTTGCACAACCAACACAGAAATTTTGGACATCTCTTCAATAGAAAAAATTGGAGAAACTTTAGCGTTAAACCTATCTTGAGCATCCAAACGTCATTTTCCAAGTTATTAATAGTCAAGACACAAGGAGTGCTACAAGATGTCATTTTGTATATGACTTAGGATTGGTAGAGAACTTAAAATCCAATCTCAAAATTATGCATTGTTTATTATAGATGTAATGAGAAATATTGAGTAAAAGAGTTTATTATTAAACAAAGTATCCGATTCATCTGGCTCTAAAATTATGAGAGAGCAGTAATATTAGCAATCTTTAAGATCAAAACCAACCTTAAATGACCCTGAATTTACGCTGTGGCACCTTCTTGAACGTAGCCCATGCCAATTGAAAGTAGAGTGGGAACTCTGTTATAGCAAAGAATATTACCAGCACACATACCCTTATATATGCTGGGAAAGCTATAGATTTAAGCTTATCCCTAAAAATGAAGTAATTTCTATCGCAATAGAAGCTATAGATATGAAGAATGTTAAACCCAACACAAGCTAGGTTGGCAGGTCATTACGAAAACCACTTTTGTTGTAAGTCGAGGTGAGGATTGAAAGGAACAAGACCACTGGTATGAGTGAAGAGTATGTAGAATGAGACATAGGATGAGATTGTAAAAATATTTGTTAACGTGTAATAGGTTGTGGACTTTAGGCCCACCTTGTTTACTCGTATAGTACACATACTTGTACTACACATATACTTGTACTACACATATACTTGTACTACACACTCTATCTCCTATATAAAAGCACTCATGTATATTTTATCACTTGATAAATACAATAATATTCATTCAGTATTTCTAACATAGTATCAGAGCCACTGCTTTAATCCTCTAGTGTGCCGCTCTTAAGTAGTCTTGTCTTCTTGGGTGTCATCCACTGCAGCCATCATTGTCAGCATCATTGCTGCCTCTATTGCGACTACAGTATATCAAACTATCAAAGGCCATTGCCTTGCCGCCACCACCGCTTTTGCTTCTCTGATTAGACCACAAGTTGCACCATCAGAAAGGACAATTTTCGATCTACTTGCTTGTGAAAAATCGTCTTCATTGGACCACTCACATGCCCTCACGTGCAACTACAATTTTCGGAGGTGCCATCATGCGCCTCCACGGGTTGCCACTCTCCCTCATGCACCTCCACGCCCCTACATGCAGCAAAACTGTGTTTGCTGATGTCATTGATTACGCCGTCAACGCCCAATCATCTACTTACACTCATTTTACATCAATATCCATAATTGATACGGAAATATCCACATTTTAAAACATGAAAGTGGACGTAGAAAAACAAGTGTAAGAGTATCTATGCCTATTAAGTTGGTTGTGTGACAAGATCTAAAACAAAGACATTGGCATAGTTATGCCTATTAAGTTGGTTGAGTGATAAGATCTAAAATATCTACATTGGGGCATAGTAATGTTATCATTTTGCTCTGGCTAAAGAAGGACAATGGAATTAGATGCCCTGTTCAATTAATTAGCCCACTTATGTGTTACATAATTTTATGATTTTGAGATGCCGAAAGTAGGACTTTCAACGGGCTTTAGTTGAGGTAATTATAATGAGTCAAGAAGTTCTTTTTATAAGCAAAAGCTATTGTTTATTTGGTTGCAGGTGTACGTCCTAGTTTTGCTATAGATAAGGAGCTTAGTGGACTAGCGATCATGGTGCTTGCCAGAGGGATTAAATGTCTAGAATGAATCATAATGAAGATGTTATCACAACATTGTACTACAAGTATGTAAACTGTGGATATATTACCTCTTTATTTTGCTTTTAATTATTCTTGGTTAATTTATGAGAAAAATGCTCAAATTTGCATATACATCTATTATTCAAACTCTTCTCATTAATTATTGAGAATTTACTATACACTATTGTTAACATTAAAAAGAAAATATTGTGTTAAACAATTGGAAAAGAGATCAGAATCATAAAAGACAGCAAAGTGAGAACATAAGAGAATTACATGGTTTCTTTGGTGGCTTACACTATTCTTAGCCTCTTGGACTATTATACATAAAAAATAACTCCAAAATCAGAATCTTTGCTAAAAATGAAGCTGAACAAAAAGTCAAAGGTCAAAAGTTGAATTAAGGTGGTCCTTGTGTGGCGTATGATCGGAGATTGAAGGATCTTAGTGCTTTAGTGTGTTTGCCGTTTGGGGAGTTGTGCCTTGTGTAACTTTTTTTTTGATAGTCAACTCGTGCATAATTTCATTAAATTGGGCAACTACCAAAACATCTAACATCAAATGCAATTTGAGACTCAATAACAGGGGGTATCCTCCACCCATATAACACTTTCAGATATAGATTTGGCATTTCTTGCCATCAAATGTGCTGCTTGCTTATAGTTTCTTCGAACATGGATTGATTTCCACGTAGAGAAGCTTAAAGTCCAATGATGTGCACCTGCAATAATGTGTTGAATTGAGCTTGGAGGAGAGGTATGGCGTGTAAGGGCTGACATGACCGTCAGAGACTCAGGGCGTCTCCCTCAATAATGATGTGTCTGAGACCGAGATCCTTGGCTAGCATGACTCCTCATTCCACAGCCTTCGCTTCTACTTCCAAAGCACCCAAGGGCAGTTCCATCTTTTTGCTCATAGCTCCCATGATCTGGCCCTTATCATTCTTGATCATAACACCAATGCCGCAGCTTTGAGTTCCTTGAATACTGCTCCGTTGACATTGACCTTGTACCGACCGAACGATTGGGGGAGGGGGGGGGGGGGTCCAGTAAGGTCTCTTGGAATTGGGTTCTTGGCTCATAGAGGAGTTTAAGATACGAAATTCCTCAACAAGATTTTCAGCCTCCCTTGCTATTGCCTTTGTTTGTTTGCACCTACCTTCAAACTTGACTGAGTTTCTATTTTTCCAAAGGCACCAAGCCGTGGTAGCAAAAAAATCCCAATCCACCTCACTTCAAAAATCCCTCAACCTCTAAACCACATCAATAAAGTCACGCTGGGGGTTCTGAAATTTTGGGAGATTGAGCCTAGTTTCCTTCCACACGTCAGCCATAAACTTGCAATCCCAAAGAATATGACCTGAAGACTCAGATTTTCCACACAACGCACATTTATCCTCTATGGCCACTTTCCTAAGTTTGAGCTTGTAATTTGTTGGGAGGATGTTTTTACAAGCCCTCCACAGAAATTGTTTTACTTTGTTTTGACATTGCATACCCCAAATGGACCTCCACAGCTCTCTCGACTTTTTGGTGTTTGATGCACTTCCCCTGTCAGCTTTGTGATTGCCTTCCAACAGCCAATTGCGAGCTACATGATAAACACTTCTCACCGTGAAGTGTCTGTTCTGAGTCCAAGCCCAAATTTGAGCGTCCTCCGGGAGGCAGGGGCTGATTGGGATGCTTAGTATCGCCTCCATGTCACGAGGGACGAAAATTCTCTCCATCGTGGTGATATCCCAGCCACCTGTTTTGGGGTTAATTAGACTAGCAACCAGCTCACAGGTAGTGTTAGGGGGACGAGGACTAATAATTTTGAAGGATTCAGGAGTTGGGATCCACTTACTAGTCCAAATATTAACCTTTTTACCATTTCCAATGTTTCAGCACAGACCCTTGCCAATCACCTCCTTTGTTGCCATCAGGCTCCTTCGGGTGTACGCCGGTTTGTGCCCAAGCTGAGCTTCCATGTTGTATGCATTCTAATAGGGGTAGCGTGTGTATTTTCTATTTCTTTGATGGTGGGAAACTTAAAATAGTTTTCTTGTGCTAATGCTCATGTTTGTGTTATTGTTCTATACTACTAGAACCTTGAATTTAAGATTCAGTTTGGTTTATGTGAACTTAAAATTCAGTTTGATATCTGTTAATGATGCAAATAATCTTAGCGGTTAACTTATCCAAATGAGTTGAAGACATGAGAAAGCCAAATTCACTAAGTTAAAAGGTGCTGACCAAAACTCTTTAAATGCTTAATTTAGCTCATTTAGGGCTTGTTTGGGATCCGATTATTTTACTGAAACTGAAACTTTTTACTGAAAGTACTGTAGATAAAGGTAAAAGCACTGTAGATAAAGGTAAAAGCTAGCTAGAATAGTACAGTGAGACCCATAAATAGTAGCAAAAATAAACTAAATAGTAAAATAAGCTAGTTTTTTAATATCAAAATCTCACACATAAAAGTTTATCGGAATTTCTCTTACATCTTTGCATGGTAGTTTTTGGTATGAATCTATATACAAACCATTTGACCATACTTTCTTGATTTCCTCCATTTTCTGTATGTGGGGCATGGAAGGTGTCATGACTATGATTATGGGCGGATGTCTCGTGAGTCGGGTTCATTTAGGTTATGTTTGGTGGCACCTAGGGAAAGAGAAGAAAAAAGAAAATACCAAGGGAAGGGAAAGGAAAAAAGAAAATGTCTTCCTTTGTGTGTTTGGATGTAGACACATATGGAAATCAAATACTATTCATCACATCTAATCAACAATACTCATTTACATTTGCAAAAAATGAAAAACACTCCCAATATTAGTTTAAACCACCACATAACACCATGCAAGCCACCCACTTGCTCCAATACAACATACCACCACAAATCCAATTTTCAACATCACAAGTATATAGTTTTATAAGTTTTTAACTAAAATTTACTTACTTTGCTCAAGCTAAGTTTACAACTTTTAGAAAAAATCCAAAGTTAACTTGTGTTCTTCACCTTGTTCCTCACAATTTCTTCAGCCACAAAAGAGAAAGAGAGCTAGAGATAAAAGAAAGATAACTTTTAGTTAGCTTTAGCTCACATGTAAAAGAAAAAAAAACTTTTAGTTTACTAAGAAATGGATAACCCACAAAAAAAAAAAAAACCCTAACCAAAATTAGCTCAGCTTTTAAGCTTAAGCACAAACAAAACCAAGTGAATCTCTTGAATTTGATCCTCAAATCCAAATGCAAATCTAACAAATACAACTGATTAGTAATAGTTCACATTATACCTGAGTTTATCATTCTCTTTATTAAATCCACATTATACCTGAATGCTCTGGTCAAACTTGACCAGCTCTGACCCAGTTGTGAGGGAGCCCATGATGGCTTAACATTGCTAGTTAACTGCACATACATTAGAATATACAAGCTGTCATCATCATCCTTATACATTAAGATATATTCATTGAACTCATTCCCCACATTCAGTTATAGCTTGCTAGCTATTTGAAAAGCATGAATCCAATTAGAATTTGAAATCTACTATGTCATTCAATAAGAATAAAAATTCAAATAAAATTCTTAAAAAGAAGAAGAAGAAGAAGAAGAAGAAGAAGAGCATTTATACTTCCATAACACCATATTTATGACCCAAATTGTCACAAAGACATGGAAACCAAAGTGAACTAGTACCATTGCAACTGTTAAGTCATAGGCATGGTAGATTTACCACATAATTATTTTATATCAAGGGGTAATCTACAAGTACATGGCACTTTTAGTGTAATCCTTACATATACAAATAAAATAGCTTTAAGATTAAAAATCTAATCAAATTTAACCAGAAAATAAACTAAGGTAAGATGTCACCCATGATTTACAAGCTGGACTTGTACATAACTTTAGTATAAACCTTATATAGCAAACAATAATTCCAAGAACACAACAATAGATAGTAACTTATGATCAATAATTATCAATTAAAAAAAAAAAACTTGCACTAAATAGAACTACACAAAACAAACAAACTTTGTAAGTAACTTGATTCAAAGCTCTAAACTTTGCATAAAGCATAAAACATACCCCCCATCCCCCCGAAAAAAATTTATCTTTTCCTTCAACTTTCCTATTATCCAAGCGGAGAGCTAAGTAGCTAACACACTAACACACACAAATTTCTCAAAATAAATAAAACCCAGAAATCATTGAACCAAACTTTTATCAAAGATTCAATCTTTTCTTTCTTTCTCTTAAATATAAAAGATTTAAAAAAAAAAAACCATCTTCTAGTGTTACTCAACAGAGGTAAAAAGAAAGAAAGAAAAAAGGAGACGTATAGATCGGTAGGTGGAGAAAGAGGCGAAGCGTCACCGGCGCGAAGGGGAGGCGAAGCGTAGCCGACGCGAAGGGGAAGCGAAGCATCGCCAGCGCAGAGGAAGGCGAAGCGTCGTCGATGCGGAGAAATCGAAGTCTACGGCGGTAACGACTTTAGGAATCATTGCGAATGGTTCGTATCGGCATCGGTTGCAAATTGTTGCGAATGGTTCGCTGGGTTTGTGCTCAGATCGGCGGCGTGCTCAATCAGCGACAACGTGCTCAGGTGGTTCTTGAATTGGCGATGGTGTGCTCAAGAATCGTTGCGAATCCTTATTATCGGTGATGGTTCAAGTGGTTTATTGGCGACAGTTCAGGTGGCTTATCGGCAATGGTATAGGTAGCTTATCAGTGACGGTTCAGGTGGTTTATCGATGACGGATTGGGTTCGTTTGGGATCGGGGTGGGTTGGGTTATTTTGGGAAATAACCTGAAGGCTTAGGAGAAAATAGAAGGTCATGGTATTTATAGTGGTCTTTAGCAATGAATTGGTTTGTCGCTATTGCTACCTCTTCGTCACAAAATCTAGTATGCTTTTAAGCTTTTAGCGACGAATTTAAGTTTCATCACTAAAGACCTAGGCTTTGTTAAGATTTTTAGAGGTGAAATTCATATTTCCTCGCTAAAGCATACTTTTAGTGATGAATTGTGATTTTGTCGCTAAAAACATGGAAGTGCAAAACTATTATTATTTTTAGTGAAGAATATTTTTTGTCTCTAATTATTCCTTATAGCGACTAAATGATTTTTGTCACTAATACTATCCATAGCAATACCTATAGTGATGAAATATTTCGTCTCTAAAAGTTGAAACTTTTAGTGACGAAATATTTCGTTGCTATAGATTAATTAAACTCGAGCCAAAGTTTCCCTCCGTTGGCGCCTATTTTTTAGATCACAATAGTGACAAAATTTATATTTTGCCACTAAATGTTATAATTTTTTTCATTAGTAGTGATGAAATTCATATTTCGTCGCTAAAACTGTATTTTTAGCGACGAAAAATATTTCCTCACGAAAAATATTTCCTCACTAATTTTCGTCACTAAAAATATATTTTGTTGTAGTGAGATCCACTAAAGTTTCTGGGAAACTCTTTCACATAGAGTTCTTAAACTCCTAATCATTCTTATATAATATATGGTTCAAGATTATGCCATGTAAACTTTACACTAACAAAACTCTTAAAATAGTTAAATTTTAAAGCATACAAAACAAAAAGCATTACACTGTGTTTAGCAAAAACAACGGAAAGGGAAGGGAAATGAAATGGAGGAAGAGAGGGGAGAGGAAAGAAAAGAGAAAGGAAAAAAAAAAAAAAATCTAATAAGTTGTTTGGTTTGTAAGATAGAAATGGAGGAAAACATATTTTCTTGGTGGGTTCTTAGAATAAAATATTCGAGCATGAAAAACTTGCATTTTCTACTAAAATTTATTTTTGCAAGGCTTTTTCAAAATATAATAATGACCATATTTTAGCTTTGTATGAATTATAAGATGCATATAATTGCATATTTTAAAATGTACTCTTGCATATGCATGTTGTTACAAGCTTGTTGTGTATTAATTCACAACTCAAGAAAAATTCAAAATACATACATACATACATAATTAGTTGACACACTAATTCATTATCAAAAATGATAATTTCAATATAAATAAGAGAGATGCTACACTTTCTTAGTGATTACAAGCTCTAAAACCTTAAGCATCTCTTACAATTATGGTAAAAAAATTAATTAGTAAATAACCTCAGTAACTCAAATATTGATGGAATAGTTTTCATGTTCTCATATTTGATTTTGAACAAAAAATAATATTTTTTCAATGGTACAAAAAAAAAAAAAAAAAAATTCCAAAAACACATTTTATTTTGTTTATGTTAGCATTATTTTTATTTAAACAATATGTTCAGAAAATAATTCAAAATTTTATATACCTATGACACTATTAGATTTTTAATTATATATAAAATTTTATAGTAAGTAATAGTTTATTAGACTACTATTTTGCAAAACCACCATGGTAATTTTGAACATCTCTTCAATGAAAAAAATTGGAGAAACAGTACTGGTGTTGATCCTATCCTAAGAATCCACACCATTTTCGAAGTTACTAGTAGTCATGACACAAGAAGTGCTACAAGATGCCATTCTATTTATATTTCCTAGGATTGGCAGAAAACTTAAAATCCAATAATGGAATTATGAATCATTTACTTTGAAAGTCTGTCATTCCTTTTCTTGCTAAATATACAAGCACTATCATTGGTACAAGTGAGAGGGTAAATGAAAAGGGAAATCATGTATTATTGTATTATGAATTATTTCATCAATTTCGCTTGGTCTTTAGGAGAATCTTAATCTTTTGTGGATCGTATAATATATAATAGCAAAAATAACAGAATTTTACAAATCTTGTGACAGGTATGTATAACATTGAATTTCCCCCCCCCCTTTTTTTTTCCCATTAAATTATAGTTCACTATGATTTGGAGAGAAAATGAAAGTTTTTAGAGTCTGAAGAGTAAAACTTAAGAGTCTCTTGCACTTATGGTTCAAATTGATATATAAATAGCCTAGTTAATAAAAATATTGATGGAATAATTTTTCATATATATTGAATAAAAAATAATGAATGTTTGTTTGTACAAACAAGGAAAAAAATTTATGTTCTTTTTTAAGTTGATGGTTATGTTTATGGTATTTTTCTTTAATGTTATCTTTAAAAGATAATTCTAAATATCAATTTCATAGCTCTCCAATGAATTCTCAACTCATCAATTTAGGTGTTGCTTTAGGTTTAATTATTTTAGAAGCATATGCCAAATTAATTGCAAAGTTCAAGCTTCACATATCATTCATTATGACCAAATCAGGTAAGCAATTTTTAGGAGATAAAGAATGTGGTAATGTTTAAACACAAAATCATACACCATATATTTTTTAATATCTTGATGAATAAATGAAATTCCTAATCTTATAGAACAATAGTCATTGTTTCCTCTTGAGGATGAAATGTAAAAGGATCTCATATGTTTGTTTTTAGGATGCCCAACACACAGTTAGATTCTATTTAGATTGGCTTTGTGTAAGAAATATGTTGTACTAAATGAGTTGCAAAACCTTTTTCGGTCTTTTTAGGAGAGAGAGAGAGAGAGAGAACTTCAATAAGGATAAGACGGATCATAGTTGAAAGTCGTACAGTTCTTAATAGAGCTCTCTAATTCTTGGTAGATTTTCTTAGATTAATGTGAATCTGCTCAGACTACCGATTCATCTTGTCGAATGCAATAAAACCTCCTACCAATTTTAATTATAGAGAATGTGGTAGAAAAACACATCATTTTTGTTGAAACCAAAATAATTGAAAGGTTTCCAAGAAAGATAGTGTAAATACCATCAAATTGTGATATTTTATTTTTTTGCTTTATATCAAAGAGGATGTTTTCAGAAATTAAACTTGATTTGTTAACAATAAAGTAATTAAAATGTTCCAATAATATTTTATAATAAATTATAAATGACTACAAATTAATTAATTAATTAAAAATAAATAAACAAAAATACATGTGTCCTGGAAAGAAGGAGAAGGCACCTCTAACTAGCTATAATTAATGGTTGAATTTATTAATAGCTTAATTATCTTAAATATTGATAAAATAATTTTCATATTGTCATGTTTGAATTTGAATTTCAAATATATATATATATATATATATATATATATAGTGGTAAAAAAAATTCATAAACATATTTTCATTTGTTTATGTTACATTATTTAAAGAATATGTTAAAAAATAATTCAAAATTTTATATACTCGTGACATTTTAGTTTTTTTTTTTTTTTGGTATTGAGTCTCTTTTATATCATATTCACAAATAAATAGTAAGAAATAGTTAGTCAAACTGCTAATAAAAATAAAATAATAAAAAATAAAACTTGAATAACAAGGAATAAAACACATTTAAGCATGAAAATAATTTTTAATTATGGAATTTTAGTTTGTGATACAAAGTATTTTTTTATCAGAAGTTTTATTTTTGAATTAAAAGATAAACATTTAAGAAAGAAATTTATGATATTAAGTTAGATTACATATCATTTTAAAAAACCAGCACAATAATTTTAGACATCTCTTCAATAGAAAAAATTGGAGAAACTCTAGCATTAAACCTATCTTGACTATCCAAATGTCATTTTCCAAATTATTAATAGTTTTTTTTTGAGAAGGAAATTATTAATAGTTAGGACACAAAGAATGCTACAAGATATTATTTTGTATATATGACTTAGGATTGGTAGAGAACTTAATATCCAATAATAGAATTTGGAATCGTTTATTATAAATGTAATGAGAAATATTGTGTAAAAGAGTTTATAAATATCACAATATTAAACAAAGTATCTGATCCATCTGGCTCTTAAATAATGAAGAAGCATAAAAATTAACAATCTTTGAGATCAAAACCAACTATGCTGTGACACCTTCTTGAATATAGCCCAAGCCAATTGAAAGTAAAGTGGGAACTCTGTTATAGCAAATAATATTACCCGCAGACATACCCTTATATATACTGGGAAAGCTGCAGATTTGAGCTTATCCCTAAGAATGAAGTAATGTCTATCACAATAGAGGCTATAGACGCGTAGAATGCTGTTAAACCCCACACAGGCTTAGTTGGTAGGTCATTATGAAAACCACTTATGTTGTAAGTCGAGGTGAGGACTGAAAGGATCGAGACCACTGCTATGGGTGAAGGGTAGAAGGAAAAATAGGATGAGATTGTAAAAATATTGAATGTGCACTTGTCTTTGAGGAAGGCAGAGCTGCTTTCACTCGCACCACCTCACACACTGGTTGACATGGGACAGGTAACCGTGACAATGATACTTGCTACGACTGAGCATGCATTTGATTTTTGTTTAGCCAATCTCGACGCTTTACAATAAGAGGTCATGTATTTTCCAAAGGATATGTTCTATGGTTTCTTCATTGTTGTTGTAGAGATTATGGAACATCCATGGAATGATTCCATTATGTACTGCATTGATTAAGAAAATAAAGAAAGGTGATTAAGGTCGTGGATTCATGTATATCTTAGAGCACTCTCCCTTGTATTTGACAAGAGGGAGTAGAAGGTCTTTGGCAAAGTTATAATGATGAAAATAAACTTGAGTTAGAACATTTTTTACAAAATATTTCATAATTATCAAAGTGACAGGTTATTATTGAAAAAAATAAAATGATATCATAAACAGTATACACCCACATGAAACACCCAATAAAAACCTATTGTTGTAATTGAGCATCGTTCTAAATTTAAATTCAACCTAGTGAGTTGTTACTTTACACCTCTAAACATCAATCACAATTTATGTCTTGATTGGAAATGATATAATTATACCAAAAGAAAAAAAATATTGCCTTTTTTTGTGTGTGTGTGTGTATATATATATATATATATTTTTTTTTTTTTTCTCAATGTCATTTACTTTATTTTGAAGGTGACATGATTTCTAGCAAGAATCTTTTTTGATTTATAAAAAAAAGGGTAATATAAACTAATAAACTAACAAATTGTGGAAGTAGGTATGTCGTATATAATTATAAGGTTGTGTAATCCAACATTAGGTTTAAACCTAGAAAATTTTTTTTCCCAATAAAGTTACCTAGAAAATAGATTTTACAATAAAGCTACTTTTGTTTGTCCATCAATTTGTGAATGATAAAAACTACTGTAACGCAACCTCGTACCAATTCTCTTCGATAAGCACCTTCAAATATGACTAAGAAATTTTGTCTCTCGATGTGATAGGCTTTGGAATATCATGATACTTGACCACTTTATTTAAAATATAGGTCAGCAACATAGGAATTCAAGAATTTACGACTTCATTAATACTTAAGTATATTGGAGTAGAGTTTAATTTGGCTTTTGAGTAGAATTTGTGATATGTCTTTGTGTTAAAATCCCTTAACCTCTTCCTTGAGTGTGTGTGTTTATATATATATATATATATATATATATATATATATATATATATATATATAAAAGAATGGATATATAATTGTCCCATATTGCTTAAGAAAGTGTGTTGTAGGTAGTATAAATTGTCCCATCTCCTTCAAAGTTATTATAACTTTTGAGTGAAGTTTGTGGTGTACCTTGTGGTAGAACTCATTTGCCTCCCTTGTGTCTGTTTGTCAAACCGAAAAAAAAAAAAAAAAAAACCCATCTTGGAGTATGTAGGCCTGTTTGGTTCTTGTTTTTAAGGCATTTTTAAAAACTTGTTCTTAAAACTAGTTTTCGCAACTCATAAAACAAGTTGAATTGTTTGGCAGTGTTTTCCTATCTAGCTTTTTTTTTTTCCCTTGATCGTTTCGTTTTAGCTTTCAATAGAAAATAAACCACCGCCCATGGCATTACAAGTCCAACACAAACCCAAATTGCAGGTCAGTTTTGCTCTTGATTGTCATGTCATTTTTGATATATACAATAGGATTTGAAATCTATGAGATCAAGATAAAATACTGATCAGTTTCTTTTTAGTGTACACCACATTCAAAACTTTTTTTATTTGATAACAAGAGATTTACCAGTTGAACAAATAGAAACTAGGACTGTCAGGTAATTGTTACTTGATGTTAATAAATTACTGATATTATTTAGTAGAAAAATGTATTATTATGTTGGCTTTGTTTTTGTTTTATTTTTTTGTTAGCCTGGTTTTTTTTTTTTTTTTTTTTTGGAGAAAAAAGTCATTGCTTTGAATTGTAGTAATAAGCTGGTAAATTGGCATAAATAAAAGCATCAACATCAGATGGGACAAACTTCATACAAACTAACAAAGAAAAACACAGTCTAGCTCTCTAAGCTAAGGCACAAGCCACAGCATTGTTTTGCCTACCGATATGAGAGAAATAAAAACTCCTCAAGGAGGAGCTCACATGAAATTGAATCTCCCTAACAATATGGCCAAAAGATAAAAATAGCATATCGCCCTTTTGTAAAGCCTTAATAACAGACTCTGAATCACCTTCCCAGTGAGCCTGCTGCAAACCAAGTTCTTTTGCAAATATAACAGCTCTTCTTGCTGCTAACATCTCCAGGCATTCCACTGAATGTGGTTTTTTTTTTTTAATAATTTTTTTCAGCCATTGTAGCCAGAATCTGTCCTGCTGCATTTCTCACCACAATGCCGAGACCATCATCCTCTCCTTCAGTGAACATCGCGCCATCGAAGTTGAGTTTGTACTCCCCTGGTTTTGGTGGCATCTACAGCTCCGAAGATGCTTGATTGTCCTTGGTTTGTCTCTGCTGGCCTGGAAGAGTTGGAGGAATTTGCAGGCTTCATCACCGATTCTGCTAAAAGGTAAAGAATTTTCCTGCAACCTGGTTTTGTTTCGATGTGACCAAATGAACCAAGCCGTTGTCGCGAATAGTTCACGCACCCTTGGTTTTGACATTACCCGAGCCACCAGATCAAGGAAAGAACCTTGGGAAGCTTCAAACTGATTTACCTAATTGAATTCCTTGCTCCAAACCTATTTTCCAGCCACGCAGCTGCACAAAGCATGCATTGTGTCTTCAGTGCAGGTGCGGCAGAGATGACACACCGGATCGGATAACGCCTTCCTCTTCATCAGGTTTTGTTTTGTTGGCAAGCTGTTTGAACGTGCTTTCCATAGGAAGTGCTTCATCTTTCCCGCCACTTGTAGCTTCCATATACTCGACCAAAAACCTGTTGCGGCCTCTGAGTTTGAAACCGAAGCTTCCTCTCTCCTTGCTTCATCACATAGACCTTAATCAGATGTGTGTTTAGTGTTCTTTGAGTAGTTGATTATTTTTTTGATAAGTAGTGATAGTTACACTGTATGTATAAGATATTTAATTATAATTGTAAAATTGTCTTCAAAAACACTATTTTATTATTTCACAATTATAACTAAATTGTGTTTTCAAAACATGATTTTAGCTAAGGAAAATAACTCACCAATAATTAGCAATTTCTTAATAAGTAGTACCCATATTATTTAAGGAAAATATTCTCTTATACTCATTTACATCCATATCCACAGTTGATACATTTTAATACATGAAAATGGATGTTAAAAAAAACGAGTGTAAGAGTATCGATGCCTATGAAGCTGGTTGTGTCATAAGATTTAAAACGTAGACATTGTGACATAGTGATGTCGTCCTTTTGCTTTGGCTATAGGGGGACAATAAAAATAGATGCAGGGATGCTTCTATTTTCAAATAGAAATCTTCAAATATACTGATCTCCCCCATTATTAATGAATGCAAGGATGCTGTTCAATCGTTCAGTAATTTCAAGCTTCAGCAATGCTTTAAAATATGCCCCTTTTGTATCACTCCCTTGCAAACAAGACAGCGGACTCTCTTGCTAGGAAGGGCTGTTGCCAAGTGGAGCCCCTTTTGTATTACTCCCTTCCCCCTGATTATGTTCTTCCTTTTTTTTTTTTTAAATCTTTGGACACTTCTGATGTTAGTTTCCCTAGGTTATCCTGGGCTCTGTTTCTTAGTCTATTTTAATGGTAGTTCATTCTAACCAAAAATAAATAAATAAATAGATGCCTTGTTCAATTAATTAGCCCACTTATGTGCTACATATTTTTATGATATTAGGAGGCCCAATGTAGGACTTTCAACGGGTTTTAGCTGATGTGATTACTGACTATAGTGAATCAAGAAGTTCTTTTTATGAGTAGCAGCTATTGTTTATTTGTTTGTAGGTGTGGAGCTCAGTGGACTAACGATTATGGTGCTTGCCAGAGAGATTAAATGTTTAGAATGAATCATCATGAAGATGTTATCACAGACACTGTACTATAAGTATGGAAACTCTTGATATATTACCTCTTTATTTTGCTTTTATCCTTGGTTAATTTATGAGAAAAATGCTCAAATTTGCATATACATCTATTATTCAAATTCTTCTCACTAATTATTGAGAATTCACTATACACTACTGTTAAAATTAAAAAGAAAATATTGTAAAAAAAAATTGGAAAAAGGAGCGGAAGAATTAAAGATAGAGAGCAAAGTGAGAACATAAGAGAATTACATGGTTTGTGATGATGCCGAAAAATCACCAATAAGCCATATAGTCCTCACAAGGTTGAAACAATACCTGCACAACAAAAAGAAAAGACCCTACAGAGAGCACCAGTGTGGTGTTCGCCAAAAACCCTTCGAAAGTCAAGTTAGAATTTTTAGTAACCCTAGTGTGCCAGAGTTGGGTCAATAATGCATACCTTTGGCTGGGGGTTTTAGGGTATTTATAGTAGAGTCGGTCTCCGTTTCTTGCGCATCAAGATATTTCCTTCTAAGGAAGATCCTCCTCGATGAGTGTATATTACCGAATCTGTTGCTAATCAGAATTCTTCTTGAATTGGGTTTCATCGAAGATTATCGTGAGGTGCAAGTTGATTCCATTTAGGAATACTTGGAACCTAATCAAAACAGATGGATGCCATATCATATACATTCGTCCACTATGCGTCCGTGCAATATTAACCCGTCGAACGTCCATCCGTCAATACTATATCGTCATGTTTACCTTATTGAATCCGTCTCCTATTTTTATCCTCTTCAGTTTGTTTGGCGGCTTACACTTTTCTTAGGCCTCTTGGACTATTATACATAGATAATAACTCCAAAATCAGAATATATGGTAAAAATGAATATGAATAAAAAGTAAAGATCAAAATCAACAAACGTCAACGGTTGAATTAAGGTGGTCCTTGTCTGGCGTATGATCAGAGATTGAAGGATCTTGGTGCGTTAGTGTGTTTGCTGATTGGGGAGTTGCGGCTTGTGTAACTTTAGATATGCATGTTGTATGCATTCTAACAGGGGTAATGTGTGCATTTTCTATTTCTTTGATGGTGGGAAACTTAAAAGAGTTTTCTTGTACTAATGCCTATGTTTGGGTATTGTTCTATACTACTACACGAACCTTGAATTTAAGATTTAGCTTGGTTGATGTGAACTTAAAATTCAGATTGATATATGTTAATAATGCAAATAATCTCAGTAGTTAACTTATTCAAATGAGTTATGGAAGACATGAGAAAGGAAAACTCACTAAGTTAAGAACGGCACCGGTGTGGCGCTGACCAAACCATTTGACCATACTTTCAAGATTTCCTCCATTTTCTGTAAGTGGTGTGTGGAAGGTGTAATGACTACGATTATGAGCGGATGTCACAAAAGTCATGTTCATTTAGGTTATGTTTGGTGGCACCTAGGGAAAGGGAAGAGAAAAGAAAATACCAAGGGAAGGAAAAAGCAAGGGAAGGAAAAGGGAAAAAGAAAATGTCTTCTGCTATGTGTGTTTGGATGTAGGAAGGAAAAGAAAGAAAAAACATTCTTCCCTTGTTTGGTTTTCAAAAAGAATGGAAATGAAAATATTTGTTTTTACATTTATTAGGGACATATTTATGTAATTGGTTAATCATTTGACAAAATGCACTTTACTTGTAATTGGGTAGATCTAGGATGAGTTTCGTTTTTCAAGAAACAAGTGTTCAAGTTAAGTATTGAAGCCATACAAGTCTGACCAAGAAACAAGTGAAGGAAGTGTTGTTTATCAAAACTAGACAGAAGTCTCGACGGAATCCTTTCTATCGAGATTTAATGTTGAACCTCAACAAAAGCTAGACACAAGCTGTATTTGTCAAAAATTACGGAATCAAGTTTTCCAGATATGATTACACGCATATTCTTAAGTATTTATGTAGGGTTTTTTTTTTTTCCTTACAACCCTAGACATATATAAGGATTATTTTAAGAGTCATGACAAGTGATGCAAAGTGATAATACATGCATATTGTGATCGAAGACAGAAATTGCTCGAGTTCATCATATTCTCTGTAGAAGCTACTGGGTCTTTACACCAAAGGTTTTGTGACCAGAAAGCTTCCTGATCTTCATTGTTGATGAATTGAAGAACTTTGCAGCCAACATCTTTCTCAAGTTGGTGTGTTCGTCACGTATTGGGATTTGTGCATTGAACGGAGAGATTGCCGCTACAATACAAGTTCAATTGGGTATTGGGGTAAGTTCAACTGTAGGTTGGTATTGGGTACTGAGATTCCTTTTACTTGTAACCATTTGTGATTAATAATAGTAAATTCTTAGGAGTGGTGATCTTAAATTCATCCGGTGGGGTTGTGCCTTGGTGGTTTTCCCCATTCATAAACAAATCACCTGTGTCAAATTTAATTTCTGTTGCATTTAGTTATTTGGTGATTTGTTTGTGCTACCATGTTATTGCATGTAATTTGACTAATTAATTAATTTGGGCAATTAATTTATTCGCTAAGGGGTCAATTCATATTAATCCAACAACATTTATACACTTGAAGATATGATTTGTAAGTAAAATAACCCAAATTTTCCTCTTCCTTTCCCTCCATGGAAATTTAATCACTCCAAATCAACCTACTTTTCTCTTCTCTCATCTAACCAAACAGGGAAATGAGTTCTCTTCTCTCTTTTTCTTTTCCTTCTCTCACCTTCAGCCTAATTCAAACATAGCGTTAGAGATGGTGAGCTAATTCTATGTGAATTTTGCCTTTGTTCCCTAAGAATCATGCATTACCACGCATAGAGGCTTATTCTTTCTTCCTATGGTCCATTTTTCAGGGGGGACAAGTGAGTGTAAGACATGTATGGATCTAGATCCTCTAAAGTTTCTAGGAAAGTCTATCACATTGAGTTGTGGACACCGCCACGTAACGCCCCTTGGGGAGGGTTTTTAGGAAAATGAAAGGTTTGATTTTGATATTATTTTTTATTAGAAAATCATGAGTTTTGAAAGAATTGAGGAGTCGCCACTTATTTTATTATTTTTTTAAGGGAAAACAAAACAAGAAATAAAAACCCTTTTTTATTTGATTGACTCAATGGATAAGAAAAATGGTCTACGTCCACCAAGAACAAGTTGAGGGGGTCAAATTACACCATGGGAAGGTATGAGGCACTCACGCATGCCCAATATGTCTATTGGTCTCTACTAAATAATTAAGGACTATTTAATGTTCAATTAACCAAATTCATTGCATCAAATCAAGCAAGTAGTTAATTTTATGGCATGTGGCCTAAAGCTAAATCATAAGAAAAGATAACAATAATAATAAAAAAGCAGCAAGTTAATGACAAAAACAAAGTGATGACAAAGAAATTAACGAGCAGATCAAGGAACTGATATAACAACTATTATAAAAAGCATGCGTAAACTTAAGCTCTTCCAAGTTATTATCTGCGTAACATGAGAAGATTTCAATTTAAGGGAAACAGTGGGATTATACTTTTTTTTTTTTTAAGGGGTGGGGCTTAATCAGATTAGTATGTGAACTTGGTTTTGATTTGAGGTAAAAATAAAGCATATATATATATATATATATATATATATTATTTTTTCTTTCTTTTTTGGTGAAAACTGAAAACATGGGGCTTGTTGGAAGTTGAGTAGGTCTAGACAACTCATAGGGTGAAAATAGCCAAATACCATGTTTTTACATAGTTTGTGGCAATTTAGCACTGTTTCGAAAATATTGAAAATTTTTTAGTACTCGAGCTTTCATAAAATCGAGTTTTAAATTGTACTCGAGTTCATTGAACTTGAGTTCCTAGCGAGTTTGCTAGCATGTCACTGGCTGAGCTGGATTTTGCACATTAAAAAATGCCACCTGGTACTCGATGGTCTCAAACTCGAGTACTTTGTGGACTGAACTCGAGTTCCCAGGACTTGAGTATTGTGTTATTTTACATACACAATACTTGAGCTTCCCAAACACGAGTCTGGCTCAAGTTTTGTAGTCCACCATACTTGAGTTCAATGAACTCGGGTTAGGCGCGGTTAGTTACTCCTTCAAACTTTATTTCATAGAACCCAAGTACTATGTAAATTTAACCCCCTCTCCGTCTTAGTTTTTAATCTCACTCAGTCTAACTCTCAATCTCCCTCTCACTTTCAATCTCGCTCTCACACTCACCCTCTCAGTTTCAGTTTTTAATCTCACTCACTCACTCACTAGCCCATTACAATTTGCAAAACCAAAATTTGCATATTTCTTTTGCTTGTATTTATTATGGGGATGGAGGAAGCACACACAACTTCTATTATAGTGTTAACATGCCATGAAAGTTTGACAAAGTCTTGTTTACAGGTCTTAATTTTCAATGTATCACAAATCCTAGATCTACCACACAATTTGGACGATATATTTCCATATAACTCCTAAAACACCAATAATCCTTTTGGTTGAACCAAAATCAAGCTCAAATACTAAATAGGCCAAAACAAATTTAACATTTAAAGTTTGAACAAGGAAATGGCTAACAGTTTCTTTAGCAAGCCTAAATTTCCATTAACAAGAATTTTCTCAACTTTGTTAGCCCACTTAATATTAAACTGTACATATTATATGAAACTATCACAAAAGTTTTACAGAGTTGAACTTGCAAGATGTTGTGATAAAAAATCGCAAAAATACAATAGGATTTTTATTTTTTTTTGGTTTCTCCCTGGGATTTTACAAAAGTTGAATTGCTGCGATTGCTGGAATTTTCTCTCGTGGTTTCTGTGTAATAGCAACATGAATAGTCATCACCCCTGCAACTGGTCCTGTTATCCTTACTTTGACTATTGGTACCTCAATTGCCACCAGTTCAAGAGATCCACTAGCTACCCCTACCAGATAGGGCCTAATTTCTACAAGAACCTGAAATGGACAAGACAAGTATGATAGATAAAACGTTGAAACAAGCACCTAAAAAATAGAGAAAGAGGAGGGTTGGAGAGGGGGAAGGGAGGATGAATTTGCAACCCCGCCATTGGAGTAAGGAACATAAAAGCAAGCTTTGGCAAAAACTCAAGAACAAAACCTACATATGTCACAGATGGTAGGGAGTCCACATAGCAGTTCAACCATCAAAGAACAGATCCAGTAGATTTAGCAGAAATTCTGAAATTCACTATTTAAGATCACACTCAACCCAAAAGAGAATCCCAGCTTTTGGTTGAGCTAAGGCCTAGAGCTCATTGGCAATATACTAATTTCAATTTTTTGTAGCCAAAAGTTAAAAGAAACTGAGATTTAAGTACAGTCTGCCACATAAAAACATAGAGCTAGTCTATCTATACAATCAATTGTATAGGAATTTGAATGAAAATGTTCTGAAATTGCTCAAATATTACCTGAGTAGGGTCCACTTCGCTTGACTAGCTTCTTTTGTTCGAGCATACAAGGAAACCATAATATTCTTTGTCTACAAAGCACAAAAGAAGCTCTATTTCAAAGGAATGCTATATTGTGCATGAATGAAGGAACTAAAATCAAAGAATCTTGCCGGCAAAAGTCTTCTCATGGCATCAAGTACAATGGTTTTATGAATCACATTAGCCTGCCAAGAAAATATGTATTTATGTTAGACTTTGCTAAAATACTTCTTTTTAAGCACAACTTGCCTAAGACAAAATTTATGAGACAGCAAACAATTAACCTGGTAGTCATTGTTCATGTAACCTGGATATTGCGGAGTGGTTGTACAGGCCGACCTTACAGTGGAGATCAGAGAATTTGTTTGAGCAAATCTAGTATTTGATAAATGAAGACGTTCCACAGCAATTCTATTCAATGCAGTGTTATCAAGAACAACACAATCAGCATTTAATTTAAGTCGCTTGAGTGTCAAAGTGAGTTGTAGGGTTGGACCACCATATCACTCGTCTACATCTGGTTCGGAAATACACTATATGTCTGAACTAGTTTTCTGCTGAAGCGATCATTTAGAGTTTCCAATAGATATGAACCATACCTGCACAATTTTGAAGTGAGATCACACAAAAAAATACACAAGTAAGGAAGCACTTCAAACATTCATGCACATGCAACTGTGCAAATACTACAAAATACAAAAGATAAGTAAAAGATACCCATCACTGGGTTAACCTTTAATGATAATAATTGTGCATGAGGTCTCATAATTCCGTTCTTTATTTATCTTTAAACTGCTAAGTGCAATCTAAATTTAGTCCAACACCCAGCACAAAGCATTTCAGTTCATTCTCTAAATTTGAAATTATGAATCAACTCTAATTTCCATTAAAATAATGCCAAAGAGTAAATATAAGATTTACTTTAGTTACTCAGCAATGCTGTAAAAGGATAAGTGTTGTCCCCAAATATACAAAATATTTTAAAACCTTGGTTTTATAGATGAACAGTAAAGACAGAGTAGTATGAACCTGAGCCTGTTCCTCTAGCAATAGAGTGACATAAACAATTAGTATGCAATTTTTGCGACAGAACAAATGACAATGCTAATGACTTTTTGTTTGCATCCTACAGAGAAATTTTTTTTCTTAGGTTTCAAAAATAAAAATTGAATGGCATATAGCATGTATTTTGAGACAAATTGGATAAAATTTTAAGAACCAAATATGACATTTATACTATAAGCTACTTTCCCTATAAGATGCATATCCAAAGAATTCATGCCATTTTCAAGTTACTAGTAGTCATGATATAAGGAGTGCTACAAGATGTCATTCTGTTTATATGTCCTAGGATTGGTAGAAAACTTAAAATCCAATAATAGAATTGTGAATCATTTACTAGGAAGGTTTGCCATTCCTTTTCTTGCTAAGTGTACAAGCACTATCATTGGCACAAGTGAGAGGGTAAATGTAAAGGGAAAGGAAGTATTATTGAAATATGAATTATTTCATTAATTTCTCTTGATCTATAGGAGAATCTTAATCTCTGTGTAAACCGGATAATCTATAATAACAAAAAATAATAGCATTTCACAAGTCTTGTGATCAGTAAGTATAAAAATTTCCCTCCACCCACTTTTTTTTCCTTCATAAAATTGTAGTTCACAATGATTTGGAGAGACAGTGGAAGTTTTTAGAGTCCAAAGACTAAAACTTAAGTGTCTCTTGCACTTATGGTTAAAATTGATTTGTAAATTGCCTAGTTAATAAAATATTGATGGAATAATTATTCATATATTCTCATGACTATTTTGAATTAAAAAATAATTAATTTTTGCTTGTATAAATAAGACAAAAACATGCATGTTCTTGTTTATGTTTATGTTTATGTTTATGTTCTGTTTCTGTTTATGTTTATGTTATTGGTATTTTTATTTAATGTTATCTTTGAAAGATAATTCTAAATGGCATATGCCTTACATACTTTAAAGCTTTAAAGTCTTGAAAAGTAGTTTTTTAGTTGGTTTCAATGTAGCTAAGATTAGCTTTCCAATGAATTCTCAACTCATAGATTCAGGTGTTACTTTAGGTTTAATTATTTTAGAAGAATATGCTAAATTAATTTAAAATTTTATGCTTCCTATATCATTCATTGTGCTCAAATAAGGTAAGCAATTTTTAGGAGATGAAGTATATGCTTAAGTTTAAATACAAAATCATATACATTATATTTTCTAATATCCTAAGTAAACGAAATTTCTAATTGTATAGAACAATTTGTCATTGTTTCCTCTCGAGGATGAAATATAAAATGATCTCGTATGTTTGCTTCCCAGATGTCTTTTTTAGCGCATAGTTAGATTTTGGTTAGTTTGGCTTCATGTTTGAAATGTTTTGTCCTAAATGAGTTGCAAAACCTTATTTCAATAATTTGAGAGAGAGAGAGAGAGAGAGGGAGAGAGATAAATAATGAAAAAATCCATTTACTGTAAGGGTCAGAATAAGTATTTTTGATCTAAATGTCATTGAACTTCCAATCAGCTCCAAGTACCATGAAATCTTATTTGGACTAATCTAGGTTTGTACATGAAATGCTATTAAATCATAACTGAACCCCCTATAAATTTCAAAAATAGAGTACATGGTAGAAAAATACAACATTTTTTTTTTGAACTCAAAATAATTGAAAGCGCTCAGAGAAAGATAGTTTAATTATGTACCCTCAAATTATGATATATATATATATATATATATATATATATATATATATATATATATTTGCTTTATGTCAAAGAGAGGACGTTTTTAGAAATTAACCCTGATTTGGTAACGATAAAGTAATTATAATATTCCAATAATCTTCTATAATAAATTATAAATAAATACTAATTAATTAATTAAAAAATAAAAATATGTGTTTATTGAAAAGAAATGGGAGTGCACCCGTGGCAAGCTATACTTAATGGTTGTTTATAAATAGTCTAATTTTCTCAAATATTGAGAAATGATTTTTGTATTTTCATGTTTAGATTTGAATACACACACACATAAAAAAGTCAAAATATATTTTTGTTTGTTTATGTTTATGTTTATGTGTATGTTAACATTATTTAAAGAATATGTTAGAAAAATTCAAAATTTTATATACCCATGACATTTTTAGTTTTTTTATATTGAGCCTCTTTTATATTTTATATAAAAATAAATAGTAAGTAATAGTTCATCAAACTACTAATAAAAGTAAAAAAAATAAACTTGAATATAAAAGAATAAAACACATTTAAGAACAAAAATGATTTGTAATTATGGTATTTTAATTTGTGATACAAAATATTTTTTATTAGAAATTTTATTTGTGAAGTTCAAAGAGAATCACTTAATAAACTATTTTCCAAAACCAACACAGAAATTTTAGACATCTCTTTGATACGGAAAAATTGGAGAAACTTTAGCGTTAAACCTATCTTGAGTATCCAAACATTATTTTCCAAGTTATTAAAAAGCTAAACTCATGGGGAACCGGGGATGAGAAACAAGTGTGTGGCTTTGGAATTCTTTAATTTTTTTTGAAAAATCTCATTTATTCACCATTATGGTCTTCCATTCAAATAGATAAGAACAAGATAATAAAGTGAAACAAGCCACCTCAAGCTTTCAGTTTAGGGCTTGTTTGATATGGGATTCCAAATAACAGTTTTCAGTGTTTAAACACTAAAAATTATGGAAAAAAAAAAAAACATTTGGTAGAAGATTTTATTTAAGAATGTGAGTTACGTTTCTTATTTAAGGTGTTTAAACTTTAAACACTGAATTTAGAAAACTTTTCTTTCCAATTTTTAGTTTTCAAATAATATTGTCTAATGACATTTTTATAAATATTTAGAAAAGTGTGAACCCACGTATTTGAAAATATCCAACCAATTTTCTTTCTCTCTCTAGACTTTTCTTTTCTCTTTTTCTCTCTCTTGCACGTTGTTCTTTACCTTTCTTCTTTCTTCCTTTTCTTCTTCTTTCTTTCTTTTTTTCTTTTTCTTTTCTCTTTCTCTTGCACGCTGCCACTCTCTCTTCTTCTCCTCTTTATTTTTTTTTTCTTTTCTTCTTTTCATTTTTGTAAATATCCTAGTCTATGGGTTTCTCTTGTTTTTCTTTTCTCTGGGTTTGGATGACCAGTGAAGCATTTGGCTTCTTTCATTGTATTCTCATGCTATTTTCTCTCGGCCTCTCTCTACTAGTTCTCTCCTTGTAATTTTTTCTTTTGCTTCTTTCTTGTCTGGAGAATGGCTGAATGGGCTTGCTAGATCTAAGTTGTATAATACTTATTCTTTGGATTAATTCATTAATACAATTTTTGTCTCAACTTAAAAAATAGCAATTTGGCTTTGATTCAGTTGGGTTTGCATTGATTCAATGAATTGTTCAAGCTCTGACTTGCACAGGAGAGGGATGGGACGAAGAGAAAAGAGAGAGAATAAATAAATAATTACATTTTACTATCCATGTCAAAAAAGTTGCACTTTTTCTCGAAAACACATACACATACTAAACACACAAATATGTTTTTTTTTTTATATACTTTTTAAAAAAGTTATTAGAAATATGATACCAAACACATTTTTGGTATTATGAGTACTTTAAGCACGTGTTTTTACAACACTTTTTAAAACTCTAGTCTCTCAAACTCTAGTTTGCCTTAGTCTCTCAAACTCTAGTTTGCCTCTCAGTTTCTCTCTTGCTACCTCTCCATACCTCAATCTCTGTTATTGTAACAATAGACTGACAAATAATATATCTGAGCAAATCTTTCCTCCCCTTCAGTTTCTCTTCCTAAACAAACAAATCTAGCAATGATGCAGCTATGGCTGGAGATTTTGGCAATGACGAATGAGCTCCAAAGAGCTTTGGCCTAAACCATGAGACCCAGTCACGTTTCTCAAACTTGTGAGATTCAACCGCAGGTCATATAGTCAATTGGTTTTTTTTTTTTTTTTTTTTTTTTTTTTTTTTTTTTTTTTTTTTTGTGTAGAATGGGTTTTGGGGTTAAAAGAATCATCTCAAAGGACGGTTTTCGGTTAACCCGGTTGGACCTTACGGTCTAGTCCAGATTTCAAAACCGTGGTCGTATGTAGAAAATGACATCATGTAGCACTCCTTTTGTCTTGACCATTTATCTCTTGTGTTTCTTGAACGCTTGCCCTACCACTTGTTCGGGCATGTTATGAAATAAACTTCAAATGTATTAGATTTGTCTAATTATATATTACAATTTACAAATTCACTAAAATATTTTGAATAAATTATCTCCTCTTTGCAAAGAAATATCATCTAAAATTAAATTAAGGTATTTCGATATCTTTATATACCTTTTTTTTGTGGTTAAGATTGTTAATTTTTTCCACACTTATATTATTTATTTTAGTTAATTACTAAATTAATTATGACATTATCACTGTTTGACCTTGGTCGAACTCAGGTCCAACTTTCAAAACCTTGAATATCTTTCTTTACTGGTCCTTTAAATGGTCTAAGTCTGAAAACTGTGTATATGACTAAGGATTAGTAGAGAGCTTAAAATCCAATAACAGAGTTATGAATCGTTTATTATAGATGTAATGAGAAATAGTGTAAAAGAGTTTATAAATATTACAATATTAAACTAAGTTTCTGATTCATCTGGCTCTTAAATAATGAAGGAGCAGAAAAATTAGCAATCTTTAAGATCAAAACCAACCTTAAATCACACTTTATTTCCGCTGTGGAACCTTCTTGAACGTAGCCGATGCCAATTTAAAGTAGAGTGGGAACTCTGTTATAGCAAAGAATATTACCTGCAGACATACCCGTATATATGCCGAGAAAGCCACAAATTTGAGCTTATCCCAAAGAATGAAGTAATGTCTGTCGCAATAGAAGCTATAGACGCATAGAATGCTGTTAAACCCAACACAAGCTAGGTTGAAAGGTCATTATGAAAACCACTTTTGTTGTAAGCCGAGGTGAGGACTGAAAGGAACAAGACCACTTCTATGAGTGAAGAGTACGTTGAACACCAAGTGCCATGCCTTTTGAGTGCTACGAATTCGTCATCCATGGCTGAACACCTCTGAGGATACTGAGCAGCAATTTTGTAAGATGGTGGTTCAGTGAGAGCATAATCAGGCTTAGGAGCAGAACCAACCTTGCCTTGCTTGCATGGTTTGACAGTAGAATTAGCTTTACCTGGCTTGGCAGGCAGGACAGCAGGCGTGGACTGATCTGATTCTGACGTGACAATTGGAGCAGTACCAGCAATGCAGGACTGATCTGTCAGGTTAGTATTGCTTGGACTGGTAGGCATGAGAGCGGGTGTGGGCTGAGGACTCAGTGGGGAGACTCGTGAAAGGTGAAAAAGATTAGACTAAGATATGGATGGAGATGTAGAAGAGGGAAAATCAGGAATAGTTTGCGGAAGTGAGGGATGGACAGGCAAAGGACTCTGATGAAGAAAAGGAGACATGGAAGATGTGGAAGACTGTGATGAACCAGAAGTATAAGATCTAAGACTGGTGTACAAAGAATGATAAGAAAGGAACCAAGTTTCATTGAACAAGACATGTCTTGAAATTTAAATTTGAGAAGTGATAGGATCCTGACAAATGTACCCTTTGGTGTAGGCAAGATAACCAAGAAAAATATAAGAGGTGGTGTGTGGTTGGAGCTTATGTGTGTTATAGGGTTTCAATGAAGAAAAATAAAACAACCAAAGGTTCTTACGTGTGTAATGTCAGTTTTTGAGTGAAATTAATCTCCCAAGTTGACTGATTGTTGAGGTTTGGAGTAGGAAGTTTATTTATTATATGAACAGCTGTGGATACTACATATGACTAGTAAGGAGTAGGCAAATGGGAATGGGATAACATAGTTAGGGCACACTCAACAGCATGTCTATGTTTCCTCTTAACAGAGCCATTTTGCTAAGGGGTATGAGGACAAGAGAACTGACGTATAAGACCATGAGAAGAAGAATAGTGTTTAAAGGCATTAGAGGTAAATTCACTACCTCTATCAGTTCTTAAAACTTTAATTGTGGTGTCAAGATGGTTCTCAACTGTGGCTTTAAAGAACTTAAAAACTTCAAGAACATTAGATTTATGTTTTAAAAGATAAAGCCATGTAAATTTAAAGAACTTATCAACAAAGAGAACATAATATTGAAAATCATTGATAGAAGTGACTGGAGCTGGACCCCAAACATCAGAATGGACCAATTCAAGAGGCTTTGAAGCTTTGAGTAGATGGGATAAACACCATTCTTACTCAAGCCCTTGTAGAGGAGTCTCCCCATAGGAATATCTTGAATTTTTGAGTTCAATAGCAACAAAATGACAAGAACAGATATTATGGAGACAAAATTTATGTACAGACAGTAAATTCATAGCAATTCTAGGCACATGAAGAACATTTCTAAGAATGAAATTTTGATATTTGGTATGTAAGTTTGTATTACCTATATGATTGATTGGAAGACATTAACAATTTCCCACAGTGACCTGATCAAAACCTTTATACTGAGAATGGAGTGATAGGTTATTAAGGTTAGCAGTAAGATGATCAGAAGTGCGAGTTTGCAAGCCAAGGGTCTTGGTTGTTAGTAATTGTTGCATTATATGCACTAGACATGGCAACAAGCTTAGTAGGAGGATTTTTTCCTTAATAGGCAACATTCATCTTAGGATAACAATCCAAAGCTTGATATCTTGATTTGCCAGAGATCTAACATGTTGGACGATCAGTCTTGCTGAGAGGAGCTTTGATTATGGTAATTCTAGGGAGGAAAATTTTGAGGTGCCTGAGAGATGAACTGCTGGCCTCCACTGTGATTGTATTTGCCTCCTCCAGAACCATGATTGTGAGATTGATTCTGAGAGTTGCTATTGCATTTACCATTAGAGGCAAACATAGCTAGAGAATGAGAGATTGAATCTGAGTGATCAACCATTGCTTGCTCTTCACTTTGAAACATGATTCCAAGTTGCTTATAAGTGATAGTATCACTCCTAGTACGATTTGCAGAAAAAAAATGTGCAAATTCTCTAAGAAGTCCTCTGAGCACAATACAAAGTGGTTCCTCATTATCAACAATGACTCCTACAGTAAGAAGTTTATCATGAACAATCTTGACCTTCTACAAGAAACTATTTACAGATTCATTCCCTTTATGGTGGCTTTGAAGCTCAAGTTTAAGATTCAGGATACTTGCCCTTAATGTGGATGTGAACCTTTATTCCAGAGTGTTCCAAACTTCTCTCGAGCTTGTGATGCCAACAACAAGCAAGAAAACCTGTGGAGTTAAGAGTAGAATTTATCAAAGATAGCAAGGCTTTATCCTAGATCTTCCAAGATTGAAACTCAGGATTCAAAACTAAAGTTGGATTTCTTGAAGCATCAAGAACAAAAGGTGATGGTTTTGAAGCAATACCATCAATATGTTCTATTAGAGAGTAGTTTGTGTAGTTTGAAGCAATACCATCAATACAAAAGGTGGTGCTTCCATGGAATGTAGTTTGTGTAGTCTAGCTTAATCGACATGAGATTTGACATATTAGAAAGTAACAGTAAAGGAGATTGGTTTGTGATTGTGTGAGTAGAAGTTACATGAACTGGAGTAATGTGGGTGGACTGTGCTATTTTTGTAGGTGCTGTTGAAGCCATGGATCTAGGGCTCTGATACCATGAAAGATTTTGGAGCTTATAGGTTGGTTAACAATGGCAGAAGCAATAACAGAAAGGAGAGAGAAAAATGGTGAAAGAGAGAAAAGAGTTTTCTAGAAGACAGAGAGAACGATTATTAAGCTCAAAATCTCGAAATACATAACAGGGCTCTATTTATAGAGCATAATTAGCCTAGATCAAGAACAATCTACAAAATTCTATTATAACTGAATCATAGTAATCCAATAACGACTCCTCCGTCAATCTAGGAATGAGAGCAGAGCAATTCTTGAATCTGTAAGCCTGAAGAAGAGATGTAAAATGACGCCGTTCTTTTTAACTTAAACGCCATCGTTTTACTCTGCTTTCATTTAAACAATACACCCTTTAAATCACACGACACCGATTGTATCCTGAAATAAGTATCCGTTAGAAACTAGCCGTTAAGATTCTTCTTCTTCAATCTCTAATTTCTGGCTTTTCTGGTTTTGATTTGAACTGTCAGTACTTGCTTTAACAATGCCAATTGAAAGTAGAGTGGGAACTCTGTTATAGCAAAGAATATTACCAGCATACATACCCTTATATATGCTGGGAAAGCCACAAATTTGAGCTTCTTCCTAAGAATGAAGTAATGTCTATCGCAATAGAAGCTTTAGACACGTAGAATGCTGTTAAACCCAACACAAGCTAAGTTGGTAGGTCATTACGAAAAACACTTTTGTTGTAAGCCGGGGTGAGGACTGAAAGGAACAAGACCACTGCTATGAGTGAAGAGTACATTGAAGACTTGTCATTGAGGAAGGGAGAGCCGGTTCCATTCACACCACCTTGCACACTGGTTGACATGGGACAGGTAACCGTGACAATGATACCTGCTACGATGGAGCATGCATTTGATTGTTGTTTAGCCAATCTCGATGCTCTACAATGAGAGGTCATGTATTTTCCAAAGGATCTCTTCTGGGGTTTCTTCATTGTTGTTGTAGAGATAATGGAACGTACGAGGCATGGATTCCATTATGTACTGCATTAATTAAGAAAATAATGAAAGGTGATTAAGGTCGTGGATTCATGTAGATCTTAGAGTACTCTCCCTTGTACGTGACAAGTGGGAGTATAAGGTCTTTGGCAAAGTTATAAGGATGACAAAAAACTTGAGTAACAACAATTTTTACAAAATATTTCATAATTATCAAACTGACAGGTTATTATTTAAAAAAAAAATGATATCATATATAGTATACACCCATATGAAACACCCAATAAAAACCTACTGTTGTAATTGAGCATCATTCTAACTTTAAATTCAACCTAGTGAGTTGTTACTCTACGCAGCCAACCATCAATCACAATTTATGTCTTGATTGGAAATGATATAATTATAACAAAAGAAAAAAAAAAAAATTCCCTTTATATATATATATATATATATTTTTTTTTTTCTCATTATCATTTACTTTATTTTGAAGGTGACATGATTTCTAGCAAGAATCTTTTTTGATTTATTAAAAATAGAATAATATAAACTAATAAACTAAAAAATTGTGGAAGTAGGTATGTCGTATATAAGGTTGTGTAATCCAACATTAGATTTAAACCTAGAAATTTTTTTTCCCAGTTTGTGAATGATAAAAACTACTGTAACGGAACCTAGTTCCAATTCTCTTCGACAAGCTCCTTCAAATATGACTAAGAAATTTTGTCTCTCGTTGTGATAGGCTTTAGAATATCATGATACTGGACCACTTGATTTAAAATATAGGTCAGCAGCATAGGAATTCAAGATTTTCCAACTTCATTAATATTTAACCATCTTGGAGTACAGTTTACTATGGCTTTTGAGTGGAGATTGTGGTATGTCTTTGTATTAGAACTTTTTAACCTCTTCCTCGAGTGTGCGTGTGTGTGTTTGTTTATAAAAAAAAAGAATGGGTAATTGTTTCACATTGCTTAGGAGAGTATATTGTAGATAGTAGAACTTGCCCCACCTCCTTCAAAGTTATCATAGAACTCATTTTCTCCCCTTGTGTCTCTTTCTCAAAAAAAAAAAACCATCTTGGAGTATGTAGGGCCTGTTTGGTTCTTGTTTTTAAGGCATTTTTTAAAACTTGTTCTCAAAACTAGTTTTCGCAACTCATAAAACAAGTTGAATTGTTTGGCAATGTTTTCCTATCTAGCATATTTTCTCCTCGATAATTTCCTTTTAGATTTCATTAAAAAATACACCACAGCCCATGGCAATACAACTCCACCACCAAACCCAAATTGCAGGTCAGTTTTTCTCTTGATTGTCATGTAACTTTTGATATATACAATAGGATTTGAAATGTTTGAGATCAAGATAAGATACTAATTCGTTTCTTTGAAGAGTAGACAACATTCGAAAACTTTTTTATTTGATAACAAGAGCTTGACTAGTTGAACAAATAGAAACTAGGACTATCAGGTACTTGTTACTTGATGTTAATAAATTATTGATATTAATTAGTAGAAAAATGTATTATTATGTTGGCTTTGTTTTGTGTGTGTGTATATATATTTTGTTACATGTGTGTTTAGAGTTCTTTGATAACAAGAGATTTACCAGTTGAACAAATAGAAACTAGGACTGTTCGGTAATTGTTACTTGATGTTAATAAATTACTGATATTAATAAGTAGAAAAATGTATTATTACGTTGGCTTTGTTTTGTGTGTGTGTGTCTGTATATATATATATATATATATTTTTCGTTAACATGTGTGTTTAGAGTTCTTTGAGTAGTTGATTTTTTTTTTATATGTTTTTTTATAAGTAGTGATAGTTACACATTGTATGTATAAGATATTTAGTTACAATTGTAAAATTATCTTCAAAAACACTATTTTACAATTATAATTAAATTGTGCTTTCAAAACATGATTTTATCTAAAATGCTTATAATAGTATATAACTCAGCATTTACAACAATAATTAGCAATTTCTTAATGTGTGGTACCTATATTGTTAAAGGAGAATATTCTCTTATACTCATTTGCATCAATATTCACAGTTGACACATTTTAATACATCAAAGTGGACGTAAGAAAAAACAAGTGTAAGAGTATTTGATGCCTATGAAGCTGGTTGTGTCATTAGATTTAAAACAGACATTGTGGCGTAGTGATGTGGTCCTTTTGCTTTGGCAATAGGGGGACAATAAAAATAGATGCAGGGATGCTTCTATTTTCGAATAGGAATTTTCAAATATATTGATCTCCCCCATTATTAATGAATGCAAGAATGCCCTTCAATCGTTCAGTATTTAATTTCAAGCTTCAGCAATGCTTTATAATATTCCCCATTTGTATTACTCCCTTCCCCCTGATTATGTTCTTCCTTTTTTTTTAATCTTTGGACACTTCTGATGTTTGTTTCCCTTGGTCATCCTCGGCTCTGTTTCTTAGTCTATTTTAATGGTAGTTCATTCTAACCAAAAATAAATAAATAAATAGATGCCTTGTTCAATTAATTAGCCCACTTATGTGCTACATATTTTTATGATTTTAAGAGGCCCAAAGTAGGACATTCAACGGGCTTTAGCTGATGTGATCATAATGAGTCAAGAAGTTCTTTTATGAGCAGCAGCTATTGTTTATTTGGTTGCAGGTGTGGAGCTCAGTGGACTAACGATCAAGGTGCTTGCCAGAGAGATTAAATGTCTAGAATGAATCATAATGAAGATGTTATCACAGACACTGTACTATAAGTATGGAAACTCTTGATATATTACCTCTTTAATTTGCTTCTATCCTTGGTCCTTGGTTAATTTATGAGAAAAATGCTCAAATTTGCATATACATCTATTATTCAAATTCTTCTCATTAATTATTTAGAATTTACTATACATTATTGTTAAAATTAAAACACTATTGTTAAATTAAAACGAAAATATTGTTAAAAAATTGGAAAAGAGAGCAGAAGCATTAAAGACAGAGTAAAGTGGGAACCTAAGAGAATTGCATGGTTTGTTTGGCAGCTTTCACTATTCTTAGCCCTCTTGGACTATTATACATAAGCTAGCATGTAACCTGTGAATACGCACCGAAACATTTGAACAATATTGATAAAAAGGGAAAAAAAAACATTAAAGAATTTTATCAATTATCTTTATGTCCTCATCAACTTCAAAAATTCTTGGAAAAAATGTTCATTGAGTGATTCCATGATAAAACACCTTCGTCTTCTTACACATTTATCTCTATATCCTCATCAACTTCAATTTGGAAATTTTCACACCTCAGCATAGTCACCTAAATGTACAACTTGCCCTCAATATGAAAGATTTAAATAATAATAAATAAAAAAACAACAACAAACAAACAAAAAATAATGTCAAGGTTTTCTTGAGAGAGAGATTGAAACAGATATTATAAATCATAATCCATTCTTGGATTTTGACATGATTTTTAATTTGAACCCGTATGTGTTACAATGGCTAAAAATATTAACTCCTCCACTCCATGAACCTTCAACAAAAAATTTGTTTACAATCACAAACAAATCAAAGTAACCCCACATAGTTATGAAAATTTCACCTTCATAGCATTGGGGTCTCAAAGGTCAAAGAAATTGATTGTATCATCCTTAAGAGGTCCACAACACCACTTGCCTCTCTGAAATTACAAAACGCATATATCAAGTTTCATATGCTTTTAACTACGGCATTTATGAAATCAAGAACAGAGGACATTCTATTGATAACAAATTAATACAAACCTTTGACTTTGATTAAAATTTTGGATGACAATTTTCTATTAAATTGAATAGAGACAAACTATTCACATATAATGAATTAAACAAGTGCGCATATGCTATTTATCACGAGGCTAGATTTAGAAGATTCATCTTGAGTGACACTTCAAGTGTCGTTGTCATTGTTAACTTAAATTATCAAGTGTGGCTATAAGATGCATTAGAAACATGTACTGCACTTTCTTTCAGACATTTTATTAGATATTTTACATTCAAATAGGCTTCGTATCAAAATTCTTATACATGGGTAGGAGCTGTTAGTTAATAATTAAACCAAGGATACCTTTAGTTAATTTTTTGTGAACACATGGAAGAAGAACAATTGAATGTGAAACCACATGACGAATCCAATTGAAACTTCTGGTTTTGTTGCTGATACGGCAACTAATGATTATGGTTCCGTTAGTATGATGGTTTTATTGTTCTAAAATGCTCTGAAACTCGCATGAAATAGAATAGATTTGTGATGCAATCCTCCACTCTATTTAGCATTCTAGCTATCCAAAACAATTCCATTAAAATTTTATGAATAGGAATAAAATGGATAGTCCGTCAATTAATCCAATTCAAAACACACGCTAATATCTCAGTGACTTAGTGCTCACTATGTCTGGTAGTTTCAATATTATGACATCAATAATTTGAGTCACCGACCACCCTTTTACCACTGCAGTACCAAACCCCACACACAAATATTATATTACCTCAATATAAATAAAACTAAAGCATTGAAGTCGCAAAGATCATTGATTGACACAAACTTATCACTATTTCAAATAAGGGAATGAAAACTAAATGAGAAAATGAGAGACATGAACCTTCGTGACAATAATATTGAAAAAAAATCCATCCATGCTTTTGAACCCCCAATCGTTGTTGGTGCCTGGAATTTTCATAGGAAAAAAAAAAACGTTAGTTTGTAATTGAATGGCAGGTCATTGGGTAAGATAATGGACCATTTGAGTGAGGAAAAAAAAACCACCTTTGAGTATGTATTGTATGGCCAATTAACAAGCTCTATCTGATCTCTGTTTTTAAAGTCGCTAATAAGGGCAACAGATAGTGGAGAGAGAGGAGTTGCACTTACATGATGGACTACCGAAGTTTGTTTTAGGATGTATCTCTCTATTCTTTGAATAGAATGTTGTTAGAGGATGGGCTAGTCAAGTCGTTCAAGTGAAATTTGGTGTTTGAGAGATTGGAATAAACAAATATTGCATAAGAGATTAAGTTTGAAATCAAAATTGAGAGAGAGAGAGAGAGAGAGAGAGAGAGAGAGAGAGAGAGAGAGAGAGAGAGAGGAGTAGTAGTGGAGTTACTATGTGAACGCTCGGATTTGTGTTAAAAACAAAAGAGCTGTTTAGACCCCAGATTAATAAATTACTGCTCGATTGATTTTATTTTAACTTAAACTAAGCGCGGAATAGAGTAAATGCAAGTGAACAAACAATACAACTACTCAACAATACAACTACTTTAAGCCATATTCAACAAATTACAATAGTAAAAAGTAAGCTAAAAGAGTAAGGAAGAGAGATGCAAACACAAGATAACACACCGATGTGTTATCGAAAAGGAAATCTCAGAACTCGACGAAAAACCTCTCCGCCGCCCTCCAAGTGGTAAATTGATCCACTAGACAATAAGTTGGGATACACGAATAGCAAGAGACCCTCCAAGCCTAATCAACCTAATGTCCAAGCTCCCACTTCAACAAGACTTCTCGGAACCGTGTCTTTTCTAGCTTTTTGGATCTCACAATGCGCTCAATTGCATCCGCCAAGTCTCACCGGCTTCTTTTGGCAAATCCTCAAAGCTTCCCAATCTCCAGAACACTCTCTACACTTTGAAAATGTGTGGGTTGTGTTTGGGTACAAATCTCATCTCAAGGTATGACAATGGAAAATGGAAGGAGAAGAGGCTAGGATGATTTCTCACTAAGGATTAGTAGCTCTCTCTCTAATAGATGAGTGTGTGTGTTGTAGAAAACTTATCTAGGGTTTTTCTCTCTGAATGACCTCTTTTACTTTTGTGGGTAATGAGGGTATATATAGTGTGGGTGAAGAGTAAGAAAGTCACACTTAAAAATCCTTCAAGCAGAGAGTTTCGCGGGTATCTCGCAGGAAAGCCTTAGCCGCAAGATACTCGCGAAATCCTCCAGGCTGGCACGGCTCTTTAGCTTCTAGCATGTGCTTCTCAAGTGCCCTTTTCGCAGGATACTCTTCTCACGAGCCAATAGCGAAAATGCACTAATTCTTTATTTCGAGCTTGATTCTTCACCAACTTAATACTAAACCCAATACAATAAAATCCCACAAAATACAAGAAACAAAATTAAAGCAATTACAACACTTTTTATCATGGAATAAAGCCAACATAAAACATAGTTGTAAATCACAACTTTACAATCTCCCCCTTTGGCTATTCCATGACAAAACACCCTATAACAGACTCTAGACTTAAATGTGAGTTTGGAAACAATGGCAAAACTCACTCACACCTAAATCTAGAAGTTGTGAAGCACTTGGAACATATATACTTGAAACACTTGCACAAAACACATTAGACTCTTAAGGTAAGGCAAGTAATAAAAGGAGAAGTATAATATAACAAGTAAAATGCGATCAAGTAAACATGATGTGAAACATACGAGCAATTTGATCATACACCAAAACAGTCATATGGAAATGACTACAATGATCATATAGCAAAGCAAATGATCATCCGAACATACAAACAGTAAAGCACAATAACAAAAGGAAGTATGCATGTCCAACACACAACCAATGCAAAACACCAAAGTATTTGCATTAAGGATACAAGATCGAACAATGGCACAAAAACACACAACCAATGCAAAACACTAAAGGTATTTGCATTAAGGATATAAGATCCAACAAGGGCCCAAGTGTGTTCCAACACATAAACACGAATCAATGAGAGCAACAAAATATAAATCCTAAAAGTAACTCAAAGTGCCATAAAGTAACAAGAAAACAAGCATAAAGTAAAACAAAGACAAAACAAGATTTTCTCATAAATGTTGTCTTCTCCCCTTTAGTATATGGATCTACCCTATGGCTTTTTCCCCCTACAAATGTGCATGAGGTAGAATTTCTCTCCTTAAGATTGTGTACATGAGTCATATAGAAATGACAAAACACACTGGTATATTCTCTGGTATACTCTCCTCCTTTTTTTCACGAATAGACAAATGAAGCAAGAAGAATGAGGGAAAGAAAAGAAGATATGAACAAGGGTATGATGCATGAGGGGTGCAAGATGAAGCTCAAATGAAAGACAAACACAAAGAATGCTACAAAGCATAATGTAAACATGACATGCTAAAACTGATGGAACATGATACAAACCTAGGCATGACATAAACACAAGAACATGTTAAATGTGCTAAAAGGTCTAATAAGACTTAACTAGCATGAGTGAGTTCAAAACATGACAAGTGTTAGAGTGTGTGTAGCAAAAGTGCATCTAGTGTGCATCTAGTATGCATATGAGATGCATGGCCAATGCATGAATGAGCACTCATGGGGCAAAGTGTATAAAACACACCACCAATGATTGAAACATTTGCATTTCCAACACTCAACCAATACAACAACACAAGCTCAATGCAAATATTGATGGAATAGTTTTTATATTCTCATGTTTAATTTTTGAATAAAAAATATATTTTTTCAGTGGTACAAAAAAAATTCAAAGACATATTTCATTTTGTTGATGTTAGCATTATTTTTATTTAAATAATATTTTTAGAAAATAATTCAAAGTTTTATATACCTATGGCACTATCAAAATTTTAATTATATATAAAATTATATAGCAAGTAATAGTTCATTAGACTATTAATAGCAAGTAAAACACATTTAAGCTTGCAAAGGCTTGGAAAGTATGGAATTTAAATTTGTGATACGAAGTATATTGTATTAGATATTTAATTTGTGAAGTAAAAAACAAACATTTGAAAATAAATTTTTTGATATTAAGCTACATACCATTTTGCAAAACCATTGTGGTAATTTTGAGCATCTCTTCAATAGAAAAAATTGGAGAAACATTGATGTTGATCCTATCCAAAGAATTCATGCCATTTTCCAAGTTACTAGTAGTCATGATACAAGGAGTGCTAAAAGATTTCATTCTGCTTATATGCCCTAGGATTGGTAGAAAACTTAAAATCCAATAATGCAATTGTGAATCATTTACTACGAAGGTTTGTCATTCCTTTTCCTGCTAAATATAAGCACTATCATTGGTACAAGTGAGAGGGAAAATGTAAAGGGAAAGGAAATATTATTGAATTATGAGAATCTTAGGAGAATCATAATCTCTTGATCTATAGGAGAATCTTAATCTCTATGTAAACCAGATAATATATAATAATAAAAAATAATAGCATTTCACAAGTATAAAATTTAATTTCCCCACACCCTCTTTTATTTTTCTTCATAAGATTGTAGTTCACAATGATTTGGAGAGATAGGGGAAGTTTTTAGAGTCTAAAAACAAAAACTTTAAGTGTCTCTTGCACTTACAATTAAAATTGATTTGTAAATAGCCTAGTTAATAAAATATTGATGGAAATTTTTTTCATATATTCTCATGCCTTTGTTTGAATAAAAAAAGGAATGTTTGTTTGTACAAAATGAGACCAAAAAAAAAAACATTTAAGTTTTTGTTTATTTTTATGTTTATGTTAATGGTATTTTTATTTAATGTTATCTTTGAAAGATAATTCTAAATGGCATCAGTCTCATAGTCATACATTAAAGTTTTAAAGTATTGAATTTTATTTTTTAGTTGATTTCAATGTAGCTAAGATTAGCTCTCCAATGAATTCTTAACTCATTGATTCAATTGTTGCTTTAGGTTTAATTATTTTAGAAGAATGTGCTAAATTAATTTAACCTTTTACGCTTCATCTATCATTTTTTTGTGATCAAATCAGGTAAGCCATTTTTAGGGGATAAAGATTGTGGTTACATTTAAATACAAAATCATACACCTTATACTTTCTAATATCCCGAGTAAATGAAATTCCTAATCGTATAGAACAATTTGTCATTGTTTCATCTTAAGGATGAAATATAAAATGATCTCATTTATTTGCTTCCCGAATGTCTATTTTAGTACATAGTTAGATTTTGGTTAGATTGGCTTCGTGTAAAAAATGTGTTATCCTATTCAACATTTTGAGAGAGAGAGAGAGAGAGAGAGAGAGAGAGAGAGAGAGAGAGAGAGAGAGAGAGAGAGAGAGAGAGAGAGAGAGAGAGAGAGAGAGAGAGAGAGAGAGAGAGAGAGAGAGAGAGAGAGAGAACTGCAATTATTAAAAGAAAATTCCAAATCGTTTGCTCAAATGTTAGCGAGCTCAAATGTTAGCAAACTTCCAAAGATCTTCATATAATAGGAATCTCATTGGGATTAATCTGGGTTTGCACATGAAACACAATTATATTATTAAAATAAAAACAACTAAACCACCTACCAATTCTAATAACAAAGAACATGGTAGAAAAATAAAACATATTTGTTAAACTCAAAATAATTGAAGTGGCTCCGAGAAAGATAGTGTAAGTATATACCCTCAAATTGTGATATATATAGCTTTATATCAAAGAGAGGACATTTTCAGAAATTAACCTTGATTTGGTAACAATAAAGTAATTATAATATTCCAATAATAAATTATAAATAACTTCTAAGTAGTTAATTAAAAATAAATAAATAAAAATACATGAATCTTGAAAAGAAAGGAGAGGGCACCCCTAGCTAGCTATACTTAATGGTTGAATTTATAAATAGCCTAATTATCTCAAATATTGAAAAATAATTTTTGTGTTGTCATGTTTAAATTTGAATACACACACACACACACACAAGTTAAAAAAAGTCAAAACATATTTTCGTTGTTTATGTTTATGTGTATGTTTACATTGTTTAACGAATATGTTAAAAATATTCAAAATTTTATATAGCCGTGACATTTTTAGTTTTTTATACTGAGTCTCTTTTATATTTTATATAAAAATAAATAGTAAATAATAGTTCATCAAACTACTAATGAAAGGAAAAAAAAACTTGAATATAAAAGAATAAAACAAATTTAAGCACAAAAATGATTTATGATTATGAAATTTTAATTTGTGATACAAGATATTTTTTTATTAGATGATAGGCTAAAAACGTATTGACCTCTTGTGATGAATTAAGTTGATTTATTAGCCAAATTATTAATTAATCAAGTTAACATGCAAAGCGCATGGTAGCACAAACAAATTACCAATAAAATAAAGTATGCAGCGGAAAATAAATTGACACGGTGATTTGTTTATGAATGGGAAAAACCTACACGGCAAAAACCCCACCGGGTGATTTTAAGGTCACCACTCCCGAAATTTCACTATTATCACAACAAGCGGTTACAAGTAAAGGAATCCCAAGTACCTTACCAACCTACAGCTGAACCCTTACCCCAATACCCAATTAGACTTGTTCTGTAGTGACAATTTCTCCTTTCAATGCATGGCTCCCAAGCACATGACTAACTCCACAACAACCCTTTGATTGTTGTAGTTAATTTGCAGCAGCTTTACATAGAAACACCAATAAGATCTTCAATGTTGGTGCAAGAGACTTTGCTTGGTTACAAAACCCAAAGGCGTACAAGAAACGCAGTAAGAACTCTTTCTTTTGTAGGAGGAGGCTAGGGTTTCAAAAAGAAAACCTTATGAAGCTCTCTAGGGTTAGGTTTTTCTTTTTCCACCTCTTTTAAATAGGAGCTTAATGAGCTCTCCTGTTCTAAATAGGTTTACACAAATCTTGGGTTTTCCTAGTCCAATAAGAATTATATAAACCCATAAACAAATAGCCTTTTAGAGTAAAAACGTTGCTGGCTATAATTTGAAACTCGTAAGCTCGATCAATCGAGACATCTATCGAGCTTTAATGTCTCTCGACAGATTGAGATTCTGTTGAGGAGGTATCGAGACTTGTAGATTGCACTTTTCTTGAGCAGTCCTTGAGTAATCTTCATGTCTTCAATTTAACCACTTGTAATGATCATCTTGAACCTACTTAGATTTACCTAAGTACAAGTAAAGTGTGTTTTGTCAAAAGATATGCTAATTACATAAAAATATGTCCCCAACATTAGAAACTTTATTTATGAAGTTAAAAGAGAATCATTTTGGTGTAAATGCACTTTTAGTCCCTACATTTTGGAGTTATTTCAATTTTGGTCCCTACATTTCGATTTTACCACTTTTCATCCCTAAAATGAAAAAATGCGTTCCATTTTGGTCCTTACCGTTAGCCCATTAACAGAAATTACTTAAGTGGCAAACTGAGTGCACTGTTGGCACATTAAACGCTGATGTGGCCATTAAAAAAATAATCAAAAATTTTAATTGGCATTAAAAAAATGCCATGTCAGCTTCTAAATAAAAAAAAATTATTAATCAATTTTAAAAAAATAAAATTATAAACAATAAAATGCATAAATTCAGATCTAATTCCTTTTGAATAAGAACACACAACAACACAAGAATATAAAAGCACAAACCTAGACCCAAACACAAAAAAACAAAAAAAACAAAACAAACTCAAATTTAAACATTAACACGAGATCACAAACACAAAGTACACAATAACAAAACTATTTACTCTTAAAATAAATGCCACATCAAATCCAGAAAATCAAACAAACCCAAAAAATCACACAAACCCAAAAAATTAAACAAACCCAGAAATCAAATTGACCCACATCAAAATCAAAATAAAAAATCAGACTTCTCTTTCCTCAATTCTAGGGTAGCCTTTTTTTCTTCAAGCTAGGGGGAGAGAGAGAGAGAGAGAGAGAGAGAGAGATTTTTACTTTCTTTCTTTGTGAATTGGGCTAGTCAACTCAGTGGAACATGTTCTTCTTAGGCAATCTATCGACTTGAAAGCAAGTCGATTTAGGAGGTCAGAGTTCGAAGGAAGGAGATAGATAGAACCTTTTGGAACAGACCAATTTGGAGCGGAACTACTGATTGTGGTTACACTGGCAAAACTCTCTGCCCTCAAAAGTCGAGCTCGCCTTTTTGCTTTGCTTGCTCTTGCTTTCGATCTTATAATTTAGAGTCTCAGTTAGAAAGAAGAAGAAGCAAGAAGGAAAAAAAAAAGAATGAGAAAAGAAATATGAAGAGGCAGAGAATGATCTAGGAAGAGAAAGAAGAAAAAGAAACAATGGGAGGCAGAGAAATTAAGAGAAAGAGATTTGGTGAGGAAAAAGAAAAAGAAAGAAGAAAAGAAAGAAGGAAATTAATGAAAGGAATAAAATATTTTAATGTAATTAATTTATATTACTTTTATAAAATTTTGAAATTCAGAAGTTTATATTAATTGATTTATCTAATGTGGCTTTTTAAAATTAAATTGATGACATGATATTTTTAAAACATTAGCATTTTTACTATGCCAATAGTGCACTCACTTTGCCACGTAGGATAATACTGTTAAGTGAATAACGGTAAGAACCAAAAACGATCTCAAAATATAGGAAGCAAAAGTGCAGTTAGGCCAATCATTTAACAGACTATTTTACAAAACCAACACATAAACTTTGGTGTTAGGACATATGTGATTAAATGTTAGAAACATATGTCAACATTTTATGTATTGGCTAATCCTTTGACAAAACGCACTTTACTTGTAATTGAGTAGATTTAGGATGTGTTTAATGTTTCAAGAAATAAGGTTTCAAGTTCAAGTGTTAAAACCATGTAAGTCTGTCCAAGAAACAAGTGAAGAAGTGTTGTTCATTAAAGCTCGACAGCTAGTATCTATTGAGGTTTAAAAGAGCTGTTCAGCTTGAGGCTCGACATCTGCTCGATAGATAGAGTGTTTGTCGAGATTTATGAAAAACAGATTTTCAGTTTTGATTTTCATTCAATCCATGAGTATGTGTTTGGGCTTTATTTTCTCACAACCCTAAATATATATAAGGATTATTTTAAGGGCCATATCATGTTGCATAGCCAAAAGCACAATTGCACAATAGCATAGTTCTTCAAGTGTGACTAGAAAACCTAGTTTTCCCTAGTTCTTGAAGAAGTTGCTGTGTTTGTACATCGTAGGGTTTTGTGACCAAGCGACTTCATGATCTTTATCAGTTGATGAATAGAAGAACATTGCAGCCAACATCCTTCTCAAGTTGGTGATCAAGTCACGTACTAGGATTCACGCATCTATTGGTTAGTCACGTACTAGGAGCTGTGCAATACAAGGAGAGATTGTCACTACAGAACAAGTCCAACTAAGTATTGGGGTAAGGGTTCAACTGTAGGTTGGTATAAGGTATTAGGATTCCTTTACTTGTAACTACTTGTTTTGATAATAGTGGATTCTTGGGAGTGGTGACCTTAAAATCACCCGGTGGGGTTTTTGCCGTGTAGGTTTTCCCCATTTGTAAATAAATCACCATGTCATTTAATTTTCACTGTATATTTAGTTATTTGGTGATTTTTTTGTGCTGCCACGCTCATTGCATGTAATTGAACCTAATTAATTCATTTGCCTAATTAATTGGTTAATTCATCACAAGGGGTCAATATATTTTTGGCCTATCATTTAGACATCTCTTCAATAGGAAAAAATTGGAGAAACTTTAGCATTAAACCTATCTTAAGTATCCAAATGTTATTTTTGAAGTTGGTAAAAACCTAAAGTCATGGTTAATTAGGGATGAGAAACAAGTGTGTGGCCCTGGAATTCTTTGGTTTTATTTTTTATTTTTTTTTTAAAATCTCATTCATTCACCATTATGGTCTTCCATTCAAACAAATAAGAATAAGATAGTAAAGTGAAACAAGCCACCTCAAGCTTTCAGTTTAGGGCTTTTTTGATAAGGGATTCCAAATAACAGTTTTAAGTGTTTAAACACTAAAAACTATGGTCCAAAAAAAAAAAAGCTTTTGGTAAAAGATTTTATTTAGGAGTGTTTAAGTTATGTTTCTTATTTTAGGATGTTTAAATACTGAATTCAGAGAACTCTTCTTACCAGTTTTCAGTTTTCAAATAACATTGTTCAATGGCATTTTTGAAAATATTTAGAAAAGTGTGGGACCCATAGATTTGAACATTCCCAACCAATTTTCTTTCTCTCTCCAAACTTTTCTTTTTTCTTTTACTCTCTCTTGCACATTATTCTTTATCTTTCTTCTTTCTTCCTTTTCTTCTTCTTTCTTTTTCTTTTCCTCTTTCTCTTGCATGCTGCCACTCTCTCTTTCGCATATGCGCGTATATGCACGCATGTCCCAAAGCTGTGTGCACATGTTTAATGCATACGTACGCATACACGGTCTTGCATGCGCATGTTAAGCTTCCAAAAACTATGAAATGCAAGTTTTTTTTGCATTAAAGCTGAGGTTTGGAATAATTCCCACATCATCTGAGAACTGTTCCAAACCCCCATTTTTGAACCATATAAAGCCATATATAGTAGTTTTTCAAAACACATAGAAAATCCTAAGGGAAACCATCAAATTCACTAGAAATTATGAATCAAAGAAGGTGTTTTTTACAAAACATCATGAAGTCAATATGTTTCTGATTGAAGCCTTTTCTGACCTTGATCTGGGAGTTTTAAGATTACTAATTACTTTTATATTTGATTTCGAATAGATTGACTGAGGGGATTGGTCAAAATCAAGCTTAGGAGCTTTGCCTTTTGAGGTATAACCTTCTTGCCTTTTTTTCTTTCTTTTCTGGTTTTAATCTTTCTGTTTTCTTTAATTTTCTTGTTTAGTTTGCTTAGCTTAGGTTTTCTTCGCTTCATCATTTCCAACATGGTAGGCAGTTAGTTTTGTTTATGCTGTGTTTTTCGTTTTTGTGTTTCTGGATTAGGGTTTATGGCAAGTATGGGCACACATACTCAAAGTATGTGTATGCATACATTTGTGCCCAGAAACCCTAATCCAATCCTTTTTGTTTCGGTTTCTTTATTTCTCTTATTTAACATGCTTTTGCCTTATCTTGTTTATGCTTATAAGTCTCTGTTTCTCTGTTTGTGTGTTTGTTTGTCCTTAACATGTTAGATTAGGGTTTTCCTTCAATGTTTTCTTTGTTTTGCCATGAACACGTACTCATATGACCATGCATTGATGTATAGGTGCTGTGATACAATAGGGTAAGTGAGTTAAGTCATGCATTCATATGAACATGCATTTATCTTATGCTTTGATGATGAATATTGTAAAGTTTTGATTTTCAACTATGTTTTATGTTGGCTTTATTCCATGACAAAAATGTTGTAATTGCATTAATTTTGTTCCTTGTATTTTTTTGGGATTTTATTGTATTGGGTTTAGTATTAAGTTGGTGAAGAATAGAGCATGAAATGAAGAATCAGTGCAATTTCGTGACTAACTCGCAAGAAGAGTAACCCACAAAAAGGGCACGTGAGAAGTACATGCTGGAAGCTGAAGTGTTTTGCTAGGCTGTAGATTTCATAAGTGTCTTACGGGTAAGGCCTTCCCGCGAAATACTCGTGAAACGCTTTGCCTAGAGGATTTTAAGAGTGACTTTCTTACCCTTCACCCGTACTATATATACCCTTATTACCCACAAATGTATAAGAGGATATTCAGAGAGAAAAACCCTAGATAGATTTTCTACAACACACACACACACCCATCTTTTAAAGAGAGAGCTACTCATCCTTAATGAGAAATCATTGTAGCCTCTTCTCTTTCCCTCTCCCATTGCCATACCTTGAGAGGAGATTTGTATCCAAACACAACCCACACCTATTCAGAGTGTAGAGAGTGTTTTGGAGCTTGGGATGCTTTGGGGATTTTCCAAAAGAAGCAGGTGAGGTTTGGCAGATGCAATTGGGTGTATTGTGGGATCTGAAAAGCTAAAGAAGACAAGACTCCGAGAAGTCCATTGGTATTTGGAGCTTGGAGGGCTCAAGTACATTGGGTAGACTAGGCTTGGTGGGTCTTTTGTTATTTGTGTACTCCAATTATATTCTCTGGTGGATCAATTTCAACTTGGTGGATCGCGGAGAGGTTTTTCACCTAGAATTTTTATTTGGGGGTCTAAACAAGCTCTTGTATTTTCACACAAATCCAAGCTTTCAATTGGTATTAGAGTGTGTACACTTGCTTTGGTTTCATTACCTAAGTGTGATCTTTAATCCCTTGTATGTTTTGCCATGGATAGTGTTTTGTATGCTTCTATGGATGTTTTGGATATTGTTGAGTGTAACATGCCATGTGTTCGTAAAAATGCCTCTATGAGTGTTAATCCTCATAAATGTGATGACATGTTACATGAATCTATGGGTGTTGTTGATATTCCAAATGTCAAACTCTTCAAGAAAAAGGCTAAGAAGTTTCATGAGAATTTCAGCAAGTTCATTTGTGAAAATGATGGTTTGGTTGCTAAGCTCAATTAATTCAATAAATTGGTTGAAAAGTATAAGAAACTTGCTGAACATTCTCTTGAAAAACTAAAGGAGTTTGAATGTTTGAATATAGACTTGGATGCTAAACATTTTTTGTCTAACAAACTTGTTGATGAGCTAAAATGTGAAAATGAATCTATTAAAATGCAAGCCAAGTGTTTGATTATTGAACCTATTGCTAAAAAGGATGAAAATATTTGTTGCAATCATGTTGTGGTACCCGATTTTATGTCTATTGTGTGTTCTACCTTAAAGGACAAATCGGTGTACATTCTTCCACACAAAAGAAATCAAAAGGTGGAGAGAAAGGATCTTAAGCCAAAACCTCCATTTAGGTCTCAACCTAAGGTTTTTAGATGGGTCTAAATTTGTTCCAACTTGCCACAATTTTGGTGTAATTGGTCGTGTAAGACCTCAATGTCCAAGGTTGAAGAGAGAACAAAACTATGTTGCTAGATCCCTTCCCAAAAATCCTAGTACCTCCGTATTAATGGCGTAGTGCATTTACGAGCTTAGCATGTTATGTATGCACATTTTCTAAGTGTGAGCGACATCTAGAAATCTATGTTTTGATTGTTGTAAATAGATCTTCAAGCTTGTCATGAATGATTGGTCAATTGTCTTGTTTGATCTTGATACATGCGTAGACTTGTGCCTATATATCTCCTCACAATTTTTTTTTTCCAAAAGCTCTACAAATGTCAATCTCAAAAAGAGATTTTGAGTTGAAATAAACGTCGCACATACTAGTATTTGACTAAGAAAAAAGGGAAAGCGATATGTATTAAAATGTATGGTGCCAAAGCCAAAGGCTCAATTGTCAAAGTTCTTTCAAAATGTTTATGGCATCTGTTAGGACACATATGATTCATGTTAAAAACATATGTCAACATTTTATGTAATTGGTTGATCCTTTGACAAAACACACTTGTAATTGGGTAGATCTAGGATGTGTTTCATACTTCAAGAAACATGTTGTTCAAGCCAAGTATTGAAGCCATGAAGATTGGACCAAGAAACAAGTGAAGAAGGGTTGTTTATTAAAGCTAAACAGATTCCCGACAGCTCTCAGCAGATAGCTATTTATCGGGGTTTAATGAGTCTCGATAGCTCTTGACAAATTCTATCTATCGAGGTCTTGACAATTCTCGACAGATTCTGTCTATCGAGAATTACGAAAAACAGTTTTTTAGATTTGATTTTCGGCCCATGCTTATTTATTTGTGTAGGGTTTTTTTTGTTTCATAACCCTAGACATATATAAGGCTTATTTTAAAGGCTATCACATATGAGAAGGCTTATTTTTGTGTAGGCTTATATTTGTGTAGGCTTATTTTTCATAAGTCATGTATTGACCCCTTACGATGGATTAATTAATTAATTAGCCAAGTTTAATTAATTAATCAAATTAACATGCAATGTACGTGGCAGCACAAAAAAATCACCAACTAAATAAATATGCAACGGAAAATAAATTGACATTGTAATTTGTTTACGAATGGGGAAAACCTCTGAAGCAAAAACCCCACCGGGTGATTTTAAAGTCACCACTCCCAAGAATTCACTATTATCACAACAAGTGGTTACAAGTAAAGGAATCTCAGTACTTTATACCAACCTACAGTTGAACCCTTACCCTAATACCCAATTGGACTTGTTCTGTAGTGACAATCTCTCCTTGTATTGCAAGACTTTCAGTACGTGACTAACCAATAGATGCGCTGATTCCAGTATGCGACTTGATTACCAACTTGAAAAGGATGTTGGCTGCAAAGTTATTCTATTCATCACATGATGAGGATCATGAAATTGCTTGGTCACAAAATCCTACGGGGTACAAAGACATCAGCTTCTTCAAGAGAAAGAAGAACTAGGGCAAATTCTGTCTCTATTCACAATTTGCATGAACAAAACTTTGCTCAATACTTGTGCAGTTGTGTAACCCTAGACGACCCTTAAAATAATCCTTATATATGTTTGGGATTGTGAGAAAAGAAAGCCCAAACATACATTCACGGATTGGATGAAAATCAGCTCTGAAAAACTGAACTTCATAAATCTCGATATATACCTTATCTATCGAGCAGCTATTGAGTCTCAGACAGATTCAACTCTTTTTAAACCTCGATAGATACTAGCCGTTGAGCTAGCTGTCGAGCTTTAATGAATAGCACTTCTTCACTTGATTCTTGGACAGATTTGCATGGCTTTAACACTTGAACTTGAAATCTTGTTTCTTGAAGCATTAAACACATCCTAGATCTACCCAAATACAAGTAAAGTGTGTTTTGTCAAAGAATTAGCCAATTACATAAAATGTTGACATATGTTCCTAACATGAATCACATATGTCTTAATAATCTCTCATTTGACAATCCGTGATAAAATCACAACAAACAAATGAACATATGAGAGAAGTCGTAAATCACTCAACTCATACTAACTTGTAAAATACAGTAAAATCAATCATAACACAAACTCATGAAAAACTTTGCAAGAAGAGAGTTCATAGCAAGAAGATTTTGACAACCTGTATTTCTGAAACACTTAAATAAAACTCATTAAGGCATCTTAGTGTAAAACAGAAATAAAAGATTGCATACAAAAAAGAAACATGTGCATAAAGAGAGAAAAGAAACAACATATGTAAAGATAGGTAAAAGAACTGTAATAAAAACCTTAAATGTATATATATGGATGGAGCTGTAGAAGCTAGAGGAACCACTGCCTTGGACCGCCTTGAATGAAACTGCACCTCGCTCCATTTAACGGTAGCAACATCTATGGCCCACATAACATGGAAGTGATCGGAAACGGGAAAGGGAATAGAAAAATGGCATAGAATCCTCATGATAGCCGAAGGGAAGTTAAGCTTATCACAGGTTGTCGTATCCTTATACACATCTATAAGTGAAAGAATGAAATGAGATGGGAAGTCAATGGAAAGATCCTTAATAAGGGATAACAAAAATCGAGCAAGAGGCTCTGTAATGGAGTTATAGTAAGACAAAGGATGGAGAACGAATGTCATCACCATGTTAAGGAATCTTGGACCTTTAGCAAAGGTCGAGCAAGAAGTGAACTGACGATCACCCTAATCAGAGGGACGCTCATAAAAAGAGGACATAAGCTTGTCTTTAGACACTGTCTTAAGACGATACAGCTAGGGTAGTCAGGATGCGCTACCTTAGGGACATGAAGCACGTTGGATACAATATTCAGAGTGACCACGATGCGCGTACCTCGAACACGAGTAGAAAAATGAGGTATTGAATAATCAAATCCATGCATATTAGAGTAGAACTCTTGTATAAGCATAGATTGACAAGTGATCGGGACGTCACACAGTGACTCCCAACCTCTACTGTGAATGATAGTGGGTAGGTCAGGGTTAGAGAAGTCCGACAAAATGACTTGGCATTCCGAATGAATGTCTCGTCTAGGAAATTTCTCTGAAAAGTCCTTGCGGGCTTTATCATCACGAAACCGAATATGAGAGAGGGTAGGATCAAAAGAGGTAAATGCCTTGGAAGAAGAAGGTTCCGAGATGGAGTAGATTTACGTTTAGGTGCCATAGAGCAACTAACCGAGAGAGAGAGAGAGAGAGAGAGAGAGAGAGAGAGAGAGAGAGAGAGAGAAAGAGAGAGAAAGAGAGAGAAAAAGATAGAAAAGCACCAATCACATTCAATATATTAGAATATAAAGAATGTAAGGTACGTATGCATGAAAATGCATGAGCATGTGATATGCATTAGTAAATACGTCATGGGCTTAACCCAATCCAAACCTACCAACACACAATCCTTGCAACAATGTAAAAACACATCTAAGATGCATGAAATATTGTTATAGTGCAAATGTGATACAATGCATGATGATTTAAAGCCATTTTCATAAAGCCCATCCCAAAAATTTCACAAAACTTCATCAATTTTCAAAAACCCCTAAAATTTTCAAAAACCCAAAAAGTTAGGTTAAATACATGAAATGCATGAAGAATGAAGGATTAAGGACCCTTACCAGTGAAGAAAAACTTGATCTAGACCGAAAAATCCTTGAGGATGAAGTTTGGAGTGAGAAGAGTGTGTTTGGAAGGTGAAAAGAAAGAAAACAATCGAGAGAGATCGAGGAGAAATGAAGAAAAAATCGTGCAGATCCAATTTATAGAACCTCTTAATTCTTGACAGATCGAGAGGTATCGAGAGGTGTTGAGCTTTAAAAGCTTGAAAGGATTTAGCTATCGCGTAGCTGTCCAGAGGTGTCCATAGCAAAAAAATGAGCTCGATGGGTCGAGGAGCTGTCAAGCATCTATCGAGGAGACAAAATCTTTCTTGATGGATCGAGAAGCTATCGAGATTGTGATAACAAGAAGCTGAAGAGCTCGATAGATAGCCTAGCTATCGAGAGGTGTCGAGGAGATGTCGAGATTGCCTTAAAAATAGATTTTCAAGAAGAGAAAAACACAAACATGAATGCAATCAAACATGAAACTCAACCTAAGATCCAAACAACATTTTAAGCTCTCAAAATCATTTCTCAATCAAGAAAAATATAAGCACATAGATCCAAAAATACACATAAACATAACACGTCTAACCAATTTTATATTTCAAAAATAAGTTAAGACAGTTTAGTGAGCATACATTAACATATGTAAATCTTGTGATGGCCAAATTACATTGTACCTGCACATGTATCAAGAGTAGCAAAAAATATTGCGCGTTGTGTGTGAAAACATCACAAGATTGCATAAGTGTCTCTATGTTATGATGATTTGAGATATGAGTAAATCAATCTAACTCACACACGATCATAACTGCTTGATGGGGACTATCACCTTCGAGGTACATCCTATAATTCCCACATCTCCTAGAATACACACTTGCAATCATGTTTTAAAGCATTTTGATTCTTTTGCTTTGATTTTTCTTTGCATATTTTCTTTTATTAAGCATATCATGCATGGGCATATAAGAGAGAGAAAAAAAAAACCCAATTATGTTAAGCTTTTTGACATTGCACTTTTTCTATGCCAAAGCATATCAATGTCATGTTATGGTTGGTGGGCGACAGTGGTGAGATGGTTATTTATGCCTTTTTCTTAGGATTTTTTAGTCCTTCCCATTATAAAGAGTGATACGAGTGTTAAGTACAATAGATAACTTAATCTTACTCATCATAAACACGAGCCACAAAGCTCACTTACTTAGTTGTGCATAGAGATGCTCAACTAAGCTACAAGAGATACAAAGTTTAGAAAACTTTGTTTCATTGGCCATTCAAGGTACACAAGTACCAATGTACACAAACACACATTGTTTTTGTATTTTTATGATTTTTCAATTTTTTTTATGAATGAAAACAAAAAAAAAAAAAAAAAACTGAAAAACAACCAAACAAAAACATGTCAAATAAAGCAATGCATAAAACTAGACTGTCTCAAAATAAGAAAGCAAAACACAAAAGTAATGCAAAAACAAAAATAAGAGAGGGAGAGAGAAAAAGTGACTAAATCACTTGGAGCCCTTTAGCTTCCACACCTTGGAAGAACCTTTCCTTTTGGCAAACCCTTGAACCAGAGGAAAGGGGGAAGAATTGCACCAATTCAAGTTCGTAAGGAGCATGAGGAGATCTCCTAGAGGAGCAAGAGAGGATGGAAATTGACTCAGGTTTCCAGCTGAGATCATTCTGTTGCTCTGTTGAGTGGCTTGCCACTTGTAGCAATTTGGTCGAGTGTGTCTAGCTGCTCCATAGTGATAACAGAGATGCTGCTTCTTCTCTTTGGACTTTTGATAAGTAGTGATAGCAGAGATGCTCCATAGTGATAACTGACTCATAGTGATAACTGATTTCTTTCTTAGCAAGCTTAGGGGGTGTTCCTAAGATAGATTTACCTTTATCTATGTTCTTACTAGCTATCACACTTTTAGCATCATTATTCTCAGAATCAATATTGTTAGCAAGAGAAACAAAAACAGTAGTACTGGAAGAAGCAATATTAGGAGAAGAAAAATCATACCCTAAAATTGGTTCGATCGGAGGCAAATTTATTCACACTGAGCATCTTATCAAGCTTTGCACTTGAGGTCCTCTCCAACTGAGCTCTCACTTGGAACAGTTCTGCCTCAAGCTTCTTGGTCTTCTCAACCAAGAAATTGTTTTCAAACCTCAGTGCTCCAATGGTTTGATTGGCTTCATCAAGTTTTGTGGAGAGTTTTTCTCGTTCAAGCTCCACATCATTGAGCTTCTTGGTGGCCAACCTATACAACTTCTCATGCTTTTTCGAGACCTTGTATAACTTTGCATAGGCTGTGTGGATGTTATCTTGCTCATCCATCTTCTCAAACTTTAATTCCACCAAGTTTTCTTCTTCATCCATGTTAAGGACATATTTTATGTAGTTGGCTAATCCTTTGACAAAATACACTTTACTTGTATTTGAATTGATCTAGGATGTGTTTAATACTTCAAAGAACATGTTGTTCAAGTCTAGTATTAAAGCCATGAAGATTGGACCAAGAAACAAGTGACGAAAAGGTGTTTACTAAAACTGGACACCTACGGATAGCTGCTAGACACCTGCTCGACAGCTTCTCGATAGATGTTATCTATCGAGGTTTAATGAGGCTCGACAAATGTTATCTATCGAGGCTATCTATCCAGGTTACGGAAATCAGAATTTTCAGATATGATTTTTGGGCTAAGCATTTGTATTTGTGTAGGGTTTCTTTTCTCACAACCCTAGACATATATAAGGCATATTTTAGAGGCTGTCACAAAAGAGAATACATGGAGAATATATGCAAAAGGTGACTGAAGCCTTATTCTCTCTAAAAGAAGCTACTGCGTCTTTACGCCTTAGGTTTTTGTAACCAAATGCTTCTTAATCTTCATTGTTGATGAAGTGAAGAACTTTGCAACCAACATTCTTCTTCCTCAAGTTGGTGAGTGAGTCACGTGTTGGAATTCGTGCAAAGGAGTGAGTCACATACTAGGATCCGTGCATCAAAGGGTGGCGTTCATATATTGAAGAGTTCAGAGGTTCTGAAGCAGTAGAAGGTTTCTGCTGTGAGTTCATCTACAGGGATTGTAGAGTCTAGGGACAAAGGTTTTATACTAGATCTAAAACTTCTCTTTACTATAGTGGATTGCTTTTTGGGAAGGTTTCCCCCTAGGTTTTTTACTGTGAAACTGGTTGGTTTCATTGGTTTTCCTAGGTCATCATATCTTGTTTTATTTATTTTTCCGTTGCACTTAGTTTTGATATGATATTGATGTTTGTTTTTTTAACAAGTTTTATGCATAATAAATCTAATTAACAACTTGGGTTTAAAACTTGTTAATTCTATCAACCGGGGTCTAAATTTTCCAACAAGTGGTATCAGAGCGGGTACACTCTAATTGGATTAATTTCCTGAGTGTGATCCTTGACCCCCGTTGTCATGGAAACTTTTGGTGAGTTATTAAAAGTTTTAAGCTTTTTAAATCAATTTTAGGAGAATCTTAATTCTTCTATGTCCTTTAGTAGACATACTAGGACACGTGTATTTTCATCTTCACTGCCAAAGACTCATGCTGTGTGGGTGAAAAAGGAGCCTAAGACTTAATTGTCTTTTCTGTTTGTCCTCTGCTTTAATTCTTTCTATCTAAAGTATGACTCTCTTTGCTTGATTTCTTTTCTGCTTTTGAAATCATGCTTTCATGCATCTGCATCTCTTTATCATGCCTTCATGCATATGCATCTTTCTATCATGCTTTCATGTTGTTTGTTTATTTTTGTCTGGTTGTTTAGTTTTTATTTTGTTTTATTTTTAAAATAAAAAATTGAAAAATCAGAAAAATACAAAAACAGTGTCTGTTTGTGTACATTGGTTCTTGTGAATCTTACAATGGCCATTGAAACAGAGTTTTCTAAACTTTGTATCTCTTGTAGCTTAGATGAGCATTTCTATGCACAACTAAGCAAGTGAACTTTGTGGCTTTTTGTTTGTGATGAGTATGGTTAAGTGATTTCTTGTACTTAACACTCATATCACTCTTTTTGACGGGTAGGACTAGAAAATCCTAAGAGAAAGACATAAATAACCATCTCACCACTGTTACTCGCCAATCATGATATGACATCTGTACGCTTCGGCATAAAAAAGTGCAATGTCAATGACATCTATATGCTTCGGCATAACAAAAGTGCAGTGTCAAAAGCTTAAAATAATTGGGTATTTCTTTTCTCTCCTTTGTATACCCATGAATGGTTTGCTTAATAAAAAAAAATATGCAAAGAAATAAAAGCAAAAAGAACAAAAATGCTTTAAATATGATTGCAAGCATATTTTCTAGGAGATGTGGGAGTTATAGGATGTACCTCAAAGGTGCTAGTCCCCATCAAACAATTATGATTGTGTGTGAGTTAAAGTGATTTTCTCATATCTCAAATCGTCATAACATAGAGACACTGATGCATTCTTGGGATGTTTTCACACACAGCGCGCAATATTTTTTGCTATTCTTGATACATGTGCAGGTACAATGTGATTTGACCATCACAAGGTTTACATGCATTGATGTATACTCACTAAATTGTCTTAACTTGCTTTTAAAATATAAAATTGGTTAGACTTGTTTAGTGTGTGTGTCTGTTTTTGGGATCTCAAATGCTTAACTCTTTGTTGTTTGAGAGATGTTTTGAGAGGTTAATATGTTAATTGGATCATTGGCTGAGTTGTATGTTTGATTGCATTCATATCTGTGTTTTTTCCTTCTTGAAAAACTGGTTTTAAGCCATCTCGACACCTCTTCGACACCTCTTGATACCTGGCTTATCTGTCGAGTTCTTCTGTTGCATTTATTGCAATCTCGACACCTCTCGATAGCTAGGTGGATCGATCGAGAAAGTTTTTGTCCTCTCGATATCTTCTCGATAGCTGTTCGATCCATTGAGGTCTGCTCGATCGCTCCTCGATACCTCTCGATCCATCGAGATCCTCTGCATGCATTATTTTTCATATGTTTTACATGTTTCTTTCTTCTTGTCATCTATAGCATCTTGTTTCATTACATTCATGCATTTTTATGGATTCTTTGTACCCGCTTAATTATCCTTGATCATCTTTCTCTTTCTCGAGTGAAGCTTTCTAGCTTCTTGTACCCATTGTCAATCATGACAAAAAGGGGAAGAAATTGGAGAATTTATGGTTTCTTTCTTTAAGATTCTACAAGTTAGGAGGAAAAATACATGCCTATAAAAGGGGGAGTTGTGTTTCATCTTGTTAGGGGGAGTGTCTACCTCCTTGTTCTTCTACCTTAGGTCTTGTGACCATTCTTACATACATGATGCTTATCAAGTAGTATATGTGATGATGTATGTTTTCTTCACCTTTCTCTACATGTGTTTTTTTTTCTTTCTTTATACACATGTTTCTTTATTTTGTATGCAATCTATTATTTCTGTCTCACACTAAGATGCCTTGATGAGTTTTGTTTAAAGTGTTTCAGAAATACAGGTTGTCAAAGTCTTCCATGCCATGAACTCTCTTCTTGCAAAGTTTTTTCAAGAGTTTGTGTTAGGGTAGATTTTAATGTATTTAACAAGTTAGTATAAGTTAAGTGTTTTATGACTTCTCTTATATGTTTATTTGTTTATTGTGGTTTTGTCACGGATTGCCAAAGGGGGAGATTGTTAAGGACATATTTTATATAGTTGGCTAATCCTTTGACAAAACGCACTTTACTTGTATATGGATTGATCTAGGATGTGTTTAATACTTCAAAAAATATGTTGTTCAAGTCTAGTATTAAAGCCATGAAGATTGGACCAAGAAACAAGTGACGAAAAGGTGTTTACTAAAGCTGGATACCTGCGGATAGCTACTGAACACCTGCTCGACAGATGTTATTTATCGAGGTTTAATGAAGCTTGATAGATGCTATCTATCGAGGTTACGAAAATCAGAATTTTCAGATCTGATTTTTGGGCCAGGCTTTTGTATTTGTGTAGGCTTTTGATTTTTGGGCCAGGTCGTCACAAAAGAGAATACAAGGAGAACATATGCAAAAGGTGACCGAAGCTTTATTCTCTCTAAAAGAAGCTATTGCGTCTTTGCGCCTTAGGCTTTTGTAACAAAATGCTTCTTGATTTTCATTGTTGATGAAGTGAAGAACTTTGCAACCAACATTCTTCTTCCTCAAGTTGGTGAGTGAGTCATGCATTGAGATTTGTGCAAAGGAGTGAGTCACGTACTGGGATCCGTGCATCAAAGGGTAGCGTTTATATATTGAAGAGTTCAGAGGTTCTGAAGCAGTAGAAGGTTTCTGCTGTGAGTTCATCTATGGAGATTGTAGAGTCTAGGGACAAAGGTTTTGTACTAGATCTGAAACTTCTCTTTACTAGAGTGGATTGCTTTTTGGGAAGGTTTCCCCTTAGGTTTTTTACTGTGAAACTGGTTGGTTTCATTGGTTTTCCTGGGTCATCATATCTTGTCTTATTTATTTTTTCGTTGCACTTAGTTTTGACATGATATTGATGTTTGTTTGTTTTAACAAGTTTTATGCATAATAAATCTAATTAACAACCTGGGTTTAAAACTTGTTAATTCTATCAACCGGGTTCTAAATTTTCCAACAATCCACATCTTCTACAATCCTTTCAATAGGATTGACAGTGGCTGTGAAGGCATTTAAGATTCCTTCATCTTTATTATCTGAATCATCCTTAAGTTCGGTGTCACTCAAGGTTGCAGCAAGTGCCTTGCTTTTCTCAATGGACTTGAAATAAGTAGGGCACTCTTGTTTCATGTGATCAAAGCCTTGACACCCGAAACACTTGGGTCTTGAGGGAATAGTGTACTGACCACCATCTCTAGCATCCTTCTTCCTTTTGTCTTGGCTCTTTGACTGAGAAGAATTTGATTGCCTACAGTCCTTGTCGAAGCCCTTTGCATTTGCATTCTTAGTGAACTTCTTGAACTGCCGATTGATGTAGGACTTCATTTTAGAATCTTCATTGTCTGAGAACTCATCCGTGTCACTACTCTTGGCCTTTAATGCCATGCTCTTGCCCTTGCTTGACTTCCTGATTTTAGATAAACCCAACTTATAGGTCTTCAGATTTCTAACTAGCATTGTCAATGGAATTTTGTCAATATCCTTTGACTCCTCAATCTCAGTGATCTTAGCATGGAATCTATCAGGCAGAGATCTAAGCACCTTTCTCATAATCTTGGGTTCTAGAATGGTTTCCCGATTAAAAGCTGAGTTTACTATGTCCTTAAGCCTGGCATAGAACTTAACATATGGCTCATCCTCCTCCACCTTGATTTCTTCGAAGCTAGTAGTGAGCCTCTGAAGTTTCGAATCTTTGACAGCCTTGGTTCCCTCATAGGTTGTCTAGAGAATGGTCCATAGTTCCTTTGTAGTTTTAGTGGAGGATATCTTCTTGAACTCCTCATTTGTGACTGCACTGAATAAGGCATTTAATACCCTATTGTTGAAATGTGTTGCCTTGATCTTCACATCATTTTTATCGGTCGGTGCTTCCTTTGGCTTGGTCCAGCCTATCTCCACAGCTTGCCACACTTTCTCATCTAGAGACTGCAAGAAAACTTTAATGCATAATTTTCAGTATGCATAATTAGTACCATCAAATAAAGGAGGTACAATAAGTGACTATTCTCAATCCATGACAAACAGGGGTCAATGGATCTCACAGCAAAGATTAAAACTAATTAGAGTGTGTCTGCTCTGATACCACTTGACAAGCCAAGAATGTACTGACCCCTTGTGACGGATTAATTGACTAATTAGCCAAGTTTAATTAATTAATAAAATTAACATGCACTGCATGTGGTAGCATAAACAAATCACTGACTAAATAAATATGCAGTAGAAAATAAATTAACACGGTGATTTGTTTACGAATGGGAAAAACCTCTAAGGCAAAAATCTTATGGGTGATTCTAAGGTCCCCACTCCCAAGAATTCACTATTATCATAACAAGCAGTTACAAGTAAAGGAATCTCAGTACCTTATACCAATCTACAGTTGAATCCTTACCCCAATACCCAATTGGACTTATTCAGTAGTGACAATCTTTCCTTGTATTGCACTGCTCCCAGTACGTGCGGATTCTAGTACGTAACTGATCACCAACTTGAGAAGGATGTAGGTTGCAAAATTTTTCTATTCATCACACAATGAAGATCATGAAATTGCTTGGTCATAAGACTCTACGGTGTATAAACACAACAGATTCTTCAAGAGAAAGAAGAACTAGGACAAATTCTGTCTCTGATCACAATTTGCATGAACAAAACTTTGCTCAATACTCGCGCAACTGTGTAACCCTAAACGGCTTTTGAAATAATCCTTATATATCATTTTCAAGGATTGGATGAAAAATCAACTATGAAAAATTGAGCTTCATAAATCTCGACGGATACCCTATCTATCGAGCAGCTGTCGAGCCTCGGATAGAAACAGCTCTTCTAAACCTTGATAGGTACTAGTTGTTGAGCTAGCTGTTGAGGTTTAATGAACAACACTTATTCACTTGATTCTTGGATAGATTTGCATGGCCTTAACACTTGAACTTGAAACCTCGTTTCTTGAAGCATTAAACACATCCTAGATTGACCTAAATATAAGTAAAGTGTGTTTTGTCAAAGGATTAGTCAATTACATAAAATGCTGACATATGTTCCTAACATGAATCACATATGTCCTAACAAGTGTGATCCTTGACCCTCGTTGTCATGGATCGTGGACAATCTCTTTTGATTTATCCTTCATTTAATGGCACTAATTATGCGTACTGAAAAGTTTGTATGAAAGTTTTTTTGTAGGCTGTAGGTGAACAGGTATGACAAGCTATTGAAGTTGGCTGGATTAAGTCAAAGGAAGCGCCAGTGGATTGGGATGAAGCAACAATCATAGCAGCAAATTTCTACAGTAAGGCCTTGAATGCTTTGTTTTGTGGGGTGACCAATGAGAAATTCAAGAAAATATCATCCACGGAAGTTACCAAGAAAGCATGAATCATTCTTGAGACCACTTATGAAGGTACCAAGGCAGCAAATACTATGAAACTTCAAAGACTCACTAGTAGTTTTGAAGAAATAAGGATGAAAGAGGATAAGACCTTTGCTGAGTTCTATGCTAAACTCAAGGATATTGTGAATTTTGCCTTCAACTTTGGAGAATCTATAGCGAAATCCAAAATTGTTAGAAAATTCCTTAGGTCTTTACCTAAAAGATTCCATGCCAAGATCACTGTCATTGAAGAAGTGAAGGATATTGATCAAATTCCTTTGATTGAGCTTGTAGGGAACTTTCAAACCTATGAGATGGGATTAGGCTCAATAGAAAAAAGTGGAAAGAGTAAAAACTTGGCTCTTAAGGGTATAGAGGAAGAGATTGGGGACTCTGAAGATGAAGATGAAAGTGAACATGAAGATGAGGATGAGGATGAGGATCTAACCTTCATAACTAATAAGATTATCAAGCTTCTTCAATTTAGGAAAAAGGATAAGGGCAAACCTCCTAGGAAAACTAAATCCTCAAGGAAGGGCAAAAATGAGAAATCCTTCATCCAATGCCATGAGTGCAAAGGTTTTGGTCATATGAGGATAGAGTGCCCAAACTAGCTTATGAAGGAAAAGACCAAGAAGTCAAAAGATAACGGGTTGGTTGCTACTTGGAGTGACATTGAGAATGACTCTTCTGATGAGTATGTGGATGAATGTGGTCACATTATGGCCTTTTTTACCTCAACTAATAAGGTGATTATGGAGAGTGCTAATGACAATGAGGATTATTCTGATGATGAAGTACCCAAGAAGATGATCCTTCAGGAAGCCTATGATAAGCTATGCACTGAATTTATAATATCTGAAAAGATTTCTCATCGTTGTAGAAAAGAGCTTAATGAGGTAAAAACTGAGAAAGCTGATTAGTTAGTCAAACTAGATGAGATTGCAAGGTTAGTTAAGGCTCTTATTGTGGAGAACACCTCATTAGAAGAGAAGGTCAAATAGAGAGGATGTCTAGGGCAAAGCTTGATTAGGTATTGAGTGCTCAAAAGCCTAGTTTTGATAAGACTAGCTTAGGATATGTTGTTTCCTCCGTCCTCTCCTCTTCCACGGCTTCTGGATCAAGGACTGTCTTTGTACCCCAATCTAAGAAAGGTAATAAAGGTATGATATCCAAAACTGATTTGGCTAATTCTAAATCCTTTGTTAGATCTCATGTTTGTCATCATTGTGGTGTTTCTAGACACATTCATCCTAATTACTTTAAGTTGTATCCTCAAAAGCAAGTATCCAAACTGTCACAGGTTTCCTCTCAAGGACCTATTCCTTTGTTTGGAGAGTTATTAAAATCCTTGAGATTTTTAACTCAATTTTTAGAGAATATTAATTACTCTATGTCCTTTAGTAGACATACTAGGACACATGCCTTTTCATCTTCATGACTAAAGACTCGTGCTCTGTGGGTGAGAAAGGAGCCTAAGACTTAATTGTCTTTTCTATTGTTCTCTACTTTAATTCTTTCTATCCAAAATAAGACTCTCTTTGCTTGATTTCTTATCTGCTTTTGCAATCATGCATTCATGCATCTGCATCTTTCTTTTATGCTTTCATGTTGTTTGTCTGTTTTTGTTTGGTTGCTTAGTTTTTATTTTGTTTTGTTTTCAAAATTTTTTTTTTTGAAAAATAAAAAGGAATACAAAAATAGTGTGTGTTTGTGTTCATTGGTACTTGTGTACCTTGAATGGCCATTGAAACAAAGTTTTCTAAACTTTGTATCTCTTGTAACTTAGATGAACATCTCTATGCACAACTAAGCAAGTGAGATTTGTGACTCGTGTTTGTGATGAGTAAGATTAAGTAATTTCTTGTAATTAATATTCGTATCACTCTTTTTGACGAAAAATGCTAAAAAATCCTAAGACAAAGGCATAAGTAACCATCTCACCACTGTTGCTCGCCAATCATGAAATGACATCTGTATGCTTCGGCATAACAAAAATGTAATGTCGAAAGCTTAATATCATTGGGTATTTCTTTTCTCTCTCTTATATGCCCATGCAAGATATTCTTAAAAGAAAATGTGCAAAGAAAAATAAATAGTAAAAGGAATTAAAATACTTTATATATGATCGCAAGTGTGTCTTCTAGGAGATGTGGGACTTATAGGATGTACCTCAAAGGTAATAGTCCCCATCAAGCAGTTATGAATGTGTGTGAGTTAAAATGATTTGCTAATATCTCAAATCGTCATAACATGTAGACACTTATGCAATCTTGCGATGTTTTTCACACACAACACGCAATATTCTTTGCTACTTTTGATACATGTGTAGGTACAATGTGATTTGGTCATCACATGGAATACATGTGTTAATGTATACCCACTAAACTATCTTGACTTGTTTTTGAAATATAAAATTGGCTAGACTTGTTTAGTGTGTGTGTGTGTGTTTTGGATATAAATGATTGTCATTTTTCTTGTTTGAGAGATGTTTTTGAGAGCTAAAAATGTTGTTTGGATCTTTAGTAGAGTAGCATGTTTGACTGTATTCATGTCCGTGTTTTTCTCTTCTTTGAAAAACTATTTTTAAGCAATCTCGACAGCTGCTGGACATCTCTCGATAACTCGGCTATCTATCGAGCTCTTCAACTTATTTTTATCGCATTCTCGATAGCTTCTCGACAAATTCTAGATCCATCGAGAAACTTTCTGTCTACTTAATAGAGTCTCGATAGCTGGTTGATCCATCGAGGTTGTCTTCTGCTCGATAGCTTCTTGATACCTTTCGATCCAACGAGATCCTCTTGCATGCATTATTTTTTCACATGTTTTGCATGTTTCTATTATCTTGACATCCATAGTCTTTTTTTATTACATTCATGCATTTATATGGATTTCTTGTGCCCTCTTGATCATCTTTATGTTTCTCGGATGAAGCTTTATAGCTTCTTGTACCATTTGTCGATCATGACAAAAAGGGGGAGAAATTGTGATTTCTTTTTAAGATTCTACATGTTAGGGGGAGAAATACATGCCCTTGTAAGGGGGAGTTGTGTTTAATCTTGTTAGGGGAAGTGTTTACCTCCTTGTTATTGTAGGAGTTTCTTTTAGCTTCTTCTTCTTGTACATCGACCTTGTGACCATGTTTACATACATTGTCCTTATCTTTGATATATATATATATATATATATATATATATATATATATATATATATATATATATATATATATATATATATGATGTATGTCTTCTTCACCTACCTTTACATGTGTTGTTTGTTTTCTATCTTTATACACATGTTTCTTTTTGTATGCAATCTTTTATTTCTGTTTAACACTAAGATGCTTGGATGAGTTTTGTTTAAAGTGTTTTAGAAATACAGGCTGCCAAAGTCTTTCTTTCCATGAACTCTCTTCTCGCAAAGTTTTTCAAGAGTTTGGGTTAGGGTAGATTTTATTGTATTCAACAATTGATTATGAGTTAAGTGATTTATGGCTTCTCTCATACTTCATTTGTTTGTAGTGGTTTTATCATAGATTGCTAAAGGGAGAGATTGTTAGGACATATGTGATTCATGTTAGGAACATATGTCAACATTTTATGTAATTGGCTAATCCTTTGACAAAACCCATTTAACTTGTAATTGGGTAGATTTAGGATGTGTTTAATACTTCAAGAAATATGGTGTTCAATCCAAGTATTAAAGCCATGAAGATTGGACTAAGAAACAAGTGAAGAATAGTTGTTCATTAAAGTTGGATAGATTCCCGACAGCTCTCGACAGATAGCTATCTATCAAGGTTTAATAAGTCTCGACAACTCTCGACAGCTCTCGACAGATTCTATCTATCGAGGTCTTAACAACTCTCGACAAATTCTATCTATCGAGAAATACAAAAATTTGTTTTTTAGATCTAATTTTCAGCCTATGATTATGTATTTATGTAGGGTTTCTTTTCTTACAACCCTAGACATATATAAGGCTTATTTTAAAGGCCATCACATATGAGAATACAAAGAGAACACAAGCAAAAGGTAACTAATGTCTTATTCTCTCTAAAAGAAGCTACTGCGTCTTTGCGCCTCAGGGTTTTGTAACTAAGTGCTTCTTGATCTTCATTGTTGATGAAGTGAAGAACTTTGCAACAACCATTCTTCTTCCTTAAGTTGGTGAGTGAGTCTTGTACTGGGATTCATGCAAAGGAGATAGTCACGTATTGGAATCCATGTATCAAAAAGGGTAGCGGTCATATATTGAAGAGTTCAGAGGTTTCGAAGTGGTAGAAGGTTTTTACTGTAAGTTCATCTATGGGGATTGTAGAGTCTATGGACAAATGTTTTCTACTAGATCTGAAACCTCTCTTTACTCTAGTGAATTGCTTTTCGGGAAGGTTTCCCCTCCAGGTTTTTTACTAGGAAACTAGTTTGTTTTATTGGTTTTCTTGGGTCATCATATCTTGTCTTATTTACTTTTTCGTTGCATATGATATTGACATGATATTGATATTTGTTTTTTTTAACAAGTTTTATTCATAATAAATCTAATTAACAACTTGGGTTTAAAACTAGTTAATTCTATTAACCAGGGTCTAAATTTCCTAACAGTATTGTTTCTCAATAATTTGAGATATATTTGATCAAAAGTATGAAAAATTGAAGCCAAACAAAATTCTTTCAATCAATTGTAAATACATTAGCGAAGGGTCATATATCTTCATTTCTACAAGTGAGATAGGTCACTTGACTTCGTACTAGTTGTGTATGATTTGATTGAATTGATTATTGAAGCTTCATACTAGACTATAGACTAATTCATACTTGATCCTCACACACACAACACACAAGTTTAATATTCAATGAATGCCTATTTCATTTGTGTGCTTGTACATGTTCAAATGTGATGTGTGTGTGCGCTCAACCATATATGGATCAAACCAAAAAGTTTTTGATCATTTTATTTGCTTTTGGAAGTGTTTTGTATCACCCATATTTTTCAAAGTTTTTCAAGTTGATTTTGTGTGAAAAACATGTTTTCTGGGTGTTTTCATGACTTATTTAATGAGTAAGCTCTGCCACGAGTGACATGGTCTAATTCTCAAGGTCTTCAAATTTGGACAGAAAGTTTCGTGACTGTTTCGATAGTAGGGCTTGCCAGCGAAAATTTCCATATCAGCTTTTTAAATAGCATTTCGTGGGACATTTGTTTTAAACTCCTTCCATCTTCTCCCAAACCCATACTTCCCTTCATTTACTCTTGCTCCGCACTTAGATAGGTTAGAGTAAAAGTAATCTAGCCATAATTTTTATTTGGGGCCCTAAACAAGCTCTTGTGTTTTCACACAAATTCGAGCTTTCAAATATGAATATGTTTGTTTGGATGATATTTTTTGACATAGGGATATCTATCACATGCTTGTTTGATGCCATGACTACATTCCTACCTTGATGATATATGCTTATTTGTTTGTTGCCTTGGATATGATGTGATAAGAGTATGCTAGGATTTATGATGAGATGAGATGCCATGATAGATGTATACTAGGGTTTGGGATGAAAATGTCATATTGTTTGCTTAGATGTATATTAGTGCGTGTATGAGTTTAGAATGTAATATTGAACATGCCTTTAATGAGATTAAGACGTAAGACACAATGAGTGGAAGCTGACCTATAGGTCGGGTTGGGTCGAGTCGGGTTAGGTGTCTATCACAATAGAAGCTGTAGACATGTAGAACATTATTAAACCCTACACAAGCTAGGTTGGTAGGTCACTAAGAAAAACCACTTTTGTTGTAAGTTAAGGTGAGGACTGAAAGGAACTAGACCATTGCTATGCGTGAAGAGTATGTAGAAGCAGACATAGGATGAGATTGTAAAAATATTGAACACACACTTGTCATTGAGGAAGGGCTAGCCAGTTTCATTCACACCACCTTGCACATTGGTTAACATGGGATAGGTAATCGTGACAATGATACCTACTATGACTGAGCATGCATTTGATTTTTGTTTAGCAAATCTCGGTGCTCTACAATAAGAGGTCATGTATCTCCAAAGGACCTTTTCTGGGGTTTCTTCATTGTTGTTGCAAAGATTATGGAACATCCATGGCATGGATTCCATTACTGCATTGATTAAGAAAATAAAGAAAGGTGATTAAGGTTGTGGATTCATGTATATCTTAGAGCACTCTCCCTTGTACTTGACAAGAGGGAGTATAAGGTCTTTGGCATAGTTATAAGGATGACAATAAACTTGAGTTACAACAATATTTACAAAATATTTCATAATTATCAAACTGACAGGTTATTATTGGTAAAAAAATAAAGTGATACCATATACTCTATACACCCACATCACTACAAAAAAACTGGACTATTGCGGCGGTTTTTTTGCAGCGGGTGCAAAAACCGCCGCTATATGTCGCATATTGCAGCGTGTTTTGGGACCACTGCTGTACATAGGGTCTATTGTGGCGTTTTTTGGGACCACTGCTATAGGTGTGGTCTTTTGTGGCGTCCTACAGAGGCGGGACATAAAACCACTACAATATATATGTTTTAGTGGCAGTAACTGAGATATAGCAGCGCTCCAAAAGCCCGTCGCAATAGAAAAACGCCGTAGTATGAGAGCTGTAGCGGCATTTTGTATGACCATTGTAGTAGGGAATCCTTTTGCGGTGCTGTTTCTTAGTTATAGTGGTGGGATTGACCACCGTTATAGACCTTCTAACTCCCCGCCTCTCCCCAAATCTTCAAACAGACTGATCTCCCCTGTTATTAATGAATGTTGGGATGCCCTTCATTCATTCAGTAATTTCAAGCTTCGGTGCTGCTACCGGGAGGCTAACAAGATAGCGGACTCTCTTGCTAGGAAAGGTTGTTTCCAAGCAGAGCCCTTTTTGTGTTACTCCCTTCCCCCTGATTATGTTCTTCCTTTTTCTTATCTTTAGGCACTTCTGATGTTTATTTCCTTAGGTGATCTTGGGCTCGATCTCTTAGTATATTGTAAAGTTGTAATTTACAACTATTTTGTATTGGCTTTAATTCTATGCCAAATTTGATTGTAATTTTTTTCAATCATATTTCCTTGTATTTATGTGGGTTTTTAATTGTAAGGGATGATTATGAAAGAGTGTGAAGACTCAAGCTTAAGTTGAAGAACAAGTGGATTTCGAGAGAAGCTCGTGAGAAGCTAACCCGTGAAGTAGCCATGTGTAGAGCACATGACTGGAATGCGAAGAGTCATGGCAGCTTGGAGTTTTCGCGAGTGTTTCACAAGTAAGGCCTTCCCACGAAATACTCACGAAACATTCTATTTGGCTAATTTGTCATGTTTTGTTTTACCAAGTCTTTACCCACACTATATATACCCTTATTACCCACATATTGTAAGGAGTGTTTTTCAGAGAGAAAACCCTAGAATACACACTTGAGAGTTAGAGATTGTTATACCCACAATCATCTATACATTTGCTTGTAATTTTTCTCTACTCCTATCTCTCCATCTCTAAATCCTTAAGAGATTAATAGCCCAAACTGTTAGGACATATGTGATTCATGTTAGGAACATATGTCAGCATTTTATGGAATTGGCTAATCCTTTGACAAAATGCACTTTACTTATATTTGGGTAGATTTAGAATGTGTTTAATGCTTCAAGAAACAAGGTTTCAAGTTCTAGTGTTAAAGCCATACAAATCTGTCCAAGAATCAAGTGAAGAAGTGCTGTTCATTGAAGCTCAATAGCTAGCTCTATAGCTAGTGTCTATCGAGGTTTAAAAGAGTTGTTTTAGCCCAAGGCTTGACAGCTGCTCGATAAATAGGGTATCTGTCGAGATTTATGAAGTTCAGTTTTTCAAAGCTGATTTTCATCCAATCCATGAATGTATGTTTGGGCTTTCTTTTCTCACAAGCCTAAGCATATATAAGAATTATTTTAAGGGCCGTCTAGGGTTACGTAGTTGCACGAGTATTGAGCAAAGTCTTGTTCATGCAAATTGTGACTAGAAACCTAGTTTGCCCTAGTTCATCTTGAAGAAGCTGCTGTGTTTTTACACTGTAGGGTTTTGTGACCAAGCAACTTCATGATCTTCATCGTGTGTGAACAAAAGAACATTGCAGCCAACATCCTTTTCAAGTTGGTGATCAAGTCACATACTAGGATTCGCGTATCTATTGGTTAGTCACGTATTGGGAGCCGTGCAATACAAGGAGAGATTGTCACTACTATACAAGTCCAATTGGGTATTGGGGTAAGGTTTCAACTGTAGATTGGTATAAGGTACTGAGATTCCTTTACGTGTAACCGCTTGTTGTGATAATAGTGAATTCTTGGGAGTGGTGACCTTAAAATCACCTTGGGATTTTTTACCTTGGAGGTTTTCCACATTCGTAAACAAATTACATCGTCAATTTATTTTTCGTCGCATATTTATTTACTTGGTGATTTGTTTATGCTGCCATATACATTGCATGTTAATTTGATTAATTAATTAAACTTGGTTAATTAATCAATTAATCTATCACAAGGGGTCAATACTTTTTTGGCCTATCACAAAAACTTACCACACCCAATCTGAGTGTAAAGTGAGGTTTTGGTGCTACTAGGAAGCATTGAAAGAAGCCAATCGTTGGTGGATGCAATTGGGCTAAATTACAGGATCCAGGAAAGTTAGAGAAGACAAGGTTCCGAGAAGCCAATTGCTAGCAGGAGATTGGAGGGCTCAAGTACATTGGGTAGACTAGGCTTGGAGGGTCTTTTGTTATTCGCGTACTTCAACTTTATTCTCTAGTGGATCGATTTACCGCTTGGAGGGCGGTGGAGAGGTTTTTCACCGAGTTCTTCGGTTTCCTCTTCAATAACACGTCTCGGTGTTATCTTGTGTTTGCATCTCTCTTCCCTATTCTTTAAGCTTTCATTTTATTGTTGATATTGGACGAATATGGCTTAGAGTAGCTTTATCGGTTGTTTACGCTCATTTACTCTTATTCCGCACTTAGTTTAAGTTAGAATAAAAGCAATCGAGTTGTAATTTTTATTAGGGGTCTAAACAAGCCTTGTGTTTTCACACAAATCTGAGCAATCATATATTTTAGTGGTAGTTCCTTCTAACCAAAAAAAAAAAAAAATAGATGCCTGTTTCTTAGTATATTGGTAGGTTATTTATCTCTTGCTCTTTCATTTTTACACTGTTGGCTCCTACATAGCTCAATTCATGGATTTCCTTTCATTATGTTGTGTTAGTTTAATACCTTTGGGTCAATTGTTCTTATTGATTTTGCTCTCTGTCGTGTTTGGGCAGAGTTATTACCTTAAGTACCCTCAAATATCTTAGTCAAATGTCGTGTTATGATGGATTTGGCTGTCAGCACACTCTGGCGAGCATCCTAGTGGGTTGAGCATAACCTCTAAATTCTTCAATATTGACGAATCATCCTCCAAGTCAACCTACTCCATCTCTGCACCATCACAATTTAGGTCCTCCCACCACGCGATACTAGACCAGCTGCGTACAGTGCGGGCTTGGCTAATAGCAAGAACTTGGATATTGGACTTGTTAGTTTGGAAAATTAGATGCAAAGAGATGTAGTGAAAATGATTTTAGAAGATGAAAAAAGACAGGTGTATCTTAGTTAAAATGAAGTCTCCTTTTTCTTTTTCTTTTTTGTCTTTTTTCTTTTTTCTTTCAAACTCTCTCACATTCTTATATGGTCTCCCCTCTCTATTTTCAAATTCAAAGTCCACCGCACTATCCATTTTTAATTACATTCACCCTACTGCACCCGCTGGAATAGTGGAACAATAACCATGGCAAAATGGTGCAGATGATGGCATACGGGACCTACTTAGAGTTAGAGGGGTCTGTCCACTATACACACAATGTACATCTCACCATTCTATTTTGTTTTGTCCTTTTCTTTTTTACCACTAAAACTGGGTTACCAATATATTTGAAATAAATCGCAATTGTTTTTAAGTAAAATTAACAGAAGGAGCTTAAGGGACAAAATTGGATGTTTTTTGACATAACATTAAAAATTTTTGAGGATTTTGTGGAAAAGAGGTGAAAAATGACAAGTATGCATGGATTAAAAATTGTTGCTTCAAATGCACTTAAAATAAAGACTGATAGTTAAAACTATTAAAAAAAAAACAGATTTAAAAATAAAAGAAACACTCATTAAATGAGAGAGATCAGAGAGCTATGCACATCGTTCAATTAGTTCATCATTTGGGGGACTCATGTGCAAAAGGTATGCATTATAATTGAGGAATGAAAAATAGGGTGTCTACAAGAGTTCCTAAACTCTAAACCATTTTTTATAATATAAGGATTAAGATTATGCAATGTAAACTTTCTACTAACAAAACCCTTAAAATAGTAAAATGTAAATGCATACAAAACAAAAAACGTTACATTGTATTTGGCTAAAACAAGGGAAAGGCAAGAAAAGGAAATGGAGGAAGAGAGGGAAGAGAAAACAAAAGAGATAGGGAAGTAAATGAAGTAAGTTTTTTGGTTTGTAAGATGGAAATGGAGGAAAATATAGTTTATTTGTGGGTTCTGATTATAAAATATTCAACCATGAAAATTTTGCATTTTCTACTAAAAATTATTTTTGCAGGGCTTTTTCAAAATATAATAACGACCATATTTTAGCTTATGTATGAATTTTAAATGCGTCTAATTTCATATTATAAATATATATATTTGCATATGCATAGGGGTTACAAGTTAGTCGTGTATTGATTCACAACTCAAGAAAAATTCAAAATACATATATACATAATTAGTTGACACACTAATTCATTTTCAAAAATGATAGTTTCAATATAAATAGGAGAGATGCTACACTTTCTCAGTGATTAAAAGCTCTAAAACCTTAAGCATCTCTTACAATTATGGTAAAAATATTAATTCATTAATAGCCTTAGTAACTCAAATATTGATGGAATAGTTTTTATATTCTCATGTTTAATTTTGAATAAAACATAAATTTTTCTGTTGTACAAAAAAAATTCAAAAAAAATTTTATTTTGTTTATGTTAGCGTTATTTTTATTTAAGTAATATGTTTAGAAAATAATTCAAAATTTTATATACCTATGGCACTATTAGAATTTTAATTATATATAAAATTATATAGCAAGTAATAGTTCATTAGACTATTAATAGCAAGTAAAACACATTTAAGCCTGCAAAGGCTTGGAAAGTATGGAATTTAAATTTGTGATATGAAGTATATTGTATTAGATATTTAATTTGTGAAGTAAAAAAACAAACATTTGAAATTAAAAATTTCGATATTAAGCTACATACCATTTTGCAAAACCATCGTGGTAATTCTGAGCACCTTTTCAATAGAAAAAATTGGAGAAACATTGATGTTGATCCTATTCAAAGAATTCATGCCATTTTCCAAGTTACTAATTGTCATGATACAAAGAGTGCTAAAAGATTTCATTTTATTTATATATCCTAGGATTGGTAGGAAACTTAAAATCCAACAATGCAATTGTGAATCATTTACTGGGAAGGTTTGTCATTCCTTTTCCTGCTAAATAAAAGCACTATCATTGGTACAGTGAGAGGGCAAATGTAAAGGGAAAGAGGAAAGGAAGTATTATTGAATTATGAGAATCTTAGGAGAATCTTAATATCTTGATCTATAGAAGAATCTTAATCTCTGTGTAAACCAGATAATATATAATAACAAAAAATAACAACATTGCACAAGTATAAAATTTAATTTCCCCCCACCCTCTTTTATTTTTCTTCATAAAATTGTAGTTCACAATGATCTGGAGAGACAAGGGAAGTTTTTAGAGTCTAAAGACAAAAACTTAAGTGTCTCTTGCACTTATGGTTGAGATTGATTTGTAAATAGCAGGGTCGACTCAATAGGTGATGCAATTGTCTAAGGCCCCCAAATAAAAGAAGGCCCCCAGTTGTAAAAAAACTTATATATAATATATTTATCTATATATTTTAATTAAAAAAAATTTAAGCACTTTTATTGGTTAATAAAATGCATTAAAAAGGATCCATTGTATCCTAAAATACAAAAGAATAAAAAGGAAAAAAACAAAAATAGTCAAACTTCAGCTAATAAAATTAAATTTTAAGAGACAAATTTATTAACTCATTCTTGAAATATGCTTAAATAAAAATTAATACCAGACAAATTCATTAATAATACAACGTACAACGTAATGTCTTGAAATATGCTAAAATAGAGATTATAAATTTCAAAAAGAAAAAGAAAAACCTCTCATCTCTTTGTCTCTTTGCCTCTCTGCCTCTCCATCTAAATTCTTACGGTCTTACCTTTCTTTCCTTCATCTTCATCTTGATTCTTGATCTTTTTCCATAAACTCAGTCAATCAGTCTAGCTTGAAATTTTTCTTTGTTGATTCCAGCGTACCAATCTACCAGTCACCAAAGGTATTCTTCTTTAGTTCTTCCCCTCTTTCTCTCTGTCTTTCCGAAACTGAAAGACTTAGAGTCGTCTATGTATTTAACTTAAATTATTTATATTTTTAGTTTGTTTCGCACTTTCACTGCACAATTGTTTGATGGGATGGGACACGTTTTTTGCTATGATAGCTTTTTTGCCCCTCTCTGGACCCTTTTCTGCCATGATAATTGATAGGACACGTTTTTTCTTTAAAACTTTGCCATAGGATGAATGGATGATAGGAGTAGTGGAGTACAGGTTGGACACTTTCTCACTTTTTTTTTTTAGGAGTATAGCCCAATGCCCACAGTTATATCTTAGAGCATTCCCATCAAGAATTCTAAAAATTTTAACATTTAACACTTCAAAAACTTACTTTATTGATTATACCACCCTACTTTAAGATACATCAAACATCAAAGTTTCTATATTTTTTACCATTTCATTTAAATAATATAAACTACTCATTGAAATAATAATAAATCATTAAACCAGCCAACCCCCTCCTCCACCACCACTCCACTTGCCATGACCACCATTGTAGCAACCACAACCCACCACTACAACCACAACCATTCACCAAAATCACAACCAACCACCACAAAAACAACCAGCAAACCCACACCAACCCAGCAAACAACCAAAACCCATCACACACACAAACCCAGGATTGGTGACCCACAACCCATGCCAAACCAAAACCACTACCATAAACCACAGTAGCAAAGAAACAAAAAAAAACAAAAAAACAAAAAAACCTCCATTACCGCCACCAGCAGATCGGTGAACCAAAACCCATAGGAAGCAAAACTAGATCGGTGAACCAAAACCCATTACACACACACAAAACCAATAGATCGGTGACCCATGACCCACACTGAACCTCCAGCACGACCACTGGACCGTTGGACCCATGACCCATGCCCATTGGACCAAAATCGCTGACCATCGAACCATCACCACCACCACCCATGACCATCAAACCATCCAATCAGACCCAAACCCATCAAACCACGACCCTAACCATTGGACCACGCCAAACCATGGGACAGAGAAGAGAGAAGAGGGAAGAAATGAGTGATAGGAAAGAGAATTAGAAATGGAAATAGATTTGTTGGTGATGAATAAAAAACCCTTTTTTTTTTTTTTTTTTACAATTTAGCTACAGTGAGCTTGTATTAATACAAGCCCACTGTAGCTTCGTGCTAAATGTTTTAGGATTTAGAATGTTTGATGGATGTGTGTTTTTATGATTTGAGGTGTTAAAAATGCTAAAAAATAGCATTTAGCATTTTTAGCACCGTTAATGAGAAATTGAGAATGCTCTTACATGGTTTCTCACTTCTTCTTTTTTTATCTGACACTTTATCTATTATTATAAATTATTATACCAATTAATAATTTGATGTGTATCATATCAACTCATTTGTATTATAATGACACTAATTTATTAAACCATATATTAAATTAATTTTTGTTTGTGCTGGTTTAAACTTTAAAGTGGTCACAACTTTAGAAAAATTGGAATAACCGGGTTCTATTGTTCTATTCTTTAAAATTTATTTTTAGTTAAATTATCATTTTTAATTATAAATTGTGTTATATTTATCTATAAATATTTTCTCATTATAAATGTCTATTAGAAAATATTTATCCAGATATTAAAAAATTCAAAAAAAGAGAAAAATTCAAAAAAAAAATTGAAAATCAAAAAGGATCTATGGATAAATTTGTTACTAGTATTAAAAAAAACACAATAGAAAGTTTGGGTGAAAATATTACAAATGAACAAGAAACTTATCAAAAAGAGTTGGAAGATAATGAAATTATACCACAAAAAGAGAATAATGAAAATAGTCCTAATAATGTTCAAACATCTAATGTAACAATAATTGATAGTGAAAAACAAAATAATTTAGAAGAAAATGAAAAAATGACTAACCTACTTACTAATAATATCTATGATCCAAGTCAATGGGAAAATATTGATACAAAATTAAGAGATTTATTAGTAGAAAAGGGTCCAATTAGAGACAATGATCTAAATTTTCCTATAGATAAAGATCGTAGACATTTTTCTACTACATTTTATTTTAAAAAGTTATCAAATGGGGAGAAATTCGATAGAAGTTGGCTAGTGTATTCAAAAGATTTGGATAAAGCATTTTGTTTTTGTTGCAAGTTGTTTAATTCAACAACACATGGTAGTGGTACAAATCAACTTACTATTGAAGGAACTAATGATTGGAGAAATATTAGCAGTAAGATTAAAATTCATGAACCAAGCAAAGAACATGTTACTAACATGAATGCTTGGATTGATTTAGAAATGAGATTATTGAAAAATAAAACAATTGATAAATATTTCCAAGAACAGTTAACAAAGAGAAAGATCATTGGAAAAAAGTGTTGTTAAGAATTATTGCTGTAGTAAAAAATCTTGGAAAAAATAATTTGGCCTTTCGAGGAAAAAATGAAAAGATCTATCAAGAAAATAATTGTAATTTTTTAAGTCTAATTGAAATGATTGTAGAATTTGATCCAGTAATGCAAGAACATGTTTCACATATTCAACATGGTGCAATTCATAATCATTATCTTGGACATAATATACAAAATGAATTGATACAATTGTTAGGAAATGAAATTAAAGGTAAAATTATTAAAAAGATTAAGAAAGCAAAATATTTTTCAATTATACTAGAATGTACTCCCAATGTAAGTCATCAAGAACAAATGACTCTAGTACTACGATGTGTGGATATTTCAACTAGTCCAATAAAAATAGATGAGCATTTTGTAGAATTTTTAAAAGTAGATGATACTTTTGGGAAAAGGTCTTTTTAATGAAATTATAAGCGTAATAAAAAGTCTTGAACTTGATATTAATGATGTACGTGGACAAGGATATGACAATGGGTCTAATGTGAAAGGAAAAAACAAGGGGTACAAAAAAGAATAATTGATATAAACCCTAGAGCATTTTACACACCATGTGGTTGTCATAATCTTAACCTTGTGCTATGCAATGTGGCCAATTCTTGTCCTAAAGCTATATATTTTTTTGGAGTAGTACGACGTATATACACATTGTTTTCTTCTTCCACAAAGCGATGAAAATTTTTACAAGATAATGTTTCAAGTTTAACTCTTAAACCATTGTCACAAACACGTTGGGAAAGTCAAATTGAAAGTGTGAAAGCAATAAAATTTCAAGCTTTAGAAATAAGAGATGCTTTGTTACAATTAGCAAAAACGAGTGAAGACCCTAAAACAAAAAGTGAAGCTGATTGTTTGGCAATATATGAGCTTGAAAGTTTTGAATTCTTGTTAGGCATGACTATTTGGTATGATATATTATTTGCCGTTAACTTTGTTAGTAAAAATTTACAATCAAAAGACATGCATATTTATGTTGCCATAGATCAACTAAAGGGTCTCATATCTTTTTTAAAAAAATGTAGAGAAGAAGGATTTACATCTGCTATGATTTCATCTAAAGAGATTGAAATCAAAATGGAAATAGAGCCTATATTTCACGAAAAACGTATAATTCGTAGAAAGAAACAATTTGATGAGAATGCCAATGATGAGATAACACAATCTGCTAAAGAATCTTTTAGAATTAATTTTTTTTTTTATATATATAGTAGATCAAGCTATTTCATCAATTGAAAGTAGGTTTGAACAATTTCAAATATATGAGGATATTTTTGGTTTTTTATTTAATTTTGAAAAACTAAAAGCACTAGATGATAATAGTTTGAAAAAATATTGCCTTAATCTTGAAAGTTTTCTCAAACATGATATTTATTATGATATTGATGGCTTAGATTTATATTCAGAACTAATAGTTGTAAAAGAAGTTGTGCAAATAGATGAAAATACTCCAATTAATGTACTTAATTATTTAAAAAGACTATATTCTTTTCCAAATGCATATATTGCTTATAGAATATTACTAACAATACCTATTACGGTTGCATCTGCAGAAAGAAGTTTTTCAAAATTAAAATTAATAAAATCTTATTTAAGGTCTACTATGTCACAAGAAAGATTAAGTGGATTAGCTATATTATCAACTGAAAAAGAAATGTTAGAGGAACTTAAATACAAAAACTTAATTAGTAATTTTGCATCTCAAAAAGCAAGAAAAATAAATTTTAAATAAAAAAATTCAATATATATATATATATATATATTATTTGATTAATATTTTATTATAAAAAGGTCCCATTTAAAATTTTTGTCTAAATCCCCAAAAATAGTTGAGCCGGCCCCGGTAAATAGCCAAGTTAATAAAAGATTGATCGAATAATTTTTCATATATTCTCATGCCTATATTTGAATAAAAAAAAGCAATGTTTGCTTGTACAAAATAAGACAACTTTTGTTTATGTTTATGTTTATGTTAATGGTATTTTTATTTAATGTTATCTTTGAAAGATAATTCTAAATGGCACCAGCCTCATAGTCATACATTAAAGTTTTGAAGTATTGATTTTTTTTTTTTTGGTTTTAATGTAGCTAAGATTAGCTCTCCAATGAATTCTCAACTCATTGATTCAAGTCTTGCTTTAGGTTTAATTATTTTGGAAGAATATGTTAAATTAATTTAAACTTTTATTCTTCATATATCATTTGTTGTGATCAAATCAGGTAAGCAATTTTTAGGAGATGAAGAATGTGGTTACATTTAAATACAAAATCATACACCTTATATTTTCTAATATTCAGAGTAAATAAAATTCCTAATCGCATAGAAAGATTTGTCATTGTTTCCTCTTGAGAATGAAATATAAAATGATCTCATATGTTTGCTTCCAAAATGTCTTTTTTAGAGTAAGGTTAGATTGTGGTTAGATTGGCTTCATGTAAGAAATGTGTTATCCTGAATGAGTTGCAAAACATTTTTCAATATTTTGAGAGAGAAAGAGAGAGAGAGAGAGAGAATCGAAACTACGAGATAAAAATTATAAATTACGAAGGCTGAAGCGACTGAACTTCCTAAAAACTTCAAATAAAAAGATTCTCATTGGGATTAATCTGGGTTCGCACACAAAATGCAATTATTTTATCAAAATAAACACAACTGAACCACCTACCAATTCTAATTACAGAGAACATGGAAAAAAAATAAAACACTTTCGTTGAACTCAAAATAATTGAAGTGGCTCCGAGAAAGATAGTGTAAGTATATGTCCTCAAATTGAAATATATATATATATATATATATATATATATATATATATATATATATATAGCTTTATATCAAAGATAGGACATTTTTCAGAAATTAACCCTGATTTGGTAACAATAAAGTAATTATAATATTCCAATAATATTCTATAATAAATTAAAATAACTTCTAATTAATTAATTATAAGTAAATAAATAAAAATACTAGTGTCTTGAATATATATGCGTGCACACATGCGCACACACACACATATATAGGTAAAAAAAAGGTCAAAACATTTTCTTGTTAGTTTATGTTTATGTGTATGTTTACATTATTTAAAGAATATGTTTAGAAAATTCAAAATTTTATATACCCATGAAATTTTTAGTTTTTTTTATATTGATTCTCTTTTATAATTCATATAAAAATAAATAGTAATTAATAGTTCATCAAACTACTAATGAATGGGAAAAAAAAAAACTTGAATGTAAATGAATAAAACAAATTTAAGCACAAAAATGATTTATAATTATGAAATTTTAATCTGTGATAAAAGATATTTTTTTATTAGAAAATTTATTTGTGAAAATTTATGCATAAATGCACTTTTAATTCCTACATTTTGGGGACATTTCTATTTTGGTCCCTACATTTCTATTTTACCACTTTTTGTCCCTAAAATGAAAAACGTGTTCTATTTTGGTCTTTTTCGTTAGCCCACTAATGGAAATTGCTTATATGGCAAATTGAGTGCACTAGCACATTAACCATTGATGTGGCCATTAAAAAGATAATAATTTTTTTAACTGGCATTAAAAAAAAAATGCCATGTTAGCTTCTAAATATTAAAAAAAAATTATTAATCAATTTTAACAAAAAAAAAAACAAAATTAAAAACAATAAAATACATAAATTTAGATCTAATTCCTTTTAAACAAGAAAACACAAAAACACAATCACAGATTTAAACATCAACACAAGAACATAAGAGCACAAACCCAGAACCAAACACACACACAAAAAAAAAAAAAAAAAGACAAAGGCAAATTTAAACATTAACACAAGATCACAAACACAAATAACATGATAACAAAACTATTTACTCTCAAAATAAATGCCATGTCAGATTCAAAAAATCAAATAAACCTAGAAAATCACACAAACCCAGAAAATCATACAAACCCATCAAGAGCACACAAGAGCACAAACCCAAAAAAAAAATCATATGAACCCAGAAATCAAACACAAAAAAATCATAAAAGAATATTGTACAAAACATACTCAATCTATATATATACACAAACCAAACACTAAGGAAAACCCACATAAAAATCAAACTGGCCCACATCAAAAAAAAAAAAAAAAAATCAGACTTCTCTTTCCACGATTCTGGGGTAACCTTTTTTTCTTCAAGTGCGAGAGAGAGAGAGAGAGAGAGAGAAAGAGAGAGATTTTGCTTTTTTTTCTTTGTGAATTGGGCTAGTCGACTCAGTGGAACATGTTCTTCTCAGGCAATCTGTCGACTCGAAAGCGAGTCAATTTAGGAGGATAGAGTTTGAAGGGAACAAACCAGATTGCAGCGGAACCACCTATTGTGGTTACACTGGAAAAACTCTTCTACCCTCAAAATTTAGGCTCTCTTTTTTGGTTTTGCTTGCTCTTTCTTTCAATCTTCAAATTTAAAGTCTTGGTTAGAAAGAAGAAGAAGAAAGAAGAAAAGAAGAAGAAGAAAAGAAATATGAAGAGGCAGAGAATGATTTAGGAACAGAAAGAAGAAAAAGAAAGAATAGGAGGCAGAGAAATTGAGAGAAAGCAATTTGGTGAAGAAAAAGAAAAAGATAGAAGAAAATAAAGAAGAAAAATAATGAAAGGAATAAAAAATTTAAATTTAATTAATTTATATTACTTTTTTAAAATTTTGAAATTTAGAATTTTATATTAATTGATTTATCTAATGTGGCTTTTTTTTAATTAAATTGATGGCAAGGCAATTTTAAAATTTAAATAAATTTTTTAATATTATTTTAATGGACACATCAACATTTTTATTGTGCCAATAGTGCACTTAGTTTTCCACATAGAATATTTTCGTTAAGTAAGTAACGGTAAGAACCAAAATGGAACATGTTTTTCATTCTTTGGACTAAAAATGGTAAAATAGAAATGTAAGGACCAAAATAAAAATGACCTCAAAATGTAGGGACCAAAAGTGCATTTAAGCCAATCATTTAACAAACTATTTTGCAAAACCAACACAGAAACTTTGGACATCTCTTCAATAGGACATAATTGGAGAAACTTTAGCGTTAAACCCATCTTGAGTATCCAAACGTTATTTCCAAGTTATTAAAAACCTAAAGTCATGGGGAATTGGGGATGAGAGACAAGTGTGTAGCCCTAGAATTCTTTGGTTTTAAAAAAAAATTATCTCATTTATTCACCATTATGGTCTCCATTCAAACAAATAAGAATAAGATAGTAAAGTGAAACAAGCTACCTCAAGCTTTTAGTTTAGGGCCTGTTTGATAAGGGATTCCAAAAATAACAGTTTTCAGTATTTAAACACTGAAAATGGCGATAAAAAAAAGCTTTTGGTACAAGATTTTATTTAGGAGTGTTAAGTTACATTTCTTATTTTAGGGTGTTTAAATACTAAATTTAGAGAACTCTTCATACTAGTTTTAGTTTTCAAATAACAATTTTCATGGCATTTTTTGTAAATATTTAGAAAAGTGTGGGACCCACTGATTTGACAATACCCAACCAATTTTCTTTCCCTCTCCAGACTTTTCTTTTTCTTTTTCTCTCTCTTGCACATTATTCTTTATCTTTCTTCTTTCTTCTTTCATCCTATTCTTCTTCTTCTTCTTCTTCTTCTTCTTCCTCTTTCTCTTGCATGTTGCCACTCTTTCTTTCGCATATGCGCATGCATGTCCCAAAGCTGTGTGTGCATGTTTAATGCATGCACATGCATACACGGGCATGCGTGTGCATGCTAGGGTTCTAGAAACTATGAAATGCATGTTTTTCTATATTAAAATTGAGGTTTGAAATGAATCTCACATCATCTAGGAACTGTTCCAAACCCCCATTTTTGAACTATATAAAGCCATACATAATAGCTTTTCAAAAAACATAGAAAATCCTAACGGAAAACATCAAATTCACTAAAAATTATGAATCATTGAGGGAGTTTTTCACAAAACATCCTGAAGTCAATATGTTTCTGATTGAGGCCTAATCTGGCCTTGATCTGGGAGTTTTGAGATTACTAATTACTTTATATTTGATTATGAATAGATTGACTGAAGGGAGTGGTCAAAATCAGGCTTAAGAGCTTTGCCTTTTGAGGTATGACCTTCTTGCCATTTTCTTTCTTTTCTGGTTTTAATCTTTTGTTTAGTTTAGTTTAATATGTCTGCTTAGCTTAGGTTTTCTTCGCTTTATCATTTCAAGCATGGTAGGTTGTTAGTTTTTTTTGTGCTATGTTTTGCATTTTTGTGTTTCAAGGTTAGGGTTTAGGGTGAGTATGCGCACGCATACTTGAAGTATGCATACACATACATTTGGGCTACGTATGTAGGCCACATGTATGCGCACGCATACTCGTGCCCAGAAACCTTAATCCAATCCTTTTTGCTTATGTTTCTTTATTTCTCTTATTTAACATGCTTCTGCCTTATCTTGTTTTACGCTTATAAGTCTCTGTTACTCTGTTTGTGTGTTTGTTTCTCCTTAACGTGTTAGATTAGGGTTTTCCTTCAATGTTTTCTTTGTTTCACCATGAACACATATTCATATGACCACGCATTAATGTATAGGTGTTGTGATGCAGTAGGGTAAGTGAGGTAATTCTTGCATTCATATGAACATGCATTTATCTTGTGCTTTGATGATGAATATGAATATGTATGTTTGGATGATATGTTTTGTCGTAGGGATATCTATCACATGCTTGTTTGATGCCATGACTATAATCCTACCTTAATGATATATGCTTGTTTGTTTGCCACCTTGGATATGATGTGATAAGAGTATGCTAGGATTTATGATGAGATGAGATGTCATGAATAGATGTATGTTAGGGTTTGGGATGAAAATGCCATGTTGTTTGCTTAGATGTATGCTAGTGCGTGTATGAGTTTAGAGTGTATTATTGAATATGCCTTTAATGAGATTAAGACGTAAGACATAATGAGTGTAAGCTGACCTACAGGTCGGGTGGGGTTGAGTGTCTTTTGCAATAGAAGCTATAGACACGTAGAATGCTATTAAACCCAACACAAGCTAGGTTGGTAGGTCACTACGAAAGCCACTTTTTTTGTAAGCCGAGGTGAGGTCTGAAAGGAACAAGACCACTACTATGTGTAAAGCTATGAAGCACGGGTGCATTTTTGGATTCAGGTGCGGGACTCGGCGATTTTTGAAAAAGTGGGTGCGGGTGTGGCAGGGTGCGGTAATTAAAAAATTATTAAAAATATTTTTGTTTATATTTTCTGTATATTTTTACTATTAAAATATTCTTAAAAAACACATTACTATGCCTTGATTCACAAAACAAAGAAAGAAGAAGGCAAGAAACACAGAACAAAACACAACACACAAAAGAAAATACAAAAGAAGCAACAAATATTCAAAATAAAATTAAGGAAGGACAGATTTAGGATGTTTGGGCCTCATTCAAAGCCGATTTTGGCTGTTCCGGCGTGATTCAAGGCAGATTTTGGCTTGTTTTGGCCATTTCAGCCATTTCAGTCGCCGGTCGATTCGGCTGATACGGCTTGATTCTAGCCGAATCTGGCTAGCTCGGTGCAAATTGAAGCCAATTCAGTGTGAATTGAGCCGATTTGGCGTGAATCTGTGAAAAAAAAAAAAAAAAAAGCTTAGATGCAGCACCAATGCGCGGGCAACCGCGTCGGACGCCGCGTCCCGCGTCAGGCCGCGTCGGACTCCGGTGCGGCACCCTTCTAGCCATGTCTATGCTTCATAGGTGTAAAGAGTACATAGAAGGAGATATAGGATGAGATTGTAAAAATGTTGAACACACACTTGTCATTGAGGAAGGGAGAGCTGGTTTCATTCACACCACCTCGCACAGTGGTTGACATGGGACAGGTAACCGTGACAATGATACCTGCTACGACTGAGCACGCATTTGATTTTTGTTTAGCAAATCTTGGTGCTCTACAATAAGAGGTCATGTATCTTCCAAAGGACCTTTTCTGGGGTTTCTTCATTGTTGTTGCAGAGATTATGGAACATCCATTGCATGGATTCCATTATGTACTGCATTGATTAAGAAAATAAAGAAAGGTGATTAAAGTCGTGGATTCATGTGTATCTTAGAGCACTCTCCCTTGTGCTTGACAAGAGGGAGTATAAGGTCTTTGGCAAAGTTATAAGGATGACAATAAACTTGAGTTACAGCAATATTTACAAAATATTTCATAATTATCAAACTGACAGTATAAAGTGATACCATATACTGTATACACCCACATGAAACACCCAATAAAAACCTAATGTTGTGATTGAGCATCATTCTAAATTTAAATTAAACATGGTGAGTTGTCACTTTACACCTCCAACCATCAATCATAATTTAGGTCTTGATTGGAAATGATATAATTATAATAATAATAAAAAAATATTGCCGTTTTTTTATATATATTTTTGCTCAATGTCTTTTACTTTATTTTGAAGGTGACATGATTTCTAACAAGAATCTATTTTTGATTTATTAAAAATAGGGTTATATAAACTAATAAACTAACAAATTGAGGAAGTAGGTATGTCTTTTAGGACATGTAAAATAAGAAATTTAAATTGGCGTGAGATAAATACAAATAGATTCTTCATTGTATATAAGGTTGTGTAATCGAACATTGTGTTTAAACCTAGAAACTTTTTTTTTTCCCCAATAAAGTTGCCTAGAAAACAAATTTTACATTAAAGCTACAATTGTTTGTTCATCATTGTGGATGATAAACCCTACTGTAAAGCAACCTAGTACCAATTCTATTCCATAAGCACCTTCAAATATGACTATGAAATTTTGTCTCTCGATGTGATAGATTTGGAATATCATGATACTTGACCACTTTATTTAAAATATAGGTCAGCAACATAGGAATTCAAGGCTTTACGACTTCATTAATACTTGACCATCTTGGAGTGGACTTTACTATAACTTTTGAGTGGAGTTTATGGTGTGGCTTGTGTTAGAACCCCTTACTCTCTTCCTTGTGTGCGCGTGTTTGTTTCTAAAAAAAAAAAAAAAAAAGAATGAGCAATTGTCCCACGTTGCTTAAGAAAGAGTGTTGTATGAAGTATAATTTTACCCTAGCTACCTTAAATTTTACCAAAACTTTTGAGTAGAGTATGTGGCATGCCTTGTGTTACAACCTCTTTCCCTCCCTTGTGTGTATATGTGTTAGTTACTTTGTTTCTAAAAAAAAAAAAATCTTGGAGTAAATAGGGCCTGTTTGGCTCTTGTTTTTAGTTCTGTGCTTTCAAAACTTCTTTTTAAGGAATTTTCAAAACTTGTTCTTAAAACTAGTTTTCGTAACTCGTAAAACAAGTTGAACTGTTTGGCAGTGTTTTCCTATCTAGTATTTTTTTTTTCCCTCATTTCCTTTTAACTAGTTTTCAATAAAAACTTCACCACCGCCCATGGCAATACAATAACACCACCACCAAACCCAAGTTGCAGGTTAGTTTTGCTCTTGATTGTCATGCCAATTTTGATATATTCAATAGGATTTGAAATACATGAGATCAAGATAAGATATTGATTAGTTTCTTCTTAGTGTAGATGACATTCAAAACTTTTTCTAAGAGATTTACTAGTTGAACAAACAATAACTAGGACTCTCTTGTAATTATAACTTAATTACATCAAGTATTTACTTAATTACATCAACTTGATAACAAGTTGAATTATTTGTGTTAGGAAATTTAGACCCCAATTGATAGAATTAACAAGTTTTAAACCCAAGTTGTTTATTAGATTTATTATGAATAAATCTTGTTAAAACAAACAAACATCAATATCATGCACAATAGAATAGTAAATAAGACAAGATATGATGACTCAAGAAAACTAATAAAACAAATTAGTTTCACAGTAAAAAACCTGAGAGGAAACCTTCCCGAAAAGCAATTCACTATAGTAAAGAGAAGTTTCAGATCTAGTTCAAAACCTTTGTTTCTAAACTCTACAGTCCCCATAAATGAACTTACAGCAGAAACCTTCTACCGCTTCAGAACCTCTAAACTCTTCAATATATGAACGCCATCCTTTTGCATGGATCCTAATACGTGACTAACTCTAGCAACTTGAAGATGTTGTTGGCTGCAAAGTTCTTCACTTCATCAACAATGAAGATTAAGAAGTACTTGGTTACAAAACCTTAAGGTGCAAAAGACGTAGTAACTTCTTGCAAAGAGAATAAGGCACTAGGTTAGTCAATGCATGTGTTCTCCATATATAACGGCCTTTAAAAATAAGTTTTATATATGTCTAGGGTTGTGAGAAAAAAGAAACCCTACACATATATGTCAGCATGAGCCAAAAATTAGATCTATAAATTTTGATTTCGTAGATCTCGACAGATTCAGCTTCTGTTGGACTTTTGTCGAGTTTTGTTCTTAAGTCTCAATAGATACTATTTTTGTCGAGGTATCTGTCAAGCTTTAATGAACAACTTTTCTTCACTTGTTTCTTAGTCCAATTTTCATGGCTTGAATACTTGGCTTGAACAACATGTTTCTTGAAGTACTAAACTCATTCTAGATCTACCAAATTATAAGTAAAGTGCATTTTGTCAATGGATTAGCCAATTACATAAAATACATCCTTAACAATCTCCCCCTTTGGCAAACCGTGACAAAACCATAACAAAACAACTAATCATGAGAGAAGTCTTAAATTACTAAACTCATAACCACTTGTTTTGTTACAAAATAAATATATCCCTACTACAAACTCTTGAAAAACTTTGCAGGAGAAGGGTTCATGACATGATAGACTTTCACGACGTGTCATTTTGAAACACTTAAACAAAACTCATCAAGGCATCATGTGTGAAACATAAATAAAAATTGTGTACATAAAGAAACATGCATATAAATATAGAGAAGAAACAATACATGTAAAGATAGGTGAAGAAGACATACATCATCATCATCATATATATATATATATATATAAAGTACAATATATGAAAATAAAATTGGTGACAAGACCGGTGTACAAGAAGCTAAAAGAAGCTCCTAAAACAAGGAGGTAAACATTCCTCCTAATAAGATGAAACACAACTCCCTTTTACAAAGGCATGTATTTCTCCCCCTAACATGTAGAATCTTAAAAATAAACCACATTTTCTCCCCCTTTTTGTCTTAATTGATAGAGAGTACAAGAAGCTATAAAACTTCACCCGAGAAACATAAAGATGATCAAGGGGGCACAAGGAATCCATATAAATGCATGAATGTAATGAAATAAGATGCTATGGATGACAAGATAATAGAAAAATGAAAAACAAAGAAAAATGAAATGCATGCAAGGGTATCTCGATCAATCAAAAAGGTGTCGAGAATCTATTGAGAAGAAGCCAACCTCAATGGATCGAGAATCTATCGAGAATGTATGGAGCAAACACAGAGCACAAAAATTTGGCTCGATGGATCGACCTAGCTATCAAGAAGCTATCGAGGTCAAATCCAGAAAACTCGATAGAAGAAACTTGTGTCAAGCTATTGTTGAGATGCTATTGAGAACATGTTGAGCAGTTGTCGAGAAAACAGAAGCAAGGTTTTCCAGGGGAGGAAAAACACACAAGATTAATGCAACAAGATAGCTACTCAAACAAGCATCCAAGCAGCATGTTAAGCACTCAAACACAACTCAAATCTAGATGTAAAGCATTTCTAGATCAAAGGACACATACATAATAAACAAGTCTAACCAATTTTATTTTTTAAAAACAAGTTAAGATAATTTAGCAAGCATATATTAACTCATGTATCCTTTGTGATGGCCAAATCACATTGTACCTGTACATGTATCAACAGTAGCAAAGAATTTGCGTGTTGTGTGTGGAACAAAGCAAGAGTGCATAATTATTTCATATTATGAAGATTTGAGACATGAGAAAATCAAATACACTCACACACAATCATAATTGTTTGATGGGAACTATCACCTTTGAGGTACATCCCATAACTCCCACATCTCCTAAAAACACGCTTTCAATCATATTGAAAGCATTTTGATTCCTTTTGCTTTTATTTTTCTTTGCATATTTTTCTTTTAAACATAGCATGCATGGGCATATGAGAGAAAAAAGAAATATCCAATTATGTAAGCCAAAACATTACAATTTTGCTATGCCAAAATACATAAATGATACACATGATTGGCGGGCTTTAATGGTGAGATGGTTATTTATGTATTTCTCTTAATCTTACTCATCACAAACACGAGCCATAAAGCTCACTTGCTTAGTTGTGCATTGAGATGCTCATCTAAACTACAAGAGATACAAAGTTTAGAAACTTTATTTCAATGGTCATCTAAGGTACACAAGTACCAATATACACAAACACATAGTGTTTTTGTATTTTTCTGATTTTTTCTCTTTTTTTATTTTTAAAAAAAAAAAAAACTAAACAACTAAACAAAAACAGATAAACAAAATGAATGTATAAAGATAGATGCAAATGCATGAAAGCATAATTTCAAATATAGATAAGAAATCAAGCAAGAAAGTCCTACTTTAGATTGAAAGAATTAAAGTAAAGGATAGATAGAAAAGACACTTAAGCCTTAGGCTCCTTTCTCACTGACACAACATAAGTCTTTGGCCATGAAGATGAAAAGGCACGTGTCCTAGTATGTCTACTAACGGACATAGAAGAATTAGAATTCTCCTAAAAGTGAGTTAAAAAGCTCAAAGCTTTTAATAACTCTCCAAACAATGGTGTTGAACCTTAAGAGGGAACCTATAACCATTTGGACTCTTGCTTATGAGGATACAACTTAAAGCAATTAGGACAAATGTGTCCAGAAACACCACAATGGTGACAAACATGAGTTGTTTTTGAACTACTTCCTAGAGTGAGGTCTAACAAAGGATTTGGAATTAGCCAAATCAGTTTTGGATTTCATAATTTTATCACCTTTCTTAGATTGGGGCACAAAGACAGTCTTTGATCTAGAAGCTATGGAAGAGGAAGGGCTGGAGGAAACAACATATCTTAAGCCAGTCTTATAGGCTTTTGGGCACTCAATACATCATCAAGCTTTGCACTAGACATTCTCTCTATTTGAGTTCTAGCTTGACTAAGCTCAACCTCGAGATTCTTGACCTTCTTTTCTAATGAGGTGTTCTCCACAACAAGAGTCTTAACTAACCTTGTAGTCTCATCTAGTTTGACAATCAATTTAGCTTTTTTCAGTTTTTACCTCATTAATCTCTTTTCTACAAAGATGAGAAGTCTTTTTAGATTTTTTAAATTCAATGTATAGCTTATCATAGGCTTCCTGAAGGTTCAACTTCTTAGGTACTTCATCATTAGAAGAATCCTCACTGTCACTAGCATTCTCCACAATTATCTTATCGGTTGTGGCAACAAAAGCCATATAATGACCACATTCATCCTCATACTCATCAGAAAGATCACTCTGAGAATCACTCAAGGTAGTAACCAACACTTTACCTTATGAATTCTTGGTCTTTTCCTTCATAAGATAGTTTGGGCACTCTATCCTCATATGACCAAAACAATTGCACTCATGGCATTGGATGAGGGGTTTCTCATTCTTGCCCTTCCTAGAGGATTCAGATTTCCTAGGGGCTTTGTTCTTATCATTTTTCCTATATTGGAGAAGCTTGATAATCTCATTAGCTATGAAGGTTAAGTCCTTATCCTCATCTTCATCTTCATCTTTAGAGTCGTCACTCTCTTCCTTTATACCCTTAAGAGCCATGTTCCTACTCTTTCCACCTTTTTCGATTTTACCTAATCCCATCTCATAGGTTTGAAGGTTACCTACAAGCTCAGTCAAAGGAATTTGATCAATGTTCTTCACTTCTTCAATGACAGTGATCTTGGTATGGAATCTTTCAAGTAGGGACTTAAGGAATTTCCTAACAATTTTGGGTTCCACAATAGATTCTCCAATATTGAAGGCAGAATTCACAATATCTTTGAGTTTAGCATAAAACTTATCAAAGGTCTCATCCTCCTACATCCTTATTTCTTCAAAACTACTGGTGACTCTTTGAAGCTCAACGGTCTTCACTCCCTTAGTACCTTTATAGGTGGTCTCAAGAATAGTCCATGCTTCCTTAGCAATTTCTATGGATGATATTTTCTTGAATTCTTCATTGGTCACACCACTGAACAAAGCATTCAAAGTCTTACTATTGAAACTTGCCACTTTGATCTTTGCTTCATCCTAATCCACCGGTGCTTCCTTTGGCTTAACCCAACCGACTTCAACAACTTGCCACACTTTTTCATCAAGAGCCTGCAAAAAAGTTTTCATACGAACTTTCCAGTACACATAGTTAGTACCATGAAACAAATGAGGAAACAAAAGAGATTGTCCATGATTTATGACAACGGGAGTCAAGGATCACACTCAGGAAATTAATCCAATCAGAGTGTACCCGCTTTGATACCACTTGTTAGGAAATTTAGACCCCGATTGATAAAATTAACAAGTTTTAAACCCAAGTTGTTATGTATAAACTTTGTTAAAATAAACAAACATCAATATTGTGTTAATATCATGCATAGCAAAATAGTTAATAAGACAAGATATAATGACCCAGGAAAACCAATTAAACAAACTAGCTTCACAGTAAAAACCTAGAAGGAAACCTTTCTGAAAAGCAATTCACTATAATAAAGAGAAGTTTCAAATCTAGTACAAAACCTTTGTCCCTAGACTCTACAATCCTCGTAAATGAACTTACAGTAGAAACATTCTACTGCTTTAGAACCTTTGAACTCTTCAATATATGAATGTTACCTTTTTATATGGATCCAGTACGTGACTAACTCCAGCAACTTGAAGATGTTGTTGGCTACAAAGTTCTTCACTTCATCAACAACGAACATCAAGAAGTGCTTGGTCACTCAATGCATGTGTTCTCCATATATAACGGCCTTTAAAAATAAACCTTATATATGTCTAGGGTTGTGAGAAAAGAAATCTTACATATACATGTCAGCATGTATTTGGAAATTCTGATTTTGTAGATCTCGACAGATTCGGCTTCTGTCGAGCTTCGTTCTTAAGTCTCAATAGATACTATTTATGTCGAGGTATCTGTCGAGCTTTAATGAATAGCTTTTCTTCACCTGTTTCTTGGTCCAATATTCATGGCTTTATTACTTGGCTTAAACAGCATGTTTCTTGAAGTATTAAACTCATCCTAGATCTACCAAATCAACTAAAGTGCATTTTGTCAAAGGATTAACCAATTACATACAATATGTTCTTAACAATTTGGCAGTGTTTTCCTATCTCGTTTTTTCTTTCCTCATTTCCTTTTAGCTAGTTTTCAATAAAAAATTCACCACCGCCCATGGCAATACAATAACACCACCACCAAACCCAAATTACAGGTCAGTTTCGCTCTTGATTATCATGCCAATTTTGATATATTCAATAGGATTTGAAATATATGAGATAAAGATAAGATATTGATTAGTTTCTTCTTAGTGTAGATGACATTCAAAACTTTTTCTATTTAATAACAAGAGATTTACTAGTTGAACGGACAACAACTAGGACTCTCTTCTAGTTGTTACTTAATAACATCAAGTATTTGCTTAGACTGACCTTATATAAATTATTGATACTAATTAGTAGAAAAATGTATTATTATGTTGGCTTTGTTTTGTTTTTATTTTTTGTTTACACGTGTGTTTAGGGTTCTTTTGAGTAGTTGATTATTTTTCTAGTAAGTAGTGATAGTTACACATTGTGTGTATGAGATATTTAGTTATAATTGTGAAATTGTGTTTTTAAAAACGCTATTTCACTATTTCACAATTATAATTAAAGTTGTGCTTTCAAAACATAATTTCATCTAAAATGTGTATAGTAATATATAACTCATCATGCACAACAAATAATTAGCAATTTCTTAATGTGTAGTACCCATATTATTAAAGGAAAATATTTTCTTACACTTGTTTACATCAATATCCACAATTGATACATTTTAATACATGAAAGTGTAAGAATATTGATGCCTATGAAGTTGGTTGTGTGATAAGATTAAAACATAGACATTGTGGCATAGTAATGTTGTCCTTTTGGTCAGGCTAGGGGAAGACAACAAAAATAGATGCAGGGATGCATCTATTTTGAAATAGAAATCTTCAAACAGACTGATCTCCTCCATTATTAATGAATGCAGGGATGCCCTTCATTCGTTCGGCAATTTCAAGCTTCGGCGCTGCTACCAGGAGGCTAACAAGACAGCGGACTCTCTTGCTAGGAAGGGTTGTTGCCGAGTAGAGCCCCTTTTGTATTACTCCTTTCCCCTGATTATGTTCTTCCTTTTCTTTTTTTCTTTTTTCTTTTTTTAATCTTTGGATGCTTCTGATGTTTGTTTCCCTAGGTTATCTTGGGCTCTGTCTCTTAGTATATTTTAGTGGTAGTTCCTTCTAACCAAAAAATAAAAAGTAAAAATAGATGCCTGTTTCTTAGTATATTGGTAGGTTATTTATCTCTTGCTATTTTTTTTTTTTTTTTTTTTTTGACAATGTTGGCTCCTACATAGCTCGACTCATTGATTTCCTTTCATTATGCTGTGTTAGTTTAATACCGTTGGGTCAATTTTTCTGATAGATTGTGTTCTCTGTCGTGTTTGGGCAGAGTTATTACTTTAAGTACCCTCAAATATCTTAGTCAAATGTCGTGTGGTGATGGAAATTGGCCGTTAGCACACTCCAACAAGCATCCTAGTGAGTTGAGCATAACCTCTAAATTCTTCAATATTGACGAATCATCCTCTAAGTCAACCTACTCCATCTGCGCACCATCATGTCCTCATCCAAATTCAACCATCTCTCAGTGAAGGGTTGGATCAGGATCGACCGTCATTGTCAAATCCTAATTGACAATGTTGTTCTGAGATTGCCTAGAAAGGATAAAAGGGCTTGCTCTTTCGCCCATAGGAACACTGTGTTTTATGAGAAGGCCTTTCAAGCGAGCTTAAGATTCCCTATGTATAGCTCGTCACTCATGAGTTATTAGATTGCCTACATTAGCCCATGACCAGTAACCATAAATGTCTGGTATGTCCTGATAGAGTGTATGGCGATCTAGCAAGACAACAATAATAGTCAAGATCAGCTCACAATGGATGAATTTCCTTTTTGCTACAAATCTCGCGTGAGGCGTTGGCTGGCTATTGGCGTTTCACCGCACGTGGCAAAACAATATGCCGAGTGACTGATATCTTCCCTCGTCTAATAGGAAATGTAATGAGAGTTTCTTCTTTCTGTGAGGGGATGATTGAGAGAGGCTCCCTTGGGAGGTGCAGGGTGGAAGAAGATTTTATATGCATCAGTTATTTTTAGGGTGCAGGCTCCCTTATGTAATGTTTTTCCCCCCTTTTTTGTGTGTTGGCCCTCCACTTTGCTTTGTTTATTTTTATTCTCTTATAGCTTTTGTCTATTGAATTTGAAAGGCAAAGAGCTTCCTTGCTACTTTCTCTAAAGTCCAATTGGCTGGGAAAGTGACCTCTGTCCATTTTAGGGTTCTTGGAACCTGAATCCTGGCACTAGGGTCTGTGGTTTGGATGAGGGTTGTCTTATATATATATAGTTAAAGTTGAGTGAAAATTCAATTAGATTTTAAAATTGAAATTTAATTTTGAGTCATGTGTCTAAACAATTTCTTAATTTTATTGAAGTTTTTGTTAGTTTTATATTAAATGTGACACTAATTTCAATAAATATTTATTTTTAAATATAATAATTCTATAGCATATTGAACTTTTAGTTTTAAAATTGTTATCTATTTTAAGATAACTAGACAACTTTAAAAAAAAAAAAATCTTATCATTATTGAAAGATGGAATATAATCTTGAATTTGAATTGAGTAAGAAAATTCAGGAATAAAATCTTTCCAAAATTATAATTAAAATTCTTAAATAGTAATTTATTGCATCATGATAACAAAAATTCAGTTAAAAAATAATAAAAAAATTACATTTTACCACCCTAAACTATACCCCATATTACATTTTGCACCATAAACTTTTTGAATGCACATTTTGCACCCTAAACTATGAACATTGTTACACTTTGCACCTTAACGTTAAATTTGCCGTTAACTTGGATGGAAATTTAAAGTTTAGGGTTCAATGTGTAATTAGAAAAATATTTAGGGTGGTAAACTGTAATTTCTCATTTGTTTGTAAGGGATTAAGAAGAAGGACAATTAGGTTTTTTCATATTATGCTATACTTTTCCATCCAAGTTAACGGCAAACTTGATGTTGGGATGCAAGGTGTAACAATGATCATAATTTAGAGTTCAAAGTGTGCATTCGAAAAATTTGTGCAAAATGTAATCAAAGGTAATCAAATTCTATAGCATATTGAACTTTTATTTTTAAAATTGTTATCTATTTTAAGATAACTAGACAACTTAAAAAGCAAAGAAAAGAATCTTATCATTGTTGAAAGATGGAATATTATCTTGAATTTGAATTGAGTAAGAAAATTTAGGAATAAAATCTTTTGAAAAATATAATTAAAAATCTTAAATAGTAATTTATTGCATCACAATAACAAAAATTCAGTTAAGAAATAAAATAATATTACATTTTTACCACCCTTAACTATACCACATATTACACTTTTGCATTATAAACTTTTTAAATGCACGTTTTGCACCTTAAACTATGAACATTGTTACACTTTGCACCTCAACGTTAAATTTGCCGTTAACTTGGATGGAAATTTAAAGTTTAGGGTTCAACGTGTAATTAGGAAAATAGTTAGGATGGTAAACTGTAATTTCTCATTTGTCTGTAAGGGATTAAGAAGATGGATGATTAGGTTTTTTCACATTATGCCATATTTTTCCAACAAAGTTAACGGAAAACTTGATGTCGAGGTGCAAGGTGTAACAATAATCATAGTTTAGGATGCAAAGCATGCATTCAAAAATTTTGTACAAAATGTAATCAAAGGTACAGTTTAGAGTGATAAAGTGTAATTTCCCCTATTTTCTTAGAATAAAACACTCAAGCATGAAAATTTTGCACTTTCTACTAAAACTTATTTTTACAGGGATTTTTCAAAATATAATAATGACCATATTTTAGCTTATATACGAATTATAAAATGCATCTAATTGTATATATTAAAATGTACCATTGCATATGCATGACGTTATGAGCTAGTTGTATATTAATTCACAAATCAAGAAAAATTCAAAATACATATCTATATCTATATATATATATATATATATATATATATATATATATATATATATATATATATATATATATATTCAGAGAAAATACTTTTTTCAGTCCAATTAAGATCATAAACAGATTTAGTAGAAACTTTAGGAATATTCCATTTTCTAAAATCTGGGTACTCACTTTCTCCAACAGTGAGGTCTTCTTCATTCACAATATTAGGAGGACAACCAGTCCTAGAGCTAACAGAGGAGTCGGATCTCCACATCCTATCAATATCTAACTTAGTTATAACACTCAATTATCATGTTTTTCTCACAACCGTTGCATTTCATAATACATACCGGACATCAACCCTATTCCTCTCACGCCCTCACGCTCTCCTGGCTTCACGGGCCTTACTGTTCGGATCTGGGACTTTTTACAATGGCGGTGGCGCCAACGATGGTGAGATCAACTCAACAACGAAGTATCACAAGGTCAGGCAGACACAGACAGAAGATGAAAGGCACAACAACACTATCGGCCAAGGAAAGAATGGCTCTGATACCATAAAGGGGGAAGGACGACAATCCAGAAGGCGGAAGCACAACAGATAGCAGATATATGGAATAATTCAAAGTAAATGATAAATGAAAGTAAGGCGGTAGAACCAGCCAAGCAGTTGTATATCAAAATAATTCAAAGTATTGAAAACAGACTTGTTTATTGAATATACATCAAAATACTTACAGTAGTAGTAGCAACAAGATTACAGTGATCAACAGGTTGGGTAAACAGTACAAGGCATGAAAGCTAGTCCTGATTCATAGTTACAAGCTTTGTGTAATCAGTGAGATATCTTGATCTAAGGAAGTCCTAGAGAGAGTTCTAAGGGAAATCCTAGAAAAAGATTCTGAGTTTTACAATTAGGGACAACCCCCCTTATATAAGTGAATAAAGTAGTAAATAGTACAAAGTAAATAGTGACATTTTACTATTCAAATCAGGACCCGTGAGGGGCATTAGGAGTGCAATATCCGGAAGGAATCAAATCGGCTTTTGAGACCGAAAGTAGGTTGGCATGTTGTGGCCAAAATATCAGCAAGTGAATAGCTTTTCATCTTGGAAAGTCAACAATGGAGGAAAGTTGATACGTAAGGTGCTAGAATTATTTGTCCTTCAACAAGAAATCATTATTATCAGGAAAGCATCTTTGGCAAATAGTAACTAGTAGCATCATCTAGCTAGATCAATAAGAAAGTCTTCGACTGGGATCACTATGCTTTTAGGTAGAAGCTGCATCAGACGGGTAACCAGCATAAGGGTCCTTTGGAGAGGGATCCCATGGAGGATCATCATTGCATTCATGTTCATGATAAGTTGAATATTGGTTACAGAAACCACAATACATTAATGGTTCATAAACAGGATCTTTTGCGAGAAATATTCTTGGGTCATCATGTTCTACCCATTGTAAGTGCCAGACTGTAGAAGCATAAGGTTTGTTAACAAAAACAGAAATTCTATCTGTACAACCAAAGAAATGGTAGTCTTTCCATAATTCTTCAGAGACATCAAGAATTCAATTATTAAAGTAACTTCTCCAACATTCAGCAAGAGCATAGGGATGTTTATGGGAAACATAAGCATTTCCTTCATACCATTGGCCTTGGTGAGTATATCCATTAATAAGAACAAGATGCTTGGAAGGTTGAACATTCATCCAATTATTCTTTTCCCATTTGGGCAAAGTACTCCAACATCGGATTGAAACATAAGGAGTTGCTGCAACATCTGCAACAGCCTTTTGGATAATATTAGGGAACTGGTTAATTTGATTATGACTTGTTAATTTGATGAGTCCGACAAAACCAAATTCAAACATTTGAGAAAGCCAAAAAGGATCATCATCAGAACCATCTTCATAATTAATTAAAAGGCCAGGGAAATGATGGGTTTTTTCATGTACTCTGAGACTGCTCCCAAAGTATTTTCCCCATTTCTTTTTCAGGTAGCCTCTGTTGGGGCCATCAGGTTCAACAATGGTAGGGGCAATTGAGACAAGGGTTTTGAAAAGTTTTAACTAAAGATCAAGATCTATAGTCATAGCCTTGCTTTCAAAAATACAAATTTGTACTTCTGGAGGCAAGTTGGCAACATCACTTTTAAGCAAAGATTGGTTTTTTAGACTCAATCTAGCAAAATCAGTACCCATTATAATCTTTCTATCCATTGAATGGATTTCCTCTTTGCCAAAGAGTTGACTAATTAGGTTTGATTCATCATGATGGTTTTGAGCGTAAACAAGGCAATTAAAAAGTTGGTTGGTAAAGGCTGCATTTTCAGTAGTAGGGTTAACAATTTGGGTAGCAAGGTTAACAAGGTGAATTTCAAGTGCTCTCATGGTTTTGTTGAATAGTTTGTGGTGGTCTGAAGAATGGGCAGCTTGAAAGTTGTCTAGAATGAATTTAATGGAATTTGGTAATTCACTATAGACTCCATTATGGAATTGCAAGTCTTTGTTCAATACTTCCTGTAAAGTTAATATGATATCACCACTAGAATATGTCACCTCTGCCGGGACAAATTCCTGAAGGGATGTTGCATTACTGGATTTTACTCCAGAAGATGCGCCTTCATGCATTACAAAAGGGTATGATAGAATATTTTTTGGAAAAGTGAGAGTAAATAGTATCAATAAAATTCTTTTGAAAAGTATGTTTCAAAAGCCAAAGGTCAATAGTAATATATAATAGTTGTGCTGGAAAATGAATGTTAGGATGACAATGATTGTGTTGGAGAATATTGTGGTAAGAGGATAGCATGCAACGGATAAATTTGGACCAAAACAAAGACTTGGTCAAAAGCCTAAAGCAAAGGATGTTTTTTTGAGTTTTAGCATCCATAGGACACTCTTTGGTGAAGATATGTTTTTCACTAAGGGTTTTGTCATCAGGCAAGTAGTCAACAAAAGGGATATCTATATTGTCATGGTATCTATCATTTATCAGGACACTGTACCAATTGGCAATTATTGTTGGCAACAAATGAGCAGAGAGTTGTCCACCAGTCTTCTTAGAGCTATCCTTTTGTTTAATAAAGCTAAGATGTTTATTAACATTATTAATATGAGTTTCACACTTTGAACAAAATTTGAATTTTACTTTCTGTCCAAAAGGATCAGTAGTAATTCCATCATCTTTAGTAAGAAAAGGGTACAAAGAATCAATAAAAGGCAAACCAAGAATCACTTTATCAGTCATGTTTTTAACAAGTACAGAGGGGATCTTAAAGCAAATATTATCATGGCAAACATGAGCATTATTTAGTTCATACTTTATTTTCATTTTAGTTCCATTAGCAGAAACTAATCTTTCAGTAGATTTTTCAAAATATTTAGAAGGAATCAGTCCTTCTTGAATACGATTAATATCAGCACCAGAATCAATCATAGCAACAACATCAAAAGCATAATCATGAGCAACAACAATTTTGACTTTAGTGTACCATTTGGGCAGCATATGTTTAACAAGAGACAATTGGTTATCAATCAAATTAATCAAAGTACAATAAGAAACATTACCAGAAGGAGAAGCTTGTTGATTCGATTCATCTCCGTCCTTTTGCTCATCATCATCAGATTGGTGCTTATTCATAGTTTTATCAATTTTTAGAATTAACAATTCTTGTTTAAGATGGTCATTATCATGTTTAATAGTTTTAACATCATTTTTTAATTGAATTATTTCTTGTTTAACAGTTTTTATTTCATGTTGAAGATCGTTAACAGTTACCTCTTTTGATTTATTTTTATTAAATCTTTTCAGAGTTTCTTCAAAACTTATCGTAGAATTAGGTCTTTTAACCTTATCTTCTTTTGTTAAGTTTTTCAAAAACTTGTCAAGATAATCTTTCTGTAAATTAGGGTCTTCAATTTTACTTATCATTGTTAATAGTAAATCATCATTCTCTTTACTTTTGGTTAACATTTTAACAGATTTAATCACATTACAACAAGAATCTCTACAGCCAAGTTTAATGTTAGGAGATTTAGAAACATCACTACAGGAGTGATAATCAGAATCAGATGAGGAGGAGAAATCCTCTTCAAAGGAATCAGTTGAAATAGTAGATTCAAGAATCTGAAATAGTTCATTTTGATCTTTATTATTAATGTTTAACATGTTCAACTTATTTTTCAATTTACCAGGCTTTTGGTTACAGTCTTTACTGAAATGGCCAAATTTGCCATAGTTAAAGCACTTACCTTTACCTGATCTCTGTTTATCATGTTTATATATATATATAAAATAGACGAACCTGAGAGAAAGTTGGTTCCTGCATTTAAGGACGTGTTGACAAATAGGATAACTGCCTATTTAAAATTCAGACACGTATACAGATTTTTAAAAAAACAGCCGCATGTTACAACGTTTGGCTTTTTAAACCCTACCATGTTTGCAATTAAAAAAAAGGTGTAAATTAAATAACCGATTTTTTTTTGAAAAAAAAACACCGTTTGGCTGCCTTTTTATGTATATTAAAAATAAAGCCTGGTTTAAAAAAAAAAAAAACATTGTAGTTAAAAAACCCTAGCCATCTCTTTTCATCAGACTACGCTTAACATCTTCTCTCTCTAAAAGAAATCGCCTACCAATACTGCGACACAGAGAAAGGGAAGAAGGGGAAAAAAAAACTTGGGATCTAGTGGACATTCATACGGTCGGCCATCGCCATTTGATCTACTGCTCTGCTTCATCTCTCCTCTGCAACAAAATTTTTCTAAAGGTCAGCGTTCTTTTCTGTTTTGATTTTCTGAAACTTTTCGCCATTGATTTTCCTTTTCGGATTAGCATATTAAATCTCCTACGTGTATATGTTTTTAGTTTAAGACCAGATGTTTATACTACATCTATATATTTGCTTTTCAAAAAAAAAATTCTTACCGAATTATCTAGGGTTCTTCTTTGACTCCTTTTGAAAAATAGATGGGTTTGTTCCTTTTTCTATGCAAAAATTATAATTTCGGGTTTTATGTCCTGGTAACATAAGGGATTTTGCCCTTGATTTTGCCATCGTCAAACCCATTCCCTCCACCAGTATAGTTTCTGTTTTTTGGTTTTTTACTTATATTTTTATTTATTAATTTGGAGTCATATCTGATTTAGATTGGGGTATTTTGACTGGATTGGATACATTATATTGTTTTACATGAACCTGCCATTATTTGAAAGAGAGTTTCTAATTTTTTTTATTATTTTTGTATTTATCTGTTTAATGATTCGTTATAGTAATTATATATAAAATGAAGTTTGTCCAAGATTCCAAACTAACCTAAATTAAGGCAAGTGCTTAACTAATTAGACAAATTAAGCAAAAACCCACAAGTTGAGGTAATTCTCAAAGAAATATCTGTAAATTGGAATTTAGTTGATTTGATGGGAAGCATTTCATTTGCAAGTAGAAATGTGCTCTTTTATTTTAGGTCTTTATTGCTTCTATCAAAAAGAAAGCTTTTGATCTCAACCTATATCATCCTTTTCTGATTTATAAATAACTCTCTCTCTTTCTCCACAAGTTTCATTGGTGTTTTTCCTTTCTCCCATTAATTTGAAATCGATATACAACTAAATCAGTGCAGTTTTTTTCAATAGAATTTATCTTTTGAAAATGACTTTCAAATATTTACGACTGAAGAGTTTCTTTCTTTGACCCCAGGATTGTTAATTAATCCCATAATAATTCTCACTTTGTGTCAAAAAGTGTTACTGTTTGATGTTAGTTTTACTTTAAGTATTTATTTTATATATCCGGCTAATGGAAGCCAAATTTTTTGCCATCATCATATGGGAAATAGCCAACAAATTGTTAAAAACTAAAACAATCTTTCATATTTTTTGCAGCTCAAACCATATTACAATGTTTGCTTCCGCTTCTTTTGTATTCTCTCTTTCATCTTACTTTGCTGCGTTTTTAAAAACTTACCCTTTCATTTTGTTGAATGCTGAGTTTTTTTCCAGGTACAACACGGTTATTTTGCAAGAAGAGTTGCTGCATCAAACTAAGAGGTTTAGATAGCCTGGTTTTCCCTCTATTTATCTCATAATTTGAATTAAATTCTCTCCGTTTGATCTGTTTGGTTTTGATTAGACTCTAAATTGCATATTTTAATCATCTTTTTTCTTCATTTTTTATTAATTCAATGTATTCTTATTTTGTATTTTACTGAATTGTTAAACTGTCATGACTTTTTTTTTTTGCTATGCTTTTAATGGCCTGCATTTGGTACCTCCACCATATTCACGTATTGGATTGACTTGAATTGCCACATTCTTAAACAAACGGCACCTTTCTCAAAGAAAACTTGACATCTGCTCTGTTTTGCTTCTTTATTGCAGCACCTATACCCAAGGTTAGCATTTTGTTACTTGATGTTATATTCTTTACTTTGATGCTTTCTTTTTGATTTATCATAACCCAGTTTTTTGTGAGTGGCGTCATGGAATTTAGCCGTTGAATATATGTAAGGAAAAACATGTTTGCCATTTAATAAAGATTGAATATTGATTTGTTATGAATATTAATGTTTATGGCATGGACAAGAATAGTAGAACCCTAGAATCATGAAAGGCCATCTATAAATCAGATCGACCTCTATAAATGCTGATTATTGAAAAGACAGACCGAACTCTTCATTTAAAAGGAACATTGACGAGATAATTGAAAGATAAAACCATTTTACAATTTAATACAGTTTGCTTGAATGCTGATTTTCTTTTTACTTATCTCATATTTAGAATTACATTTTGTTCATTTACTGTAATCCTGTTTTGATTGGCTTTGATTTACATGTTTTAGCCAGCTTCTGTCTTTACAAATTGATTTCTTCAGCCAATTCTCCCTTCTACTTATTTCGCATCCTCACCACTATTTTTAATTATTTGAATTTGAATTAAAATTCGGATGTTTATTCTCTCTCTTTCAATGTTTTGGCCTGAGATTATAATCTTCCATTATTTACTGTCATTAAGGACAATCTAAGTCATTGAATGATCTGCATTCATAGGGATAGGCAGTTGGTAAAAGAAAAAACGGCAAAATAAAACCTCTCCCTCTTTCCAATAATTAATTTTGCACCCACTCTGTTTCACTTCTTTTCTGTTGCACTTATACCCATGGTCAGCATTTTGTTACTTGATGTGTAATACTCTTTATTTAGATACTTTCTTCTTGATTTATCATAATTCAGAGTTTTTTTTGGATGGCATCATGGGTTTTAGCTCTTGAATATATGTAGGAAAAAACATATTTGTTGTTCAATAATGGTTGATTTCTTACCATTATTTTTTCAATGTTTGTAGGTTTTTGTGTTTTGGGCTGCTCTAAATAAGTATATGATTCATAAAATGTTTCATTTTGTATTCTATGTTTTGTTAGTAGCCATATTTGTAAGATGGATGGTTTAAGAACTGAATGTTTGAGAAGTAAAGTTATTTTTAAATTTTTAGTAAGTAAAATTATTGGTTTTAAATGTTAATTATTGAGTTTTTGCAGATTGAACTACATTTTCTCTATTCGCCTTTGTTGTTTTTCTTCTTGATAATTAATTTTACTATTATTTCGTTATTGATATATGCATCTGATTTACTAGAATGCTATTTGACTTTATTCTTTTAAAGCTTTGTACTGCTGATTATTAAACTTTGTTTCTTTTAATTTTTGTACTGCTCAGGCTATTAGGCACAATTTATTGGCAAGCTTTTCTAAATGTTGATATTATTAGCTTTGTTTATTTTGTTTATTCATTTTATTTTTATTGTGTTTATCTTAGTGTTTTGGATTGAGTGCTTATAGTTGCTTTAATTTTATTTATTTATTTTATGAATAGAAGATTAAATTAATAGTGGGTGAAAAGCTTCATGAATTCCATTACTTGGATGTGTGTATAATCTAATCTATCTCTGTGTAATTTTGAAGCAAAGTCTAAAAATTTTGAGGAACTTTAGTGTAATCAATCTTGATTTTTGCTATCTTATTGAGTGCTTATGTTTAGGTGCTTTTGTTTATTTATGACTTGGCTTTCATGAAAGTGTTAAGGAAAAATTTAAGAGGAAGGCAAATTTGATTGAATGAAGGGTTTGTAATAACCAAATCATGATTACCAATTGAAAATTAGTCTCTTAAATACATATTGACTATGTCGATGACGTATATTAGTACTTTATTAATTTGTTTTTACATATGATCAAACATACTTGCAAATTAGAACAACATTGTTTATATATGTATTTCGGTCTCTTGCATTTATCCCTACCAGTGTTTGTTTGGTGTTGATTCAAAATATGTAATATATAATTTATATAAACCTGCCATGTTTTCTGAATTATATAACACGCTATCACATGTTTTATAGGATCTCAATTTATAGTAGCTCATTTCTGACTTTTTGAAAAAAATGGAAAATGCAAGACAAGCGCGATTAAAAAGATAGATGCTAATGTTTGAGAGGCGATCCAGCAGAAAATGGTATGAAAGGAAAAATACTTTACAAAATAAACTTATCCAGGCTAGGAAATCCAGGGGAATGGTCACTGCTGAAAAGAGAAGAAAAAAACAAGAGAGATAGAACGTCATTAATGCATGACTGCTCTATGGTGCATTCACCTAGTACAAATATGGATTTTTATGCGCCAAGAGGTTCATTTCTCTTTCTGCCACTTTATACTTATAAATTTTTTAAACAATTCTTCATAAAAAAATTGAAAATAAAACTTTCAATTCCATTTGATTATTAGATATTGATGTTGGCATGTATCATTCCTATGAAGAAACTAGATTGAAAATAAGTACAGATGATACTTTGGTAGAAGATGAATTCAATAATTGTGATATACCTCAACAAATTCAACAATTAGAAAATGAGAGTGGTTGTGAAGAATTTCCAAGTAAATAACTTTACTTAAATTTACAAGGAAAAAATAATTTATATTCATTTTTGTTTACATCATTATTGTTGTTCTCATATTTTAAAATTATGCCTTATTGGCTCCCAAACTACAGATGGAAGAGACTATAACCTCCCTACATGTTCAGAAATTGTAGCAATTATCATTAGTGATATTGGTGTTGAGAATGCACATCATGATATTATTGTTGAGTTAAAAGGAGGAGGGTTACAACGTATTAATGTGCTGCATCCTTCATACATGGCATTACAATATCCCCTTTTGTTCCCATATGGTGTGGATGGTTTCAAGCTTGCATTTTGTATGGTAATGTAGATGGAATCAGATCTGATACAACTGATTCGGTTACAATGAGAGAATACTATGCATATCGATTGCAAGAACATGAACATGAGAGACATACTTTGGTATATGGTGGTAGATTGTTTCAACAATTTGTTGTAGATGCCTACACATGTATTGAAGAAATCCGGCTTCTGTGGGTAAAACAGAACCAAGACAAATTAAGGATAGAATTGTATAAAGGACTGAAAGATGCAGTTATGAGAGGAGATACCACCCTTGCTTCAGGCAAGAGATTTGTTCTACCTTCAAGTTTCACTGGAAATTTGCTTAATGACTCACATAAAGTTGAAGAACATCAGGTAATTGAAGCATACTTACTTCACCTTGCTTACTATATGATTCAAGCATACTTACTTCAGATACATAAGAATGCAAATTATTGCAGGACACAATGAAGGAAATTGTAAGAAAATAAAGGAAGGACAAGTACATAGCCAGTCCAAAAATAGAAATAGGAGAAACATCTGTTGAAAGACCTGAAAGAATGCCGCTCCAAATGCTTCAAAAACATCAAAAGGGTACTAAGCAAATTGCAGCAAAGAAGAAAACAAACTTAACTCTAATGTATATACTACTTTACTCTACGAGTCTTTACGTATTTCATTGTATTTTTTTTTTCTTTAGAAGAGTAAACTGAATGTACTGCTAAGTTACTGTTACTGTCATATTTCCTTTACAAATTATCATATTAGATTTGTAACATTCACCGGATATTCTCAACAAACATTGCTGGATAAACTCAGGTTGAATGTATATCTGCCATAAACTCAAATTATAATCTTTTCAATTCCATATTAATATGATAAGATTTTTTAATGTTCCAAACCATAAAATCAGATTCAAATAATGGTGTTATAGAAGTTCAAAAGATTAAAATAATAGTGTGTTGAATGAATGGTCCAAATTGATAACTAACATATCTTACACACTTTGCAACAAACTTTTCTTTAAAAAGTGATTTTATTACCCAAATTTCTCTTCTACTTATGAGATTTCAAATGACCCCGCGCGTTGCGCAGGTTAAACATTAGTATATAATAATAGGTGAAAATAAGAGAAACTCAAATTATAATTCCAAATAAGAGTTCCAATTTTGCGCTATGTGTCCTAAATTATTTAATCTTACAAAGTTTTATTTCTTAATTTTAGAATCAAATGTGGGACCTTATCATAAATATTCATCCAAGTGAGTTATTAAGTACAAGTCTAGAATAAATAAATTGCAAAAAAAAAAAAAAAGCTTCATAATAATTAAAAAAAATGGACAATTTACATTTTTTTTCCTAATAATATCATTACAAAAGTTTTAAAATAGTTAACAAAATATAAAAATGACTATCAATAGTATTTAAATTATATATATAGGAATTATATCATGCATCTTATTGTATATCTTTAAGTGTATCTATGCATATGCATGGGGTTACAAGCTAGTATACATCATTAGTTGACACAATATTAATTCATTTTCAAAAATAATAGTTTCACTATAATTAGGAGAATGCTAGGCTTTCTCAGTGATTAAAAGCTCTAAAACCTTAAGCATCTCTTACAATTGTGGTAAACAATTAATTCATAAATAGCCTAAGTAACTCAAATATTGATGGTAAAAAATTCAAAAACATATTTTCTTTTGTTTATGTTATCATTATTTTTATTTAAATAATATGTTCAGAAAATAATTCAAAATTTTATATACCTATGATCAGATTTTTAATTATATATAAAATTATATAATAAGTAATAGTTCAGTAGACTACTAATAAAAATTTAAATTTGATTGTAAAAGAATAAAACACATTTAAGCCCGCAGATGCTTGGTACTGTGGAATTTCAAAGCTAACCACCACATCGAGTAAAACGGATGAGTGCAATCCGTGTGTGCAATGTTCATGTTATTACTGAAACTGAGATACAAACAACAAAAGAGAACAATCAAAACACTCAAAATATGTGATTCACAAAAAAATTCAAAAAATCAAGGAGGAGAATAAAAGTTATGGTAGTAGTCCTTTACCTCTTTTCTTAGAATTTGATCGTAGTCAATTAACCGGCCCCTTGGTTGAAAATCTATCGTAACTGTGTGTTTAATCAAACAGATCATACAGCAAGACTCAAACAAAGGTATTACCGTATTACTAACTTCAAGGAGGCAAGAATGGTGAGTGAGAGACTAGCTTTCCAAAAAGGGTCAACTTATGTGACTCATAGATCGACCGGACCCCTGTTTTTGTAGGTCGAGTATGAATATCCTAATTTGCTTGGGTCCAAAAATTTCAATCCATAACATATTTTTTCTTCATTTTTGCTAGGTCTATTCCTTTTATTCTAAAACATGCGAAATCTTATTATTATTATTATTTTTTTTTAAGTCTACTTCTATTAGGCACTGTGTCTTGGATTGGTTGTATTTTTTTAATGCATCTTCCAACGTTATGAAACCCATGATGGTGATAGGCGGAGAAGGTATGGTTATTACTTATTAGAGAAAAGAAAGGGATCTAGTGAGGAAGAAGAATAGAAGAAAAAAGAGAGACACAATAGAAGAATAGAAGAAAAAAGGATAGGTTGTCTGTTAGAAGTGATCGATGACATCGGGATTTGGGAGAGAGACCACGATGACTAAATTTAGATTATGTAAGGTTGAAATTTATCAACCATTTTATTGGGTTTATTCTGTGCTAATTTGGTTGTAATTCAGCGCTTAAAAACCCTGTATTTAGGTGGGATTTATGTAAGGGTAATATATGAGAGAGTATGAAGAAATGCTCAAGACTGTGGAGTAAAGCAGGGACTCGCGGCTAGATCTCGCAAGTGGCTTGCGGCTTGCAAGCCGCCAGATGATGCACACAAGTGAAGCATGCCGAGAAGATGAACAGTCACGCCAGCTGGAGCATTATAGGACAAAAAGTCCAGTCTGACCATTCTGTTTTCTCGTGACTTGAACTCGCAACTCAGTCAAGTTGCGAGGCCAAGTCACCAGACAGCTTTGTTTTGGAAAAACTAACTTTTCGCATTCCTTTCTCTCTCCAGTATAAATACCCTTTATACCCACGAAATGTACAGAGCCTCTAGAGAGAATTTTGAGAGAGAAACCCTAGAGAAAAACAAAATTGACTTATCCTCAATCTTCACCTAGAGACTCTTCAAATTCCTCTACTCTCTCCCTCTTCATTGTTACATCCTTGAGAGGTACATTACCAAAACCTTTTCTCACCATACCCATATTTGTGAGAAGACTATTTGGTGCTTTGGGAAGCAGTTAGGAAGGGACCAATTTCATATTGGTTGATGCTATGGGCTATAGCGGAATCCGGTAAGCTAAAGAAAAAATAGATTCGGCACAACCTCGTTGGAGTGGGAGCTTGGAGGGCTTAGGTACACTGGGTAGATTAGGCTTGGAGGGTCTTTTGTTGTTCATGTATCCCAACTACATTCTTTAGTGAATTATTGACCGCTTGGAGGGCGGCAGAGAGGTTTTACGCCAAGGGCTTCGGTTTCCTCTTTGATAACACATCGTTGTGTTGTCCTTGTGTTTGCATCTTTCTTCTCTTAATCTTTCCCATTTAATTTCTGTTGTGGATGTGATTTCATTTGGTTTAGATTGTTTATCAATTCTGTTATAAGCTTATGTTCATTTTCCGCACATACTTTGTTTGATATTAAGCTTGAATTGGTAATTTGTAATTTGGGGGTCTAAATGTTCATAGGTGTTTTGTACATATATTGAACTTTGAAAGTATATAGATTTGAGATTGCTTGGCCATAAGGAAAATGTGAAATTTATTTTGCTAAGTGAGTTTGAAGCCTAATTGGTATTGAGGAGCAGGGTTGGAACTAGAAATTGAATTACATATAATTAATCAAATCTATATACTAGAAAATGTGAAATAAATAAATATATATATATATATATATATATATATATATATATATATATATAAAACAAAATGGAACTTCTTGTGCTTTTAAATCTTGAAAATTATCCGTGATTGATTTTGTACTTAATTTTGCAATAAACTACCTTTTAATATATAAAATTTTAAAAAAAATCCTTTAGAATATCATATTTCCTTTTATTGCAAAGCCTAATGTAAATATTCATAGTTGAAAATGCAATCTTTAATTTATTAATTTGATATTGAATAGAGTTACAAAAGATAGTCAAAACTAGATACCTTATATGATAGGAGCTAGCTATGGAGAGCCTAACATCCTTTCAATGTGTAACTGATAACTCAAAACCTATTTTTCTAGTTTGAGATATGATTTATTTAATTTAGGTGAGAGGACTTTGGCATTCTCTTGAATTTGACTTTTAAGTTAAAATCAATATAAAAATAGGTAACCATTCACATCCTAAAATCTCAATGATTGATGATAACTTTATTTACTTCATTGTATTTGACAATGAGTGCAAGTGGTAAATCTGAGGCCTATATCCACATGCTGAAGGATTATAGTATAATCTGACATGGTTGGCAATCACAGAAAACCATTTCATCTCTGATATGATTTTTATTTTGGATTATTTGATTTTGGATTTAAAGGTTTTGAACCACCCTAACGTTTTCGTTACAAACATCAAGAAATGACAGTTATGTTATAATGCTCTTAACCACCTTTGACATAATTAAGATAGAAGAAGAAAGATGGCATTTTGCCCAAAAAAAATAAAAGAGAAAGACGTGGTTTTCTTTATTCAAATAGATCGCACCATACAAGTCTGTCATAATGAATATAATGACTGAGAAATATTGTGTAAAAGAGTTTATAAATATTAAAATACAAAACTGAGTATTTGATCCATCAGGCTCTTGAATAATATAGTAAAAGAAACATTTAAGATCAAAAACAACCTTGAATCACTCTTTATTCAAATAGATCACACCATACGAATTTTTTTATTATGAATATAATAAGAAACATTGTGTAGAGTTTATCAATAATATGACGATATCAAACTGAGTACCTGACCCATCAGGCACTTGCATAATCTATGAACGAAAATATCAGTAATCTTCAAGATCAAAACCAACATCGACTCACCCTGTATTTACGCTGTGGCACCCTCTTGAACATAGCCCATGCCAATTGAAAGTAGAGCGGGAACTCTATTATAGAAAAGAATATTACCAGCAGACATCCCCCTGCATATGCTGGGAAAGCTGCGGATTTTAGCTTGTCCTTAAGAATGAAGTAATGTCCTGCAGAGAAAGATATCGCAGTAGAAGCTATAGACACGTAGAATGCTGTCAAACCTGACAAAAGCTTCATTGGTAGGTCATGATGAAAACCACTTTTGCTGTAAGCAGAGGTGAGGACTGAAAGGAACAAGACCACCGCAATGAGTGAAGAGTAGAAGGAGACATAGGATGAGATGGCAAAAACACTGAACGTAGACTGGTTTAATAGGAATGGAGAGCCATTATTGTCCTCACCACCCGGCATGGTGGTTGACATGGGAAAGGTAACCGTGACAAGAAGACCTGCTACGACTGAGCATGCATTTGATGTGTTGCTTAGCCAATCACGACGCTCTCCCATAAGAGAGTCATGTGTTTTCCGAAGGATCTCCTGTGGGGTTTCGCCATCCTTGTTGCGGGAATAATGGAACTTCCGTGGCATTGATTGCATTATGTACTGCATTGATTTAAAAAAAAAATCAAACAGAGAAAAAGAAGAATTGTGATCAAGGTCGTGGATTTTATGTAAATATTAGAAGGCTCTCCCTTATACTTGACAAGAGGGACTATATTAAGCATGAGATCATTAGCAAGGATATAAATTCGAATATTTGTGTTATTAATTTAAACCTCCCACTACCCTAATTTATATGTGTGTTGATTTTAAATAATATAATTGTTACCAAAAATATATTGTCATTTTTAAAAATGTCATCTACTTTATGTCGAAGGTGACATAATTTTTAAAAAGAATCCTTTCAGATTTTATTTAAAAAGTAAAGGTAATAAAAACTTCCAAATTTAGAAAGTAGGCATCAAAATTGTTAGGCTTTATTCCATTTTGGGATGTCTTAAAATGAAGTCATATTTGAAAAGTCTACCTATGAATTTCCCAACGCGACCCTTACTTTATTTAAAAGTTCAAATATTCCACTTTTACTAAAATTTAAATTAATGATGATAGTTTTGGAAATATTTACCTTTTTATGCAAAAGAATATTCTTTTAAGAAGTTTGATTTTCAAAACAAGCCTAACAAAATTGGTTGGCGGGAGCATATACTTTGGAGCATGAAAAATAAGACATTTAAATTGGGGTGAGATAATTGCAAAAAGATGGTTCTTCTTCCATCTTAAGGTTGTGTACTTGTCTATTTGAACTATAGCTTTTGAGTGGAGTTTGTGTTGTGCTTTGTGTTAGAACTTATTTTCTTCTATCTTGTGTGTGTGTGTTTTTCTCACCAAAAAGAAGAAGAAGAAGAAGAAGAAGAAGAGGTGTATTTAAACATTAGACCTAGGAACCATGAGACCTGGATGTTAGGTGCACATGGACACCAATGTCCAGCCCACAACGACTTTCAAGCCATGTGAAGTTGAACGATCTCCTAGTTCAATTAGAATTATGAAATAGTAGTGCTCTTCAAGAATTATAATTAAAGTTGAATTAGGTATCCAAATAATCTGAGGAAAAGATGTGAGGCGGCAGAACTCTCTCTCTCTCTCTCTCTCTCTCTCTCTCTCTCTCTCTCTCTCTCTCTCTATATATATATATATATATATATAAAGTATGTGTTTGATGAAATTTAGAAGGGGGGTGCCACATAGAGAAAAAAGAAAAGAAAAAAGGATTGTCTCCTTTGAGAAAGATAATTAGTGTGTGTGAAAGCAAAAAAATAAATAAAAATAAAAGAGTTTTTTTTTTTCCTTTTCCTTTAGCTATGAGGCATACAAATGAATTATTGTAATTGATTTGATAATAGTAAAATTATTTAGAGTTTGTCCCGTGGTTTTTCCCTTCAAAGAGAAAGGGTTTTTCACGTAAATTGTGTGTTCTTGTGTGTGATTGATATTTTGGATCGCTAATATTGTTGATAATATTATTTGGGACCCAAGAAGTGATATTAGAGCTAAGGTTAGAGTGGAAGCGATGGCCGGAGAAGAAGGCAAGGGTTCAGGAATTGAGAAATTTGATGGAACAGATTTCGCATATTAGAGGATGCAAATAGAAGATTATCTTTATGGGAAGAAATTGCATCTGCCTCTTTTGGGGATGAAACCTTACACTATGAAGGATGAAGACTAGAACCTTCTTGATAAACATGTATTGGGAGTCATTCGATTAACTCTATCAAGATCAGTTGCGCATAATGTTATGAAAGAAAAGACTACAGTGGATTTGATGAAGGCTTTAACTAGCATGTATGAAAAGCTATCGGCTAACAACAAGGTATATCTGATGAAAAAGTTATTTGATCTGAAGAAGGCAGAAGACACATCTGTAGCGTAGCATCTGAATGAGTTCAATACAATCACAAATCAATTATCCATAATAGGAATTGAATTTGATGATGAGGTTCGTGCATTGATACTTTTGGCTTCTTTACCAAACAGTTAGGAAGCCATGAGAATGACAATGAGTAATTCTGCAGGGAAAAACAAACTCAAATATGATGATATTCGAGATTTGATTTTAAGTGAAAAGGTTCACATGAGAGATGCAAATATAGAAAATGCACAAGATCAAGCTTTTGTCACAGAGAACAAGAGTAGAGGTAAAAGTAGAGGACCTAATGATCAGAAATTAAATGGTAGGTCACAATCAAGAGATAGATCTTAGTTCAAGGAAACTAGAGAATACTTCCATTGTGGGAAAAATGGTCACTTAAGAAGAGATTGTTGGCATTGGAATAAAGAACAAAATAAAGGAAAATATGAAAAGAATGATAGTGAGAAAAATACTACAGTTGCTGTGATTATTGAGGATGTTGTGGTGCTCTCTATTGAAGAGCAAAAGTGTGAGCATATTGCTAATGATGATGTTGAGTGGGTTGTTGAGTCTACAACCCCCTTCCATATTATCCCTACGAAGGGGTTGTTTACCACGTACAAAGCAGAGGACTTTGGTATAGTGAAGATGGGTAGTTCTAGTTACTCAAAAACTGTGGGAATTGGTGATGTGTGCATTGAAACCAATGTTGGTAGCACTATGATGTTGAAGGATGTGCAACATGTTCCAAATTTAAGAATGAATATGTTTTCTACATTGGCTATGGATCGAGAAGGTTATTGTAACTACCTTGGTAATGGAAGATGGAAATTTACTAAAGGGTCATTGGTTGTTGCAAAAGGACATGCATATTGCGGTTTGTACATGACTCATATGAAGACCTGTAAGAAGAAGTTCAATGAGATAAATTTTTTTGAGAAGACTCCAAAGATGACTGTTGGGATTAATGGTGTTGAAACCAAGAGGGTGAAATTCTCATTGTCTAATAGTGCTACAGAAGAGGAAGTGGTAAGTGATGAAGAATATGAAGATGCTAAGGCTACATGGGATGGTGATGAAGTGAAAGATCGTAGAGGTCTTAAGCAGGGAGAGTAATATCCTCCACTAGATATTGTTGAACCTCATGAGAATAGAATTACTAGAAAACATCATATTGTTAGCTTCAAGAATTATTGAACTTCTGATGAGGGGGAGTCAAGGGATTGGATTAAGGAAATCTTAGGAATGAAAGGTATTGATATTGATATTGTTAGATGAATTCTTTGAGAATGAAAGGTATTGATATTGAAGAAGTGTCCTCAGTACTAGTGAAGATAATGAAATAGATTAAGCCTTGTGTTGGCTTGACTTGCACAAAATTGAATTGAAGAGATAAAATGAAGATCTCCTCCCATCAACGGGCTAAAGGGGGAGATTATTGGGTGCACGTGGACGCCAATGTCCAGCCCACACCGACTTTGAAGCCATGTGAAGTTGAACTCTCTTAGTTCAATTGGAATTATGAAATAGTAGTGCTCTTCAAGAATTATAATTAAAGTTGAGTTAGGTATCCAAATAATCCTAGGAAAAGATGTGAGGTGGCAGAATTCTATATATATATATATATATAAAGTATGAGTTTGATGAAATTTAGAAGGGGGTGCCACATAGTGAAAAAAGAAAAGAAAAATGATTGCCGTTTTTTCAGAAAGATAATTTGTGTGTGAGAGCAAAAAAAAAAAAAAAAGTTTTTTTTTTTTTTTTTTTCTTTAGCTATAAGGCATATACAAAAATTATTGTAATTGATTTGATAATAATAAAATTATTCAGAGTTTGTCCCGTAGTTTTTCTCTTAAAAAAGAAAGGGTTTTCCACGTAAATTGTGTGTTCTTGTGTGTAGTTGCTATTTTGGATTGCTAATATTATTGATAACATTATTTGGAACCCAACATTGGAAACTATAATTTTTAAACCCAAAGCCTATCACTTGATCTTAGCCAAAATGTCAGGAAAGGCATGATCCAAGACCTATTACGGTCAAACTTATGAACAATGGGCCATCAAATCAATGATCAAGAAAGGTGCTTTTGGTGATTGACTCGCCCATTTAGTTTCTTAGGTTATTTGCAACAACAATTAGATCAATGATCAAGAAATAGACCCTCGAACATTGTTTTCATTGCTAAAACCTTTTCTGCCAAAAACCTTTTCTTGACGGGGCATTACCATCGACAATTATTTTTTGTCATCCCTAAAGATTAAATTTCTTGTAGTGATCTAGTTTAAGACTTGTACCTTATACCATCTGATTTCCCATTGCATTTGGAATGCGGCTCCAGGAACTGGCCAAGGATTAGAATCTGTTAACTTCGCAGCAAGATGCAATGCACTATTCCCTTTGAAGTCCACTTTACTGACTAAGCTCATTCTATCCTGGCAGTATTTCTGTAGTAAATCATATACCTCGGGTTGCTTATGCTCCACTGCCAATAGCACTATATTCTTCCCCTCTGAATCGACATCAAAAATAGCCAGTGGTTTAATAAGAAGGATGTACTCAACCATTTCTAGAATGCCATTCTTTGCTGCAATTAGAAGAGGTATCTTCACCGTTTCCATATCTGTCGCGTGCACAAGGAAGTAAACATAAGATGGTCTTTGTCCACTTTTTCTTCTTTACTTATTTGCAAAAGTGGGGAGTTGTGATGGTGTTTGAAAAAATGCATATCATTGACAAGTCTGTATGAAAGTGTTTAGATTCTCTGGATTTCTTAAGGTACTCTACTATTTAAATTTTCATAAATCTTAACCATTCTTTAATGATTTAATTGTTTAGATTTTGCCATGTCAGCATTCTATTAATAATAATTTTAATTGTTTTGTTTGCAATATTATTTTATTATTTTAGGAGTGTTGTTAGTGAAATGCTAATATGGTAGAATCTAAACCTTTAAATTATAAAAGAGTAATTATGATTTAAACAAATTTATTGGTAGAGTACTCTAAAAAATCTAGAGAATCTAAAACCAATGAGTGTTTTTAGTATCTAAACTAAATAATAATAATAATAATAATAATAATAATAATAATAATGAGCACTATTGGTTCCTTCGTTCACTTTCATTAATTTGAACTAGTTTTTTTTTTACCTCAAACCCCAGAGAGATCTTCATACTTTCCCCAACAAAATAATCTACGTACCCTTCATGTCTACCAACATAGGTATGCATGGGGTGAAATACATTGTAATGGCGGAGTATAAAGATTAAAAAAATAAACATTCAACAAAAGTTATGAAGTTGAAAAAAAGTTTTTATATATATTGCAAGAGAATTATAGCTATTGCATGGTATCTCAAATTCTCAATCTCACTTACTACATGTATTTTTTTTTTGTAAGACTTTATGTATTTATGTATATGTGCTTGTGTGTGTTTTTGAAGTTCTCTTTTTATAAAATTTTTATACTTAAAGTTTCATAATAACTGCTATGAAAAAAATTCATAGAGCTGTTGCTGTATAGACCTCCCTTTGTACCGATTACCTCAAACCCCTTGTTCCTATTATCCATGAATTCTATTTAATTTGAACATAATTGTAAGGTTGAATTTAATCAACCATGTGTTGGCTTTATTATGTGTCAAATTTGCTTGTAATTCATCATGTAAAAACTATATATTTAGGTGGGAATAATGTAAGGGTTGTGTGTGAGAGAGTGTGAAGAAACTCAAGTTGTGTGCATTTAAAAGGAGTCTCGCGACTGGCAAGTCGCTAAAGTACCACACGTGTAAAGTATGCAGGAAGCTAAAGGGTCATGACAGCTGGAGCACTACAGGACAAAAAGTACAGTCTGGCCTGGCAGTTAACTTGCGCCTCATTCTAATCGTGAGGCTGAGTCGCTAGAATGCCATGTTTTGCTGAAAACTGGCTTTTTACATTTTATCTCATACCCTACTATAAATACCATTATATCCACGAAATGTAAAGTACTGAAAAAGGAGACTATCAAGAGAAAAACTCTAAGAGAGGTTTCTACAACACACTCACTTCATTAGAGAGAGAGTTACTCGTTCTTAGAGAGAAATCTTTGTAGTCTCTTCTCATTTCCTCTCCCTTTATTATATCCATTGAGAGGAGATTTGTACCCAAACACAACCCACACCCATTTAAAGTGTTGAGACTATTTTTGGAGCTTTGGCAAGCATTGGAAAGTTAGAGAAAACACGGTTAGGCTTAACCTTATTGGAGCAAGATACTTAAAGAGCTTAGGTGCATTAGGTAGATTAGGCTTGAAGTATCTATTACTATTCATGTATTCCAAATTTATTCTCTAGTGGATCATTTGATCGCTTGGAGGGTGGCAGAAAAGTTTTTCGTCGAGTACTTCCTGTTTGATTTCCTGTTCGATAACACATCACCGTGTTATCTTTGTGTTTGCATCTCTCTTCCCTTACTCTTTACCTTTTAATTACTATTGTGTTTATGATTAATTTTAGTTTAGAGTGTTTTATCAATTTGAATTTAACTTATATTCATCATTCTGCACATGTATTGTTTGTGTATAAACCTTTGTTGGTAATTTTTGAAATAAGTGATCTAAACATTCATTGGTGTCTTATAGGCTATTTGAACTTTCAATAATGAACATTGACTCAGCTTCTTGTAGCTTTGGAGTCTTCATTCGGAGTAAGTGGGTTGCAAAATTGTAACAAACTCGAATGTTGTCTTCGTCGCACATGGCATTCCCAGGGTTTCCAACCCTTAGTTTTAGTTTTTACGAACCCCGTTCTACATTGGATAAGGAAGTTCTATTAACCCGGATGGTAAACCCATGAAATGGGGTGTTGAGTCGGTGGCTTGCTTGGTCAATAAAGGTTTGACCGAATCCTATTTATGTTAGGATTGTTTCAGCAGTGCAAACCAAGGACGTCAAATCCTACTTGGTTTTGCTTTCATGGCTAGCGATATAAGAAATCAAGTCCTAGTTGTATTAGGTTTGATTAGCCGACTTGGTTAGTATGTATATACACTATGCTACAGTTTTGTTTAATTGTATTGTGTGAGATAAATTATAGTTCTAAAAGACCAGTGCAAATACAACATGGTGCTCTATTCTTTGAATGAGAGAGTTAAGGGTGTATTTGGGGCTCAGGTCTTGTGAAAGTGTTATTATGCTACTAATGTAATCTCTTTATTTTATGGTATAACGTCATCTATCGCTGCCAATGAATGTAGACAATTGTCGTCGCTGCCAAAGAATGTAAATAATTGTCAAACAACGTAAATATTTGAATTTATTATTTTCTTCTTTCTTTAACCTTGCGTTAGTGGATGTATTGTTCACAACATGGGGGGTTCTAGCTTCACACGTAGGGACTTACGACTGAAGTCCACCTTGTGAACATTATCTTGTCTCTCTCTTCCCTATTTCTCACTATAACACCAACCTTGTCACCCGTGCATTATTTCTATATATTATGTTGTGTGATCTCTCCATCGACCTCCCCCGCATTATATACCAGTTTATTATTAACATGTATAGAGATTCCAAGCCTAGGACTGAGTTAATCCATCCTCTTTTTTATCTCCAGAATCCCCTTGTATATCAGTGTTACCTTCCTTTTGACTCCGGAAGCTATCATTAGGAAGAATACCCTAAAGAAGATGGAAGTCTACCTTGCCGAGGACAGAGAAGCTGTGGAGGAGGATGATAATTGATAAGATATAAGTTGCCGAGGATGTTATGCATTGAGCTCAGTCCATTATGATAAGATATAAGCGCCATTATGGAGACTCAGTCCGTTGTGGATACTGAGATGTACCACCTCAGCACGCCGGATAGCTCGTTGTGCTTTACATGAGTCAAATGTTCCTTTTGGGGATGCATGATGGTGGTGGTGGTGTGTCAGATGAGGTTGACAATGGTGATGGTGCTCCTTCGAATGAGAGTGATTGTTGATGGTGTATAGATGTTCTATTCAAGGTGAGGTATAGACAGTTTATTTCATACCTATGTTTGAGACAGCTTCACATTTTTAATGTACTGTTGGGATATTGTACCCTTTCGAGATACATTTTGATATTGATGCCATTGATATGTACGTGTATTACTTTTGTATGTATTCCACATGGTTCACATATTATTTTCTTTTTTAGGAAAGATAAGTTGAAGCCAAGTCAAGACTCAGAGCCTCCTTCTCACAGTGACTTCCAAGGTTTGAGTATCTTAATTTAGCTAGGCAGTTGTTTTCAGAATGAAATCTAGGTTCAATTGTGATCTAGATCATTATATATTGTTGTAAAGTTTGGGTTTTGTCATGGATTATCGAGGAGGTTATTAGGGATTAAAATTAGTGTTAGCAAACCGTATGCAAAACATCCAAAACGCCCAAATATATTTGGGTAGTTAAGTTCTTAGCGTCTAAGTGTGTTTTGAAGATCATGGTTGAAGACACAAGAGAATGCTTAAGAATAGTGTTGAAACCTTGACTACACTTGACCAATTGTGCCTCACTTAAGCTCAATACCACTCAACTGATTGAGTATTGGGATTCCAATTTTTCAAATACAGCCCCATCATGACTAAAGTCTTGGGATTCGTGCCCTAGGCCTAGAGAACATATAACAAGCTTCTTTAGGTCACTGTGAATGTAGAAGAAAAGAGATGTTGTTGCAATAGTGTGCACCTAGGGTTTTATTCCAAGTAAAGTGGCTGACATCATAATTGAAGATCCTCAAGGTGTATCAAGTGGAAGCCGCTGCATAGACTAACAATCAAGTTGTTTTTTTGGTGTTAGTCACGGATCCGATATTTGTGAAGATATCCACAAGGTAGAAGAGTTTGACTAGAGTTAAAGTTGCGTATAGTCACGTTAATAAATCCTACTATAAATAGCAATACTATGATAGGATATTTTAGCAATATATCACCCATGTTGGGAGGTTAGCAATATATCCTCGGAGGATTTTTCCTTCGTAACTATATCATCCATGTAGGGGCAGCGACACTTGTTTTCTAGAGGTTTCAAATGAACTCCATGACTTCAAAATATATATGGTATTGTTTTATTAGTTTATTTTACCCTCAAATATTTTTGCACATCTTAGTTGAAATCTTGCACACTCTAATCACAGATTAGTCTAGCCTAAAACCAAACAATAATTAGACATTAAGTATATTATTTATGTTAGTGATTCAAGAAAAAAAAAGGGTAAAGTTAGTGATTATTTAAGCATTTAATTAGTTAAGTAGACACTAAATATAATATTTATGTATGGATGAGTGTGGTTATGTGGGTTAATAAATAATATAGTACTAGTAGCTTGCAATTTTTATTTAGTATAAGAATAATATATTTTTATAAAAATAATGGCAATTGTTTTAAAAAAAATGTTATTCAAACTTAACAAATAAAACGGTCACACTTAGCCAAATTGACAATTGATAATAAACTATCATGTAACGATTTTAAAATATAAAAACCCGTAGAAAGAAATTGTAAAAATTCATGTATTTGAGTTTTTTTTTTTTTTATCGATAACTTGATATATTCAAGTTCACTTTTTATTAAATCTTTTTTAATTTAAGTTTATTAATGACCCCCTTAAAAAAATTTCCTAGAGCCGCCACTCATTATTTGAGATTTGGTTATAACTAACTAATTTGACCTAATATTGAGTTCAAGTCAAATTAACTAAGGTCTAGATTTCCTATCACTATATAAAAACAGTCACTTATATAGTTTTACTCATCAAGAATACATTCTCAAATTTCAAACACATATAATGGGTCATGCATTGGAGAATAGTGACTTACCTCTTCTATCTTTTTTCTCGTTTTTATCTTGTTGATCAGAGGGATAGTAATAAGCTTTTCCCATGTCAAGATATGTATCAGCATTGGGCTGGTGTTTCTTTCTTACATCGTGACAATATAGATCCTCATCAAACGAATCTGGCAGACAGTATCTACTTAATGTGGCTTCATCGTACTCAATCATATCTTGCTTGGATGTTTTTAATCGCGGGTTCATCCCTCGATCGAAGTTCCACTTATTTACTTGACATGCGATAAGATTTTTCATGATTTTGGTAGAAAATTCATGCTTCTGCTGTATCCTCCTCATTGATTCTAATAATCAAAGAAAGATTATATGTTAGGTAAATAAACCTTTTTTTATGAAGTTTATTTTTGAGATGAATTACTATAAGATTTAAACACATATATGAAATATATGTGAGGACTTTAAGAAATGACGCATGTGAGAATTATTTATGTTAGATATAAATAAAAAGAAAACTATGGTTGTACGTGAAGTATATATATCCCATGTATCTCAATTTGTATGCAACTGTGAAAGAAGATAAATAAAAGATGTAAGTAGTTTTCTTCCCTCTCTACTCTCTCTTCCTTTGTGTGTTTTATGAGTGTGGGTGCAAATGTGAGCCCACCAACTTCATCTCTTTTTGTTATTTTACTTACAAATTATGATATTTGATTCTTTTTATGAAATTAATCTTGGTTTCAATGGTAGTAATTCATCAAGTTATTTGTTGAATCCATTTTTGTTTGGGTAGGTTGAGACTATTGGCTAATTCTATTATTATGTGAAGTTGAATTAGTGCCTTTAATAAATTAGATTATATTGTCGTATGCTTTAAAAATTAGTTTAATGTTGTCATATTATAATTTTGTATCTAGATAGTGTTTATTTTATTTGTATATTTTTGAATGTCCGCTAAAAAAATATCAATTTGGAAATGAAAAACTTAAAAAGAAGAATAAAAAAAACCAAATAGGATCTTTTAATAAATTTTTTATTAACAATATTTAAAATATATATATATATATATATATATATATATGAAGAAAATCTCAAATGTGAATAAAAGCTCATTAAAAAGTGTTAGAAGATGATGAAATAATACAACAAAAAGTTACAGTGAAAATAATTGTAATGATATCTAAATATGTAATCTAACAATTTATTATAAAAAATTGTAGATTATTTTTTAAATTACTCATAAAATTTTACTGTCAATATTTTTTATACTTGTTTTAAAAGAAGAATTTTTCAAAGCTAATACTAATAAAATCATAATTTGGATCGATTAGATTAGTTCTATCATATATTGAAAAAGAGATGTTGGCTATAATTAGTAATTTTATATTCAAACTGAAAGAAGCATTTAAATATCCCATTAAATATTATATTTAAATATCTCATTTAAAATTATTTCCTTAGGTAAATAAGGTAGTTGGAAGAGAGGGGTTTAAACCTTAGATGTCTTCATTGGAAACATCAAGATGGGCTAATTGAGCTATAAGTCTATAAGGTTCATTGATTTTATTCAAAAAAAAAAAAATGGCACATAAGAGTATCCAAACCTTTTCTCATATACCAAGTTATTATAGGGAAGAATCCCTTAGAGGTAGCCTCGAAGATACAGACATGAAGTTTTAAACTCAAAATCTCTGGGATATCATGAGACCTTAGGAGCCACTAATTAAACTAACTCCTTGAAGTTTTATTCGGATTTTTAGTATTATATCCAAGTGTCATGTATCTATCAACATAAATTTAAAAAAAAAAAAAAATTGAGAGATAAATTCAAAATTAATTAACAGTACGAATGAAAGATATACCAAAAAAAAAAGAAACAACAACAACATGTAGATTGGGGGTACGCAAATAACTTTTTCCTAAAAGCTAATAAAGTGGACATACCAGATCGAAAGGCGCTATAAATTCCCCATAAAAAATGTTTCTTCTGAGCTTTATCAATTTTACCTTCGGATCCTTCATAATATAAAATCAGTTCATTATAATGCGTATATACACATAGAAGTAAATAAATAAATAAATAAATAAGCGCAGGTACTAAGGTTAATTAGCATTTTTTTAAGTAGAGGTTAACATATTAAGGTTCTTGATGATAAATTTTTTATTTTTTTTTAAAGGTTTCTTCATAAAAAATAAAACAGCATATTTAGTTTCACTTGGGCTTGAACGTAGACATTAATTAGGGTAGGTAGCATATGTAAGTTTTAATTAATAGTAGTATTAAGATTTAAAGGCAATTTAATTATCTAACCCAAAAATTTAAGGGACAAAGTTTATCTATAAAATTAGTTGTAGTTTAAGGTTACAACTTTACTTAATAAAATATATATTATTATATATTTTGAAAACTTAATTGTTGAATTGTATGCTTTATACGCTCTTAATACACATGTTAAATTTTGAGTCAATTGGATGTTATGTACTATATAATGTATAAGCTTATATTTTATGCATAATTTTAAATTACAAAAACTTGCAATTTAAACAATTTATCGATAATATAGCTATTAATCTTTAATTTTTTAAAAATTTTGTAAGTATGAAAAATATAAGAAGAAAATGTAATCTAATGGTGGATTTGTAAAAATTCACCTTCAATGAAAGGATATTGAATAAAGTTAAAGCCTAAAACTACAACCAATTTTATAACTAAATTTTGTCTAAATTTAAGAATAAAGTTTGGTTACAAACTTGGTTATAGCTTATGATTACAATTTCCTTTAAAAAATTATTGCTACAAATTTTTAAAATCTATTGCTACATGCTTATCAAATATTGTGCTAATTGAATATTATTTAGTATATGATTCATAAACTTATATTTTATGCATAATTTTAGAATATAAAAACTTGCAATTTTAACAATTGAGTGATGACATATCTATTGACATATCTAGGAAGTCTCAAACACAACCATTAGTAGGATTTTTTATCTATTTCACCTCACTTTCCATAGCATGGACCCCTTACCTTCCTTGGGATTCTCTTCATCTGATTTCCGGGCTTTGTCATGTTCTTTACCTCTGGTAATATCTAAAAAAGAAAAAACAAAAAAAGAGCTCCGTTGCAATGCCTAACCGCACACAACAATTAAGAGAAGAAAAAGAAAGTGTTGTACTGTCGGAATTCAAATCAATTACAGTAAAATAATAATAATAATAATAATAATAATAATAATAATAATAGTAAAAACATTTAAGATTTATACATTAATACTAAGAACATCATTATTGATGGAGGTATATTGCTATAGTGCTATTTTTAGCACCAAAAACTACAAGATGTTGTGCTACATTAGTGGTCCCATAGTTAAAAAGAAATTGGTTACATGCTAAAGTAAACTGATTTTGGTATACCAATTTATTGTAGCAAGTTGCTACTTGCTTTTAATATTTTTTTATCCTTTTTTCCCGTTACTCCTCTTTTCTATTTTTTTTTTCCTTTCAACTTATCTCTCTCTCTCTCTCTCTCTCTCTCTCATCTTAGATTAGACTCATGTCATGTCTTCGTGGGTCACGTCGTGTCTTCGTGGGTCAAGTCGTGGGTCTCTTCAAGGTGGATTACAAAATGGGTCATGCCGTGAGTCTTGAAAATGGTGAGTCACATCATGGGTTAAGCTATGTATGTGGGTCACACTTGGGCTTTTCTTGATGGGTTTTGGTCATAGTGGTGGTGGGTTGTTGTGGATGTGGTGGGTCAGTTTGTGGCGATTAGGATGGGTTCCGATTGGGTTGTGGGTTGTTGTGATGGTGATTGGGTTCTTGATCAAGCCATAGGTTGCTATGGATGCGGTGAGTCAACTTGTGGAAATTGAAATTGGTTGGTGTGGCGATGTTGGTGGTGGGGTTCATGGGTTGGTGTGGGGTTCGTGGTGGTGGGGTTCATGGGTTTTTTCTAGTGGTGGTTACTTTCTTCTTTTTTTTCTATTGGTTGCTAGTTTTTTGGTTGAGCTTGAGACTACCATGATGGTGATTGTTGGTGTTGCCAAGGTGGTGGCTATGATGGTGGTGGTAATTGATTTGGGGTAGTGGGTTTGGTGGCTTGAAGAGAGGGAGAAGAGACAAAAAAGAAGATAGTAACAGAGAATAAGAGAAAGAAAAAATAATAAATAAATGAATATTGTTTAGCTTTGTTGTGAAAATAATAGCATTGACGTAGGGTGAGTTGCGAAATGGTAAGTTAAAATAAATAAAGTAAATTTTGTAGGTGCTAAATGGTTAAATTTTTGCTTCCACCAACGTAAATACTCTAAATAACACAAGATTTTATGTAATTTAGCAATTAAAAAAAAAAGTTTCATTATAAAAATAGGGATACTACAACAGTAACATGTAGAGTTTTTCAATAATTAAGTTTCGTAAGTTTTTTAGTAAAATGCAATATTGGAATCAGATTGGTTTGTTTTGTACGGAAAGGAGAAGTCAAACCATATACAAATCTTAATTGGCAAGGAAATATTGGGATGTAATCCCACCCAATGTGATGTGCTCCAAATTTCAAGAGTTGTAAACTATTACAATTTTAAATTCGAAATATTTCGCATATGATGTCAAATGTGATACCTCAATATCAATGAAAGGAGAAGAAAGTGCATGAATCTACTAGTGCAAGAGTTGTAAACTATCACACAAAATTAATTTCCAATTAATCAGTGAAGAATAAAAAAATCTTTAGTGGCCATGATATCGCATCCTCCCTAGTTTTGCAATCCTTATAGGCTACTTTAATGTAAGGATTGATCACTTACACGTAGTCCATCGCAACTTAAAGAAGTCGAACCATGTTTGGTACTTCCGAATTTTCTCAGCTGTTTTCTCGTCAAATTTTTTGTCGTCGCATCTGTGAATCAATTCTTCTGGAGTGATATCCACAGGCTTATGATCAACATATGTAACTTCGAAACAACAACAGAGGATAATGATAGGTAATGTAAGCTAACGGATATAAATCGAAATAGCCTTTATTAAAAGAGAAGCATATATTTTTTAACATATAGAAAGGTTTTGTCTAATGTATGTACAAACTTGAATCCTCGCAATTAGCAAGACCCTGTTTGTCTAATAAATATATACTTACGTCTGTAGATGATGTTACTTAAAAATCCAAGTCGACTACCACTAATGAAGGCAGAAGGTGCATTTGCTAGTAGATGGAGTGGCAGGTTTCCTTGCTCATCCACGAAGTCATGAAGCTCTTTATGCCGGCAAACTATCTGATATGCCAGATCTGCAGTAAACCAATCCACAATAACAAAAATGACTTTTGGCGGGACTCCATTCATATTCCATTTTGATTAGTGTCCTATAATTTTCTATTGTTTGTTAAAATGATGTCAAAGTATAACATGTTATAAGTATTGATTATGATAGATAATTTAATGGCATTCATGGCCCCTTGGCAAAATGTTGATGACTAAATGTGATTGACGGATTTTAACAATATAATAATTGAATATCTAAATTATTTTGTTGTTGTGATTAATGATAAATCAGTTTGTATAAAAATAAAATAAAATAAAATTACGTACCCTATTTTAATATCCATATCCATACAATTGCAGTTTTAGCTAGGTTTAAAGATTAAACAAAAAATGCTCACCCCAGGACTCCCTCTGGATAGCACAGTGAAGAATTGTCTCACCACTATTATTTCTCCAGCGGGAAATGCCTAATTTGTCAACGTCCGGATACTTACTACAGATATAATGGAGGCAAAAAAAGATCTCTGTACTACCACGAGCAGCTGCCAAGAAGAGTGGCGTCTCACCGTCGCTGTTACGACGTGACAATATAAGCGGTTTAGCTTCAGCAATGCTAACGCAAGATTTCAGACTCCCCATTGATGCTGCCAAATGCAAGGGGGTATTCCCTTGATAGTCTTCTATTTCTAGAGTGCCCTTGACTGGTAACAGTTCATCTTCTTCTTCAGCACCTGTTCCCTCAAGCTCTCCAACTGGGAAATTTTGTTCTTCGTCAGCAACTATTTTTACAAGCTTTTCAACAATGTATCCTGGAGCACCGTTGGAGATAGCTAAGTGCAACGGCGTGTCCCCATGACTGTTCATCTTGATCCGTCCAGCAAACAAAAAATTATCTCTATATGCATCAACAAAGGGATCCCAGTCGCCTTTGGTGGATAGTTTGTATAAATTCTCCTTATGTTCCATTTAATATCAGGAACAATTGAGATAGATTTAAGAGTAGGGTGTAACAATTAATGTTGAAAATGTCTCAGGGTTTTTATACTACAAACCTGCACCATATATGGGAAAAAGAAAAAGAAAAAGTAAAGGGGATAATTATTCCGTGTCGAGATATAAATTATACTAATATATTGGTGTAAACTGTAAAGTGCATGCATATAGATTTTTAGTCTAAAAAGATGTTTGAGTTTGAAGAATGTTTACTAGCACGGGCACGGCAGGTATATATATATATGGTAGTTGGACTTAAAAACTAACTTAGACGTACAGTCCAAAAGTTTCCCATGTAAATGCAGATTGATATAATAAGTGAAAAGAAAATCAACATTAATATAATTATGTACAATTGTTATATAACATGACTGCATAAGGTTGCCAACTCGAGAAAACTAAGAGAGCTTGTGAAACTTTGATCAAATGTTCCCATCGACCATGAAGCGAAATCAATTTCTACAATACTAGAATGAAAGAACGTGAAATTTTTGCATTATAGAAAAATTCCAACAAGCAATAAATAATGTAAATTAGATGGCCTTTAGAATGAAATTAAGTGTAAATTTAACCATGTATATATAAGTTCTTAAACACCCTTCCTTTGCAAGCCAGAATTCAAGGGTGAATTCTACCCATGAGTTTATATCGTTTAGTATTAGAGTCAACCATCATGTCGAGCAATCGGATGTAACTCATTAAGTATGAGATCAAATGAGTTGCAGCTTTATAGTTGGATCTCGGAAGGGACGCCCTAGAGGCGAAATTAAAATGACTAAGTCATTGAATAACCAATAGGTGAGTGGAGCTACCAAAAATAGAAAGGGCTACCATTGAATCAGTGTCGATAGAGTGAGTCGTCATGGATGTCTGCTACGAAGTATAGTGGTTTGTTATGATCCTAGTGACCTACATGAATTAAATGTAAGCTAAATCATGTTTATATAAGCTCTTGGACACTCTTTCTTTGCAATCCGGTTTTCAATGGTGAGTTCTGCCTATAATTTGTATTAGACTAATTAGTTGGACCATTCATTAGTGGTATAATTGTAAATGGTTTCTTTCATACTATATTTGATAAAGAAATTAAAGTGTTCTTAAACTTTGCCACAACTCTCCTATAATGCTAGCTGTGAGTAAAAGTGGCAAGCAATTAATCGTAGTCTACCATATAAGATAATTGTTGCAAAGTATGTGAAATAGGTTATGGTCTTAAAGTTATTGTAAAATTGTAGATTAAATGTGCTCAGAACATGATTCTCCCTTCATTGTTTTACACAAAGATCGAGAGAGATCTTTTGTCACAAAACAAACAAGTAACTTCTTTTGGCGAAAGAAAGTACATTTACATGTAATTTGTGTTTGGATGTAGCTTTTTTCTTGAAAGCTTATTTATGTATTTGCCAAATCTAGATAGAGCATATATTCGCAATTGCACCGACTCATGTAAAATTGATAAGCGTCCAATTTTGCTCAACCAACTCTAAAAATCACCCATATTAGCTTATGTATTTAATGTGTAAAATGTATTTTTGCTAAAAAGCGTGTGTAAATATACAAAATTATTGTTGTACATTTCAGTTTTTTATTATTTCTTTGAGTATCCCGATTATGAAAGAAGATAGTGAATGATAATTGCAGTTGTGGTGTGTGATGATAGAGTAATAAATTTTTAAAATTAAGAAAATTTGATATTTTAATAAGATAGAGTTTGGAATATATGATCTAATGTGGATATTTCTGAAAAGTAGTTAGGTGTAAAATATATATATATATATATATATATATATTTATGTTAAAATAAACATGAATTTTCGCAAGAGCTAATATGAATGCTCCTAAAGTATAGTTTTTGTTTGGTAAAACTAGTTAAAGTATAGTTGTACCTTAAAAAAATGAAATTGATGCCTTACATAAATGCCTTACATAAACAAATAAACTAAAAAACCGGTGCCAAAAAGACTAATGTGCGTATTATTATAGGAGTACCATAATCTCCGTATAGGATGTAACCTATATATTCTCATAATTTTTTCTTTTTTGTTTTGAATTTATGATGTCATTTTGTTGGGATACAAATTAATATGTGTATTAATTATAGAAGTACCATAATCTCCGTATAACAATTAATAAACTATTCTCATGGTATTTTCTTTTTCGTTATGTATGTGATGATGTTATTTTGTTAAAATTATGATGGTCTCAAATCAAGAATTTTAACACTATGTCTAAAATGCCAACACCCAGTAAATATTCACCTTTAACACATGATATATGTACAGATTGTGGAGGTAGTCCCAAACTATAATTTTCCAATTTGTTTCTTGCACGAAATTCACCTGGGATTTGAAATTACTTCCTTTAAAATATCATCTCATGTCTCAAGTTAAGCATCCAAACACTCCGTTAAGCAATGTTGTGTTTGTGTTAGAACAACACTCTCCCTCACTTGTGTTTGTTTGTTTCTTAAAAAATAAAATTAGGCATCTGTAATTTGGCATCCAAAAAAGAGTAGAAACACGTTTAATTTGCCTGGTTGCTTTACTGTAGAGTCATCAGTAAAGGGAATGGTGTGTGTTTGTTTCTTAAAAAAGAAAATTAGGCATCCGTAATTTGGCATCCAAAAAAAAAAAAAGTAGACAAACGTGTAACTTGCCTAGTCAACATTCCCTCTCCCGTTCATCAGTAATAAGTGATGACTAGGCTTCATGCAAAATAAAACTCAATAGTAAAGATAAATGCTAAAGTGGTGAGTTTAGAAAAATATATTAGTGGTGAGTTGGGTTTTGATGAAAAATATATTAGTGATGAGTTTAGATGAAATCAATAAGAATAATTTGTAAAAATATTATAAAATAATTTGTATATGTAACATTAGTCTGTTGTAAATGAATGGGAAGTTAGAGTTCATCATAAATGAACTCTTTTTCAGTACTAACATAACCATGTGAAGGGATAATTTTTCGTTAAGGAAAATTCTTAATTTACATTGTACTATCATTATCTTTAAACAAAAGTGTACAATATTGCAAATGTGTACAATATTGTACACATTTGTTTAATCTACAATGTAAATCCTATATTGATAGTATAATGTAAATATATAATTGTCTTTTCATTAAAGTATATTGTGGTTCCTTAATTTTTTTTTTGTTTATTATGAATTTAGTCAATTTACTATTTGGAGTTTAATTTATTAGTTTTATATACTTGATGTAAATATTTCACTTTTCTACATTGATCCATCAACTTCTTCATAATAGTTTTTGTAAAGGTGATCATATGTATTTTGTAAGTAGTTTTATTGTTATGATTTCATTATGCAATATTTATAAGATTTATTTAGAGGATCTTTTTTTTTTCTCCCCCTAAAATTTTAGCATTATCTTCCTATCAATAACACGTTGATTATTGCATAAACAAAATTGGCAAAAATTGATAATAATTACGGAATAATAGCCCCTTCTATTTTTTGGGTAAGACTTAATTTAGAGTATTTATTATAATTTAGGATTACTACATTTTTCAATTACAAAAAATAAATATTATTATAACACATCCTAGGTAGGAAGTTGTTACAATGGTTCTAATTTAAATTCATCACTAAAATTACTATTTTGCCTATCGGTAACAACTAATAATAACCTATCACTTAGAAATTGTTGTAAAAATGTTTTAAAAAATATTGTAAACATAGCATTTCCCATTCATATGAATACACATGATCAAGAAACAGTCTTATTTTGGTATACTTTCTTACAAGAAAAGGAAAATAAATATTGAAAAAAAGAAGTTGTTGTAACTATTCTATATATTATATATTATATAATTTATATCATATTAAAAACCTCCTTTTCTATAGCATCCCCGACTAACAAGTAATGGACAAATGCTTTCCTTTTTCAACTAATGATAGGACTTCTTCGAAAAACATCTCAAAACTCGTTGTAAATTAACCAAGAAGCAAGTGGCCCATTCCAGCTACATTTTAAAAGGGCCAAGTTATTTAGTATATCACAAGATTTTTTTTATGCTCCAAACTTTCACAACTATGTACTATATTACTATCCTTTAATAGAATAATTTTTAAATTTTTTTTATTGAATTGTTCATTGTAAACTGAACATAAATTACTTTATATTAGAAAATATGTGAGTACAGACTAAAAGTAAGTGCGCTGTCAAAATATGTGTCCAATACAAAAAAAAAAAAAACTAAAGTGGGCCTAGATTCCAAATGACTAATGTGCACTAACATCCTTACAACATACAAAATAGGACTCTTCAAAAAAAAAAAAAAAAACATACAAAATAGGAGTGATTAATATTTGTTGCTTGGATTAAAAGCAAATAATATTATTTGGTGTGAAGTCCCTCGCAAGTATCGTAGTAAGGATCATCATTAAAAAGCAAAGAGCCTTGAGAGACAACTCTAAAGAATATATGCAAAAAGATCTGACGTTGAAATGGAACTTTTTTTAAAAACGATAAGGATATTACAAAATTTGTTACAGAGAGCTTATAAACAAATGTTTCATTGTGACATGAATTTGTAATTTTTATATAGTAAAACTTGTAGGGTCATTCTACCGTGCCAAAAAAAAAGTGAGAGTACGATACTTATCTAAATCTGAATCATTAATTTAATATTGTTTTGATCTTAACCGTTCATGTAATTTTAAAGGATTTTGGTTACCGGTTAAACAAGTTTTATGTATAACCAAAAAATAATAACATTCATCACACTATTCTCCTGTCTCACATTTGCTTCTCTACCTCTGCTTCATTTGCTCCTTGCTCTGTATCACGTTTGCCTCTTTAAACAAAACCCTCAAATCAAACAGCTAAAACCATACCCACAATAGAAGAACCAGAAAACGGCGCACTAACAGCTTCAAATCAGTGTTGCTTCTTCTCATCCAATCCAACTCGACGGCACCACCCAGCTTCAACTCTTATATTCTAATTCAGCGGCACCACCCACAATCTTCAGGTTCTCTCTTTACATATGAATAACACTGATATGGGTTTATATTATTTCTCTAAACTTTGTCGGTTTATGCTATTATTGTTTTGTTTGAGTTTTGACAAATTAATCTTTACACCAAAGGGCTTAATAGTCCACCATTGATTACCTGGATCACTACTACCATGTGAAACGAAATTCTAATAAGGTTGCCAATGCTTTGGCAAAGAAATCTCGGGTTGGGCTAGAACTTCAGGTTTGGCTTGAAGACTTACCTGAGGACATTATCCCCCTTGCTCTGTTTGATGTTCATTAGTCTTCTTACATTTTAATAAAAGCATTGGTCTGTCTCACAGACTGGTTTCTCAAAGAAAAAAGAAAAAAAAAATCTTTACACTTTTGAGTTTGGGATGTAAAAGGACTTGTTGCCTTATGTTATGGCTTTGAATATTGAATATCCTTTTACTGAATTTGTATAATTTGATGACTGAGTTTTTTGGAAAATGCTGCAATTTAGTGAATTATATTTTAATTGAAAGGGAGATTGAATTTCATGAGTTGCACTACCATTGTTTATGTGAGTTTCCCTATATGTTTTTAGATATCAATTTATGTTGTTTTATTGGAGAGGATGCTAAGATGCATATATATTATATTGCCATGGCATACATTTGAAGGGCTTCAGACCCCATCTTTCTTTCTTATTTCTTTCCTTGTTCTTGTGAATATGAATATGTGAATCTATTTTGTTTTTGCTTCAAAGCAGATATAGAGCAACCACTCTTGAATGGGCAATCTGTAGGATGATAATGGAGAAACCAGCATTATGGTGGAACCTATTGGGTACCAACTGCAAGGCTGGGCTATTTGAGTATTTGTTGTTTTCAAGGTAATGAGCAAACATGAAATGACGGTTGAGTTTAGGAATCAAATGACCAGAAACTTGGTGATGTTGACAGCATCTCATTCTATATATTTTTTTGGGTTTATGCCTCCAAGATCATATCTCCACTTCATGTAAGACCCACTTGGAAAAATAGTACCTACTTTGGTATTGTGGATGTCAGAAACTTGAAAGAAAGCATTGATTTTTTCATTCGTCAAGTAAATTTTGCATCAGCATGGACTCTGTTGTAAAATAGTATTAGGGGCAGTGAATAACATGTAAGTATAAGATCTAGAGATTTTGTGTGAGAAATGGAGCAACTGAATGCTGGTTCTATTAGGACATATGTGATTCATGTTAGCAACATATGTCAACATTTTATGTAAATTGGCTAATCCTTTGACAAAACGCATTTTACTTGTAATTGGATAGATTTAGGATGTGTTCAATGCTTCAAGAAACAATGTTTCAAGTTCATGTGTTAAAGCCATGCAAGTTTGTCCAAGAAACAAATGAAGAAGTGTTGTTCATCAAAGCTCGACAACTAGGGTATTTGTCGAGATTTATGAAATACAGATTTTCAGTTCTGATTTTCATCCAATTTGTGAATGCATATTTAGGGTTTCTTTTCTCACAACCCTAAACATATATAAGGATTATTTTAAGAGTCGTCACAAGGAGCACAATTGCATAAGTGTGAAGCAAAGTTTTGTTTATGCAAATTGTGATTGGAAACCTAGTTTGCCCTAATTCATCTTGAAGAAGCTATTGTGTTTGTACATCATAGGGTTTTATGACCAAGCAACTTCGTGATCTTCATCGTGTGATAAACTGAAGAACTTTACAGCCAACATGCTTCTCAAGTTAGTGATCAAGTCACGTACTAGGATCCGCGCATCTATTGGTTACTAGGAGCCGTGCATTAAAATGAGAGATTGTCACTACAAAAAAAGTTCAATTGGGTACTTTAGGTTGGTATAAGGTATTGAGATTCCTTTACTTGTAGCCGTTTGTTGTGATAATAGTGAATTCTCAAGAGCGGTGACCTTAAAACCACCCAGTGAGACTTTTGCCTCAGAATTTTTCTCCATTCATAAACAAATCATTGTGTCAACTTTATTTTCCACTTCATTATATTTTAGTTTGTGATTTGTTTATGCTTCCATGTACATTGCATGTTAATTTGATTAATTAATAAACTTGAGTAATTAATCAACTAATTCATCACAAGAGATCAATACATTTTTGGCTTATCAAGTGGTATCAGAGTAGGCACACTCTGATTAGACTTTAATCTTTGCTGTGTGATTCATTGACCCTCGTTGTCATAGATAAAGGACAGTCTCTTATTATACCTCCTCTATTTGATGGTACTAACTATGCATACTAGAAAGTACACATGAGAGCTTTCTTGCAGTCTTTAAATGAGAAAGTGTGGCAAGGTGTGGAGATAGGCTAGACCAAGCCAAAGCGCCGACCGACTGGGATGATGCTAAGATCAAGGCAGCAAACTTCAACAATAGGGTATTGAATGCTTTATTCAGTGCGGTCACAAATGAGGAGTTCAAGAAGATATCCTCCACTGAAACTACGAAGGAAGCATGGACCATCCTCCAGACAACCTATGAAAGAACCAAAGCTGTCAAGGATTCGAAACTACAGAGGCTCACTACAAGATTCGAAGAGATCAAGAGGGTTCTATGTCGGAGTAGACTTGGACTTGGGTGCCATGCACAGACTGATCTGAAAGAAAGAGAGAGAGAAAGACAAGCTGAAAATGCAAATGTAATGAAATACATGAGCATATAAGATCATTTAAACAAAACCCAACCCAAAAATTTTGCAAAAACCTTATCAATTTTGAAAAACCCAAAAACCTAGGTCAAAATGAATGAAATGCATGATACAAGAGAGAAATGAGATCATACCAGATGAAGAATACACAATTTGGGCCGAAGATCAAGTGGGGAATGTGAAGAGGTTGAGTGTGAAGTGTTAAGGAGAGAGAGAAGTGTGTTTCTATTGAGAGAGATCAGAGAAAGTGAGAGAAAAATCATGTTGAGGCTATATATAGAAAAACACAAATCTCGATGGATTGAGTTCTATCGAGAGCTATCGAGCACTACTTCTCAACAGATTTATCTGTTGAGGTGTTATCGAGAGATGTCCACAGCAAAGTGACCTTAATGGATTGAACTGCTATCGAGCATCTATTGAGTAGATAGAAAGTTCCTCGATGGATCGAGAATCTGTCAAGAGCTATCAAGACAAACCCTCAAAAGTTTCGATGGATTGAGATTGTGTTAACTTCTATCGGGAAAGGAAGATCAAAGATCTCAATAGATAGCCTAGCTATCGAGAAGCTGTTGAGAAGTGCAAATACAGTTTTTCAAAGAAAAGAAAAACACAAAAATGAATGCAATTAAGCATGATACTTAAGCAAAGATCCAAACAACATTGTAAGCTCTCAAGAACATATCTCAACAAGAAAAATGTCAAGCATTTATATCCAAAACACACACACACACACACACACACACACATACACACACAACAAGTCTAACCAATTTTATATTTTAAAAACAAGTCAAGACAGTTTAGTGAGCATACATTAGCACATGTATTCCTTGTGATGGCCAAATCACATTGTATCTGCACATGTATCAAGAGTAGCAAAGAGTTTGCATGTTGTGTGTGAAAAACATTGCAAGATTGCATAAGTTTCTATATGTTATGATGATTTGAGATATGAGAAAATCAATTTTACTCACACACAATCATAAATGCTTGATAGGGACTATCACCTTCGAGGTACATCCTATAAATTCCACATCTCTTAAAAGACACGCTTGCAATCATTTAAAGCATTTTGATTCTTTTTGCTTCTATTTTCTTTGCTTATTTTTCTTTTGTTAAGCATATCATGCATAGGCATATAAGAGAGAGAATAGAAATATACAATTATGTTAAGTTTTTGACATTGCACTTTTACTATATCGAAGCATATAGATGTCATTTCATGATTGGTGGGCAACAGTGGCGAGATGATTATTTATGCATTTCTCTTAGAATTTTCTAGTCTTTCCCGTCAAAAAGAGTGATACAAGTGTTAAGAACAAGAGATTACCTAATCTTACTCATCACGAACACGAGCCACAAAATGCACTTGCTTAGTTTTGCATAGAGATGATCATCTAAGATACAAAAGATAAAAAGTTTAGAAAACTTTGTTTCAATGGCCATCCAAGGTACACAAGTACCAATGTACACAAAACATACATTGTATTTGTATTTTTTTTATTTTTCAATTTTTTTTATTTTATAAAAAAATAATAATAAAGCAAAACTAAAAATAACGAAACAAAAACATGTTAAATAAAGCAAAGCATAAAAACTAGAATGAGTCAAAAACAAGATAGCATAATAGACAAGTAATGCATAACCAAAAAGAGATAGAGAGAGAAAAGGTGACTAAATCACTTTGAGCCTTTTTCCTTCTACACCTTGGAAAAACCTTTCTATTTAGCGAACCTTTGATCTGGCGGTAAGGGGAAAGAATTGAAACCGTTCAAGTTCGAAAGGAACATAAGGGCTTTGAGAAGATCTCCAAGATGAGCAAAAGATGATGGCAACTGATTATGGTTTCTAGATGAGATCATATTGTTGCTATGTTGAGTGGCTAACCACTTATAGATTAGGTCAAGTATGTCTAGTAGCTCCACAGTGGTGACAGAGATGCTACTTCTTTTGTTTAGACTTTTGGTTATTGTTCTTCTTATCCCTAGGTTTTTAGTCTCTTTCTTATCAAGCTTAGCGGTGCTCCTAAGATAGATTTACCCTTGTCTATGTTCTTACTAACTAAAACAGTTTTCACATTATTATTCTCAGATTCAACATTATTATCAAGTGAAACAAATACAGTAGCATTAGAAGAAGCAATATTAGAGGAAGAGAAGTCATACCCCAAACCAGTTCAATCAGAAGCAGATTTCTGAAAGCTGAGCATCTTATCAAGCTTTGCAATGGAAGTCCTCTCTAATTGAGCTCAAACTTGAACAAACTTCGCTTCAAGCTTCTTGGTCTTTTCAGCCAAGAAATTGTTCTTAAACCGTAGTGCTCCAATAGTCTGATTAGCTTCATCAAATTCCACGTCACTTAGCTTCTTGGTGGCCAACCTATATAGTTTCTCATGCTTCTCAGAAACCTTGTACAATTTTTCATAGGCTGTATAGATATCATCTTGATCGTCCATTTTCTCAAACTTAGAATCCACCAAGTCTTCTTCATCATCTACTATTCCTGAACCCCCATCAGGAGGATCAACTATAGCAATGAAGGCATTCAAGATTCCCTCATCATCATTGTCATCTAAATCATCCTCAAGCTCGGTCTCACTCAAGGTAGCAGTATGGGCCTTGCTTTTCCCAATGGTCTTGAGATAAGTTGGACATTCTTATTTCATATGTCCAAAACCTTGACATTTGAAGCACTTTGGTTTGGAGGGAATAGTGTACTGACTGCCATCCCTAACATTTTTCTTCCCTTTATCTTAGCTCTTGAACTGTGAAGAACTGGATTGCTTATGGTCTTTGTTGAATCCTTAAGCATCGGCATTCTTCATGAACTTTTTGAACTGCCTTGTGATGTAGGATTTCATTTTAGAATCTTCATTGTCAAAGGACTCATCCGTGTCATTGCTCTTGGCCTTCAGTATCATGCTCTTACTCTTGCCCAATTTCCTAATTCTAGTCAAACCCAATTCATAGGTCTGCAAGTTGCTAACTAGCCTTGACAAAGTAATTTGATCAATGTCCTTTGATTCCTCAATAGTGGTGATCTTGGCATGGAATTTCTCTGGAAGAGATATGAGCACCTTTCTAACAATCTTGGGTTCAGGAATGGTTTCCCTAAGATTAAAGGTTGAGTTCACTATGTCCTTAAGCTTGGCATAGAACTCATTGAATGACTCATCTTCCTCCATCTTAATTACTTCAAAGCTTGTGGTAAGCCTTTGAAGCTTTGAATCCTTGACAGCCTTAGTTCCTTCATAGGTTTCTTGGAGGATGATCCATGTTTCCTTCACAATTTCAGTGAAAAATATCTTCTTGAACTTCTCATTTGTGACCGCACTAAATAAAGCATTCAATGCCCTGTTGTTAAAGTTAGCCGCTTTGATCTTAGCATCATCCCTATCAATCAGTACTTCCTTTGGCTTAGTCTAGCCTATCTCCATTGCTTGCCACACTTTTTCATCTAATGACTGCAAGAAAACTCTCATATGTACTTTCCAGTATGCATAGTTAATGCCATCAAATAAAGGAGGTATAATTAAAGATTGTCCTCTGGCCATGACAATAGGGGTCAATAGATCACACAACAAAGATTAACCCTAATCAGAGTGTGCCCACTCTGATACCACTTGATAAGCCAAGAATGTATTGACTCTTTGGGTAAATTAACCAATTAATTAGTCAAGTTAATTAATTAATTCAATTAACATGTAAGAATGAATTGTAGAACAAACAAATCACCAATTAAACTAAATGCAGTAGAAATTAAATTAATATGGTGATTTGTTTACAAATGGAGAAAATCTCTAAGACAAAAATCACACCAGGTGAATTTAAGGTCACCACTCCCAAGAATCTACTATTATCAAAACAAACGATTACAAGTAAAGGAATACCAGTACCTTATACCAACCTACAGTTGAACCCTTACTCCAATATCCAATTGGACTTGTTCTGTAGTGACAATCTCTCATTTCAATCCACGGCTCCAAGTACGTGACTAACCAATCTATGCACAGATCCCAGTACGTGACTAACACACCAACTTGAGAAAGATGTTGGCAGCAAAGTTCTTTAGTTCATCCACATGATGAAGATCATGAAGCTCCTTGGTCACAAAACCCTATGGCATACAAACCCAGCAGCTTATTCAAGAGAAAGATAATCTAGGGCAAATTATCTCTGGTCACAATATGCTTGCAACAACAAGTGCAACAACCTTATGATGGCCCTTAAAATAATTCTTATATATGTTTAGGGTTGTGAAAAAATAAAGCCTAAACACATACCCATGGATATGCATGAAATCAGATATGAAAAACTGATTTTCGTAAATCTCAATAGATAGGGTATCTGTCGAGCAGCTGTCGAGCATTAGGTTTAATTTTCCTTTTAAACCTCAATAGATACAATCTTTCAAGATAGCTATTGAGATTTAAAATACAGCACTTCTTCACTTGTTTCTTGGACAGATTTGCATGGCTTGAACTCTTGACTTGAACAACATGTTTTTCGAAGACTTAAACCATCCTAGATTTACCCAATTACAAGTAAAGTGCATTTTTTTAAAGGATAATCCAATTCTAAATGACATATGTTCTTAATATGATCCACATATGTCCTAACATGGATGATAAACCCTGCGGTAAAGCAACTTAGTACCAATTCTCTTCCATAAGCACCTTCAAATATGACTAAAAAATTTTGTCTCTCGATGTGATAGCTTTGGAATATCATGGTACTTGACCACTTTATTTAAAATATAGGTCAAAAACTAGGGATGGCAATTTAAATCCGACCCGCGGATACCCGGTCTAGCCCGACCCTAATGGGCCGGGTTTTACCCGGTCCGATAAAGAATAGGGTCGGGTATGGATTTTAAAAAAAAAACCCGAAGCGGGTCCGGGTCGGGTCCGGGTTTTATCAAAAAAATCCAGACCCGACCCGGAACCCGACCCGGATAAATACCCGGTTAAATACCCGGTATAGGAAATTACTAAAATACCCCTTATATATATATATATTTTCTGATTTTGTAAGAAACCTAATTCTCTACTCTCTACTCTCTCACACTCACACCAGCCGCCTCTCACACTCAGGCCTCAGCCCTGCGCCCCTGCCCTCTCGCCTCTCTCACACTCACAGCCTTAGCCAGCCGCAGCTCTCGCCTCGCCTCGCCAGCACACAGCCCTCGCCTCGCCTCGCCAGCACACAGCCCTCGCCTCGCCTCTCTCACACTCACAGCCAGCCGCAGCTCTCGCCTCGCGGCCTCGCCTTTCATCGTCATCATCGTCACACCAACATCACCACCTTTCATCGTCATCATCGTCTCCATCTTCTTCTTCATCGTCATCCATCCCGAGGTTTGGTTTGTCTTCTTTTAATTGCGTCTTTTATTTCCTTTTGTTTTTTCAGTTTTGGGTTTTGCCGTTTGCTTTTAAGGTTAGTATCTTGATTAAGATCCTAATTATGCTTTTTTTTTTTAAAGATTAAGTTTGTTGATGGATTTGAATTTTAGGGTTTATGGGTATCCTTCTTTTTTGCCGATGTGATCACTTTGAGTTTGGGGTTTTGTTTGTTTCTTCACTTGGTAAAATGAAATTGACGTGTCTTACTTGTAAGTGTTTTTCACCAAGTAGTTGAGAAATGTAATTTTAGTTTGAATCTAACAGTTATGCTCGAATAATGTACCTAGTTCAATTTTTTGTTTTTAGTTTGCAATTTTGAATTTTGAATATTTGAAGTGGTTTAGCTTATAAGCTCGAAGAAGTTCGAACTTCAACGAATTTGAACTGCTAAAAAATATGTTACGTTTATGAATTTGGTGATTATGTGATTGAAGTGGACTTTAGCCGTTAACAGAGTTCTGATTCAAAATTTTGATATTACATTTTCGCTGAAATCTTTTCAAAATGCAATAGTACAACTGATTTTAGTTGGAATTGTTTCATTTTTTTTTTTTGGAAAGTAATTCTTCGTATTTTGATTTTTTAAAATTTTTTCCTTAATCCAGTAGAATTTGGAAATTCGAAACTGTGTGAGATGCTTGGTAAATGTAAATGTGGTAATTATTTATGATAATACTTTTTTTCCAAATTTCAATTTTTATTTATGTGTGTTTTAGTTTATTGGGTGAGTGATTGTTTGGGTGAGTGATCGTTGAGAATCAACCATATTTAACCGGCTTCTTGGAAAACCTAAACAAGAAACCAATGCTCTCCACATTAGATAAATTTAATGTGGTATGATTATCAAAATTTTTTTTTTTGTTTAATGATTTATATGTATTTTGTTATTTGGTAATTTTGATCTATGCGATTTCTATTTTGGAATTTGGATTATAGTTTGTTGTCGTAAAGTTAGGTTTTTATCAATTTTTGAGAATAGCTAATACCTTTGTGTCAGATGGCATTTGGAAGTACTTACTTGCCCATTTGATGTAATGGAATGGTCATTCAAATAAGAATTGGGCTTTCTGCTAGTTAGTTTCAGACTTTTAGATGATTGGTGTGGTGGTTGAGTTGGGATTTTCTGTGGAGAAAGTGGTGAGAGGATTTTCAGGTGTTTTGTTGGGTTTGCTATTTAATATCCATCTTTGGAGTTGCAACAGCAAGAACTTTAAGTAGAGATTAAAACATTGGAAGATCTCTCTTTATTTTGTTATATTTAAATTTTAATTAATTTGATTTTGGGTGATTCATACTTATTATGTAATGAGCGGTAGGGGCCTTGGGTTGAACTTTAAGTAGAGTATCTTTTGCACAGTTTTTGTAAGCTATCTATAATTCAGTACTAATCTGTAACATTTTAAAGCTTGCTTCTGTTAAAATTTTTCTTCTATTAAGCCCATATTCAAATGAAAAGCCCATATTCAAAGTAGAAGAAGAGAATAAGTGTCATTTACAGTCTTGAAGAAACTTCTTCTGATCTAGTATGCAAGTAATTCATGTCACATGATTTTGTGTTTGTTGTGAATGCAGAGCCTAAAACGGAGATGGAAAACACAAACAAATCTAGTTCTTCCTCGCCGAGCGGCTCTCCCTTGAGAAACAAATCTAGTTCTTCCTCGCCAAGTGGCTCTCCCTTGAGAACCGAACGTTTTCCTTTGCCAGCTATGCGACCTTCTTCACCATTTTCACGTTCACCCTCACCATTGTCGCCTGGCAGCTCACCCTCAGGATCACCATCACCTTTATGCCCATTAAACAACGAGTAAGCGTTTGGAATTTGTAGTTAATTATGTTTAATTATATTTGGGTTGATAGAATTTGTGAATCTGTGTATTTATGAATTTGTGCGTATTAATCAATGAGTATGTCACATAATAAATTTAAGTATATTTGTTGTGATTCTAATTCCTAAACTTTTGAACCAATTAGGAGTCCAAAATCCCCAACGGTGGACTTAGGAGAAGACTTAGAGTTAGAGGAACAAGAAGGGGGAGGAGGAGAGGGAGAGGGAGAGGGAGAGGGAGAGCGAGAGCGAGAGCCTACAAATGAGGGCTTGGAGTTGGATACAACTAGAAAAAGAAAGACTACCTCAGATGTTTGGGATCATTTTACAAGGAAGAAAGTTGATGGAAAAATTAAAGCCCAATGTCATCATTGTAGCAAACTTTACTTGGGTGATTCTAGCCAAGGTACAACCCATTTACGTAATCATTTAGCAAGATGTCCACGGTTGAAGTTTAAAGATATAAGGGATATGCGACAACAAGTGTTAATTAAACAACAAAATAAGGTGGATGGAACTATGAGTTTAAATGCTTATCAATTTGATCAAGGCAAAATGAGGAATAATCTTGCTCGTATGGTCATCTTACATGAATACCCCCTTTCAATAGTTGACCACATTGGGTTTAGAGAATTTGTGGTTTCTCTTCAACCTTTGTTTAAACTTGTCACAAGAAATACTTTAAAGAGTGACATTCTTAAAATATATGATAATGAGAGGGGGAAAGTTTTGAAGATGACAGACAAGAATGGAAGTAGGATGGCAATTACAATTGATATGTGGACTTCAAGTAACAAAAAGAGAGAGAGTTTATGGTTATTACCGCTCATTTTATTGATCATACTTGGACGTTGCAAAGCCGGGTTTTAAGGTAATTTTTTTATCTATAAATTGAATGTTAAAGACTTTACATTTAGAATGTTTATTGAGTTATGTTATAATTATTCCTATTATTTTTTTAGGTTTGATGATGATCATTCTCCACACACAAAAGATGTGCTTGCGATGTCCTTGTTGATTGCTTTTTAGAGTGGAATATTGATAGGAAGTTGTCTACAATAACCGTTGATAATTGTAGTACTAATGATGCTATGATAAGACTTCTCTTGAATAAGCTTGATACTAGTTCTCTCATGTTGGGTGGGTTTATGTTGCATATGAGATGTGCTGCACATATTTTGAATTTAATTGTTCAAGATGGATTGTCTCTTATTGGTGATGGTATTGAAAGGATTCGTGATAGTGTGATTTATTGAATTGGATCACCAAAAAGGAGGCAAAAATTTGAAGAAAATGCACGACAATTGCGTGTTCAATGCACCAAAGAGTTAGTCTTAGATTGTAAAACTCGTTGGAATTCAACTTACTTAATGCTTTCTACTGCATTGATTTATAAAGATGTTTTTCCTCGTTTGGCTAAACGTGAAACATCTTATTCTTCTTTGCCATATGATCATGATTGGGAGTTAGCTAAAGATATTTGTGGGAAGTTGGAGTTGTTTCATAGTGTAGTGAGTTTTTCGAGTCGTAAGTACCCCACAACTAATATGTATTTTACTTTGGTGTGTGAGTTGAAAATTGCATTGCATGAATTTAGTTTGTCATCAAATGAGATGATAGCTACAATGGCGAGAAAGCATGCTTGCTAAATTTAATTCTTATTGGGCTAATGTTAGTGTTGTTATGGCTGTTCTTTGCTATCTTAGATCCAAGATATAAGATGAAGTTATTGGAGTTTTATTATCTTAACATTTATGGTGATAATTCAAATTTGGAGATTGAAAAAATAAAGAATCTTTGTTATGATTTGCTTGATGAGTATGGAGATCTAGATGAGTCCCCTGCAAATAATGAAGGAAGTTCTCATATTCCTGCAAGTAGTGCTTCAAGCCCTACGGCTCAAATGAAGTTTAGGTTGAGTGGGTCAATGTCATGTTTTGATTTGTTTGTGAACAATAGTTCAAAGAAACATGGGAGTGCTAGAATGGAATTTGATTATTTCATTGATGAGGGAGTGTTGAAGAGAAGTGAAGATTTTGATATTTTGGGATGGTGGAAAAGTAATGGTCTCAAGTATCCTACTTTACAAAGGATTGCAAGAGACATTTTAGCCATTCCTGTCACAATTGCTTCGAGAATGTTGCCTTTAGCACTAGTGGGAGGCTTTTAAGTCCACACCGTAGTAGGCTACATCCCAAGACTATAGAGGCAATGATGTGTGCTCAGAATTGGTTATGGAGTGAAATCAACGGTTAGTAATTGTCTAATTTTTATTTATAAAATCAAAATTGTATTTTTATATTTGCTTGTTACAAATTGATGAAGTTTATTCCATTTTTTAATTCCTTGTTGTTGTAGGTTCTTCAAATATGCATGTCTGGTGATTGTGATTTTCAAACAATTCTTGATGATAAGGAGCCTAATGAAGAGGAAGGGAGTTGTGTCACAGTTGTGGACGATTAAACATTTTGTAATAATTTAGTAGCCGTTTTAATTTCTTAGACTTGTTAGATTAATTTGTTGGTTTGTAATTATTCTAAACCATTTGCAATTTCTTAGTCTTTTTAATTTGTTGATTTGTGGAGGATAAGACATTTTGTAATTTCTTAGATTTGTGAGATTTATTTTGTAGCTTTTTTAGTAATTTATTGCCATATAAGATGATTTTGGGTGCCATATAATGATATAAATGGAGGTAAATGATTTGGCTACCATATAAAGGGGCAAATTTTGGCATTTGGGCCATGTTAAATGACTTGAATGGGCTTGAATTTAGGAAAAAAAATTTAATGGGCTTCAAATTTTTTTTTTTTTTGGTTGGGCTAAATTTGGGCCCAATAAGTTAAACGGGGCCCGCGGGGCCCGGCGGGGCGGGTCTGGGCCCCGAGAAAAAAACCCGATTATTATTCGGGCCGGGTCCGGGTTTCGGGTCTTGGCCCGCGGGTCGGGTCCGGGTATGCAAAAACCCGGCCCGAACCCGACCCGTTGCCATTCCTATCAACAACATAGGAATTCAAGAATTTATGACTTCATTAATACTTGACTATCTTGGAGTGGACTTTACTATAGCTTTTGAGTGGAGTTTAGGGTGTGACTTTGTGTTAGAACCCTTTACTCTTTTCCTTGTGTGTGTGTTTGTTCCTCAAAGATAAAAAAGTGAATGGGTAATTGTCTCACGTGACTTAAGAGAGTGTGTTGTATGTAATATAATTTTACCCTAGTTCCCTTAAATTTTACCATAACTTTTGAGTAGAGTTTGTGGCATATCTTGTGTTACAACCTCTTTCCCTCTCTTGTGTGTGTATGTGTTTGTTACTTTGTTTCTCAAAAAAAAAAAAAAAAAAAAAACTTCGAGTACGTAGGGCCTGCTTGGTTCTTGCTTTTACTTTTGCGCTTTCAAAACTTGTTTTTAAGGCATTTTCAAAACTTGTTCTTAAAACTAGTTTTAGTAACTCATAAAACAAAGTTGAATTGTGTTTGAAAATTTAGACCCCAGTTGATATAATTAACAAGTTTTAAATCCAAATTATTAATTAGGTTTATTATGAATAAAACTTGTTAAAATAAACAAATATCAATATTATGTCAACATCATGTGCAGCGAAAAGTAAATAAGACAAGATATGATGACCTAGGAAAATCAATGAAACAAACTAGTTTCATAGTAAAAAATCTAGGGGGAAACCTTCTTAAAAAGCAATTCACTATAGTAAAGAGAAGTTTCAGATCTAGTACAAAACCTTTGTCCCTAGACTTTACAATCCTTATAGATGAACTTATAATAGAAACTTTCTACCACTTCAAAATCTCTAAACTCTTCAATATATGAACGCTACCCTTTTGCACGGATCTCAGTACGTGACTAACCAAAGATGCACGGTTTTCAGTACGTAACTAACTCACCAACTTGAAGAAGATGTTGGCTACAAAGTTCTTATGTTCTTCAACACATGAAGATCACGAAGTTGTTTGGTCACGATGTACAAGTAAAGTGTGCTTTGTCAAAGGATTAACCAATACATAAAATGTTGACATATGTTCCTAACATCCAATCATATATGTCCTAACAAATTGTTTGGCAGTGTTTTACTATCTATCTAGTTTTTTTTTTTTTTCCTCATTTCCTTTTAGCTAGCTTTCAATAAAAAATTCACTATCGCCCATGGCAATACAATAACACCCCCACCAAATCCAAATTGCAGGTCAGTTTTGCTCTTGTTTGTCATGACAATTTTGATGTATTCAATAGGATTTGAAATATATGAGATCAAGATAAGATATTGATTAGTTTCTTCAAAGCGTAGATGACATTAAAAACTTTTTCTATTTGATCAAAAGAGATTTACTACTTGAACAAACAAAAACTAGGACTCTCTTGTAATTGTTACTTAATTACATCAAGTATTTGCTAAGACTGACCTTATATAAATTCCTGATATTAATTAGTAGAAAAATGTATTATTATGTTGCCTTTGTTTTGTTTTTGTTTTTTGTTTACATGTGTGTTTGGAGTTTTTTGAGTAGTTGATTGTTTTTCTTATAAGTAGTGATAGTTACACATTGTATGTATGAGATAAATAGTTAGAATTGTGTAATTGTGTTTTCAAAAACACTATTTAACTATTTCACAATTATAATTAAAGTTGTGTTTTCAAAACATGAATTTAGCTAAAATGTGTACAGTAATATATAACTCATCATGCGCAACAATAATTAGAAATTTCTTAATATGTAGTTGTAAAGTTGAATTCATTCAACCATGTGTTGGCTTTATTCCATGCCAAATTTACTTGTATTTTAGCAATTAGATATTCTGTATTTGTGTGTGAAAGAGTGAAGAATTCAAGTATGTGTGAATTCAAGAGGATTCTCGTGACTAGAACTTGCAAGTGACTCGTGACTGATGACTCACCAAGATGCCACACGTGTGAAGCATGCAAGTATTTGAAGAGTCATGACAATTGAAGTATTACAGGACAAAAAGTACAGTCTTTTCAGTCAATTATTTCGCAACTTATCCCAGTCGCAAGTGAGTCGCTAGAACGCCTTGTTTTGCAGAAAAAATGACTTTCAACATTCCTCACATACCCTACTATAAATACCCTTATACCCATGAAATGTAGAGAGCTTCCAAAGAGAATTTTGAGTGAGAAACCCTAGAGAAAAGCAAGATTGACTCATCCACAATCTTAGACATTTGATTCTCCAAATTTCTCTACTCTCACCCTCTCCATTGACATACCCTTGAAAGGATACATTGCCAAATCTTTATCTCACCATACCCATATTTGTGAGAAGGTAATTTGGTGTTTGGGAAGCAGTTTAGAGAGGACCAATTATTTTGGTTGGTGCAATGGGCTGATTGCAGGAACCAAAAAGCTAGAAAAGACACAGTTAAGCTTAACCTTGTTGGAGCAAGAAGCTTGGAGGGTTTAGGTGCATCGGGTAGATTAGGCTTGGAGGGTCTATTACTATTCATGTATCCCAACTTTATTCTCTAGTGGATCATTTTACCGCTTGAAGGGCGGCGGAGAGGTTTTCGCATAGTTCTTTGGTTTTCTCTTCGTTAACACATGCCGGTATTATCTATATCTTCATCTCTCTAACCCATACTTTTGAATTTTAATTGCTCCTGTGTTGTGATTAATTATGGTTTAGAGTATTTTATTTATTTGGGTATTGCTCGTACTTATCATTCCATAAATTTATTGTTTGAGTATAAGCTTGTGTTGGTAATTTTGAAATTGGGAGTCTAAACATTCACTAGTGTTTTATACCCCAAGTGAGCTCACAGTAGTACCCATATTAATAAAGGAAAATATATTCTTACTCTTGTTTACATCAATATCCACAATTGATACATTTTAATACATGAAAGTGTAAGAGTATTGATGCCTATGAAGTTGATCGTGTGATAAGATTTAAAACATAGACATTGTGGCATAGTAATGTTGTCCTTTTACTCTGACTTGAGGGGGACAACAAAAATCGATGCAGGGATGCATCTATTTTCAAGTAGAAATCTTCATATAGACTGATCTCCTCCATTATTAATGAATGCAGGGATGCCCTTCATTCGTTTGGTAATTTCAAGCTTCGGTGCTGCTACCAGGAGGATAACAAGACAGCGGACTCTCTTGCTAGGAAGGGTTGTTTCTAAGTGGAGCCCCTTTTGTATTACTCCCTTCCCCCTGATTATGTTCTTCCTTTCTCTTATCTTTGGGCACTTCTGATGTTTGTTTCCCCATGTTATCTTGGGCTCTGTCTCTTAGTATATTTTAGTGGTAGTTCATTCTAACAACAACAAAAAAATTAGATGCTGATTTCTTAGTATATTGGTAGGTTATTTATCTTTTGCTCTTACATTTTTGCAATGTTGGCTCCTACATAGCTCGATTCATGGATTTCCTTTCATTATGTTGTGTTAGTTTAATACCTTTTGGTCAATTTTTCTTATAGATTGTGTTCTCTGTCATGTTTGGGCAGAGTTATTACCTTAAGTAACCTCAAATATCTCAGTCAAATGTCGTGCGGTGATGGAATTTAGCTGTTAGCACACTTCGACGAGCATCCTAGTAGGTTGAGCATAATCTCTAAATTCTTCAATATTGATGAATCATCCTCTAAGTCAACCTACTCCATCTTTGCACCATCACAATTTAGATCCCACCACGTGATACTGGACTAGCTGAGTACAATGCGGGCTTGGCCAATAACAAGAACTTGGATATTGGACTCGTTAGTTTGGAAAATTGGAAGCAAAGAGATGTAGTGAAAATAATTTTAAAAGATGAAAAAAGACAGGTGTACTAAAAGGGTACAAGAAGCTATAAAACTTCACCCGAGAAACATAAAGATGATTAAAGATGATCAAGGGGATACAAGGAATTCATATAAATGCATGAATGTAATAAAACAAGATGCTATAGATGACAAGATAATAGAAAGATGCAAAACAAAGAAAAATGAAATGCATGCAAGGCTATCACAATCGATTAAGGAGGTGTCAAGAATCTATCGAGAAGAAGCCAACCTCGATGGATCAAGAATCTGTCGAGAAAGTATCGAGTAGACAGAGAGCACAAAAATTTGGTTCGATGGATTGACCTAGCTGTCGAGAAGCTATCGAGATCAAATCCAGAAAACTCGATAGAAGAAACTTGTGTCGAGCTACTGTTGAGAAGACAGAAGCAAGGTTTTCCAAGGGAAGAAAAACACACAAGATGAATGCAACAAGATAGCTCCTTAAACAAGCATCCAAGCAGCATGTTAAGCACTCAAACACAGCTCAAATCTAGATGTAAAGCATTTCTAGATCAAAAGACACACATACATACTAAATAAGTGTAACCAATTTTATTTTTCAAAAACAAGTTAAGATAGTTTAGCAAGCATTTATTAACTTATGTACCCTTTGTGATGTTCAAATCACATTGTACTTGCACATGTATCTTTTGTGTGTTGTATGTGAAATAAAGCAAGAGTGCACAAGTTTATCATATTATAAAGATTTGAGACATGAGAAAATCAAATACACTCACACACAATCATAATTGTTTGATGGGGACCATCACCTTCGAGATACATTCTATAACTCCTACATCTCCTAAAAACACACTTGCAATCATATATAAAAGCATTTTGATTCTTTTTGTTTTTATTTTTCTTTGCATATTTTTCTTTTAAGCATAGCATGCATGGGCATATAAGAGAGAAAATAAATACCCAATTATATAAGCCAAAACATCACAATTTTGCTATGCCGAAGTACACAGATGTTACGCATGATTGGTGGGCTTTAGTGGTGAGATGGTTATTTATGCTTTTCTCTTAGGATTTTCTAGTCCTTCTTGTCAAAAAAAGTGATGAGTATGAGATATAAAAGACAATATTAATCGTACTCATTACAAACACGAGCCACAAAGCTCATTTGCTTAGTTGTGCATTGAGATGCTCATCTAAGCTACAAGAGATACAAAGTTTAGAAATTTTGTTTCAATGGCCATCCAAGGTACACAAGTACCAATACACACAAACACACTACTTTTTGTATTTTTCTGATTTTTCCTTTTTTATTTTGAAAAAAAAAAAAAACTAAACATCAAAAAAAAAAAAAAAAACAGACAAACAACATGAACGTATAAAGATAGATGCAGATGCATGAAAGCATGATTCCAAAAATAGATAAGAAATCAAAGCAAGAAAATCCTACTTTAGATGGAAAGAATTAAAGTAGAGGACAAATAGAAAATACACTTAAGTCTTAGGCTTCTTTCTCACCCACACAGCACAAGTCTTTGGCCATGAAGATGAAAAGACGCATGTCCTAGTATGTCTACTACATGACATAGAAGAATTAGAATTCTCCTGAAATTTATTTAAAAAAACTCAAAGCTTTTAATACATCTCCAAACAAAGGTGTTGAACCTTGAGAGGAAACCTGTAACTGTTTGGACACTTTCTTATGAGGATACAACTTGAAGCAATTACGACGAATGTGTCCAGAAACACCACAGTGGTGACAAACATGAGTAGTTTTTGAACTACTAGACTTCCTAGCTAGAGTAAGGTCTAACAAAGGATTTAGAATTAGCCAAATCAGTTTTAGATTTCATACCATTATCACCTTTCTCAACTTGGGGCACAAAGACAATCTTTGATCCAGAAGCCGTAGAAGAGGAGGGGCTGGAGGAAACAACATATCCTACGTCAGTCTTATCAGAGCTAGGCTTTTGAGCACTCAATACCTCATCAAGCTTTGCACTAGACATCCTCTCTATTTGAGTTCTAGCTTGACTAAGCTCAACCTCGAGATTTTTGACCTTCTCTTCTAATGAGGTGTTCTCCATAACAAGAGTTTCAACTAACCTTGTAGTCTCATGTAATTTGATTAACAATTTAGCTTTTTCAGTTTTTACCTCATTAAGCTCTTTTCTACAAAGATGAGAAGTCTTTTCAGATTTTAAAAATTTAGTGCATAGCTTGTCATAGGCTTCCTGAAGATTCAACTTCTTGGGTACTTCATCATCAGAAGAATCCTCTCCACAATCACCTTATCAATTGTGGCAGCAAAAGCCATATAATGACCACATTCATCCTCATATTCAAAGATCACTCTCAAAATCACTCAAGGTAGCAACCAACATTTTACCTTTTGAATTCTTGGTCTTTTCCTTCATAAGATAGTTTGGGCACTCTATCCTCAAATGACCAAAATCTTTGCACTCATGGCACTAGATAAGGGGTTTCTCATTCTTGCCCTTCCTAGAGGATTCAGATTTCCTAGAGGCATTGTTCTTATCCTTTTTCCTATATTGGATAAGCTTGATAATCTCGTTAGCTATGAAGGTTAAGTCATCATCCTCATCCTTATCATTATTTTCATCTTCAGAGTCATCACTCTCTTCCTCCATACCCTTAAAGAGCCATGTTCCTACTCTTTCCACCTTTTCCCATTTTACCTTATCCCATCTCATAGGTTTGAAGGTTCCCTACAAGCTCAGTCAAAGGAATTTGATCAATGTCCTTCACTTCTTCAATGACAGTGATCTTGGCACGAAATCTTTCAAGTATGGACCCGAGAATGTTCTGCAATAGATTCTCCAAGATTAAAGACAGAATTCACAATATCATTGAGTTTAGCATATAACTCATCAAATGTCTCATCCTCCTCCATCCTTATTTCTTCAAAACTGCTGGTGAGTCTTTGAAGCTTAACGGTCTTCACTTCCTTTGTACCTTCATAGGCAGTCTCAAGAATAGTCTATGCTTCCTTAGCAATTTCAATGGATGATATTTTCTTGAATTCCTCATTGGTCACACCACTAAACAAAGCATTCAAAGCCCTACTATTGAAATTTACCGCTTTGATCTTTCCTTCATCCCAATCCACCGGCACTTCTTTTGGTTTAACCCAGCCAACTTTAACAGCTTGCCATACCTTTTCATCAAGAGCTTGTAAAAAAGCTTTCATACAAACTTTCTAGTATGCATAGTTAGTACCATCAAACAAAGGAGGAATCAAAAAAGATTGTCCACGATTCATGACAGCGGAGGTCAAGGATCACACTCAGGAAATTAATCCAATCAGAGTGTACCCACTCTGATACGAATTGTTGGGAAATTTAGACCCTAGTTGATAGAATTAACAAGTTTTAAATCCAAGTTTTTAATTAGATTTATTATGAATAAACCTTATTAAAACAAACAAACATTAATATCATGTCAATATCATGCACAGCAGAATAGTAAATAAGACAAGATATGATGACCCAGGAAAACCAATGAAACAAACTAGTTTCACAATTAAAAATGGGGAGGAAACCTTCCCAAAAAGCAATTCACTATAGTAAAGAGATTTTTCAAATCTAGTACAAAACCTTTGTCCCTAGACTATACAGTCCCCGTAGATGAATTTACAGCAGAAACCTTCTACCGCTTTAGAACCTCTGAACTCTTCAATATATGAACGCCACCCTTTTGTAAGGATCCTAGTACGTGACTAACTCCAACAACTTGAAGATGTTGTTGGCTGCAAAGTTCTTTACTTCATCAACAATGAAGATTAAGTAGCACTTGGTCACTCAATGCATGTGTTCTCCATATATAACGACCTTTAAAAATAAGTCTTATATATGTCTAGGGTTGTGAGAAAAGAAACCCTACAAATACATGTCAGCATGAGTCAAAAATTCTGATTTCGTAGATCTCAACAGATTCAACTTTTGTCGAACTTTTGTCAAGCTTCATTCTTAAGTCTCGATAGATACTGTTTCTGTCGAGGTATCTGTCGAGTTTTAATGAATAGTTTTCTTCACTTGTTTCTTGGTCCAATCTTCATGACTTTAATACTTGGCCTGAACAACATGTTTCTTGAAGTATTAAACTCTTCCTAAATCTACCCAATTACAAGTGCATTTTGTCAAAAGATTAACCAATTACATAAAATATGTCCTTAACAATTTGACAGTGTTTTCCTATCTACTATTTTTTTTCCTCATTTCCTTTTAACTAGTTTTCAATAAAAAAATTCACCACCGCCCATGGCTATACAATAACACCACCACCAAACCCAAATTGCAAGTCAGTTTTACTCTTGATTGTCATGCCCATTTTTATATATTCAATAGGATTTGAAATATATGAGATCAAGATAAGATATTGATTAGTTTCTTCTTAGTGTAGATGACATTCAAAACTTTTTCCATTTAATAACAAGAGATTTACTAGTTGAACAGACAATAATTAGGACTTTCTTCTAGTTGTTACTTAATAACATCAAGTATTTGCTTAGACTAACCTTATATAAGTTACTGATATTAATTAGTAGAAAATTGTATTATTATGTTGCCTTTTTTTGTTATAGTTTCTTGTTTACATGTGTGTTTAGAGTTCTTCGAGTAGTTGATTATTTTTCTTGTAAGTAGTGATAGTTACACATTGTGTGTATGAGATATTTAGTTATAAATGTGAAATTGTGTTTTCACAAACACTATTTCATTATTTTAGAATTGTAATTAAATTTGTGTTTTCAAAATATGTGTTAGAAATTTAGATCCCTATAAACTAGATTGTTTAACCTAATTAATTAACCAAGTGAATACTTAGGTTTATTATTTAGATCTAGGTTAAAAAAAAACAATCATATCATGCAAAGTAGCGGAAATATAAAGAATACAATGATATGATGACCCAGTAAAACCAAACCGGTAAAAAACCTAGGGAGGATTTAACCTAGCTATCCTCAAGGTAAAGTAGCAAAACCACTATGAAGGAATTGAAGTTTACATAATAGCAACTTAGACCACTAACATCCTATTGCTACCTCGAGTAGGAAACTTACTACCACGACCCCATGATAGCTCCAAGTCCACGGACTATTTCTTTCTTTGGCCTTTGCAAAACACAAACACCCACGTTTGTGACTTTGAGATCCCACTCAAAGGTTTAGCAACACAAACTCTCCTGTTTGTAACTCCAAGACCATCCTTGAAGATTTAGATCATCAGTACCTTTGATGACTAGTGAATGCAGCAACTTCTACAACATCGGATCTTGAGATTCTTCAAGTAATAACACCGGTAAAAGATATGAGAGAGCTTTTTAGGAACAAAATCCTAAATACAAAAGAGGCACACTCTTCTCTCTCTAAAAAGCCTTGAAAAACCTCTCTAGGGCTAGCTTATAATGTCCTTTAAATACTGGAAAAAATAGCTCGCGATTTGGGCTTCAAACGAATAAGTTATGGTCTTTTTACGTTTGCTGATTCTGCTGATATGTGACTTTCGATCGATCGAGTACCAATTGAACGAAACAGATTGTACCTCATTTTTCTTCATCCTGAACTTGAGGTTTTTTGCACTGGGCTTCAATGTAGACCATTTTAAACTTATGAAACTTAGTTTTTTGTCATGGTTTGCCAACATTACAAACTCAAAACTTAACAACATGATTTCAGCTAAAATATGTACAGTAATATATAACTCATCATGCGCAACAATAATTAACAATTTCTTAATGTGTAGTACCCATATTATTAAAGGAATATATTTTCTTACACTTGTTTACATCAATATCCACAATTGATACATTTTAATACATGAAAGTGTAAGAGTATGGATGCCTATGAAGTTGGTTGTGTGATAAGATTTAAAACATAGACATTGTGGCATATTAATGTTGTCCTTTTGCTCCGGCTAGACGGGGACAACAAAAATAGATGCAGGGATGCATCTATTTTGAAATAGAAATCTTCAAACAGACTGATCTCCTCCATTATTAATGAATGCAGGGATGCCTTTCATTCGTTCAGAAATTTCAAGTTTCAGCGCTGCTACCAAGAGGCTAACAAGACAGTGGACTCTCTTGCTAGGAAGGGTTGTCGCCAAGTAGAGCCCCTTTTGTATTACTCCCTTCCCCCTGATTAGGTTCTTCCTTTTTTTTTTTAATCTCTGGACACTTCTGATGTTTGTTTCCCCAGGTTATCTTGGGCTCTGTTTCTTAGTATATTTTAATGGTAGTTCCTTCTAACCCAAAAAAAAAAAGAAAAAGAAAAAAGGTGCCTGTTTCTTAGTATATTGGTAGGTTATTTATCTCTTGCTCTTACATTTTTACAATGTTGGCTCCTACATAGCTTGATTCATGGATTTCCTTTCATTATGTTGTGTTAGTTTGATACCTTTAGGTCAATTTTTCTTATAGATTGTGTTCTTTGCACCATCATGAAAGGCTAAGGTTGAACGCGAGAGACCATACATGTCCTCATCCTACTTCAACCATCTCTCAGTGAAGAGCTTGATCAGGATCGACCGTCATTGTCAAATCCTAATTGACAATGTTGTTCTGAGATTGCCTAGAAAGGATGAGAGGGCTTGCTTTTTCGCCCATAGGAACACTGTTTTATGATAAGGCCTTTCAAGTGAGCTTAAGATTCCCTATGCAGCTCTTCGCTTGTGAGGTATTAGATTGCCTACATTAGCCCATGACCAGTTACCATAAACATCAGGTATGTCCTGATAGAGTGTATGGCGATCTAGCAAGACATCAATAATAGTCAAGATCAGCTCACAATGGATGAATTTCCTTTTTGCTACAAACCCCGTGAGGTGTTGGCCGGCTATTGGCAAAACAATATGCATTTTGACCAATCTTCCCTCGTCTAATAGCGATTGGAATGAGAGTTTCTTCTTTCTGTGAGAGAGGCTCCCTTGGGAGGTGCAGGGTGGAAAAAGATTTTATATGCATCAGTTATTTTCGGGTGTTCCTTTTGTCATATTTTCCCCCTTGTGTGTTGGCCATATATCCACTTTGCTTTGTTATTTCTATGCTCTTATAGCCCGTGTCCATTGACAGGCTAAGAGCATAGAATTTATGTTTGAGGAGAAAAATTATATATATATATATATATATATATATAGTGAAAGTTAAGAAAAAAATTCAATTAGATTATAAACTTGAAATCTAATTTTGGGTCTTTTGTCAAAAAAATTTCTTAATTTAAGTTCAAGTATTTATTACTCATTGCAACAATCAAAGATTTTGTTAGTTTTATATTAAATGTCACACCAAATTCAATTAAAGATATATATTTTTTAATTTTTTTTAATTGAGTAAAAAAAATTTGAGAATATAATCTTTCCATAAAGATAATTAAAAACCTTAAATAGTAATTTATTGCTTTACAATAACAAAAATTAAGTTATGAAGTAAAATAATATTTTATTTTCCTAGAATAAAATACACAAGTATGAACAATTTACATTTTCTACTAAAAATTACTTTTGTAGGGTTTTTTCAAAATATAATAATGACCATATTTTAGCTTATGTATGAATTATAAAAATGCATCTAATTGCATATTTTAAAATGTGCCCTAACATATGTAAAAGCTCGGATTTGTGTTAAAAACACAAGAGTTGTTTAGACCCCCAATTAATAAATTACAACTAGATTGCTTTTACTCTTACTTAATCAAAGTGCGGAAACAAGAGTAAATATGCGCAATGAACTGATACTACTCTAGTGCATAAAAATGAACAACAAACAATAAAAGTAAAGCACAAGAGTAAGGGAAGAAAGATGCAAACACAAGATAACACCGCGATGTGTTATCGAAGAGGAAACCGAAGAACTCAGCGAAAAACCTCTCCGCCGCTCTCTAAGTAGTAAATCGATCCACTAGACAATAAATTGAAATACACAAATAGCAAGAGACTCTCCAAGCCTAATCTACCTAATGCACCTAAGCCCTCCAAACTCTTACTCTAACAAGGCTTCTCGGAACCGTGTCTTGTCTAGCTTTCTGGATCCCGCAATACGCCCCACTAGCTTCTATTAGCAAATCTCCAAAACTTCCCAAGCTCCAAAACACTCTCTACACTCAGAATAGGTGTGGGTTGTGTTTGGGTACAAATCTCCTCTCAAGGTATGACAATGGGAGAGGGAATGAGAAGAGGCTAGAATGATTTTTCACTAAGGATTAGTAGCTCTCTCTCTAAAAGATAGGTGTGTGTGTATTGTTGAAAACCTATCTAGGGTTTTATCTCTCTGAATGGCCTCTCATACTTTTATGGGTAATGAGGTATATATAGTATAGGTGAAGGGTAAGAAACTCACACTTAAAAATTCTCCAAGCAAAGAGTTTCACGGATATCTCGTGGGAAGTCAACACAACATAGTTGTAAATCACAACTTTACAATCTCCCCCTTTGGCTATTCCGTGACAAAACACCCTATAACAGACTCTAGGCTTAAGCGTGAGTTTGGGAAAAATGGCAAAACTCACTCACACCTAATCTAGAAGCTGTGAAACACTTGCACAAATACACCTGTATCCTGAAACACTCGCACACAAGCAAAACTTTCATTAAGCTCATGACAAGTTGAATACAAGGTACATATAGGAGCAAGTATAATGCGATCAAGATAAACATCAAAATATAAACAGTGAAGCATAACTTGATCATACAAGAACAGTTATTACGGAATGACTACAATGATTATTTAACTAGTAAACGATCATCCGGACACACAATGTAATTATGTGCAAAGCAAGAATCAATTTTATGTCCAAAACACTTAACCAATGCAAAATAGCAAAGTATTTGCATTAAGGATACAAGATCCAACAAGGGCACAAGAGTATAGTACTCAAGATAAACTAAAATTAAAAAAAAAAAATGCTACAAAGCAATGAGATAAACACAAAGTACTGAATATTAAAATGAATTTAAAAAAGAGTACTTAAAGCTTTAAAAGAAAACAATGTAAATAAAAGTTTTCTAGACTATGGCAAAAGAAGGTAAACAACTAAACCACAAAAAAAAAAAAAAAAAAAAAAAAAAAAACAATATGTCTATGAAGTGCAGGTGCTACACTATGCTCCCCCTCAAAATGTGCAACTCTCCCTCAAAATTTTCTCCCCCTTTTTGTCCGGAATGACCAAAGGAGTTAGTCATCATCTTCTTCTAGTTTCCTTTGAATTTGATCCAATTGAGTTTGGAGAGAAGTGAACTTCGTGTCGAAGTGAACTTCGTGTCGAAGCAAATATGATGAGAGTGCATGATAGATACAAGTACCGATAGCTTGGTGCTGATGTCTTGAATGGATGACATAATGATGTCTAACTTCTCATCAAGAGCATGAGAGCTAGAGCTTGAACTAGCATGAGGAGCATGACTCTCTTGCTTGGTTGCTTTCTGGGTGTGACTAATGCTGGCATTGAGAGAACGCGTGCTGATTGGATTAAGTCATGGGTATAGTCTCTTATCTTCCAACGGGTGAACACCTTTCAGCTTCAAAATTTTTGAGATAAGGCAATTGAAGGGAAGGTAGTTCCTTGAGGCAGTCCTCTCAGTTGTCTTACGTAAGATGTGGAAGATATGGGAGCAAATGTTAATCTCTTCATCATGGACCAGGTCATGGAGAAATACAGCTTGACCGAGATTCATGTAACCGGTATTGAGAGAGGATAGAGGTTGTGAAACATGATTGATGTGAGCAGCCTCAATTAGGCTGATAGTGATGCAACACTCACCACTTTTCCATCGAAAGAGAATTCCAAGTTCTTTCCTAGAGTTTCCTGAAGAAAATCCTGCTCGGGATCTAACTCATCATACACCGGGGGCTTCGGAAACATAGGCCAGTTAATACATAGAATATTAGCAAGATAGGTGGGAGTTATTGTGAAATTCTTTCCTCTAACTCAACATTTCAGCTCATCTCCCTCAGCAATGGCATTCGCATAGAATTCTTTCACCCTATTCTCGTATGGTTTATCAAAACTTGACAGAAGGAAATTCCAATCCTTGGTAGAAAACCATTTCGGAATGCTCGTATCGAGGAAAGAGGCTTCGTCAACTGCTCTTTCAACCAACAAGGGGGCATCTTTGAAATATTTCTCATAATCTTGAGATGCGGTGTATGTCCTGAATTTGTCAACATCATAAAACCCTATTGAAGATCTGGTCCTCTTTGGCTTCGGGGTAAAACTATCAAGATCTATCACTGGTTCTTTTCCTTTGCCATTTCCTCCTTTAACAACTGATTTCTTGAAGGGTGACATCTGCATAAATAGACATAAAGCACAAAAAGAAAATAGAAACACAAAAGCAGACCACAAAACTTGATTAGATTCAAGTTAGTCCAAAAAAAATAAGTACAAATACTTAACACATAACATAATAGTGTTAAAACTACATGCTTTACGCTCTAAACCATGTAAACACTAACAAAATGCAAGAATATATCAACTGTGCATGTGTGTGCACGAAGTGATGCAAGGAGTGTGCCTAGTGTATGCCTAGTGTGTGCCTAGGTGATGCATGGCATGGCATAGAGGCACAAAGTGGGCAAAGTGTGTAAAACACACACCAAATGATCAAAATATGTCAAGCATGTTCAATCAATGGTAAACCCAAACATTGAAACTCATTTGAGTCTAATTCCACACAAAAATTTCACTTGAACATTTTGTCAAACACTTAGCATGCAACACTTTTCTATACATGTGGGCAATGCATGAACACATGGAAATATGCCTAAATACATGTTTAGAATACCACAAGGGACCAACACAGATACACAAACCAAATGGGACTCAGCCCAAACAAAAAATTGAAAAAAATTTAATTAAGAGTCATGAACCCAACCCTTGTTTCGAAAATCCCCAAAAATTATAACCCTAAGAAAAATTCTGCATAATCTAAGACAAAAATGAAAAGAATGTTTTAGAAAACATACCTTGAAGATGATTTTGCAGAAAAAAAACTTGAAAAAGATGGGGTTTTGAGAGAAAAATAAGATTTGGGTTGAGAGAGGTTCAAGAGAAGCAATGCAAGGGAAATAGAGAGTGTTTCAAAACTCAGTCACACCAGCCCTATAAAACTGAAAACACATGTTTTCACAAGTTAGGAAGTTGTGAAATCACTCGCGAAAAACACCACTGAAAAGCAAACATTTTTGCGGGAAGCTTTTAGTCACGACACAGTCGTGAAAGTCTCTGCATGAAATTATGTTTTCCAGCTTTTTGTCTAAAAAATATTTCACGAGAAGAGCTTGGTCGCGAAATAGTCGCGAGACAGTCGCAACACTCTTTGTGTAAAGATTGAGAATATTTAGATTTCCCTGAAACTCTTTTCATGGGAAGCTTTTAGTCGCGAGCTTCTCACATAAATGCCTCTGAACCAGTTTTAGAAGGAAAACACAAAAATGCATTTTGAACAAAAACTTAAGGCACGAAAGCATAAAAATACTTTCAAAAACATATAAAATACTCAAAAATCATTTTGGGTTTGATAGGCAAACAATTGAGTGTACACATCACATTTGATCATATACAATCACACAAATGAAATAAACATTCATTGAACAAAGTCTTGTGTGTTGTGTGTGAGTATCAAATGTGGAATAGTCCTTAGTCTAGAGTGAAGTTTCAATGATCAATTCAATTAAGTTATACACAACTTGTACTAAGTCCAGTGGACTATCTCAATTATAGAAATGAACATATATGATTTCTCACCAAAAAAAAAAATGATTACATATCTTTGAAGCTTTTCACTTGGCTTCTTTACAAATCATAACATTTGATCATTTTTGAACAAAATACATTTTATTTTGAGATCGATGCTTGAAATTTTTTATATTTCAACTCTGTGAGTAAGCGTTTGGCTTTTTGAGGCACCATACATTTCAATATAAGTCGCTTTCCCTTTTTCCTAGTCAAACACTAGTATGTGCGATGGCTTTTGCAACTCAATATCTCTTTTCATTTTAAGATTTACATTTGATGAGCTCTTTAAGCAAAAACATAAAAACGTGGGAAAAGATATAGTCACAATTCTATCCATGTATCAAGACCAACAAGACTATTAACTAATCATTCATGACAAGCTTGAAGATTGATTTACAACAATCACACATAGATTTCAAGATTTTTCCCATAAAGATAGATGTGCATACAAAACAAGCTAAGCTCGTAAATGCACTACATCATTAGTACGAAGGTACTAGGCCAAACGCACATGAGATATACACAACACAAGCGATCAAACTTTTTGGAGATTTTTTAATTTTTATGAGTTTTTGAATTTTTCAACACACTCAAAAACATAACCCGAAAAGTAAGATCAACAAAAACAAAAACAAAGTGCAGTTAGCAAAACAAAAACACGCTATGAATCGGAAGCAATGACACAAGAAGATTTTGCATAACATGATGCATGAACCTATGACCCTAAACATTGAAAGAATTAAATCATGGGCATAGGAAATAATCATGCATGGGTACCCTTCTTCACCCACACTTTTCAAGTGTTTTGGGTGAGAGCCTTGGATGGAGGCGCACAACCAACATAGCTTTCCAACCTTGGAGTGAAGCTAGCAAGACATAGAGAGATGTTCTTTAGCATTTCCATGACGTCTCCAATGAGATGTCCTTCATTTTCTCCCTTAGATTGTGTTTCCTGTGGTTTCTTCTTTAAACTTTCTTGGCCACGCATGGAATCAGCTTTCTTGAGTGCGTGAAGCTTGAAACAGTTGGGTCTTGTGTGCCCTTGAATGCCACAATGATGACACACATGCTTCACTTGAGGCTCCCTCTGATTTTTGGATAATGACTTCCCTTTATCTTTTGGTCTTACACCAATGGTTCTCTTTTCAACAACAAGGGTATCAGTCTTAGGCGTCACTTCTTTAAGTTTCTCAATACTCTTGGCTGATACGAACCTTACTTCCTTCTTCGGTTCACTGCTGGAGCTTCCTTCTCTGGTATAACCCAAACCGATCTTGTCATGTGAGGATTTTTGTGAGGACAACACACTGTCAAGTTTCTTGGTGGAGATACACTCAACCTTGACATTAGCTTGGATTATTTCAAGCTCTAGAAACTTGATCTGAGAGTAAGCTTCAACTAGCTCTCCCTTGAGTCCTTCTACTTCACATTTTGCCTTTTTAAGTCGCACAAGAGTACACCTATGTTCTTCTTCAATCTTTTTCATCTTTCTCACAGCATGGTTCGTAACCTTGGCATATTTTCCACAATCTTCTAGCAAAGAATCATATGCTTCTTGAAGGTTGCTCTCTCCTTCATTTTGGCATACATCCTCTTCTTCTAATTCTTCAACTTCCTCTCCCTCGGAATGCTCACCAAGTTCATTTACCAAATTGCTCAAATCATCCTTAAATTCAACGAAGGTAATTGTCATGAAAGCCTATAGTTCCCGTCACTGTCACACTCTTCTTCCGTGTCTAAATTTGAGCTTTCGGAGTCGCTAAGAGTAGTGACAAACACTTTACCCTTCCCTTTCAAGTAGTTGGGACATTCTTTCTTAATGTGTCCATGACCGTTGCATTCAAAGCACACAACTCCTTGGGGGGATTAAGAGTCCTTCCCATCTTTCTTCTTGAACTCCTTTCTACCACTTTTGGATGATGAGAACTTTCCTTTGCTAAAGGACCTCCCATTGCTCTTTATCTTTAGAAATTTCCAAAAGTTCTTTGCAAGGAATGCTACTTCTTTCTCCACATCATCTTCTTCGGAAGAGTCGTTCATTCTCTCATTGATGGTTTTGAATGCAAGTGATTTGCTTGGCTTGGCAGTCCAAGTTCATATGTTTGGAGAGATCCAAATAGCTCTTGAATCTTGATCTCATCCAAATCTTTGCTTTCTTCTATAGCGATAACCTTAGAATGGTAGCTCTCCGATAAGGACCTTAAGATCTTTTTCACTACCTTAGCATCCTCAATCTTTTCACCGAGATTGAGCTTTGCAATCACGATTTTGTTGAGCTTCCTATAGAATGAATCAAATGACTCATCGTCACTCATCTTAAGCTCTTCAAATCAAGTGGTAAGCATTTGGAGTTTTATGTCCTTGACTTTCTTGGTACCTATGCAAGTAGTCTCAAGAATCGTCCAAGCTTCCTTGGCGGTCTTCACATGCGACTGTGAAATTCATCAGTAGACACACCACAAAAAATAGCGTTAATTGCTTTTCTATTGGCATTTGCCAAAGCAAATGCTCCCTTGTCCCATTCGGACTTGGCTGTTGTGGGTCTAACATACCCATTCTCAACGGAATCCCATACAAACTCATCTATAAAAAAAAGAAATGCCCTCATACGGACTTTTCAAAAAGCATAGTTTCTCCCATCAAAGTATGGTGGAGCATTGAGAGATTGTGACCGATCCATCACAAAAGGGTCTTGGATCGCACTTAGGTAATGAAACCATAATAAGTGCACCCACTCTGATACCAATTGAAAGCTCGAATTTGTATTAAAAACACAATAGCTATTTAGACCCCCTAATTAATAAATTACGACTAGATTGTTTTTACTCTTACTTAATCAAAGTGCGAAAACAAGAGTAAATGTGCGCAATGAACCAATACTACTTTAGTACATAAAAATGAACAACAAACAATAAAAGTAAAGCACAAGAGTAAAGGAAGAGAGATGCAAGCACAAAATAACACCGCGATCTATTATCGAAGAGGAAACCAAAGAACTCGGCGAAAAACTTCTCCCCCACCTTCCAAGCAGTAAATCGATCCACTAGACAATAAGTTGAGATATACAAATAGCAAGAAACCCTCCAAGCCTAATCTACCTAATGTACCTAAGCCCTCCAAGCTCCTACTCCAGCAAGGCTTCTTGAAACGGTGTCTTGTCTAGCTTTCCGGATCCTGCAATATGCCCCGATTGCATCTACCAAGCCTCACTGGCTTCTTTTGGCAAACCTCCAAAGCTTCTCAAGCTCCAAAACACTCTTTACACTCAGAATAGGTGTGGGTTGTGTTTCGGTACAAATCTCCTCTCAAGGTATGACAATGGGAGAGGGAATGAGAAAAGGCTAGAATGATTTCTCACTAAGGATTAGTAGCTCTCTCTCTAAAAGATGGGTGTGTGTGTTGTTGGAAACTTATCTAGGTTTTTTTTCTCTCTGAATGGCCTCTCATACTTTTGTGGGTAATAAGGGTATATATAGTATGGGTGAAGAGTAAGAAAGTCACATTTAAAAATCCTCCAAGAAAAGAGTTTCGCAGGTATCTCGCAGGAAGGCCTTACTCGCGAGACACTCGCGAAATCCTCTAGGTTGGCACGGCTCTTTAGCTTCTAGTCATGTGCTTCTCACATGCCCTTTTCGCGGGAACCCTTCTTGCGAACTTCTCGCGAGCTAGTCATGATATGCACTGATCTTCAATTAAGCTTGAGTCTTCACCAACTTAATACTAAACCTAATACAATAAAATCCCACATAAAATACAGGGTACAAAAATTAAACAAATTTACAATCAAATTTGGCACGGAATTAAAGCCAACACAACATAGTTATAAATCACAACTTTACAATATACATGGGGTTACAAACTAGTTGTGTATTAATTTACAACTCAAGAGAAATTACAAATACATACAAACATAATTAATTGACACACTAATTCATCTTCAAAAATGATAGTTTCAATATACTTAGGAGAGATGCTACACGTTCTCAATGATTAAAAGCTCTAAAACCTTAAGCATCTCTTACAATTATGGTAAAAAATTAATTCGTATGTAGCCTAAGTAACTCAAATATTGATGAAATAATTTTCATATTCTTATGTTTAATTTTGAATAAAAAATAATATATTTTCAAAGGTAAAAAAAATCCAAAACATATCTTCTTTTGTTTATGTTAACATTATTTTTATTTAAATAATATGTTTAGATAATAATTCAAAATTTTATATACTTGTAACACTATCAAATTTTTAATTATATATAAATTTATATAGTAAGTAATAGTTCATTGGACTACTAATAAAAATTAAAATTTGAATGTAAAAAAATAAAACACATATAAGCCCGCAAAGGCTTGGTAACTATAGAATTTCAATTTGTGATACAAAGTATATTTTATTAGAAATTTCATTTGTGAAGTTTTTTTTTTTTTTTTTTTTTGTTGAGAATACTAAATATTTTAACACACACACATACAAGGGGAGAGGGGAGAAAGTTGCAAAACCACCATGGTAATTATGAATATCTCTTCAATAGAAAAAATTAGGAGAAACACTGATATTGATCCTATCATAAGAATTCACACCATTTTCCAAGTTACTAGTAGTCATGGCACAAGGAGTGTTATAATATGTCATTTTGTTTATATGCCCTAGGATTTGCAAAAAACTTAAAATTTAATAATGAAATTATGAATCGTATAGTAGGAAGGTCTTTCATTCCTTTCCATGCTAAATATACAAGCACTACCATTGGCACAAGTGAGAGGGTAAATGAAAAGGGAAAGGAAGTATTATCGAATCACAAATTATTTTGTTGATTTTGCATGATTTATAGGAGAATCTTAATCTTTATGTGAACCAAACAATATATAATAACAAAAATAAAAGCATTTTATAAGTCTTGTGACCGGTAAGTAGAACTATACAAGCACTACCATTTTGTTGATTTAATAAAATTATAGTTCACTATGATTTGGAGAGACGCTGAAAGTTTTTAGAGTGTAATTAATGACTAAAACTTAAGTGTCTCTTGAACTTATGTTTAATTGATTTGTAAATAGCCTAGTTAATAAAAATATTGATGGAATAATTTTCATATATTCTCATGATTGTATTTGAATAAAAATAATAATGAATTTTTGTTTGTACAAAATAAGATAAAACATGTATGTTCTTATTTAAGTTTATGTTTATATTTATGATATTTTCAATCAATGTTATCTTTAAAATATTAATCTAGATGTTATTAGCCTCATAGTCAGACATTCAAGCTTTAAAGTCTTGAAGAATTGTTTTTTGGTCAGTTTCAATGTAGCTAAGATTAGCTCTCCAATAAATTCTCAGCTAATCAAGTTAGGTGTTGCTTTAGGTTTGGTCATTTTAGAAGCATATGCTAAATTAATTGCAAAGTTTAGGCTTCACATGTCATTTGTTGTGATTAAATCAAGTAAACAATTTTCTAATATCCTTAATTAATGAAATTCCTAATCATATAGACCAATTCTTTATTGTTTCATCTCGAGGATGAAATGTAAAATGATCCCGTATGTTTGCTTTCTGGATGCCTTCTTTAGCACAATTAGATTCTGGATGGATTGGCTTTGTGTAAGAAATATGTTGTCCAAAATTACTTGTTAAACCTTTCTGCGGTCTTTTTGAGAGAGAGAGAGAGAGAGAGAGATTTTTAATAAGGAGAATCTATATATACATAATAGACGAAACTGAGAGAAAGTTGGTTCTCACATTTAAGGACGTGTTGACAAATAGGATAACTGCCTATCTAAAATTTAGACACATATACAATTTTTTTAAAAATAGTCATACGTTACAATGCTTGGCTTTTTAAACCCTGCCACGTTTGCAATTAAAAAAAAAAGGTGCCATGTTTGCAATAAAAAAAAAAGGGTGCAGATTAAATATGGATAATGCATGAGTAAAAGAATGGCAAATATAGACCCATTCTTTAAGCACTGCTTTAAATATCTCTGGGATTAATGTGGGTCTGCACACAAAACACTACTAAATTATCAAAGCAAATGCAATTGAAACTCATACCAATTCTAATAATAGAGAACATGATAGAAAAAATAGCATTGTTGTTGAACCCAAAATAATCGAAAGGTCCCTGAGAAAGATAGTGTTAGGACTATCAAATTGTGATATTTTATTTCTTTGCATTATGAAAAAGGAGGACTTTTTCAAAAAGTAACCTTGATTTTGTAACAATAAAGTAATTATAACATTCTAATAATATTCTGTAATAAATTATAAATGAATAATAATTAATTAATTAATTATAAATAAATAAATAAAAATATGTGTCCTATAAAGAAAGGGGAAGACACCTCTAGCTAACTAGCTATACTTAACAGTTGAATTTATAAATAGCCTAATTATCTCAAATATTGACAAAATTATTTTCATATTGTCATGTTTAAATATATATATATAGTGGTAAAAAAAGTCAAAAGCATATTTTCATTTGTTTATGGTTATGTTTATGTTAACATTATTTAAAGAATATGTTTAAAAATTAATTCAAAATTTTATATACCCGTGACATTTTTAGTTTTTTTTTTTTTTAATCAGGTCTCTTTTATATTATATATAAAAATAAATAGTAAGCAATAGTTCATCAAACTACTAATAAAAGGAAAATAATAAAATATAAAACTTAAATATAAAAGCATAAAACGCATTTAAGCAAAAAAATGATTTATAATTATGGCATTTTAATTTGTGATACAAATTATTTTTTTATTAAAAATTTCATTTGTGAAGTCAAACAAGAAACATTTAAGAATGAACTTTATGATATTAAGTTCGAATACATACCGTTTTGCAAAACCAACACAGTAATTTGAACATCCTTTAATAGAAAAAATAGGAGAAACTCTAGTATTAAACCTATCTTGACTATCCAAATGTCATTTTCCAAGTTATTAATAGTCAGGACACAAGGAGTGTTACATGATGTTATTTTGTATATATGACTTTGGATTGGTAGAGAACTTAAAATCCAATAACAGAATTATGAATCGTTTATTACAAATGTAATGACAAATATTGTGTAAAAGAGTTTATTAAACTAAGCATCTGATCCATCTGGATGTTAAATAATGAAGGAAAGGAATTAATTAGCAATCTCTAAGATCAAAACTAACCTTAAATCAACATGTATTTATGTTGTGGCATCTTCTTGAACGTAGCCCATGCCAATTGAAAGTAGATTGATAACTCTGTTATAGCAAAGACTATTACCAGCAGACATACCCTTATGTCCTGACTATTAATAATTTGAGCTTATCCCTAAGATTGAAGTAATGTCTGTCGCAGTAGAAGCTATAGACATGCAGAATGCTGTCAAACCCATCTCAAGCTTGGTTGGTAGGTCATTACAAAAACCACTTTTGTTGTAAGCCAAGGTGAGGACTGAAAGGAACAAGACCACTAGCTGTGAATGAAGAGTAGAAGGAGACATAGGATGAGATTGTAAAGACATATTGAACGCGCAGTTGTCTTTGAGGAAGGAGAGCCGGTTTCATTCACACCACCTCGCACACTGGTTGACATGGGAAAGGTAACCGTGACAATGATACCCGCTACGACTGAACATGCATTTGATGTGTTGTCTAGCCAATCTCAACTCTCTACAATAAGAGGGTCATCTGTTTTCCAAAGGATCTCCTTTGGGGTTTCTTCATTGTTGCTGCGGAGATAATAGATTCCATCGTTTACTGCATTGATTAAGAAAGAAAGGATGGTGGTTAAGGTTTTCAATTCATGTATATCAAAGAAAACTCTCCCTTATACTTGACAAGATGATAATAAACTTCGAGTTGCAACAACTTTTTGAAAATATTTTACAATCATCAAAGTGACAAGTTATTGTTAGTAAAAAATAAAAGTGATATCATATACACCTACATGAAAACCCAATAAAAACCTACTAATTTTTGTATTTGAGCATCATTCTAAAATTAAATCCAACGTAGTGAGATGTTACTTTACACCTCCAACCATCGATTCCAATTTATGTCTTGATTGGAAATAATATAATTATAACAAAAAAATTATATTGCTGTTTTTTTTTTTTTCTCAATGTCAATTTTTTTTTTTAATTTTTTATTATGAAGGTGACATGCATGATTTCTAACAAGAATCTTTTTAGATTTATTAAAAATAGGGTAATTTAAACAAAAAAAAACTTACAAATTGAGGAAGTAGGTATGTCTTTTAGGGTAAAATAAGACATTTGAATTGGCATGAGATAAATACAAACAGATTCTTCAATTGTATACAAGGTTGTGTAATCGAACATTAGGCTTAAACCCAGAAACTTTATATATATATATATATATATATATATATATATATATATATATATATATATATATATATATATTTCCAACAAAGTTACTTAGAAAACAAATTTTACAATAAAGCTACTTTTGTTTGTTCATCAATTTGTGGATGATAACCACTACTGTAAAGCAACCTAGTACCATTTCTCTTCCATATGCACCTGCAAATATGACTAAGAAATTTCATCTCTAGATGTGATAGGCTTTGGAATATCATGATACTTGACTACTTTATTTAAAATATAAGTCAGCAACATAGGAATTCAAGAATTAACCACTTCATTACTACTTAACCATATTGAAGTACATAGGGCCTGTTTGGTTCTTGTTTTTAGTTTTGTGTTTTCAAGTTTTCAAGGCATTCCAAAACTTGTTCTTAAAACTAGTTTTTCCAACTCATAAAACAAGTTGAATTGTTTGGCGTTTTCTCATCTAGTATTTTTTTTTTTTTTCCTCATTTCCTTTTATCTTTCAATAAATATTTCACCACCGTCCATGGCAATACAATGCCACCACCAAACCGAAATTGGGCTGCTAAGGTGATAGAAAACTCAAATCGGGTCATGGTGGTTCAAGGGCAGACTAAGAGAGAGAAAATGACAAGAGAGAACCCATATCAAGCCACCAAGGGCAGATTGTCATCGTTGCGGGTTGTGGTGGTTCTTGCAGTGTTCCAAAAACTGTTTTTTGAAAATAGATGCGAAACATAACCATTTGTACGGGACCCATCTTTTTTTCTTTTCTTTTTTTTTTTCTTTTTTCCTTTGAGTTGAAAAAAATTGTTTTTAAATTAAGTCACCAATCAGCTTCTTATTTTTAGTATTTTGCTCTTTTTTTGTTTTATTAAATACGATAAAATTTTAACTTATTACATCCGTTTCATGATGATCGTTTTTTATTACAAGTCAAGAGACCTATTAGTATAGGTAGGATTTAAACTTCAAATCTCTTATTTGATTACAAAAGACTATATTAATTAAACTAAATGTAATCAAAACGTATTTTGTTGTTTAAACTTTGAATCATTTTCACATGATGCTGGACTAATTATATAGGCATATAATTTGCATGATTCTTAATTAGGCTCTTAGCACATCTTCCTTCTTGGATGTTTCCAAATACTCTTAATATATTGACTCCATTAGATCTTATCCTTTAAATATTACTGCAATGGTACAGAAAAATATTAAATCCCAAGTTTGTGGCTAGACTTTGTAGGGTAATTGATTACCTCAAATCATATTATTTAAAAGCTATATGATCTTACTGTCCTAAAAAAACATTTTTTTTTTTTAAATGTCCTTTATTTTTTGAAAAGCATGGCATTGGCATGTTCCTTGGCTCAGGTTTTTTTTTAATTATTAATATTAAGTGGGCCTATTGATTCCATCAGGTGGTAGTGAACCCCACAAAAAATCAAAAATAAAAAATCCTACCAAGTGGGAGGAGAAAGAAAGATACGATACCTCTACCAACAAGAAAAACTAAAATTTTCTTCTGATTTTTTTTTTCTCTATGGGTTGGTCACCTTGTCCTTTTCTCAGATTTCCGTCTACGTTCATTCCTTCATGCAAATGAACACGAATGATTCACATAATTGTCCAACTTTGCTTCTTGTCGGCACTTTATTAATTCTACTAATTTGATATGATATCTTAATCTTTTAGTCCAGTTATTCATAATTAGGTTTAAATAGTTTTGATTCCACTAAGGTTTAATGGTTATTTTCATTTTTAAGTAATAAATTTTATAGATTTCATCTATGAAGTTTCTCAAAAAAAAAAAAAAAAATTCATCTATGAAATCCATACGACTCTTCTATCAAAGTCCGATAATATTTTGCATGTTGAATATCTAAAATGATGATGCCTTGTCAAAAATTATCAGTATTTGACATTTTATTAAACAAATAAAACTGAATCTAATTGAAAAAAAAAAAAAAAAGCCATCATCCACAACCTTATATATGTGTAGGTAGGTGAGTTTGGATTTATTTTTTATTATTATTCCTTTTACTTTGGTTGTGTAAGAATAGTTTTTTAAAACAACTCATTTTTAAATTACGATATTTAAAAATAACCGAATAATTTTTCTATAATAAGCACATCCAAGCTTACAATTATAACCACTATAATTAAGCAATTACTAAATGACACCCACAACTACGACAATACATAAGATCCTAACAGTTAGCCCCTAAAATCATCACACTTTCACAATTCTCTCTCGCATTCTACCGATAAAGGTTTTAGTTTACTCGACATTTCTGGCAAATTATTTGATGATGGGTTGAGTATGTTGAGTTGACACAATATAGCTAGGATTCTATAGCTATGATTGACTACCCAATGTTTAATCGATATTATTATCAATCTAGGGTTAAGAGAGTATCAAATCTCATATTTTAAGTTAGGAAATAAAATATCTGTGAACTATTGACAATTTGACATAGATTCGGGGATTCATTTTTGTGCAAAAGTGTTAGGCATCTGCAAAAATCCGCATTAAAATGGTTTATATTATTAATATTATTCCTACTTGTTCGATTACATTAGCAATTTAAAGTATGATGGGATCGGCTATCTAGGGAGCATCCTATCATGTTTTGGTGTTTTGGATTTGCCAGGGCCCTGCAATTGCAAGGGTGTAATATTTATCCTTGTGCAATGCTTTTGCTTAAAGAAATGGGTTTTAGAAACATGCTTAAGGCTAGTGACCTATTTTAGAGCTTATTTCAATTTCCTGATGATGAACACTTCCAACCTTAGTTAAGTGCCTTTGGGAATAGGGATTCGCTTTGGGAAGCTTACACTGGGACCATTTCGTCTAGCTTTACACCGTAGTTATGACTATAAAGTTCACAATGCTAATTAAAAGTTTTGGTATTCGAAGATAGGTTGGTGGTGGGGTGATTCTTCGAGACCACTGTGGATAGTGGATCTATGGTTTCTTGTGACACATTGGAGTGGCCATAAGGGTGGTAGTGCAGCTTTAGGCCTTAAGGGATGTACTTTCATATTTCATATTAGGGTCAAATGTTGTTGTGTTAGCAAATTTGAGTCAAAACTCACCTTTTTCATTTATTTGGGTCTTAGTTTTTAGTGTTTAGAATAGAGTTGAAAACCTTTGTTGAAGATACAAGAAGACTGGTCAAGATTTTTTCTCAAAACAATGAAGATCTAGTGGTCTTGTCTCCTACTCGACTCTACTCGATCAATCGAGATTTGATGATCCTCGACTCCTGGCTAGATCCATCTCAATTGATTGAGCTATAGAAATTATGAACTAAAATTTCATTTTCAGCCCGTTTTCACTTAACACACATCATAAACCCAATAAGTAATCTGAAAATCAAAGCAATTTTTTTTTTGGGGGGGGGGGGGGGGGGGGGGTTAATTTCTTCATGTAAATCACATATCGATTAGAATATGTGAATTATATACATGATTGATTTAGCATTGTAATATTGTTTCAAAAATGTTAATAAAAATTTCCATTTTTAAATCATGGATAGACCCAGGAAATAGAGTGGATGGAAAACTTTGGAGAGAATGGAAATGAAAACTTTTTTGGATTGTATTTGGTTGGGTGGGGAGGAAGGAAAATAAATAGTGGAGCCCAAGAGTTTTCTTTTCGGGCCTACTAAAAAATTTTCTCCTCAAAATGGAGAGAAAATTAAAGGAAGAAAATGGGGTTGCTTAATGGATGAAAATGCTCATGTATAAGTGCACATGGGCTTCATCAATAGCCTTTACTTTTTTTTCTTTTTTTCTTCTTCTTTGTTTCGTTCACACTTTTTTTCTTTTTTCTTTTTTTTCTTCTTCGTGTAAAGTTGAATTTATTCAACTATATGTTGGTTTTATTTCGTGCCAAATTTGCATGTAATTCAGCATTTAGAAATCATGTATTTAGGTGGGAATAATATAAGGGTTGTGTGTGAGAAAGTGTAAAGAATTGATTAAGTGTGTGCATCAAGAGGCTTTCGCAACTAGATCTCGCGACTGACTCACACGTGGTGACTCCCTAAAATCTAGCACACCTGTGAAGCATGCAGGAAGTCGAAGGGTCAGGAAAGCTGGATCACTACAGGACAAAAAGTACAGTCTAGCCATTCTGTTATCTGGCGACTAGAACTTACAACTTGTTCCACTCGCAAGTGACTTGCTAGTGCACCATGTTTTGCTGAAAAATGACTTTTCACATTCCTTCTCATGCCCTACTATAAATACCCTTATACCCACAAAATGTAGTGAGTTTTTAGAGAGAATTTTTAGAGATAAACCCTAGAGAATAACAAGGAACAATAAGATTGATTCATCCACAATCTTATACTTTTGATTCTCCAAATTCCTCTACTCTCACCCTCTCCTTTGTCATACCCTTGAGAGGATCTTTAACCAAATCTTAATCTCACCATACTCATATTAATGAGAAGGTTCTTGGTGTTTGGGAAGCAGTTCAAGAGAGAGCCAATTCATTTTGGTTGATGCAATGAGCTTATTGCAGGATCTGGTAAGCTAGAGAAGACAAGATTATGCGTAACGCTCTTGAAACAAGAAATTTGGAGGGCTTAAATGCATCGGGTAGATTAGACTTGCAGGGTCTATTACTATTCATGTATCCCAACTGATTTCTAGTAGATCATTTTACCACTTGGAGAGTGGCGGAGATGTTTTTCGCTGAATTCTTCAGTTTCCTTTTAGATAACACGTGCCAGTATTATCTTGTGTTTGCTTCTCTCTAACCCTTACTCTTTGTTTTTAATTACCGCTGTGTTGTGATTAAATTATGGCTTAGAGTAGTTTGCAATATTTGGGTATAGTTTATATTTATCATTTTGCACATATATTGTTTGAGTATAAGCTTGTGTTGGTATTTTTGTAATTAGGGTCTAAACATTCACTAGTGTTTTACACACTAAGTGAGCTTTCACTTCGTTTTATCCAATTGCTTTGTTTACTTCTTTTTTTTCCTTCATCAATTTGCACATATACAATTTTTTTGCTAAATAAATGTGTTACTTTTTTGTTTTATTTAATAAAGACATAATTGGGTGATTGCTTTTTTTTGGGAGGGGGGGGGGAGTGGGGTTGTTTATCACTTTTTTGTTTTAATTTGGCATCATTTTTTGACAAGGATATATGAGTAAATTTATGCAAACTTAATCTTTCCATCCTTTCATTTTTTTCACTCTCAACCAAACAAAAAAGAGGAAAATTCAATTTTTTTCTATTCTCCAATTTTTTCATCCTCTCACCATTTTCTATCCGCTTATTTTTCCATCTTTCTAACCAAATGGACCCAAAGTGCAAGTTGTAGTACAGTCTAGACAGAGATAGGTGCAGCACAATAAAACTTGGGGTGCACATGGCCAAAGTTAGTATTTTGAATAAAAATATATCATATACCAATTCAATCTTTTATGTATTTATTTATTTAAATGTAGATTGACTAGATTTTCCGATTACTTTGGTATAGTATCATAGCGATGATATATTAAGTTGGTCCTACCATTTTTTTCTGTCTCCCGCTAAGAATAAAAAATGTTATCAATCTATTTTTTTATATTAACCGTAAATTTGAGCACACCTTTTTCCCCAAATTTGGACCTTCTTTTTATAATTACATAATAATTTTAAGAATTTATTATTATGTGGGTTCCAGTTAACTCAGTTGGTAAAGTCTCTGATAGTTGTATAAGAAATCTGGTGTTCAATCTCCGCCTAAACCAAAAACTGATTGGTGTCTTGGTCTAATAATAAAGAGCTATTGTAGAGAGGGAAAATTCCCGACCTATCACAAGCTGACACATCATACTACCAAAGTCCACAAAATACAACCAATTATAAAGCGCCACGTACTGCTGCTAGGTTTTGCCATCACTATTCAGAAACCAGTAGAAATTCGCCAAGTGTCATTGAAATGAAGGCATGAAACTGCATCAGCAGGTGTAAGCGATGACACAGGCAGCCTCGCACGTGTAAGCAGTGACACAAGCACTCAGCACGTGTAAGCGATGACATAAGCGGACCAATCAAGCTGTGACAAGTGTCACCAATCAAACTCCGCCACGTGTCGCTCACCTACCCCTAAACTCCTATAAATAGAAGCCTTCCTAAGACATTTAAGAGGAGACAGACAGACAGAGAGAAGGAAGAGGAGATCTTGAGTTCAGAAATCTAGAAGCTCTGCCGGAATCAAACCCCGAAGCCTCCAGGAATTTCAAGAACTTCAACCTCGAATACGGACAACATTCGAAGCAAAATCATCCAAACTACTCGTCCAAGTCTCAAAGTTCACTGGAATCAAGCTCAAAAGCCTCCAAAAACCTCAACAAACCACAAATTGGTGAAGCTCTACGGATTCAAGCCTCCAAAGCCCCGAAGAACTTCCACCACAAACCTCCAAATACGAAGAACAATCGAAGAGGAATCATCCAAATCATATTCCTAAATCTCAAAGTTCACTGGAATCAAGCTCAAAAGCCTCCAGAAACCTCAACAAACCATAAATCAACAAAGCTCTACGGAATCAAGCCTCTAAAGCACCGAAGAACTTCCACCACAAACCTTCAAACACGAAGAACACGAAGAACACACGAAGAACAAAGAATTTCTAACAAGCTCATAGCCAGAGATTCATTGTAATTCCGTTTCAAAGATCTTCGATCCATTCCTCAGCCAAATTGAAGAATATCTTATGTTCAAATCAAAATCACATTACCACAATTCCAATCAAAAATCTTTCAAGGAGATCGAATCAGAGGATCACTCTTTTGTAATTACAGAGAATTGTACCACACATTTATCAATACAAATTCGTATTTGTGAAACTATTTTACTTGTTTGATTTATTTCGAACTAAGAAATTTAGTCGTCTACAGCTATTATCATAAGCGGACGTCATAAGTCGAAACTCTAAAAAAAAATATATTATTATCATTATTATTAGGTTTATTGTAATAATAATAATAAAAAATTTATTTCTTGATGAGAACCCATCACCTTCTAGTTTGCCTCATTATTACTTGAAAGTACCAGTATTAACCCACAGTGCCAGAGTGGCAAATAACGTGTTAGGATCCAATTTGGACCAGGAAACTACTACGAAAGGCAGGCAGACTTGGATATGGTCCACATAGACATGACATTTACCAATTTTCGCAACCAATAGGACTTCCATGTTCCATTGAGTTTACAGGATTCATTATAAAAACAAAAAACAAAAAATCGAGTTCATGGGAGAGTTTGTTTTGGGTAAGGGTTAGGTGGAAGTCTTCAATCCACTTGAGCCAACACGATGTGAACATGTGATAAAAAATAGACACATGTTCATATTATGTCAGATTTAGTGTATAAAAGCTAATTTGTCTTTTTTTTAAAAAAAATTATGAAAAAAGAAGAGAAACATTTAAAAAAAGAAGAAAGTTATGCCATTTTACATTTTGTGATTTCCAATTAATTAAAAAATTAACCTTCAGGTTATTCATAATTTTTATTAATAATTTTGTTGACCAAAAATATTGATGAAGACAGTCAGCTAATAAATACTTCATACTTACAAGTATTAAAAATTATATATACTTAATCTATATCAAACTATACTTAGTCTCTGATGATGCTGAAATCGTCAATCTAAGTGATTGTCTAGTAGGAGAGCCGACCAAGATTGTCCAAAGCCCTGCAAGAATGAATAAATATAGGAAAAAGGATGGAACATCGGTGTGGGGCCTGCCCTAGAGCCTCCAATGGTAAAGTCAGATAATTGAGAGAGGAAAGAAAGGGTTTAATATCAAAGTATCAGAGTTTCTGGATTAGAATTCCGTACCCCCTTAGGTCTTAAGGTGCTTGTATATATACACTTGCTTCCTTCTCCTAGCCGTTGGAGGTGTTTTAATGGTGGCTTTAATGTGGTATCTGTAACGCCTCCGTGAGGTGTTAATGAGAGGATCTTCGCCTCTCCAACGATAAGGAGACTTATTGCCGCTGTATAACGCCTTGCCATTATTTGTGAATTAATGGTTTTTCCTTCGTCTAATGGATATGGCTACGGACGGAGATTGATGTGATGGTTCCATCCTCCATTGGCCCCTTTTCTGGATGAGGAGGTTGCCTGATGGAGTTATGCCGGGTCCATCAATCTCTATTTAATCATAGATGCTATTAGAATGTATTAAAAAAAAAAAAAAAAAAAACTATGTATCTTTTAGGCATTAGAAGGAAGATTTGACATTTTATTTCAATTGGAGCTGTTGGGCACACTGTCAATTCGATTGTTGATTTTCCTCCTTCAATCGCCTGGTTAATGATTTGTGCAATATGATATGTGTGATTGTAATATAAATTTCTTATTTACTTTCAAGAAAGCTTGTATGCTTTCTAGTTGCCCAAATCTAACTCTTGTTATGTTAGACCAAGCTATTCTCTCTCTCTCTCTCAGTATCAGGCTAGGGATTCACTTTTTTTTTCTCCATGAACCAAATATGACGTCACTTAATCTAATTTCTGGTTTTTTTAAATTAATTTTTTCCTAAAATTAATAAATTAAAAATTAAATAATTGACAAAAACAGTGTTGTTTGGGTTGGTTAACGGTAGCAACTAACGGATTGTTAATGGATGATTTAATTGAGAAAAAATGAAACTTAGAGGACTGAAATGACAAAACCCAAACTTAGAGAACTGAAATGAAAAGTTGTGAAATTTAGAGGATGAATTTTGCATTTTAACCACCCAAAAAAAAAAAAAAAAAAGACAAACAAAATTGAGTTCATGGGAGAGTTTGTTTTGGGTAAGGGGTAGGTCCAGATCTTCAATCCACTAGAGCCAACACGATGTGAACATGTGGTAAAAAATGTACACAAGTGCATATCATGTTAGATATAGTGCATTGAAGCTAAATCGTGTCCATTAGTTTTCTGTTTTTGTTGTTGTTGTTGTTTGTATTTTTTATTTTTTTTTTTGAAAAACCGAGAGAAAAATAAATAAATAAAAATTTATGCCATTTTAAATTTTATGATTTCCAATTAATTGAAAAATTAACCTTTGGGATATCCATAATTTTTATTAATAATTTTATTGATCAAAATTATTGATGAAGACAGTCAGCTAATAGATACTTCATACTTACAAGTATTAAAAAAATATACTTAATCTGTAAATAACTATAATTAATCATAGATGCTATTAGAATGTTAAAAAAAAAATAAAAAAATAAAAAACTTTGACTATATTTTAAAGAGAATCATCGTACAAAATCTACAGTGAAGTGTAACTATCTCTGTTATTAATATTCTGGCATGACATGTGAAAGGAAGCACAATAAGTCATTTTTGTCCAACCACTGTATTAATTACGATATAGGACTGGAGGTTCAACACAAACAATAATGGTAAGACTTTAGAGAGAGCAAATAAATGTGATTTTTCTGTAGCTGATGGCGCAGGTCCAAAGCATTTTTCCGCATACATATACGTCGACTTCATTCATTTGCTCTGAGTGTAACATATCTAGGGGATAAACATGTATCTAGATAGTTGAAATATTAATTAATTACTAAATAAGCTGAATGAATTATTGTTTGAGCACTGTTATACGGACTGGTTTTAATCTAGATCCACCATTGGAACTATTATTTTGTCTACCAATAACACACCATAACAGCTTATTGTCATTTAGAATTAGTTATTAATTTACGAAATTGTTATGAAAATATTGTGGACATTATATTTCTTTTGTTGTTAACAATTTTTTAGATGATTTTATTTTGTTGAAAAATTCTAATTGGATAAGTTGTTGATAAGATATGAGAAATTTCTTTCAACCCAATTTTCAATCAAGCAAGGAATTTAAAGATTAGGCTCCTTGTCAAGCTAGAAAACGTGCAAGACTCGCTACTGCCTTTGTACCTCAAGTCAAAGAAAATAAACAGATTATTATGTTAAGAATTAATTTTGTAGTTTGATATAGTTTTTCCCGTTCTTTTTGTCTTTTATTATTCCTTTTATTTGCTTTATTTCTTTACGTGTTATCATGGTAGGTGCATAATTTTGCATCCCAAAATACAAATTCATGATGAGCACTACTCAGCCCGTCGTCACATCTATGGCCTCTTAATAATGATACCTGCATCCTTACTCAAAATAATAATAACAAAAAATAGTGATACAATAACATTGGGGCTAAAGCTTAAAAGTTAAACACAACCATAAAAGTTTCCTAGGTAATAATGCATACCTCACAAATTATTTATCAATATTGACTTGTTTAGGATCTACTTATTTTGCTAAAATTGAAAACTTTTTATTAAAAATACTTAAAATAAAGATAAAAGTTAGCTAAAATAGTATAGTGAAACTCATAAATAATACCAAAATAAGCTGAATAGTAAAATAAGTTGATAAAATTAATCATGCCAAACAGACACTAAGTCTAAGATACAATAATTAAAGCCACTTGTCATTGAATAAAGATTCTTAGGTTCAATTTCTGCTTATACTAAATAATCAATTAGTGTCTTGATCTGATGACAAAGAACATTTATTAGAAGTGGACACTATAAATTGAAACTATCTCTAAAAAATAGATACAATTATTTTCATAATGATTGACATTTAATGCGTCATAAAAATGATATTAGTGATAGGCTCACCGAAAAAAGAAAAAAAAAATCGATATTAACAATGTTAACAGTTTTGGAAAGAAATTGTGAGATGTATTGTTTCCCTAATATTACTCACTATCTAATTCTGATTAAAAAAATGCTAGAGTTACAAATTATAACTATTTAACAACATTTTTTATAAACGGTTAATATGATATTTTAGTGATTATTGATGAGTGAAAAAAAATACTATAAAAAATGAGTCTAAACAAGAACCACTAAGAATTTGTTATAATAACAATTAATAAAATTATTGTAAAATAATTTGTGAATTACTATTACTCAGTTGGTTTCTTTTTTCCTTTTTTTAAGGAAAAAAAATCTAACATTACTGAGTTAGTTTTAAAGGTCTACTTCTTTTTACTTTTTCTCTTTTTTTAGAAACAAAGCTCCTCTTTTGTCAATTATTTGTGACTGCAAATAAAACTATCCAAAATTGCCAGTCAAATCCTATTATAAGATCCAAAGGCCCTTGCCTTCAAAAAAACAAAGATCCATTGGCCCTTTCAGACAGTAGAACCTCTTTCCCTTTGTCACTAACACACATACACACGGAGAAAAAAGCAGAGAGCCAAAAGCAATTTCCATGGCTTCCTCTTCTTCTCTCAAACCCATTTTCTCTTCTCCCCTCACCTCCTCTCCTTCTCCACACTCCCCTCAAAAACCATCTTCCCTTCTTTCCTTCCTCCACAGCACAACCTCCACACCCATCTCCTTAAAACTCTCATCAAACCCACCTCATAGTAATTCTCATCCTCGTTCCAAATCCTTTGCTGTCACCAACGTTGTTCTCAAAACAGACACATCTCCCGAAACAACCTCGGCCCCCTCGAACTACTCCCAAGATCTTGGTCTTCCTTTGACAAAACCAACAATATTGGTCTCCGAGAAACTTGGAGAAAAGGGTCTCGAAGTTTTACGTGAGTTTGGCCACGTTGAATGTTTGTATGATCTCTCTCCTGATCAGCTCTGCTCCAAGATCTCTTTATGTGACGCGTTGATCGTGAGGAGTGGTACGAAGGTGACTAGGCAGGTTTTCGAGGCATCGAATGGGCGGTTGAAGGTGGTGGGACGTGCAGGTGTTGGTATTGACAATGTGGATCTGCAGGCCGCCACAGAGTTCGGCTGTCTCGTGGTTAATGCCCCCACTGCCAACACTGTGGCCGCGGCTGAGCATGGAATTGCTTTGCTTGCTGCTATGGCACGGAATGTTGCACAAGCTGATGCATCCATCAAAGCCGGTACGTTGTTCATCATTTCTTAACAGATTTAACTTTTAATAAAATGATAATTTTTATGTACGGTAGTAAAAATAAATTAAGAAAAAAGTGTTTTAATGATTTTTAAAATCTGCTTTTTGATAAGGTAAGTGGTGTCTTTTCTTGCTTTTTGGTTCATACTTTTGAGGTTTAAAATTGGAGCTTTGAATTCTTAATTGTATTGGTCTTTTTTTCTTTTTTTTTTTCAATTGTCTCAGATCTGTTGATTAGAACTTGGAATCTAAAGTCTGTAATTATAAATGATATTTTTAATATTTTGAGTATCGTATTTAATCAAATAAAAAATTATTTTGAGTATTGTATGATTTTATTTTGGGTAAGTTACGCTTTTGGTAGTTTGGAATATGAAAGTTTGGTAAAGGTTTTAGCTTTTAGTTCATATGACTGGCATCTAAAGAAACTAAAGGTCTGTTTGAATACCGCTTATTTTGTTGAAAACTTATTATTAAAAACACTGTAATAAAATATTTTTAAAAAAAACAAAACAAAACACTATTCTCACATTTTTCAGGTGTTGGTTGGTCTATAGACAGTGCTGTGGGACCAGCCAAAAAAACACAAAAAGCATAAACATCTCTATGCAAACTAATGCCAAATCTAATAAAACATATTTAACTAAAGGACCAAAATTGAATTTATTCCAAATTTCAGGAACAAAATTATTGTGATTTGAAATTGCAGGGACCAAGTTTGAATTTTTAAAATTAAAAGGACTAAAATTGAATTTACCAAAAGGACCAAAATTGAATTTACCAATAATTGATCTGAATAATTGAGGTACATCATTTTCAATATCCACGAGGTAAAATGTCTGTGTGTTTGTATCTGTGATAGGATGGATTTCAAATCTGAACTATAGATACATGTGGTATATAAGACTAGTCTGTGTTTGAAGAATTAGCTAGCACAGTACCACAACTTGCTGGGTCGAATTTCCGCTTTCGTACTTTTCAAGTCTCTTTATTATTGGTAGTTGGTGACATGAATTTTCTTATCCGTCACTTTCTAGAGTAAAATTGGATGCTTTTTTGGACCACCACACAAATAAGTGGACTCACATTCAAAATATGGTAACAGCTTTTGAAATTATAATATAAAATAGAAAAGCATGGTACAGTATTTGTTAAGGATTTCCTAAATAGGTTGTGCTAATAAAAAAAACAAAAAATTATTAAAAGGGTTGTCAAAAAGAATATAAAAAATTGTCAAAAAATGAAAATTAAAAAACTGCAAAAAGTCAACAACAAAAAAAAATACTGCAAAAAGTGATAGTTAACGGGCGGTGCTTGTGAACACAACCCAAGTAAAATTGAGCTAAAAATATAAAAATTTGTAGTTTAGGTTAATGACAAGTGAGCTCATGTTTTGGTATTATATTCTTTCAAAGATTGAATATCTTATTCTGGCCCCATCACTCAGATTATATGCAACCATGGATTTATTTTTATATCAAAGAAAAGTACAAGGTTCTCTATAATTTTCCATTAAGAAATTATGCATAAACAATGGAATTGTACTTGAGAAACCACTTAGTTGTTGGATACAATGGGATAAAAAAGTCAAAACATAACTCTGTAAAAAAATAAAAAATAAAAATCATATTTGGTAGTCAAGATGAAGAATTTGACTGAGAATTTCTGGTTTTTGTAGAATTCTTTTACGATTTTAACCGAGAATTTGATATACATAAGATATGGTTGTTCCTTTAATATGAATTTTAAGTGGTGCTTAATAATTTTAGGATGCATTACCATTTCCTATGATGTTGTAATGCTAGCTATTGCCTCGAGTTATAAAAAAGTGAGCATAAGGCTTAGGTGCAATTTGATTTAACAGGAAAATGGCAACGAAACAAGTATGTTGGGGTGTCTCTAGTTGGAAAGACATTGGCTGTAATGGGATTTGGGAAAGTTGGATCTGAAGTTGCAAGGCGTGCTAAAGGGTTGGGTATGAATGTTATTGCACATGATCCATATGCCCCAGCTGACAGAGCACGAGCTCTAGGTGTGGATTTGGTGTCTTTTGATCAGGCCATTGGCACCGCAGATTTCATTTCTCTCCATATGCCTCTCACTCCTGCTACTTCAAAGGTATTCAATGATGAAACATTTGCAAAGATGAAGAAGGGTGTCCGCATCGTTAATGTTGCTAGAGGTGGAGTAATTGATGAAGATGCATTAGTGAAGGCCCTTGATAGTGGCATTGTTGCTCAGGTATGCTTGTTCAATTCATATCAAGGAGACTTAATCACTCATTCTAAATTTAAGGTAGCATAATCTGCATCTCTGCCATAAGCTCAAGGTACAAATATTATGTTGTCTCAAGGCTAGTTGTACTATCCACCACCATGCTCTTTCAATTACTAAACTTTCCTAAAGGGATAATGGGGTTGCTGTATTGCTCAGCTAAGTTCTTGATCATTATTGTGGATGTCAACATTCAAGAGATATACAGATTAGTACTTGTGAAGTTTTTGGGTGTCTGTTTGATGTATGCATCAAATATTGAGTTTTATAACGGTTTGGAACAGGCTGCACTTGATGTATTCACAAAGGAGCCTCCACCCAAGGATAGTAGGTTAGTGCAGCATGAGAATGTCACTGTCACACCTCACCTTGGAGCTAGCACGAAGGAAGCACAGGCATGTTATTTTTACTTTATTTCTTCATGATCCACATACCCTCTTGATTCTTGCTTTCTTAAAATACCTAATACTCTTCAATACATTAAACTGTCTGCATCAATTATTCAGGAAGGTGTAGCTATTGAAATAGCAGAGGCTGTAGTGGGAGCATTGAAAGGGGAACTTTCTGCTACTGCTGTAAATGCTCCCATGGTCCCTCCTGAGGTAAACAATCATCTATACATTGTCTCCATGATCAAATAAATTATTGTATCCCACAAAGGAAGGTAGCTAAATATATTATATTCTCAGGTTCTGTCAGAGTTGTCTCCTTATGTAGAACTAGCTGAGAAGCTTGGTAGGCTAGCTGTACAGTTAGTGGCTGGAGGGAGTGGGATCAAATCTGTAAAGGTGGTCTATAAATCTGCTCGTGATCCCGATGACCTGGATACAAGACTTCTCCGGGCTATGATCACAAAAGGCATAATTGAACCGATATCATCCTCCTTTGTTAACTTGGTCAATGCAGATTTTACTGCCAAAGAGAAAGGCCTCCGCATAAGTGAGGAAAGGATAGTTGTTGACTCATCTCCCGAACTCCCTATTGATTCAATTCAGGTGCAAATATCCAATGTGGAGTCGAAATTTGCAAGTGGTATTTCAGACAATGGAGATATAAGCATTGAGGGGAAAGTGAAATATGGAACACCCCACTTGACAAGTGTAGGATCCTTTGATGTGGATGTCAGCCTGGAAGGAAACCTCATTTTATGCAGGCAGGTGGATCAACCCGGCATGATTGGCCAGGTTGGAAACATACTAGGTGAGCATAATGTGAATGTGAGCTTTATGAGCGTGGGAAGGACAGTCCTGAGGAAAAAGGCTATTATGGCAATTGGTGTGGATGAAAAACCAGATAAAGAGGCCCTCAAAAAAATAGGGGAGATTTCTGCTATTGAAGAGTTTGTGTTCCTCAAACTATAAATGATATTAGTAATGATGCTTAGGTAGAGAAGAGATTCTCTGGTTAGAATGATGTCTTCTTCAGGGATTCCCAAAGAGGTCTTACATTGGTGAGATGAGAATAAAAGCTGGCTGCTTAACAAATAAAGCAATCAGCATTGGCCATCCAAGATTGTGAATTTGGGTTTAGTCTTAGATTGTATAATATTATGTCACCCAGCAAGACTAGAAGACAAGGGTGTTTGTTATTACTTGTAGCGATATGGGGCGTTTCTTTGTTGTTGTTGTTGTACTCCTCATTCTTGCTGGGGGTTGTAGGAATGATTTTGCTGGGGGTGTGTAATTCTAGTTGTGTTTAGCAACTGGATGAGCTTCCTTATTGTGGATGGAGAGGTTCCCGTCTGTAATTCTCCTTAAGTTTTTATTCTCATAACCATGCTTTACAATGCTTATGAACAAAATTATAGCTGCATCTCTCTCATTGTCCCCCATCCCTTCTCCCTTTCTCTTCTTGTTCTTTCTTTTTTGGCACTCATCTTGCAGATGGTTAAATGTCCCTAGCAACTCACAATTACACAGAAAATCTAACTAGTTGCCGTAGCTTAAGGTTGGCTTCTAGAAATAATAGCCTTGCGAGTCAAAAGTCAATGTAAAAGGTAATCATTCTAATTTTTTTTTTTTTTTTTTTTTAAAAGGGGCTAATAATTCTCTGTCATCTGTAATCTGATAAGGACAGATCCAGTTCTAGGTTTTTTTTTTTTGAAATTATTGCTGCTATTCAGCTCAAGGAAAAATGTATCAACTTTTCAACCACAAAGAGCACATATATATATTGCTAGTAGCCTAGTATTAAAGTTTCATGTTAGGATGATATTTTGTACAAAATAAATAGGCAAGATATATAGCTACATATTTGTTGTAAATGTTATGTTTTATGGGTCTTCCTATTTTATTGTTTGATGTGTTTTTAAGCCTTATATGATTTATAAAGGTCTTGAATTCAAGTCTCCTAGGTAGCTAACCAACACCTTGTGTCACCCCTAAGATATTCATCCAAGTAATTACATAATATATTTGGGACTTGGGTACCAAACAATCTAAAGGAATTAATCAAGTGCTCTAAGAATACTTGACATACATTAGATGGGAAAAAAATCCTTAGAACAAGATTAGTGTAACCATTTGGTCCTGGACATAAACCATTAATTCTTTAGTAGGCAAGAAAACAATGTTGCAACCGTCACAACTTGTCATTTCTGTAAGTGCACAATTGCACCTGGACCCAAGAACAGTTATGGGCTCAGGCCCAATGAGCCTTAAACAATATGAATTTGTAGAGTGTGAGCTTGAAACCCAGGTTAGAAGTGTATGAGGATGAAATGACAAACTAAAGATTGCAAGTACTTGGAAACAAAAAGGAGTAATGTAAATAGGCCTCCTCGGACGTAAGCCGAGAGCTGTTCTTATATTATATATCTCTCTCTCTTTTTCTTTTTCTTTTTAGGTTACAAAAAGTTCCGTCCTGTTTCTGTCCCAGGTCCCTCCTTAAATACCCCTCTTTTTAATACTTTATCCACGTGTTGCCCCCAATTCCCCCCTTAGCCTAGATATTTCTTTTCTTAGTGCCTTTGAACAGTAACTAGAAGTTTCCCTTCCACTGTTTAAGTGTCACTTCCTCATTAATGCGGCCAGGGTGGTAGGTGCAGGGTCTTTAATGTGGAGGTAGCAGCCTTTACCTCTGATATTCTTCCAACATCAGCGCTTCTAGGACATTCAAGGGTTCTCTCCCTTTAACCATTGGTCTTGACCGTGTCATTCCCTAACCTTTACCATGAAGTCTCAGGCTCTTTAATGTCAGTCCGAGGGGAAAACCATCCTCGGCTGGATCCTCGGATCCTCGGCGTATAGGCCGACCCATAGCACCAACAATCTCTAACCCCAGGGTCAGGTCGGCCTCCCTTAACAAGGCCCAAAAGGCCCACGTTCCCACCAGGATCCTTTTGCCCCACACAATTTCAGTAAGTAGTAAATTAAGGTGAAAAAAATTATATTCCTTACTTTACTAAAAAAGTAATGCTATAACCATAAAACTATATTCCTTATATTCATTTTCATATCTTAATCTATATACTATATAAAACGGAAGCATGGTAATTAATTAAAGTTGCAAAACTCTAATTAGCCACTTCATTGTCCACATAATCATAAATTATTTTTACTCCAATTTTTTTAAAATATTAAAAATATAAATATATTGACTTTACACATTCATATTTGGTTAACTTCATCTTTACGTATTCATCTACTTTAACATAAATTTTTATAACTAAACTTTGAAACCAATGAAGAATAAAAAAATTGCCTCTACATATTCATTTACTTTGATTTAAATTTTTATAACTGAATAATGAAATCAATGAAAATGATGTCTATATAAAAAGGTATTCACAAATCTTGCTTAATCTTTGAAAGTGGAAATGATACAATCTGACAACTAAACCCCCCCCCCCCCCCGGGGGCAACTGAGGAGCTTAAATCAAGCATTTTATAGATCAACAATAGGTTTGTACTCTCATTTTCCTATCCTTACTTAATACATATATGTTCCTTGATACAAGTATTTGTTTTGTCATTTAATTTACAATGCTAAATGGTTTTAATGAATAATGTTTATTGTTGATTTGAGTTTTGGGAAAATTAAATTATAATATACCTTATTCCATACTATTACTAGGTAATAGTTTATTTGGAAAACAACAAGATTGTGAAAAATAGTTTGTGTAGTTTTTTTATTGAATGGTAAATAGTTTGTGTAGTTGAAGAAGATGGTCTGTGTGGGGTCATGGATTTTGGGATTTGGCCGAGAGCATGTGGCTTTGGCCGCGAGCATGTGGGTTTGGCCGAGAAGCATGGGTGGTCCTAGTCCGAGGAGTACTATCTCCTCGGACAAAGCTAAAAATGTAAATCTAGTATAAATCCTAATGATCAAGGATGACCTTCCAAGAAGTTCTAATGATAGCAACGAGTATCATGAACGTACAAGAGGGATAAAGACTCAAAAATATCTAAGGGAAAGCTGCTATCACCGCATTAATGAGGAAGTGACCTCTGAACAGTATTATGGCAGCCTTACAGCCACCCCAAAAGACTTTTAGAGGGGGATGATGGGACAAATATCAGCATAAACCATCAACTGTCCACATGTAGTCCACATGTAGGGTAAGGATGAAGGGGGAGATGTAATATAAATAAGGGTAGAGATCCCAGAGAGACGGGACGGAAAAAAGGAGAAGAGAAAGCACTGTAGCAACCTCAACAACTCTTGTAACCGTGGTCATCCAATATATGCTAGAACAGAGCTCCTCGGATTGTGCCGAGGACAAACTTTCTTGCACAAACCGGGTACAATTCATATTGGCTCATCATCCAAAACCATACTAATTGCTATCCACGCACTAAAGCCTAGCTCTTTGACCCACTCTCTACAAATTTATTGTACTGGGTTCACTGGGCCAAGATCCCTTACATTTTGGGCTTGGTCTGAAAATTGTGTCCCCACAGTCTGCACAAATTAATTTTATGTGGTCTCCTTTCATTGTTTTAAATATTTTGTTTGACAAATTAGTAACAAATTGTCATGTCTTTGTCATATGATGTTCCTAAATGTTTGAGTGATTATTTTAAGTGTTTACGACTATTTAATTTTGGTCTTCGTCTTCCTCATCTCATTAGTGTTTTCTTTGAGATTTCTAAGAAAATAAATTCATTTTTTGTTAAAAATTTATTTTCTTATCTATTCATCATTCTCATGTTGGATTAATTTATGACATTATTTACACTTATTTTTTTAAAATTTCCTCTACCTTTTTTCCCCTTTTGGACTTGTACTATAGGGTTTTTATTTTTTATTTAAGGAAAAATAATTATGATTATCATGTATAAGGCTACAATCAATAGTTTTAAATGGGATCAACTAACACTTTCTATTGCATGGCTTAAAAGTTTTATTAAAAATTATGAATTGAATGATGCATTCTTGCAATTTTGCACCCAACATAAATTATATTTCCTTTTTTTTTGTGTGTATAGATAATATATTCTTAATGAGAAAAAGAAAAAGAATCTAGAAATATAGTAAAGTTTTTTTTCCCCCAATTCTTCCTTCTCATCACTTATTCCAACTTTGGTCTTAATGTCACAAAAAAGGTGTTGAAGTAAATGTTTTTGTACTTTGATTTTGAATTGTAATTTTGGTGAGTTTTATTAATTTTTGAGATGCATTTTTGGTGATTTGGATTGTAGGAAGGAATAAAATTGGGTTTGAAAAAGTTATTTAAATCTAAAAGAATAATTTTCAATTTCTAACATGCTTTTTATTTGATAATTTATACATATACACACACCCAATTAAAAAAAAATTTTAAAAAGCTTAGTATTTTCAATCAAAATTATGTTTGATGGCAATCTATCATAAAATAAAATTCATTTTTACCATTTTCACAATGAAATTCTTAAAAATTTTTATTTTCAATACAATTTATCAATTTTTATACTAAAGTAAGTAAAAAATCTTTCAATTGAACTAATAAAATTTTTAAAAACATGAATGATCTCAAACTTGAAGGAATAAGTTAGGTGACAAGATTATGTGACAACTAAAGAGACATTTCATTCATAGTTTTAGTGACAAGATTTTTTTATTGAGTCAATAACTTATTAATCGCCACATTACTTTTCATTCAAGAATTGCTTTCAATTTTTTCCTTGGCATTTTCCCACTTTATGCTGCTTTCTCATTCTTGCCTTAGTTTTTGTTTGTGTTTTCTTCAAATTGCCTCTGCTTTCACAATAAAATGCATCACACATGAAATTGGATGGACATAAAATGGATGATTGTAGTTATGGGATATTTTAGAGATCTTTTTTTAGCCCAATTCCATGAAAAATGAGATTGGTAATTGTTACTCATTGTCTCATTATCCTAATAAAGTTGTCACCAAAATCACAAGTGCACAATTCTTTCCTGACACAAATACACGAACAAAAAGGTGCTATAATGCTACTATCTATGTCCTAACTATTACACACATTCTCTTTTGGATGATTCAATTGTTATTATAAGTGCGTGATTAAAACCTTAGTTCCTCTTTTACAAGAAAAGCGCAAAGCTACTAAACCAAAGACTTTTGGTGGATTATACACACCTTTTCATGGCCCTCAAAACAAGTGTTCTATCTTATTTTGAAGGTCAAAAGACCCTTAAATAACCTTATTTACCAAGGGTTAAAAGATTTATATATACAACCCTTGATATATCCAATTTTGGGTTTTTTCTGAAATTATTATTGCTATTCAGCTAAAGGAAATATGTATTAAATTTTCAACCACAAAGAGCACATATATTGTTAGTACTAAAGTTTAATGTCAGGTTGATATTTGTACAAAATAAATAGTCAAGGTATATAGCTACATATTTGTTGTAAATGTTATGTTTTATGGGTCTTCCTATGTTATTGTTTGATGTGTTTTCAAGCCTTACATGATTTATGAAGGTCTTGAATTAATGTCTCTAAGCTATAGTGGCGGAGTGAGGAATTTGTCTTCGGGAGGGTCAAGTATTAAATGAGACTATAAATTTTTCTTCTTCTTTATATACTATATCTATATTATATATAATGAGAAGTGCTATGTTCACAACATTTTCAAAACAAATCTTAACTGGTCTTATTGTGAAAGTATTATGAAATATTGTAAACATAGTATTTTTCTATATACAACAGTCTAAAGTTGATTATAAATAAAATATTACAATCATTGAAAGCATAAAAAATATATATAATCAAATAAGTGAATAACCAATCATATATTTTTGTCAAATTAATAATAATATATTATACTTAAATATGCTATACAGAACATGGTATGTTTATCATTCATCAAAATAGTAGTCTTAATTTATTAAAAAACAAACAATACAAGAACTAGAGAAGCAAAGCCACATACATGGTGACTTGTGAAGAAATGAGATAAGCTTTTCTTTTGAAGTTTATTGTTTTAAAACAATATATGTTGTGATCTCTTAGAATTAGAGCAAATATCAAAATATTTTTGGACTTTAAAGTCTGTGAAGTATGAAGGCTTTAGAAAACAAGTTACTCCAAAGAAGAAAAATTTTCCCAGACACAAAACTGAGACAAGAAACAGTCAAACTCACAACCAACCTGTGAATTCATAAAAATTTTGCAAACATGGCTCCGCCACTGCCGAGCTAGCTAAACAACACCTTGGGTCACCCCCAAGGGATTCATCCTTGTAATTACATAATGTATTTGGGACATGGGGACTATACAATCTAAAGGAATTAGTCAAGTGATCAAAGAATCTTGGACACCCACATTAGGGGGAAAAATACTTAGAAGAAAATTAGTGTATGTAACTATTCGGTTCTTGGCATGAACCTTTAATTTTTCAGTAGAGAAACGAAATTGCCTATCGCAACATCTCTTTCTAATAAATGGTAAAATGATGTGAAAAAAAAATGTATATTCCTTACATTACTAAAAAGGAGTAATACTATAGCCACAAAGTTATATTCCTTTTCATATCAATATCTATATTACTACATAGAAATGGAAGCGTAGTAATTAATGTTGTGAAATTCTAATTGCACCAACTTTTGCCACATAATTATCATTTATTTATTTATTACTATAATTTTTATTTATAGTACTAAAAATATGAATATATTGACGTCACCCATTTATTTAGGGTGTTTTTTTTTTATACAAAATAGAATTTCTACTCTAACCTAATCTAAGTGTATATATATGTATGTGAAGCTCCCTCTTGGAGACTTGAACCCCGCCCTTTGCTCCCTACACCTCCTAAGCACTTATACTTGTTGAGTGACCATCACACCAAGGACATGCGATGATATTTAGGGTGGTTTTAACTATACATATAACGTTGTCTTTACATTTTATCTACTTTAATTTAAATTTTTATATATAACTAAACATTGAATCAATGGTGGGTTCTAGTTAGCTTAGCTGGTAAAGTCTCTGATGGTTGTATAAGAAATCTGGGGTTCAATCTCCGCCTATACCAAAAACTGATTAGTGTCTTGGTCTGATAATAAAGAGCTATTATCAGGAGCGGACGCCATAGGTTGAAGCTCTCTCTCAAAAACAAAAAAAAAAAATTGAATCAATGAAAAATCAAAAAGTTTGTCTATACATATTAATCCACTTTAATTTAGATATTTGAGTCCGAACTTATGTGTTTTTCACTATCCAATAAGAGATTACCATATCAGCATTTTACTTAAAATTCAATATATATATCCTACCACATCTAATAACATCTTAATAAACTTCCAATTTGGTTAGATTTATATATGAGTATTAGAATTGATTAGGTGTGGTTGTATTTATTCTTAAATATATAATAAGATGATGTGACATGTTGGGATTAGAGGGGTAAAACAAAGGTTTTACACCACATCTTTACAGAATTTATTCTCTAGATATTTATAAGTAAACAAAGAAATCAATGAAAATAATGCATGTCTATAAAAAGATATTCTCAAATCTCACTTAATTCAAATATGTTTCATCATGCAAGTGTTTGTTTTGTCATATATTTACAATGCTAAATGCTTTTAATGAATGATGTTTATTATTGACCTGAGTTAAGGGAAAAATCTTATTATAATATATATTATTGTGTGATGTTGTTAGGTTTTAATTTATTTGGAAAACAACAAGAGAGTGGAGATTAGTTTGTGCTGTTGAAGAAGATGGTCTACACAAATTAATTTTGTGTGGTTTCCTCTGTTTTTAAATATTTTGTTTGGAAAATTAGCAAAAAAATTGTTATTTCTTTGCCATTTGATGTTCCTAGATGTTTAAGTGTTTACGAATATTTTATTTTGGTCTTTTTCTTCTTGATCTCATTAGTCTTTACTTTGAAATTTTTTAGCAAATAAATTCAATTTTGTGTTAAAAAAATTATTTACTTGTTATGTATTCATCAATCACATTTTGGTTTAGTTTATGACAATATTTACGCAATTTTTTATTTCAAAAATTTTCCTCTACGTTTTTTGCCTATTTAGACTTTTACTCTAGTGTTTAAAAAAAAAAAACAAATTTAAAGAAAAATAGTTACACTGTCATGTAAGGCTAAGACCAACACTTCTGCTTAGGATTGGCCACCTACGGCTATTGCATGGCTTTAAAGCCTTACTACAAATTCTGAATTTAATTATGCATTCTTGCAATTTTGCGCACAACAATATTTCCAAATTTTATTTTTCTCTTTGTACTTTGGTTTTGAATTGTAGTTCTGTTGAGTTTTATTAATTTTTGAGATACATTTTCGGTGTTTTAGATTGTAGGAAGAAAAAAAAAAGGACATTGAGAAAGTTTTTGAAACTAAAAGATTAATTTTTAATTTTTACCATTCTTTTTAATGATGTACAAAATGTTATAAGTAATTTTTATTAAGAAATGAAAATTTTCCCCAACTTACCTTTTGCATTCTTGAAAAAGAGTGTACTGTATTTAATTTTGGAAAGATAGATTTTTTTTACCATACTTGCATAAAAATTTCCTGAGCATTGCGCATGTTAGAAACTAGTTATTATTAATAACAATTACTAAATACTCATAAGGGTTTGGATAATCTCGATTCTCAATAAAAATACAAATACAAATAACAATACAAATAAACATACATAAAATAACAATACACATCAACATAATATTAAACTAATAATGATGGTAATCATGATGATGATGATGCTTATTGATTGTAAGGAACAATATGATATCCTCTTACCGCTCTCCAAAAATGGCAATATACGCATGTATGATTATGGATGCACTCATGGATTTTAAGCCTTTTATTAGGGTTCTAACAAAATGCTTTGATTCAAGATAATTGCTGATGGACCTTGATGCACTAGCTATCATCATCTACTAACGCCCCACACCCACTAACAATCTCAGATTCAATTTCCATCTCAAAAAAAAAAAATTTAAAAAAGCAAAATAAAAAGGGCTTTGCAGAATGTTCTATAAAACAATTGATATGGCTTGAGTTTGATTCCATAGCTCAGTTAGTAGTATTTTAAGTTTGTCTTTGTAATTTACAGTCTTCTAATTAGAGAGAAATTTTAGAAATTTTCCAAAGCTCCGAGCAACAACTTATGCTCCACCTTGCTCCCGCTGACAATCTTCAATTTCCATCTCTAAAAAACAAATGAAAAAAAAAGTAAATAAAAAGGGTTGTGCAGAACATTTTACAAAACAATTGATATAGATTGAGTTTGATTCCTTAACTCAATTAGTAGTACCTTGGGATCGGTTCCTTTTTATTTACAGTTTTCTAGAAGGCATGATATCCCCATGTGTTACCTAAAGCCCCCAACAAAGAGGATGATCCATGGTGGGCAAATCTTTATAATCCAAAACAATAAGCTGCCCATGAATAACCCTACCCTTGAAATTTTTATTTTATTTTATTTTTTATTACCTTTCTAGGAATTAAGTTGAATTCTCTTCTTCTACTTACATTTGGAAAAATCTATTTGACAAAAATATTTTTTAAGAATTTCTCTTATAATTAGATTTGTTGTTTTGAATGATATATATCACTAATTAGTGCTTTTTAGGGGTATAGTGATACCAATAACAATATACATAAACATAAACATAAACATAAACAAAATAACAATAAAAATCAACATAACATAAAAACTAATGATTACCCTAATCTTCCAATTGCTGGCTGTTGTATCTTAGATTGTTGAATGAAAATCTTATTTTGAGTTATAAAAAAAAAAAGGAAAGATTTAAACTAATGATTATAATGATACTTACTTTTTCTTTTTTTTGAGTAAACAATAATACTTATTAGAACACACATAAAAATAGTAATAATAGTGTTTTAAACCGGGTTTATAATACATTACATAACTAGAGTACAACTACAAAATGACCTAATTTTTGTAGTTGTAGACTGGGGTTATAAACAACGAACACTAGACACACACAACCAATGTGAGATAAACATCCCTATTTTTTTTAGTAAATAATAATACTTATTAGAACACATACAACTAAAGTCATAAATGAACACTTCCCTCCTTAGTTCTAACACAAATACACGAGCAGAGACAAGATGTAATGCTACTACCTATGTCCTAACTATTACACATTTTCTTTGAGAGAATTCAATTGCTATTATAAATTGTGGGATTTAAACCTTAGTTGTTTTAGTAGAATAGAAAGGCAAAACCACTGAACTAAAAGACTTCTGGCGTATTATACACACCTTTTACATATTACATTTTTTTTTACTACCAAGTAATATACTTCTTGTGAGTTCCAGTTAGCTCAATTGGTAAAGTCTCTGATTACTATATAAGAGATATGAGGTTCAATCCCCGCCTACACCAAAAACTGATTGGATAGAAAATTGGTATCATGTTATCAATTTGGTAAGTTAAAAAAAGAATTCAGTGATGTAATAATTAATTCTTCTTCCAAAATGTTTGTTTAAAGCAATTAGTTATTTGGATTTAATTATATAAAATTCCATATTTTTTTTAAAGATTAAACTTCAAAATTTCATGCCCGATTTAATTTTAAAATTGTAAATGATATGGTCTAAATTTTTTTAGTATTACCAATATTCAACATTTTATGAATATATTAACCAAATATATATAACATTTATTTTTATAAGTTATACCGTAACCTATCTAGTAAAATCCTTCCTTGTGAATCATAAATGGAATTTCTGTGTTGAAAAACTTGATTTTTTTTTTTTGGCTTATAATAAGCAGGATGAGGATGTTCAAACTTAAAAACTTTTAGCAACTTAAAAAACAACTTAGGCTCTATTTGAGATTTGCTTATTTTGCTGAAATTGAAATTTTTTTTGCTAAAAGTATTGTAGATAAAAGTAAAAGTTAATTAAAATAGTACAATAAAACTCATAAATAGTACAAAAAGTGTAATGAGACCTATGAATAGTAGCAAAAATATACTAAATAGTAAAATAAGTTGGTTTTTTAAGTTGGAGCCAAACATACACTTATTCACCTACAATTAACTGTCCCATGCTCAACCAAAAAGAAAAAAAGTTACCCTAAAAAAAAGAAAAAAAAAAACTTTTAGTGTGTTAAGTTGTTAATTATTTTTTTGTAATAATTTATTATTTTCAAAATAAAAATAAATGTGTAGTAAGTTATAAAATTTGAAGCAACTACATAATAAACTCCAAAAAATTGATTTTATTTTTTACAAAAATACAAACTACACTTTTAAATTTGTCAATAATAACTAAATAAATACTCTCAGAACACCTAATAATTACTTATATAAAATAAGATTCAAAGAGAAAAAAATAAATCCATAAAAATAAATAAATAAACCGAGGGAAAAAACTAATAGAGGTTGTTTTTAATTTTATTTGCTATATATATATATATATATATATATATATATATATATAATCTGTTATATCTGGTTGTCTGTGTAGTAGGGCATTTGGTACTCTCCTCCTCATCATATCCTTACTTTCGCAACCAAATCTAGCGATCTTTCTAGATGGCAGGTGCAGGCATCCATCCGTACCACCAGCAATGGCCTCCGGCAGCGGCCGCAGCTCCTCCTCCGCCTCCTCCGGCGGTGGCCGCCGCCGCTCCTCCTCCGCACGCTCCGCCGATCGCTCCCTCCGACGAGGTCCGCACGATCTTCATAACGGGATTGCCCGAAGACGTGAAGGAGAGAGAGCTGCAAAACCTTCTGCGATGGCTACCTGGCTACGAAGCTTCTCAGGTTAACTTCAAAGGCGAGAAGCCTATGGGATTCGCTCTCTTCTCCAACGCTCAGTTCGCTCTCGCCGCCAAAGATGCTCTTCAGGTCTGGAACCGTTTGATCTCAAAATTAATTTTTTGGATTTTGAATTGAGTTATGGTTTTTTGATTGGTTTTGTTTTGGTGTAGGAGATGGTTTTTGATGCGGAGTCGAAGTCGGTGTTGCACACGGAGATGGCGAAGAAGAATCTGTTTGTGAAAAGAGGTGGTGAAAATTTTGAAACTCAAAACTCACTTCGATTTTTCTTAATTATTTTGCCTTTTTATGTTATTGCATTTATATGTGAAATTAGCTTTAGATTAGAGGATAGAGAGTATAAGATTTGTTGGATCTTTACATATATATGTGTGTGTGGGAATTTTGATTGGAAACTAGTAGAATCGAATTTGTGTGTGTAGGAATTTTGATTGGAAACTAGTAAAATCAAAGTTTTGTGTGTGAGTGAGTGAGTGTAGGAATTTTGATTGGAAACTAGTAATATTGAATTTGAGAGTGTGTGTGTGTGTGTGGGTGTGAGTGAGTGATTGTGTGTAGGAATTTTTTCTTGGAACCAGTAAAATCGAAATTCGAAAGTGTGTGTAGGAGTTTTAATGTTACCTATCAAAAAAAAGAAAAAGAAAGTGTGTAGGAGTTTTGATTAGAAGCTGGTAAAGTTAAAATAGTGTGTGTGTGAAGACAACACACTTTTGCATCTCCTACTCGAAATCTTTGGTTTCCAATGGCCTAGGTTTCTATCAAATACAAGTAGAGTTTTGTTCTTTTTGTTTTGTTTTTGGTTTATGTTTCAAATTTTTTTGAGAGATAAATGTGAGGAAAAAAAAAAAGAATTTAAAAAAAATATATATAAAAAGCCAACTCGCATGGCAAGGGTGTCTTTAATAAAAAGTGACGCAAATTGCATTGAAAGTTGGCAATATAAACTTTCTTTCGCAACTCTTCCTCTGCCTATCAAATTCCTCCTTGTTTTGATTATGGCTTCGAACAAATTGCGACAATCGACAGGATGGGGTGATGTGTCCATTTTCAATGTATCATCTTTTTTGGTTGCAACACCATCTCTGGGAAAATTTCATTAACTATTTTTTTGGTATGGAAGATTAATGATATTATTTGAAAGGGCTAATTCTTAAAGAGGGTTTCTTTACTTATTCCTTTAGAACAGTGCTGTAAAGATTAATAATAGGTTGTGACTTGTTTGTGGCACTACTCGAAATCTTTGGTTTCCAATGGCCTAGGTTTCTATCAAATATGAGTAGAGTTTCATTCTTTTTGTTTTGTTTTTGGTTTATGTTTCAAATTTTTTTTGAGAGATAAATGTGAAAAAAGAAGAAGAAAAATATAAAAAGCCAACTCGCAAGGCAAGGGTGTCTAAAATAAAAGTGACGCAAATTGCATTGAAAGTTGGCAATATAAATTTTCTTTCGCGACTCTTCCTCTGCCTATCAAATTCTTCCTTGTTTTGATTATGGCTTCGAACAAATCGCAACAATCGACAGGATGGGGTGATGTGTCCATTTTCAATGTATTATCTTTTTTGGTTGCAACACCATCTCTGGGAAAATTGCATTAACTATTTTTTTGGTATGGAAGATTAATGCTATTATTTGGAAGGGCTAATTCTCGAAGAGGGTTTCTTTACTTATTCCTGTAGAACAGTGCTGTAAAGATTAATGATAGGTTGTGACTTGTTTGTGGCACTACTCGAAATCTTTGGTTTCCAATGGCCTAGGTTCTATCAAATACGATTAGAGTTTTGTTCTTTTTGTTTTGTTTTTGGTTTATGTTTCAAATTTTTTTGAGAGATAAATGTGAGAAAAAAAAAAAAGGAATTTTTTTAAAAAATATAAAAAGCCAACTCGCAAGGCAAGGGTGTCTAAAATAAAAGTGACGCAAATTGCTTTGAAAGTTGGCAATATAAATTTTATTTCGCGACTCTTCCTGTGCCTATCAAATTCCTCTTCATTTTGATTATGGCTTTGAAAGAATCGCGACAATCAACAGGATGGGGTGATGCGCCCATTTTCAATGTATTATCTTTTTTGGTTGCAACACCATCTCTGGGAAAATTGCATTAACTATATTTTTTTGGTATGGAAGATTAATGATATTATTTGGAAGGGCTAATTCTTAAAGAGGGTTTCTTTACTTATCCCTTTAGGACAGAGCTGTAAAGATTAATGATAGGTAGTGACTTGTTTGTGGCAGCTGAACTACGTAAAATTTCTACATTATGTTCCCGTGATTAGGACCTCTTCAAGTGTGTCACATTTGCATCTAGAAAAAGAGTTGAGTTGAATCACCAGTGTGCTATTTTGGCATCAGTTGGAAAATAAAAAAGAGAGAAAGAAGAAAGGAAATAAGAAAATAAAATAAAGTATTAGTATTGCTTGAATAGCTTGCTTGTGACTATCAATGGGTTTGAACAGTTCAATTTGTTTTGGAATGGCTGCTGAGAGTTTGCTTCTCTCATTTATTGTGATGCCCTATGCTAATCTGAACTGTTATGTAGGAATAGTTGCGGATTCAAGCCCATATGATCAAAGTAAACGCTTGCGAACTGGGGGTGATTATACACACACTGGTTATACAAGTCCATCTCCTTTCCATCCTCCTCCTCCAGCACATGTTTGGGGGCCACATGGGTAAGAAAAAGTCATTTCTTCCTCTTCTATATATTCTTTAGTATCAGGCATCTAAAGATTTAACTACAAAGGGAAGTTAGATACTCTAGAGAAGAGTCTAGTTGTGCATGTGGTTTAAGCTGCATTGAGAATTTTTATATTACTTCTTTTGATCTCATCTTGATGTTGCTCCTATGGTATAGGTATATGGCTCCACCACCTCCTCCTCCTCCATATGATCCGTATGGAGGCTACCCTGTTCCTCCAGTGCCAATGCCTGCTCCTGCTCCTGTGCCAGCACCTAGTAGTTATGTACCTGTTCAGGTAATGCCTATGTGTCTGGTTTCTGTCATTGCACCTCAGTTTGAGAAGTTGCCGTTTTGAAGTATTTTTTGTAAACTAATTATTCTCCGGATACCCTTCTTATGTATGATCAATGCCCTCAACTTGCTGTATGTATCTCACAACACAATCATTTCAGGTTGCTATATGTAATTTTCTCTCTGCCTTATGTTTTTCTGCATAAGGTAGTGTTTTTTAATATACTTCTTTATTACTTATCAAAAAAAAAAAAAAATGTTGTGGGTGCTCTTGATGCGTAGCAATATACTGATATATCTGAACTTGGTGTCAATAATCATTGAACATATATGTTGTGATTGTTTGCTTGTGTCTTGACTGAAATCTTATGTTCCTTCTGTACATGATTAGTCTTTAAACCATAGACTTGCAAGACATTCTGAAGTAAACATAAGTTAGAAAATATTACTTGGAATGAAGTTCATCTGGCTATAGGAAATAATTTTAAAGGTAGTGACTTTGAATCTTAGGGGTTACCAAAAAGAGGTGTTACTCGAGTGAGGATCTAAATGTTTTCTGGGGGGAAAAGGTGACTGGAGCTATATGGCACTGATAGGTCTATTGGTTATTACAGCTTATCTTTGATTTAGAAGATCAACTGAATTGCTTCCTTGACCTTTGATTTCTTTCTTGGTATCTTGTTAAAGTGATTGTAAAATCAGGGATGCAATTTTAGATTTTAAGATCCACCATCTTAGTAGTTGCCTAAGTTGTGTATTATATGCGATGATTCATTGGTATTACTCCAGCATTTCATGGTTCTACTAATGAATAATTAGTTTGTGTTTATATCACAGGCGTAAACTATAGTTGCTAGGATCTCTCATAGGTGATGTTGGGTTTGAGAGTAGTTTGCTGGTTGTTGAGGTTGGCTAGAGGCTCTCTCTATGTGAAGCATTTTGTGATGGCTGTGAGAAAAAGGAGATGACAATCTATCTAGGCACTTGATTTACTTATTTCTCCCCTTTAACCTAAACCATACAAGCCTGATCAGCAGCCCATGGCTGGTCACATGTGCGGCCGTATAATGCAGCAAGTGATGCCATGCCAGCAGCAGGCAGCCAAGGCCACATCATGGGCATGGCATGGGCACCCCTGTGGGCATGTGTTGGGTAAAATAATCTCCTTTTGTGCTGGGTGGTGGAGGAGCTTCCAGTTGAGCTAGATCTTACTGGCCATATATTAATAGTTTTTCCATACATTCATAGTTTAAATTATTTTGATTTTCTTTGATTAAAAATCTTATGTGTATCTTTTAGTGGTGTAACTGACCAATGAGCTCTAGCTCAAATGGCACTTTCTCCTCTACAATAATGAGATAGAGGGTGACGTCTTGGGTTGAAAACCCAATTCATGAATCTATCCGCAAAAAAAAAGACCCAGGGGAATTTTTTTACCATCTATCCATCAACATGTGTGTGCATGAATGCATACTTCAATATATATGTTTGATAATGGGATCTAACTCATTTAAACTGTAGCCAAAAAAAAAACCTTAGTAGACCAAAGGGGGAAAAAAATCAAGAATATAAATAAAAATATGAAAATGTTGATGTTTAATATAAATAGCAATACATGGATTTTAAATTTTTTAACTTTATAATAGTTGCTGACATAATAAATGATTATAGTGCAAGAAAAGTATTAACAAATTCGGTCAAATTGAAGTATTTTTATATAAGTATATATAGAAACTATTCAGAAACCTTTTTTTCTCTCATGAGAAGTATAATATGTTGTATCATACTTTTGAATATAAAAAACATGGATTTTTCAGAGTTTGAGTATCATACAATGAGAGTTGTATGTTATGTGCATGTGCGTGTGGAAAAATGAAATCTGCAGCTGTATGTTAGAAGGGAAACAAAACCAAACTAATTTAGTATCAAGACAACAAATGACTACTACTTATCAAAAAAGAAAAAAAGACAAAAAATGGCTACTCATGAAGTTACCTAATGGAAGGAACTTCCACATTTACATTTACTCAGTTTTCAATGAATTTGGTTGCAGAATCAGTTATGTTATCAGTGAATTTATTTTTTAAAGTTTCCTGTTTTAGATGTTTGCTTTAAAGGCTGCACCTGCACACATGCACGCGCAGATTAGATCTATTTACTTTTGAGGATAGCTTCCTTACTTGGGTGTTTGTTGTAAGTAATGTTGTAGGAGGCCTAAACTTTCTACTTTAATTTGTTAATTTCTTATTTTTCCCACAGAATGCAAAAGATAACCCTCCATGCAATACCCTATTCATTGGAAATTTGGGGGAGAACATAAATGAGGAAGAATTGAGGGGACTTTTTAGCGCGTATGTATCACTTATCCCCATCAATTCCATTAGCTGTTGAAATGTATCTATAACATCAGAGATGCCATTTTAATCATTGGAATCTTCTGCTTAATTTCATAATTTTTGGTCATGTAGACAACCTGGTTTTAAGCAAATGAAGGTCTTGAGACAGGAAAGACATACTGTTTGCTTTATTGAGTTTGAAGTAAGTAATTTTATTTTCTATGCATTGATCCTCTTGTTATTTTCTAGAACCATATTTAGTCACATTGTGTTGTTGCATGATATTTGCTTAAAAGATGTTCTACATTACTCATGCAGGATGTAAATAGTGCCAGCAATGTACACCATAGTTTGCAGGGTGCTGTTATCCCCAGTTCTGGTTCAGTTGGCATGCGGATACAATATCCTTTTAGCATCTTGTTACCGCATTTGATGTTTCTTTATTCCTTTTTACTTTCCGTCCTTTTAACTATTTGATCGTTTTTCTTCCTTTACTTGCCTTCATCCAAAGAGAGATCTAAGGAGAAATGAAGGCAACTAGATTTGAATCTCAATAAATTAAGTTTATATTAGTATATTTGGTTTGCTTGTTAGGGACAAAAAAAAAAGGGGTTAATGTGGTTGAAAGGTAATTTGATTTAATATGGTTAATGTTAAAAGCTTTATATATTTTAAGTAAAGAATACAGGTAACAAAATTCAAAAGCTATTTTCGGGTGTAGATTACACATTTTCCTGTTACTTTTTGATGCTGCCTGCATATATTATGTAAAAGTATGTGATTTTCTTGACTTCTATATACATATTCGAAGAACCCATTCGGGAAAAGGAAGGATTCTGGCTACCCTCTTGCTGCACCTGGCACCAACGGAGCTCCACCAGCTATGAATTACCAGTAGCTTGAAGGGGATGTACTCTGTTCTTTATGCACCGACAAATACAACTACTACATGATAGGATGCATCTTGCAGCTGTTGCATGCATCCATTTCATAATCAAGTCATCACATTAGCATCTCTCCTCATGTGAATGAATGCACTTAGTGGCATCATGAACATACCATTTGGCCATGTTATAACTTATCCAAGACATGCATTTGTCAGCAGCACATTTAAAAGCCTGGATTACGTAATAGGGGGGCTCAGATACTGTTATCATTTGTAGAAGTGGTGCATTGGTCTGTGTTTTTGTGGGATTTATGTGCTTTTCCACATATTAACTTTTGTGTACATCAACAATAGGAATGCTTATCTAAATAGACATCTAGCAGTGTTATCTATTTTTTCTATATTAGGTTCACTGATTTAACATAACCTACCATCAAAGGTGACCAGAGAATCATTTCATGGAACATGTGAAATATCTAGGAACTTCATGCCATCAATCATGTTTCCCCTTACATCACCTTTACCATTTGCCATCACCGCCAGCACCACCTCATTTTTTTAACCTTTTGCTACATATTCAATCAGTCCTTAGTTCATTGGCTAAAGCGAAGATCTATTCATGATGCTTAACATTCAACATTCAAGCAACTCAAAAGCATAACTATTCAAAGAATGTTGGGAATTATATGCTGTGATTTATATACAGGATTTTGCGTACAAAATGACAAAGCTTCCAAACATTTGAGGAGGTCAAGTGTTGCAGCTGCTCTTATATCAGGTAACATCACTAGGCTGGACTACTGTCAAACACACACCTTGTTGAGGATTTTAGAGTCGTTAGGACGAAGCTTTATTCTACCTGTTTCTTACTGGTTGCCAATAATTTCTGTCTACAAGTTTACAAACTTTATTTATTACCTTTTTTTGGGAGGAAACCTTCTTTGTGGTGTAACAAACGAATATAGGTTGGGACCAAATAAGAATTTCAGAGAGAAAGGTATAGTTTAGTTGTGGTGTTCCATTTTCTGAAGATTAGAACTTGGTGCTTTTTCTATCATTCGCGCTCTTTATGTCTGACCTGTAAATCTTATTTTTTTAACATATCCTTTATGCTTTTGTGTGTGCACGCGTGACAGATAGAGAGGGAGTGGAGTGGGGGTTGTTCCTTTTGAGTCATTCAAATTGAGTCTATCCCTTTAATAAAGCTGTATGAACTTTGAACTAGTCTATGTAGTATGAATTGACCAGATCGCCCTTTATATAGCTAATTGGATCGGAAATGGTTGAGATTGGCAAGTTGAAAATCGATCAACATCATGTTGTTAGACTGCAATCTTGTAAATAATATATAATAAATGTGAGCGTGGTTTTAATGAGCGCTAAATTCGCCACACAAATCGTATGTTGTTTATTCTTCTAACACGTGATCTAGTTCTGTCTGCTCAAGTCTAATTTGCTTATTGAAATTTAAAAGTTTCGTAGTTGTGTTTAATGTCTAGATATCTAACGAAGAAAATGGTTTAATCTCTCCACTTCCGCTTTTTTTTTTTTTTTTTTTTTTTTTTTTTCAGTTAAAAAAGTCCAATTCCCTTGCAGCTGTCCTTTGCTTTGCACCCCTAAAAAAGGAAATTAATTTTTTTTGGGAAAAAAATAAAAAAGAAGAAAAGAAACTAATCGACACAATTGGGGCTCTGTGCAAAATCTTTGCCTTTTGTTGGGCTCTATGATATATTTTTTCTAGTGTGGGGATGAGTGGATGACACTTGCGTTAGAAAGATAATTATAAAGCTCTCTATTTTAGTGCCTGCGGCGGCCGGATATGCAAATCTAATCACAGTGTCGGCTTGTAATGGTGTAGGCCCAATAATTATTTCAGCGCACGCGGTATTATCCTACCTTGTCTTTAAGTTTAAAGGCCCTTCAACGGTTTTAACTTTTTAACTTAAAATTTTTCTGTTGGAAAAGTCGTTTGTTTTAAAAAAAATGGTCCGGTTAGGCACACGGTAAGCCTTTCATTTTTTAAAATATTTTTTCGAAAATTAAAAAAACTGTCAATACTTTTTTTAATTTTCGAGAAAATATTTTCAAACGTGATTTATTATTGTGTGTCCTTAGGACATATATTAGCAAAATCCTTTAAAAAATACAAACTAACATTGGCATTTGCACGTTGGTTGACTATGGAAATTTGATTTTTCACATAAATTTAACTTATCCTAAGATTAACCAAGTTATAAAAATATTTTAAAAAACACTGAATTTTTTTTTTTTTTTAAATGAACATTGAATTTGTTTGTTGGTAGGATGTTTCGAAGATTAAATTTGTTCCATGGAACTACATTTCTTAATGTTTTCAAAACCGGATTGGATCAGGTGATTGAAATGGTTTATAACATTGATCATTGATGACTGATGACCTCATGGAATGTCGATGAAGTACGGTTTTAAATCTTGCCGAGATTATGGTATTGATAATGAGATTTTTTTTTTTTTTTTTTGAATATCGTGCAGAATATATTGGTTTATACTTAATATATCAGAAAATATTAGAAATCTTGCCAAAGATAGTTAAAGAAGAAAAAACTAAAATATATATGTTCGTGATATATTAGATTTATCAGTTGATATATCGAAGATTCTAGAAAAAATAACTAATAGAATAATCGGTGGAAAATATCAGCCATGTCAGATCGGTAGGACATTGGAATCTCTAGTCCAATCCAATATGGCCAATATTTTTGCCATGAAAAATGTTGCAACGAAGCAAAGGCATGGATAGAGAGGGCGAAAATTTGGGAGCAAGAACAGGTCAACAATAGGTTATTGGTTAGCAATACATCTATTAGTAACAACTTATCTCCAACGGAATGTGAAAGGTTGTTATTTGTGTATGCTCTTAAAAGTGATATCAGAGGTGCTACTTCATTTGATGATCTAACAGTTTATTAGAGAGTTAGAAACCCTACATCAATTTAAGCAGGTCTCAGTGCATGTGTGATTTCAGCAGAAGGTGTGTTCTCCATCTTTAAGAGACGATGCTTTATTGTGGATGACCACTCTCCTCCCAATTCATCCAGACGATCTATATTGACAGAAAATCTGAATTCTGGCTAGTCACAACTCACATGAAGGTATGAATATCATTGTAAGTTTTTATTTATTTAATTCAAACATTAATTACCATAAAACAAAGTTCTCTCCAAATTAGTTTGGAAGAAAACCCTTCAGACTCTCTTCGTATTTTTTTATTGAAGGTGAATTTGACAAATCCACCGTTAAAATTGCATTTTATTATTATATCTTCCATACTTGTAAAATTTCAAGAAAATAAAAAATTAGTAACTAATAATCAATTAAGTATTTAAATTTCAGGTTTTTGTAACCTTAAATTATGCATAAAAAATACGTTTATAAATCAAATAGTAATTAATTAACACTTGATTTGAACAAAATTTGACCATGTTAATAATTTAAAGAACATTTTTTTTTTTTTTTTGGTGGGAGTTTGAAGGCTTCTCTAGAGAGACTTTGTCCATTAACCAAACTTCCACTTTTAGTCTTACGAGAGACGCTGATTAGTCATCACACCAAGGTCTGACCTTCCTTGGTCCAGTGATCAGAAGTTCAAAGGATACACCTTAACCACACAACAGAGAGGTTTATTGTATGGGCCTGTGCAGTTGACGTTTCTGCACGCTCCATATCTGAGAATGCCTAGTATTAAAAATTATGATCCAATGTTCAGGTCATATCACTGGTTTATTTTCAATTATGTCGAAGGACTTCAGGCACGGTTATCTTGTGGAAACTTTTCCTCTGAATCAGCTAGTAGTAGCTTTCTCTACATCCTACCCAGCTAGCAAAAATATACGCAATCTTTCCCATCATTTCAAAGTCCCTATAGAATTATCTTTTCTTCTCTAACAGAATAATGTGCTAGAAAGGGAACCAAAAGATTCTGCTCAACAACTAGCCTGATGCATTAACATTGTCAACTTTTTGCATGAGTCTGATAGTGCAGCATGCAGGATGGCCTTTAACCTTATAGGCAATGGTTTAATGCATTTTTCAAGCTCATATCGCTAGCAAAGCTTGCTGGCCTCGGTGATCAGTAGACAACAAGGAAATTGAATTGGCTTCAGGCTATTCACAAATGCATCATGTTGTGCATGCATCAACCTTGAATGCTTGGACAAACAAGAACTCCACCCATATTTGTAAAAGAATAATGTAAAATTTGGATCCAGGATCAAATGATGGAATGAACATTTACAAACTCAAATGTTTGCTCAGTAAGACAATGAAAAGAATTACTAACTCATTACCATGCAAACATCAACCTAAAGAAAGTTCAAAAAAAGAGAACAAAAAGAAAACAAACAAAAATCAGGGGAAGAAGGTAAATGAAGGAAGCTTACTATGAATACAAGTACCTGCCAACATATCCACCATGGAATCTGCTGCTGTCTAATTTACAAGGAGGAGACGAGAAGACTGCACTTTAGGAACTTCCATGAGATCTCACAGATGAAATTGAATTTGCCGAAACCGATGCAGTTGGGCTGCTAAGATCCCGATCTCCATTGACGGCTTTTGGTTTTCCACTCAATCTTTCAATTGTGTCTTGGCAGACTTCATTAAACCAATCATCTTCCGGAAGCACACTGCCAACAAAATCAATCAGCCTCAGGAAAGTCAAATACTCTAATGCAACTTTATCAAACTGCAGCCCGCAGTATAACATTAAAACACTCAACAAATGTCCTGGTTCCTCTAAAAGAAGTGGCAAAAATGGTGTTTGTAAAGAGCAGATGAAGACAATAAAGGGACTCCATTTCGGTGCCACTCAATCTGGGTTTCGTTGGCTGGGAAGACCAAAATCTCCAACGGGAAGGCTTGTTCATTGGTCGGTCTTGAATTGAACTGGCTGATCTCAGTGAAGATGATTACAAATGATTAGGTAGATTGAAGGAAAAGGATTATGAGGAGTTGAAGAGGGTGAAGGTCCCATAGGGCCTGGCATTGGCTGAGATGGAGAGGATTAGCAAGTGGCTGAGAAGGATGATGCATGGAGTCAATGACAACATGGCCATGGATGAAGGAATTTTTTTAAATATATATATATATATATATTAATTATTAAAAAAACTCAATAATGACATGCTTTTATTGGTCCACAAATTGAAATGGCTGTAACCAACGTATTCTTCAGAAATATAAGCAAATGCTAATTACTTTATCAATAATTAGGGACTACAAGGGATGTGACTAAAAGAAGTTGAAAACCAAAGGGGCTCAATAGTCAATACAACACGATAAAACCCCAAGGGGTAAATACATTTTACCCTAAATTTTGAGTATGTAATATATGTGTGTGTCTGTGTATGTTAGTTTGTAAATGTATAAAAAAAAATTGATGGTGATTACAATGATAGAAAAATTTGAAGCTTATTCATAACCCGTAAAAGGGGAGGGGGGAGGAAAAGCCTACCTATATGGATCCATTCCTGTTGCAGCAAATGCTGCCACGGCTTTTGATATGATCTCATTGACAGCTCGATTTAAATTTCGAGATAAGTAGCGGCCTTGGGAAGCAAAACATATGACAAACTTCATGTCCAAATAGAACTGCACATGATACAACAAGTAAATAGAAGGCTAATGATTCAAGTGTTGAGTGTTATACAAAGCAGTTCCCCAAAATCAAGACAAGAGGACATGGCTATAAAACTGCAAACGTGTGATTTATGATTTTTTTTTTTTTTTTATTAGTGTGTTTTGTGATGATTAGTCTCTAAATTTTAATTGCCCATTTTCATTATTGAAACATTTCCTTGTATGACATAAACAATGCAATAATGTTGAGGTCTGATTTCTCGTTTCAGTAAATATTTGACAAATATGGTAATTCCGCAAGGATTCTAAGCAGTAGTAGGCTGTTAATAAAAAAAGCTGGAGACAGTATAACAAAATACACACTTTACAAATTAGTTAGTTCTGTGCCTGTTAACTCACACCAAGAGCTCAAATTGGAACTGGGGACAAGGGGAGCAGCCACAAGGGAGCAGCATGTACACCCTCTCTCTCTCTCTCTCTCTTCCACCCCTAACCCTTTTTTTTCTCTGCTTTCTTCCAATTTCTTTGTTTCTTTACACAATAGATCTTCATCTTTACTTGTATGAAATAGCTCTTGCATCACTAGAAGAAAAGTAACAGCCCAGAAGATGTCATTTTTTACAAATTAAGTTGTGTCCCCCTAATAAACTGTCATTTTTATTTTGGTAAATTAAACATACACCCAGTGGGTCTTGAACCCAAGACGTCACCCAGGACATGCTTTTGAGTAGAGGACATTGACCCCCCTAATCAAATGTAGACAGTCATTTACATTGAAAGTTTGAAAGTGCGTGGATGGGCATGGGATTTATATACCTGTTGTAAACCAAGAGGACCTAAAGGCTTTGGCCCTTCTTCAATATCATCCCAAAAGCTTTGGTCTTCCGAAAGCCACAAGATGACAGTTTCCGTAAGTCTCATTAATAGCAATGTGGCAAATCTTTCCCTGCCAACAAACATATCTGCTGCTATAGTAGCCATTCTATTCAGTTTTGCAAAGAGTTCCTGGTTGTAACAAAGTAACATCAGAAAATTTTCAATCCAAAAACCAAGTAGAGGCTAGAAGACTTCTCTTTACATAGACATTCAAAGCATAAACTCAAAATTTTAGGTATATCAAATAATATTGGTTCTCCTTTAGAGTAGGTAATTATTATCATATTATGAGTCAGAAGCCTTTTTTACTAGACCCAAACATTTGGGTTAAGGCGTTAGTTCATTAAAATTAATATGCATATTTTCCATGTGTAGCAAACTAGTCCTTACACGCCACCAAAATGCACACAGACCTTCACTAACATAATCCCAAATGCCAGAGCTTGAATAGAACTTTTACCAAATGAGAATTAACTACAAGAGAGAAGCAGGAAAGCTCAATTCTTTTCCAGGAATGTTATTGCGTTACAAGATTTATTAGAAATACGATCACTCTGAATCTGGAACTAAGCCCTTCTGTTGATGTACTACAGAGTTACTTTTATTACCAGTATGATCATAATTAATGATGAAAGAACCTAAAAACTGAACAAATAAAGATTCAAATTTCAAGGTATGCAAATCGCCTTCTTTTTCTCTGTAGGTAACAAAAGTATGAACTATTTCTTCATGCTAAGAAATAAATTTAAAGATGATTACCTATCACTGTGAAACTATAAATCCGTTCAACCTATTGAGAAGGTTGTTACTCTAGCAATATCCTATATTTTAGATTTGAAGATTTTGAAACTTAAGTTATAAAATATTAAAATCATAGGAAATAAGAACTTACAGAAGGACAACATAAATATGATTGCAAGTGGAGAGCGTAGTATATGTTACCAATTTCAAAGACATGGCCTAATTAGGATCCAGTGGCCCAGTTCAGCCCCAATAAGTGAGAAATAAATGAAGGGTTCAGTGGGTCGAGAGAGAGAGAGAGAACTTCAGACGTGTGCAAAGGAGGTTACTGACTTTAAAATTTTAGTTTTCCATATAAATTTATACTTTCCTCATTTAATCAGTACACCCCCCCCCCCCCTTCCTCCTCCACTCTCTTCCCCCACGACGTAAAAAATAATAATAATAATAAGTAAAGAAAAACCATTGAAATGGTTTGTCAAGTAGATATTTTCACAAAGGAGTGCTCCTTCCAACGGTACCCTGATTCCTATTCTGATTATCTAACTCTGGGCCAGTAATGAGCAAAGAGTTTTATGGATATTGTTTAAATTATCCTAGAATAGAGGGATGCTTACATACGGAACCATGACTCCTATTCCAATTATCTAACTCTGGGCCCGTAATGAGCAGAGAAGTTTTATGGATATTGTTTATATTGTCCTAGGATAGAGGGATGCATACATACAGATGAGGCTAAAATAAATATTTATTTTTGAGTTATCAACCTTTGATACAATTGTGAATATATGTTCAAACAAATTAAGCATGTACATATCTTGAACTAAGAAAATATAAAGAAGCTAGACAGGATATTTTCATTTAATGAATGAATGATCATGCAAAATTATGAATTTAAACTAAAGTATAAGATTGTGAGCTTTCTAATAAAGAAAAAATACATTTTCCTTGTGTGTGCGCGTGCATATGTGCACACGTCCTGTAAAATCAACAAAGCAAAAACTAATAGAAATTGAACCAAACTTCATACTTTCTGTTGACTAGCAGAGATAAGAGGTTGAGAGAACACAAATAAAGCACCTGGAATATTAGAGACGGAGACCACTCGAATTCATCCACATTTCCATCCATAGTTATGTACATGTCTGCAGTAAGATGGCTATCTCCTTCCTCCGTAAAAATGAGATCTAAAGCATGTTGACGGCAAAATGTATCTTTTAATCTGTCAACTGAGCTCACAAGCCGCCTCTTCCATTCTCTTTGCTCAGGCTGACGGTTTTGTCTATCTAAAGGTCTTCTACGTGCATCATCTTTGTAAGTAGCCTGACTAACTGGAGAAAGTTTCATGGCCGCACGTGGGAGCAGTTCATCTGCTAATAATGATGCATTTGCTAGCAATGCAATTTGCTGAGCTTCAGTCTCAGCCATTCGGACAATTTTATTTCCAGAACCTTCAAAGTTTGCCTCTTCCTCCATTGAACCTGGTAATGCTTTTATGAGCATGTTCACATATGAGTTAAACACTTGAAACAAACCTTCCAATGTTTGACCCCCTAACTGCATACTTAGCAGTGGTCCAACATCCTCGAAGAAATCCTGTAAGAGCATGTGGATGATACAGTCAAACTTAAATCCATAAAATTGAAGCCCCACCCCTCCATCAAATTATTAAAATATATATATATATATATATATATAAATCCATAGGATCAATGAAATTCTCGCTCCCCCCGCCCCCAAAAAGAAGATAGCGCAATAAAAATCTTGCTAACTCTTTAATCTTTAGTTTTCCTTTGTTCTATTGTATCTTTCCGGTTCTTAAAACATGTATACTTCTTGTATACATGTTTTTTTTTTCTTTTCAGTTTTAATAAAAGTTGATTACTTATCTAAAATAAAAATCATGTTTATGCATGCACACACAGATATGTACACACACACACACACAGCAATGCAATGTAAAAATTAATTGGAACTTAGGTGGGAATCATTAGTTCACCTGGACCATCAGATTGAACCGATGAGCACTACTTGTAAGTTTATGTTGAAATGCTGTTGGACCAAGGGATACACTTGAAGGCCTGCCAGATTGACGTGTAGTTGTTGGAGGATTAGTGAGTACCCAATCATCAGCAGCAGCCAGAGCAGCAGTGCTCTCTTCAATTCTTTTTAAATTAGCATCAAGTGCTTGTTCAACGCTAGGCCTAAATAGTTTCAAAAGCACAGGACAAAGTGCCAAGCCACGAGCTTCTAACAATGAACAATGACCTAATGCTATTTGAACACATTCTGCAGCAGCTCTTAAACCTCCAGCAGCTGCTGATGAAGCTAATGCATGTCGTTTAACAAGACGAGCAAAAGCCTCCGTTTGCTTTGTAGCCCACATCACAAGCTCAGAAGAATAAGCTGGTTCCTTACCAAAAATGCCTGACGAATCACTTGCAGCTTGAGCAATAGCAGAGAACACCAGCTGGCAGAGAGCAGCTGTATATGCTCCTCCGTATGAGGTGCTTGATGGGCGAAGGCTTTGCATATTACATTGATATCTCTGTAAATGTGCATTAAGTAGCAAACTGTGAGCACGAGGGCCATCCCCAAGCTTTTTAAGAGCTGATATAGCTGAACGAAGTTCACCACCACGTGTAGAGGGCTGGCAAGCAGCTTCGGCAAGTTGATCAGCTAATTTTTGCCTACGTTCAACAATAGAAGCCTGTAGAGACATGAGTACAGCTGGGGACAGAGTTTTCTTTTCTTTTGCTTCAGAAGCTACACGCTCTCCTTCATCAAGAGCAGCCAAAGCTTCATCCACTCTCCTCTCAGCTAACAGAACATCCAAGAGATCAGGAAATTCTATTAACCATTTCTCCAGTTCTGAAGGTTCTCTACCTTCAGAAATTAATAAATCATTAACTGTAGAACCTTCTGAAACAGAGGTAGATAACGAATCGATGTGTACTCCCTCGGCTAAACCATGAATTAATGCAGCCTGAGTAGATAGCAGGTTTCTGATGGAAGAAAGCTCTCCTTCTAAATCCGATATCTCTTTTGATGTGCTGTAAGAAGTATGGATTAATTAACAGACAAATAAATGCTCACTCAATAATAAAATAGTCATTACTGATTTCTAATTAGGGATTCAGATTCAAATCATAACGAAAAGGACAGGAAAACATATCAAGGGGTATCTCAAGAAAAATCTCAAAGAAACCAAAAAAATAACAAATTTCAATACATTAATTCTAACTCTCCCTTTAAGACAAAGTAATAATAACCTCAATAGTTTTGGAATTCTCTAACCTTCCCCTTAAGATACTTGTTTCAAAACATCCACATTTCTTATGGTGCACTAGTTCTTTCTAAAATATCTTAGTTTCTCAAACTTATTTTTGATTCATTTAATAACACTTGAAAATCCAAATGACCACTACATGAAATGACATCAATTATGGAGTACATTTATGTTAGGGCTAGCACCAAATAAGTCATGAGACTTTACGCCTGCAAATTAAAACACATGAAATATACCATGAGAAAGGTCTTCAACTGAAAAGAGAAATACTAAAAAATAAAGATAAAATCTAACTGAGGAAATGAAAATGTTTGTTGTTAAGTGCAAAACGAAAAATATGATATGTACAAAAAAAAAAATTATTAATCAACTCAGCAAGAGAGCTCAGAAAAATGCATTTAACAAATCAATTAGAGACATCTTCATGATTTCTAGAAAACAATTAAACAACAACTCACCGTATAAAGGCTGTATAATTAGCATAGACACTTCTCCGCATTTCCTCAGCAGAAGCCTTTTTCAGATCCATAAGGTTTGAACATAATTGCTTTAATTCCTATGAATAGCAGCAGATATTAATCATAAGAGATTCCACTTATTATCTTAAACAAAAAAAGTCAAGTTATCTTAGAATGTGGCATCAGGTTTGATAAAAAGAAGCTTGATAACAGCAAAATTTGCAGCGCATGTTGATTATTGTATATGCCTAGTAACAAACATCATTTAGATTAATCACCTATAAAGGAATTAATATGGACCATTCACTAACTAATGCAGACTTCAAGAGAATTAAGAAAGCGAATGCAAGCACAAAGAAATCTAAAATTAAATAAATAAATAAAAAGTCCAACCACGATGCGAACCTTGGAACCTTGGAAAGGCACCTAGACGGGTATCTTTTTTTGTTTAGTGTGTAGCTTGGAATAAGATCCTTACAGGTGATAACTTGAGATTGGATTTTGTAAACTAGTGCATTATGTGTCGACATTGTGGAGAGACGGTAGACCACTTACTTCTTCATTGTGAGATGGCTCATCAGTTGTGGAGGTTTGCCTTTATTACTTTTGGCTTGTCTTGGGTTATACCTAGATCGATTCCAGATTTGCTTTTTGGCTGGTGGAATTGGTTGGGGAAGCATTCGTCTCAGATTTGGAACTTAGTTCCGTTATGCATCCTATGTTGCATTTGGAAGGAATGGAATCGGAGGAGTTTTGAGGACTTGGATAGCTCTAGTGATCAGATGCTAGCTTCTTTTAGTGGGACTCTTTTTTATTGGTATCGGGCATGGGGACTCACGACTAGTGATTCCCTCCCTTCTTTTCTTAGCTTTCTTTCTCCTTTGTAATTAATATGTTGTCTTGGTTTATTTTATGTTTTCTTTCTGTTTTTCTTCTTGTATTTCTTGGGTCTGCTCTGTGTTTCATGCATAGAGTAGCCGTTCGTATATATATCATTCTTACTTATCAAAAAAAAAAAAAAAAATCAAAGCCAACCTAAACCTAGCTAAGGATAAATTTTGAAACCTCAAGCCATCCAAGTAGGGGCAGAGCTATGGGGGTTACCAAAATAACATGTCTCATTGCAATTTCTAGTGTAGAATCCCACATGGTTCAGTTCTTAAATTACAAGTCAATCCCTGTTTGGAAATAAATTAAATTAAATGGCCAATCAAACGCCCCTCTAGCGTAAAAGAAGAAATTTTATTTCAAAAGGGGAGTTCTATTATCAGATTTCCATACAGAGCACACTACAGATCTTTAAGAAGCTTGGTCCCATTCTTTCCTGTTAGTATAGTCTATGATGAAACCCAAAAAAAAAAAAAAAAAAAAAAAAAACACATAATGCTAGGAACACAACTTTGTTTCACAACTATTTACTTATCAAAAATAAAATATCATTTTTTTACAACTATCGACATAGCCTGCTATAATTAGAGCGACATCACTTTCACCTAGGTCCACCATGACAACACTCTTATTATGCACCAATCACAATACACCATGTCAACAAAGTTGTGTCCGTAGACTTATTGATAGATGTATAAAATGAAGTAAACAAATGCATGTCTAATCCAAAGGTGATAAGCAAATGTTCAATGATTTGACAAATGCATTGTACCAGTCATACACACAGGCAGCAGAAGACAACCAATATGAAATTTTCAACCGAACAATGCAGATTGTTCCGAAAATCTATATGGGAGACTACTAAATTTGAGTTCATCTAGCCTGTTCACTTGAATTGGAATGTGAAGATGAGGCCAAAAAAGTCACGGATACACAAATATCGATCTTGTGTGTATAAGAAAAGATCATATTTAGTTCCATTCTCTAATCACAAACAGCTTCACAACAACGCCGAAAATCAACATGCCAAAGAACTCTTTTTAACACAATTTTCGTGAAAATTGCCAATGCTAGAGAAAATTTCGCAAAGATGAACTTCTAAATTCTACTTGTATAATTTTGTTTCAAGCACAGAACCTTGAAATCGAAACCTAACAAGCTAAAAATCCATAAAATCGGAACTGCAATTCTAACCGTAGCTGTTGAAACCTAAACCGAACTAAACAAAAGGAAAATGAACAGAATTATATTGTTACAGAAAGTCAATTCCGATTCGAATTTGTTATCTGAGCAACCAAACAGAGATTAAGATGAAAAAGAAGAAAAAGAAAAAGAAAAAGAACCTTCTCGTTGAGAGAGCAGCGAGACTGGACGAAAGAATCGGCATCGAATTTATCGGACTTGAAGACGCTGAGACCTTCTTCAACCTTCGCGCCGTTCTCCTTCGACGCCGTCGCCGACGAGCCTCTCTGCCGCGCCGTCTTCGCCGAAGACATTCTCTCTCTCTCTCTCTCTCTCTCTCTCTCTCTCTCTCTCTCTTCGATTTGGAAAACTGAAAGTATCAGATCGAGGATCGGCGGGAAATATATATATAAATATATACACACACGAAAGGACTGGGTGGAAGATCCGAGGGCAAATATGGAATTAAGGAAAAAAAGCAAAAGCTCAGGTGAGAGAGATGGCGAAGAAGTAGGAAGAGCAGGGCAGCACGACACGGCTCCAGCTGGGTCTATTCTGAATCCATTTTATATTTTTTACCTTTTCTTTCCTCTACTCTACTACTAGTCGAGTAGTCTTACTTCTTTCTTTTCTTTCTTCTTTTCTCTTCTGTTTTTTAATTTTTTTAAGTAGTAAAATTGTAACTTCCTATTTTTGAAAGAGAGAATTAAGGGTATGTTTAAATAGAATTTATTGTTAAAAGTTAAAAACTGAAATAATTGTAGTAAAATCATTTTTAAATGTGTGAATAGTGCTGTGGGACTCATTTTTAATAAAAAATTTGTTAAAAAAGTACGTAAACAATGCCTGCACAGTACGCGCACTGCGCACTTGTCCCCCCTAGCAGAAACCAAGAAAAAAAAAAAAAAAAAAAAAAAGCAAAACGTGGACGCAGTAAATATAAGCTGGATCCAAACCCTCTCTAAGTATTAACTTATGAATTTTATCTTATTATCTAACCAAGTTATCAATCGATTTTTGTTATAGGCGAAAATTAAATCTCAAATTTCTTATTGAAGTATCGTATACTTTATCAGTTAAGCTAACTAAATCCACAAATAATAAATGTTATATGTTGTAATTTACTAATATGGCAGGGATTCTAACTCTGGTTAAATTATCTATGAATTTGCACTAGATTTTGGTTGAAGAGTTTTTTTTTTTTTTTATGGGTTACCAAAAGTTGGAAAAAATATATATAAATTTTGAAAAAATATAATTAAATTTACAACAACAAAGAAAAGAGAGATTTTTTTAGTAAGCTAGACATTATCAAATAGCTTTTTTTGCTATCTAAAGATAATAATTAGATTAATTGAAAATGTAATAAAAGATTAAAAAAATATCAAATTTTATTTGATAATGTCGATTCTTACGCTTGAACTTGTGATAATTGCTTTTAAAAGATGTCAAGAGTAGGTATGATTGGTCATAGATTCCAAAATAAGAATTAGTCTTTCCAACAACCAAAAAAAAAAAAGAGATATTACTAATTACGATTACTTCCTCCAAATCTAACAAAAGTGAAAATTTTGTGAGCTAAATACACCTTAATAAAATTAATATTTATTAATTAAATGTATCATTTATCGAATGCCTTTAAATTTAGAAAGTACTAAATCATGTGGCCTCATGTGCATATTTTTGGAAGTCTTTGAACTACGGAGCGTTGGACTCTAGTAGTGGTATCAATTTTTCAAACACAAATCTTTGAACAAGTTTTAGACCAAATTTGACAAGAACACATGATTGCACAAAATTCAACGCCTAGTCTGCGTCTCTCATTACAAGTTTACAACATGGAAAGTGAAAATAGATTGGCTTTGACATGAAGGAGACGTGTAGAATAAAAAGGCTTGATTAATGAAACAACCTGTATTAAGACTAGAAATCTAGAATATAATGATTGAGAAATAATATGTTCTAAGATCTAGCTGGCTTCCCAGTCAATTACTCTCATGTTTGTTTGCAAGAATATATATTCCATGAGTCCCAAAAAAAACAACAACAAAGGTGCCAATGACCTGTCTTATTAGACTAGTATAATGGGTATGACTTTATGAATGAGTCATTCTCTGTTTTTTTTTTTTTTTTTTTAAAGTCAATTTTTTTTCTATTTTATTATATAGATGGAATTTTAAAAATGAAGTTTAAGGTGTGTTTGGTGCACCTCCCATGAGGTTGGTTGAATCTCATCTGGCTGCTGCCAAAATGACTTTTTACTTCTAAGTAATTGTTTAACATAAAAAGAGGGGGAGGGTGGCTTTGGATAAATCTGCAGACACAAAAGTGGATTTTTTTTTTGAACTACATGTGGGAAGTGTTTGGTTGCACTTTCATCAACCTGTTTTATATCTTTGGAATTGGAAGCAACAAGAATAGGATTTTTTTTTTTCTTTGATATGATGTTACATGATTTCTTAATCTAACTCATAATATAAGATAAAATATTGATTTTCAAAGAACCTGAAGTACAACTCCTAAGATATTATATCAAAGTTTTATTCTTTAGACCCTTAATAATTGCATTAAGAAAACAGTAAAAGTATTTTAGGTTTTGAATACAAATAGGTTAGGCCAGGGCTTAAATCCAAACACAAACAGGATAGTAAAAACCCTTTATTTGGAAATTGTGGCTAACTAGAGAAACTGGAATAATAGCTAGATGTAAAAACAATAATTAAAATAATAGTAGTTTGGACAATTACTTTCAAATATTTTGGCGAAAATCATATTAACATTGAAAAAATATCTAAATTCCAAGAATTAGATTTCGTGGGGTAAACTCTCCCAAGAACTCTAAGATCGTAGTTCTTTGATTGCACAAATCACTACCTATCACAAAGGATAACTCCAAGTAAGTTCCTCCTGCCTTCCAAGAAGAAAAATGAGATATAAGTTGAACAAGTTAGAAGTTTCGGAATACAAACTTTTCCCCACATAATCATTGCAAGGTTAATATTTTAGAGTAAAATTTGTAACACAAGCAGAAGGAATTATTATGGATAGACCACGAATGAGTCAATATTTCTGGTTCCTTTTTTTTTTTTTTTTTTTTTTTCTATTTTACTTATACTACTATAGATGGAATTTTAAATATGAACTTTAAGGTGTGTTTGGTGCACCTCCCATGAGGTTGGTTGAAATCTCTTATAGCATCCGCATTGTTGATCTTAAAAAATTTAACTTTTAGCAATTTTTTTTTTTTGAGAATGAAGACTACCACTTTTATTAAAAAACAAGTTGGGATCAGCAAAGAGTACATCATAAAGGTGTGGTGGAATATCCTCCATCCACACCAACAAACCTCTAACATGTCTAGCATGTTTAGCTGGGTTATGAGCTACTCTATTACCAGTTCTACGTATATGGGAGAAGGCAATACATTTGCTGGTAACAAGAGTGGATTTAGCATACTCAAGAAGATGGCCAAAAGTAGACACAGAAACTTCCGTACTTCGAAGAGTGTTTATCACTACTTCCAAGTCTCCCTCAAGCATGAACTTAGCAATCCCAAGCTCCTGTGCGAAGGTCATCGCTCTTGCAGTAGCTATGGCTTCCACAATGACCAATGAAAATGGTAAAGGAGCTTGTTCTGACAGTGAAGTTATGACATTTCCTTGACAGTCGTGGACTACCACACCCACACCAGCCTTGCCCAACTCCAGAAAATGGCCCCATCGAAGTTCAATTTGAGACAATTCGCCGGAGGAGGACGCCACTGGACACGGTGCTCAAGCCAGGAGACTATTGAGTGATTAATGAGGGATTATTGGCTCTGTTGGAAAGTAGCAAGGGCCTGCGAAGCTTGTTGAAGAACCTGAGCTTTGGGAAAATCACTTGTTCTAACTCGGAGTTGGTTTCATCGATGCCATATCGTCCACATCACCATAGCCATGAGGTCCAAGTTCTTCCGTTTCTCGTGAATAAGGTTGATCAGGTCTTGGATGTTTAAGACGTCCAGCTGTCTCCGATCTTCAAATCCTGGAATGGCGTCCCATATCTCATCCAACGTGGTACATTCCCAAAGTGCATGGGCTACTATTTCGGACTCCACACTGCACTGCTCACATTTGTCTTCTATTAGAATCTTCCTCCTCATCAGGTTATGTTTAGTTGGAATGGCTTCTTTGCAAACCCACCACATAAAATTCCACACTTTATTGGGAACGCTGAGCCCCCAAATCTGCTTCCAAACCTCATTTTGCTGCTAGGAGCTAGCATAGAAGTTAGTTTGTCTAAAAACTTGGAAACCGAATTTACAGTATAGCTACTTGAAGGGGTGAATGGTCAAATGATTTTGTCCTCCATAGGGGTACGGCTCAATGGGAAGCTGAGAACCAAGGTAGCTTCTTCAAGAGACAGCAACCCGTGCACTAAATTTAATTCCCATGTTCTTGTACTCGGATTGATGAGATTATAAACTCTACCATCTTTAAAGCCTGGTACAATAGTTGATAGGACCTGTGGGTGCTCCTGTGATGGTAACCATGCGTCATTCCAAATGCTAATAGCCTCTCCACACCCAACCCTCCATCTGGCACTCTTTAGTAGGACATCTCTTCCGTTTAAGATGCTATGCCAAGCATGTGAACTAGAGCTAGATTCTTGAGCCCCCCATATACTACAATTTGGAAAGAACTTCATTTTAAAGACCCTATATAATAAGGAATCCTTATTATGAAGTAATCTCCATGCCTGCTTGGCCAAGAGAGTATCATTGAAGTTGGCTAGATCCTTGAAACCCATTCCACCTTCCTTTTTCGGAAGACAAAGTGTATCCCATTTCACCTAATGAACTTTCCTCCTTTCTCCTTTCTAACCCCACCAAAATATTCTTATTAGGCTCTCAATTTCAGAACAAAGCCCCACCAGGAGTTTGAAGTAGCTCATAGTGTAGGTTGGGATAGCCTGAACAACTGCTTTGATTAAAATCTCCCTTCCAGCTTGTGATAGAAGTTTCTCCTTCCAACCGTGCAATTTTTTCCAAACTCGTTCCTTTATATAGTTGAAGCTTACTTTTTTGTTTCTTCCCACCAAAGAAGGTAGCCCCAAGTATCTTTCATACTGAATAATTTCTAGAACTCCTAATGCCAACTTAATTTGGTTTCTGGTATCATCATTGGTAGACTTACTGAAGAAGATTGTCATCTTACTTCGGTTAATCTGCTGACCTAAGCATTTGCCATACACATCCAGAATGTCCAGAACTCGATGGCACTCTTCAATGGTGGCCCTGCAAAATAGCAAGCTATCATCTGCAAACAAAAGGTGGGTTAGACGTGGGCTATTTTTACAAAGAGAGTAACCCTTAATATGTCCTTGGTGAGCAGCTTTATTGAGAAGCCCATTAAGACCTTCAACGCAGAGTAAGAACAAGAAAGGAGACAGGGGGTCTCCTTGTCTGATGACTCTTGTTGGTGTGATCATGCCCTTGGGTTCCCCATTCACCAATATGGAATAGGTCACAGTTTTGACACATACCATCATGAGACTAATCCAGTGTTCTGAGAACCCCATTTTTTCCATAACTGATTGTAGATAGGACCACTCCACTCTGTCATATTCTTTGCTCATGTCCAGCTTGATGGCCATGTATCCTTCCTTCCCAATGTGTTTTTGCATGCTGTGTAAGGACTCAAAAGCTACCAGAATATTGTCAGAAATAAGGCAACTTTTTGTAAAAGCATTTTGGTTCTTAGTGATAATATTTGGCAAAATTTTCTAAAGTCTATTTTGCTAAAACTTTTGAGAAAATTTTATACAGAACATTACACAAAATTGATCGGTCTAAATTCAAATGCAAATTTAGGATTTTTCTTTTTAAGAATGAGGGTAATAAAAGTGTGATTGAGGTGTTCAGGTAAAGTGGCTAAATTAAGATAATGCAACACAGTATTAGATATATCATCACCAATTAAATTCCAGTAGTGTTGTTAAAAGAGGGGTGGCATACCGTCTGGCCCGAGGGCCTTTAGCGGGGCCATTTGATTGATGGCTTGCTTTACCTCCAGATGAGTGAACTGTGATGAGAGCTTGGAGTTTATCTCCTCGGTAATCACTCTCTGAATTGAATCTGTAGCCAAGGTACAAAGTTGCTGGTTTGCTAACTGGAGTAGGTCCTAATAGTATTGCACTAGACATTCATCTATGCCCTTATTGTTCTCAACCACACAGCTATTGGAGTCCTTCAATTTCCGAATTAGATTTTTCCTCTTCCTTTGTGAAGCATGGCTGTGAAATTTTTTTGAATTTCTATCTCCAAATTTTGCCCACATGGGTTTAGATCTCTGGAACCAAAGTCTGTTTTCCTTATCAACCAAATCAGCTATCTCCTTTTTCAATTCTTGGACCTGTGGATTACTTTCGAATCTCATGGCTACTTTTTCAGCCTCTTTTAATTCCTTTCTCTTTCAGCTCAACACCATTCTAACATTGCCAAAACAATCCCAATTCCATCTTTGTATTTCTTTACCACATTTGTCTATTTTACGAATGACATGATCATGAACCTCCCCTTCTTCCCTTAACAGCCATACCGCCTTTACAATATCTGAACATCCACGATCAAAGAGCCACATTTCTTCAAACCTGAATGGTTTGGAATATGAAGGAATATCCAAACCATCCAGGGTGATCCACAATGGAGAGTGATCTAAGGAGTCTGAATACAAGTGGTGAATTTTTAAGCCTAAAAATTTCATGAACCAATCATGATTGGCCAATCCACGATCTAATCTCTCCCATAGTGAATGTCCATCAGCAAAATACTTTCTTCATGTGAATTGGTCCCCCCCTTACCCAAGGTCAAGAAATCCACATTCGTCTATGACATCCCTGAGAAGTTACATTTGAGTTGGCTTCTATTATTACCTCCCAATTTTTATGAGTGTCTTGTGATTTCATTAAAATCTCTAGCACAAAGCCAAGGAAAGTCATGTCTATTGTTGAGTAACCGAAGTTTATTCCATGCTTCAATTCTCTTGTGTGTTGCATAAAAACCTGTGAATCTCCATGTTTCATCACCACCTCTAATGATTATTGAGTCTGTGATATTTGGAGAAAGAATCCACATGTACATCAATGGAATTCTTCCAATAAAGAGCCAAACCCCCACCACCTCTAGGATTTCTTTCCACATAGAACAGATTATCAAATTTAATATTTCTTTGAACTTCTTTTAACCTAACTTCATCCGCCCATGTTTCGGCTAAAAACACGACAGAGGGATCTTCAACGCGAATCAATACTTCAAGCTTTTTCCCTGTAAGCAGGTTCCCAATCCCGCGACAATTCTATACTATGAGATTCATTATGCTTGGCGGGGCTGCTGGGCAGCCTCCACCATTGAGTTTTGTTGACATTCTCCCTTCGAAACCTCTAACTTTTTGGTAGGTAACTTGGGCAGAATCTCCAATTCTTCTTCTCTGTTTCTTTTTGTAGTCGTAGGGCCCTATGTTATTTCAGTCTCCATAATGTTCTCACGTGCCAATTTTTTCCAGGTGCGCAAGGTTCTATTGGCTTGATTGGGAGGTGATGAAATCTCTGTCACGTGAGGTGCTTGCTCCTAAATTATTGATGGGTGAGCTGGCGAGGAGGGAGTTAACGGCTTCTCAATGTTTGCTGAAACATGTGAGGTACCAGCTATATTGTAATCCACGTGTACATTACAGCTGTCAAACTTTCCAATAGTAGCATCTATTTCCTGAATCTGAGTTTCAAAATCAACGTGATCAGTATGGAAAGTAGATAAATTCGAATTGGAATCTATTACCTTAGTTAAAGGGATGCTATTATTTCGGGATTTTGGCGTGATATGCTCCCTTGTTTCTGCAATTTCCATGTCCGTCACTTGTGTCTGTTCAACGCCTCGCTTCTCGACGAGTTCAGGTCTTGCAGTGTTATCCCTGGCTGGTTTGGCCGTCGTTTCAGTGGGCTTCTCGGCATTTAATGGTTTGGAAGGTTTTGTGGCTCCCCTCAATCCATCACCCATACTAGTGACCACAATGAATGGCATTTTCCCCAGGTTGTAAGACACAGCTCTCAGCCATGGTCCATACTCATGAGATTTGGTGTTCATTGATTCTTTCCTTGCTAACCAGACTTCGCAGTCCTTCCCATCGTGTGAAATCAGACCGCACCAATAGCAAAAATTAGGTAGTTTCTCGTATTTGAACGAAAACTAGATTTCCTCATTATCGTCCAGAGCTATCCTTCGACCTCGACAAAGAGGCTTTGAAACATCAATCTCCACATGAATACGTAAGAAATCGCCCCTCACCAACTCAATAGAATTCAAAAAACTACTTTATCTATTTTAACAACACACTTTACAATACACCTAACATCAATGGTTCTATCTTTTTTAGCAATTCGTTTAAATATTCTTTTTTATTATTATTTCTTTATTTTACCTCTCTCTCTTTCTCTCCCTATGAAGTGTGAACAACTAGTATGAATTGCCACACCCACAACCCCCCCCCCCAACAAACACTAACAAACCCCTACCCACCACCTCCCTATGAACAACCACCACCGCCTTTGCCACCCACTCCCTGTGAACAACCAATAAACCCATACCCACTGCTACCCACATCCACCACCACCACCCATACTCACATTGTGTAAAGATAATTTTTCGTATTTTCTAGTATTTTGTAACATAAAAAAAAGAGTCAAAGGAAAACTATCTTTACTCAACATAAAAAATATAGTTTGTTTTTAGAGATTATTTTCCGCTAATTGTTTTTGGAAAACAATTTTATCTCACAGCAAGCTAAACAAGGGAAGATGAGAGACAATTTTCTACACATTTAAGATTGCTACCAAACATATGAAAATGGGACAATTTTATAGAAAATGTTTTTTTGCAAAATAACTCATATTCTAGAAAATATCACTGCTTAAACAAACAAAGTGTATAGCTGTATGAAGAATTGATAGAACACATATTTTGGGTGTGTTCAGAGTTTCAAATTTTATGAGAAATTTATGTTATTATTATAATTCTTGTTTTGGTATAATAGTTGTTAGGGTACATTTTTCTTATACCTAATTTTATTTAAATACCACCTATTTATTTTCAAACACTACTAATAAGTTATTGGGCTTTCCCAAATATTTTTTGACCTGTTATTATTTTAACCACAAATATTTCATATCTTATTATTTAAATTGAGTCACAATATAAACTATAAAAAAAAAAGCTCAAAAAACTCATATCTTATTTAATTTTAGTATCATTATTTAGCTGAACCCAAAACTGGCTCTATGAGTCCAATTCACATATCACATTCTTTTTAAAGTCCAAGAATACTTATGGTTAGCAATATTTCAAAAGCCCAATTTTTTATTGGCAATATCGAAAGCCCAATTTACGTTGACATTATTAAAAGCTCAAGCTAGTAAAAAACCCAAAATTATCAATATTTGGCAAAATACTATATCATAAGTATTTCACTTAAAGTCTGATGATTAACAATGTTTTAAATTCTTAAACCTATTACTATAATACTAAAAACCTATGAAATCTATCTTATAAAACCCATGGTAACCATTTATGTTACGTGACACTATTCATTTTTCCAAAACCATGTCAAACATACATGAAGCCCATGGAGAATTATCAATTTGTGTTATTAATATAAAAACTCATGGAAAATTATGATTTATTTTAAATCCATAATATTTATTAATTTCATACCATATTATAAACCCATGGTAACTATTTATGTTATGTAACACTATTCATTTTTCCAAAACCCATGACAAACATATATCAAGCCCATGGAGAATTTATGAATTTGTGTTACTAATATAAAAGCACATGGAAAGTTATGATTATTTATTTTAGACCTATGACATTTATTTATTTCAACTATAATATAAACCCATGGAATTTATATAAGAACCCATGGTCACTATTTATCTTATACATTCTTAATATTTATTTTCAAAACTCATGATAATTATTCACCTTATTATGATTATCTATAAACAAAATTAATAAAGAAACCCATGAGAATATCATGTTAATCCACTATAGTGGTTGTTACCATATTTTATTTGAAACCCATGGATATTGCCTCTATTTAAAACCCATGGTAAATATTATTCTCAAGAAATATTGGAGGTCATTATTTAAAAGCCCCAAAGAAAATATCATTTACAAAAATAATCCATAGCAAAAATTATGAGAAACTATACAAGTTGTTATTTAAAACCCATAGAAATTAATACCCAAAACCTATCATTAATATTTATTAAAGCTCATGGATTCATTTTATTTCTACTAACAACTAAAACCCATGTGGAATAAAAATCCATGGCAATATATAGTAGCTTTGTCCATTTTGTAGGGCTCACAATGAGAAAGCAAAAGGATAAGCCCAAGTGGAGAGAACCATCAAGTTAGAGGCCCACCAAAATACTTAGCCCTCATGGCCAAGCCCAACATGAAATCTCAGCCAAAACAGCCCATGTGTGCAAACTGACCTCGCTAGACAACTCCATTCAGTTCTGCCTTCCGCTGGAGGTCACCTCAAAAAGCAATCAAACTTCCAAACCAAATTAGGTGCTGCCCACCTATCCCACTACCAGCTCTGACATGAACAATACCAGAGGTTGACATCTAAAAGCTAATGGGCAATAAATACCATTTTTTCCCAAGTTTTGATCACAACTCAAGGAAGCCATAACCAAGACCTCTAAGCTCATGAAATCCTCAACCAAATAGTTTATTTTATTACTAAATGGTTGACATTTGGCTTGGAGTGTCAACCAACCCTCTTGAGCTCTGATCCTAACGGCAGCAAGCAAGATCGATCACTAGTCCTCATACTTGTTTTAATCCTATTAGACGAAACTAATCTCCAAACCCTAACATTTAATGTCTAGATTAGGAGTATCTCAGCCTCCAGCTGCATTCCCCAATGGTTGACACTTGGCTTGGAGTGTCAACCAACCCTCTTGAGCTCTGATCCTAGCGGCAACAAGCAAGATCATTAGTCCTCATACTTGTTCTAATCCTATTGGACGAAATTAATCTCCAAACCTCAACATTTAATGCCTAGATTAGGAGTATCTCAGCCTCCAGCTACATTCCCCAAATAAGCAAAACACCCAAAAGAAAGTCTCACCATTTTGGGCTAAATCTCAGAAAAGATATTCTAGGCTTTTGCTACTATCAGACCTGGTCCTTTCTATATTTTGCTAATCAATCCCTTAAGCTTCACTATAAAAGGAAACTATCATCAACTCATGGAAGACAACAATCTTATCATAAAATTCATCACCCATCATGCTATTTTCAGCTCATAAGTCAGTCCCTTAGTTCAAAAACTAGCCTCTAATCCATAAGTGCTCATATACACTTACCCATAAACATCACATTCCATCTTCTTAGAAAATCTCAGCACTTCAAAATAGTCATTAACAACCCCTCTTTGCACCATACCCGAAAATGGCTAAACACCACTTCATCTCTCTTTCATATTTTCATATATTCACTCATAAGTTAACTATTCAAAATATTTAGACAAACAGTCATTTTATGCATAAAAGAATATAATCAAGTAACCAATCATAAACTAAATTATTTTATATATTTTATGTCTTTATCAAATTAAGAATGATTTATTATATTTTATATTTCATGTAGAATGTATAAAAAAAATTAGATGAGTTATTATAATTTACTAGATTTTATAATATATACATATTGGGAGAGCTTGGGACAAAACCTTTGGTCCCAATGTGGCTCTGCCATTGAATGTCTGTACTAACGATACTTTTGTTTGTCATATCACATCAGTCTAATGAACGTGTAAGCAATGGCATGTGAGTATTTATATTTGGGTGGACCATGGACCTCATATCACCCGTACATGCACCCATGTGTGTACTAAAGATGCTTTGGTTTGTCAAGTTGATGAAAGCTACCTTCAAATGGGTCCAGACCACGATCATTGGGGAAGTTTGTACCTTGTTATTACCAAAAGGATGAGTGGAGTAGAGGGTTTGAATGGAAATATATAGCAATACACATGTAGCCTTGTTCATTTGGGAGAAGTGAATATCTAAAATACGCTATTAGTCCCTAAATATAAATTCATAAGCGATTTTAGTCTTTAAAATGTTATATCACAGTTTATTTGAAAAAAAAAAAAACTTACTTTATTAATTTCTTTTAGAGATTCAAACCAATAAAATAAATGTTTAAAAATAATAAAACAGAAAGACTTTTAATAAAAAAGAAAAAATTATTATTATGCTTCAAAATTGAGAAAAAAGCACAAATATTTTTAATTTATTTTCTTTATGTATTTTTATGATATTTATCTCATCATATGTTATGCACATAACTAACTTAAAGTGAGTTATGTTATTACGATCCTAGTATCCTTCATGAATTAAGTATAAGTATAATCATGTGTTAATAAACTCTTGGACACCCTTCCCTTGCAAGCCGGTTTTCATGGGTGGGTTCTACCCATAGGTTTAACATTTGCTATCAGTGCCAACCACTATGTCGAGTAATCAGACGTAGCTCATTGAGTATGAGATCAAATGAGTTGCAGCTTTGTGGTTAGATCTCGAAAGGGGCAACCGAGAGGCTAAATTAAAATAACCGATAGGTGAGTGGAACTAACCAAAAGAGAAAGGGCTACCATCGGGTCAGTATCGCTAGAGTGAGCCGTCATGGACGTCAGCTACGGAGAGTGGTGGTACGTTATGATCCTAGTATCCCACATGGTTTAAGTATAAGTTTAACCATGCATTAATAAACTCTTGGACACCATCCCCTTGCAAGCAGTTTTCAAGGATGGATTCTATCCATAAGTTTTTAGCATACGTGTGTTGCACATGACAAAAATTAATGTCATCTTTTTATATGTTATTAGAGGAGCCCATGGCTCCAAACATGTATGAAGTCAAACGTTGTCCGTAAAAATATTATAATTTCACCACTTATAAATCTATATTAGCCAACTTATCAAAATTCACATGGGCTATACTTGAGGTTATCCTTGCTATTAAAAAGAAGTGGGAACTTGATATAAAAATAAATAAACAAAAAAAAAAGACTTATTCATATCTAAAAGAGCCCCTAACAGATGAACATAATATAACATTCATGGTTTTTTTTTTTAATTATCATTTAGGTTGGTTTTTACTCATAATCATATATAGTTGTTTTATATTGTTACATATAAATGCATAAACTTATTCTAAATCAGTACATGACACGTTTGCAAAATATAATATAAGATAACTAGTGATCAAACATGATCAAGCAGTCACATTTTTGATCTAACGAGAGGTTCTTGTTCAATTTCATTGAAGTATCTCAAAGTCAAAGGCCTAAGCATATGACCAGCTTCACATTCGATCAATTCCAATTCCTCTTTCAATATGTACATGTACACGACCCAATCACCATTTCCAGAAGGGCTTTGCACTAGCAACACATACCCAGCATCTCCACCCCATGGGAAATAGGCTGACACACATGTTGGTCTTCCCCATCCAAACTGCACCTTTGATAATGGAAGCCTCAAAAGAGATGAAACCACAAGAGCCGGACCTTCTCTGCTCCCATAGGCATATATCTTTGGCAAACTGGGAACTGAACGATGAGCCGCCGCCCAATCAAACAAACCCAAGAAATGCTCAGACGTCTTTGCACTTTCCCCAATTCCATGAACTTCATTTGCTACCCAACTCAATGGTTTGTCAATAAGATCATCTACGGTCTTGCTTCCATAGGGAAGGGACCACAGGTTTCCAAAGTAAGAAGCCAATATCTTTGTTTTCTCTTCGTCTCCACGGCCAATTCTGGTCCTTCCATCGACAAGAAGGCCCAGTTTGGATATATTTTTGTCAGCCGTACCACGTTTGGCAATAATTTTCCATAAGAGTGCACTGAAACACTCAACTTTAGTCCTTTTGCATTCATTGGTGCTGGCTAGTGATTGGAGTTGGTTGATAATGTTGGCTTTGACAATGTACCCGCGGCTAACAAAGTTATTGCCGCCCAGGTTTGGCTCTTTGATTGGGTGGAACGAAGCGATGGGGATGTACAAGTTTTCAAGCGAAGAATCAAAGGAACCGGGGATTCGAGGATTGAGCAATGATGGGCGGAATGTTGGTAGTGAAGAGAAAGGTTTAGATTGAGCAATCTCAGCCCATGAGGTAAGAAACATGCTGGCCGGGTATCCGTCCATTATTTTATGGCCAAAAGTGCATGCCACCATAAGTCCACCACATTTGAACCCAGTAGCCTACAAGTAGGTTAATTTCATGGCATTAGTTTAACAAAAGACTAACCAAAAAAAAAAGGGGGGAAAACCCTACAATCAACAGTATACCCCTTTAGTTGTGACTTTTCATCCTTAAAGTTTTTGCGTTTTCTCTTCTTTTTTTTTTTCTTTTTTTTTTTCCCATTGTGCATGAACAGTAATTGGTACTATTCATGCACATTATTTCACTGTGCGGGAGACAATTTCACTGTTCACACACTGCTTACGCACTGTTCATTAGACCCACAAGCACTTTATTCAGAAAAAAAAATATTAAAAATAGATCTCACAGTACTATTCACACATTTAAAAATTATTTTGCTACAGTATTTTCAGTTTTCAGTAAGAACTTTTATCCAAATGGAACCTTAATCTTTACATTTTAATATTCTTGTCAAGATTGGTTATTCCATCAACAATTAAAACTGTCAGTTTTTACCTATGTAATATGATGTCATTTTATTGAACTTAATAATAATTTTATGGACATAAATGTATAAGATGATAGACTTGACATATCTATTAAAGTTTAGGAACTAAAATTATAAAAATAAAAAATTAAAAAAAAAATTTTGAGGACAAAAATGACAATTTATCCAACTTAAATGGTGTAATTTGGATTTAACAAAAAAAAAAAAAAATCTACTATGCATTTTTTATAATCTAAAATACTTTTGAGTTCCTCTAAGTTTTATATTAATATCATTTGATCTATCAACGGTAAGTGGCTCCTAAGGTGTTATGATATTTATGAAATCCTAGTTCCAAAACATTTTACTAACATTTTGGAGTTGTCTTCAAAAGATGAGGTTGTCCTCAAAAGATTTTCCTTTATAATAACTTGGTGTGTGTGAGAGGCAGGAGGATGGGGGGAGACTTCCACCCAAGGAAATAGTTATATACTCAAATAAGTTTAGATAGTCTCATTCGTAATATATATATATATGTGTGTGTGTGTGTGTGTGTATAAAACTTAACAAAAAAAAAATTGTTTCAAAACAAAGTTGCTATATATATTTTTTTAAATAATTTTTTTTTATAAATTGATTCAAAACAAAGTTGCTTTAATTTTTAGTTTCCTGCATCCTGCAAGCACAAACATTAGTTACAGTAGAAAAAACTACTACCATATGATTTGAAAAGATCAAATAATTAATGTATTCTAGGATAGCCTTAAATCTCCAAGGCCAGTGTTCTTCTACAAACCTGAACAGCCAGCATGCCATTCTTCTTCTTGGGAACAAGTTTGCAGCCAATGGTCTCATCAACTCTATACAAGTTGAGGTTTTGAAGTTCTATATCTGCAAATCCTTCAATGAAGTCTACCCCACGGTTGTTGCAAAGAATCTCAGGTTCACCCATAGAGTTTGGAACTATCTCACCAGCAAGAGCATAGTATGGAACCAAAGCTTTTGCCAAGGCCTTCTTTAGAACTTCAACCTTTGACACAAATGTCCAGTTGTCTCCACAGGTTGGCTTCGTATAACAAAAGTAGAGACTAAAATCCAATGATGGCACAAGACACATGTCTAGATTAGATAGTGGTAACCAATGCTCTTGATTTGGAAATTGTGCTGCCACCACCACCTCTTTCTTGGTCACAGTCACCGTGAAGTCTCTTATCTCTGTATGCATATCCATGATAATGTGTGCTATTGTGTGTGTGTGTGTGTGTGTGTGTGTGTGTGGGTGTGAGAGAGAGAGAGAGAGTGTGTGTATGTGCGTGTGTAAATATGCTTGATATGTTTACAAGGGAAATGGGAGCAAGAGTGAATTTATAGGTGCAAGAAGAAGAGTTGGGGTGGTGTGAGAGTGCATGAAGCATGATGCAATTTTAACCAGCAGACTTAGGAGAGTAATTTTAATTTTTTTGATTTTTTTTTTATAATTTATACAAAGTATTTTAAATTTATAGATTACTTTAACTAAATTTCAAGTTTCAACAAATAAACCATTAGCAAGAAACTGTGACCAACTTATTTGCGGTCAATTTATTTACATTAAAGTAGGGGTGTTTACCAAACAGCACAAATCGCAAAAATCGCACTAAAATTACCTGCAAAATGATATAACTTCACCACACCGCAAGTTATAGTGCACCACACCGCATGGTACAGTACAATTTGCGGCTTTATAATAAATAAAAAAAACAGCACAAAGCGCACAAATATATATTAATATATTTATTTTTTTAATATTAAATATATTATTAATAGTTTAATAACCATAGTTTTTTTTTTTTAAGTTTAATAACTCTAGCAAGTTTTGATTAGAAAAGTCAACAAAAAGTAAAGAAAAACTAACTCAATAATTTAAAATTTTGCTCAAAACAATGGGAAAAATCAATTTTGAGCTGGGCAGAAAAAGCCCAAATTTGAAAAATATAATGGCTTTAAACTGTTCAAATAGCATCTTATACACCGCACTGCACATATGATCGTAGAAATAATATGCAGAACAGTTATTTTTTTTGCTAAACCGCATCGCAAAGTGCAATGCTAAAAATGACCCAAAATCACACCAAATCGTACTGCAAACACCCCTACTTTAAAGTAACATATTAATAATTAAAATCGCTTATTTTGAATAAGATAATTTATTGCTTAATTTAATTTTTTTATAATCTATTGTTTAAAGTTATAGTTTATATTACAAGTAAATAAACTATTCAAAAGCATACTTGGCAAAGTTGAGAGGTATTATTTATTTGTTTGTGTGCGCGCTACTATCCCCACCTACGACGGAACACATATGTGGATTGTGGACTAAAGCTGAATTGATAGAAAACATGTTTTGAGAGTGTTCAGAGTTTCAAATTTTATGAGAAATTTACATTATTATTATAATTTCTTATTTTGGTATAATAGTTAAAAACTTTATAACTCTACTGGTTGATTTCTTTTTGTGTTTCTAATAAAAATATCTAGTATTTAAATCTTTCATTACTCATTGTAACTATTCAATTAGCAAAAACCTATTAAGCATAATATGATCAAGATTAGAAAATTACTAATAGGTTAACGATTCAAAATATTTATACAAAAAATCATTCTATGCATAAAAAGAATATAACCAAGTAACCAATCAAACACTAAATAATTTTATATATTATATATCTTTATCAAATTAAGAATGATTTATTATATTTTATATGTCATGCAGAATGTATCAATAAAATTTTAGATGAGTTATTATAATTTATAAGCATAAAAATATTATATATATATATATATATATATTTTTTTTTTATTGGGAGGGCTTGGGACAAAATCTTTGGTCCCAATGTGGCTCCGCCACTGGACTGGACGTGGATGCGTGTGGTAATGAAGTTTTTGTTTGTCATATCACATCAGTCTAGTGAACACGTGTAAGCAAATCCCATAAAAAAAAAAAAACACATGTAAGTAATGAAATGTGAGTATTTATTTTGGGTGGACTGTGGACGTCATATCATTATCAGGCGTACATGCACCACTAAAGATGCTTTGGGTTGCCAAGTTGAAGTAAGCTACCTTCACATGATATTAGACACGCAAGCAAAAAAAAGTAGAGTAGGAGAGTACCTTCTGCAATAATTTTTCAAATGGCATGTGATGTTTTGTTTGGCTTTCCATTAGTCTTGTTGGTCAAATTGAGAAACCCACAAGTAGAAGTATACAATGTACCGGATGCATATTTTCTCCCTTTCACATTAGAGTAGACTTCACATGTGAGGTGTATCTTTGTGTGAGAAGGAGAAAGCATGTATCATAAGTGAACCCTACACGTGAGGTCCACCACCGTATGAGAGGTAGGAAATATGCATTCGATGCATAGTATATTTTTTCCAAGTTACAAGCAATTATTTTTCTTTTGGGTTAGACTAGGGGCGAAGCTAGGAATGTTTACAAAAGGGGGGCCGAGTCAAAATATTGATATAAAAAACATATATCACAAGTCTATTGAATATGAAATTTCAATTTTGATATATCATAAACATTAATGAATATACAAAAACTATCTAGTTCACTATAGACATATACAAAAATATCCACACAAAAAAAAATTTCACATCAAAATCATGTCTGACGACGATTTTTTATGGAATAGAATTCATCCATAATCATTTCTATGGTGAAATTCTCAGCAATTTCCTTTTTCTTTAAAAAATAAAATTTTAATTAGAAATTTTTACTTAGTTATATTAATGTTATTCATACTTAAGAAAAAACAAAATTTCCACTATAATCTAAATAGTCGGCCAATTTTTAATGCAACTTTAATTAATAATAACCCCTCAAACAAAAACAAAAACATAATATAAATCAAACAATTTAACAACACCACGGTATCGATTAAAGAGAAGAAAACTCACCACTAGTTACAGCTTATACTAATATAAACTGTAAACAGGCTTGCTTTCCTTCAATGAAGTCAAAATCGTTGTATCAATCAACTCATGTGCATCTTCCAAATTATTCACCACAGCCTACAACAACAAAATTAAGCAAAAAAAATCACAACTTTAACCAAATTCCCATATGAAAATCACATTTTTTTCACAGTAAAAACAAAAAAACCCAACTGGGTCTCAATTATTTTTTTATTTTTTTTTTTTTTACTTGATAGCAAGTGACAGTCTAAAAACACAAACACCGTTGACCGAACTCACCAGGATTTTTTTTTTTTTTTTTTTTCCGAACTGTGAGGACAGAGCAGAGGTGTAGCCGAGTAGAGGACTGATGTTGAGAGATTGAGAGCTGAGTTTTGGCTATATCAATCAACTCATGTAGTCATGTGCATCTTCCAAATTATTCACCATAGCTTACAACAACAAAATTAAGCAAAAATTCACAACTTTAACCAAATTTCTATATGAAAATCACATTTTTTTTTCACAGTAAAAACTTAAAAACCCAACTGGGTTTGAGGGTCTCAATCATTTTTTTTTTACTTGATAGCAAGTTGTCTGAAAACACAAACATGAAACACTGAACTCACCACCAGGCCAGGCATAGGCAGTCACCGAACTCACCAGATTTTTTTTTTTTTGGGATTGTGAGGACAGAGTCATAGAGGACAGAGGACTAATGCAGTATGCAAAGAGCTGAGTTTTGGGGCAGGCAGGCAGTGGAGTCAAGAGTGGGAGTGTGGGACTAAAAAGTGGAAGTGTGTTAAAGAAGACAAAAAAAAAAAAAAAGGGAATATATGTAAAGGGAATAAGGGATTCCGTGGGTCAAGTAGGTGGATTTTTTGAGATGGAGAGAGTGTAATTTGGTTGTTAGTGTTTGGAATTGGACTTGAGTATTTAGTGGGCCAATTTTTTTTTTTTTTTTTTAATTTCAGCTGGGCTTGGGAGAACAGGCTATGGGGGGGGGGGCAAATGTCCAAAATTGGAGGGGCCCAATTATTTTTTATATATAGTCTAATGGATTTTTTTTTTTTTGCAGGGGTCTAGGCCCCCCCAGGCCACTATGTGGCTCCGCCACTGGGTTAGACAATGATCTCTCCCTCTCTCTCTCTCTCTCTCTCTCTCTCTCTCTCTCTCTCTCTCATGTATAGGAGCAAAAATAAGATAAGTTAAAACAAGAGAGGAAAAAGCCTTTTTCTAAGTTAAAGTTTTTTATTCAATCATCGAACAAAAAGCTCCACTTATCTTTGTATTGTAGCTATCAAAATATTTTTTATTTTAAAATATTAGAGTGGTGGATTTCAAACTTGGATTTGGGACCATTTCAATTACTATTTTAAGTTATTTATTTAAGCCTTTAATTGTTTAATTTTTTTAATACATCAATTGTTAGGGGTGTAAGATTTGAACCCTGAATATATCTGTTGGAGATACTAAAATTTGTCAATTGAACTACAAGGCTATTAGCTAAATAGTTTTAATTTGATTGATTATATAGTTCTTTGTTTGATTTTGACTTTATTTAATTACAAATTTTGAATTCATAGGAGCATGTAACTGAAGGCCCGTTTGGTAAAGTTATTTGAAGTCACTTTTGTATGATTTAAATGGTAAAAATCATAGGGCTCACATTGGAGCAAGTTGTTTGGTAAGGAATCTCTTATAAGGATATTTATATTGCAGTACTCAATATAGGTAGCTTAAAACATGTATTTAGATAACCCATAAGGAGGAGTATTCAACACTTAAGTTACAATCCCAACCTGCTAAGAGTGTGTTAGGATAGGAGCCCGATACAACTAATTTGTAGAGATAAGTAGTTAAGGCCAACACTTTGATTCCTAAGGACTACGACTTGATAATTAAAGAAGATAGTACTAGCAAGAATGACAATACTCGATAGAAATATAAGAGGAAAAGAGAGATTCTTATTTAACTCTTTCCTCATGCTGGCTGAGGAACAATTGTTCTTGAGAAAATATAGTTCCTGGTATTACACTGGTCTTTTTCTTTCTCTATTTCTCCATTTCTATATCTGAACTTTTTCCGATCCCCCTTCAATGATGATCTTCCTTCCTATTTATAGCTGTTTGAATTACATCTATGCCTTTCACTTGGAGAGCAATAGATCTCTCTTTGGATACTCATCCTGTCATTACCTTGCTGGTGGTAATAGAGTAGGTTACATGCTGTGAAGACACTGTTCATGGGTCATTCTACCATTAATGCGGCAAAGTGAGTAGTTGTAGGGTATTTAATGCAGAGGTGATGGATTCTTTATTTGGAAGTTTCCTTTCTCTTTTGTCTGTGCGTCATCATGGTCCTCCTCGGCCTTTCAAACTCAACTTTTGTGGCCTTCCTCTTGTCTCCCGAGGAGCATTTGTTCCTCAAACTCCTCTAACGAGTCGTAACCCCTAGCTTTCCTAGTCCACCAAGTACTTAGGTTGTCTAGAGTGGGTTGGGCCTAATCTGATGAACAGTTGGGCCCAATTATACCTCAAGTAGATCCTATTGATGGTTCCTTCTCTTTGGGCACCCTCTCCCTCACAGTAACAATTATATCACACCACGTCAATAAATAGATCATGCTAGATTGTATCCTTAGGTACTGTTCTTTATATTCCTCTCTCAAGATTTAACTATGGGACTACTTAACTAAAAAATACACTTTCGTTTCATAAGAAAAAATTCATATGACAGAATCTTAAGAGGGGAACATAAGAAACAGCACTTAAGTACTGTACCTCTTGCCCTATATATACATATATATTGGCAATGAAGAAAGAACACAATGACGAGATGGGATAAGAGGAAGTGGGAAGGAGAGAACAAAAAAAAAAGTTATAATGGCAGTTGGTATTCAAGAGGGAGTTTCTTTTCAATAAAATAAATTATTTTACACTATTCATGTCCGTGCATTACACACTTTTTCTATATAAAAAATACTCATACTAAACACCCAATTTTGTGTTTTCAATTTTAAATGAATGTTACAAAAATATGTTAACAAACACATTTTTTTGCATTATGAGTACTCAAAAGACACGTTTTAGTACACTTTTTAAATCACAATTTTCACATTGTTTTGAAAACCAAAACTACAATACTCTTACCAAATAGGTCTTGAATGATTCACCGTTATGATTTTGAGTGCTCCTCACTTAAAAGTTAAAACAAGAGAGGAAAAAACCTAAGAAAAAACTGGATAAGAACAGCAAGGATTATTGAAAGCAGTAAAGAGAGAAAAGATTTCCCTAGTAACCTTATCAAAGAGCATTAAAAATATTATATTAAATAAAATAGCAATAATTTTGAAAGAGTGAGAAATAATATACCAATTAAATTAGATTATATGATCTAGTGCTTATATAAGCATTTGATCAGATGCTCTAATGCTTATATAGTGATGTTTAACCATATGAGTAATTTAAGCTAGTGAAACATTAGTAATACCCTTTTAAAAAAACAAAAGTTATGTGAGAAATAATAAAAAGATCTTGTTTTCTTGAAAGCAACTTTTAGGTTAGGGCTTGAATCCAACCACAAACAGGATCATAAAAACCCTTTATTTGGAAATTGTGGCTAACTAGAGAAACTGGAATAATAGCTACCTGTAAAAACGATAGTTGAAATAATAGTAGTTTGGACAATTCCTATCAAAGATTTTGGCGAAAATCATATTAACATTAAAAAAATATCTAAATTCCAAGAATTAGATTTCTTAGGGTAAACTCTCCTAAGAACTCTTAAGATCGTAATTCTTTGAGAGAATAGTTGCACAAATCACTACCTATCACAAAGGATAATCATTGCAAGGTTAATATTAGAGTAAACTTTGTAACACAAGTAGAATGATGATCATTTCTCTACATGGAAAGTGGCTGAAATACTCAGGGTAGATGATATTATTAAACACTGAAACCAAGCAATCACTTAAAAAGTAGGGAGGCATCCTATTTAGATTTCCATTAGAAAGATAAGCAATGTATTGCAATAGATTAATGCAAGTTACATTATTACAAGAGCAATAAAATGCAAAAACCAAAATGGTCCAAGTTTAAGCATCACAAACCTCATGAAAAAAAACTGTAGAACCCAATCCACAAATCAGTCTTCTGGCGTGTCCGGACGGAGGGCTGATAAGAAGAAGATTAGAATGTTTTATCAGAAAATTTAGTAGAACAGGGCAGCATATAAATTAATAACAAGAATTTAAATGGGATCAAATGTGAAGTCACTAGAACAAATGATTGGCGTTAAACAGCCACTAGTAGATGCCTCCTTGACCGAAAGAAACAAGTATCAGATCGAGGATCGGCGGGAAATATATATACACACGAAAGGACTGGGTGGTGGATCCGAGGGTAAATATGGAAATAAGGAAAAAATATCTGGAAGAAAAGCAAAAGCGCTCAGGTGAGAGAGATGGCGAAGAAGGAGGAAGAGCAAGGCAGCACGTGACTCAGCTCCACTTGGGTCTATTCTGAATCCATTTTAGATTTTTTACCTTTTATTTCCTCTACTCTACTACTAGTCTACTAGTCTGTCTTCTTCTTCTTTCTTTTTTCATCTTTTATTTTCTGTTTTTTTTTAAGTAATAAAATAGCAATTTTATTTTAGAGGAAGTTTTAATTCCTTCCTGATGATAGTTTTTTATTATTAGACTAAGATATCAATCAGTTTTTAATATAGACAGAAATTGAATTCTAAATATTTTATTAAAATATTAAAGACTTTACCAACTAAAACTCATAAGTAGTAACTATTAAATGATGTAATTTACTAGAATGGCAGGGATTTTGACTATGGTTAAGTTTGTATATGAATTTGCACTAGATTTTGGTTGAAGAACTTCTTTTATTTTTGGGATTACTAAAAGTTGGAAAAAAAAATATAAATATATTTACAACAACAGCATCAACAAAAAAACAAAAAAAAAATTGAGGTTTTTTAGAAAGCTAGACATTATCAAATAGCTTAATGAGCTAAAAAAAAATAATTAGATTAATTGAAAATGTAATAAAAGATTAAAAAAATATATATCAAATTTTATTTGATAATGCTGATTCTTACCCTTGAACTTGTGATAATTGCTTTTAGAAGATGTCAAGAGTTGGTATGATTGGTCATAGATTCCAAAATAAGAATTAGTCTCTCCAACAAAAAAAGAAAAGGGAGATATTACTAATTACGATCACTTCCTCCAAATCTAACACCTTAAAATTAATATTTATTAATTAAATGTATCATTTGTTGAATTTCTTTAAACTTAGAAAGTACTAAGGGCCCGTTGGGTACATGTGTTTAAAAACTAAAAATTGTTGCTTGAAAATATTTATCAAAATACGTGTAAGTGAAAAAATGTAAAAATACATGTAATGTTATTTAAAAATTAAAAATTGTTATTTAAAAACACAAACCAAACACCCCTAAATCATTTGGGCTCTTGTGCATATTTTTGGAAGAAAACAACCTGTAGTAAGACTAGAATATGTATTGATCATAGACAGTGCAAATGATTGAGAAATAATAGCCTTATTAATCAAGAAAACATCTATGTTCTAAGATCTAGCTGGCTTCCCAGTCAATTACTCTCAAGTTTGTTTGCAAGAATATATATTCCATGAGTCCCAAAAAAAAAACGACAACAAAGGTGCTAATGACCTGTCTTATTAGACTAGTATAATGGGTATGACTTTATGAATGAGTCATTCTTTCTGTTTTTTTTTTTTTTTTTTTTTCATTTTTTAAAAAGTCAATTTTTTTTTTTCTATTTTATAGTATAGATGGAATTTTAAAAATGAACTTTGAGGTGTGTTTGGTGCACCTCCCATGAGGTTGGTTGAAATCTCATCTGGCTGCTGCCAAAATGACTTTTTACTTCTAGGTTAAGTAATTGTTTAACATAAAAAGAGGGGGAGGGAGGCTTTGGATAAATCTGCAGACACAAAAGTGGAATTTTTTTTTTACTTTTTTTTTTTCTGAACTACATTTGGGAAGTGTTTGGTTGCACTTTCATCAACCTGTTTTATGTCTTTGGAATTGGAAGCAACAAGAATAGTTTTTTTTATACGATGTTACATGATTTCTTAATCTAACTCAAAATATAAGATAAAATATTGATTTCTAAAGAACCTAAAGTATAACACCTAAAATATTATATCAAAGTTTTATCTTTTAGACCCTTAATAATTGCATTAAGAAAACAGTTAAAACATTTTAGGTTTTGAATACAAATAGGTCAGGCTAGGGCTTGAATCCAAACACAAACAAGATAGTAAAAACCCTTTATTTGGAAATTGTGGCTAAATTAATAGTAGTTTGGACAATTACTTTCAAATATTTTGGCGAAAATCATATTAACATTGAAAAAATATATAAATTTCAAGGGTCCGTCTGGATAGAATTTATTGCTAAAAACTAAAAATACTGTAGCAAAATAAGTTTTAAATATGTGAATAGTACTGCGGGACCCATTTTTAATAAAAAAAATTGCTGAAAAAGTGCGTGAACAGTGCGGGCACAATACGTGCACAATGCGCACTGCGCGTTTTGTCTCCCGCAACAGAATAAAAAATGCAAAAACGCAAAACGCAGCAATTATAGTTTGTATCCAAACAGATACCAAGAATAAGATTTCTTGGCGTAAACTCTCCCAAGATCGTAATTCTTTGATTGCACAGATCACTACCTATCACAAAGGATAGCTCCAAGTAAGTTCCTCCTACCTTCCAAGAAGAAAAATGAGATATAGGTTGAACAAGTTAGAAGTTTCGGAATATAAACTTTTCCCCACATGATCATTGCAAGGTTAATATTTTAGAGTAAACTTTGTAACACAAGCAAAAGGAATTAATATGGATAGACCACGAATAAGTCAATCTTTCTGTTTCCTTTTTTTTTTTTTTTTTGTTCTTTAAATTTTTTTTCCTATTTTAATTATAGTACTATAGATGGAATTTTAAATATCAACTTTAAGGTGTGTTTGGTGCACCCAAGGCCAGCCTAAACGTTTCGAAGGCCTATGGAAAAATCTTCAAATGGAGCCTTTATGTTATCACTTAAATAATATTTAACTAGCATTTTATATAATAATTTTTTTTTAAAATCCATTCTTTTTACTTTCTAATATGATTTTTTTTTTTGAGAAAATGCTAAAGTTATAACAAATTTTACTACAAACTAGTATTGTAATGAATGTAATCAATGACATGAGACTTACAAAAATACTAGAAATATTATAAAATTTATAACATGAGAATTACAAAGATATATCACCAATTATAAATATTCATTCAAAAGTGCATTCAATAGTTTGTTGAAATCTACCTATCATATTTATTGTCACATCAAATTATAAAAGTTATAGAGATCACCACGCACCCTTGGTGCAGTGATCACTCCACAAGTATAAATTCTTATGAGGTGTGGGGGCCGGGCAATCGAGATTACATTACAACACATTTTATTTCTAATAATAAAGCTTACAATTTCTGTCGTAATCTCTATTCATTGTACCAAACGTACCCTAAGTCTCCAGAAGAGAGTTTCGCATACATATACACTTAGATTAGGCTAGAGTAAGATTTTTATCTTGTATAAAAATAATTAAATAAATAAAAGTTATAGAGTAAAATTTATAGTATTTTTAACATTTTTCAATTTGAATTCTTGTGATTAGTAATACGCCTATTTGTAAGACTTATTTATTTAAATTTGTCTTATTTCTATCTCAAGTGTTACTTAATTCTTTAAGCATTCTTAACAGTGAAAAAAAATGTAAACTAAAATGTTTTAAGATCTCCCAAAAATATTTATATATAAAAAAAATACTAATAATTACCCCCAAATTTGGGGTCTTCTCTAGTAAGGGGCCCTAGGCAATGACCTTATTGGCCTAAGCTTAGGGCCGGCCCTAGGTGCACCTCCCATGAGGTTGGTTGAAATCTCTTAGAGCATCTACATTGTTGATCCTAAAAAATTTAACTTTTAATTTTACAATACACCTAATATCAATAGTTCTATTTTTTTTAGCAATTCATTTAAATATTCTTTTTTTTTAATTTCTTTATTTTACCTCTCTCTCTCTTTCTCTCCCTATTAAGTGTGAACAACTACTGTGAATTGCCACACCCACAACCCCTACTAACAAAAACTAACAAACCACTACCCACCACCTCCCTATGAACAACCACCATTACCTTGCCACCCACTCCCTGTGAACAACCGATAAACCCATACCCACTGCCACCCACATCCACCACCACCCACACCCACATTGTGTAAAGATAATTTTTTGTATTTCCCAGAATTTAGTAGCATAAAAAAACAAATGAGTCGAAGGAAAACTATCTCTACTCAACATAAAAAATATAGTTTATTTTTAATGATTATTTTCCGCTAATTTTTTTTTGGAAAACAATTTTATCTCACAACAAGCTAAACAAGGGAAGATGAGAGACAATTTTCAACACATTTAATATTGCTACCAAACATATGAAAATGAGACAATTTTATAGAAAACGTTTTTGTTTTTTGCAAAATAACTCATATTCTAGAAAACATCATTGCTTAAACAAACAAAGTGTACAACTGTATAAAGAATTGATAAAACACATGTTTTGGCCGTGTTCAGAGTTTCAAATTTTATGAGAAATTTATGTTATTATTATAATTCTTATTTTGGTATAATAGTCAAAAACTTTATAACTCTATTGGTTGATATATTTTTGTGTTTTAAATAGAAATATCTAGTATTCAAATCTCTCGTTACTCATTGTAACTATCCAATTAGCAAAAACCTATTAAGTATAATATGATTAAGATTAAAAAATTACTAATAGGTTAACTATTTAAAATATTTAGACAAACAATCATTCTATGCATAAAAAGAATATAATCAAGTAACCAATCATAAACTAAATTATTTTATATATTATATGTCTTTATCAAATTAAGAGTGATCTATTATATTTTATATTTCATGTAGAACGTATAAAAAAATTTAGATGAGTTATTATAATTTACAAGATTTAAATATATATATATATATTGGGAGAGCTTGGGACAAAACCTTTGGGCCCAATGTGGCTCTGCCATTGAATGTGTGTACTAATGATACTTTTGTTTGTCATATTACATCAGTCTAATGAACGGGTAAGCAATGACATGTGAGTATTTATTTTTGGGTGGACCATGGACCTCATATCACTCGTACATGCACCCAAAAGTCCAACTTATTTAATTTAGGTGGAAGTTTTCACAATTATTACTTGTATACAAATTTCAAAGATCATTAAATTGGAATAGGTCCTTTACTAATCTAACCAATTGGAATAGTATGAAATTTCTTCCCATCCACACTAAACGTCATGTACACTCCAAGTTGTTTTTGCATCTCATAATGATACGTTGTTGATAGGTGTCATCCAAGTCCAACATGATTGAGAGTTATAATTAAGACTATGGCCCAGAAGTTTTATTATTCAATACTTTGCGAGAAAAATTAAACACTCATTTGAGGTAATAGGAGACTATGAAATTTGACATTGTATACACTGGGGTTTGTTCTTGATGTTGTGAAATTGCTTTAGGTGCTAAAGGCTCTAGTTTGATTAGTTGGCAAGTCATGTTCTTTAATCGTGAAAAGTCTACAAAGGAAAACTTTTGTGTTCCTACAATAAATGTTTTGGAGAGAAAATTGTTTGTCCCCTTATCCCATTGGAACCCCCTATTTATACAAAGGAAAAATGGACTAATATTTCTAAGTGTGACTTAGTTACATGGAATTTTTGTGCAAAATTTCTTTTATAAATTTAATTATAATTTTAAACTCTAATTTGGTGATTTTTATATGATTTTTGCGGTTTGATTTTGATTCAGTGAAGACATATTAGCCAAAAGAAACAAAGGTAGAGCTATTTAAGAATTCTGTACTTTTAAGTTAGCAATTACAAATGGCTAATGTTGCACTGTCATTTGTGGTTGTGGTATGAATAAGTGGTATGTTGTTTGGGCGACTGATTGAGGCAAAGAAATTCTTTTTCATATATGCCCAACTTATCAAAATTCACATGGGCTATACTTGAGGTTATCCTTGCTATCAAAAAGAAGTGGGAACTTGATATAAAAATGAAAAAAAAAAATAGACTTATTCATATCTAAAAGAGCCTCTAACAGATGAACATAATATAACATTCATGGTCTTTTTTATTATTATTATCATTTAGGTTGGTTTTTATTCATAATCATATATAATTTTTATATATTGTTACATATAGATGCATAAACTTATTCCAAATCAATACATGACACGTTTGCATAATGTAATATAAGATAACTAGTGAACATGATCAAACAGTCACATTTTTTATCTAACGAGAGGTTCTTGTTCAAATTCATTGAAGTATCCCAAAGTCAAAGGCCTAAATATATGACCAGCTTCACGTTCGATCAATTCCAATTCCTCTTTCAATATGTACATGTACACGACCCAATCACCATTTCCAGAAGGGCTTTGCACTAGCAACACATACCCAGCATCTCCACCCCATGGGAAATAGGCTGACACACATGTTGGTCTTCCCCATCCAAACTGCACCTTTGATAATGGAAGCCTCAAAAGAGATGAAACCACAAGAGCAGGACCTTCTCTGCTCCCACAGGCATATATCTTTGGCAAACTGGGAACTGAACGATGAGCCGCCGCCCAATCTAACAAACCCAAGAAATGCTCAGACATCATTCCACTTTCCCCAATTCCATGAACTTCATTTGCTACCCAACTCAACGGTTTGTCAATAAGATCATCTACGGTCTTGCTTCCATAGGGAATGGACCACAGGTTTCCAAAGTAAGAAGCCAATATCTTTGTTTTCTCTTCGTCTCCACGGCCAATTCTTGTCCTTCCATCAACAAGAATGCCTAGTTTGGATATATTTTTGTCAGCCGTACCACTTTTGGCAATAATTTTCCATAGGAGTGCACTGAAACACTCAACTTTAGTCCTTTTGCATTCATTGGTGCTGGCTAGTGATTGGAGTTGGTTGATAATGTTGGCTTTGACAATGTACCCGCGGCTAACAAAGTTATTGCCGCCCAGGTTTGGCTCTTTGATTGGGTTTGGGTGGAACAATGTGATAGGGATGCACAAGTTTTCAAGAGAAGAATCAAAGGAACCGGGGATTCGAGGATTAAGCAATGATCGGCAGAATGTTGGTAGTGAAGAGAGAGGTTTAGATTGAGCAATCTCAGCCCACGAGATAAGAAACATGCTGGCCGAGTATCCGTCCATTATTTTATGGCCAAAAGTGCATGCCACCATAAGTCCACCACATTTGAACCTAGTAGCCTACAAGAAGGTTAATTTCATGGCATTAGTTTAACAAAAGACTAACCAAAAAAAAAAAGGGGGAAACCCCTACAATCAACAGTTTACCCCTTTAGTTGCGACTTTTCATCCTTAAAGTTTTTTCTTTGTCATTTAGTAACCGTTTGGATCCGGATGATAATTGCTGCATTTTGCGTTTTTGCGTTTTCTCTTCTTCTTTTTTTTTCCCCCAATGTGCATGAACAATAATTGGTACTGTTCATGCACATTATTTCACTGTGCGGGAGACAATTTCACTGTTCACACACTGCTTACGCACTGTTCATTAGACCCACAAACACTTTATTCAAAAAAAATATTAAAAATGGGTCCCACAGCACTATTCACACATTTAAAAATTATTTTGCTACAGTATTTTCAATTTTCAGCAATAACTTTTATCCAAACGGAACCTTAATCTTTACATTTTAACATTCTTTTCAAGATTGGTTATTCCATCAACAATTAAAACTGTCAGTTTTTACCTATGTAATATGATGTCATTTTATTGAACTTAATAATAATTTTACGGACATAAATGTATAAGATGATAGACTTGACATATCTATTAAAGTTTAGGAACTAAAATGATAAAAAAAAAAAAAAAAATTGACAAAAATGACAATTTATCCAACTTAAATGGTGTAATTTGGATTTAACCCCAAAAAAAAAAAAAATCTACAATGCATTTTTTATAATCTAAAATACTTTTGAGTTCCTCTAAGTTTTAGATTAATATTATTTGATCTATTAACGGTAAGTGATTCCTAAGGTGTTATGATGATATTCATGAGATCCTACTTTTAAAACATCTTACTAACATTTTGGGGTTGCCCTCAAGGAATTTTTCCTTGTAATATGTTGGTGTGTGTAAGACGTGGGAAGAGGGAGGGTGGGGGAGACTTCCACCCAAGGAAATAGTTATATACTCAAATAAGTTTAGATAATCTTGTTCGTAATATATATATCCATATATATAACTTAAAAAAAATTGTTTCAAAACAAAGTTGTTATATATATTTTTAAATAAAATTTTTTTTAAAATTGATTAAAAACAAAGTTATTTTAATTTTTAGGGAGTGTTTGGTAGAGTAATTTGTGATGTGATTTTTGTAATTTTTTGAAATACGTGTGGGTGAAAAAAGTGTAAAAATATGTGTAATATTGTTTAAAACATAAAAATGTGAGTTTGAAATGGTATAACAATCATACCCTTAGTTTCCTGCATCCTGCAAGCACAAACATTAGTTACAGTAGAAAAAACTACTCCCATATGATCAGAAAAGATCAAATAATTAATGTATTCTAGGATAGCCTCAAATCTCCAAGGCCAGTGTTCTTCTACAAACCTGAACAGCCAGCATGCCATTCTTCTTCTTGGGTACAAGTTTGCAGCCAATGGTCTCATCAGCTCTATACAAGTTGAGGTTTTGAAGTTCTATATCTGCAAAACCTTCAATGAAGTCTACCCCACGGTTGTTGCAAAGAATCTCAAGTTCACCCACAGAATTTGGAACTATCTCACCAGCAAGAGCGTAGTATGGAACCAAAGCTTTTGCCAAGGCCTTCTTTAGAACTTCAACCTTTGACCCAAATGTCCAGTTGTCTCCACAAGTTGGCTTCGTATAACAAAAGTAGAGACTAAAATCTAATGGAGGCACAAGGCATATGTCTAGATTAGATAGTGGTAACCAGTGCTCTTGATTTGGAAATTGTGCTGCCACCACCACCTCTTTCTTGGTCACAGTCACCGTGAAGTCTCTTATCTCTGTATGCATATCCAAGATAATGTGTGCTAGTGTTTGTGTGTGTGTGTGTGTGTGAGAGAGAGAGAGAGTGTGTGCAAGCGTGTAAATGAAAATATGTTTGATATGTTTACAAGGGAAATGGGAGCAAGAGTGAATTTATAGGGGCAAGAAGAAGAGTTGGGGTGGTGTGACAGTGCATGAAGCATGATGCAATTTTAACTAGCAGACTTAGGAGAGTAATTTTAATTTTTTAATTTTTTTTAAATAATTATACAAAGTATTTTAAATTTATAGATTGCTTTAACTTTTCAAGTTTCAACAAATAAACCATCAACAAGAAATTGTGACCAACTTATTTGTGGTCAATTTATTTACATTAGAGTAGAGGTGTTCACCAAACCGTACAAACCACAAAAACCGCACCAAAAGCACCCGCAAAATGGCATAACTTCACCGCACCGCAAATAATAATACACCACACCACATGGTACAGTACATTTTGTGGTTTTATAATAAAACAAATCACACAAACCGCACCTCACCGCACCCTCTCTATATATTAATATATTTATTTTTTTAATATTAAATATATTATTGATAGTTTAATAACCCTAATTTTTCAACCAAAAAAAAAAAAGTTTAATAACTCTAGCATGTGCTGATTAGGAAAGTCAACCTAAAATAAAGAAAAACTAACTCAATAGTTTAAAACTTTGCTCAAAACAATGGAAAAAATCAACTTTGGGCTAGGCGGAAAAAGTCAAAATTTGAAAAATATAATGGCTTCAAATTGTTCAAACTGCATCTTATACACCGCACCGCACATATGATCGCAAAAATAAGGTGCAGAACAGTCAAGTTTTTTGCTAAACCGCACCGCAAATTGCGGTACTAAAAATGATCCAAAACCGGATCGGACCGTACTGCAAATACCCTTGCTTTAAAGTGACGTATTAATAATTAAACTAGCTTATTTTGAATAAGATAATTTATTGTTTAAAGTTATAGTTTATATTACAAGTAAATAAACTATTCGAAAGCATACTTGGCAGAGTTGGGAGGTATTCATTATTTGTTTGTGTGCGCGCTATTATCCCCACCTACCATAGAACACATATGTGGATTGTGGACTACAGCTCTATGAAGAATTGATAGAAAACAAGTTTTGGGAGTGTTAAGAGGGTTTCAAATTTTATGAGAAATTTATGCTATTATTATAATTTCTTATTTTGGTATAATAGTTGAAAACTTTGTAACTCTACTAGTTGATATCTTTTTGTGTTTTTAATAAAAATATCTAGTATTTAAATCTTTCATTACTCATTGTAACTATCCAATTAGAAAAACCTTATTAAGTATAATATGATTAAAATTAGAAAATTACTAATAGGTTAATAATTCAAAATATTTAGACAAAGAAAATTCTATGCATAAAAAGAATATAATTAAGTAACCAATCAAACACTAAGTTATTTTATATATTATATATCTTTATCAAATTAAGAATGATTTATTATACTTTAAATGTCATGTAGAATGTATCAATAAAATTTTAGATGAGTTATTATAATTTATAAGCATAAAAATATTATATATATATATATATATATGTGTGTGTGTGTGTGTGTGTGTGTGTGAAACAAAAACATCATTTATACACACATCCACGTCCAGTCCAATGGCAGAGCCACATTGGGACAAGTGTATAAATAATGTTTTTGTTTGTCATATCACATCAGTCCTATGAACACATGTAAGCAATGAAATGTGAGTATTTATTTTGGGGGGACCATGTATGTCATATCACTTATCAGTCGTACATGCGCCCATGTGTGTACTAAAGATGCTTTAGTTTGCCAGGACCACGATCATTGGAGAAGTTTGTACCTTGTTATTACCAAAATGATGAGTGGAGTAGAGGGTTTGAATGGAAATATATAGCAATACACATGTAGCCCTGTTCATTTGGGAGAAGTGAATATCTATAATACGCTATTGGGCCATTATCATCAGGCGTTGCAAGGTAATGCTATTTTGATACATCAAAAAATTACTTTTTTTATTTTAATACATCACTTTACAATATACCATTTATCAGATGTTTTATTTTTTTACCACTTCATTGAAATATTATTTCTTATTTCTTATTTTATTCTTTCTTTATTATTTGTTCCTAACAGTCATATTTTCAAATGCACTTATTCTGACGGTAACATTCTCAAATAATCCTCAACTGTCATATTTTTAAAAATCCATATTTTCTAAACAAGCATTTAAAAAATAAAAAATAAAAAATAAACTTAGAACCTTTCACCTTCAACAAAAAAAAAAAATCAACTTGTCATCTTCAAAAAAAAAAACTCAGAACCTATCAACCTTCAAAAAAGAAACGTTGAACCTATCAAAGACTCATATCAAAAGCAAACATTAATGATTAATCAAGTTCTACACAGTCTAGCACAAAAAATCAAAGTATCTAACACCAGAAATTACTGCTTGAATTATTACACCAGAGTATCTAAAGTAGAATGCAACTTCTCCGATCTCACACATACTATTGAATTATTACACACATCTTTGAATAAATTTTTTTTTTTCTGGACAATTCATTCCAAATCTGTAATGATACAATACTCCATGAAAGCAAACTCTCATAAGTGTGCACGGATATGTATCTAGATTGAATGACTCATATCAAAAGCCAAAAACATATTTATAAATGCAATCTAAAAGCCAACCTGTCAAGTTGAAGTTGTTTCAATTGAACTAAACTACCAATGTAGTTCATAGAAAACTTACACACATAACTCATATCCAATAACATTAACTCACTGAAAACCCATTGAATTAAACAGAGTTGAGCTTGCCACTTCCTTGATGACAAATAGTACTAATTAAACTTAACACAACAAAACAATTGGCTAGTACTTAACACAATAAAACAAAATAGCCAATGAGTTTTAATGGCAGCTTCATAAACAAAATGAAACAAATAAACCAAATCAGAAGTTTTAATGGCAACTCCATAAAGAAGAGGAGACAAATAAACAAAACCAAAAGTTTTCATGACTTTCCTTGTAATTGCCATAAATGTTCAACGAGATCCATTTGGAGTTGAGAATGAGTTTCTTGATCCCTAATGCATTGATGAACTTGAATGAACTCCGTAAATTCATTTGTCCACTCATGTGACATTGGTGTACATGAAATCTCATCAATTTGTTCAAAATCTAAGTCCACCGCTTCAGCTTCATCTCGCTCATCTTCAATGATCATATTATGAAGAATTATGCATGCTTTCATAATTTTGTGTAGTGTTCCATGATAGAAAAACCGTGCAGGTTCACGTACAATTGCAAATCGTGCTTGAAGCACTCCAAATGCACACTCTACATCCTTCCGATATGCCTCCTGAGCTTTTGCAAATAATTTTCTTTTATCTCCTAGTGGAGATGAGATTGTCTTCACAAATGTTGACCACTTTGGATATATGCCATCGACAAGATAGTATTCTATTGTGTAATCATGACCACTGATTGAATAATTAACTGCAGGAGCACGTCCTTGTGCAAGCTCAGAAAATACATGAGATCGCGCCAACAAGTCAATATCATTATTTAACCCAAGTAACCCAAAAAATGAGTGTCATACCCAAAGATCATATGAAGCCACTGCTTCCAAAATAATAGTTGGCTCATGAATATGACCACAATACATCCTTTTCCATGCAGCTGGACAATTTTTCCATTTCCAATGCATGCAATCAATACTTCCCAACATGCTTGGAAATCCACGGTTTTGGCCATGGGCTAACAATCTAGCGATGTCTTCATTGTTTGGTGACCTCAAGTATTCCTCTAAGAAAATAGCAACCACTGCTGCAACAAATTTTTTCAGACTCATCATTAAAGGAAAGATAGACCAAGCTTTTTGGCATTAATGACCGATGCACTTAGAATGCTTACTTATGGAGTAACAGCTGATTTTATGGATGAATATGTAAGAATAGCAAAAAACACTGCAATGATGAGTCTAAAAAAATATGTTGCAGCAGTGGTTGCTATTTTCTCAGAGAAATACTTAAAGTCACCAAATAATGAAGACATCGCTAGATTGCTATCCCATGGCCAAAACTGTGGATTTCCAGGCATGTTGGGAAGTATTGACTACAACAAAAGTGGGTTATGGTGACAAAAACATTTCATCACAATGTCCTTATTTCATCACAAATACATATGGTGACAAAATGGTGACAAAACAATATTCGTCACCTAAGCTCCATCACCTTATGTATTGGTGACGAAAATGTTTCATCACCAGTGACTAAAATGTTTCGTCACCAAAAAAAAAAAAAAATATATATATATATATATATATATAAGTGACGAAATTTTTTCGTCACCAATAAAAAATGATAGGTGATGAAAGTTTTTTGTCACCTAATGTTTTCATCACTAAACCTTACTTTCAGTGATGAAATATTTCATCACCAAATGTATTTTTTTCCAATATCAATAGATTAGTTGAATAAGTTTTTCGACACCTATTGTTTTTTTTTTTTTTTTTAATTTCAATAGATTAGGTGATGAATTATTTCGTCACCAATTTCTGCTTATAGTCAAATATAGTGAGGAAAATTATTGTCACTAATTTTATATTTTTATTAATATTCTTTACATTTACTTGCCATTACATTAACCTGTTCATTTCCAACCACATCCATCAACAAATCATCCATTCATTTTTAACCACATCCATACAATCTAAAAATAAATGTTCACAAAATAAATACAACCATTTATATACAAATGATGTCTTCCAAACTTTACAAAAAATTACTTGAGTTCAAGTACTACCACAAAGACTGTCTTTTTGCCACCAATCTTATATCTGTACAAGTATTAAGGAAAATACATCAATAACAATTTAGACTACAAACCTATATCCCTGATAAGATGTACAACAATAAAAAGAGGCATAATTATTAGTAAGACAATGTAAAAAATGTCCATAGAAAACCCAATAACAAATAGACAAAATAGTCATAATGCAATATCATATGAAGCCAAACTATCAAAGAAAGAAGACCCATAACATTCTCATTAAATAAAAATCAAACCCACGTTACAAACCATGGAAAAATCATAAAGAATGCAGAAAAATCTCAACTTAAAACAGAACAAATAGAGTGAAATCCAACATAAAAACCCAGCCACCTTCATAAACACAAAAACCCAACTAACACAATGAACAAAAAATCCAACCACCACCATTTACACAAAACCCAACCACCACCATTAAAAAAAAAAAAAAAAAAAAAAACCAACACTACCATTAAACAAAAACTACAACGACCACCATTAATACAAAAACTCAGCCACTACCATAAACAAAAAACCCAACCATCACAATAAACAAAAAACCCACCACCAACATTAATCTAAAAACTCAGCCACCACCATAAACAAAAAACCCACCACCACTATTAAACAAACAAAAAAACAGCCACCGTTATTAACACAAAAACCCAACTACTACCATAAACTAAAAACCCAACCATCACAATAAACAAAAAACTCTCCACCAACATTAAACAAAAAACCCAGCCAACATCATAAACATAAAAACCACTCATTCACACAATGAACAAAAAATCCAGCCACCACCATTAAACAAAAAACCCAACCACCACCATAAACAAAAAACCCACCACCACCATTAAATAAAAAACACAATTGTAGCCTAATTGTGCTATAGTACCCTCATACATATAAGATGTTATTATAGCACAACTGTAAAAAAATTTACAATTGAAAAACTGGGTAACGCTTGTTTTTGTGTTTTTATGCTAAAATATAACAACATATACCATATCCAAGCCCCAATACTAATTCTCTTAAGCAAGAAAAAAAAAACACTAACCAAGGTGTGTTCTAGTTAGTAGATGAGCTCTCCCCATTGTCACAAATGTCACTCTCACCCTTGCTCCTCAAATATTGCATGATGTAATCCATCTTCTCCTCCATCCTAATTTTTGCATCTTGGAGCTCATCTATTTGACCCTCAAGTTGTTGAATATACTGAGTTGAGGAAGATGATGCAGGAGTCCTAAAAGATGAGGAAGGTCTTATGCTAAGTCCCTTTACATAGCCAGATCTCGGCTTAAGAACCATCTTAGATATCTCCTTTTCGGTCAATGGTTGTGCATCAGGAGTGCTACAATGCTCATCTTGTACTCTTGAAATCTCTTGCTGTCATTTCAAATTATAGAAACCATTAGAAATACATATGTTCTAGTTTTGCAAATATATATAGAATAGAAATACATATATATTCTAGTTTTGCAAACTCAAGGCATGTACTGATATACATACGTATGTATGTTCACAATCAGGGTGTGTCCACTGTTTTGTCTTTGAATTGAAATAGGTATCATAGTAGAGTTCTGCCAAGTTAGGAATATGACCTCAATATTTCTGTCTCTGATTAGTTTGTTTTCCAATGTTAAAAGAAAAGATAATCAATTACAACAAAGTAATATAATAAGCTTTTGAAAAATTGAAACAACACACCTCCTCATCCACCCTAATTGCAAGCAACTTGTTTCTACATCTATGAATGTGTTTGCTAATTGTTCCTTCTCCATTTCTATTTGCAAAATTTCTTTTTTCAACTTCCTATAAAGAATAGAGACCAAGAAAATATTAGAGTTTTGACTTAAGTTATATATATAATTTACAATATAAATTTATTTCACCTTCCAAATAAGTATAATACAATGAATTTGATAGATCGAATAATCTAGTAAACATGACACCATAATAAGATCTATGTAAAACATTAATCCAATGTATATATAGGTAGGTATTATCTGGGTGAAAGATGAGAACATACTTCACTTGTAATTAAAATTTTCAAAGTATTAATTACTAGCCAATCTTCGTCACTCCACTTTCCATCAATTAGTTCAATCAATTTTTCTCGTGTGGCATTTTTTAGTGGGTGGTTTCTTGCATACGTGCTTCCTTTATCCTTAACAAGTTTTTTTATATTGGGAAAACAACTTGTTGTTGTGGCTGCTCAATAATCTACCACACTTCGTATTTAAAGATTTGTTCACAAGTACAAATTCTCCTTGTAGATCAAATTGATCCTGCAAAGTGAGGTATGTATAACAAAAAAATTATTCCTTAAATTCAATATGCACAGTGACAACATCAACAATACACTATAAAATACAACATAAAGTATAAAACAATATAATGAAAACAACAAAATCAAGCTCATGGACAACTATGAACATTTAAAGTACCGCCACATTTTAAATGATCGCCTCTTTTTCATAGCTATCAACATTCTTCCCACTATAAGCTTTCGTAGTGGATAAGTTCGTACGCACTTATACACCAATTATGCTAGCAAGCTTCCTTGCATGTTCACCAACTAGATCACAAAACTTCGGGGCAATGCAAACTGGTAGCTTCCTATGTTTCTCAACAAGTCCTCGTACTCCTAATCCATGCGTCATGCCACAGGCACGTCTACTAGTCGATGCTATCAAGACATAATATAAATTAAATCAACAAATGAACTAAATATAGTGTGATTACGAAATCAAGTAATGAAACTTAAATATCTCACCAACTGTGGTAGACGGTGTGCCCACAAGTTGTGCCTCTACATTAGTAGAAATTTGGGCAAGAGAATCTCCACCAAGATGTGTGCTCAATGACGGGCCGGTATGCTAGACTGCTGGGGTTGATTCCTCCATCTATAACGAGCCATCTATATCATACAAAAGTATATATAGATATCTAAATTCATTACAAGTTAAGATATAAACAAGTTATTTCATCATTTAAAATATCTTCAATCGATGATTTTCATTAATCATTCCAAGCACAATTTTACAAAAACAAATTATTTCATCACAATATTAAAAAGAGCGAAGTATCGCATGCACCAAATCATATATATAGTACCTCATTATTTAAAGAACTAGATGACTCATCATCACTATCATCTTCACCAATAACTGGTACATATTCATCGTCATCTACTTGAACACATACTCTTTTTTTTTTCCCCACATTTGTAGATTTAGGCAGAAAAGTTGACAGATGCTTCAATCCCAAAGCATTCATTCTCTCTTGGTTTTGCTTGATTCTTTGTGCTCTTTCCATATAATATTTTGTTATTTTATTATGAGTGTCTTTGCCCTTTTTGGTCATTTCTGCAACTATAGATTGACATAGAAAATAAAATACAATGTCTATTCATTGCAAATTCTTCCCAAGTAAGAAACATAAAACAAAAAGAATCACAATTTAGCTGCTAACGTGGAAACCACATACAACAAAAATGGCATGTTCAAGTTAGAGGGCAGCAAGAGTAAACAAAATACCAGTTATAAAGATAGATGATTTTCATTGTAAAGTTTAGACAAAAAATAAATAAATAAATTTTAGTAACTTAGGTATATACATAAATTATGAGTCTAGCATTCTAGCAAAAACTAACCTTGATTGTGTCAGTCAACTTTCTTAACTACTTGTTTTTGAGAATAAGCTTCTAATCTTCCCTTGCCTGCCTCGTTGTGATCTGGTGAGGATGCAAAACCCTTGATATTATCAATATCTAATATCCCAAAAAATTCAGTAATAGAAATAATACAATGTAAAAATAAATGAGAAGTTCTTGATTGTAAGCAAGATAAAAAGGCAATGGTAACCACTGTTATACAAGGTTAAAGTAATCATAATCCAAAGCTGACATTTCAAAGTATTTTAATTGAATAACAAGTATTTTAAGGCATTTCTAGTTTTCTGTTGCTCCAACAAGTTATACAAAGTGGGGTAGCGGCACGTGCATTAACACATTGCATGCTATTTTATATCATTTCCTAACTTAATTCTAAACCACATACCAAAAATTGCATGAGCATTTGTATTTGTCACAAATCCTATTTATCAGATGTAACCAAGAGAATGCACAAATGTTACATACAAAAATCAACGTCTTGTCATAGAGCTAGTACTTACAGTTTCAGGATTGGGGTCTAAAATTCTATGCATTAAGGATTTTGCTGCAACTGGAAACCAAGATGTACATGAGAACTCTGCTTTCTCAATCTACAGAAAACAATTCGAGAAAAAAAAAAATTAGGTGAAATTCTAACATATTTTATGAAAAGCGGATAAGGGGAAGCAGAATATATTGGGTTTGGACTGACAAAGGAGAATTACAATTTTTTTTATATCTTAATAAGAATGCTCATAGAGAGACCAATGACCTAGTGGGTAGTTTGGGCTGATATCAGCAAGGAAGATATTAAAATATATATAGATATTATCATGGTTTTGTAAGAGTTATCATGCTAAGTTTAAAGTATTTTTAAATTCCAATTTTTTTGCTCTGTAAGTTTGAATCTAGGACATATTAAATTTATCTCACCCCTTCCCTCTTATGTTACAGCCCAACGGACACCCTAAGACTAGTTAAAACATTTAAATTAGTATAGTATGTCATAAACAAATATTAAGTCAAAAGCTCTTCAATTAACGTGACAAGATATTAAAAATTTTCAAATTAAAGCATCATGAATTAAATTCTCAAGATGATGAACACACAGAGGATCACTTTAAAATTGAGCACGTACTTTGAAGTTGGAAACGATGGTCAACACTACTCGCTAGTTGGTTCTCTAATTCTCTTCTCCTCTTTTTTGTCTAGTCAGTCAGTTTTCCTTGGTGATCCTACTTGTAATCTTAGGTGGCAATAATTTACTGGTTACTGACTCTGATCAGATTAATATTATGGAAAATGATAGGATCATTGAAAATAGCACAACTATGTGCCACAACTCACTATGTGGCGAGTTATAATTGGTGAAAGTGTGTCCCTACATGGCCCACAAACACTCCTTCACCAATCACAACTCACCACGTGGCAAGTTGTGCCACAAAATTGTGTTATTTTTATGGTTCTAACACAACTTTAATATTATGTAGCGTTTGATACGGAGGAATCCACATTACTCTTGGCATCCAGATTCGAATCACATTCCTAAAAATGTAGTTATTCCTATATTTGGTTTCATTAAGAATCTTTTAAGATTTCTAAGAATATGAGATGATAATATTTGGTTTATTCCAAAATTTTAAATGAATTATTTATTTTTCTCATTCTATCCTTAGATTTGAATATGAATTACCAAATCATTTTTTTTTTAAATCATTTTTTTTAAATCTTCCTCTAAATAAATAGTGAAAAACCAAATATAAACTATTAATTATGACAAATTCATTAAAATTATAGTCTAACATTTTAAAATGACAAGTACAATACAAAAATAACTATTTAAATTCTCAAATGCTTTTATTTTTAATAATAATTTTTAAAAGAGTTTAATCCATAATAATTTGTTTTATATTTTATCTTAATTGCTTAAATGATAAGGAAAAATAGTTAAAATTGTCAATTTATAAAAAATATAATTTTCTTTAAACTTGAGAATCTAGATTCTCACCTGTTTCAAAGGAAATTCACATTTCTACTGAGGGAGGAATCCAAATTCCTATGACATTTGATTCTTTAGCATGATTTGTAACCAAACATGAAAATCTTTAACCATTTTTAAAAATCTTAAAACATTACCTCATACCAAACACAACTCTATAAAATTTGAGTGGACACGACTTAGGAGATGCCCTTTTCAACTACCAAAGTTCACACTCTGTTCCAAAGTTCACGTGAGCAATACACATCCCAATATTATAGTTAAAAAAAAAAATAGATAAAAGCTCTTTATACAAGCAGATGATTGAATAAAAAAGCAATAAATTTGTCTAAATATCTTCCCCATTTATTACCCTACCTACCCCACAACCCAATCTACACATCTTTGCCTCCCTCTCTCTTTAACTCTCTCAAGTTCAACATCCTGTCTCTCAAAAGTTTGAAGAACAATGGAGAACTGACCAACTCTTCTTTTGCTCGCCGCCTCATTCTTGATGCCAAATGCAGATAAGCGTGTATTAACTTGTTTTTCCCCTTTTAATTTCTCTCTATCTCACACAAGCACTCTTTCACATCACACTCATACCTCAAAACCTCTCTCTTCCTCTCTCTATAGTCAGACCCATAACCTCAACTCATGCTGTTGTGAAATATATCAAATGCATTACCACACATATTCTTGTAATTATATCAATGTAAAATGTTAGACCCATTTTCTCCAACTTCATTTCATTTACTGAATCTCTTCACGTTACTTTTATTTTATGTTAAAAATTAGGAGCATTCTCTCTTAATAATATCAAGTTTTGATACTAGATCTTTAATTAATTGGCTATTATACAGAGGTCAATGAGTCAAAAATAATTTGCAATGAAATTTCCCAACTTTAATCCTTAATTTAGATGTTTATAGATTTTAATCTTCCTTTCCAACTACATATTCACTGGAATCACTATTAATTGCAATGAATCACTTCAAATACTTTGAAATTTGTTTTGCAATCAGGCTATTTCATTCTACTTCATTGCTCAAAATTCAAAGCTAAAATTTCGTTTTTTTTGCTAAGCCTTCTCTAGAAACAAATAAATAAAAATTAAATTTTAAGAGAAGCAAAAGATTGTAGCTGTAAGTCTTACAGAGAAATTCCTCAAATCAATCAGAATGAGAGATTGCAATTCCTCAAAGAAAACCTAGTAAAAGAGACTGAACTTCTCCTCTGCTGCTCCTCCAATCACAATCTTAGCCTCCTCATCTCACTTTTTTTTTTCTCTCTCTCTCTTGAAAAACTTTTTTTTGGTTGTTGATAGTTTGTGGTTGTTTGCGCGAGAGAAACCAAATTGAACCCGGTAGAGATAAGCTTCAAACTTGAGATACGGAATCATGGATGGAGATAAAGTCGGAACTGAAAGGATATCGGAAAACGGAACTGTTGAGAAAAAAAAGGGAAAATAGTTCAACTTTCCCGCTCCCCAATTGTTTTCTCAAATAAAACTTCCCGCTAATAATATCCTGTCCCGTGAAATAGAGTTTGTGTGAGAGAAGAAATAAAATAAAACACTAAATAATAAGTAGTAATAATAATAATACAATAACAATAACTAATAAGTAATACATTTTTTTAAGGTGATAAGTAATACATTTTTAATAATGATTATCTCTACAAATATCTCTACAATATGATTTATTTACAAAAGAACTAGTATTGAGTTTTTTTTTTTTTTTCAAACAAATCTTATATTTTTCTTAGAATTTTATAAAACTCTATATTAAATTCATTAATTCAAATCAGTACTAATTTTTTTAATTAAAATTTTATATCATTCACTATATATATATATATATATATATATATATATATATATATATATATATATATATATGGTGTATAACTCCGAAACGGCACACCGGTACACACCGATACCAAGTTATGTCGTTCTTTGGCCAAAAAAACATCCGGTAGGAAATTGACACCCTTGATAATAGTACTTCATTAACATTTTGGTCAATTCTTTTGTTTTTTAAAAGCCACGAACAAATGCTTAATAATAATTGCATATGTATGTGTTGTTAAAAAAATTGAATATGTGTAGCTAACAAAAGCAAAATTCAATTTTGATTCTGTACGAACATAGGCTAACTTGGCCCAACCCAGCGACCCAAGGTCGAGTCCAACTTGGTAGGCCAAGGGACGGAGTACACGAATGGGTCAGCCCAGCCTTAGGAAGGGATGAATATGGCCTTCGAAGAAATGTATACTGGCCCAGCACAAGCCCATTTGGCTTCTGGCCCAGATCCACCCCAGCGACAACGTAGGACATGGGTTAGCCAATCACGAAATGGATAATTGACACCAAAACCTGGACAACACATTGTTCTAAGAAGAGACACTTGTCAAAAGGGCTGGTCAGTAGGGACCACCGGTCCAATTTTCACGTCATGCCACGTTCAATGTAAAACATATAAATAGGTAAAGATGAAACTGGAGTGGGTGGGAGAAAAAGGGGACCAGTAGTTGTGAAGCACATAAGCCACACTAGCAGAGAGGAAACCAGACATCTCACCCAAAGGGGAAGGTACCAAAGGGAAGATACCACAAAAACTCACGCATACTCACTCACACAAACCCACTTTTACATACAGTTTATTCTAATCTCTAGAGAGTACAATCTAACTTAGGCATCAAAGGGTCCCCCAGGGACCCCAACCCAGTGTCTATACATTGTTTTTTTGGAACAGGCTACCAAGGTCTTCTAGCATTATCGACAAGGATCACGCTAGCAAGCTTCGCAACCATGGGCCCTACCAGGATAGGAAATCCATATCCCACTAATCACTAAATTAATTGTGTGCATCCACAGGCTAGTCACGTGCCAGTCTCAGTCGGACTCGCCACAAATTCTAATTGAATTTTCTCTCAACTTTGGTGCGCGCGTGCGTGCGTGCGTGTGTGTGTATTACCTAGTTAGTAATTAACCGTACATAGTCATGATATATTACGTAAATAACACATAAATTTGAATTATTTTTAGTTACACAAAAAAATGGCTCATAAATATAAAATCATTCAAACTCTATTTTCCTCTAATTTTATATATAGAGTTAAATATATGATTAGATTTTTTTTATTGTGGTTTATTTATATTGGATTCATTGTTTTCTACACTGAATTAACTCACTTGATGCAAAAATTTAAAAACTTAGACTAGATGGAACATGTGGTGCAAAATTATACTCTAATTGAAACCTAATTTTTACACTGAATTAACTCACTTAATACAAAATTTTAAAAACTTAGATTAGAAGGGATACGTAGCACAAAATTATAATGATAGTAAAAATTTTAAAAATACATATTTTAAATTTTATCAAGTTATGCTAATTGACACTTTTGATGTCTTTAAATATGCTCAATGTTTGAATTCACCGTCCTCATTGTCATAAGTTGACCGAAATACCCCATAAACTTAAAAAACAACCAAAATACCTCTAAAACATAAAAGTTGACCAAAATACCCCTAAACCTTAAAAATGACCAAAGATGATAAAAAAAAAACCATTAAAAATGACCAAAATACTCCCGAACCTAAAAATGATCAAAATACACCGAAAACCTAAAAAATGACCAAAATAGTCCTAAAACCTAAAAATTACCAAAATAGCCCCTACACCTGAAAAATGACCGAAATACCCACTCGACCTAAAAAATAACCAAAATACCCTCAAAACATAAAAAATTAACAAAACTACCCTTTGAACCAAAAAATGACCAAAATACCCTTGAAACTTAAAAATGACCAAATTACCCTCAAAACCTTAAAAAAAAAGTCCGAAATACCCCCAAAACCTTAAAAAAAAAGTCTGAAATACCCCCAAAACCTAAAAATTAACCGAAATACCACATAAGCCTAAAAAATGACCAAAATATCCCTAAAACCTAAAAAATGTCCGAAATACCCCCGAGATATAAAAAATGACTAAAATACTCCTGAAACCAAAAAATTACCAAAATACCACCTAAATCTAAAAAATGACTGAAATACCCCCAAAATCTAAAAATTACCCGAATACAATTTAAGCCTATAAAATACCCCTAAACCTTAAAATACCCCTATATCATTTAGATATCATGGGTATTTTTCGTCCTATTTTAGTTTTAGGGGGTATTTCGGTAATTTTTATGTTTATGGTGGTATTTTGGTTATTTTTAGGTTTTGGGGGCATTTTGGTCAATTTTTATGTTTTATGGGTATTTCGGTCAATTTTTAGGTTTCAGGAGTATTTTGGTCATTTTTTAGGTTTCGGCGGTATTTTGCTCAATTTTTTTTAGGTTTTAGGGGGTATTTTTGGTCGTTTTTAGTTTTCAGGGTATTTTTGTCATTTTTAAAGTTTCAGCGGTATTTTGAAAATGTTACACCACCCAATAACTTATTATTGAATTCATATTTTGAAAATCCAACCGTTGGATTACATGTTCTATATGTTCTGAACATGCATGCCAATTTTCATGCCAATCGGGTAGAATTTACCATTTGATCTTTAAACTCATCTTTTATGTGTTAGTTTAAACTACAAAAACTTGAATTTAGACAATTGATTGATGACATGCCTATTAATTTTTGATCACCTTGAAATTTTGTAATCATGAAAAATATATGAAGATAATGTAATCTAATGGTAGATTTGTCAAAATTTACATCGAATTAAGAAATATAAGGCTGGGTTCAAGTTACATCTAATGTAACTCAAAAAAATGTTACACAACCCAATAACTTATTATTGAATTCATATTTTGAAAATCCAGCCGTTGGATTACATTTTCTATATGTTCTTAACATGCATGCCAATTTTCACGTCAATCAGATGTAATTTACCATTTGATCTATAAAATCATATTTTATGAATTATTTTAAACTACTAAAACTTGAATTTAAACAGTTGATTGATGACATGACTATTAATTTTTGATCACCTTGAAATTTTGTAAGCATGAAAAAAATATGAAGATAATGTAATCTAACGATAGATTTATCAAAATTCACATCGAATAAATAAATATAAGATTGGGTTCAAGTTACACCTGATCTAACTCATAAAAATGTTACACCACCCAATAGCTTATTATTGTACATATTTTGAAAATCCAACCGTTGGATTACATGTTTTATATGTTCTTAACATGCATGCCAATTTTCATGTCAATCGGGTATACTTTACCATTTGATTTTTAAACTCATCTTTATGCGTTATTTTAAACAACAAAAACTTAAATTTAAACAATTGATTGATGACATGCTTATTAATATTCGATCACCTTGAAATTTTGTAATCACGAAAGATATATGAAGATAATGTTATTTAGCGGTAGATTTATCAAAATTCACATCGAATCAAGAAATATAAAGCTGGGTTCAAGTTACACTTGATATAACTCTAAAAAATGTTACACCACCCAATAACTTATTATTGAAATCATATTTTGAAAATCCAACTGTTGGATTACATTTTCTATATGTTCTTAACATGCATTCCACTTTTTATGCCAATCGGATGTAATTTATTATTTAATCTTTAAACTCATCTTTTATGCGTTATTTTAAACTACAAAAACTTGATTTTAAACAATTGATTGATAACATGGCTATTAATTTTTAATCATCTTGAAATTTTGTAATTATGAAAAATATATGAAGATAATGTAATCTAACGGTAAATTTGTCAAAATTCACGTTGAATTAAGAAATATAGGGTTAGATTCAAGTTACACGTGATGTAACTCTAAAAAATGTTACACTACCCAATAACTTATTATTGAATTCATATTTTGAAAATCCAACTATTGAATTACATTTTCTATACGTTCGTAATATGCATACCAATTTTCATGCTAATCGAATGTAATTTACCATTTGATCTATAAACTCATATTTTATGCGCTATTTTAAACTACTAAAACTTGAATCTAAACAATTGGTTGATGACATGTCTATTAATCTTTGATCACCTTGAAATTTTGTAAGCATGAAAAATATATGAAGATAATGTAATTTAATGGTAAATTTGTCAAAATTCACATTGAATTAAGAAATATAAGGCTGGGTTCAAGTTACACATGATGTAACTAAAAACAATGTTATGCCACCCAATAACTTATTATTGAATTCATATTTTGAAAATCCAACCGTTGGATTACATTTTCTATATATTTTTAGCATGCATACCAATTTTAATGCCAATTGGATGTAGTTTACCATTTGATCTATAAAGTCATACTTTATGATTTATTTTAAACTACTAAAACTTGAATCTAGATAATTGATTGATGACATGACTATTAATCTTTGATCACCTTGAAATTTTGTAAGCAAGAAAAATATATGAAGATAACGTAATCTAACGGTAGATTTGTCAAAATTCACATCAAATTAAGAAATATAGGGTTGAGTTCAAGTTACACCTGATGTAACTCTAAAAAATGTTACACCACCCAATAACTTATTATTGAATGCATATTTTGAAACCCCAACCGTTGGATTACATGTTCTATAAGTTCTTAACATTCATGCCAATTTGCATGCCAATCAGGTGTAATTTACCATTTGATCTCTAAACTCATCTTTTATGCGTTATTTTAAACAACAAAAACTTGAATTTAAATAATTGATTGATGACATGGCTATTAATATTTGATCACCTTGAAATTTTGTAATCACAAAAAATATATGAAGATAATGTAATCTAACGGTAGATTTGACAAAATTCACATCGAATTAAGAAATATAGGGTTGGGTTCAAGATACACATGATGTAATTCTAAAAATATTTTACATCACCCAATAACTTATTATTGAATGCATATTTTGAAAATCCAATCGTTGGATTACATGTTCTTAACATGCATACCAATTTTCATGCCAATCGGGTTTAATTTACCATTTGATCTTTAAACTCATCTTTTATGCGTTATTTTAAACTACAAAAACTTGAATTTAAATTACAAAAACTTGAATTTAAACAATTGATTGATGACATGGCTATTAATCATTGGTCACCTTGAAATTTTGTAATCACAAAAAATATATGAAGATAATGTAATCTAACGGTAAATTTGGCAAAATTCACATCGAATTAAGAAATATAGAGTTGGATTCAAGTTACACGTGATGTTACTCTAAAAAACATTTACAGCATCCAATAACTTATTATTGAATGCATATTTTGAAAATCCAACCATTGGATTACATGTTCTATATGTTTTTAACACACATGCCAATTTTTATGCCAATCGGGTTTAATTTATCATTTGATCTTTAAATTCATCTTCTATGCATTATTTTAAACTCCAAAAACTTGAATTTAGACAATTGATTGATGACATGATTATTAATTTTTGACCACCTTAAAATTTTGTAATCATAAAAAATATATGAAGATAATGTAATCTAAAGGTAGATTTGTCAAAATTCACATCGAATTAAGAAATATAAGGCTGGGTTCAAGTTACACTTGATGTAATTCTAAAAAATGTTACACCACCCAATAACTTATTATTGAATTCATATTTTGTAAATCCAATTGTTGGATTACATTTTTTATATGTTCTTAACATGCATGCCAATTTTCATGCCAATCGGATGTAATTTACCATTTGATCTTTAAACTTATCTTTTATGCGTTATTTTAAATTACAACTTGAATTTAAACAATTGATTGATGATATGACTATTAATCTTTAATTACCTTGAAATTTTGTAATCATGAAAAATATATGAAGATAATGTAGTCTAATGGTAGATTTTTCAAAATTCCCATTGAATTAAGAGATATAGGGTTGGGTTCAAGTTACACCTGATGTAATTCTAAAAAATATTACATCACCCAATAACTTATTATTGAATGCATATTTTGAAAATCCAACCATTGGATTACATGTTCTATATGTTCTTAATATGCATGCCAATTTTCATGCCAATCGGGTGTAATTTATCATTTGATCTTTAAACTCATCTTTTATGTATTATTTTAAAGTACAAAAACTTGAACTTAGACAATTGATTGATGACATACCTATTAATCTTTGATCACCTTGAAATTTTGTAAGCATGAAAAATATATAAAGATAATGTAAGCTTGAAAAATACTAATATTTTAGTTCCCTCTAAAATATTAGTATTTGTGAGGACTATAGCACATAATTGTGACAGCTTTTCTTATTGGTCACAAATATTTTATATTTTACCAAGTATTTGCAAGGGCTTTATTTTGCCATCACAAATAAGATTTTTTGAGAGGGCTTTTTGGTTCCGTCAATAATTCTTACCCATTTACCCATTATTAGGTGCAAATGGTTTGGATATGGTTCGGATATTACTCATTTACTCATTATTACCAATTTAACTAATTACATCTAACCCAAACCTAACTCAACCAAATGATTATGAGTAAACGCCAACCCACCCAATTACCCAATAATCAAAATTACAAAATTGCCCCTAAAACTTGCAAATAACCAAAGTACTCCTAAAATCCTCTAAAATTGCCGAAATGCACCATAAATCTAAAAAATGACCGAAATACCTCTAAAGTCATAAAATTACCAAAATACCCCCAAAACTTAAAACATTACCAAAATATCCTCGGAAACTAAAAAAATACCAAAATATCCCATAAACTAAAAAATAACCGAAATACCCTCGAAATCTTTAAAATGACCAAAACACCCCCAAAACTTAAAAATGACAAAATATGTCCTAAACCTAAGAAATGACCGAAATACTCCCCAAAACCTAAAAATTACCAAAATAGCCATGAAATAAAAAAATGACCAAAATACCCTTGAAATATGAAAGTTACCAATATACTCCCTAAACCTAAAAAATGACCAAAAATATCCTCGAAACCTTAAAAAATGGCCAAAATACCTCTGAAACTTAGAAAATAACCAAAATACGCCCTAAACCTAAAAAATGACCAAAATAGGGGTATTTTGGTCATTTTTAGATTTGAGGGTATTTCGATCATCTTTTAGGTTTAGGGTGTATTTTTATCATCATATAGGTTTTAGGGCCATTTTTGTCATTTTATAGGTTTTAGGGGTATTTTGGTCATTCTTTTAGGATTAGGGGCATTTTAGTAATTTTCAATCATCAAGGCTATTTCGGTCAGTTTTTAGGTTTTGGAGGTATTTCGGTTATTTTTTAGGTTTAGGAGTTACTTTGGTTTTTTTTTTTTTTTTTTTTTTTTTTCGGGGGTATTTTGGCCAAATTTTAAGTTTTAGGGGTATTTTGGTCATTTCTTAAGTTTCGTGTGTACTTTGGTCATTTTTTAGGATTTGGGGGTTTTGGTCATTTATTAGGTTTAGGGAATATTTTGGTAATTTTTAGTGGTTTTTGAGCATATTTGGTGATTTTAGGGGTATTTTGGTCATTTTTAGGTTATTTTATGGGTATTTTGCTCATTTTAGAGATTTTGGGATATATTAGTCATTTTAGTGGTTTTTGAGCATATTTGGCGATTTTATAAAAATTGACTTTGGGTAGGGTATGGATATCTATGGATAAACAGATCGGATAACAATTGGATATAGATACTAATTGGGTAAGGTAATTGGATATCCATGGATAAATTAATTGGGTCGGGTATATATGGGTATACCTTGCCCATGACCATCCTTAATTATTTGTAAACAATAGGTGATGAACACTTATTTTTTCACCAAAAACACCTCCATCTTAATATTAGATGATGAATTTGGAATTTCGTCACATTCGGTTAGTCTTTGGTTAAACAATAGGCGACGAAAATTTATTTCGTCACCAAAAACACCTACATCCTAATATTGGGTGACGAATTTAGAATTTCGTCACCTCTGGTAAGTCTTTGGTGACACAAATATTTTGTCACTTTAGATTTGCCTTTTTTTCATGACCTATAGTGTGGAAATAAATATTTCGTCACCAATTTGTACATCTTTGGTGACGAAATATTGATTTCGTCCCCAATTGGTACATTTTTGGTGACGAAATATTGATTTCGTCACCAATTTTAAAATTTTTATAATATTTGGTGACGAATTCTTCTTTTCCTCACTAAATGTTATCATTTGGCGACGAAATTGTTTATCCTCACTGGATTTCGTTACCATAGCCCACTTTTGTTGTAGTTTGTTTGGTGACCTCAAGTATTCTTCTGAGAAAATAGCAACCACTTCTGCAACAAATTTTTTCAGACTCATCATTGCAGTGCTTTATTCTATTTTCACATATTCATCCATAAAATCAGCTATTACTCCATAAGCAAGCATCCTAAGTGCAGCGGTCATCTTTTGAAGGGAAGATAGACCAAGCTTTTTGGCATTATTTCTTTTTTGGATAAAGTAAGGTTCATAAGCTTTTACCTTAGATAGGATTCGGAGAAAAAGAGAGCGTCTCATTTGAAATCTCCTTCGAAATAGTTTGGGAGGATATACAAGTTCTTCGGCAAAGTAGTCATCATAAAGCCTTTTATGGCCTGTCAAATGATTACGATCGATATACTGGCGACGCTTACGTTGTGATGTCGAACCCATTAGAAGTTTTATAATTATCTTATCTTCATCTGAGTCATCATCAAGCAATTCACGAAAAAAAGAACAACCCATGGAGATAAACTAGAAGAAATCATTGGAAAGCAATTATCAATATAGATGCAAGAAACATAATATGAAATGAAATCAATAACTTTAAAAGAAGGATTGATCATTATGTAAAGAATAGAAAATATACTGGCCTCGACTTATAGTGCATCAATAGCACAACACCAACATTAAGCATGCCAATAAGCTAAGCTAATGTCTCATAGTAGAAACAACCTTAGCACAACAACGCATTAGGTTCCTAATATCATTGCAGCAGCCAATAATAATATGGATAAGGCCTGCCAATGAAAGCTTTGAAGATAATAAACAAACAAACAATGTCGAAGTGAATTCTACTTATAGTGCATCAATTAAGTTTTATGTTATTACAAGTACTCAGAATCTTTATTAATGATAATTTAAGATTTATTACTAGAAAATACACAATTAGAGGCAACACAAATTCTATAGTAATATAAAATCAAACATAGAAAATACACGACATTTTATATAAGCTAAAATGTTAGGATTACTTAGATGGCAGTGGCCTAATAGAATCTACAACGAAATCACATAATCAAAGAGTCAAGACTTTTTGCTAAGATCACAAAATACATATGAAGGCCTAAAATCAACTACACCCAAAAAATGCCACAAAATACATATCAAGGCCTAAAATAAGTTACTACCAAAATAAGGCCTAATTGAGACAAGACATCACCAACATCATTTCAACCCAACGAACGACTTGATCTTTGTTTTGCAAGGATTTCCTTTTGGAGTCCATCATAAAAAGTTATTTGGTCTTCGTTCATGCCACTTGTGTCTAGCATCATAATTCTTTCATTCTCTTTCATCTCTTGCAAGTGAACCTTTTCCGCTTTGATACGTACTCTCTCTTTTTCTTGTGCAGAATTTTCTTCAAGAATTTTCATTTTCTTTTTCAAATATTCCGTTGCAACATCTTTCCAATCATCTTTTCTCTTGCGATTAGCCTTTTCAGCTTTTCGACCTATTTGCCTCTCAAAATCCATAGTGTCATCAAACCCCCCCTCCTTGATCTATTGAATCTAGAGTTTGAGACATTTCTTTTCTTGAATCTTCCCTAGGCATAGTAGATGCCCACTTGGGAAAATCCTTCAACAATAGCCAACAATGTTCATATTGAAAAAAGTAACCGTAAATTTCTTTAAACAATTCCCTTGCTTTCCCAATCTAAAAAAAATAAATAAATATAACATAATTAGTTTCTTCAAACAATTCATTTGTGTTGTAAATCTAAAAAACATTAAAGACCGTTGCAAAATTTATACCTTCATTTCAGCAGTGTTTCCACTTTCATTCTTTGCTTCAATTTTAGCTAAGGACCCACAAAATTTAACAGTTTCCCTATTAATCGTTCCCCATCGACTTGTTAGGGATGTTTGACTACGTGTAGAATCAGTCTTGTAGTCCTTGAAGTATTTTGCAACTTTATCATAAAATGTTGTTCTATGTTGCTCATTACCATATACAAGATCAACATTGGTATTGAGTCATGCTGCTACAAGCAGCTTGTCTTTCTCAGGACTAAATTTGGTACCACGTGTTGGTTTTTTCTTAGAAGTGGCAACTTCATCATTTAGTGGAGAATCTTCAACTAACGCGGGACTATTTTCAGATACACTGAAAATTTCGTCTTCAAAATTAATATTCCCCCGTAAGACATCAGTGAACGATGAATAATGTCTTGAGTCCATGCTCTAAATAAATATGTAGATAAAAATAATTTAGGTAGTCCAAAGAGAGCCCACCAAAAATAAAAAAATCAAATGCATATCTAAATGCACAAAAAGGGGGCATGGACTGATAGGTTCACCTTTGACACACACACACACACACACACACAAAGCATGGACTATTAGAATTTCGTAGTGTCTCATAGATTATTCATAGTGTATCATAGCCTAAATGCTAGAATTCGAATTTAGAATCCGTAGTGTCTCATAGTTTGCATCCAAGTAATCATTCGGCAATGCCAAAGAATTGAAAAAAAAAAAAAACATCACACAGCACACAGCACATATGAACTAGGAATGGCAACGGGTCGGGTTCGGGCCGGGTTTTTGCATACCCGGACCCGACCCGCGGGCCAAGACCCGGAACCCGGACCCAGCCCGATTATTAATCGGGTTTTTTTCTGGGGCCCATACCCGCCCCGCCGGGCCCCGCGGGCCCCGTTTATCTTCTTGGGCCCAAATCTAGCCTAACAAAAAATTTTTTTTTTTTGAAGCCCATTAAATTTTTTCCCTAAATTCAAGCCTATTCAAGCCATTTAACATGGCCCAAATGCCAAAATTTGGCATTTAGGCCACATTATAGGGCAACCAAATCAAACCAAATTATAAGTTAATCATAAATCAACAAATCACAACTAAGATTTTAAATCAACAAATCACTTAAAAAGCTACAAAATAAATCCCACAAGTCTAGGAAATTACAAAATGTCTTATCCTCCAACTAACAAATGAAAAAGACTAAGAAATTCTTACAAAATGTCTTATCCTCCATAACCGAGTTTTTATCCGGGTCGGGTTTCGGATTTTTTTTATAAAACCCGGACCCGACCCGAACCCGCTTCGGGTTTTTTTAAAAAACCCATACCCGACCCTATTCTTTATCGGGCCGGGTAAAATCCGGCCCATTAGGGTCGGGCCGGGCCGGGTATCCGCGGGCCGGATCTAAATTGCCATCCCTAATATGAACTAATCGATGAGAATCATAGAGAAGAAGTAGACACTGAAATACCGAGAGAATCACAGAGAAGACGGAGAACTTACCTGTACTCAGTAGACGTAGAACGAATCAATGAAACCTTCAGAGAAATGGTAAAATCGGCGATATCGAGATTAAACAGCAAATCGACGACTCCGAAATACAAACCCAATAAGCTGAGATGCTAGACGAAACTCTATACAAACCCAATACAAACCCGACTTGGCGTATGAGATAGAACAGAGAGGAGAGTGCGAACAAAAGGTGAAAAAAACCGATGAAGGAGATTTATATATCAGATGGAGTTTGTGAGATGGTAGAGAGGAAATCGGTGGTGGCTCATGAGATGGTAGAGAGGAAATCAGTGGTAGAGCAAAAGGGAAGAGGGGAGAAGAAAAGAGTGTGAGAGAGTGGAGATGGAGGCGGTGAATGAGTAGTTGAAGGAGAAGATGAAAGAGATATTTTATATGGGATGAGAGAGAAAGAGGAATAAAAATAATAATAAAAAGATTTGCTAAATTTCTCCGTACTGTGCCAAACTTATGATGGTACTGTAGCATATTGTAAAATTTTGGCACATTTAGAACACCTCATGAGGCTTGAATAGTGGTGTTTAGTGTGTCAAATGCCAAATATTTGGCATTTGACATACCTGATCGTAGTGCTCTTAGTCCCTAAATATAAATTCATGAGCAATTTTAGTCTTTAAAATGTTATATCAAAGTTTGTTTGAAAAAAAAAAACTTTATTAATTTCTTTTAGAGATTCAAACCACTAAAATAAATGATTAAAAATAATAAAGAAGAAAAACTTTTAATAAAATTTTAAAAAAAAATTATTATTATATTTCAAAATTGAAAAAAAGCACAAATATTTTTAATTTATTTTCGTTATGTATTTTTATGATATTTATCTCATCATATGTAATGCACATAACTAACTTAAAGATTAAGTATAAGAATAATCTTGTGTTAATAAGCTATTGGATACCCTTCCTTTTGCAGGTTGGTTTTCAAGGGTGAGTTTTACCCATGGGTTTAACACTTGCTATCAGTGCCAACCACTATGTTGAGTAATTGGACATAGCTCATTGAGTATAGGATTAAATGAGTTGCGGTTTTGTGGTCGGATTTTGAATGGGGCAACCGAGAGGCTAAATTAAAATAATTGATAGGTGAATGGAGCTAACCAAAAGAGCCTCTAACAAATGTAACCAACCAAAAGTAGCCCACTTATCAAATTTCTCATGGGCTATACTTGAGGTTATCCTTGCTATTAAAAAGAAGTGGGAACTTGATATATAAAAAATATATATATATATATATATATATATATAATATAATATAAGATAACTAGTGAACATGATACATATAAATGCATAAACTTATTCTAAATCAGTACATGGCACGTTTGCAAAATATAATATAAGATAACTAGTGAACATGATCAAGCAGTCACATTTTTGATCTAACGAGAGGTTCTTGTTCAAATTCATTGAAGTATCTCAAAGTCAAAGGCCTAAGCATATGACCAGCTTCACGTTCGATCAATTCCAATTCCTTTTTCAAGATGTTCATGTACACGACCCAATCACCATTTCCAGAAGGGCTTTGCGCTAGCAACACATACCCAGCATCTCCACCCCATGGGAAATAGGCTGACACACATGTTGGTCTTCCCCATCCAAACTGCACCTTTGCTAATGGAAGCCTCAAAAGAGATGAAACCACAAGAGCTGGACCTTCTCTGCTCCCATAGGCATATATCTTTGGCAAACTGGGAACTGAACGATGAGCCGCCGCCCAATCAAACAAACCCAAGAAATGCTCAGACGTCTTTGCACTTTCCCCAATTCCATGAACTTCATTTGCTACCCAACTCAATGGTTTGTCAATAAGATCATCTACGGTCTTGCTTCCATAGGGAAGGGACCACAAGTTTCCAAAGTAAGAAGCCAATATCTTTGTGTTCTCTTCGTCTCCACGGCCAATTCTTGTCCTTCCATCGACAAGAAGGCCCAGTTTGGATATATTTTTGTTAGCCGTACCATGTTTGGCAATAATTTTCCATAAGAGTGCACTGAAACACTCAACTTTAGTCCTTTTGCATTCATTGGTGCTGGCTAGTGATTGGAGTTGGTTGATAATGTTGGCTTTGACAATGTACCCGCGGCTAACAAAGTTATTGCGGCCCAGGTTTGGCTCTTTGATTGGGTGGAACGAAGCGATGGGGATGTACAAGTTTTCAAGTGAAGAATCAAAGGAACCGGGGATTCGAGGATTGAGCAATGATCAGCGGAATGTTGGTAGTGAAGAGAAAGGTTTAGATTGAGAAATCTCAGCCCATGAGGTAAGAAACATGCTGGCCGAGTATCCGTCCATTATTTGATGGCCAAAAGTGCATGCCACCATAAGTCCACCACATTTGAACCCAGTAGCCTACAAGTAGGTTTCATGGGATTAGTTTAGCAAAAGATTAACCAAAAAAAATAAGGGGAAAACCCTACAATCAACAGTATACCCCTTTAGTTGTGACTTTTCATCCTTAATGTTTTTTCTTTGTCATTTAAAACTGTCAGTTTACCAAAAAAAAAAAAACTGTCAGTTTTTACATTTGTAATACGACGTCATTTTATTGAACTTAATAATAATTTTATGGACATAAATGTATAAGATGATAGACTTGACATATCTATTAAAGTTTAGGAACTAAAATTAAAAAAAAAAAAAAATATTTAGGACAAAAATGACAATTTATCCAACTTAAGTGGTGTAATTTGGATTTAACAAAAAAAAAAAAAAAAAACTACTATGCATTTTTTATAATCTAAAATACTTTTTGAGTTCCTCTAAGTTTTATATTAATATCATTTGATCTATCAACGGTAAGTGGTTCTCAAGGTGTTATGATGATATTCATGAAATCCTAGTTCCAAAATATTTTACTAACATTTTGGGGTTGTCTTCAAAAGATTTTTCTTTATAATAACTTAGTGTGTGTGAAACGCAGGAGGAAAGGGGAGACTTCCACCCAAGGAAATAGTTATATACTCAAATAAGTTTAGATACTTTCGTTTGTAATATATATATATATATATATATATATATATATATATATATATATATATATATATATGTGTGTGTGTGTGTGTGTGTGTGTGTGTGTGTGCACGCGCGCGCGCGCGTGCGCATGTATAAAACTTAACCAAAACAAAAATTGTTTCAAAACAAAGTTGCTATATATATTTTTAAATAATTTTTCTAAAAATTGATTCAAAACAAAGTTGCTTTAATTTTTAGTTTCCTGCATCCTGCAAGCACAAACATTAGTTACAGTAGAAAAAACTACTACCATATGATTAGAAAAGATCAAATAATTAATGTATTCTAGGATAGCCTCAAATCTCCAAGGCCAGTGTTCTTCTACAAACCTGAACAGCCAGCATGCCATTCTTCTTCTTGGGAACAAGTTTGCAGCCAATGGTCTCATCAGCTCTATACAAGTTAAGGTTTTGAAGTTCTATATCTGCAAATCCTTCAATGAAGTCTACCCCACGGTTGCTGCAAAGAATCTCAGGTTCACCCACAGAGTTTGGAACTATCTCACCAGCAAGAGCGTAGTATGGAACCAAAGCTTTTGCCAAGGCCTTCTTTAGAACTTCAACCTTTGACACAAATGTCCAGTTGTCTCCACAGGTTGGCTTCGTATAACAAAAGTAGAGACTAAAATCCAATGGAGGCAAAAGAAACATGTCTAGATTAGATAGGTGTAACCAATACTCTTGATTTGGAAATTGTGCTGCCACCACCACCTCTTTCTTGGTCACAGTCATCGTGAAGTCTCTTATCTCTGTGTGCATATCCATGATAATGTGTGCTATTGTGTGTGTGTGTGTTTGTGAGAGAGAGAGAGAGAGAGAGAGAGTGTGTGTGTGCGTGTAAATGAAAATATGCTTGATATGTTTACAAGGGAAATGGGACCAAGAGTGAATTTATAGGTGCAAGAAGAAGAGTTAGGGTGGTGTGAGAGTGCATGAAGCATGATGTAATTTTATAGATTACTTTAACTAGTCTCAACAAATAAACCATTAGCAAGAAACTGTGACCAACTTATTTGCGGTCAATTTATATATATTAAAGTAGGAGTGTTCACCAAACCGCACAAACCACAAAAATCGTACCAAAATTACCTGCAAAATGACATGACTTCACCACACCGCAAGTAATAGTGCACCACACCACATGGTACTGTACAATTTGCAGCTTTATAATAAAAAAAACAGCACAAAGCGCACAAATATATATTAATATATTTATTTTATTTAATATTAAATATATTATTAATAGTTTAATAACCCTAGTTTTAAAAAAAAAGTTTAATAACTCTAGCAAGTTTTGATTGGGAAAGTCAATCAAACATAAAGAAAAACTAACTTAATAGTTTAAAACTTTGCTCAAAACAATGGGAAAAATCAATTTTGGGCTGGGCAGGAAAAGCCCAAATTTGAAAAATATAATGGCTCCAAACTGTTCAAACTGCATCTTATACACCGCACCGCACATATGATCGTAAAAATAAGATGCAGAACAGTTATGTTTTTTTGCTAAACCGCATCGCAAAGTGCGGTGCTAAAAATGACCCAAAATCACACCGTACCATACTGCGAACACCTCTACTTTAAAGTGACATATTAATAATTAAACTGGCTTATTTTGAATAAGATAATTTATTGTTTAATTTAATTTTTTTTTTAGAATCTATTGTTTAAAGTTGTAGTTTATATTACAAGTAAATAAACTATTCAAAAGCATACTTGGCAGAGTTGGGAGGTATACTTTATTTGTTTGTGTGCGTGCTACTATCCCCGCCTATGGTAGAACACATATGTGGATTGTGGACTAAAGCTGTATGAAGAATTGATAGAAAACATGTTTTGAGAGTGTTCAGGGTTTCAAATTTTATGAGAAATTTACGTTATTATTATAATTTCTTATTTTGGTATAATAGTTGAAAACTTTATAACTCTACTGGTTGATATCTTTTTGTGTTTCTAATAAAAATATCTAGTATTTAAATCTTTCATTACTCATTGTAACTATTCAATTAGCAACAATCTATTAAGCATAATATGATTAAGATTAGAAAATTACTAATAGGTTAACGATTCAAAATATTTATACAAAAAATCATTCTATGCATAAAAAGAATATAATCAAGTAACCAATCAAACACTAAATTATTTTATATATTATATATCTTTATCAAATTAAGAATGATTTATTATATTTTATATGTCATGCAGAATGTATCAATAAAATTTTAGATGAGTTATTATAATTTAGGTAAAAATGCACTTTTAGTCCCTACATTTTGGGTCAATTCCTATTTTGGTCCCAAAATTGATTTCATTACAAATGTAGTCCCTAAAAAAAGAAAATCGTTTTTAAAATGGTCTCTGCCATCAACCCACTGACGAAAACGTCCTACGTGGCAGACGGAGTTCCTTTTTTGCTGACGTGGCGCTGACGTGGCAATAAAATATTATTAAAAATAATTATTTGGCATTTTTTTTAATGCCACATCATATTTAAATTAATAAAACATTAAAAAAAAAGGCCAGATCAGAAAATTCAAAAAAAATTTAATTCCTCAATTTTAGTTTTAATTAAAAACAAACCAAAAAAATTACTTTTTTTTAGATTAAAGATTGAGGCAAAAGAATTTCCAAGCGAAGAGAGATTGAAGGAGGAAGAAAGAGTGAGAGATTGAGGGAAAGAGAGATAGATCGGGAATGAGATGGAGATCGGGTTAACAAGATCAGTCTCCAGCGGAGGCGACGTTCTTCAGCGGCGGCGATGAGATCGGTCTTGGGTGGATCGAGTATTGTAGAGGGTGGGTTTGAGAGAAGTGTTGTAATACCCCACATAATTTTATTTAAGAGTTTTCTTTGAAATATAATTGATGGGCTATAGGTTTTGTTTTAATTATTACTGCAGCCCACTACTCACTAAGCCCACTTCTTATAATACAAACTACAGGGTAGAGGAAGAGATAGTCAGGGTTTTATCTAAGAGGCTAAGAGGCGTTTTCCTTGCAGTTAGAGCACATACAATTGAAGAGACAATCAAATTGTACAAGGTAAGATTTCTCACAATTAGGAACAAAAAATTAAAAGTTTATAAGGTTATTTAGAAATTTGATTTTTATCCTAAAATTTATATTCTAACGTTTAGATTTGCCGCTGGTATCCACATTAGATGTTAGATTTTTCATTAGGATATATAAATAATTCTAGATTATTGAGCCATGGGATTTCACGAATCAATATGTTGGTTTAAGTCTTCCGTCGGAGTGTACATATAATATATATATATATATATATATATATATATATATATATATATATATATATATATATAATCCTAGATTGAAGTCAAACAATGCGGCCACTCTTCTTCCGTTGGATTGAAGTCTTCTGTTGGTTTAAGTCTTCCATTGGATTTATATTCTAATGGATATAGAAGAAGTCAAAGATTTCAGCAAAACATTGCTTCTGGACCTTTCCTTGAGATTATGCTAGAAGTCAAAGAATGCGGCTATGTTTTCATTGCCTCTGGGACCCTTTCTTTGTGATTATGCTATGCCTTAAGGTTATATATTAGAGTTGAAATAGGCTTTTACGTTCTTTGGGTTTTATATATCTACATATATTAAATCCTAGGGTTACTACAACTTGTATTCTAGAGCAAAAATCAAGATTTTAAAGCTTAAATAATGTATAAGGGTTTATTTTTGTAGGGGCATATATCAAATCCTGAGTTTACAATATATTGGTTATTGCCTCTAAGGTTTGATAAATTCAAGAAAGCATTTTGGGCAAAGATTCCTTACTTTGGTGTTATTAATAAGTTCAAAAAAGTATAATCATAGTGAGTTAGTTGTATAGTTCTATAAGCTTTATGGTTGTAGAGAATATTGAGTATATTTTCATGATTGATTATAGGTCCTATTTAAGAGTGTCTTGAGGCTCTTTGGAGATTATTTTGGCTGGACTTTCAGAGTGATTCGAGTGCGGTAAGTAATTATGCATAATATGCACAAGTTTTGTTCTTTAGGTTCTTAGAAGTTAAAAGATTTTCAAAGTTTAGGGGACTAAACTTATTTTTAAGAGGGGAAGAGTGTAATACCCCACATAATTTTATTTAAGAGTTTTCTTTGAAATATAATTGATGGGCTATAGGTTTTCTTTTAATTATTACTGCAGCCCACTACCCACTAAGCCCACTTCTTATAATACAAACTACAGGGTAAATGAAGAGATAGTCAGGGTTTTATCTACGAGGCTAAGAGGTGTTTTCTTTGGAGTTAGAGCACATACAGGGTCCGTTTGGATAGAACTTATTGCTGAAAACTGAAAACTGAAAACACTGTAGCAAAATAATTTTTAAATGTGTGAATAGTGATGCGGGACCCATTTTTAATAAAAAAATTGATAAAAAAGTACATGAACAGTGCGCGCACAGTACGCGCACAGTGCGCGCACTGCGCACATGTCCCCTCTGCAGCAGAATCAAAAAAAAAAAAAAAACCAAAACGTAAAACGCAAAACGTGGAAACACAACAGTTGTATCCAAACCCCCTCACAATTGAAGAGACAATCAAATTGTACAAAGTAAGTTTTCTCACAATTAGGAACAAAAAATTAAAAGTTTATAAGGTTATTTAGAAATTTGATTTTGATCCTAAAATTTATATTCTAACGTTTAGATTTGCCGCTGGGTATCCACATTAGATGTTAGATTGTTCATTAGGATATATAAATAATTCTAGATTGAGCCATGGGATTTCACGAATCAATATTTTGGTTTAAGTCTTCCGTCGGATTGTACATATAATATATATATATATATATATATATATATATATATATATATATATATATATATATAATCCTAGATTGAAGTCAAACAATGCGGCCATTCTTCTTCCGTTGGATTGAAGTCTTCCGTTGGTTTAAGTCTTCCGTTGGATTTATATTCTAATGGATATAGAAGAAGTCAAAGATTTCGGCAAAACATTTCTTCTGGAACTTTCCTTGAGATTATGCTAGAAGTCAAAGAATGCGGCTATGTTTTCATTGCCTCTGGGACCTTTTCTTTGTGATTATGCTATGCCTTAAGGTTATATATTAGAGTTGAAATAGGCTTTTACGTTCTTTGGGTTTTATATATCTACATATATTAAATCCTAGGGTTACTACAACTTGTATTCTAGAGCAAAAATCAAGATAGGTAGCTTAAAACATGTATTTAGAGAACCCATAAGGAGGTGTGTTCAATACTTAAGTTACAAGCCCAACCTGCTAAGAGTGTGCTAGGATAGGAGCCCAATTCAACTAATTTGTAGAGATAAGTAGTTAAGGCCAACACTTTGATTCCTAAGGACTACGGCTTGATAGTTAAAGAAGATAGTACTAGCAAGAATGACAATACTCAATAGAAATATAAGAGGAAAAGAGAGATTCTTATTTAACTCTTTCCTCATGCTGGCCGAGGAACAATTTTTCTTGAGAAAATACAATTCTTGGTATTACACTGGTCTTTTTCTTTCTCTATTTCTCTATTTCTATCTCTGAACTTTTCTCGATCCCCCTTCAATGATGATCTTCCTTCCTATTTATAGTTGTTTGAATTACATTTTTGCCTTTCACATGGAGGGCTGTTGATCTCTCTTTGGATACTCATCCTATCATTGCCTTGCTGGTGGTGGTAGAGTAGTTTACATGCTATGAAGACACTGTTCATGGGTCATTCTACCATTAATGCGACAAAGTGAGTTGTTGTAGGGTATTTAATGCAGAGATGATGGATTCTTTATTTGGAAGTTTCCTTTCTCTTTTGTCTGTGCGTCATCATGGTCCTCCTCGGCCTTTCAAACTCATCTTTTGTGGCCTTCCTCTTGTCTCCCGAGGAGCATTTGTTCCTCAAACTCCTAGGGCGAGCCGTAACCCCCAGCTTTCCTAGTCCACCAAGTACTTAGGTTGTCTAGAGTGGGTTGGGCCTAATCTGATGAACAGTTTGGCCTGATTATACCTCAAGTAGATCCTATTGATGGTTCCTTCTCTTTGGGCACCCTCTCCCCCACAGTAACAATTATATCACACCACATCAATAAGTAGATCATGCCAGATTGTATCCTAAGTTAAATTACAGTTGGCCAGTATAGGAATAATAATTTATATATATATATATATATATATATATATATATATATATATAAACTTAGTTACAGTACCTTAGTTACTATTCCTTAAATTTACCTCTTAAGATTCAGTCATGTGACTACTTAACTAAAAAATACACTTTCATTTCATAAAAAAAAATCCACATGACAGAATTCTAAGAGGGGAACATAAGAAACAGCACTTAAGTACTGTACCTCTTGCCTTATATATATGATCCACATGATAGAATCTTACGGGAGGTACCTAAGAAACAACACTTAAATATTGTACCTTAGTTACTGTTCCTTAAATTTACCTCTTAAGATTCAGCCATGTGACTACTTAACTAAAAAATACACTTTCATTTCATAAGAAAAAATCCACATGACAGAATTTTAAAAGGGGAACATAAGAAACAGCACTTAAGTACTGTACCTCTTGCCTTATATATATATATATGATCCACATGATAGAATCTTACGGGAGGTACCTAAGAAACAGCACTTAAATATTGTACCTAAGTCTTGCCGTATATATATATATGTATATATATATATATATATATATATATATGTATATATATATATATGTATATATATATATTGGCAATGAAGAAAGAACACAACGACGAGATGGGATAAAAGGAAGTAGGAAGGAGAGAACAAAAAGAAAGTTATAATGGCAGTTGGTATTCAAGGTGGAGTTTCTTTTCAATAAAATAAATTATTTTACACTATTCATGTCCGTGCATTACACACTTTTTCTATATAAAAAATACTCATACCAAACACTCAATTTTGTGTTTTCAATTTTAAAAGAATGTTACAAAAATATGTTAACAAACACAAAACTACAATATGCGTTTTAGTACACTTTTTAAATCACAATTTTCACATTATTTTGAAAACCAAAACTACAATACTCTTACCAAACAGGTCTTGAATGATTCACCGTTATGATTTTGATTGCTCCTCACTTAAAAGTTAAAACAAGAGAGGAAAAAACCTAAGAAAAAACTGGATAAGAACAGTAAGGATTATTGAAAGCAGTAAAGAGAGAAAAGATTTCCCTAGTAACCTCATTGGAAAGCATTAAAAATATTATGTTAAATAAAATAGCAATAATTTTGAAAGAGTGAGAAATAATATACCAATTAAATTAGATTATTTGATCTAGTGCTTATATAAGCATTTGATCAGATGCTCTAATGCTTATATAGTGATGTTTAACCATATGAGTAATTTAAGCTAGTGAAACATTGGTAATACCCTTTTAAAAAAACAAAAGTTATGTGAGAAATAATTCAAAGATCTTGTTTTCTTGAAAGCAACTTTTAGGTTAGGGCTTGAATCCAACCACAAACAGGATCATAAAAACCCTTTATTTGGAAATTGTGGCTAACTAGAGAAACTGGAATAATAGCTAGCTGTAAAAACGATAGTTGAAATAATAGTAGTTTGGACAATTCCTATCAAAGATTTTGGGAAAATCATATTAACATTGAAAAAATATCTAAATTCCAAGAATTAGATTTCTTAGGGTAAACTCTCCTAAGAACTCTTAAGATCGTAATTCTTTGAGAGAATAGTTGCACAAATCACTACCTATCACAAAGGATAATCATTGCAAGGTTAATATTAGAGTAAACTTTGTAACACAAGCAGAATGATGATCATTTCTCTACATGGAAAGTGCCTGAAATACTCAGGGTAGATGATATTATTAAACGCTGAAACCAAGCAATCACTTAAAAAGTAGGGAGCATCCCATTTCGATTTCCAATAGAAAGATAAGCAATGTATTGCAATAGACTAATGCAAGTTACATTATTACAAGAGCAATAAAATGCAAAAACCAAAATGGTCCAAGTTTAAGCATCACAAACCTCATGAAAAAAAACTGTAGAACCCAATCCACAAATCAGTCTTCTGGCGTGTCCGAACGGAGGGCTGATAAGAAGAAGATAAGAATGTTTTATCAGAAAATTTAGTAGAACAGGGCAGCATATAAATTAATAACAAGAATTTAAGTGGGATCAAATGTGAAGTCACTAGAACAAATGATTGGCGTTAAACAGCCACTAGGAGATGCCTCCTTGAAGACGCTGAGACCTTCTTCAACCTTCGCGCCGTTCTCCTTCGACGCCGTCACCGACGAGCCTCTCTGCCGTGCCGTCTTCGCCGAAGACACTCTCTCTCTCTCTCTCTCTCTCTCTTCGATTTGGATAACTGAAAGTTTCAGATCGAGGATCGGCGGGAAATATATATATATATACACACACGAAAGGACTGGGTGGTGGATCCGAGGGTAAATATGGAATTAAGGAAAAAAAATATCTGGAAGAAAAGCAAAAGCGCTGAGGTGAGAGAGATGGCGAAGAAGGAGGAAGAGCAAGGCAGCACGTGACTCAGCTCCAGTTGGGTCTATTCTGAATCCATTTTAGATTTTTTTACCTTTTATTTCCTCTACTCTACTACTAGTCTACTAGCCTGTCTTTTTGTTTTTGTTTTTGTTTTTTTTTTTTTTCATCTTTTATTTTCTGTTTTTTTTTAGAGTAATAAAATAGTAATTTTATTATAGAGGAAGTTTTAATTCACTTGTGGTGATAATTCTTTATTATTAGACTAAGATATTAATAAGTTTTTAATATATGCGAAAATTGAATCCCGAATATTTTATTCAAGTATCAGAGACTTTACCAACTGAAACTCATAAGTAGTAACTATTAAATGTTGTAATTTACTAAAATGGCAGGGATTTTGACTATGGTTAAGTTTGTATATGAATTTGCACTAAATTTTGGTTGAAGAACTTCTTTTATTTTTGGGATTACTAAAAGTTGGAAAAAAAAATATAAATATATTTACAACAACAGCATCAACAAAAAAAAAAATTGAGGTTTTTTAGAAAGCTAGACATTATCAAATAGCTTAATGAGCTAAAAATAATAATTAGATTAATTGAAAATGTAATTGTAAGGACACAATTCGAACTTCCAATCCACAATCAAAGTGAATGGGCTTGAAAGGCCTTTTACAATAAATTTTGTATAGAGCGGGTTTGAAATCTAGATTTTAAGGGTAGTTCAAACAACAAAGAAAGAATGGGTCTCGGGCCCAATGGCATAAACAAGGAATTAACTATAAGAATGTAGATGAAAGTTCTTCCTCGGACACAATCCGAGGATAGTTTATAGTATTGTTTCTCAAGGTTGATTACAATTATAGATCGCTAGATTATCATATGCTATTCTTTCTTCTCTCCCAAGAAAAAGCCTCCCCTCTTCCGAAGGTCTTTCCTCTTATTTATACTTCCTCTTCTTCTCTTTATCATCTTCCACCTCTGGGTTGTAACGCTGGCTTTGGATACTTGTCCCATCAAATTTCCCCGAAGTCCTCCAAGGTCAAGGACCAAGTTCCAAACCTCATGCTCAGGTCTTATTTCTCCATTAATGCAGTCAGTATATCAATTACAGAGTTTTTAATGTGTGGGCGGTGGTAGCAGCTTTACTTTAGATATTTCACCGCTCTTCTATTGTCCTCCACGTGTACCGTGTCTTCCCATAGTCATAGGATTTTTTATAAAATAGCTTGGGGATATTAAACCTCTCTTCCTATGACCTCGGCTTTAATATCCGAGGACAAATCTCTTCCTCGGACATAATTGTTCACTCGTTTATCACATCTTTACCTGGCATTTTCTTTATGAGGTACATTCATGTACTCCTAGATTATTTGATGTCCTTGGATTGGATTTTTAGCCCAATAGACTTTGTTGGGCCATCCTTTATAAATTACTAGGCCCAATGTCCCTACAGTAATAAAAGATTAAAAAAAAATATATCAAATTCTATTTGATAATGCTGATTTTTACCCTTGAACTTGTGATAATTGCTTTTAGAAGATGTCAAGAGTTGGTATGATTGGTCATAGATTCCAAAATAAGAATTAGTCTCTCCAACAAAAAAAAAAGGGAGATATTACTAATTACGATCACTTCCTCCAAATCTAACACCTTAAAAGTAAGATTTATTAACTAAATGTATCATTTGTTGAATTCCTTTAAACTTAGAAAGTACTAAGAGCCCGTTGGGTAAATGTGTTTAAAAACTAAAAATTTTTGTTTGAAAATATTTATGAAAATACGTGTGGGTAAAAAAATGTAAAAATACATGTAATGTTATTTAAAAATTAAAAATTGTTGTTTAAAAACACAAACCAAACACCCCCTAAATCATTTGGGCTCTTGTGCATATTTTTGGAAGAAAACAACCTGTAGTAAGACTAGAATATGTATTGATCATAGACAGTGCAAATGATTGAGAAATAATAGCCTTATTAATCAAGAAAACATCTATGTTCTAAGATCTAGCTGGCTTCCCAGTCAATTACTCTCAAGTTTGTTTGCAAGAATATATATTCCATGAGTCCCAAAAAAAAAAAAAACGACAAAAAAGGTGCTAATGACCTGTCTCATTAGACTAGTATAATGGGTATGACTTTATGAATGAGTCATTCTTTCTGTGTTTTTTTTTTTTTTTTTTTTCATTTTTTAATAGTCATTTTTTTTTTCTATTTTATAGTATAGATGGAATTTTAAAAATGAACTTTAAGGTGTGTTTGGTGCACCTCCCATGAGGTTGGTTGAAATCTCTTCTGGCTGCTGCCAAAATGACTTTTTACTTCTAAGTAATTGTTTAACATAAAAAGAGGGGGAGGGAGGCTTTGGATAAATCTGCAGACACAAAAGTGAATTTTTTTTTTTCTGAACTACATGTGGGAAGTGTTTGGTTGCACTTTCATCAACCTGTTTTATGTCTTTGGAATTGGAAGCAACAAGAATAGTTTTTTTTTTCTTTGATACGATGTTACATGATTTCTTAATCTAACTCAAAATATAAGATAAAATATTGATTTCTAAAGAACCTAAAGTATAACACCTAAAATATTATATCAAAGTGTTATCCTTTAGACCCTTAATAATTGCATTAAGAAAACAGTTAAAACATTTTAGGTTTTGAATACAAATAGGTCAGGCTAGGGCTTGAATCCAAACACAAACAGGATAGTAAAAACCCTTTATTTGGAAATTGTGGCTAAATTAATAGTACTTTGGACAATTACTTTCAAATATTTTGGCGAAAATCATATTAACATTGAAAAAATATCTAAATTTCAAGAGTCCATTTAGATAGAATTTATTGCTGAAAATTGAAAACTGAAAATACTGTAACAAAATAAGTTTTAAATGTGTGAATAGTACTGCGGGACCCATTTTTAATAAAAAAAATTGCTGAAAAAGTGTGTGAACAGTGCGCGCACAGTACGTGCACAATGCACACTGCATGTTTTGTCCCCCGCAGCAGAAAAAAAAATGCAAAAACACAAAACGCAATAATTATAGTTTGTATCTAAACGGATACCAAGAATAAGATTTCTTGGGGTAAACTCTCCCAAGATTGTAATTCTTTGATTGCGCAGATCACTACCTATCACAAAGGATAACTCCAAGTAAGTTCCTCCTGCCTTCCAAGAAGAAAAATGAGATATAGGTTGAACAAGTTAGAAGTTTCGGAATATAAACTTTTCCCCACATGATCATTGCAAGGTTAATTTTTTAGAGTAAACTTTGTAACACAAGCAGAAGGAATTAATATGGATAGACCACGAATAAGTCAATCTTTCTGTTTCCTTTTTTTTTTTTTTTTGTTCTTTAAATTTGTTTTTCCTATTTTAATTATAGTACTATTGATGGAATTTTATATATGAACTTTAAGGTGTGTTTGGCGCGCCCAAGGCCAGCCCTAACGTTTCGGTGGCCTAAGGCAAAATCTTCAAATGGGGCCTTTATGTTATCACTTAAATAATATTTAATTAGCATTTTATATAATAATTTTTAAAAAATCCATTCTTTTTACTTTCTAATATGATTTTTTTTTGTTGAGAAAATGCTAAAATTATAACAAATTTTACTAAAAACTAGTGTTGTAATGAATGTAATCAATGACATGAGGCTTACAAAAATACTAGAAATATTATAAAATTTACAACATGAGAATTACAAAAATATATCACTAATGATAAATATTCATTCAAAAATGCATTCAATAGTTTGTTGAAATCTACCTATCATATTCATTGTCACATCAAATTATAAAAGTTATGGAGATCACCACGCACCCTTGGTGCAGTGATCACTCTACAAGTATAAATTCTTGTGAGATGTGAGAGCCGGGCAACCGAGATTACATTACAACACATTTTATTTCTAATAATAAAGATTATAATTCCTGTTGTAATCTCTATTCAGTGTACCAAACGTACCCTAAGTCTCTAGAAGAAAGTTTCACACACATATACACTTAGATTAGGTTAGAGTAGAATTTTTATCTTGTATAAAAATAATTAAATAAATAAAAGTTATGTGGTAACATTTATAGTATTTTTAACATTTTTCAATTTGAATTACTTGTGATTAGTAATACATCTATTTGTAAGACTTATTTATTTAAATTTGTCTTATCTCTATCTCAAGTGTTACTTAATTCTTTAAGCCTTCTTAACAGTGAAAAAAAATGTAAACTAAAATGTTTTAATATCTCCCAAAAATATTTATCTATAAAAAAAAAAAAAAATTGCCCTTAAATTTGGGGCCTTCTCTAATAAGGGGGCCCTAAGAAATGGCCTAATTGGCCTAAGCTTATTGCCGGCCCTGGGTGCACCTCCCACGAGGTTGGTTGAAATCTCTTAGAGCATCTACATTGCTAATCCTAAAAAATTTAACTTTTAACAATTAAAAAAACTACTTTATCTATTTTAATAACACATTTTACAATATACCTAATATCAACAGTTCTATTTTTTTTAGCAATTTATTTAAATATTCTTTTTTTTTATTTCTTTATTTTACCTCTCTCTCTCTCTCTTTCTCTCCCTATGAAGTGTGAACAACTATTGTGAATTGCCACACCCACAACCCCTACCAACAAAAACTAACAAACCCCTACCCACCACCTCCCTATGAACAACCACCATCGCCCTGCCACCCACTCCCTGTGAACAACCAATAAACCCATGCCCACTGCCACCCACATCCACCACCATCCACACCCACATCGTGTAAAGATAATTTTTTGTATTTTCCAGAATTTAGTAGCAAAAAAAACAAATGAGTCAAATGACAACTATCTCTACTTAACATAAAAAATATAGTTTATTTTTAATGATTATTTTCCGCTAATTTTTTTTTGAAAAACAATTCTATCTTACAACAAGCTAAACAAGGGAAGATGAGAGACAATTTTCAACACATTTAAGATTGCTACCAAACATATGAAAATGAGACAGTTTTATAGAAAGTGTTTTTTTTTTTTTTTTTTTTTTTGCAAAATAACTCATATTCTAGAAAACATCATTGCTTAAACAAACAAAGTATACAACTGTATGAAGAATTGATAGAACACATGTTTTGGCTGTGTTTAGAGTTTCAAATTTTATGAGAAATTTATGTTATTATTATAATTCTTATTTTGGTATAATAGTAAAAAACTTTATAACTCTATTGGTTGATATATTTTTGTGTTTTAAATAGAAATATCTAGTATTCAAATCTCTCATTACCCATTGTAACTATCCAATTAGCAAAAACCTATTAAGTATAATATGATTAAGATTAAAAAATTACTAATAGGTAAACTATTTAAAATATTTAGAAAAACAATCATTCTATGCATAAAAAGAATATAATCAAGTAGCCAATCATAAACTAAATTATTTTATATATTATATGTCTTTATCAAATTAAGAGTGATTTATTATATTTTATATTTCATGTAGAACGTATAAAAAAATTTAGATGAGTTATTATAATTTACAAGATTTAAATATATATATATATATATATATATATATATATATATATATATATATATATATATATATATATATATTGGGAGAGCTTGGGACAAAACCTTTGGGCCCAATGTGGCTCTGCCATTGAATGTGTGTATTAATGATACTTTTGTTTGTCATATTACATCAGTCTAATGAATGTGTAAGCAATGACGTGTGAGTATTTATTTTTGGGTGGACCATGGACCTCATATCACTCGTACATGCACCCACGTGTATACTAAAGATGCTTTGGTTTGCCAAGTTGATGAAAGCTACCTTCAAATGGGTCCAGACCATGATCATTGGGGAAGTTTGTACCTTGTTATTGACAAAAGGATGAGTGGAGTAGGGGGTTTGAATGGAAATATATAGCAATACACATGTAGCCTTGTTCATTTGGGAGAAGTGAATATCTAAAATACGCTATAAGTCCCTAAATATAAATTCATGAGCGATTTTAGTCTTTAAAATGTTATATCAAAGTTTATTTGAAAAAAATACTTAATTAATTTCTTTTAGAGATTCAAACCACTAAAATAAATGTTTAAAAATAATAAAGAAGAAAGACTTTTAATAAAAAAATAGACAAAATTATTATTATGTTTCAAAATTGAGAAAAAAGCACAAATATTTTTAATTTGTTTTCGTTATGTTTTTTATGATATTTATCTCATCATATGTAACGCACATAACTAACTTAAAGTGAGTTGCTTTATTATAATCCTATTGTTCAACATGGATTAAGTATAAGAATAATCCTGTGTTAATAAGCTATTGGGCACCCTTCCCTTGCAAGTCGGTTTTTAAGAGTGAGTTCTACCCATAGGTTTAACATTTGCTATCAATGCCAACCACTATGTCGAGTAATCGGATGTAGCTCATTGAGTATGGGATCAAATGAGTTGCGGTTTTGTGGTCGAATTTTGGAAGGGGCAACCGAGAGGCTAAATTAAAATAACTGATAGGTGAATGGAACCAACCAAAAGAGAAAAGCTACCATTGGGTCAGTGTCGCTAGAGTAAGCCGTTGTGAACGTTAGTTACGGAGCGTTGTGGTATGTTATGATCCTAGTATTTCACATGGATTAAGTATAAGTTTAACCATGTATTAATAAACTCTTGGACACCATCCCCTTACAAGCCGGTTTTCAATGGTGAGTTCTATTCATGAGTTTTTAGCATACGTGTGTTGCACATGAGAAAAATTAATGTCATCTTTTTATATGTTACTAGTAAGTTGCCCGTGCGATGCACATATAATTTTGTGAGATTTTATGTAAAACAGTTTTGAATAATGTTGAACATAAATTATAAAGAAAAAGTAAACTAAATTAGAGTAAAGAAACATATATATTTTGAGATATTAAAAATTGGTTTAGTAGCTTCACTGCATATTTGTAGCATTCTTAAGGTAAGATTATTATTTTTTTAAATCATGAAACCAAAAATAAATGCAAAAGAGTAACGGGACCATGAAATAAACTAATTTGTGTTGTATTCACATATTTCATATTATGAAATAAAAGTATACCCAACTCTCTGACTATCTTCCACTCATCGATAGTAAGACATTAAAATATGGTGTGGGCAAGTGTGTATGCATGTGTCTTATAAATGATTTAAAATTAAACCATAATAGAATATGAATTTACATTGCGCACCAAATATTCCCTCTACTTATATACCCAAAACAAAAACTAACTAACCAAATTACCTAACATAAATAATATTTAAGCCCCTAATTCAAAAAAAAAAAAAGATTACTCGTGGGGGTTTCGGTGTCTTGATGGTGGTGGGAGGCCAATATAACGGAGGTGGTGACCCTCAGATTCCTCTTTCTCTCTCTTTCAAATGTTTTGTTAGCCTCAAGTCTTTTATTTTGGTAATATATAGTGAAATAGTGCCTTTTATTTAACAATCCACAACATTTTTGTGTCTCTCTATCTCTCTCTAGAGTCTTCTCTTGTTAGTTATTACTATTAGCCCTTACTTTTTTTTTAAAATAAAATCCTAAAATAGTGGGTATGCTAAAAGACATAAAGAATAGTGAAAGGTGTGGTGTAAACTTAGGCAATTAATGAGATATTGATAAGATAACAGTAAAATAAGATAATGTGAACTTTTGGGTAACAAAAAAAAAAAAAAAACTTAATGAAAGAGGTAAAAAAAAGGCTAAATGCAAAATTAGAGTGCTACTTGGCAGGACCTCATGCACTGAGGTCTCTGAGAGAGAGACATTTTGTAACAACTTTTATTCTACAATATTCCTCTAAAAATTATTTTTTACTTATTCTTTGAACTGAATAATTATAATGGTTATATGTGTGCAATTTATAATTGTTGTTTTACTACATATTTATAGCCTTCTCAAGGTAAGATTAATTTTTCATCCTAAAAAAAAAGGGTAAGATTTTTTTTTTTAAAAAAATTATGAAAAAAAAAAGCAAAAGAGTAACAGGACTATGAAAATCAAATAATTTGTGTTCTATTCACATATTTAATACTATGAAATAAAAGTATGTCCAACTCTCTCACATATTTGTGTTATGTTGACATATTCAATACTATGGTGGGTATGCTAAATGCAAAATTAGATCGTCACTTGGCAAGACCTCACGCATTCCCACATGAGATCTCTGCTTATATATATATATATATATATATATATATATATATATATATATATATATATATATTGATGATTATTCTTTTATAATTCCTAATTACTAATCAACGTGAGTCTCAAAAAAAATTTGTGATAGGACTTTATCATACGTACAAAGTAAGTATAGATTTGCTTATCTTTATTATTATTTTTTTAAAGGAAATTGCTATTGTGTTCATCCTTATAAGAATTTAAGCATAGATTAAATTTTCATTATTGATGGGCCAAAAACGTATTGACCCTTTATGATGGATTAAGTTGATTAATTAGCCAAGTTTATTAATTAATCAAATTAACATGCAAACTCGTGGTAGCACAAACAAATCAGCAATAAACTAAAGTACAACGGAAAATAAATTGACACGGTGACTTGTTTACGAACGGGGAAAACCTCCAAGGCAAAAACCCTACCAAGTGATTTTAAGGTCACTACTCCCGAGAATCTACTATTATCACAATAAGCGATTACAAGTAAAGGAATCTCAGTACCTTATACCAACCTACAGTTGAATCCTTACCCCAATACCCAATTGGACTTGTTATGTAGTGACAATCTCTCATTTTCAATGCATAGCTCCCAATACGTGACTAACCAATTACGCAGATCCCAGTACGCGACTTCAATCAGCAACTTGAGAAAGATGTTGATTGCAAAATTCTTCAGTTCATCCTCACAATGAAGAACAAGAAGATGCTTGGTTACAAAATCCTATGGTGTAAAGATACAGTAGTTTCTTCATAAATAGATGAACTAGGGCAAACTTTGTCTCCAATCACAAATTGCTTGAATAGACTTTGCTCAATACTTGTGCAACTTGTGTCTTCTTTGACGGCCCTTAAAATAATTATTTTATATGTTTAGGGTTATGAGAAAAGAAGGCCCAAAGATATATCCACAGATTGGAATCAAAATAGATCTGAAAAACTGTTTTTCTTAAACCTCGACAGCTAGAGGTGTCGAGATGCTGTCGAGCAGCTGTTGAGCCTCGGGGTTGGAACAGCTTATTAAACCTCGATAGATGAAGCTGTCGGGCTTTAATGACAGACACTTCTTCAACTTGTTTCTTGGACAGATTTGCATGGTTTTAACACTTGATATTGAAACCTTATTTCTTAAAGTATTAAAACATCCTAAATCTACCCAAATACAAGTAAAATACGTTTTGTCAAAAGATTAGCCAATTACATAAAAGAATGACATAAGTTCTTAACAAGTGAACCACATATGTTTTAACAATTATTTTTGACAATTTTTCATTGATTCCTTTATAATTTATATAATGTGTTGGTTTAAATGAATTTTTTCTCAAGCTTTTAGATGATGAACTTTAGATAAGTTGTTCAACTTTTATATGCCAAGCATTGACTATAAGTCTTGTATATGGAACAAATAGAGATAAGAAATTAAGAATATGGTCCATTTTGGTCGAGCATAGCTTGATTTGTCTAGACATCAATTTTCTCTTTTGCCAAAAGTCCAACTTATTTTAGGTGAAAGTTTCCTTAATTATTACTTGTATTCAAAATTTTAGGATCATTAAATTGGAATAGGTCTCTTACTAACCTAACCAATTATTACTTGAGACTATGCCCATAAGCTTTACAATTCAATACTTTGCGAGAAAAATTAAACACTCATTTGATGTAATAGGAGACTATGGAATTTGACATTGTATACATTGGGGTTTGTTCTTGATGTTGTGAAATTGTTGTAGATACTAAAAACTCTAGTTTGATTAGTTGGTAAGTCATGTTCTTTAATCGTGAAATGTCTACAATAAAAAACTTTTGTGTTCCTACAATAAATGTTTTGTAGAGAAAATTGTTAGTCCCCTCATCCCATTGAGACCCCCTATTTACACAGAGGAAAAATGGTCCAATATTCCTAAGTCTGACTTAGTTACATGGAATTTTTGTGCAAAATTTCTTTTAAAAATTTAATTATAATTTTAAACTCCAATTTGGTGATTTTTATATGATTTCTGTGGTTTGATTTTGATTCAATAAAGACATATTAATCAAAAGAAACGAAGGTAGAGCTATCAAAGAAATCTGTACTTTCAAATTAGCAATTACAGATGGCTTATGCTGCATTGTCATTTGTGATTGTGGTATGAATAAGTGGTATGTTGTTTGGGCGACTAATTGAGGCAAAGCAATTAACCATATTAAAAGGGATTAGCAACTTTTTCTTTCTCCTTTACCATTTGTGGTATGTATATGCATTTTTCGCATATGCTTAACTAGAGTACCGATTAGGATTTCCCTTAATTATGATAAACATATTAATTTTTTTAAAAGAAGTTTTATATTTATTAAATGAGATATATATATATATATATATATATATATATATATATATATATATATATATATATATATGTCGAGGGTCATGTAGCTGAATTGGCACCTCCCCATACACAAAGTGTTTAGGGTTTAAGGGAGAAAATGTTCAAATTGTGGGAGTTAGGGAAAAAATGTTCAAGTTGCGGGGTTAGCAGCATATTATAATTATTTCTATTAAAAAAAAAAGATATAGAGATATATATTGTTTTCCTTGAGCTAAAGTAGTTGCGATGGAATTGTGGAGTGGGTGGTTTTTTATTTTTAGTCCGTGAGTATTTTGGATTGTTTCAAATGAGTAATGGCTCCTCTTAGGCTCCTAATTTTTTTGGTTTATTGATTTTGCTATCTATGACTTTGATTCTTCTTTAGCTAATAAAGTTTGGAATTTTTTGTTAGTAAATTTTTTCTTCAAGAAAATGAATAGAAATCTCCCTGCATGTTCATGCTCATGTTAATGTTCATATTTGTATCTTTTGCAATACTCAATAAGTTGTTTACTCATTTTGTGAATTATCAATTGTAGTTAAGAAAAAAAAAAGTATAAACACAATACTATTCAACTAAATTAACGTGAAAAATTAAATCTATTAGATTAAAAAAAATGGACATGAAAATGAATATTTCACAAAAAATTCCTTAAATAGAAATAAAATAATTTTTACTCAATATTGTTTATCAAGCAATCATGTACTAACTAACAACATTCTAATCATTGCGTGTATAACGGGGTGATGAAATGGTTGTTCAGTTTATATAAGAAATGTGATCTAACTAATAGAAATTTAAAAAATACAATAACTTTCATGCGTAGTCATGAATTATACCTTTACGTATATCTTATACATTTTATAAATTTTATTTTATATAAATGTATTTCATAAAATTAACAAAATTTATCATAAAACCCTTCATTGTATTTTTTAAAATCACTACATAAAAATGAAAGAAGTTTTTTTTTTTCCCAAAAATATCTTCTCCAGTCATAATATTTACCAAAAAAGATCATACCACAAAAAATTGTGCAATGCATAGGCCAATAACCAGTCTATATATATAATTAATGCTAAAACTCAGAGAAAATCCAATTAGATTCTAAATTAGATTCCAATTGTGTCAAATTTTGTGTCACGTGTCCAATTTAAGGTTTTTTTTTTTTTTTTTTAAACATTGATTCCAAATATCGATGGACTCACCATTCCAAATACATTTCAATATACTAACTTTATTTTTTTTTTGATGAGATAGTTTTTTTGATGAGATAGTGGCTCCTAAAAAAGTGTCATATATGGGACTGTGATTTCATGAACAACATGTAATTTTAAATAGACTAATGGTAGGTTGCTATACATACATACATATATATATATATATATATATATATATATATATATATATATATATATATAGCCAAAATTGAGAGAAAATTTAATTAAATTTTAAATTGGAGTCTAATTTTGTGCCACGTGTCTCATCTAATTTTTAAATTTGTGTGTCAAATGAATTATTAGGTGCAAAAATCAACGAGTCTAAATTCAATTAGATTCTAAATTGAATTTTAATTGGAGTTCAATTTTACGCCATGTATCCCATCTAATATTTTAATTTTTTTAGCAAGTGAATTATTTCGTACAAAAACCGAAAAGTCTAGATCCAATTAGATTTTAAATCATATATATATATACATATATATAAATAATTGTGATTGTTTTTAAATGAACATGTGCATATGCACAGGGTTACACATTACTTTTATTAAATGAATGTATCAATTTTTAAACACAAAATAGAAAAATAATTAGGAAATTGATTTCTTACCTTGTTGACATGACCCCTAATTATATTCATTACCTGGTCCATTTTGGTCGGCCTTAGCTTGATTTGTCTAGACATCAATTTTCTCTCTTGCCAAAAGTCCAACTTATTTAATTTAGGTGGAAGTTTTCACAATTATTACTTGTATACAAATTTCAAAGATCATTAAATTGGAATAGGTCCTTTACTAACCTAACCAATTGGAATAATATGAAATTTCTTCCCATCCACACTAAACGTCGTGTACACTCCAAGTTGTTTTTGCATCTCATAATGATACATTGTTGATAGGTGTCATCCAAGTCCAACATGATTGAGAGTTATAATTGAGACTATGGCCCAGAAGCTTTATTATTCAATACTTTGCAAGAAAAATTAAACACTCATTTGATGTAATAGGAGACTTTGGAATTTGACATTGTATACACTGGGGTTTGTTCTTAATGTTGTGAAATTGCTGTAGGTACTAAAAATTCTAGTTTGATTAGTTGGCAAGTCATGTTCTTTAATCGTGAAAAGTCTACAAATGAAAACTTTTGTGTTCCTACAATAAATGTTTTGGAGAGAAAATTGTTTGTCCCCTTATCCCATTGGAACCCCCTATTTATACAAAGGAAAAATGGACTAATATTTCTAAGTGTGACTTAGTTACATGGAATTTTTGTGCAAAATTTCTTTTATAAATTTAATTATAATTTTAAACTCTAATTTGGTGATTTTTATATGATTTTTGCGGTTTGATTTTGATTTGGTGAAGACATATTAGCCAAAAGAAACAAAGGTAGAGCTATTAAAGAATTCTGTACTTTCAGATTAGCAATTACAGATGGCTAATGTTGCACTGTCATTTGTGGTTGTAGAATGAATAAACGGTATGCTGTTTGGGCGACTGATTGAGGCAAAACAATTCTTTTTCACATATGCCCAACTTATCAAAATTCACATGGGCGGGCTATACTTGAGGTTATCCTTGCTATTAAAAAGAAGTGGGAACTTGATATAAAAATGAATAAACAAAAAAAAAATGACTTATTCATATCTAAAAGAGCCTCTAACAGATGAACATAATATAACATTCATGGTCTTTTTTTTAATTATCATTTAGGTTGGTTTTTATTCATAATCATATATAGTTGTTATATATTGTTACATATAGATGCATAAACTTATTCCAAATCAATAAATGACACGTTTGCATAATGTAATATAAGATAACTAGTGAACATGATCAAACAGTCACATTTTTTATCTAACGAGAGGTTCTTGTTCAAATTCATTGAAGTATCCCAAAGTCAAAGGCCTAAATATATGACCAGCTTCACGTTCGATCAATTCCAATTCCTCTTTCAACATGTACATGTACACGACCCAATCACCATTTCCAGAAGGGCTTTGCAGTGGCATCACATACCCAGCATCTCCACCCCATGGGAAATGTAATGACACACATGTTGGTCTTCCCCATCCAAACTGCACCTTTGATAATGGAAACCTCAAACCAGATGAAACCACAAGAGCAGGACCTTCTCTGCTGCCATAGGTATATATCTTTGGCAAACTGGGAACTGAACGATGAGCCGCCACCCAATCTAACAAATCCAAGAAATGCTCAGTCATTGCACTTTCCACAATTCCATGAACTTCATTTGCTACCCCACTCAATGGTTTTTCAATAAGATCATCTACGGTCTTGCTTCCATAGGGAAGGGACCACAGGTTTCCAAAGTAAGAAGCCAATATCTTTGTTTTCTCTTCGTCTCCACAGCAAATTCTTGTCCTTCCATCAACAACAATGCCCAGTTTGGATATATTTTTGTCAGTCGTACCACTTTTGGCAATAATTTTCCATAGGAATGCACTGAAACACTCAACTTTAGTCCTTTTGCATTCATTGGTGCTGGCTAGCAATTGGAGTTGGTTGATAATGTTGGCTTTAACAATGTACGTGCAGCTAACAAAGTTATTGGCGCCTAGGTTTGGCTCTTTGGTTGGGTGGAACATTGTGTTGGGGATGTACAAGTTTTCAAGCGTAGAATCAAAGGAACTAGGGATTCGAGGATTGAGCAATGATCGGCAAAATGTTGGTAGTGAAGAGCAAGGTTTAGATTGAGCAATCTCAGCCCATGAGATAAGAAACATGCTGGCCGAGTATGCGTCCATTATTTGATGTCCAAAAGTGCATGCCACCATAAGTCCACCACATTTGAACCCAGTAGCCTACAAGTAGGTTTCATTGCATTAGCTTAGCAAAAGACTAACCAAAAATATGGGGGAAACCCTACAGTCAACAGTATACCCCTCTCGTAGTGACTTTTCATCCTTAAAGTTTATTCTTTCTCATTTAAATCATACACTTTAATATTCTTGTCAAGATTGGTTATTCCATCAATGGAACTGTCAGTTATTACATATGTAATACGAGGTCATTTTATTGAACTTAATAATAACTTCATGGACATAAATGTATGGGATGACAAACTTGACATATCTATTAAAGTTTAGGTACTAAAATAATTAAAAAATATAATTAAAAAAACTTTGAGGACAAAAATGAAAATTTATCTAACTTAAACGGTGTAATTTGGATTTAACCAAAAAAAATCAACTATGTATTTTTTATAATCTAAAATACTTTTCAGTTCCTCTTAAGTTTTAGATTAATATCATTTAATCTAGCAACGGTAAGTGGTTCTTTAAGTGTCATAATATCCATGAGATCTTGGTTTCGAAACATTTTACTAACATTTTGGAGTTGCCCCCAAAAGATTTCTCCTTGCAATAACTTGGTGTGTGTCTGAGATGTGAGGGGGGGGGGGGGGACTTCATCCACAGGGAAATAATTAGATGCTCAAAGAGGTCTAAATACTCTCATTCGTAAAAATAAATAAATAAATAAATAAATAAATAAATAAAAGGTAGTGTTTCAAAACAAAGTTGCTTAATTTTTAGTTTCCTGCATCCTGCAAGCACAACCATTAGTTACAGTAGAAAGAACTACTACCATATGATCAAATAAGATCAAATAATTAATGTCTTCTAGGATAGCCTCAAAACTCCAAGGCTAGTGTTCTTTTACAAACCTGAACAGCCAGCACACCATTCCTCTTCTTGGGTACAAGTTTGCAGCCAATGGTCTTATCAGGTCTATACAAGTTGAGGTTTTGAAGTTCTATATCTGCAAAACCTTCAATGAAATCTACCCCACGGTTGTTGCAAAGAATCTCAGGTTCACCCATGGAGTTTGGAACTATCTCACCAGCAAGAGCGTAGTATGGAACCAAAGCTTCTGCCAAGGCCTTCTTTAGAACCTCAACCTTTGACACAAATGTCCAGTTGTCTCCACAGGTTGGCTTCGTATAACAAAAGTAGAGACTAAAATCCAATGGTGGAGGCACAAGACACATATCTAGATTAGATAGTGGTAACCAATGCTCTTGATTTGGAAATTGTGCTGCCACCACCACCTCTTTCTTACTCAGAGTCATCGGGAAGTCTCTTATCTCTGTATGCATATCCATGATTTTGTGTGCTATTGTGCGTGTGTGTGTGTGTGTGTGTGTGTGTGTGTGTGTGTGTGTGTGAGAGAGAGAGAGAGAGAGAGAGAGAGAGAGAGAAAGAGAGTGTTTGTGTGTGCGTGTAAATGAAAATATTCTTGATATGTTTACAAGGGAAATGGGAGCAAGAGTGAATTTATAGGTGCAAGAAGAAGAGTTGGGGTGGTGTGAGAGTGCATGAAGCTTGATGCAATTTTAACCAGCAGACTTAGGAGAGTAATTTTAATTTTTCGAATTTTTATTTATTTATACAAAGTATTTTAAATTTATAGATTACTTTAACTAACTTTCAAGTTTCAACAAATAAACCATTAGTAAGAAACTATGACCAACTTATTTGCGGTCAGTTTATTTCCATTAAAGTAGGGGTGTTCACCAAACTGCAAAAACCGCACCAAAATCACCCTCAAAATGGCATAACTTCACTGTATCACAAGTAATAGTGCATCACACCGCATGGTACAGTACAGTTTGCAGTTTTATAATATAAAAATTGTACAAACTGCACCTTACTACACCCTCTCTATATATTGATATATTTATTTTTTTAATATTAAATATATTATTAATAGTTTAATAATCCTAGTTTTTCAAAAAAAAAAAAAAAGTTTAATAACTCTAGCAAGTGTTGATTAGGAAAGTCAACCCAAAATAAAGAAAAATTAACTCAATAATTTAAAACTTTACCCAAAACAATGGGAAAAATCAATATTGGGTTGGGCAGAAAAAGCCCAAATTTGAAAAATATAATGGCTTCAAACTATTCAAACTGCATCTTATACACTGCACCGCACATATGATCGCAAAAATAAGGTGCAAGACAGTTATGTTTTTTGCTAAACCGCACTGCAAAATGCGGTACTAAAAATGACCCAAAACCACACCATATCGTACCATGAACACCCCTACTTTAAAGTGACATATTAATAATTAAACTTGCTTATTTTGAATAAGATAATTTATTGTTTAAAGTTATAGTTTATATTACAAGTAAATAAACTATTCAAAAGCATACTTGGCAAAGTTGGGAGGTATTCTTTATTTGTTTGTTTGGGAGGGCTTGGGACAAAACCTTTGGTCCCAATGTGGCTCCGCCACTGGACTGGACGTGGATGTGTGTATTAATGATGTTTTTGTTTGTCATATCACATTAGTCTAATGAACTGAAATGTGAGTATTTATTTTTGGTGGACCGTGGACGTCATATCACTATCAATTATAGATGGCAGAGTTGGGAGGTATTCTTTATTTGTTTGTGTGCGCGCTACTATCCCCACCTATGGTAGAACACATATGTGGATTGTGGACTACAGCTCTGTGAAGAATTGATAGAACATGTTTTGGGAGTGTTCAGAGTTTCAAATTTTATGAGAAATTTATGTTATTATTATAATTTATTATTTTGGTATAATAATTGAAAACTTTATAACTCTACTAGTTGATATCTTTTTGTGTTTCTAATAAAAAATCTAGTATTTAAATCTTTCATTACTCATTGTAACTATCCAATTAGCAAAAACCTATTAAGTATAATATGATTAAGATTAAAAAATTACTAATTGGTTAATGATTCGAAATATTTAGACAAAAAATAATTCTATGCATAAAAAGAATATAATTGAGTAACCAATCAAACACTAAATTATTTTATATATTATATATCTTTATCAAATTAAGAATGATTTATTATATTTTATATGTCATGTAGAATGTATCAATAAAATTTTAGACCAGTTATTATAATTTATAAGCATAAAAATATTATATATATTGGGAGGGCTTGGGACAAAACCTTTGGTCCCAATGTGGCTCCGCCACTAGACTAGACGTGGATGTGTGTATTAATGATGTTTTTGTTTGTCATATCACATTAGTCTAATGAACACATGTAAGCAATGAAATGTGAGTATTTATTTTTGGTGGACTGTGGACGTCATATCACTATCAGTCATACATGGCAGAGTTGGGAGGTATTCTTTATTTGTTTGTGTGCGCGCTACTATCCCCACCTATGGTAGAACACATATGTGGATTGTGGACTACAGCTCTGTGAAGAATTGATAGAAAACATGTTTTGGGAGTGTTCAGAGTTTCAAATTTTATGAGAAATTTATGTTATTATTATAATTTATTATTTTGGTATAATAATTGAAAACTTTATAACTCTACTAGTTGATATCTTTTTGTGTTTCTAATAAAAAATCTAGTATTTAAATCTTTCATTACTCATTGTAACTATCCAATTAGCAAAAACCTATTAAGTATAATATGATTCGGATTAAAAAATTACTAATTGGTTAATGATTCAAAATATTTAGACAAAAAATAATTCTATGCATAAAAAGAATATAATTGAGTAACCAATCAAACACTAAATTATTTTATATATTATATATCTTTATCAAATTAAGAATGATTTATTATATTTTATATGTCATGTAGAATGTATCAATAAAATTTTAGATGAGTTATTGTAATTTATAAGCATAAAAATATTATATATATATATATATATATATATATTGGGAGGGCTTGGGACAAAACCTTTGGTCCCAATGTGGCTCGCCACTGGATTGGACGTCGATGTGTGTATTAATGATGTTTTTGTTTGTCATATCACATTAGTCTAATCAACACATGTAAGCAACGAAAAAGCATCCTGACCAAGCAACTCAGGATAAGATTACAATCTGGTTACTATTCAAAATCAGCACCAACCATTGATATAAACAGTACCCGCATCATGAACAGTACCAGCACCTAGCAGATTCCCCGACAGATTACTATTCATCTAACAGCGACAGATGAACAGTACTCCGAAAAAGCAAGGGGACAAGTCACTATTCATGAACAGTAAAAGTTACTGTTCACAGACAATCATTCAAAATCACTGTTGCTTTCGGTGGAAAGAGTTTTCACCTCAGTAAAAGCAATTCACCTTCCGTGATTCCAGCAATCTTTAGATGGCATCCAAGGCTACCTCCAGTCTATATAAGGTAGCCAAGTCTCCATTCAGAAGCAGGTTAAATTTTGGGAGCAACATCCCAAAATTTATAAGCATAAAAATATTATTATAATATATATATTAGGAGGGCTTGGGACAAAACCTTTGGTCCCAATGTGGCTCGCCACTGGATTGGACATCGATGTGTGTATTAATGATGTTTTTGTTTGTCATATCACATTAGTCTAATCAACACATGTAAGCAATGAAAAAGCATCCTGACCAAGCAACTCAGGATAAGATTACAATCTGGTTACTATTCAAAATCAGCACCAACCACTGATTCGAACAATACCTGCATCATAAACAGTATCAGTACTCAGCAGATTCCTCGACAGATTACTATTCTTCCAAAAACGACAGATGAACAATACTCCGGAAAAGCAAGGGGACAAGTCACTATTCATGAACAGTAAAAGTTACTGTTCACAGACATAATCATTCAGAATCACTGTTGCTTTCGGTGGAAAGAGTTTTCACCTCAGTAAAAGCAATTCACCTTCCGTGATTCCAGCAATCTTTAGATGGCATCCAAGGCTACCTCCAGTCTATATAAGGTAGCCAAGTCTCCATTCAGAAGCAGGTTAAATTTTGGGAGCAACATCCCAAAATTTATAAGCATAAAAATATTATTATAATATATATATTGGGAGGGCTTGGGACAAAACCTTTGGTCCCAATGTGGCTCGCCACTAGATTGGACGTCGATGTGTGTATTAATGATGTTTTTGTTTGTCATATCACATTAGTCTAATCAACACATGTAAGCAACGAAAAAGCATCCTGACCAAGCAACTCAGGATAAGATTACAATCTGGTTACTATTCAAAATCAGCACCAACCATTGATATAAACAGTACCCGCATCATGAACAGTACCAGCACCTAGCAGATTCCCCGACAGATTACTATTCATCTAACAGCGACAGATGAACAGTACTCCGAAAAAGCAAGGGGACAAGTCACTATTCATGAACAGTAAAAGTTACTGTTCACAGACAATCATTCAGAATCATTGTTGCTTTCGGTGGAAAGAGTTTTCACCTCAGTAAAAGCAATTCACCTTCCGTGATTCCAGCAATCTTCAGATGGCATCCAAGGCTCCCTCCAATCTATATAAGGCAGCCAAGTCTCCATTCAGAAGCAGGTTAAATTTTGGGAGCAACATCCCAAAATACCTCAGAGGTCCAGTTTTAGGAAGAACTCCAAAACACCATCACCTCACCCAGCCTTTAGCATTGTAATCATATGGCACAATTTTATTCTTGTAATACCCCAGCCAGTATTTATCACTGTAACCCCATGGCCTCAGCCGGCCTTTATCTGTATTTTTCACATTTTCATATGGCCTCAACCGGCCTTAGTCTGTAACTTACCCCCTTGAGGTAGTGGTTCTAGAGGATTCAGAGGATGACCTATATATTTGTCTGAGTTCACCATCACTAGCACTGTTGAATGACTCACTATCTGAGTGGTCAAGTTCTAGTAACTTGAAGATCTCATTTTTGCTAGGTTGGGCACTAATGAGGGTATTGATAAGGGATTTGACCTTAGCTCTACACTTGCTCTTAAAATGACCTTTCTTTCCACAATTGTAGCATTTGCCTGATGCTTGTGGAATGGATTCCTTGGATTTTCCTTTCTTATAGAAATCATCAGTCTTGTACTTCTGTTTTCTATAATACTTGGTTGCTTTCTTCCTATAGGATTTCTCAAAGGATTCCTTTCCTTTGTGTTTAGATTTCCTCTTGGAAGGTTTGACTGAAGGTAAGCCATACTGTGTACAAAAATGTCCCATTTCGTACTTGGCTTTGTTCTTGCTGACTTGGCTTTGGATTTTGAGATCTCTGCACATCTTCATTCCTTCACTTCGAATAGTGCTAGAGATGTCTCCATAGGTTAGGTTATCATAATCTATGACACCTAAGGGGCTGCAAAGGGTTTCCTTGACTTTCTAGCCGAAGAGAGTAGGTAACCCATCAATGAACTTCTCCTTCCAAAACGGAGAGTTACAATCACTCCTATGCATGACATAGGTAGTAAAGACATCTTCATACCACCGGTAGTCTCCTAAGGTTTTACATCTGAGGTTACTTAGCTGCTTGTAAATCCTAGATGTGATATTGATGGGTTTCTCTATGAAGTGTTTCATGATTGTATAGATCAGGGTATTGACTCCATCCGGAATTGCTTGGTCAACATTGTTGAAGATGGAGGTTCCTTTCTCATCTTTTTGAACTGCATGCTTGATGTCTTCTTTAGACATATCTGTTAGGCAATTGTTCCACCATTGCAGGAGTTTTCCTATGAATCCTAAAACCATCATTTCTATGACTTCCTTGTGAGGACGACCTTCGTCCAGGTAGTTGTTGGCTACCATAGTCATATGCTGGATTTTGTTTAGGATTTCCTGTTATGATAAACCATCTATATTCCATTCATAGAGTCTACCATGGTCTAGATCACCATGGTCCTGTCCAGCCTTTTATGTCTAGAAAAATGCTGAGATAGAAAGAGGTGTCCCTAGATTAGTCATCAACTACAAGCCCCTTAACAAAGTCTTAGAATGGGTAAGGTACCCAATTCCCAACAAAAAGGACTTAGTCAATAGGCTTAGTATAGCAGTAGTTTTCAGCAAGTTTGATATGAAGAGTGGATTTTGGCAAATACAGATAAGAGAGTCTGATAGGTATAAGACAGCCTTTACCACACCCTTTGGACATTACGAATGGAATGTAATGCCTTTTGGTCTAAAAAATGCACCCTCTGAATTCCACAATATCATGAATGAGATTTTTAATCCATTCTCCAGCCATGCAATTGTCTACATCGATGATGTACTCATCTTCTCAGAATCCTTGGAACAACATCAGAAACACCTAAAAGCATTCCTCCATACCATCAAGCATAATGGTCTTGTTGTTTCAGCCCCCAAGATCAAACTTTTCTAAACTAGAGTTCATTTCTTAGGTTTTGATATCCACCATGGTGTTATCAAACCCATAGATAGAGCTATCCAGTTCGCGGATAAGTTTCCAGATGAAATCCTAGATAAAACCCAGCTTCAGAGATTTATAGGATCTCTTAACTATATCTTAGATTTCTATCAGAATCTCAAACAGCAATGTAAACTTCTTTTTGATAGACTTCGAACCAATCCATCCCCCTGGACTCTAGCCCATACCATAGTAGTCCAGCATATCAAACAATATGTCAAAACCTTTCCTTGTTTAGGAATTCCCTCAATCAATTCCTTTAAGATTGTCCAAACAGATGCCTCAAACATAGGTTATGGTGGCATCCTCCTCCAGTGTGTTAGTCCTAATTCTCCTGAACAAATAATATGTTTCCATTCGAGAATATGGACTCCCACTCAGATTAATTGTAGTACTATTAAGAAAGAAATACTATCCATAGTACTATGCATTTCAAAATTTCAAAGTGATCTTTTAAATCAAAAGTTTTTAATTAGGATTGATTGTAACTCTGCAAAACATGTTTTAGAAAAAGATGTTCAAAACATTGCATCAAAACAGATTTTTACACGATGGCAAGCCATCCTTTCAGTTTTTGACTTTGATTTAGAATTCATTGAAGGAAGCCAAAATAGTATCCCTAATTTCCTAACCTATGAATTTTTGTAGAATTATAGCCAAGATGTCCAGAAAGAAACCTGTACAACAGCCCCAACCCCCAAAAGTACCTAAACAACAAAACCTTACTAGTTCTAGCCAAGCACAAAACCCAGGCAAGCTAATTCCAATCACCCTCAGCCAAATTGTCCCATCTGCCCAAACAAGAAACCCCAGTCAGGGTAACCCTGCTTCTCCATCAAACATTGCCAATCGTTATTTGGTTTCAACAATTCCAAAACCAAACTATGATAGGCCACCTTATGGTAAGCCCAATTACAGTTCAGCCTTAGCCTCTCCAGCACCACAAGCAACCAACCCTTATCATACAGAAGAACCTTTCAGCCTTATCAAAACCTAAAAGCTTTGTTATCCAACTAGGAAAGGGAATTCTTCCTACATTAAGAAATCTTTCCTCCAGCATATTTCTTATATCGAGCTCCACCTGGTTCATATAACAGATCTTCTTGCCCTAGCCATGGAAATTTTGCCACAAGGATGGCATTTCTTACCAAAGCATCCGGAGAAAAATATCAAGTTCTATAAAAGCATCCTCAGCCAGGAAAAGTTTGTCCAAATAGAAAACATCTTTAATAGTAGGGACCCCTCAGTAGTCCTCTATCACAAGTTCATCATCACAGGCTTCGTCAGTTGCCAAGATTGGGGACAACATCCCTCTGAATTAAGGATCCTCAAGAACTACAGATCCCCCTCAGGCTCAACACTCTATTATAGTTATTATGACTATATTGATGCATTTGAGAAAGTTCGCTTCATTCAGAATCAGAATTACAACCATTCATGGTTCTTAATGTTTAGTAGAGACTTCTTCGGTTAGCTTCCCTCTTGGTTTCTCAAATGGTGGGAAATGTTTGGATCAATCCCTTAGATTTTTCCGGAATCCCTACAGGATGCCCTGAGGTACTTTGATTCAAGGTATAAGACTTCAAGCTACCACTCCCAATTTCCAGTAATTCTGCTTTTTTCCCAAAGGTTCAGAATCCACTGGATTAGCAAGTGGGATTACAAAATCAATACCAATCTCTTAGATAGAGAATTTTCGGTAAAATGGTGGGATGGTCTAAAGATTAAACAAGTCATCAACCAAGTCTATAAGGACTATCCTCCTCCAATCTAGTAACCCATTGCTCACAAAACAAGATCTCAGTCTAGCCTAGATTTTGTTTAGGTCACCGAAAAATCTGGCAAAGAGTTAAAAGAACTAGCCCAGCAGCTAAAATTAGAAGAACAGGGTTCTCCTACTGCCTCGGTAGCATCAGTTAATCACAATCCAATTGATCTTCTTCAGGATTCCCAAGATCCTCACAGTGGTTACAATTTGGATAGCGATTAAAAGCATCCTGACCAAGCAACTCAAGATAAGATTACAATCCAGTTATTATTCAAAATCAGCACCAGCCATTGATATGAACAGTACCCGCATCATGAACGATACCAGCACCTAGCAGATTCCCCGACAGATTACTATTCGTCCAACAGCAATAGATGAATAGTACTTCGAAAAAGCAAGGGGACAAGTCACTATTCATGAACAGTAAAAGTTACTGTTCACAGACAATCATTCAGAATCACTGTTGCTTTCGGTGGAAAGAGTTTTCACCTCAGTAAAAGCAATTCACCTTCTGTGATTCCAACAATCTTCAGATGGCATCCAAGGCTCCCTCCAGTCTATATAAGGCAGCCAAGTCTCCAATCAGAAGCAAGTTAAATTTTGGGAGACTAAATTCAATTTTCATTCTTCCGCCACTTGTAGATGTCAATCGCTCCGTAGATCTCTTGAAGTACTTGGAGGGAATGATTCCTTCTTGAGTGCAATTAAGATCAGCACTTGAATCAATTAAGGCTATGACCTCGAATTCAAAATCTTTGCTAATGACAATCCTGACTTTGGAATGCCATTTATGGAAGTTAATCCTACTGATGGTATCTAAGAACAATTCTTTGCTAGGTTCTTGTATAAGGTTAGCTGTAGGGTTAACTGTTTGATTGACTTCATCATCTGAGGGACCTTCCTCATTGCTTTGATGAGAAGTGTTCTCCAATAGTTGGACTCTTCCGACGTAGTCTCCTTAATCTCTCTTTGAAGGTTGTTGATCGTAACTTCCTTCTTGGACTGGGTAAACCTATTGTAGATTTGCTCTAAATCTACCTTGGGCTGCTGGATCCTTAGTTCAGGTTTGCTGGTTTCCTTTACTAAGGTCTGATGGAAAAGGGTAAGCTTCTGAGCTTTGATGACAGGATCTTCTATTGCCTCTATGAGGTCTAGAAGAAGTTCCTCTTGCCTATTGAGTACATTGATGGTTTTGTTCCTACAACAACCATCTTTGCATGGTGTGGATTCATCCGGGCCATTAGAGGTGCTGGTTCTAGAGGATTCAGAGGATGACCGATATATCTGTCTGAGTTCACCGTCACTAGCACAACTAAATGACTCACTATCTGAGTGGTTAAGTTCTAATAACTTGAAGATCTCATTTTTGCTAGGTTGGTCACTAATGAGGGTGTTGATAAGGGATTTGGCTTTAGCCCTACACTCGCTCTTAAAATGACCTTTCTTTCCACAACTGTAGCATTTGCCTTATGCTTGTGGAATGGATTCCTTGGTTTTTCCTTTCTTATAAAAATCATCAGTCTTGTACTTCTATTTTCTATAATACTTGGTTGCTTTCTTCCTATGGGATTTCTCAGAGGATTCCTTTCCTCTGTGCTTAGATTTCCTCTTGGAAGGTTTAACTAAGGGTAAGCCATACTGTGTACAAAAATGTCCTATTTCGTACTTGGCTTTGGATTTTGAGATCTCTGCACATCTTCATTCCTTCGCTTCGAATGATGCTAGAGATGTCTCCATAGGTTAGGTTATCATAATCTGTGACACCTAATGAACTTCTCCTTCCAAAATGGAGAGTTACAATCAGTCTTATGCATGACACGGGTAGTAAAGATATCCTCATACCATCGGTAGTCTCCTAGGGTTTTACATCTAAGGTTACTTAGCTACTCGTAAATCCTAGATGTGATATTGTTAGGTTTTCCTATGAAGTGTTTCATGACCGTATAGATCAGGTTATTGAGACCATCAAGAATTGCTTGGTCAACATTGTTGAAGATGGGGGTTCCTTTCTCATCTTTCTGAACTGCATGCTTGATGTGTTCTTTAGACATATCTGTTAGGTAGTTGTTCCACCATTGGAGGAGTTTTCCTGTAAATCCTAAAACCATCATTTCTATGACTTCCTTGTGAGGACGGCCTTCGTCCAGGTAGTTGTTGGCTACCATAACCATATGCTGGATTTTATTTAGGATTTCCTGTTCTGATAAACCATCTATGTTCCATTCATAGAGTCTACCAGAAGATACAGAGAATTGGTTACTACCATTCCGTTCCTCATATTGGAGGTCAGGGGGTGTAGGTCTAGGGTACTAATTCTTGGTTGAGCTAGTTGGATTTATGTTGGGATGGTAAAGCCGTTTTACTTGTAAATCCTGAAACTGGTTTTCTAGTTGTTCTATTTCCTTGTCAGAATCTTGACTAGAATTGCTAGAAGTTGATTGGATGTCTACAACGTGGAGCTGACTAGTTACAACTGGTGAAGGGGTGGCTGGTTCCTTCTTCACTAGTTCTTCTAGCTTTTGGGCAACTATTTCTAAGGCTGTTTTGTCCTTAGGGTAACTGAGGCTAGTGTACCTGGTTGTGGGCAACTTAACTAGAGGTTTTTCTAAGGCTTGGATAGGCTTACTAGGGCTTCCTGGCTAGAGAATGACCTTGTTCTCGATTCTATCTTCTATCATGTTAAGCTATTTTCCTTTAACACTCAAACACTGGTTGGTATAATTGTTCTGTTCAATCACTTTGTTGATTGGTTTATCCTCTTCTTTGGAGATTTTGAAGGGAGAGGCAACTATTTCTCTTTTGCGGTGGTTAAAGGTTATGGCTTGTAGGGGTGGATGGCTAGATATAACAACTTCCTTGGTTGCATTGGGTCCTTCTATGGTCCAAGTTCTGGTGAGGACACAAAACTGCTTGTGTTGACTAGACTACCTTTCAAAGTATATGAAAAAGGGGATATTAGGGGATATTTCCCTCATGAATGCCGTCCAAGCTTCAAATACTTTTTCTTTTTGCTCTATGGTGTAATTGGCTTTGTAGGCTTCTCTTTTAGCTCTGTTTTCCTCAGAACTAAATTTCTTACCTAATTCTTCTAGGTCAAGAACAAATTCTCTTTTTAAAACCAGAAGCTGGCTATCTATGGACTCTTGTTGAAATGGAGGTTGTTCCATATCAGTTTCAGATGGGGATGGGGGGGGATTGCTTACGATTGTCTTCCTTATTGACAATCGAACCCTATTTGGCTGTGTAGCAAGGTGTAGTAAGTTGGGAATTGGTTCTAACTCCCTGGAGCTGAACACGTAGATCTCTTCTAGACCTTGGGAATGGTGATCCTAGAGGTCTGGTTGAGCTACACTGGGATGCAGATCTATCTCTAAGGTAGATAGGTGACTGCCTATGGGGTTGGTATAGATTTGCTGGGGATCTAAACCGGGATGTATCTAGAGGTGGTCTACACTCATAGTCTAGAGGAGTGCTAAGCCTAGATCTGTCAAAGCTTAACCTAACCATGCCGTCGGCTAGTTGCTAGACAAATTCTAGATTTGGATTCTAGGCTGGGTTTTGGATCTATAGAGTATGGTTCTCATTCTCTAAAGTCCAATTGGCTGGGAATGTGACTTCTGTCCATTTCAGGGTTCTTCGGACCTGAATCCTGGCACTAGGGTCAGTGGTTTGGATGAGGGTTGTCTCACCTCTTTCCCTTCTGTCAAGTGCTCCGACATTCACGCTCGTTCTTATGCACTTGTAGTATACTCTATATATCAAGGTGATCTGACTAGTTCCCTTTGTCATAAGGGTTCCATGGGTCTTGATATTTAGTGTGAGGGCTTTGATAACATTGTTATCATGGACGTGGAAACTGAAATCTGGGAAACAGTCAAAATGGACTGGTCCGTTGCTAAGGCTGGTTTCTATGGTTCCTAAGAGGCTGTCATTGAATCTGATGTGACGAGCATCTCTAAGGGCCATGAGGATTAAGTTGTTCAAACCTCTTCTGATGAGTGGTTTAACTCGTACTTGAACTAAACCAATGTGTAGGAAGTTATGACATTTGTCCTTATGTGCTTGAATGGCTGAAGGGGATAACAAGTAGCACGTTTCGTACTCCTTGTTTATACCATAAACTTGTTCTATGGTCTTAACATAGTAATCTGTCTTGAAGGCTTTCTTTCAAGACCATGAAGACTTATAGATCTGGTTGGTGGCTACTTTGGGGATATTCCAATCTCCTATGTCTAGACCTAGATCGGATAACTCATAAGATTTCAAATTAAGTATTCTTGTGTCTCTTAGTATCTCTGGGATGGATGATGGTTGGGAACATCTGCTGCTAGTAGAAGAGAAACTTCTAAACAACCTATTCATTGTTCTGGATTACAAGCTTAAATCAACAATTACAACCTAGTCACCTTTATCCTCAAACTTCTGGATCTAACCTTTAGATTCGAAATAGGAGCATACAACAGTGAGATAGACACCTAATCTTTGAACTCTGTACCTACCGTACTTCTCCTCCAAAATGGGGACCACCCTTCAACGCCTTCCCTCGGCTCACACGGGCTAACCAAACCAAAACTAGGAAGATTTTTCGGATTATTACGATTTAGAGACCACACAGAACTCGGTTAACAAGTCTCACAGGTATATCTCTGCAACAAATGTTAGGGCTAAACACAAAAATAAGAAGAATCTGGATAACAGGGAAGCAAAGGTTAATCTAAACAAATAATCACAGAATAACAAATAGAATGGTTAAGAAGGAGGCTCAACCTACCATTTGCAGATGTAAAAGAAGATGATGAAATAATAGCAGACGAAGAAATAAATAAATGGAAATGGAAGAGTTATCATGAAATAGATGTAAAACAAGATATGGGGTATGAGAGATATATTCATAAAATAATTCAAAATAATTATAATGCTCAAAGTAACTTGGATAACTATGGCGTCACTACCGCCAACTTGATTGAATGATAAATAGTAACTTACAACTCCGACCGGGCTAACGTGGCTCTGATACCGAAAGGGGGTAAGTTACAGACTAAGGCCAGCTGAGGCCATATGAAAATGTGAAAAATACAGATAAAGGCCAGCTGAGGCCATGGGGTTACAGTGATAAATACCAACTGGGGTATTACAAGAATAAAATTGTGCCAAATGATTACAATGCTAAAGGCTGGGTGAGGTGATGGTGTTTTGACTTTGTTAAGGGGCTTGTAGTTGATGACTAATCTAGGGACATCTCTTTCTATCTCAGCATTTTTCTAGACATAAAAGGCTGGACAGGACCATGGTGATCTAGACTTTCTTATTCAAGTTACTTTGAGCATTATAATTATTTTGAATTATTTTATGGATATATCTCCCATACCCCATATCTTGTTTTACATCTATTTCATGATAACTCTTCCATTTCCATTTATTTATTTCTTCATCTGCTATTATTTCATCATCTTCTTTTACATCTGCAAATGGTAGGCTAAGCCTCCTTCTTAATCATTCTATTTGTTATTCTGTGATTATTTGTTCAGATTAACCTTTGCTTCCCTGTTATCTAGATTCTTCTTATTTTTGTGTTTAGCCCTAATGTTTGTTGCAGAGATATACCTGTGAGACTTGTTAACCGAGTTCTGCGTGGTCTCTAAACCGTAATAATCCAAAAAATCTTACTGGTTTTGGTTTAGTTAGCTTGTGTGAGCTGAGGGAAGGCGTTGAAGGGTGGTCACCATTTTGGAGGAGAAGTACAGTAGGTATAGAGTTCATAGATTAGGTGTCTATCTCACTGTTGTATACTCTTGTTTCAGATCTACAGGTTAGATCCAAAAGTTTGAGGATAAAGGTGACTAGGTTGTAATTTTTTATTTAAGCTTGTAATCCAGAACAATGAATATGTTGTTTAGAAGTTTCTCTTCTACTAGCAGTAAATGTTCCCAACCATCATCCATCCTAGAGATACCAGCAGACACAGGAATACTTAATTCGGAGTCTTATGAGTTATCCGATCTAGATTTAGACATAGGAGATTGGAATATCCCTAAAGTAGCCACCAACTAGATCTATAAGTCTTCATGGTCTTGGAAGAGAGCCTTCAAGACAGATTACCATGTTAAGACCATAGAACAAGTTTATGGTATAAACAAGGAGTACGAAACATGCTACTTGTTATCCTCTTCAACCATTCAAGCACATAGGGACAAAGGTCATAACTTCCTACATATAGGTTTAGTCCAAGTAGGAGTTAAACCACTCATCAGAAGAGGTTTGAACAACTCAATCCTCATGGCCCTTAGAGATGCTCGTCACATCAGATTCAATGATAGCCTCTTAGGAACCATAGAAACTAGCTTTAGCAATGGACCAGTCCATTTTGACTGTTTCCTAGATTTCGGCATCCACATCCATGATAACAATGTTATCAAAGCCCTCACACTCAATATCAAGACCCATGGAACCCTCATGACGTAGGGAACTAGCCAGATCGCCTTGATATACAAAGTATACTACAAGTGTATGAGAACGAACATGAATGTCGGAGCACTTGATAGAAGGGAAAGAGGTGAGACAACCCTCATCCAAACCACTAACCTTAGCACCACGATTCAGGTCCCAAGAACCCTAAAATGGACAGAGGTCACATTCCCAGCCAATTGGACTTTAGAGAATGAGAACCATACTTTAAAGTCCACGTTGTGTTGACCAAAGTATCTTTCAAAGTATATGAAAAAGGGGACATTACGGGATATTTCCCTCATGAATGCCGTCCATGCTTCAAATACTTTTTCTTTTTGCTCTCTGGTGTAATTGGCTTTATAGGTTTCTTTTTTAGTTTTGTTTTCCTCATAACTAAATTCCTTTCCTAATTCTTCTAGGTCAGGAACGAATTCTTTGTTTAAAACCAAAAGCTAGTTATCTATGGACTCTTGCTGAGATAGAGGTTGTTCCATATCAGTTCCAAATGGGGATGGGGGGGATTGCTCACGATCGTCTTCCTCATTGACAATCGAATCTTGTTTGGCTGTGTAGCAAGGTGTGGTAAGTTGAGAATTGGTTCTAACTCCCTGGAGCTGTACACCTAGATCTCTTCTAGAGCTTGGGAATGGTGATCCTAGAGGCCTAGATGAGCTACACTAGGATGCTGATCTATCTCTAAGGTAGATAGGTGACTGCTTATGGGGTTGGTGTAGATCTGTTGGGGATCTAAACTGGGATGTATCCAGAGGTGGTCTACACTCATAGTCTAGAGGAGTGCTAAGCCTAGATTTGTCAAAGCTTAACCTAACCATGCCGTAGGCTAGTTGCTGGACAAATTCTAGATCTAGATTTTGGGCTAGGTTTTGGATCTGTAGAGTATGGTTCTCATTCTCTAAAGTCCAATTGGCTGGGAATGTTACCTCTGTCCATTTCAGGGTTCTTGGGACCTGAATCCTGGCGCTAGGGTCAGTGGTTTGGATGAGGGTTGTCTCACTTCTTTCCCTTCTGTCAAGTGCTCTGACATTCACGTTCGTTCTCATGCATTTGTAGTATACTCTGTATATCAAGGTGATCTAACTAGTTCCCTGCGTCATAAGGGTTCCATGAGTCTTGATATTGAGTGTGAGGGCTTTGATAACATTGTTATCATGGATGTGGATGCTGAAATCTGGGAAATAGTCAAAATGGACTAGTCCGTTGCTAAGGCTCCAAGTTATTTTTGGCATTATAATTATTTTGAATTATTTTATGGATATATCTCCCATACCCCATATTTTGTTTTACATCTATTTCATGATAACTCTTCCATTCCCATTTATTTATTTCTTGGTCTGCTATTATTTCATCATCTTCTTTTACATCTGCAAATGGTAGGTTGAGCCTCCTTCTTAACCATTCTATTTGTTATTCTGTGATTATTTGTTCATATTAACCTTTGCTTCCCTGTTATCTTGATTCTTCTTATTTTTGTGTTTAGCCCTAACGTTTGTTGCAGAATTATATCTGTGAGACTTGTTAACCGAGTTCTGTGTGGTCTCTAAATATTAATAATCTGAAAAATCTTCCTAGTTTTGGTTTGGTCAGCCCGTGTGAGCCGAGGGAAGGCGTTAAAGGGTGGTCCCCATTTTGGAGGAGAAGTACGGTAGGTACAGAGTTCACAGATTAGGTGTCTATCTCATTGTTGTATAATTTTGTTCCAGATCTAAAGGTTAGACCCAGAAGTTTGAGGATAGAGGTGACTAGGTTGTAATTGTTGATTTAAGCTTGTAATCCAGAACAATGAATAGGTTGTTTAGAAGTTTCTCTTCTACTAGCAGTAGCTGTTCCCAACCATCATCCATCTCAGAGATACCAGCGGATATAGGAATACTAAATTTAGAGTCTTATGAGTTATCCGATCTAGATCTAGACATAGGAGATTGGAATATCCCTAAAGTAGCCACCAATCAGATCTATAAGTCTTCATGGTCTTGGAAGAGAGCCTTCAAGACAGAATACCCTGTTAAGACCATAGAACAAGTTTATGGTATAAAAACAAGGAGTACAAAACGTGCTACTTGTTATCCCCTTCAGCCATTCAAGCACATAGGGACAAAGGTCATAACTTCCTAAAAATCGGTTTAGTTCAAGTAGGAGTTAAACCACTCATCAGAAGAGGTTTGAACAACTCAATCCTTATGGCCTTTAGAGATGCTCATCACATCAGATTCAACGACAACCTCTTAGGAACCATAGAAACTAGCCTTAGCAATGGACCAGTCCATTTTGACTATTTCCCAGATTTTTCTATCCACATCCATGATAGCAATGTTATCAAAGCCCTCACACTCAATATCAAGACCCATGGAACCCTCATGACACAGGGAACTAGCCAGATCGCCTTGATATACAGAGCACACTACAAGTGCATGAGAACGAATATGAATGCCGGAGCACTTGACGGATGGGAAAAAGGTGAGACAACCTTCATCCAAACCACTAACCCTAATGCCAGGATTTAGGTCCCAAGAACCCTGAAATGGATAGAGGTCACATTCCTAGCCAATTGGACTTTATAGAATGAGAACCATACTCTATAGATCCAAAACCAGCCCAGAATCCAGATCTAGAATTTGTCCAACAACTAGCCGACGGCATGGTTAGGTTAAGTTTTGACAGATCTAGGCTTAGCAATCCTCTAGACTATAAGTGTAGACCACCTCTAGATATATCCCGATTTAGATCTCCAATAGATCTACACCAACCACATAAGCAATCACCTATCTATCTTAAATATAGATCTGCATCCCAGTGTAGCTCAACTAGACCTTTAAGATAACCATTCCCAAGCTCTAGAAGAGATCTAGGTGCACAGCTCCAGGGAGTTAGAACCAATTTCTAACTTAATACACCTTGCTACATAGCCAAACAGGATTCGATTGTCAATGAGGAAGATGATCGTGCGCAATCCCCCCTATCCCCATCTGGAACTGATATGGAACAACCTCCATTTCAGTAAGAGTCCATAGATAACTAGCTTCTGGTTTTAAATAGAGAATTTTTTCCTAACCTAGAAGAATTAGGTAAGGAATTTAGTTCTGAGGAAAACAGAGCTAAAAGAGAAGCCTACAAAGCCAATAACACCAGAAAGCAGAAAGAAAAAATATTTGAAGCTTGGACGGCATTCATGAGAGAAATATCCCGTAATGTCCCTTTTTCATATACTTTGAAAGATACTCTGGTCAGCACAAGCAGCTTTGTGTCCTCACCAGAACTTGGACCATAGAAGGACCCAATGCAACTAAAGAAGTTGTTAGCCAATCACCCATAAATAAGCACACCAGCCTTAGTTACCCTAAGGGTAAAACAACCTTAGAAATTGTAGCCCAGAAGCTAGAAGAACTTGTGAAGAAGAAACCAGCCATCTCTTCACCAGTTTCAACAAGTTTGCTTAAAGTGTTAGATACCCAAACAACCTCTAGCAGTTCCTCCTTTGACATAGAAGAAGAGAAAGAACCTCTAGAAGCCAAATGGAAACATCTGAAAATGAAAAGACTTGAAAACTGTGAAAGCAGAACCCCTCGGCCATGGATAATTTTCAAAGCCAATAATAAAGCTAAGAAGCTTGAAAAGCATGTTCCATAGAAATTGGGAAAATGCTTCCATTGTGGCAAGCGTGATCATCTTAAGAAAAATTGTGGAATCAAATCCTTTACCAAAAGAGCAGATGACCCAGTGGTCAAGTCTCAGGAGCCTAGCCAAACTCATCAGCCTTTAGTGCAGGAAACCCGTCAACCCAAAGTAGATTTAGAAAAAATCTACAATAGGTTTACCCAGACCAAGAAGGAAGTTATGATTAACGACCTTCAAAGAGAAGCCAAGGAAACCAAGTGTAACATTAGGACCTTTAAGCAAGAGCTAAAAGCCCTCCAAAAAGCCCAACAATTGGGAAACACTTCTCATCAAAGCAATGAGGAGGGTCCCTCATTCCTAAACCCCCCTGATGATGAAGTTGATCAAACAGTTAACCCCACAGCTGATCTTATCCAAGAACCTTCCAAAGAATTGTTCTTAGACACTATCACCAGGATTAACTTCCATAAATGACATTCTAAAGTCAGGATTGTCATTAGCAAAGATTTTGAATTTGAGGTCATAGCCTTAATCGATTCAGGTGCTGATCTCAACTGCATTCAAGAAGGAATCATTCCCTCCAAATACTTCAAGAAGTCCAAGGAGAGATTGACATCCGCGAGTGGAGGAAAAATGCAGATTGAATTCAAACTTCTAAAACCCCATGTTTGCCAGGATAACATGTGTTTCAAAACCACATTTGTTCTTGTCAAAAACATGACAGACAAAGTTATCTTCGGAAATCCTTTCTTATGCATCTTGTACCCTTTCACGGTGGATAGTAAAGGACTTACTACCCATCCTTTTGGCCAAACCATCAAGTTTAGGTTTCTTAGTGGACCAGTGCCTAGGAACATTAGCACTATCCAAGCAGAATCTGTCTCCAAAACCTTAAACTTGATTAGTGCCAAGACCATACATCTTAAGTACCTTCAGGAGGAAATGAGATACAAGAAAGTTGAGGACCAACTAACTTGCAAAACCCTCAAAGAAAAGATCAGAAAGTTTGAGGAAAAATTTAAGCAGGATGTCTGCTCTGATCTACCCACAGCTTTTTGGCATAGAAAGAGACACGAGGTAGCTCTCCTATATGTCAAATATTTCAATGAAAAGGATATCCCTACCAAGCTCGGCCTATCCAAATGAACCAAGAACTCATGGATACTTGCAGAGTAGAGATAGAGGACCTCCTTAAGAAAGGAATCATCAGAAAGTCTAGATCACCATGGTCCTGTCCAGCCTTTTATGTCTAGAAAAATGCTAAGATAGAAAGAGATGTCCCTAGATTAGTCATCAACTACAAGCCCCTTAACAAAGTCTTAGAATGGGTAAGGTACCCAATTCCCAACAAAAAGGACTTAGTCAATAGGCTTAGTAGAGCAGTAGTTTTCAGCAAGTTTGATATGAAGAGTGGATTTTGGAAAATACAGATCAGAGAGCCTGATAGGTATAAGACAGCCTTTACCACACCCTTTGGATATTACGAATGGAATGTAATGCCCTTTGGTCTAAAAAATGCACCATCTGAATTCCAAAATATCATGAAGGAGGTTTCTAATCCATTCTTTAGCCATGCAATTGTCTACATCGATGATGTACTCATCTTCTCAGAATCCTTGGAACAACATCAGAAACACCTAAGAGCATTCCTCTATACCATCAAGCATAATGGTCTTGTTGTTTCAGCCCCCAAGATCAAACTTTTCCAAACTAGAGTTCGTTTCTTAGGTTTTGATATACACCATGGTGTTATCAAACCCATAGATAGAGCTATCCAGTCCGCAGATAACTTTCCAGATGAAATCCTAGATAAAACCCAGCTTCAAAGATTTCTAGGATCTCTCAACTACATCTTTGACTTCTATCAGAATCTCAGACAGCAATGCAAACTTCTTTTTGATAGACTTTGAACCAATCCATCCCCCTGGACTCCAGCCCATACCTTAGTGGTCCAGCATATCAAACAATATGTCAAAACCCTTCCTTGTTTAGGAATTCCCTCAGTCAATTCCTTCAAGATTGTCCAGACAGATGCCTCAAACATAGGTTATGGTGGCATCCTCCTCCAGCGTGTTAGTCCTAATTCTCCTGAACAGATAGTCTATTTCCATTCGAGAATATGGACTCCCACTCAGATTAATTAGTACTATTAAGAAAGAAATACTATCCATAGTACTATGCATTTCAAAATTTCAAAGTGATCTTTTAAATCAAAAGTTTTTAATCAGGATTGATTGTAAATCTGCAAAACATGTTTTAGAAAAAAGATGTTCAAAACATTGCATCAAAACAAATTTTTGCACGATGGCAAGCCATCCTTTCAGTTTTTGACTTTGATTTAGAATTCATTGAAGGAAGCCAAAATAGTATCCCTAATTTCCTAACCTATGAATTTTTGTAGAATTATAGCCAAGATGTCTAGGAAGAAACCCGTACAACAGCCCCAACCCCCAAAATTACCTAAACAGCAAAACCTTACTAGTACTAGCCAAGCACAGAACCCAGGCAAGCTAGTACCAATCACCCCCAGCCAAATTGTCCCATCTTCCCAAGCAAGAAACCCTAGTCAGGATAACCCTGCTTCACCATCAAACATTGCCAATTGTTATTTGGTTTCAACAATTCCAAAACGAAATTATGAAAGGCCACCTTATGGTCATCCCAGTTATAGTTCAACCTTAGCCTTTCTAGCACCAAAAGCAATCAACCCTTATCATGTAAAAGGACATTTTAGCCCTATCAAAACCCAAAAGCCTTCTTATCCAACTAGGAAAGGAAATTCTTCTTACATTAAGAAATCTTTTATCCAGCATATTTCTTATATTGAGCCACACTTGGTTCATATAGCAGATCCTCTTGCCCTAGCCATGGAAGTTCTGCCGCAAGGATGTCATTTCTTACCAAAGCATCCAGAGAAAAATTTCAAGTTCTATAAGAGCATCCTCAGCCAGGAAAAGTCTGTTTAAATAGAAAACATCTTCAACAGCAGGGACCCCTCAGTAGTCCTCTATCACAAGTTCATTATCACAGGCTTCGTCAGTTGTCAAGATTGGGGACAACATCCTTCTGAATTAAGGATCCTCAAGAACTACAGATCTCCTTTAGGCTCAACACTCTATTATAGTTATTATGACTATATTGATGCCTTTGAAAAAGTTCTCTTCATTCAGAACCAGAATTACAACCACTCATGGTTCTTAATGTTTAGCAGAGACTTCTTTGGTTAGCTTCCATCTTGGTTCCTAAAATGGTGGGAAATGTTTGGATCAATCCCTTAGATTTTCCTAGAGCCTTAACATGATGCTCTAAGGTACTTTGATTCAAGATATAAGACTTCAAGCCATCGTTCCCAATTTCCAGTAATTCTGCTTTTTTCCCAAAGATTCAGAATCCACTGGATTAGCAAATGGGATTATAAGATTAATACCAATCTCTTGGATAGAAAATTCTCAGTAAAATGGTGGGACGGTCTAAGAATTGAACAAGTCATCAACCAAGTCTATAAGGAATACCCTCCTCCAATCCAGCAACCCATTACTCATAAAACAAGATCTCAATCTAGCCTAGATTCTATTCAAATCGTCGGAAAATCTAGCAAAGAGTTAAAAGAATTAGCCCAACAGCTAATGGCTCACTCACAGCAGCTAGAATCAGAAGAACAGGTTTCTCCTACTGCGTCAGTAGCATCAGTTAATCACAATCCAATTGATCCTCTACAGGATTCCCAAGATCCGTACAGTGGGTATAATTTGGATAGCGATTAAAAACATCTTGACTAAAGCAACTCAAGATAAGGTTCTAATCTGGTTACTATTCAAAATAAGCACCAGCCACTGATATGAACAGTACCCGCATCATAAACATTACCAGCACTCAGCAGATTCCCCGACAAAATACTATTCATCCAATAGCGACAGATGAACAGTACTCCAGAAAAGCAGGGGGACAAGTCACTATTCATGAACTAAAAAAGTTACTGTTCACAGACATAATAATTCAGAATCACTGTTGCTTTCGGTGGAAAGAGTTTTCACCTCAGTAAAATCAATTCACCTTTCGTGATTCCAGCAATCTTCAGAAGGCATCCAAGGCTCCCTCCAGCCTATATAAGGTAGCCAAGACTCCATTCTGAAGCAGGTTAAATTTTAGGAGCAATTAGCGACTCCAAAATACCTCAGAGATCCAGTTTTAGGAGCAACTCCAAAACACCATCACCTCACCCAGCCTTTAGCATTGTAATGGCACAATTTCATTTTTGTAATACCCGAGTCGGTATTTATTACTGTAACCCCATGGCCTCAGCCGGCCTTTATCTGTATTTTTCACATTATATTTCTGGCCTCAGCCGGCCTTAGTCTATAACTTACCCCCTTTTGGTATCAGAGCCACGTTGGCCCGGTCGGAGTTGTAAGTTACTATTTATCATATGGCCTCAGCCGGCCTTAGTCTGTAACTTACCCCTTTTTGGTATCAGAGCCACGTTGGCCCGATCGGAGTTGTAAGTTACTATTTATCATTCAATCAAGTTGGAAGGCACTGCCTCCATAGTTATCCAAGTTATTTTTGGCATTATAAAGGTATGAGGGTTCCATGACTAATCTATGACACCTAAGTTATAGACTAAAGTCAGCACATTTTCGTACTCCTTGTTTATACCATAAACTTGTTCTATGGTCTTAATATGGTAATCTGTCTTGAAGCCTTTCTTCCAAGACCATGAAGGCTTTCTTCCAAGACCATGAAGACTTATAGATGTGGTTGGTGGCTACTTTAGGGATATTCCAATCTCCTATGTCTAGATCTAGATCGGATAACTCATAAGACTCCGAATTAAGTATTCCTGTGTCTGCTGGTATCTCTGGGATGGATGATAGTTAGGAGCATCTACTGCTAGTAGAAGAGAAACTTCTAAACAACCTATTCATTGTTCTGGATTACAAGCTTAAATCAACAATTACAACCTAGTCACCTTTATCCTCAAACTTCTAAATCTAACCTTTAGACTTAAAACAGGAGTATACAACAGTGAGATAGACACCTAATCTGTGAACTCGGTACCTACCGTACTTCTCCTCCAAAATGGGGACCACCCTTCAACGCCTTCCCTCGACTCACACGGGCTGACCAAACCAAAACCAGGAAGATTTTTCGAATTATTACGGTTTAGAGACCACACAGAACTCGATTAACAAGTCTCACAGGTATATCTTTGCAACAAACGTTAGGGCTAAACACAAAAATAAGAAGAACTTGGATAACAAGGAAGCAAAGGTTAATCTGGATAACAGGGAAGCAAAGGTTAATTTGAACAAATAATCACAGAATAACAAATAGAATGGTTAAGAAGGAAGCTCAGCCTACCATTTGTAGATGTAAAAGAAGATGATGAAATAATAGCAGACGAAGAAATAAATAAATGGAAATGGAAGAGTTATCATGAAATAAATGCAAAATAATTATAATGCTCAAAGTAACTTGGATTGCTATGGCGTCACTGCCGCCAACTTGATTGAATGATAAATAGTAACTCATAACTCCGACTGGGCCAACGTGGCTTTGATACTAAAAGGGGGTAAGTTATAGACTAAGGCCGGCAAAGGCCATATGAAAATACAGAAAATACAGATAAAGGTCGCCTGAGGCCATGGGGTTACAGTGATAAATACTAGCTAGGGTATTACAAGAATAAAATTGTGACATATGATTACAATGCTAAAGGCTAGGTGAGGTGATGGTGTTTTGGAGTTCTTCCTAAAACTGGACCTCTGAGGTATTTTGGGATGTTGCTCCCAAAATTTAACCTGCTTCAGAATGGAGTCTTGGCTGCCTTATATAGGCTGGAAGGAGCCTTGGATGCCATCTAAAGATTGCTGGAATCACGGAAGGAGAAATGCTTTTACTGAGGTGAAAATCTTTCCACCGAAAGCAATAGTGATTCTGAATGATTATGTCTATGAACAGTAATTGTTACTGTTCATGAATAGTGATTTTTCCACTTGCTTTTCTAGAGTATTGTTCATCTGTCGTTGTTGGATGAATAGTAGTCTATTGGGGAATTTGCTGAGTGCTGGAACTATTCATGATGCGGGTATTGTTCATATCAGTTACTGGTGCTGATTTTTGAATAGTATCCAGACTGGAATCTTATCCTGAGTTGCTAGGTCAGGATGCTTTAGTCAGTATCAGGAGCATCTGATGGATATCCATCGTAAGGATCCTATGGGGAATCATCATCACAATTATGCTCGTGATACCTGGCATAGTGATTGCAGAGTCCACAGTATAAGAGAGGTTCATGTACAGGCTTTTCCCCCGTGAGAAACTCCCTAGGACTATCAGGACTAAGTTTCTTAAGATTTCTAATAGCAGAGTCATATGGTCGTCTCCTAAACACATAGATCCTATTTTTAGAACCTATAAAATGGTAATCTTTCCATAGATCTTGGCTGATATCAAGAATTTGGTTGTTGAAGTAGTTCCTCCAACATTCTGCTAGAGCATTAGGGTATTTGTATGAAATATATGTGTCTCCTTCATACCATGGGCCCTGATAAGTAAAACCATTGATAAGGGCAAGATGCTTTGAGGGGTGAACCTCCATCCAATTATCTTTATCCCATTTTGGTAGAGTACTCCAACATCTGATAAAAACAAAAGGGTTGTTGATCTGCTTAACAGCATTTTGGATGATCTGGGTAGTTGGCTGATTTGGTCATGACTTGTTAGCTTGATAAGTCTGATGAAACCGGATTCAAACATTTGTGAGAGCCAAGTAGGATCTCTTTCATCATTGTTTGTTCTGTCTTCATAATTGACCAAAAGTCCCAGAAAGGGATGTCTATTTTCATATACTCTGGAGCTGCTTCCAAAGTATTCTTCCCATTTGGCTTGCATGAGAATATTATCAATATCATCTGAATCGTTTGGATTAGGGATAGTGGTTGTGACCAGAATTTTGAAATGTTTAAACCAAAGATTCAGTGACTCATTCATAGCCTTGCTTCTTAGTATACGAGATTGTAAGTCTGAAGGCAAGTTGGCAATGGCACTTCTTAGAGTAGCTCGAGTCTTAAGACTGAGCCTGGCATAGCCTCAAGGTTAAGACCTCATTCATAGCCTCAAGGTTAACTAGGTGAATCTCTAGTACTCTGAGGGTTTTTTGGAAAAGGTCTTGGTTTTTTCTGGTGTAGGCAAATTGAAGGTTATCAAGGAGACATTTAATGGAGTAGGGTAAGTCTATATAAGCTCCATCATTGAATTGTAAAGTCCTGGATAAAACTTCCTGTAAAACAATAGCCATATCACCATTGGAATATGTCACCGTTGGAGGGACAAATTCCTGAAGGGATGTCGATCCTCTATGGCTAGTAGAGGATGCGCCTTCATGCATTACAAAAGACTGTCCCGCTGGTAGTCTTTTGTCTTGAGGATAGCCCCTTGCGGGTGCTTTCCCCTTGTTCTTCTTCTCTGCTAAAGAAGTCATCGTCCACTTACTAGTGGTATTAAATATTGCTTTCTCTTTATCTTACCAAGAAAGGTTTGGATCATTTGAGATTTTCAAATATTTGTTAAAAAACCTTTTGCTTTTAAAATTGATGGATGCAGAGATGCAAATATTTTCATGATGAATGCATGATGATAACTGGGGCCGATTGGGGTCAAAAGAATCATCAACTGATATCTCATAATCAAGCCAGCTTCTGGTTTTAAACAGAGAATTTGTTCCTGACCTAGAAGAATTAGGTAAGGAATTTAGTTCTGGGGAAAACAGAGCTAAAAGAGAAGCCTACAAAGCCAATTACACCAGAGAGCAGAAAGAAAAGGTATTTGAAGCTTGGACGGCATTCATGAGGGCAATATCCCGTAATGTCCCCTTTTTCATATACTTTGAAAGGTTTTTTGGCCAGCACAAGCAATTTTGTGTCCTCACCAGAACTTGGACCATAGAAGGACCTAATGCAACTAAGGAAGTTGTCGAGTTTAACCATCCACCCTACAAGCCATAACCTTCAGCCATTGCAGAAGAGAGATAGTAGCCTCTCCCTTCAAAATCTCCACTAATGAGCACCAACCAATCAACAAAGTGATTGAGCAAAATTACTATACCAACCAGTGTCTAAACGTTATAGGAAAAAAGCTTGACAGGATAGAAGATAGGATCGAAAACAAGGTTATCCTCCAGCCAGGAAACTCTAGTAAACCTATCCAAGCCTTAGAAAAACCTCTAGTCAAGTTACCCACAGCTAGGCACACCAGCCTCAATTATCCCAAGGACAAAACAGCCTTAGAAATAGTTGCCCAAAAGCTAGAACTAGTGAAGAAGGAACCAGCCACCCCTTCACCAGTTACAACTAGTCAGCTCCACGTCTTAGACGTCCAATCAGCCTCTAGCAGTTCTAGTCAAGATTCTGACAAGGAAATAGAACAACTAGAAAACTAGTTTCAAGATTTACAGGTAAAACGGCTTTACCATCCCAACATAAATCCAACTAGCTCAACCAAGAATTGGTACCCTAGACCAACACCCCCTGACCTCCAATATGAGGAACGGAATGTTAGTAACCAGTTCTCAGTCTCATCTGGTAGACTCTATGCATGGAACATAGATGGTTTATCAGAATAGGAAATCCTAAACAAAATCCAGCATATGACTATGGTAGCCAACAACTACCTAGATGAAGGCCATCCTCACAAGGAAGTCATAGCAATGATGGTTTTAAGATTTACAGGAAAACTCCTGCAATGGTGGAACAACTGCCTAACAGATATGTCTAAAGAAGACATCAAGCATGCAGTTCAAAAATATGAGGAAGGAACCCCCATCTTCAACAATGTTAACCAAGCAATTCCTGATGGAGTCAATACCCTGATCTATACGATCATGAAACACTTCATAGGAAAACCTAGCAATATCACATCTAGAATATACGAGCAACTAAGTAACCTCATATGTAAAACCTTAGGAGACTACCGGTGGTATGAAGATGTCGTTACTACCCATGTCATGCATAGGAGTGATTGTAACTCTCCGTTTTGGAAGGAGAAGTTCATTGATGGGTTACCTACTCTCTTCGGCCAAAAAGTCAAGGAAACCCTTTGCAGCCCCTTAGGTGTCACGGATTATGATAACCTAACCTATGGAGACATCTCTAGCACCATTCGAAGTGAAGGAATGAAGATGTGCAGAGATCTCAAAATCCAAAGTCAAGTCAACAAGAACAAAGCCAAGTACGAAATGGGACATTTTTGTACACAGTATGGCTTACCTTCAGTCAAATCTTCCCAGAGGAAATCTAAACACAAAGGAAAGGAATCCTTTGAGAAATCCTATAGGAAGAAAGCAACCAAGTATTATAGAAAAAAAAAGTACAAGACTGATGATTTCTATAAGAAAGGAAAATCCAAGGAATCCATTCCACAAGCATCAGGAAAATGCTACAACTGTGGAAAGAAAGGTCATGTCAAGAGCGAGTGTAGAACAAAGGCCAAATCCCTTATCAGCACCCTCATTAGTAACCAATCCAGCAAAAATGAGATCTTCAAGTTACTAGAACTTGACCACTCAGATAGTGAATCATTCAGCAGTGCTAGTGACGATGAACTCAGACAGATATATAGGTCATCCTCTGAATCCTCTAGAACTAACACCTCTAATGGCCCGGATGAACCCACACCATCAATGTTCTCAATAGACAAGAAGAACTTCTTCTAGACCTCATAGAGGCTATAGAAGACCCTGTCATCAAAGCTCAAAAGCTTACCTTTTTCCATCATACCTTAGTAAAGGAAACCAGCAAATCTGAACTAAGGGTCCAGTAACCCAAGGTAGATTTAGAGCAAATCTACAATAGGTTTACCCAGTCTAGGAAGGAAGTTACGATCAACGACCTTCAAAGAGAAAATAAGGAGATTAAGTCAGAGTTGAAAACCCTAAAGCAAGAATTAACCATTCTAAGGGTTGATTGTGATCTTCTTAATCAAAGAGTCCAACTATTGGAGAACACTTCTCATCAAAGCAATGAGGAAGGTCTCTCATTCACCCCTCTGATGATGAAGCAGTTAACCCTACAGCTGACCTTATCCAAGAACCCAGCAAAGAATTGTTCTTAGTACCATCAGTAGGATTAACTTCCACAAATGGCATTCTAAAGTCAGGATTGTCATTAGCAATGATTTTGAATTCGAGGTCATAGCCTTAATAGATTCAGGTGCTGATCTTAATTGCATTCAAGAAGGAATCACTCCCTCCAAATATTTCAAGAAGTCTACGGAGCGATTGACGTCCGCAAGTGGTGGAAGAATGCAAATTGAATTCAATCTCCCACAAGCTAAGGTTTGCCAGGGCAGCATATCCTTTATGACAAAATTTGTCCTTGTTAAAAACATGATAGATAGGGTCATCTTAGGAAATCCTTTCTTACGTTTGTTATACCCTTTCATCACAGACAATGAAGGAATCACAGCCCATCCCTTTGGTCAATCTATCAAGTTTGAGTTCATTAGAAGCCCCGAACCTTGGAAAGTCAGCTCCCTCCATAAAGCTTCTATATTAAAAACTCTCAGTACTGTCACCATCCAAACCCTTCCATATTATCAAGCCCAGCACCTTGATTCAGCCAAAAAAATTGATGAGTCTTTTGACCCCAATCGGTCCCAGTTATCTCTGCATCCATCATGAAAATATTTGCATCTCTGCATCCATCAGTTTTAAAAACAAAAGGTTTTTTTAACAATTATTTGAAAATCTCAAATGATCCAAACCTTTCTTGGCAGGATAGAGAGAAAGCAATATTTAATACCACTAATAAGTGGACAATGATTTCTTCAGCAGAGAAGAAGAACAAGGGGAAAGCACCCACAAGGGGCTATCCTTAAGACAAAAGACTACCAGCGGGACAGTCTTTTGTAATGCATGAAGGCGCATCCTTTACTAGCCATAGAGGATCGGCATCCCTTTAGGAATTTGTCCCATCAACGAGACATATTCCAATGGTGATATGGCTATTATTTTATAGGAAGTCTTATCCAGGAAATACCATTTAAAAAATGGAGCCTATACAAATTTGCCAGCCTCTATTAAATTCATCCTTAATAACCTTCAAATGGCCTTTACCCAAAACAGCAATAAACTTTTCCAAAGAACCCTCAAAGCAATAGAAATCCACCTAGTAAACCTTCAGGCAGAAAATCTATCCTTCCCTAGTCAACTCTTTGGCAAAGAGGATATCCATTCCAGGGATAGAAAGACTATCATGGGCACTGACTATGCTAGACTCAGTTTATCTTAAGAAGTGTTGTTGCCAACTTGCTTCCTAAGATACAAACCAGTATTTTAGGATCCAAGGCAATGTTCGAATCATTTGATGAATGGTTTGAGCATTTTAAAGTCCTGATGACCACTCCTTATCCATATGCAAATTTAGGAGATACAGGTGATAGCCCAGTACAGAATGAGTGGGAGAAATATTTTGGGAGCAGTCTTAGAGTATATGAGCGACAACATCCTTTTCCAAGACTCCTCATAAACTTTGAAGTAGAACCTGACAAGGACCCTAGTTGGTTATAAAAAATGTTCGAATATGGCTTTATAAAAATGATCAAACTATCAAGCCATGACCAGATCAACCAGTTTCCCTAAATCATCCAACAGGTTATGAAACAGGTCAAAAGTCCTTTTGTTTCTATCAAATGCTGGAGCACAATCCCACAATGGGAAAGAAACAACTGGATGACAATCCAACCATCCACTCATCTTGTCCTCATTAATGGCCATACCCATCAAGGGCCCTGGTATGAAGGAGATTCCCACTTATCATATAGTTATCCATACACTTTTGCAGACTGTTGGAAAAAGCATTCCACCAATAAAATCCTCGATACTATGCAAGATTTATGGAGGGACTACCATCATGTTGATAACACAGGAAGAATTTATGTTTTCACCAACAAGCCTTACTCTGCTGCTATTCCAGATCTCCACAGGGTTGGTTACATTAATCCCAGTTAGTTCATCACAAAAGAACCAAATTATGAGCCATTAATATACTGTGGATTATGCAACCATTATGCCATGTATCACGAGCATAATTATGATGATGATTCCCAGTGGGATCCTTACGATGGATATCCATCAGATGCTCCTGATACTAATTAAAGCATCCTAACCAAGCAACTCAAGATAAGGTTCCAATCCGGTTACTATTCAAAAATCAACACCAGCAATTGATATGAACAGTACACGCATCATGAACAGTTCCAGCACTCAGCAGATTTCCCGACAGATTACTATTCGTCCAACAGCGACAGATGAACAGTACTCCAGAAAAGCAAGGGGACAAGTCACTATTCATGAACAGTAAAAGTTACTGTTCACAGAAATAATCATTCAGAATCACTGTTGCTTTCGGTGGAAAGAGTTTTCACCTCAGTAAAAGCAATTCACCTTCCGTGATTCCAGCAATCTTCAGATGGCATCCAAGGCTCCCTCCAGTCTATATATGGCAGCCAAGACTCAATTCTGAAGCAGGTTAAATTTTGGGAGCAACATCCCAAAATACCTCAGAGGTCCAGTTTTAGGAAGAACTCCAAAACACCATCACCTCACCCAGCCTTTAGCATTGTAATCATATGGCACAATTTTATTCTTGTAATACCCCAACCAGTATTTATCACTGTAACCCCATGGCCTCAGTCGGCCTTTATCTGTATTTTCCACATTTTCATATGGCCTCAGCTGGCCTTAGTCTGTAACTTACCCGTTTTTGGTATTAGAGCCACGTTGGCCCGGTCGGAGTTGTAAGTTACTATTTATCATTCAATCAAGTTGGCAGCAGTAACGCCATAGTTATCCAAGTTATTTTGACATTATAATTATTTTGAATTATTATATGGATATATCTCCCATACCTCATATCTTGTTTTACATTTATTTCATGATAACTCTTCCATTTCCATTTATTTATTTCTTCGTCTGCTATTATTTCATCATCTTCTTTTACATCTTCAAATGGTAGGCTGAGCCTCCTTCTTAACCATTCTATTTGTTATTCTGTGATTATTTGTTCAGATTAACCTTTGTTGCCTTGTTATCCAGATTCTTCTTATTTTTGTGTTTAGCCCTAACATTTATTGCAGAGATATACCTGTGAGACTTGTTAACCGAGTTCTGTGTGGTCTCTAAACCATAATAATCTGAAAAATCTTCCTGGTTTTGGTTTGGTCAGCCCGTGTGAGCCGAGGGAAGGCGTTGAAGGGTGGTCCCCATTTTGGAGGAGAGGTATGGTAGGTACAGAGTTCACAGATTAGGTGTCTATCTCACTGTTGTATACTCCTGTTTTAGATCTAAAGGTTAGATCTAGAAGTTTGAGGATAAAGGTGACTAGGTTGTAATTGTTGATTTAAGCTTGTGATCCAGAACAATGAATAGGTTGTTTAGAAGTTTCTCTTCTACTAGCAGTAGATGTTCCTAACCATCATCCATCCAAAAGGTACCAGCAAATAGGAATACTTAATTCGGAGTCTTATGAGTTATCCGATCTAGATCTAGACATAGGAGATTGCAATATCCCTAAAGTAGCCACCAACCAGATTTATAAGTCTTCATGGTCTTGGAAGAGAGCCTTCAAGACAGATTACCATGTTAAGACCATAGAACAAGTTTATGGTATAAACAAGGAGTACGAAACGTGCTACTTGTTATCCCCTTCAGCCATTCAAGCACATAGAGACAAAGGACATAACTTCCTACACATAGGTTTAGTCCAAGTAGGAGTTAAACCACTGACCCTAGCGCCAGGATTCAAGTCCCAAGAACCCTGAAATGGACAGAGGTCACATTCCCAGCCAATTGGACTTTAGAGAATGAGAACCATACTCTACAAATCCAAAACCCAACCTAGAATCCAGATCTAGAATTTGTCTAGCAACTAGCCGACGGCATGGTTAGGTTAAGCTTTGACAGATCTAGGCTTAGCACTCCTCTAGATTATGAGTGTAGACCACCTCTGGATACATCCCAGTTTAGATCCCCCAACAGATCTACGCCAACCCCATAAGCAGTCACCTATCTACCTTAGAGATAAATCAGTATCCCAGTGTAGCTCAACTAGGCCTCTAGGAGCACCATTCCCAAGCTCTAGAAAAGATCTAGGTGTACAGCTCCAGAGAGTTAGAACCAATTCCCAACTTACCACACCTTGCTACACAGCCAAACAGGATTTGATTGTCAATGAGGAAGACAATCGAGAGCAATACCCCCATCCCCATATGGAACTGACATGGAACAACCTCCATCTCAGCAAGAGTCCATAGATAACCAGCTTCTGGTTTTAAACAGAGAATTCGTTCCTGACCTAGAAGAATTAGGAAAGGAATTTAGTTTTGAGGAAAACAGAACTACAAGAGAAGCCTATAAAGCCAATTACACCAGAGAGCAAAAAGAAAAGGCATTTGAAGCATGGACGGCATTCATAATGTCCCCTTTTTCATATACTTTGAAAGGTACTCTGGCCAACACAGGCAGTTTTGTGTTCTCACCAGAACTTGGACCATAGAAGGACCTAATGCAACAAAGTTGTTAGGTCTAGCCATCCACCCCTACAAGCCATAACCTTCAGCCATCGCAGAAGAGAGATAGTAGCCTCTCCCTTCAAAATCTCCACTGATGAGCACCAACCAATCAACAAAGTGATTGAGCAAAATTACTATACCAACCAGTGTCTAAGCGTTATAGGAAAATAGCTTGACAGGATAGAAGATAGGATCGAAAACAAGGTTATCCTCCAGCCAGGAAACTCTAGTAAACCTATCCAAGCTTTAGAGAAGCCTTTAGTCAAGTTACCCACAGCCAGGCACACCAGCCTCAGTTACCCTAAGGACAAAAAAACCTTAGAAATAGTTGCCCAAAAGCTAGAAGAACTAGTAAAGAAGGAACCAGCCACCCCTTCACCAGTTGAAACTAGTCAGCTCCATGTCTTAGATATCGAAGTAGCTTCTAGTAGTTCTAGCCAAGAATCTGACAAGGAAATAGAACAACTAGAAAATTAGTTTTAGGATTTACAGGTAAAACGGCTTTACCATCCCAATATAAATCCAACCAGCTCAACCAAGAATTGGTACCCTAGACCAACACCCCCTAACCTCCAATGTGAAGAACGGAATGTTAGTAACTAGTTCTCAGTCTCATCTGGTAGACTCTATGAATGGAACATAGATGGTTTATCAGGACAAGAAATCCTAAACAAAATCCAGCATATGACTATGGTAGCCAACAACTACCTGGACGAAGGTCGTCCTCACAAGGAAGTCATAGAAATGATGGTTTTAGGATTCACAGGAAAACTCCTGCAATGGTGGAACAACTGCCTAACAGATATGTCTAAAGAAGACATCAAGCATGCAGTTCAAAAAGATGAGGAAGGAACCCCCGTCTTCAACAATGTTGACCAAGCAATTCCTGATGGAGTCAATACCCTGATCTATATTATCATGAAACACTTCATAGGAAAACCCAGCAATATCACATCTAGGATTTAGGAGCAGCTAAGTAACCTTAGATGTAAAACCCTAGGAGAATATCGGTCGTATGAGGATATCTTTACTACCCGTGTCATGCATAGGACTGATTGCAACTCTCCATTTTGGAAGGAGAAGTTCATTGATGGATTACCAACACTCTTTGGGAAGAAAGTCAAAGAAACCCTTTACAGTCCCTTAGGTGTCATAGATTATGATAATCTAACCTATGGAAACATCTCTAGCACCATTCGTAGCGAAGGAATGAAGATGTGCAGAGATCTCAAGATCCAAAGCCAAGTCAACAAGAACAAAGCCAAGTACGAAATAGGACATTTTTGTACACAGTACAGCTTACCCTCAGTCAAATCTTCCAAGAGGAAATCCAAGCATAGAGGAAAGGAATCCTCTGAGAAATCCCATAGGAAGAAAGCAACCAAGTATTATAGAAAACAGAAGTACAAGACTAATGATTTCTATAAGAAAGGGAAAACCAAGGAACCCATTCCACAAGCATCAGGCAAATGTTACAATTGTGGAAAGAAAGGTCATTTCAAAAGCGAGTATAGAGCTAAGGCCAAATCCCTTATTAATACCCTCATTAGTGACCAACCTAGCAAAAATGAGATCTTCAAGTTACTAGAACTTGACCATTCAAATAGTGAGTCATTCAGCAGTGCTAGTAACAGTGAACTCAGGCAGATATATAGGTCATCTTCTGAATCCTTTAGAACCAGCACCTCTAGCGGCCCGGATGAACCCACACCATGCAAAGATGGTTGTTGTAGGAACAAAACCATCAATGTTCTCAATAGGCAAGAAGAGCTATATATATATATATATATATATGAGGGATTGGGACAAAACCTTTGGTCCCAATGTGGCTCCGCCACTGGACTGGACGTGGATGTGTGTATTAATGATGTTTTTGTTTGTCATATCACATTAGTCTAATGAACACATGTAAGCAATGAAATGTGAGTATTTATTTTTGGTGGACCGTGGACGTTATATCACTATCAGTCATATATGCACCCATGTGCAAGGACGAAACCAGGATTTGAACCAAGAGGGGCCAAAGCTTAAAACAAAAGGTTTTTTTATCTAGTTTAGTTTTCAAATTTAAACCTAGGGACTTCCAAATTTAGTTTTCTTGTACTCATCTAGTTTAGGTTGGTATGAACCAAGCTTAATGTAAGCTCGTCAAATTTTATCCCGTTCATTAGCATCATATTCTCATATTTGCTTACGCATTCTAGGATCACATACAAAACATGTACGTTCGTTGATGGTGACATTTGGAAATTCAGTTTGGAGATTTTTAGAAACTGGGACATCAATGCTAGAGGTTGGCAATCTTGCATCATCAGCTATGACTTCAAAACTATTTAGAATTTTTCTTTTGAAAAAATTTAATATTGTAGTGGACTTACTCATGATCTACAAATTAAAAAAAAAATGTTTCATTATTTCCATATTTCGTAGTTCTATACGCCAACTAAAACAGAGGGACTTCTCAACAAAAACAAAAAAATCTAAAACCAAAATAATCACAAACAGACAAGCACAAGTTTATATATATATATATATATATATATATATATATATATATATATATATATATATATATATATATATATATATATATATATATATATATATTACTAATATTAGCCACATCACACAAAGTGACAAAAACAAAGTTCACAAATTCATATATATTACTAATATTAGCCACATCACACAAAGTCACAAAAACAAATTTTTTGATATAACCAAAACAATTAGACCAAAGACTTTGGTCAATTGATCTCACAAAAAAGTCACGACTTACCAAACACTAGTCTCACAAATTCACAAAACTAGTCACGTCCTACTGTCCTAGTGGTCCCCCTTTATTTCTTTATAGATAAAACCAAAAAAAAAAAAAGTTACAATTTACAAACACTAAAACCGGTCCACACAAAAGCCACAATTACACAGTAGTTGAGAGACACAACACACCAATTAAAAAGCCACAACTCACAAACACAACAGTCAACACACCACAGTTCATAAAAAAACGCAGAGGGTAGAGGACAGAGGGCTAACCGACTAAGGCAGAGCAATATAGCAAAGAATCTGAGGAGGAGCAGTAGCAACAATAGTCTGGATTTGAGGAGGAGGAGAAGCAGCAGCAACAGTCCAGATCCAATCTGAGGAAAAGAACAGTAGCCACAGTGATGAAGATTGGAGGTGTTAATGAGGTTGAGTGGAGAAAAAGTGAGGTTAGGGTAAAATTTTGAGAATTGTAATTTAGGTTTTAGTCCATATTTATTTTTTATTTTGTAGTTTTTAGTTTGTCGGTTATTTATTTATTTATTTATTTTGGGATGAGAGTTTTTTTTTTTTTTTTTTTTTTTTTTTTTTTCAGATTGCATTTGGGAATACAATTTTTTTTTTAATTGGGGGGAGGGGGGGCGCTATTAGGACGAAAATTTAAAATTTCAACCCATATATATATATACACACACTAGTTATAAGGGAGTCAATCATGTAGCCGAGGCTGTACTGGTTTGACCAGTAGAACAATATATTTTAGTACCGGGCAATACCGGTGTACCATTTCAGGTTTACAGTTATTATATATATATATATGTATGTATGTATGTATGTATGTATGTATGTATGTATGTATGTATGCATGTGTGTATGTGTGTGTATTATAATAAATATAAAAGTTTACCATAAAATATTACCACAATTTAGAACAAATTATTCATGATTTTAGACTTTAACATCAATTAAAAGAAAAAAAAAACCATAATATAAAAAATATAAAGCTTAATTGTTCATTGCATATTAAGAAAATAAATAATACTAATAAGTTAATGCAAGTAAGTTACCATTCTATCTTTACAAAAATTATAAAACAAAAAAAAAGAAGCTTTTTTCTGTGCTAGCTGATGCACTCGGTACCGGCCGGTATTGCCCGAAATTGGCTGGTATGGCCAGTACGGCCGGTATTTAAGCCGGTATGAAACGTTGGCATTTTGATACCAGTATATGTACCGGTACGGTACATACGGGTATGGTATCGACTACCTTAGTTAGATACGCAAGCAAAAAAGAGTAGAGTAGGATAGTACCTTCTGCAATAATTTTTCAACTTGCATGTGATGCTTTGTTTGGCTTTCCATTAATCTTGTTGATCAAAGTGAGAAACCCCCAAGTTACAAAAGAAGTATACCATGTATCAAATGCATATTTTCTCCCTCTTAGACCCTACACGTACAGTCTACCTCTGTGTGAAAGGGAGAAAACATGTATCATAAGTGAACCCAACATGTATCATAAGTGAACCCTACACGTGGGGTCCACCACCATGTGAGATGGAGGAATATGCATTCGATGCATAGTGTATTTTTTCCAAGTTACAAGCAATTATTTTTTTTTTGGGTTAGACAATGATCTCTCTCTCTCTGTCTCTGTCTCTGTCTCTCTCTCGCTCTCTCTCTCTCTCTCTCTCATATATAGGGGGGAAAATAAGATAAGTTAAAACAAGAGAGGAAAAAACCTTTTTATAAGTTAAATTTTTTGATTCAATCATTGACAAAAAGCTCCACTTATCTTTGTATTGTAGCTATCAAAATATTTTTTATTTTAAAATATTAGAGGGGTGGATTTCAAACTTGGATTTGGGACCATTTTAATTACTCTTTTAAGTTATTTATTTAGCCGTTAATGGTTTAATTTTTTTAATACATCAACTGTTAGGGGTGTAAGATTTGAACCCTGAATATTTTTGTTGGAAATACTAAAATTTGTTAATTGAACTACAGGGCTATTAGCTAAATAGTTTTAATTTGATTGATTATATAGTTCTTTGTTTGATTTTGGCTTTATTTAATTACAAATTTTGATTTCATAGGAGCATGTAACTGAAGGCCCGATTGGTAAAGCTATTTGAAGACTCTTTTGAATGATTTAAATGCTAAAAATCATAGGGCCCACTTTGGAGCAAGTTGTTTGGTAAGGAATCTCTTATAAGGATATTTATATTGCAGTACTCAATATAGGTAGGTTAAAACATGTATTTAGAGAACCCATAAGGAGGTGTATTCAACACTTAAGTTACAAGCCCAACCTGCTAAAAGTGTGCTAGGATAGGAGCCTAATACAACTAATTTGTAGAGATGGGTAGTTAAGGCCAACACTTTGATTCCTAAGGACTACGGCTTGATAATTAAAGAAGATGGTACTAGCAAGAATGACAATACTCGATAGAAATATAATAGGAAAAGAGAGATTCTTATTTAACTCTTTCCTCATGCTGGCCCAGGAACCATAGTTTTAAAAACTGAACCGGACTGGCCAGTTCGACCGGTTCAACTGGGAACCGGCCTTCAATCCAGTCTGGTTATGACAAAAAATCGAAAATAATATAAAAACGGTAAACAGCGCAAATCGGCCGGTTCAACCTAAGAACCATAAACCAGACCAGTCGAACCGGTTTTACACATCAAACTGACGTAGGACAACCACAATATTATAATAGAACAGAAAAATAATAGGATAAACCTTAGGAGTCAGCACCTAAGGGTTGCTTGGAGTCAGCACCAAGCAAATTGGAGTCGGCGCTAGTGTAAAAGAAAACAAACGTTTTTTTATAATTCTCAAAAGCTCTGTTACAATAATCAGAAAAAGTGTTTAAATAGCTAACAACACAATGCATAAAGAAACCCTAATTATTAAATGTTCAGGCTTGCTTAATCTCAAGCCCAATAACTAATAGGCTCCATCCATAAGGCCACAGGTTGGGCCGTCTTCTTTTTGGTCTTCCTCCTATATGTATGTATAATTGGGGCCTGTATCTCGTATCCACACCAACTCCCCTCGGGTGAGAGGAACTCGACCCTGTCGAGTGGAAAGCTAAAGAGCTCTAATAGTACTCCAGTAAGTCAAGATCCTGTCGCTGTAGCTCATCTCTAGTAATCCATGTGCAATCAGAATCTGATCGCCCGCGCCACCAAACTAGGAAACGGTAAACTCCTCCATCCCTGGTAGAAACAATTTGCTCATCTAAAATAGCATCAATAGATTCTTTATGTGCATGGGGCAAATTTAAGGGTAAAGGGGTAGACATAGGGGCATCAATAGGATCAAGCAAAGGCTCATCAAAAGGAGTATCAAGAATAGCTGCAGGGCTTTTATAAGCAACCAAATCCTCAATATTAAAGGAGGAGCTAATACCATAATCATGAGAAAGGTCAATGACATATGCATTTGGGCCCATTCGTTTCAATACCTTGAATGGACCGGCACTACGAGCCTGCAATTTCTTAACGGTCCCAGAGGGAAACCGTTCAGGTCGGATCCGAATCATGACATAATCTCCTACCTGAAACTCTGCATGACGCCGATGAGTATCAGCATGAATTTTATATTGAGAATTACTTACCTGAATTTTTTTGTGAATCTCAGTATGCAAATCATGAACATGTCATGCAAATGCCTCAGCAGAATCAGAAATCCTAACATGTGGGGACATGGACAAAAGATCTAAGGGCTTCCTAAGCGTATATCCATGCACAACCTCAAAAGGACTAACGCCTATAGACCTATTGACAAAGTTATTATATGCAAGTTGGGTTATAGGAAGAATTGAATCCCAATTCCGATTGGCTTCACCCACTAGACACCGAAGAAGGTTCCCTAGGCTACGATTAACCACCTCAGTTTGACCATCAGTTTGAGGATGAAATGCCGTGAAAAATTTCAATTTGGTGCCTACTAAATGCCACAAGGTCTTCCAAAAATAACTCATGAAGCGAACATCCCTATCAGACACTATGGTTTTTGGGAGACCATACAGCTTGACAATCTCATCAAAGTAAAGCTTTGCAATTTTAGAAGCATCAAAAGTCTTAGAACATGGTAGGAAATGAGCCATCTTAGAGAAGCGATCAACAACTACTAGGATAGAATCATGCTTCCTAAAGGTGCGGGGCAAACCTAGCATAAAGTCCATACTCACGTCCTGCCACGAGCGATCTGGCACAGGTAAAGACATGTACAGACCAGTGTTTTGCTTGCTATGTTTGGCTAGTTGACATGTACGACACTGACCAACTATCTTGGCAACACCCCTCTTAAGACCAGGCCAATAGAATTGAAGTTCCACTTCCTCAATTGTCTTATTTCGGCCAAAATGACCTGCAAGGCCTCTGCATGTATCTCCCAAACTAGGAAATCTCTCACTGATGACTAAGGGATACACAACTTGTTGGCTTTGAACAAGTAACCATCTTAAAGGGTATAATCATCCAAGACGGGACGTGAAGCATTACTTAGGCTAGTATAGAGCTCCCCAAAATCTAGGCATGACTGATAGTCATCCTTAAGTCGTTCAAACCCAGTGACCTTAACACTCATGACTGATAACAAAGACACTCTTCAACTCAGTGCATCAGCAGCCTTATTCTCAACTCCCGCCCTATGTTTCACCACAAAGTAGTAGCATTGCAGAAATTCAACCCAACTACCGTGCCTAAAATTTAGCTTCTTTTGGGAATTGAGATAGCGCAAAGCTTCATGATCAGAGTAGATAATAAATTCTCGAGACAACAAGTAATGGCGCCAATGCCAAAGAGCTCGTACAATGGCATAAAATTCTTTGTCATATGTGAAGTACTTTTGCTTAGCATCATTCAACTTCTCACTGAAATAGGCAATTGGGTGGCGCTCTTGACTAAGTACTCCCTCTATATCAATACCTGAGGCATCACATTCCACTTCAAAAGGCTTGGTGAAATCAGGGAGACGCATGACAGGTGCCTCAGTCATCTTCTATTTCACCTCCTTGAAGGCCTTAGTAGCAGCTTTTGTCCAAATAAACTCCCCATGTTTCAAGCAGTCAGTGATGGGGGACATAATGGTACTAAACCCTTTGATGAATCGGCGATAAAAGGAAGCAAGCCCATGAAAGCTTCAAATCTCATGTATATTTTTGGGCTCGGGCCAATCCATAATTGCTTGAACCTTCTAGAGGTCGGCAGAAACTCCTTCAAATGACACTATGAAACCTAGGAAGACAACTTTATCGGTAAAGAAAGAGCACTTCTTAAGGTTACCATATAAACTCTCCTTCCTAAGGGTTGTACGAACTTGAGTTAGGTGGTCTAAGTGTTTCTCCCTAGACTTACTATAAATGAGGATATCATCAAAGTACACAACCAGGAATTTTCCCATAAAAGGCTTGAGCACTTGAGTCATCACTCTCATAAAGGTACTAGGAGCATTGGACAATCCAAAAGGCATAACCATCCACTCATATAAACCATCTTTCGTCTTGAAGGCAGTTTTCTACTCATCACCAGGACGAACCCTAATTTAATGATAGCCACTTTTCAAGTCTATCTTGGAGAAGATCGTTGCTCCAGCCATCATATCCAACATGTCATCCAACTGAGGGATAGGAAAACGATACTTCATAGTGATCTTGTTGATGGCACGACTATCAACACACATCCTCCAAGTCCCATCTTTCTTTGGAGTTAAGAGTGCAGGGACTGCACAAGGGCTCATGCTCTCACAAACAAAACCCTTCCTAAGTAGTTCTTTTACTTTCCTTTGCAACTCGACATGTTCTGCAGGGCTCATCCTATAATGAGGCAAGTTAGGTAGGGTCACTCCGGGCACAAAATCTATGGCGTGTTGAATATCACGCATGGGCGGTAAATGATCGGGGAGTTCCTCAGGAAAAACATCCTTAAATTCCTGGAGCACAGACCTCACTTCTTCAGGTTGCTCCTCACAGGTCTCTCCATGAAGTTCCCTAGCAACTAAGACAAACACAATGGATTCCTGAACTGTTACCCTTTCAAATGCCTTTGGGCTTATGATGTTCAAACCTTTCGCCTTCGGTACTTCTGGCTTCTTGCTCATGTCGATTGGCTTGGGTTTCAAAGGATTAAGCACAATCTTCTTGCCTCCAAACATAAATGAGCAAGAATTGGATTGCCCATGAAGGGTGACATCCAAATCATATAGCCAAGGTCTACCTAAGATAATATGCCCTACATCCATGGGAATTACGTCACACCATATTTCTGCCTTGTGGGTGAGGAATTGAAGTGGGACAACACATCTTTCTTTTATGGCTATGGAGAAAGTATCCACCCACGAAACTTTATATGGGTTAAGGTGTGGGATCAATTTCAAGCCTAGGCGGGAAACAACGTTAGAGGACACCGCATTAATGCAACTTCTACTATCTATAATAACCTTGCACGTTTTGTCTCCACACTTAATGTAAGTCTGGAAGATGGCACTTCTTCACCAATCATCAGTTTCCCTTTGTTCTGTCAAAGCACACCTTACCACATTCACTTTAGGGACACCAAAAACAGCCTTGGAATCATCAACCTAGGGAGAGATGGCTCTAATGCACATGAGATAGCTGGGATCATCTTCCCATCCAACCTCAACATCTTGGACTTCTTCAGCATTTGGATCATACACTAGCTCTTCAACATTTTCTACCTTTTCATCATCCTCTTGGATGACAAGGGTCCTAGAGGGACATCTAGCTGCGACATGTCCAATCCCATTGCATTTGAAGCATTGGAGGCGAAAGCCTAATCTCGAGGGCTCATTGATCACACCTTTTCCCTTGTCCTCTTTTTCTATCGATATGCTATTGGGGTTGACTTTAGGGGGTAAGGCAAGTTTAGGTTTGCTACCAAAAGGTTGAGGGTTGGGAGGAACGCTTCGAAGCTCAGAACATTGCCAAAAGATAGATTTGGATGCTAACTCATAATTCCTAGCTAGGTCATAGGCTTCTCTTAAGGTGGTGACTCCTCGGGTGATAATCTCGCCTAGTAGGTTAGCATTTAAACCTTTCTTGAACCTATTGAGTGTGACAACCTCTTCCTCAACTATTCGAATTTGCCTCTGGAATTCCTTGAATTTCTCTATGTATTCGGTCACAGGAGCAGTGCCTTGTTTTAGGCAATCCCATTCCTCAAGAAGGGAGCTCCTATAAGTTGGAGGAAGATAATTCCTCGAGAGGGCGTCCTTCATCTCAATCCAATCAATAATGGGGGGCTCACGTCGTCACCTAAGGGTTTCCTCAAGGTCCTCCCAGAAAAGATCAGCTTTCCCAATTAACTTCATCCTAGCATACCTCACTTTCCTATTCTCAGCCCAATGGTAATAGTCAAAGAATTTCTCCATTTGACGAAACCAATCAATGAAAACCCATGGGTCTAGGCAGCCATCAAAGGTGGGTGCTTCTATCCTTTCCTTAGACATTCTATCATCATAATCCCTAGGACCATAGTGATTATAGTGATCATGTTCAAAGTGTGGAGCCCTATTAAAGTGACCATTGTTATTTTACCCAAGCATGTTATCTCCTTCATGGTTAATGGTCTCTCTTTGAGATGTTTCAATTCGCTCTACCCTATCCAGCAAATCACGGACACTCTTTGCTAGGTCTCCTATGGTTTGCTCTAAAGAGGGCCTAGATTCGGAAGTGGATTGAGGTTCAGGGTTTGACATGATGCGACCATTACATAGATGCATGCAACACAATATTTATGAATGCAGTTGAGATTCCCAAAAATTCAAGTAATTAATTCTCAATGTAAAATTAAAGGTCAAGCAAGAGTGCATGTAGAGACTAGATCGATGAATCGAAGGAAGGAATTGCAGACAAATTGTGACAGTGTTCACAATATTAAGAGATAGCCCAAATAAAGTCAAATCCCAATAAGCTCCACGATTAATAATAAGAATTAGATTTTTCAAAGAAATAGGTTTTTTTTTTTTGTGAATTTTAGAGTGGGTACTAAAAGAGGACACAAACAGTAAAACAATTAATTTGAACACAAAATGGATAGGATAATGGAGTATGGTGGGATATGCACATAAAAAACATAAATATAATATTTTTTTTATGAGACAAAATTGAATCCACCAAAAAAAAAATAGAGTCAGAATTGTACCCTAGTCAGTGGCTCCACTTATTGCACTAGATAGCCACGGTTTGCTCCTTAAGTGAGTGAATTGACTTGGACAGAATGGACCTGTGAAACAATTTAAGCCCAATACAAGCAATGGGCTGTCACAGCAACAGTGTTTTTTTTTTTTTTTTGCAAAATAAAAGAACACTGTATGTTTAAGACATTATAAACTTGAAAAGATGTTCATACGACAAACTCAAATAAAAGAAACCAAACTACAGACTTAAAAAAGGAAAGACAACAGAGCTAAAATGAAAAGGAGTGGCGGAGGAAGCACGAAGTGACGCTGGAGTCAACGGCAGAGATGCAACCTGGGTTCACCGGCATCACGATCGATGGTGCTCGATGGTGCAGATCAGAGCCCACTTGTCTCGGCCTTGGCATTGGCGGTGGTCGATGTCCTTATCGGCGATGGTCGAAGGTGAGGTGTTGGGTTTTTACGGCGGCTGATGGCTAGAGGCTGTTGGGTTTTGCAGCGGTGGGCATTGGTGTTATGGGTTTTGGCGACTGGTGAATGCTGGGTCACGTGTGGGTTGTCTTTTTTTTTTTTTTTTAGGGGGGGGCTGTGGATTCTGTGATCAGAGGCGAGCACGGATGGTGGTCACCGGCTTGGGAGGCGCCGTTGGCTTCTCTGTTGGTTTGGGGGTGAGAAACTCATGTGGGGCTTAGGGGAATACACGGATTGCAGGGGCTGGCTTAGGCTTGTTCAAGATCTCATGGGGCAAAGACTTGAAAGGTACTGTCATGGTTGGCTTGTTCTTTTTGATGGTTTTGCTTTGACGTGGTTGTCTACGGTTATGTTGAATGGACCGGAAGTCTGCTCTGATACCAAAACTGACGTAGGACAACCACAATATTATAATAGAACAGAAAAATAATAGGATAAACCCTAGGAGTCAGCACCAAGCAAACTGGAGTCGACACCAGTGTAAAAGGAAACAAACTTTTTTTATAATTCTCAAAAGCTCCGTTACAATAATAAAAAAAAAGTGTTTAAATAGCTAACAACACAATGCATAAAGAGACCCTAATTATTAAATGTTCGGGCTTGCTTAATCTCAAGCCCAATAACTAATAGACTTCATCCATAAGGCCACAGGTTGGGCCGTCTTCTTTTTGCTCTTCTCCCATACGTATGTATAATTGGGGGCCTGTATCTCGTATCCGCACCACAAACACGACTATGTCGTTATTGCCCCTCAAATTAACCCTAAATCCTAAAAACTGATCAGCCCTCTCACAATCTCACTTCTCTCAATCTCTCCTCACGATTCACTCCCACAGTCATGCCTCCTCTTCTCAAACTCCCTGCCTCACTCTCTCCCTCACGGCCTCACGCCCCCACGCCTTCTCCTCAATCTCACTACGTTCTCTCTACCTCACTCTGTTCTCTTTACCTTAGAGAGAGAGAGAGAGAGAGAGAGAGAGAGAGAGCTCCATTGAGAACTAAAAACATAAAAGGTTTTCAGTTTTAATAGTATACCGTGTGGGGCGGGGTGCTAGTCTACTAGATTTATGAGGGGCAATAAGAAAAGTAAAATCATTAAAGAAGGTACATGTGTGTGGCTGCCTGGCTAGGAGTGAAATGGTGGGAAAGTGGATTGGACTCATGATAAATGGTAAGTTAGTAAGTTGTCTAATCACCTGACTTGGGGGGTTTAAAAAAAAAATTGAATAGATAAAAAGTTAAAGTTAGACTATTATTTATAAAAATAAATATATGAAATCGTAATAGTAGTACTGCTGCTTTGTTTTTGGTGTTTTCAATATTTTCGTTGTTTGATTTGGACTTTGGACCAGTTGGCTTTGATATGAGAGGTGGGTTTTTCTTAATATTTTTTTTATATTGTTGCCTAAACATATAGTAATCTTGATGACGGTAATATAAGATTAAATTATGGATGCTATTTTTTTTATTTAAAACATTTTCGGAGTGAATTTCAATTTAGTAAGTTTTTTTTTTTTCTTTGATATAAGTTTTAGTATATTAAAAAATTATTAATCATTTATATAATTTAATTAAATAATAATTAAATTATTTATGACGTCACCGGTTCAACCATAAAACCAGTAATTAGCTCATTTTTCGGTTCTTTCATTGTACCGGTTTTTAAAACCATGCCAGGAACAATTGTTCTTGAGAAAATACAATTCTCGATATCACACTGGTCTTTTTCTTTCTTTATTTCTCCATTTTTCTCTCAGATCTTTTTCCGATCCCCCTTCAATGATGATCTTCCTTCCTATTTATAGTTATTTGAATTACATCTCTGCCTTTCACTTGGAGGGTTGTTGATCTCTCTTTGGATACTCATCCTATCATTGTCTTGCTAGTGGTGGTAAAGTAGGTTACATGCTGTGAAGACTGTTCAAGGGTCATTCTGCTATTAATGCGGCATAGTGAGTTGTTGTTGTTGTAGGGCATTTAATGCAAAGGTGTGAATTCTTTATTTGCAAGTTTCCTTTCTTTTTTGTCTGTGAGTCATCATGGTCCTCCTCGGCCTTTCAAACTCAACTTTTGTGGCCTTCCTCTTGTTTGCTGAGGAGCATTTGTTCCTCAAACCCCTCGGGTGGGCCGTCACCCTCAGCTTTCCTAGTCCACCAAGTTCTTAGGTCGTCTGGAGTGGGCTGGGCTTAATCTGATGAACAGTTGGGCCCAATTATGCCTCAAGTAGATCCTATTGATGGTTCCTTCTCTTTGGGCTCCCTCTCCCCCATAGTAACAATTATATCACACCACATCAATAAATAGATCATGACAAATTGTATCCTAAGTTAAATTATAGTTGACCATTATAAAAATAATAAGTTATACACACACACACACACATATATATATATATATATACATACATACATACTTACATACATATATATATATATATATATATATATATATATATATTGGCAATGAAGAAAGAACACAGTGAGGAGATGGGATGAGAGGAAGTACGAAGGAGAGAACAAAAGAAAGTTATAATGGCAGTTGGTATTCAAGAGGGAGTTTCTCTTCAATAAAATAAATTATTTTACACTATTCATGTTCATGCATTACACACTTTTTCTATATAAAAAATACTCACACCAAACACCCAATTTTGTGTTTTCAGTTTTAAAAGAATTTTACAAAAATATGCTAACAAACACTTTTTTTTGCATTATGAGCATTCAAAAGACATGTTTTAGTACACTTTTTAAATCACAATTTTCACATTGTTTTGAAAACCAAAACTACAAACTCTTACCAAACAGGTCTTGAATGATTCACCATTATGATTTTGAGTGCTCCTCACTTAAAAGTTAAAACAAGGGAGGAAAAAACCTAAGAAAAAACTAGATAAGAATAGTAAGGATTATTGAAAGCAATAAAGAGAGAAAAGATTTCCCTAGTAACCTTATCAAAAAGCATTAAAAATATTATATTAAATAAAATAGCAATAATTTTGAAAGAGTGAGAAATAATATACCAATTAAATTAGATTATCTGATCTAGTGCATATATAAGCATTAGATCAGATGCTCTAAGAGCATTCTCATCAGATGTTTAAAAAAAATGTCATTTTGACACACCAAATGCCTACTTTATCATTTTTTCACATCATTTTAAAATATCTCATTTATCAGATGTTTTATCCTTCAATTCTATATATTAAAATAATATTTACTACACATTAAATAATATATTATCTCAAATTCCAACAAATATACAAACACACAACTCAGTAGCAGTTGCCACCAACCAACCAACAACTACCACTACAACCACCACCAATAGCACATCAACCGCCACAAACTACACCCACAATCACCAGATCCTCCAACAAATTCCAAACTCAAAAATCTCAACAAAAAAAAAAAAAAAAAAATCAACCAACCAAAAAAATAGAGAATAAAACGCCGACCCAAACTCAACCAACGATCAGTGACGGTTGTAAAGATCGGCGGCGTTATCAGCGACGTGGACTGGCGAGATTGGCAGCTAAGACTAGCAAGATCGACGGTGACGCTGGTGAGACCAAAGGAGTAATTGACGACAAGTTCGGAGGAGAGATTAGTGAGATTAGAGACGAGATCAAACTTTAGGGGACAAGCAGGAAGGACGGTGGTGGAGCTTGATTGGACACTATAGTGGTTTTGGTTCTTGATTTAGAGAGGCATGTGTTGGGTCTGGGTTAGACCGAGACACAAAGAGCAGAGAAGTGGTGGTGGTATGTGGGTGTCACAGTGGAGCTTGGATGATGCTTCGATTCCGTTGAAACCAAGGTCTAGGAAAAAAGCAAGGTAGGCTTAGATCAGGTTTGGATTTGGGTTTGAGGCATTTGAGGGATGAACCACCAATTGGAAGGATTGATGGAGAGGATGAGAGGCTGAGAGAGTGAATCAAAGGTTGGGAGGATTGATGGAGAGGAAGAGAGGATGAGAGAGTGAATCTGCTTGGCACGATGAGAGAAGAGAGAAAGCTAAATAAAATAATAATAAAAATATATAACACATTTCTCCATACTTTGCCATAGAAGTGTAATGTAGCATATCTCAAAAATTTGACACATTTAGCACACCTCATGATGCTCTGTTTTTGGTATGCCAAATGTCAAATATTTGACATTTGGCATATTTAACATACCTGATGAGAGTGCTCTAATGCTTATATAGTGATGTTTAACCATATGAGTAATTTAAGCTAGTGAAACATTAGTAATACCCTTTAAAAAAAATAGTGCAAGTGTGAAATAATTAAAAGATCTTGTTTTCCCTATCACACACACACACACACACATAAAAAAAAAAAAAATTGTTTTCTTGGAAGCAACTTTTAGGTTAGGGCTTGAATCCAGTCACAAACAGGATCGTAAAAACCCTTTATTTGGAAATTGTGGCTAACTAGAGAAACTGGAATAATAGCTAGCTGTAAAAACGATAGTTGAAATAATAGTAGTTTGGACAATTCCCATCAAAGGTTTTGGCGAAAATCATACTAATATTGAAAAAATATCTAAATTCCAAGAATTAGATTTCTTAGGGTAAACTCTCCCAAGAACTCTAAGATCGTAATTCTTTGAGAGAATAGTTACACAAATCACTACCTATCACAAAGGATAATCATTGCAAGGTTAATATTAGAGTAAACTTTGTAACACAAGCAGAATGATGATCATTTCTCTACATGGAAAGTGCCTGAAATACTCAGGGTAGATGATATTATTAAGCGCTGAAACCAAGCAATCACTTAAAAAGTAGGGAGCATCCCATTTAGATTTCCATTAGAAAGATAAGCAATGTATTGCAATAGACTAATGCAATTTACATTATTACAAGAGCAATAAAATGCAAAAACCAAAATGGTCCAAGTTTAAGCATCACAAACCCCATGAAAAAAACTGTAGAACCCAATCCACAAATCAGTCTTCTGGCGTGTCTGAACGGAGGGCTGATAAGAAGAAGATAAGAATGTTTTATCAGAAAATTTAGTAGAACAGGGCAGCATATAAATTAATATCAAGAATTTAAATGGGATCAAATGTGAAGTCACTAGAACAAATTATTGGCGTTAAACAGCCACTAGGAGATGCCTCCTTGACTTGAAAGAAACAAGGCTTAGATGTTGCACATAATTTTCAAATTTACCTTGATCCTCTTAAGTGTGCTAATGTACCTATTTACACAATAATCTAACACTTGGAAGACGTGTTCTAAAAAGCTACAAATTAACCAGCCAACCAAGTCAGTAATCCTGCAATCCTATCCCTAATCCGTATCAACATTTTCATATGAGTAACAACAAAAGCACCATTTACTAGCTCAAAGGTAAATATTGTTACTGTCATCTTAAAGAGAACATAACATGCTTTCAAATAATTTTCCCTGCCCACAAACTAAATCTAGATAGTTTAACATGAAAGATACTATCCTCCACATGAACTGCACCCTTAAATTATCCCCATCTTTGGAGTTGGTCTAATTTATCATGAATTAGTAGTGGATAAAAGAAAACAATTCGTAACATGCTGCATACAAGCAAATATTACTCTTACCTCAACTACCCAAGAATTTATTAATCCACAGGTCCAAGGTTCTACGCATAACATTAAGAATATCTAGATTGACAGCTTCCTCAAATTGTCCACAGTCAATACCCTCCCCAATGCCATGCACCAAGAAAGGAAAGCCACCCTCAGCCAGACAAACTTTCCATATACATTTCCAGGGGAAGTCTGTGCCACCCCCCACAATGCATTGTAGTAGGTCTTCACCTAGTACTTTTTATTTCTTATTTTTCTTAACTTTTTTACAGTTTGTAGCTCTGCCTACACATTCGACGGTACTCAGGCAGCTTCATTTTTTTTATTAGTGAAATATTTACTCATTAAAAAAAAAAGACAATCATCAGCAAACAAACAATGACCAGACTTATTACTAGATTTACTAATTTTATAGTAATAGAAAACCACACTTGTTTAAGTTTTGTTAACCATTAACAAGTCAAAGTTTCCCCACAAATTATATATAAAAAAGATAAAAAAAATAAAAAAAAGGTGTGGAGAAATAGGACCACTTAGTCTGATTCCTCCAGAGGATGATATAATGGATTTAAAAGAAACCCAACTGTTTAAATCACGCATAAGCATTGAAAATAAAAGCAACCACCGAATAAATTTCTACTTCCAATCTCTCAAATAGTGAATAGTTTTTAGTTTTAAGTGTTTAATCAGAACAACAAGATAATAAAAACCACCAAGTAATTCATTTCTCAACCAACAATCCCAACTAAACATCACATAAACTATGTTTCTTTTCAAAATGATGTGTGTATGCAAAACAGGAAAAAAATGCAGCATATGATAGTAAGATTAATCAAAGCAATTCTAACAAGACTAGTTGTCATGAAAGACAACTCATGTCCTAGGAATAATACCAGGAAATAAAATGCAGCATATGATTATGACAGTAAGATTAATCAGAGCAAATCTGACAAAACTAGTTGTCATGAAAGACAGCAATTGAAAATAATCCATGTCCTAGGAATAATTCTTTGACATGTATAATATGGAAAATTTCGGAAGAGAGAGAGAGAGATGCAGGACAAAGGACTAGGGACAGAAACAGATAACAGAAACTATGAAAAAGAAGTGGCAGAAGTATAAGCATTGAAGTTCTCCAACAGATGCTATATCTAATAGTCAATAATTTAAAGAAAGAATGGTAACATTAAAACAATGGTTATGTTAGTACCATCATCTGGAACGTACAGAATGCTTCATTCAACCTCTAATTTGTTTAGTTCCATGTATTTCCTTTGCTCGAGAACTTTATAGAATAACAAATAAAGTATACACACACAAACACAAAAAAGAGGAAGAAGAAGAAGATAGTTCTATAACTATAGTTAAACTTGCAAACAATAGGGTATTCAGATGAGAAAATTCATCTTCTTTTTCTTCAATTATTTGCTTTCTTTTTGCTCTTGTACTTATTCACAAAGATTAATTGTAGAGAAGCAAATAAGATTATGTAATACCTCAAACGCGACCAAAAATCAGGATTCAGGAGGCATTACATCTCATAGACATCACTACCCCCATTCTAATATCTTTATGAATAACACATGAGTTTTTTAACAAACAAGTCATATTCTCAGAAACAAAGTCACAAAACACTTATAGATGCATTAATCACTTCTATTACAACATCCCATTACTTCCAAAACCACTCCTAGGACCCTTATTCAATAACAAGAGATTTTACCAGTTAAGATCAATCATCACAAAGCAGACACCAAAACAAACTGTTAGGCCAAAACACTCAAGGGAGTATATTTACATTTAAAAAAAGGCCAAAACACACTGTTAGGTTTTAATTCCTTAGCTCATGAGCGATTTTAAACCCTGAAGTTACAAGTGACTGCTTTTAGTCTCGAAAATATTGAAATTGATCGATTTTAGTCCCAAACAAACTTAAAGCAATCCCTTTCCCATGGAGTGATAATGTATTAGGTTTAAGTTTTGCCAAGATATCTAAATGGGACTAAAAGCTGTCACAAATTAAAATCTAAACTTTGGCACATGACCCATTTTAATTCCTGAAGTTTAAAGTGATCCCTTTTAATTTTATTCCCTAATTAACTTCAAAGTGACCACATTTAGGCCCTAAAATACTTAAATTGATCAAAATCTAAACTTTAGCTAATGACCCATTTCAATTCCTTAAGTTTAAACCTATTATTATACTAAAATCAATCATTTTAAACCTAAAATCAATCATGTGCTAAATGTTAGGGACCACTAAAGACAACAACAGAATCAAAATCTAAATCAAACCCTCATTTCCATCAATAAAACACAGTTGAAAGCTATGAAACAAGATCAGATCTGAAGTGAAAATAAGAGATTAGATCAAGAAAAAGGAGATATGGGTGAGAGAGAGAGAGAGAGAGAGAGAGAGAAATCTTACTGGGCTTCTGGGGCTTGCCATCGGTCCACTTGGACAGAGAGAAATGGACCTTCTCTCTTGTGAGTGCTTCAGTCTTGTGAGGCTCTTTCAAGCAATTTCTAACAAGATTGGCACATATATTTGAATATGTTATATAGGTCATCCCTGCGGCTCTCCAGAACGGTACTGCTGCGGTTTGCGACGCCATTGTTGGTTGCTCTCTCTGTGCACTAAGCTTACCCTTGTGTTTGTGTCTTATAGTTTCTAAATGACACCAAACACAGACAGTGTAATATATAAGCTGAAAAGTGAGCTACGTTGTTTGGGCTTGGCTAAGGTATCTAGCTGAAACCCACGTTACAAGGCAAAGGGCCCAGCCCACTAGATTCTGTTATGGGCCACAATATTGTGTTTCTCTTTCTTTTTGGTAGTGATGGGCCCAATGTATTAATCTACCTAATGTTATGGATTTGTTACAAACTAAATTGCAGCAACTCCTACCAAAAACACACATATCAATGCCTCAAATAAATTTCATTTGGTGAAAAATTTAATCTTGACACAGAAAAATATAAGCCTAAATAGGTGTCTATCGATCTGAGGCATTGACACGTGTGCATTTTTGCAGCAAATCCTTGCCCTTTTTACCAAACACTTTATTTTAATTTCAATTATATTATATATTTTTTTTAGTTTACATATCATTTTTATTAATTAGTACAAGTTAAAATAATAATTCTCCTTTTATAGAAATATAATAATGTGGATAATTATAGAAAATTTAATCCCAGTTAATAGGAGCAAGATGTTCATAAAAAAATAAAAAAATAAAAAAATAAATTGGAGCAAGATGCATATTTCAAGCTTAGTTAATTAATTTATTACATTGCCAAGATGCATAATATAAATAAAAATCACAAATAGCATTTCAATATTTCTTAATAGGAATGTTTAGGATTTGAATTCTCTCTCTCCACTTAATAGTAAATGGGACGGTCCTAAGTCCTAACCCTCACATGCTAAATAGACAAATTAATGAATGGGGCAATGTAGAGCATGTACTTAAATTTCTTTAACATCTCAGTCATATATGCTTAACTAGCACACTAAGAATTCTATGTTTTAGATCTTTAGTGGATGATCAAGGGCCCAATGCCCATTAGTCCATTAGATTCTTGCATTAGGCATACACAGAATTTCAAGCAACAAGGCTTAAAAGTATATGAGTTTTAAAAGAAGATAATAATAAAAGATAGGGAAAAAAAAAAAAAAGATACCAAGTTGTCGAAGCTTATTAATTGTAAAGTTGAATTTATTCAACTATGTGTTGGCTTTATTTTGTACCAAATTTACTTGTAATTCATCATTTAGAAACCCTGTATTTAGATGGGAATATTGTAAGGGTTGTGTGTGAGAAAGTGTGAAGATTTAATCAAGAGTGTTCAACAAGAAGTTGACTCACAACTGGAACTCATGACTGACTCGCAAGTGGTGACTCACCAAAATGAAGCACACGTATGAAGCATGCAAGAAGATGAAGAATCAAGACAACTAGATCACTTTAGGATAAAAAGTACAGTCTGGCCTAGTTTGGTAACTAGCAACTAGAACTCGCTGCAACTCATCCCAGTTGCGAGTAACTCACTAGTGCACCCTATTTTGCTGAAAAGTGACTTTTTACATTCCTTCTCATACCTTACTATAAATACCTTTATACTCACGAAATGTAGAGAGGAGGAAGAGAGAAATTTTGAGAGAGAAACCCTAAAGAAAAACAAGATTGATTCATCCACAATCTTATATACTTGATTTTCCAAATTTATTTACTCTCACCATCTCCATTATTATATCCATGAGAGGATTATAAACCAAATCCTTACCTCACCAAATTCAAAATGGTGAGAAGGTTCTTGGTGTTTGGGAAGCAGTTCAAGAGATAACCAATTCATATTGGTTGATGCAATTGGCTAATTGCGGGATCTGGAAAGTTAGAGAAGACACAGTTTGGCGTAACCTTGTTGGAACAAGAAACTTGGAGGACTTAGGTGCATTGGGTAGATTAGACTTGGAGGGTCTATTGCTATTTGTGTATCCCAATTGATTTTCTAGTGGATCATTTACCACTTGGAGGGAGGTGGAGGGGTTTTTCGCTGAATTTTTCGGTTTCCTCTTCAATAATATGTGCCAGTGTTATCTTGTGTTTGCATCTCTCTTTCCCTTACTATTGGCTTTAATTTCTGCTAGTTGTGATTAATTAATGGCTTAGAGTAATTTGATAATTTGAGTATTGCTTATATTTCATATTCCGCACATATATTGTTTGAGTATAAGCTTGCTTTGGAAAATTTGTATTTGGGGGTTTAAACATTCACAAGTATTTTATACACTACGTGAGTTTTCATTAATAACGCCAAAAAAAGCAGTTGGATTGACAAAATTAAACAAGTTTCTACATTTGAATACCATTAGGGAATTGCCAAAGAATATGCTGATGATGCTATTAGGCAAAAATAATTTTGTACAACGGAAACAAGGCTTAGATGTTCAAGATTTTCATGAGTAACAAGGAAAACACCATTTATTAGCTCAAAGGTAAATATTGTTAGTACTGTCACCTTCAAGAGAAGATAACATGCTTTCAAATAATTTACCCTGCCCATAAACTAAATGCAGCATATGATTATGATAGTAACATTAATCAGAGCAAATCTGACAAATTAAACAAGTTGTCATGAAAGACAGCAAATGAAAATAATCCATGTCCTAGGAATAATATGTTGACATGTATAATATGGAAAATTACAGAAAAGAGAGAGAGAGAGTGAGAGAGATGCAGGGCAGGCACGGAACAAAAACTACGAAAACGAAGTGGCAGAAGTATAAGCATTGAAGTTCTCCAACAGATGTTATATCCAAAAATCAATAATTTAAAGAAAAAAAAAATGGTAAGATTAAAGACAATGGTTATGTTAATTAGTACCATAATCTAGAACATACAGAATGCTTCATTCAACATCTAATTTGTTTTTTTCAATGAATTTTTTTGCTTGAGAACTATAGAATGAAAAAAAAAAAAAAGGAAGAAGAAGAAGATAGTTCTACAACTATAGTTAAATTTGCAAACAATAGGGTATTTGGATGTGCAAATTCATCATATTTTTCATCAATTATTTGCTTTCTTTTTGCTCTTGTACTTATTCACAAAGATTAACTGTAGAGAAGCAAATATGATTATGTAATGCCTCAAACGAGTCAAACACGAGACCAAAAATTAGGATTCAGGAGGCATTACATCTCATAGGCATCACTCCCCCATTCTAATGTCTTTATTAATATCATGTGAGATTTTTTAACAAACAAATCATATTCTCAGAAACAAAGTCATAAACTATAAAGATTAGATTAAGAAAAAAAAAAAGAGAGATGGGTGAGAAAGAAAAATCTTACTGGACCTTCTCGCGTGTGAATGCTTCGTCCTTGGTGAGGCTTTTAAGCAACCTTCACCAGGTTTGCGCATTGTTTGAGTATGTCATGTAGGCTGAACCTGCGGTTAACGACATATAACATACTCAAACGTATGCGCAAATCTGGTGAGTAATTGCCTGAAAGCCTCACAAGGACAAATCTGGTAAGAAATTTTTGTTATCTTTATTCTTCACCTTGCCACTACCTCTTTATATGCATATTCACATTCAATTCGACCTCCTCATTCCATTAAACATTTTGAAAGTTTTATAAGATTGCGTTACCTACCTAAAAAGGCCAAAAGATCTCCTTTTATAGAAATAACATAACGTAGATGAATCATTATTAATAGGAGCAAGATACATGCATGCATAATAGATATTTTTTCTTCAACGTGACTCTTAGTTTAAGTTTTTATTTTTATTTTTTTAATGAATTTTCTGATTTTTTGAATATATCAAATCTATATGGTTTAAGTTATAATGAAAAACACCTTGCTACGCATGATTAATGGATGACTTTGGCTATTTAATAAGTGTGCTTAGTAGTTTTGCAAATATAATTAGCTTTTATGCTTTTTCTTTTAGAGATAAGTTTTTAAATTGTCTTGTTTGCCTTTTATGCATTTAACGTCATGTTTTATATATTCGATTTTCTCCTTATTTTATTGGAAGCATATCTTCCATGTTCATTTTTATCCATTTTACTGGATTGTGTTTCACATTTTTAGGGTGTTTTTATTTTTGGTTCACATTTTTAGGGTGTTTTTACTGGATTGTGATGGATCTTGTGACTGTCTATTATTCATGCTGATCATTCATGAACCAACTCTCCTGATTTTCCCAAATATCTTGTGACTTTATAGTCCTTTAAATAATTAGTAAGTACCAATAGCTATGGACTATAAAATCATACAAAAATACTACTATTAAGATCACTTTTCAACTCTTCGATGGTCATGTTCGATTGGGAATTTGGATGTTAACTTTTGAACAAGCCACAACTATTCACTAGCAAAGCACCGACTCAAATCCAATGACAATTGGCAACAATGGTATTTGGTTCAAAAAAGAAAAAAAGGACAACTATGATAAAAGCACAAAGTACGTGTATGACTGAAAACCATTCTATTCTTCATTCAATCAATCCACAAAATGAGGGCCCGTTTAGTAGATGAGTTTGAGTAATATTGTTTGGGTGTTTTTGATATACCTGTAGGTGAAAATGTGTGTAAAAATGCATATAATGTTGTTTCAAACTTGAAAACATGTTTAAGTTCGGCTACCAAACGGTCCTTGCTGTAACCATTGTTTGTGTATTTTGTTTCTAAAGACCAAACAAGTCTCAAACTCTAAACCCAACACAGACAGTGTAATATATAAGATAAAAAGTGAGCTACGTTGTTTGGGCTTGGCTAAGGTCATACCAACTCACGTAATAAGGCAAAGGGCCCAGCCTACTAGATTCTGTGATGGGCAAAATATTGTGTTTTTCCTTCTTTTTTTTTTTTTTTATTTTTATTTTTTGCATTGATGGGCCCAATCTATTAATCTTTGAAATTGTTTCTAGGATCAAAATATTTTTCACAAAATTTACTACAACAATTTTATATGGCATACTGTGATAGGATGCCTATCACTATGACATGAATTTGGCACTTTTTTTTTCAGTATTCACACTTCACAGTCAGTCACATAAGAGAATTATGAGAAATGATATAATTCTAGAATTGTGAGATATATTTTGCAAAATATTTTCATTTGGCTTATGCATTGTAACCAATCCTTCTTGAAATGCTTCAAAAAGCATAATTTTGTAGTTAAAATATATTGTTATCTCCAAATAAAACTGCGAATAAAATATCATTGTTCAGGTATAAAATGGAATGTCTTCAATATTAATATGCAGTAAGTACTTACAAATCTTCCAAGAAGAAAAATGAGATATAAGTTGAAAAGGTTAGAAGTGTCCGAATACAAGCTTTGCAACATAAGCAGAAGGATGATCTTTTCTCTACATGGAATGTCCATGGTAGACGATATTATTAAACACTGAAACCAAGAAATCACTTAAAAAGTAGGGAGCATCCCATTTAGATTTCCACTGAAACCAAGTATAAGCAACACAATCCACAAATCAGTCTTCTGGCGTGTCCAAACGGAGGCCTGATAAGAAGAAGATAAGAATGTTTTATCAGAAAATTTAGCAGAACAGAGCAGCATATAAATTAATATCAAGAATTTAAATGGGGTCAAATGTGAAGTCACTGGAGCAAATGCTTGGCGTTAAACAGCCAATATGCCATTTACGAGATGCCGCCTCGACTGAAAGAAACAAGGCTTAGATGTTGCAAATACTTATCAAATTCACCTTGATCCTCCTAGGTGTGCTAATGTACACGTTTACACCAAAATCAAAAACTTGGAAAAACATGTTCTAAAAAAGAAAGAAATTAACCAGCCAACTGTGTTCAATCATCAGGCAATACTATCCCTATCAACATTTTCAAATGCGTAACAAGGAAAGCACCATTTATCAGCTCAAACTAATTTTCCCTGCCCCCAAACTAAAACTAGAGAGCTTAACATGAAATATACCATTATTCAGATATTTCCTCCGCACTAACTGCACCCTTAAATTATCCCCAGCATTGGAATTGGTCTAAATTAGTAGTGGATGAAAGAAAACAATTCATAATTTGCTGCATATAAGCAAAAGAAAGCAATTAAATAAGTACATCTAGACCAGCTCAAGATAAACCTTTGGTTTCAAATTTTGGATTCTTTTGTCAACTTTATTACCTACACCTCAAAAAATCTTGCTCTCACCTAACCTAAATATTTTCCTAACCCAAATGCTGTTGGGCTAAGTGAATTTAAACCCTAAAGTTTACCGTGACCACTTTTAGTCCCTAAAATACCAAAATTGATCGATTTTAGTCCCAAACAAACTTAAAGCAATCCCTTTAGCATGGATTGATAATGTATATTAGGTTTTAGTTTGGCCAAGATATTCAAGGGACTAAAAGTTGTCATTTTAAACTCTAAAATTTAGAACATCACTAATTTTAATTCATGAAATTTAAAGTGATCATTTGTTAGTCCCTTAGAGCAACCACATCAGCTCGTTTATTTTACACATTCATTTTTACACTAAAAACCAACTTTTTCTATTTTACACATTCAATTTTACAAAACACCCACATCAGTTCATCTATTCTACACATCTTTTAATTAAATAATCAATTTCCTAACATTTTTTTTATTATTTCTCTAACTACCGATATATATACGCGCCTCTCTCTCTACCCATTTCTGTGTGTTGCTCTCTCTCTCTATACCCACCCTCTCCCTGAAAAACTCTCCCTCCGAATCAACTCTCCCTCTCCCCTGAAAAACTCTCCCTCTCGATCAACTCCATAGCTCCGATCTGCTCCGTTCCACAAGCTCCGAGCTCCGATCCGCTTCGATCCACAAGCTTCGAGCTCCGATCCAAGCTCTAATCCACTCCATTCCACAAGCTCCAAGCTTCGATCCAAGCTCTGATCTGCTCCATTCCACAAACTTCGAGCTCCGATCCATGATCCACGAGCTCCAATCCAGTCAAGCATCGATCAAGCACCGATCTTGTTTGTGTATCTCTGTTTTTTTTTTTTGAACAAGTGTATCTCTGTGTTGTGTTGATTTGTCTGTGTGGATGGGTTTGTGTGTGGGTGTGTTTGTGTGCATTTGAGGAAAAAGAAGCAGATGAGCAGTTAACTGTTTGTTGAGCACGGAGAAGAGAGAAAAAACGAGCGAACGGAAATTAATAAAATAATCTATAAACGAGCTACAGTAACCGTGGAAATATACACGGTTACTGTAGTTCGTGGATGGATTTGCACAATTTTGCATATTTTTACACCCATTGATGTGTGTTTTTTTGCTCAAAATGTGTAAAATTGGTAGTTTTTTGTATTTTAGAAGATTTTAGATGGACTGATGTGGTTGCTTTTACAATCTTAAACTAATGCATTTCCTATTATCAGTTTTTAGTTTGACCACGTTATCTAAAGAGACTAAAAATAAACAACAAAATATACATCAAAACCTCATTTCCATCAATAATACAAGAAATCAAAATCTACATCAAATCCTCATGTGCTAAATGTTAAATCAAACCCCTAAAAATAACAACAAAATTATTTTAAAGAACCAAACAGAGCCCTTTAGAATTACATACGATATTCAATATCTACATCAAACCCTCATTTCCATCAATAATACACAGCTTAATGTTATGAAATAGATTGAATATAAAAACTATAAAGATTAGATTAAGGGGAAAAAAAAGAAGAAGAAAAAAAAAAAGAGAGAGAGACGGGTGAGAGTAAAAAATCTTACTGGGCTTCTGGGGCTTGCCATCGGCCCACTTGGATCGAGAGATATGAACTTTTTCCCGAGTGAGTGCTTCACTCTTGTGTGGCTCCTTTAAGCAATTTCTCAAAAGATTAGCGCATACGCTTGGGTAGGCGACATATGTGATACCAGCTGATCTCCAAAACGGGACTGCTGCTGAGGTTGATGCCATTGTTTCTCAAACTCTAAACCCAACACAGACAGTGTACTATATAAGCTAGAAAGTGAGCTACGTTATTTGGGCTTGGCTAAGGTTATAGATGAAATCCACGTAACAAGGCAAAGGGTCCAGCCCACCAGATTCTTTTTGGTAGTGATGGACCTAATTTATTAATCTTTCAAATGATATGGAATTTTCTTTTTTGTTTAGTAGCAAAAGGTAGCTATGGAGTTGTTTCTAATATCCCAATCTTTACCATATTATTATTTACCACAACTATCCAGACTATGATAGGTTGTTTGTCAATCTATCACTTTCACATAAATTTGTCATTTTTTCTTCACCACCTATGGTGATTGATTTATTTGATCATTAGAAACTCAAAAAACAAACAAAATGGCAAGCACTAAATCTCTTTCCAATTAGAAAACTTGACCAAATCTCAATATTTATGACACTATTATCACTTGTCAAATTTTATTCAAGATCAATTTAACTTTTAATAGAAAATCTTTGACATTAAATTCATTAATGATAATGACTCAACTCATTTAGGAAATGTAATCTGAATTTTCTATCTTTAATCTCAAAAAAGGAAACGTAATCTGAATATATTCCACCCTCTTGATTTATTTCCTTTCAAAGCAAAGTATAAATTCAAAGCGCAATTTAAACTTGGAATCAAAGTCTGGAAACTTCAATTTTGAAAGATATTTTCCATCATACTAATCTCAAAGTCATAAAGATTATTATCTAAAGAATCTGACTATCCTCATCCCATAGAATTAGTTAACGCCATGGCTGTGAACTGACTCTTCCAACTCTAACTAAAGAATAGCTCAGGATCAATTAACAATACAATCTTCTCAAGTCCCAATCCATACAACAAAATCATTTAAATTCTAGTTACAAAGAAAGAGGGGAACACATGTGATAAATTAAGAATAAAGCTAGAGATACAAACTATTTTACAAAAAATTTATAAACTGCTAATGTGGTGAGTGATTAGTGGTAAATGAAAAACTGATATTAATAAAGGGTTTAAATGAAAACTAATAAGAAGTTAGCCACATCAATATTTTATAAAAATATTATAAAATAGTTTATATACTTAGCATTACTCATAAATTAATCCCAAACAAGCTTAACTCCGTTGTTGCTCTCTTCTTATCTCTCCCTCTGAACTAAGCTTACCCTTTTGTTTGTCTTTTTCAGTTTTAATGACTAAACAAGTCTCAAACTCTAAACCCGACATTGAAAAGTGAGATACGTTGTTTGGGGTGATTACTGCATGCTCAGGGAGTATGCTCCTTATCTTACAGAGTGGTGAGCCCCATTACACTTTGAGAAGGAGGGGGAGTTTACTCCCTGAGCAACAATAATTTTCCTGTTGTTTGGGCTTGACTAAGGTTGTAGTTGAATCCCACGTAACAAGACAAAGGGCCTAGCCCACTAGATTTTGTGATGGGACCCCAATATTGCATTTTTCTTTTTGGTAGCGATGCGTCCCAAATCCCAATATTGTGTTTTTCTTTATGGGTAGTGATGAGCCAATCTATTATCTTTCATATGCTATGGACTACAGAGTTGTTTTTAGGGTTACAATGTTTACCATACCTATTTTATGTGGCAGGTTGTGATAGATTATTTGTTATTTTTACATGAAATCAACAGTCTTTCTTTACAATTCACAGTCAATCGAGAAATGATACGGTTCTAGAATTTTTTTTTGAAAATATTAAATATTTTTAACACATACACGGGAAGAGGGGAGAAGGTCTTAAAGAAACTTACAGTATTATATATCTAAAAGGGCATAACTCTTTAATATAGAGCACATACTTTAAACCTCTTTAACTTACACTCATTTTCCAATGTGGGATTAACCCACTGTTTTTTCTTTTGAGAATTATTGAATGTTATGTGAGTTAGATGTGAAAATGTTCGTGAGGAATTTGGTATCCCTAACATAATTCAAATGAATTCTCACAACATTTTCACAAATGTTAGTTCTTTGCAAGTGAAAATAAAATAAAATAAGAATACTTTAGATTTGACCCCACTCAAAACAAGCTTATTGTGAAATTATTGTTAGATTTTGTTGTTCTCATAGTTGGAAAAATACTAATGCAGGCAAAATTTTATTCCTATACAAGGTTAGAATTTATTAATCATAATATGGGTGTCAACAAACTTTAGCCAGTAATGGCTATGGTACTAAAATAATTTGTGACTTCTATATACATGAAGATTTTAGATTTTAAGGATAAGAGAAGATTTTGCTTTTTTTTTTTTGTTGTTGTTGTTGAGAAACACACACACACATATATAAGAGAAGGAGATGAGATAAAGATACTCAGTGTTGTTGAGTCGTTCCACATCAGTAAGGTGTGATATTGAGAAGGAGTTTATCACTTGCTCCGTGACACTAACTACCGCATGCAGTTTTGGTATTGGTGTTTGAGTGTATTTCCTTATTTCATCCCATTCTCTTAGATTCTGCATTTTAAACCAATTGTTAAGTGAATTATTATTTTCTATAAGCCTAAACCTTAGGACAATTGCTAATATATCATGGTATCCAAACATGTTCATACGTGTATATATATTAACATAACTTTTTTTTTTTTTTTTGAGAAAGTATATTAACATAACTTGGCGTAAGTTAAATAATTATATAACAAAAGTTTTATAAAAATTAACATAATGTATATGGAAATTTAAAAATCAGTTTCATTATTGGCCACATAACTTAAACGTGATTTTTATTTTCTCATTTTTACTATACAGTATACACTATATTATTAATTTCATTTATATTATTTATTTATTTTATTTTACATATAATTTTTATTAATTAGTACAAGTTAAAATAATGATTAAATGTGGATAATCACAATTAATAGGAGCAAGATGCATATTTCAAGCTTAGTTAGTTAATTTATTACATTAGCAAGGCCCAAGATGCATAGTAGCAGTAAAAATCACAAATAACATTTTAACATTTCTAAACGTTTAGGATTTAAATTCTTCTTCTCCACTTAATATATATTTATTGTATTATGTCATCTCAAAACACTTCATCCCGACTAAGGTACTCTCCCCAATGGTGGAAACAATGGAGGAAGCCACGGTGGATTGCTTAATTGATGAGGGAACTAGGACGTGGAATGCGGTGATGGTGGATGGGATATTTGCACCTCAAGAAGCTGAAGAAATAAAAAACATTCCATTGGCTAGAAAAAATACGGAAGATTCTTTGTATTGGCCGTGGGAGCAAGATGGTAGGTTTAGTTGCAAAACCGGATATAGGTTTTTGAAGGAAGACGAAGTGATTTTCCAAGGGGCTGAGCAACAAGAACATGAAACAGGGCTGTGGAAGAAGGTTTGGAATCTTGACTGCCCAAATAAAGTTAGAAACCTCATTTGGAGGGCTTGCCGAAATTCACTCCCTTCGAAGTGCAATCTAATGCGTCGAACAATTATAGCAGAGCAGATTTGTGACCGCTGCAAGGTAGAAAATGAAGACGTTGTGCATGCGGTATGGGGCTGCAAAGAGCTGGACGACATTTGGGGGCTGAGTGATCTATGGAATTTTCGGAATCAACAAAGGTTCTCCAGCTTCAGTGGACTCATGGAATGGGTTTTCCAACACCAAACGAACCCGGTCTTATTTGCTTTCATCATTTGGTCAATATGGCACCAAAGGAACCAGGCGAGAACCCAGCAAGCCTGCCCCCCTCTTCACCAAATTACTCAATTAGCTCAGGACAGATATGCAGAGTTTAGAGCTTTAAAACCTGCTCCTAATCCCAGCAGACCGAAGAGGAGAGCCCAGTGGAAACCACCTGATCAAGACACGTTCAAAATCAATTTTGACTGGGCCATTTTCGCTGAAGAAAAATGCTCGGGTCTGGGAGTCATAATTCGAGATCAGAAGGGACTTGTAATGGCTTCCATGGCTGCTCGAATTCCTCAACAACTCCAGCCAATAGAGATTGAAGCTTTGGCTGCATGCAAAGCTCTCGAGTTTGCTAAGGAGGCAGGCATCTCTGCTGCTGTGCTGGAGGGTGATTCCCTGCTGGTGATGACAGCTTTAAAAACCAATAGCCTTGCGTTAGCTCCCTATGGGTTGCTGATACAGGATTCTCTTAACCTCTCATTTGGGTTCTCCAAATTGTCCTACTCTCATACTAAGAGAGAGGGCAATGTAGTTGCAGACAGTTAGCAGTTAATATCCCAAACTGTGTAATTTGGATGGAAGAAGTTCCATCGTTTGTAATGTCTTCATTCCAAGCTGATTTAGCTGGTATTTCGTAATCAATGCAGCATAATGTTGTTTCTCAAAAAACACTTCATCCTAAACCCGACTCATTGAATTATTATAACAAAGGTGGTAGGTATTTCCTAATAATAAATGGGATGGTCCTAACTCTCACACGCTAAGCAGACAAATTAATGAATATGACAAAGTAGCATGTACTTAAATTTCTTTAAAATCTTAGTTATATATGCTTAACTAGCAAGAATTCTATATTTTAGTGGATTATCATATGCCTATTAGTCCATTAAATTCTTGCATTAGGTATACACAAAATTAATTTTAAGCAACAGAGGACTGGGGTAGGCTTACAAGTATATGAGTTTTAAAACAAAATAATTATAAAAAAGAGAAAAAGAAGATATATAACAAGTTGAGGAAGCTTCTTAATAAAGCCAAAAGAAGCAGTTGCGAATTGACAAAATTAAACAAATTTCTACAATGGAAGCATTAGGGAATTGCCAAAGAATATGCTTATGATGATATTAATTAGTCAAATAATTTTGTACGATGGGAAGCAGCTGGTTATTGCCAAAGAATATGCTTATTATTTAACACTTGTGCATGTATTAGAAATAAAGCATGGGAATGGCTTGATGGCTCTTCAAGTTGAAACTTGGAAGTACCTTCTTAATTATTGGGTTCCACAAGTTAAAATATACCATGTTATTATGTTGGTGAAGGGAGTATCTTATGCAATAAAATCTTGTTGCAAATATGTTAATGCACACATCTTTACAGATTCGCTAAAAGCAAGTGAATAAAGGTCAATGTGTGAGAGAGAGAAAATTAGGCTTACCAACAATGGACTCTCTTTGCCAAAGGCCTTGTAGCTGAATTGACACCTTCCCATGTACAAAGTGCTTAGGGGCCTAAGGGGAAAGGGTTCGAGCCGCGGGGTTAGCAGCATGTTGTAATTATTTCTCAAAAAAAAAAAACAATGGACTCTCTTTTTAATTTCTCCATTTATTTTTTATTACAATAAGTCCTTTTTTTTATATTTTCTCTTTTTTTAAAAAAAAAATAATAATAATAAAACATAATTTTAGGTTTTTTTTATTGAAAATAAAATCACCAAAAATTTGATACTTAACGAAACATTATTAACAAAAACTGATAGGGAAAAGTTACCTAGACAATAAAAAACTAACAAACATGGACGTCATAGCAAAGGATCACGGATCGCCAAGGTGACGGATTGGTAGACATACCAATGACACCCAAGTAGATGGACCAAATGACTGGATGGAAAGCTAAAGAAGACGGGTGAGAACTCTGGAAGTGGATAGATCCAAGGGCCACGAACAAGGTAAACCAAGAGCCACGTGACACCCACATGGCATGAGTGATCTCCAAGAATCCCAATATGAGAAAGCCTTGAACCCCACGTTGGGTCATTATTAGGGATTCCTTAACAAGCCAAGAATCTCCCACAAAATTTGGAGTTTCCATATGAATCTTCTATACAAGGAAACTCCCTCATTCTCAAGGAATAAAAAGTCAGCCCTACCCTACTATATAAACTTCAAAACCTTCACAAATCAAGGTACGTACGATTTTCCTAGCTCTGACACTCTGGAGTTGTAGAGAATTCATTATAACTTAGCCTTTGGCGGGTCTTTGGCTGGTACCACACCAGTACTTTCTGCAGGTTCTCTTTGTTTGTGTTTATAGGCACTATCGAGAGTGCACGTAGTCCATTTAGCTCACTAACGATTTTTGGCATCATTAGAAACTAATGGAAGTGGAAGGTCTTAATTGAATAAATTTGAAATTTAAAGGCTTGAATCGAATAAAATGAAATAAAAAGCCTTAATTGAATTTTGGTCAAAGTTAGAGTATGCAATTTATAATTTAGCCTTTAATTTGTTATAGAATGTCAGTAAAAGAGTTAAAATTTTAGTTCAACAATGTAACATTATAAAAAAAATAAATTAATTAGGAAAATGTTAAAAAAATAAAGAAACGTATATATAAACTTTAATTATCACGTGAGATATAATATAAATGTAGACTATAATTGCAATGGAAATATATATATATATATATATATATATATATTTATATATTTTAATTTCTTAGGCAAGGATTCCTAAAGATATAGAAGTATAAAAATTTATTAATACGAGAATTTGAAATTACCGGGTATAAAATTATTTCAAATTCATAGTGCCAAATTTTTAAAAGGCTAGCTAAATCATCATTTTAACAGCATCAAGAAATCTATAATGCGTAAATTTTTTTTGAATCCAGTTATATAATACTAAATCCAAATATAACCTGAAACAAAGATATCTATAAGAATTTTTTGAATCCAATTATATAATTCGAATCCCAAATATAACCTAAAACAAAGAGTGTTGTACTTTTTTAAATAGAATTTAGAAGAATAATTTTTTTTTAAACAAATAATTGGACCCATTGGAAAGGGAGGAAATCTTTAATTAAGATAGGAGTTGGGTGTTTTCGATGGATCTAGCTACTGATTGAAGTGCCGTGTGTGTGGCTATTAAATCAATGCATTCACTCATTCACTTCCATTTGAAGTATTATATTTTAACATAATCGAGTTGATTTATTCTTTTAACTTTAGATGAAATGTCTCGTCATGACTAAGAAGTTAATTGTGATTATCATGGATATGGATTATATACAATAGCACCCTTAATTGCAAATTTGATAATGGTTGAGGAAATGATGTAATAGCCTAAATTGTACTAATGGTGGACATACTGATTTAACCCAACTTCAATAATTGGATTTGTTTTTTTAGAATCCAATAAATGGACTTAGGATGGGTTTGATTTATTTTCGGATTTTTAGAATATATCAAATCTAAATGTTTTAAGTTATAATGGAAAACACCTTGCTACATATGATTAATGGATGACTTTGGCTTTTTTTTTTTTTTTTTGAGAAAAGACTTTGGCTATTTAATAAGTATGCTTAGTAGTTTTACAAATATAATAAGCTTTTATTTATTTTTCTCTTAGAGATAATCTTTTATATTGTCTAGTTTGCCTTTTATGCATTAAACATCATGTTTATTCTTCTCAAAAAAAAAAAAAAATCATGTTTTATATATTCTGTTATCAACTTGTTTTACTGGAAGCATATCTTCTATGTTCATCTTTATTCACTTTATTTATTGGGTTGTGTTAAAGATTTTTAGGGTGTTGTGAATTTTGGTTCAACCGATGAAATCTAAAAGTTGGTACAAGAGCTATACTTGCTATATGGAATGTGTCTCTTGTTTTAGAAGTGTACATGTTGCCTTGAGATTGTCTTAATATTTTCTTTTTGGATAATTGATTGTATTAATATTATTCAAGGGTATTGTATTAGCCAATTTTATACCATTGTATATTTGAATCTTAAAGTTATATTTATTAGGGCATGTTAGGCCCAAAACTAATGTTATGCGGGAGTTTAATTTTAAGTTGGATTATATCTTTACATATCAATCCATCCTTTATTGTGTGATATGTGTGACCAATATGCTTGATTTAATTTTTCTTAATTTCCTATATGCATTAGGAGGGATCCAACTTAATTCTATTATTATTTGAACATGAGTTTAGTGATATAAATGGAGGCTGATCCTTAAATCGGACAAGTTTGGGTGCATAACACCTTCTAAAACGTGTAAACTAATGCCATATACACAACCCAAAAACCAACATTGATTCGTATACACAACCCAGCAAAGAGAGAGGCACGATGAGTGAAAACCACTGCCGTTGGTAGTGATGACAATGATGTGGAAAACTATGGGTAACGAATTTGAATGCTTGATATACATATTAGCTATCCATATGTGACGGATTTTGTCACTGTCCATTGTTCATGATGATCATTCATGAACCAACTCCCCTGATTTCCCCAAATATATTTTTTGACTTTATAGTCCTTTAAATAAGTAGTAAGTACCAACAGCTAAGGACTATATAATCATACAAAAATTCTAATATTAACATCACTTTTCAACTCTTTGATGGTCATGTTTAATCGGGAATTTGGGTGATACATTTTCCACAAGCGACAACTATTCACTTGCAAAGCACCGACTCAAATCCAATGACAATTGATGAGGAAAATGGACATTCGCTCCTAATTTACAAACTATACTGCATAATGCCATTATTTTGAAACTATCTAGCAAAATGTCCCTGTTTTTAAAACTCAAATTTAACAAAATCAAGTTATAGGTGAAACTTGACTATAGTAATGTTGAGTTCTATGTATATTTTGCCACTTAATTTTTTTTTTGAAAATTTAAGTGAAACTCGACATTGATAATATCGAGTTTCACTTAAAAATATATATAAAACTTGATTTTAAGGATATTAAGTTTTACAGAGAACTCATTTTTGTTCAAATCGAGTTTCAAAAATAGGGATATTTTGCTAAATAATTTCAAAATAGGGAATTTTGCTGCATAGTTTGAAAATTACTGAGAAATGTCGATTTTCCCTGACAATTGACAACAGTGATATTGGGTTCAAAAAGAATTAAAAAAAGAAAAGAAAAAAAGAATAGCTATGATAAAAGTACAAAGTAAACAACATATATGCTGACGTGGGGGAAAATGTGCTCTTACCTTTATTTTGTAAAAAATCTAGTACAATGTTCTTGTTTTGAAACTATTAAGTATTGTGTCCCTATTTTGAAACTCTATTTTTAAAAAATTGAGTTACATGTGGAATTTAAAATTTGCAATGTCGAGTTCTATGCATATTTTGTCACTTAATTTTTTAAAAAAATTTAAGTGAAACTCGACTTTAGCAAAATCGAGTTTCACTTAAAAATTTACATATAACTCGATTTTGAGAACATCGAGTTTTGTTAAAATTGAATTTCAAAAACAGGAACATAGTGCTTGATAGTTTCAAAACAGGGACATTGTGCTAATTTTTAAAAAAAAATAAAGGCAAAAGCTCATTTCCCCTTGGCGACGTGTATGGCTTATTTGCAAGGCTAATTTCTATATTAAAGAACTAATTACACTTAAGTTGGATTCTTTTTTTAATAACTTAGTACTTGATTTGAAAATCATTCTATTCTTCATTAAATCGATCCACAAAATTTCCAACAATAAGCTGTAACCTTTTTTTTTTTTTAATAATAATTTTAGGTGTAAAATCTCTAGTAATTTCTTAGTTTTGAACAACAGAAGCCTATAATGAGACCGTATGCATAAATTAATTTTGAGTTATCTAGCTATACTACTATTTAAGGATTTTTCCTGTTTGGATTTCTCATTTTTTTAGATCAAAAATGCCTCTACACTACTATATTTAAGTAGAGATAAAACAAAATGACAATATAGTAAAAATGCAACTCTAACTCCCATTAAAATATTACCTAAAAATATGATCACTCTCATGTTAATTTTCAAATTACTTTTTTTTAAAGAAATTTTCAGATTACTTTATTTGCTTATAATTTAGATTTTTAAAATAAAAATTATATATACTAGCCTCATCACATGCACTTCACGCATGCAATGAAACTTTTTTTGTAGCAAAAAAAAAAAAAAAACCCTGTGTTTTTTAAAATTATATATATATTAAAACACAGATTTGTTGTTTTTGCTAAAAAAAAGCCTCATCGCACGCGTGAAGTACGTGTGATGAGGCTAGTACTATTAATTAAGGGGCTTCTCTGGTTTAGAATTTTTTTTTTTTTGTTCTAAAATACTCTTATACCCCTATGTTTAAGTAGAGACAAAATGAAAGGACAGTCTAGTAAAAATATAACTCTAACTCTCACTGAAATATTGCCTAAAAAAATAGGGCCACATTAATTTTCAAATTGCTTTATCCACTTGTCCAAAAAAAAAAAATTTGCTTTATCCACTTATAAAATAAATTCTCAAAATAAAAATTATATAGGATGCAAATAGAAGTAACTAATGACACGAGTCAACTAATAGGGCTAGTTTTACTTAAAGTTAAAGAGTCAACTAATGACACAAGTAATAGGGTGTCATTTGCATGTTTTGTTATAATTGGGATAATGATTTCAAATTTTTCTAATTTGAGGTGCAAAGTAGAAGTAACTTTAACCCATAGGCTATAGTTTACGATGAATTGGAGCAATTAATATTTAACCATTCTTCTTCTTCTTCTTCTTCTTCTTATTATTATTATTATTATTATTTGTAAAATAAAAAGAGATTTCAGGAAAAAACAAATGATGCCACGTTAGATTAGAGTAATTTTAAGATAACATATTTTTCTTTACAATTATCATGTATAATAAACTAAAATTAACTATGTTCCACTTTCACATCAACATGTTATTTTACTCCACTTTTCAAAGTTTGCAGCATCCACAAAAAAGGCTAGATTATTCTTTCTTAGATTTGCTCAACTATTTGACTGAAAATCACTTAAACCGATGACAGAAAATTGACCTCCGAATCAGCTTAAATTTTGGAGTTTTTGACATAAATCGAGGCCAATATGGTGACTAGGGACCAGCATTGTTTGTGGCCATTCTATCGCTCTTTCTCCTTGTCATTTTTGTATTATTACTATAAAAACAATTAATTTTATATTATTTTAGTAATCTTTGCTCTTCTTACTGCTGACCTCATCTCCATCATTCTGCAACTCCAATACAATTCCAAAATCCAAAACTAATTTCAATAAAACTAATTTATTTATATGATATTAAAATGTGTGACAAAGAGCAAGAGGCCGGTGTAAAACTACCAACAAAGACACTTATTTGAGTGAAACCGTTTCGGTTGTTTTTTATAATGAGAACTGGTTTCAGTTAGTGGAATCTTAATCAGTTGACTAAACTTAATGACCATGTTAAAAAAAGGAAATAAGATTACTTTTCCCATTATGGTTATTTCTCGTGTTGGGGTAGCTTGTAATTTGCTAAGCCTTTTTATAGTAGCAAGTAGCAACTAGAAAGAACCCCACACTCTGGCTCCTCTCTCTGGCTTTTTGTTCCATTTCTGCATCATTTGGTGTGGAATGCTGAGGCCTGAACTGGGTTTCTCTTCATTAGTTGAGTGGTGGATCTGATTCTTTGTGGCCGGTCCTCGTATGAGCTTTGTGAGTTCTCCCATTTTGGCTTCTGGGTGTTGAAAAAGTTCAGATTTTGAATGGAAATTCTGTTTCTTTGTGGTTAGGCTGGGAACTTTGTAGTTGAGTTTCTCAATATTGGATCTGGGTTTTGTAGAATTGTTAAAAATGTTAAGGTTTTAAGGGATTGGTTCTTGTATAGTGGACTTTGTGTGCTTTGTTTTAATGGAGTTGTTTGTGTACTTAGTGTCTGAATTCTGTACTCTTGAGAGGTAAATATGGCCCCATTAATAGATTTTTGTAGTTAGTTAGCCAAAAAAAGAGTAAAAGGAAGGGTAATCCAGTAGTAGTAAGTAGCAGCCATGGAGAACCACAATTACTCTGTACTAGATATGAATGGTTCTGAGGCTGCATTCCAACGGGTTGATAAGGATAGGGGAAAGAATGCAAAACAATTTACATGGGTTTTGCTTCTAAAGGCACTTCGAGCTGTCGGTTCCATCGCGTGGCTCGGAAATGGTCTTTGGACATTGCTTGGTGTCATTAAGAATAGATTGATATTTGGCCAGGGAGTTACAATGGAGAGTGAGAAATCGAATAAAGGAAGATTCTTGTTTAGAATCATTCTAGCATTCTTAGTGATGGCCTTGACATTTCTAGCAGTTGAAGTGGTTGCCCACTTGAAAGGTTGGCATTACTTTCAGAACCATAATTTGCATATCCCACAGACTTCGGAGATACAAGGATGGTTTAACATGATCTACTTTGGGTGGCTGAAGATTCGTGCCGATTATATTGCGCCTCCAATTCAATTTCTCTCTATCGCTTGTGTTGCTCTCTTCACAATCCAGTCTGCAGACCGTATGTTGCAGTGTTTAGGTTGCTACTGGATCAAGTTCAAGAAGATTAAGCCAAGGATTGAAGGGGATCCATTCAAGTCAGACGATTTGGAAGGTTCACGTTGCAATTATCCCATGGTTCTTGTTCAAATTCCTATGTGTAATGAGAGAGAGGTAAGTGTCTCAATGCTTCCTGATGTATGTGTTCTGTATGACCTACTTGTGACAAGTATTGCTTTTCAATTATATCAACTTGTTTTTAGTTCAATAGGTTACATATTGGCACCCATATGTTTAACTGAATCATCATTAATAGTAGAAAATGGTATGAAGTTATAAAAAATGCTGTACTAATTTCTACAGGCTATTCACAATGTTAGTGATAATAAGTTTGTTATCAACACCTTTAGGTATATGAACAATCTATTTCAGCAGTCTGCCAACTTGATTGGCCTAAAGACAGAATTCTGATCCAAGTTCTGGATGACTCTGATGATGAGAACATACAATGGCTAATTAAGGGAGAGGTCTCCAAGTGGAGCCAAAAGGGTGTCAACATTATCTACAGGCATCGATTGGTTAGAACGGGTTACAAAGCAGGGAATCTCAAGTCTGCAATGAATTGTGATTATGTGAAGGATTATGAATTTGTTGCAATCTTTGATGCTGATTTTCAACCAAATCCGGATTTCCTTAAGCAGACAGTTCCACATTTTAAGGTGTCTGAAACTCTTTTAGCTCACTCTTGCTAGTTTTTAGCCAATTTTTTTTTCCATGGGACTAATTTGTTTCTATCACTTGTTTGCAGAATACTCCTGAGCTGGGTTTGGTTCAAGCTAGATGGGCCTTTGTGAACAAGGATGAAAACTTGTTGACACGCCTCCAAAATGTTAATATGTGCTTCCACTTTGAGGTGGAGCAGCAGGTTAATGGGGTCTACCTTAATTTCTTTGGCTTCAATGGTACTGCTGGAGTTTGGAGAATCAAAGCACTAGAGGAATCTGGAGGCTGGCTTGAGCGGACAACTGTGGAGGATATGGATATAGCAGTCCGTGCCCATCTCAATGGTTGGAAATTCATCTTCCTTGATGATGTGAAGGTAACCCCGGTTTATACAGTTCTGTACTTCTCTACAATTTAAGCTAAGCACATAATTTCCATCACCTTTTGGTGATCCTGCAATCATGATGACAATTAGGAATGTGGAGGTTTTTATAGCTGAGAAAGTAAAAATTTCTAAAGACATAAATTCATGATTACTTTGGGATTTCATAAGTATTCATGTTTCTCACTGTAACACGTTCAATATTCCTATTGAAGTTAAAGCTTTTTCTCCCTTTCATTTTACAATTTTACAAATTTGATGATGCCTCAAATTTTAAAAACTCATTTTCAGGTCCTTTGTGAACTTCCGGAGTCTTATGAAGCTTACAGAAAACAGCAACACCGTTGGCATTCTGGTCCAATGCAACTGTTCCGTTTGTGCCTTCCTGCGATCATAACTTCCAAGGTAGTTCTTGCTCTCCAATTCTCTCTTCTTCTTTCTTCTTCTTCTTCTTCTTCTTTTTATTTTTTTATACAATGGTAAAATTCTGATAGTGTACTAAATTTCACAATTTTGCAGATTGCATTCTGGAAGAAAGCAAACTTAATACTACTATTCTTTCTCCTTAGGAAACTAATCCTCCCATTCTATTCTTTCACATTGTTTTGCATAATTCTTCCTTTGACCATGTTTGTCCCAGAAGCTGAGCTACCTGCATGGGTTATTTGTTATGTGCCCGTAGTCATGTCATTCATGAGCATTCTCCCTGCCCCAAGATACTTTCCCTTCATTGTCCCTTATCTTCTCTTTGAGAATACAATGTCAGTTACAAAATTCAATGCTATGATATCTGGGCTATTCCAACTGGGGAGCTCTTATGAATGGGTTGTCACCAAGAAGGCAGGCCGGTCATCAGAACCTGACCTTGTAGCTGCTGAAGAGAGGGAATCAAAGGCTATGAATCATGCACAACTTCATAGAGGAATTTCTGACAGTGGACTCTCTGAGCTCAACAAGTTAAAAGAGCATCAAGAAGCTGCTCCAAAGCCTCCTGTCAAGAAAATGAATAAGATATTTAAGAAGGAGCTTGCACTGGCGTTCTTACTGCTAACGGCTGCAGTTAGGAGCCTTCTATCAGCACAAGGAGTGCATTTTTACTTCCTATTATTTCAAGGTATCTCCTTCCTCCTTGTGGGTCTTGATCTAATTGGTGAACAAATGAGCTAGAGGATAATGGCAGGATCACAATAAAAGGGAAAATAAAAATGCCAGCCAATCTGGCATGCAGCAGCAACACTCCTTTTGGCAATTGTTGAAGGTGTTTGGTTTGGAGGTACCAAAGGTACATCTATCAACTGGTCGAATCGAATAAGTTCATTATTCTTAAAATGTCCACACAGATTCTTTCCATATTTCTTTACTCATATTCTCTAAATCAAAGTCATTCTTTTAGGCTATTCAATGTCATTATTTTCTTGGTTTTTTAATTTGGTTCATTGTAATTTATATGCAAGAACAAAGGGTCAAGTTCGTATTTTGCTCTTGTATTCTTGCTTGAGTGTGGTTTTGTATCTAAGACAAGCACAGTTTGTATCACCACCAAATAGGTTGAGTATTGTTGAGGAAAAGTTGAGAGTTGGTCCCAGAATTACACATGTAAGAGTAAGACCATTCATTTGTATATTTGCAACAGTTTCAGATTATATCATGATTAAAGTCCCTCTCTTCCTTTGCCTTTTGTTTTCATTTTTTGTTCTTCTTTTTATCCAATCTTAAATAAACAGTTGCGTACTTTGGAAATAAGAAAACTGGCCCAAAATAGTGTCGGCAGGAACAGAATAATCAACTTGACTGTGTCCCTTTGTCATCAAAGCAGATTCTAAACCATGAATTTGATAAAAGAATTGAATCTGTCTCATCTCAATCCCATGTTATTATTCAAATCTTTAGCATTACCAAGTGTTTTGTGGGTATATGCCAATGTTGTTCCACAAAGGGGATGCATGATTGTACTTCTGCCTTTCATGTAAGTCATGTGGACCTCAGTCCTTTCCAAAGCATTCTTTTTTAACTTTTGAACACTCTGTATCCAGCATTGAGTTCATTTGCCTTATTCTTTTTCAAAGGATGATTATTATGCTTGCTTTCTAACTTTAACAAATTAACTATCACAGTACAACTGAGATAAACATGGCAGTAATTGTTTTCTATGATTTTTTTAGTACTATCTTAGACCAAACATGTGTTTCATGTAAAGTGATGAGAAACTATGTACTAAAAAGTAGATCCAACTACTTGTAGCATTGTTGAACCAAAGCTGACCACATGAATAATAATAGGGTTTTATTTATTTTTATTTTTTAATGTACTGTGTACTAGAAAGGTTCATCAGCAATTTAAAATCAAAGGATACATATGAGAGGTAGATACACACAAAAAACGTGTTTTTGTTATTTTGTTTTAGGCCTTTGGCTTTAATTATAAGCTCTAAATATGAAACTACTAATATGTATTCTGGTACACAAAGAAAATAAATATATGGGTGATTGTCATTCTTTGGCCAATTATAAATAGCCTGTTTGACATTATTTAAGTACCTCAAAAAAAAAAAAAAAATAAAAATAAAAAGGAAAAGAAGGCTATACATAATCGTTATTCTAAAATTTGTACAAATTTGTTACTCTTTTTTTTTTTTTTTTTTGGCTATTTAACTTACAATAAGCAATCAAGAAAAAAAAAAACCTCCTATATACAGGTTATAAGAAAATACTGACAGCAACATCAACATATAACAGTTACAAACTTGGTTTCACGTCTCTGTAAGGGCTTCAACCCTTTTCCATAAATTATAAGAAAATCATTGATATACATCCCGAAAAGAAAATAAATTTATACTATGAAATTGAATCTTGTCTCAATCCTTCCACGTGTTTTCTGTTCTTTGAAAATATATTATTTTAAATTTGTAAAGTTTACTTTATAATAATTGCTTTTATCATCAGGTTAAAGACATCAATTCATTTTTAATATACTCTAAATGTTTTCTTCGACAATAAGATATTTTACTAATTACCTTAACTGGACCTACATTAATGATTCAAGTTGGGGGATCATTAGGATAAGGAAAGAAAATTCTGTCTTTATAGTCCGGCCATGAAAAAAAAAAAAAAAAACTAACATTTATGAACAATAAAATATGCTTGTCCCCATAAAAAAAAAAAAAAAAAAAGAGCCTGTCATTGTAACTTTCAAAAAAGAGAGAGATCACCATAATAATGTCAAATAATATGTGGGCATCATGATAAGAAACAAATTAAAGACGTGAAACATGAGAGCACGCGTCGTGCGTACATAATTCTTCTTGATCATTCCCCAGTTGACTACACGACATGATTTTGATGCATCAGATCTTATATTCATCGAACAGTCTATTATATTGTCGTTGCTGTGAAACTACTTTTTCCCTCACTGTTACACTACAGGAATATATTTTTATCATTCCCCAGTTCGGCTAGATGCTATTCTTTTTTGTAGCAATAATGTTATGGACACTTTTGTTAGGCTAAATTCGACTTGCTTCTATGTTTGATCTGGTTTGAGATCCGAGCAGAGCATTACGATTTAAAATGAGATTTTCTTGGTGAAAATTTTTTAGCTCCTTTTGAAATGGCTGTTTGAGGTATTTATTTGTCTATGCAGAATTAGGATTTGTTGCAACTTAAATCTTTGTGTCATGTAATTTATTTATTTATTTTTACATAATTTTTTCCTCTATCTTCATTTCTCACAAGGTCTAGAAAGCAGGATAAATTCCTAACACACTTTTTTTTCATAACAAATTTTACTATTGTTAAAACTTTGTGAATGTAGGGTTGTAGGCATATGGTTAAACAACTTAAATCTTTGTGTCATGTAAATGTTTTTTACACAAAATTTTCCTCTATCTTCGTTTCTCTTAAGGTCAAGAAAATAGGTTAAATTCCTAACACACTTTCTTCTGTAAAAAAATTTACAATTGTTGAGGGCAGATGGTAAATTGTGAAGAAAAAATATCATGTCAACTAGTTCATCAATTATGGAAAAAAAAAAGAAAAAGAAAAGAAAAGATGTGTCCAAAGCATCATTGTTTGTAGTTGCGCAATTTCTTGTGTGTTATACTATTATTGTTGTTTAAAGATCTTTTTTTTTTTATTTTTATACAAGATAGAAATTCTAAAAGCATGTTAAACTTTTTTTTAACGAGAGAGAGAGAGAGAGAGATTGAATAGTATTATTTAACCACAAAAACGATTAAACATATTAATTAGGACATAGTAATAACACCCTTGTTTAGAAAAAAAAAAAAACAAGAACAAAATGGATGTTGGAACTTGGAAGTGGATTTAAATTTTAAGCATTTTTTTTGGTAAATTTTTTTTAAAGCCATTGTATAATAGAACCTTTATATCGTTGCTAGATAAGATATAAAACGTTGGTGACCCTAAGTTACAGAAAATCCCTACCATTGCAATGGAGTTTAATCTAGATCGATGTTATTGAAAAATCAAAAAGAGAAAAAGAGAGATGTGTTGACGTAGAAAGCATGTATTTTGATGTCATTATGACGCTCGATCAATTTTATCGATTGATTGCACATGCACTCTTTAAAAGCTATGTCCTGTTTCATTGTGTCGTTTTTAGGAGCAAATTGAGGCACATGCTGTTGGACGTTTGTGACCTTGACTTCCATGTTTTTATTGATGTGGAGAGAAGTAGGTGACACTTAATTTCGCCATATGTCATAATCAAAACATCAAGATTGTGACAATTCTAAGGGGAAGAAAATTATTAGTTTTTTTAAGAGAGTTTTAATTTATGACGTCTGTTTATAATAATAACTCTTTATTCTCGAATCAAGACACCAATCAATTTTTGGTATAAACGGGAATTGAACCTCAGATCTCTTATTCAACCTTCAGAGATGTTATTAATTGAGCTAACTGGAACTTACCAAAAAAAATATTATTAGTTAAATATTTATTAAAGAATAATGATAATTGCACACTCATACATTACCATATGGATTGAAATCATGTTTTAAAAACATGATTTTAAAATAGAGTGTGTAGTGCAAAATAATGAATGTGTAATATTAAGTTTTTTGGTTTATTATATAGTTCATTTTATTAAAACTATTCATGAATGATTTATCAATCGTGGTTTAGAGGTAATTAAACCTGCTGAGGTAAATTTTTTCATTTTTTTATAAAGCTAATCTCTCTCTCTCTCTCTCTCTCTCTCTCTCTCTCTCTCTCATAGTCTTATGATATACTAATGATATTATTATTTTGGTTCTTATGACGTTGAGGTGGGTAAACTTCGCATTAATGAGCTCTTGGGTCAACTAGAAAGAGAATTACTCTAGGATCAAGAGATAGTCACTCGGATCAATAATTGTCTTTGTGTTGGATTTGGACCATCTATATCATTGACGAAATGGTTTGTTTTAATTATACATTTCTTCGCTCCTCTCCAATGGAATGATATGGAAAGACTGATTCAAAACAATCATTATTGTTAAAAATGTTAAAGAATGTATAGTTGGCTCAAGGTCAGGCCTTATTATAAGATGAAGAACCTGAACTTGAGTTTTGCCGTATGCATGTGCACGGGGAATAGTAACAAAAATTAGTGAGGATAGGTAAACCCTCGTTAGAAAATGACAAAAAACCATTAACTGGAAATCTTTATAAGAAAAGGACTTTAGCTGGATATTAAGACGTACATCATCTTCAGAAGGACCAGATCTTTGCTATATGTGGATTACATAATTGCTTGTTTGTTCACTCTATTGAAAGGTCACTGGCTATGAAGAGAGAAGAAAAATAGTATCAAACAGCCCACAAGGGGACCATAAGAAGCAGTTGATAATCAAAGTGTGAAACTACTTGACTATCGTTTTAGTAGATTGGTCAGTTACATGTAAAATGACTTGGGCAAGATGTATTAATAATGTAATGAGAACTACAAGTTACATACCTTGGGAGAACCATAATTCTTGCTTCTAAAAAAAATTGAAAAACATGAACACATTCAAGTGGCTTAGTTGGTAAGAAACGGAGCCAACAAGTCTCAAGACTTGGGTTCGAGTCTCAACAACTAGTTGTGTGTTGGTGCTCCTTATATCCTATCTATGTTTCAAACGGTTAACCTAACTTAACTGACCAGGAGTATGGGATCTTATTTGGGAGCGATTAGAATGCTACTATAGTTACGTCCAGGTAGGGAAGCCACACAGGTGGAGCGCCTGACCCATCTAAACTAAAATCTTGCCTTCCTAAATTGAAATCTTAGCTTTGTCACTTCTTATTGCTTCAAAACTAGCACCATAGGTGGAGCACCCTACCAAAATCTTGTCCCCCTAAATTGAAATCCTAACTCAGCCACTTCTTATTCCATATATACCAGGCTCCAGCCACCAATTAGGTACATAGATGGCCGAAGGCAATCGACAATGAGGGAAGGAGAGGGGTTTCCATGGGTAGATCTTTTCATTGCACGTTCAAATATTGAATTTTTCGACAAATATCTTAACATCCGAAGACTAGATTTTAGCCTCACAAACATCGAAATGGCCTTCAAAAACCATGACCAAGATCCTTTGAGTGCAATAGATTATAGCCATCAAAGATATATGGGTCAAGAACTGGATCAATCAGTTATGTTTGTTAAACTCCCCTCTACTTTGAACATCCAACCAATGACAATCAAGCTTTATGGGAATCAAATAGAATACCAACCATAACTACCAATAAAATCAATTAAAAAGGCTTGAGTCAAACTTGATCTGTTAGTTGCATTAGGTTTCCACAAGTCATTAGCTAGCCCTAGTATCATCAAGCAAATCTATATAGATGAAATATGGGAATAAGTTAATTAATTTCTCATTTGCTTATCAATTACTCTACTTTGGAGATCTCAAATTATTGTTTATTTTAAAAAAGACAAGAACACAATGTATAAGTACTTACAAGTTACACTTGCTATTTAAAATATAATTTATTTTATTGAAAAAAAGTATTTTGTCATTTTTGGCCATAATTTTAAATTACAAACTAATTTTCGAAATATTTTTATATAAGAAGAGAAAAATTAAATGATGTCCACTTAAGATGGACCAAGAAAAGGGGATGGTAGTTAAAACTTTATGCCAATGTTAGAACAATCATTATAATGTGGTATACAGTGCAATTGCTTGATGTCAAACGTTGCTTGATATAAGACGTTATACAAAATCTTGAGTATCATGATCAAGTTACATACATGTTTTTTTTTATAAGTGATGATCAACTAACATACATATATTCTCATACGTTTTAAACAAGTAAAATAAATTAGCACAAAACCTAAAATCACTGAAAATTGATAAGAATATTCCCCCAATTCTTTCTTCTTATCTCTTATTCAAATTTCATTCTTAATGTCACATAAAAGGTGTTGAAGTAAGCCATTTGGTTTTGAGCTGTAGTTTTGTAAAGTTTATTAATTTTTGAAATATATTTTTGGTGTTTTGGATTGAATGAAGAAAAAAAAAAGGGTTTGAAAAAGTTAGTTTAAAACTAAAAGAATAATTTCTAATTTCTAACATACTTTTTAATGATGTATAAAATTTTATAAATAATTTTTATTACGGAATAAATATTTTCCATAACTTAATTTTTGCATTCTTGAGAAATTCTTTTTTGAGAAGAGCATTCTTGAGAAAGATTGTACTACTTTTTTATTTTTGGTACCACAAATTTGTTTTACCATCTTTATATAAAACTTTCCCTTGTATTGCACATGTTAGGGACTAGTTACTATTAATAATAATACACATAAACATAAACAAAATAATAATAAACATCAACATAATATAGAACTTATAATGATAGTAATCGTGATGATGATACTTCTTGCTTGTGATTTTGGTTTTCAAGCAATACCACTAACCTTAAGGCTTTTTTTTTTTTTTACCAAAAATTATAGGTTGGCAAGGGTACATGAGAATATGGATAATTAACTATTCTTTCTTCATGAATTTTTGGCTTTAACAACTTGGACTTGAAATGGTAAACCCAACCAATGTGCTTGCTAGTGGCAAATTGAATGGGTTGGTTGACATCAATTTCGGTTGACTTTGTATTTGAGAAATAAGACAGTGTACAATTAAATAGAGATTTCAAATTATTGATGTCTGACACAGTTTTTTGAATTTGGTGATTGTTAGAATATATGATACTTTTTAAGGGACTCTTTTGCAAATCGAAAAATTTATTTTAATTTTAAAAAAGATAAAGCAAATATTACAATTCTAATATTTATAATAGAGTAAAAAAAAAAAAAAAACTTTTATCAATAAAATATTTTTAACTGTCATGGAGGTAAACTGAAGTTGGCTTTCAGGAAAATAAATAAATATTCAAGGCAAATGGATTCTTAGAGAAGAGAGTAAACTTCTAGAATGATTGTTAGAACCTTTATTATCTCCAATGATATAGAAAAAGCTCACACAAATCATGGACGCTAAAATTGATTGCCTTAAATGATGTTGTTATTAGTTTCAATGATAAAATTGAACTAAGAATTGCCAAAATGAATAGGAAATGATGAAATATTTTGGCTTCAACTTACAACACCATTTGCTGCTTCTTCAATATGAGGGCAGCCAAGACGAGGATAATGACTCTAGAGAGCATACTATTAGTAATATGGCCCCCTCTGAAACCCCCACCCTTGCAATTTTTGTTTTTTTTTTTTTTTAATCTTTTAGGAATTAAATATAATTCTTTTCCTCTACTCAAATTTGGATGAACTCTAGTTGATCAAAAACTATTTTTTGTTGAGATGAGGATTTCTTTTATGGTTAAGTCTAATATTTTCAATGATATATATCACTAATGAGTACTTTTTAGGGGACATAGTGCTACCAATAACAATACACATAAACATAAACAAAATAACAATAATAATCAACATTAGAAAAAAACTAATGATAACCCTAAATTTTCAATTGTTAGCTGATGTATCTTTGATTCTTGAATGAAAATCTTATTTTGAATTATTAAAAAAAATTAAAAGGGATTAAAACTAATGATGATAATGATACTTCATGATTGTAACTGTGTTTTTAAGAAAAATTGAAAAGCCTAAGTCAAAATGGTAATTGTTACTCATTGTCTCATTCTTCCAATTAAGTTGTCACCAAAATCACAAGTGAACACTTCTCTCCTCGGTCTTCACACAAATACATGAGCAAAGATAAGTTATAATGCTACTACCTATGTCCTAACTATTACACACATTTTCTTTTAGACAATTCAATTGTTATTATAAGTTGAGGGATTTAAACCTTGGTTGTTCATATAGAAATGAAAGGCAAAGCAACTTAACTAAAGACTTTTGGACCTTTTATATATTACCTTTTTTTTTTTATGCCAAGTAAATGTACTCCTTGGTGAGTAAGAAAGTATATTCCTCCTACTAATTTTTTTTTTTTATTACTATTACTCCCATAGGTAGGTTTGTAAGATTTTTATGAAACAAATGTATTACTTTTCCGTTTGACTAGAGAAATATATTAGTATTCCTACTACAATTTGGAACACCTACTATTAAACCAATTAGTATTTTGAATTTTATACGCCGGTTCAAGAATGATATGTTTCTTAACTGCCTTTTGGTTTTGCTTTAATTTGGTGAAAGATACATATATATGATTTTGTGTTTTGATGTAAGTGTAATAGAAATAGATCATTATATGATCTAAATTTCGATCATCAAAGAAAGAAAAAGGTCTACTTTTCTGTTTTTGTTCTTTGGTTTACCTTTCAAATTTTTCTTTTTGCATTGAAAATACTTGTCCGGAATAAATACACTCTTTTCTTTAAAGTTGGTGTCTAGCTTTTGGCCAATAATATATAGTATTTGCAATTAGTTTTCCAACATCTAGCAAGTGATGCTTAGCCTTAAAATGTCTTAATTTAACAACAATTAAGATGCTGTCAAAAAATCTGAATGAAAAAAAATAAGCACTTGGTAATTTGAATTATCAAAAATTTCCACAGTTAACAATGGTTCAAGTAGCTTTGAACATGTAAGTCAAAATTCACCCTTCCTCTCTACCATCCTCTTTTCTCCCTCCATTTGAAACATACACTTTGACTAACCGCATGGTAAGTATTTGAATTACATAACAAAAAGGAATTTTTTTTAATATGGTACCACATATGGGAAAACCCCTTCCCTGGAAAGTTACACAAAACCCGAAGACTACATTTGCTTAAAAGATTTTTTTTTTTTTTTGCCCAAATTCCATTTATGTACATTCATTTCTAGAGATAATAGGTAGTCTAAAATAGCTTCTACAAAAGTTGCTCTCCAAAAAGATTCATATAACTTCATGGAGACTTTATAACAAAGGAGAATATTGAAGGAAAAATTCTAGTTTTGTATCTCATACAAAACCCACAGCGGAAGCAACGAACTAGGATCTATTTCATTCATGATTGATAACATGCACCATGTAAATTTCAGAATTTAAGAACAAGATAGCGTACCTTGGTGTGGAGAAATTCAAAACAAAAATTAGAAGCACTTGGGAACACTTTTAATCTTCACTCCAATTCCACTTTACGCCCAAGATGTGTGGTCTCTCAATCAGTTTTCAAAGGGAGAATGAAAGTGTGTCTCACACTCTCTCACACACCGTTTTTTTTTTCTTTTCTAATCTCTTCTTATAAAAATTCTGTATGTTTCTCCCTTTATAACTAACTGATTATCTAATTAGGCTGGCCTATTGAGCCTTTCCAATTGGGCTTTAGTGTGTGGCTTGGAGTGGGACCAAAAGGGACCAATAAGACACTAGCTCCAATGGGCCTTGGACTTTTCCGTCAACTCTTGACAAGCCCAAAGTTACCATTAATTATATTTAATACCACTATATAAATATAATTGCACTCTAGGCCTTATTAATAAATTATATCCCAAGACTTTATTATGCATGCAACCCCTTCATTAAAATATTCGTAGTAATCCAAAGTCATGAATATAGACTGCCACTTTGAAGATTACTACATCTTAATCCTTGAGTACCCAGTTTAATCCTTTATATTATTCGTCATATATTTATGAAATCCAATTTCATAAATATATACTTTAGTAACTCCTTACTAAAGTGGTTGGGCTTTCCTCGAATAACTAAATCCATTAAACTTATCTCAAGGGAATATTTTGTATCTCCATTAAGAGACTATGAATTCCATCTTGAGAATATATGTCCCATCAACACTAAATGCGGATGCCCAACATACTGAGGTTTTGACCGTAACTAATAGATCTCACTCCTGATATATCAAAGCAACCTACATCTTATGATCAGGTCCATTATTCTCTCAGGATTTAGAGTTGATGTAAATAGAAGTCGTGAGATTTATTATTCATTTGACAGTCGTTAGGAGAATAATAAATCTCTTAGCGGTCCAGTTCAATATGTCTTAACTCTTAAAACATATCAACATATCAACTAGAAGTCTCCACTTCCATGATCAAGACAAATCATCTTAGTTGATATGTTATAGTCTTCGCAGATGAAACGCCCAATTTCATCACCGACTATGAACTAAACTTCTGAGTTTACAAAGAACTTGTGATTTATATCTTCTGTGACTTTTCACATAAATCACATACAATGCATCTCATGGACTATGATAATGTCTTAATTCATTTATAGATAGTCTCATATAATTAAACAATTTAATTATTAAATACATGCCAATAAATTGGGTTTTAGGGCATAAACCCCAACAATCTCCCACTTGCCCTCAAAGACAATTTATCATATATCTGACACTTATTTCCCGTTAGAGTAATTTATAATCACTCTAAGGCAAGGCTTGGAAACAAGTTATAGCCAAATTTATTGCATAAATTATCTTTTCTACTACTACTATTTCTCATGTACTCATATCTCTCTAATGAGAAGATATCATTTACACTTAATGTGTATCTTCACCACCTAGAGTGAACATATATCTTGAAGTTCAATTTCATAATGTGTATCTTCACCACCAAGGATGAACACATATCTTGAAATCCAACTTCATGAATCACAATCAAACTACAAATTAGTATTTGCACATCCAAAGTAATAATCAAAACTTCACTACGTGGACAAGCATATAACACCTCATTCCCATAAGATATTTGAGTATATGCTTTACTCCCACTAACTTAAGTGATCTTTGATTCAATTGATATTTGCTTACTATGTCCACCGTAAAATAGATATTTAGCCTAGCATGTAGCATAGCATAAAGACTTCCTATCTTTTTGATATAAGGAACCGTCTTAATATGCTCTTCCTTTTATATGTCTTAGGACCACAATCCTATATAAAGGAACTTCAAACTTAAAAAGAAAGAATCCTTTCTTGAAGTATTATATGCTATACTTGGCTAGAATCTAATCTATTTAAGCAGTTTGAGATAGACCCAACATCCTAATTTCTGAATTATAACAAAATTTAATTCTTAGGATGTGACCAGTCTTTCCTAAGTACTTTATATCAAACAGGACTAGACAACCAAAAACACATTGATGACAATAAATCAACATCATTCTAAATGATTAGAATGTCATCAACATACATTAAGAAATTTATTATTCTATATAGCTACACACACATAAGGCCTTTTAATATTTGATCAAAATCAAACAATTTGATTTCTTGATCAAAGATAATATTTTATGATTTAGATGCTTGCTTTAATCCTTAAATGGAATTTAAGGAACTTGCAATCTAAATACTACCGTTTCTTTGCTATGTACAAGTCTAGTTACATCATATAGATGTCTTTCTCAAGATTGCTACTAAAAGAAGCTTTCTTGATATCTATTGCTATATTTCATCCAAATAAAATATAATGGATAAGAGAATCTAGATAGAGTCAAACTTGACTATTGGTGAAAAAATCTTTTCATAGTCGAACCATTTCGTTCTGAATAAATATTTTCACCATTAGTCTTGACTTTGAAGGTTTGCACCTTCAAATCTATCAATCTCAATTTTTCTTGTAGACCTATTTGAGAACAATAGGTTTAATGCCATTAGGCTCCTCTACAAGTTCTAGACTTTAAATAAAATATAATTCTATTTACATAACCTTGATCCAGTAATCCATATTTATATCATCTATTGCCTCAACGTAGGACCGAGGATCAAATTCATATCCTTGTGGAATGACTTCAAAAGTTTATTCCAAAAGTATGAATTTATTTGATAATTGATAATCCTCCCACTACGATATTGTATTGGTGTATTAGCTATATATCTAGAATAATTCCTTGTGATGTATCTAATACAACCATCTCATTTCTAAATGTATTTCATAGTTGTCTTACAACAAATTCTGACATTTTTCTTCTAGAACGATTCTATGTATAGCTTTAAGATTATTCACATAGTCATCATCAAGAACTTTGTATTTGTACTTTACAAACATCTTATCTTCTTTATGACTACCAAAACAATCTTTTGAAATTCCTTTTGGATACCCAACATAAACACACATTTTTCTACCTTTTGATTTCATTTTGTTAGACTTCCTTTCTAGCATAAGTGCTGGACATCCCCAAAAGTGAAAGTATCATATACTAGGTTTTTACCTAATCCACAATTTGACAAATGTCTTAGGAACAAACTTTTGAAATCAATTTTAAAAAATGTATAGTAATACATAGAGTATATCTCCAAAAGAAATAAGGAAATGGAAATACTTATCATGTACTTTACTATTTCTAAAAGAGTCTTATTCCTCCTTTATGTATGCACTGGCTTAAAGAAGTCATTGATATTATATTCCTTTACAATAAAGGAACCCTAGATCATATTATCCTCTAAATAGAATTCATGGATTGAAAATTTAACAAATAATGGTTCTAAAAGCCCATCTTTCACCAATCTTGAATATCATTTAGATTAATAAGATCTAGACATAAGTGCCAAAAACATACAATACCAAAGGATGAAAACTTTCTCTTTAAAAAGTAAAACATGTAAATTTCCATCTAGAAAACAATCATGGACAAAACTTAGCTTTACCAAAACAGAAACACTTTCTTTTTGGTCATACTTTTGAGTCTAATTTCCTTTTGGCAACTACTAGTGCAAATAGCTTGCCCAACTATTTGGTATTTTAATTCCTCTTCTTACCACCTTTTCCTTTCGGTCTAGGCTAAGAATTTGAATTAAATCATATTGATCCTAGCCTTAGCTTTAAGGATGTCTTCCTTTGCATAGAATTCAGTCATCAATTCAAATAAAATATAAAATAAAAAATTATTTTCAAAACAGTCTGAATTGATCAAATGATTCTATCAAGGACTTGTGGATTATATCCATATGAGATTAACATCTAATCTATACATCCAAGAATTCCAATTCATTTTAAAATGAAAATATTTTCATAAAATGATATAGAATTGGAACTACTTAAGCTTTTCTTGGCACTCAATATGACTTATATTAAATATCGTCTAGTAGCACAATATTTCATACCAAACATCTCATTTAGACTTAATACAAAGTCTAAGTCTAGTACTAACTCTTGCATCTCATGCTGTAGCACATTTGAGATAAAAGCCAATGTAACATATTAGCATTTCAATGGAGATTATGATCATATCATAAGCCATCTTCCATCAATGCATCATGCATAGGAAATTATAATAATGCTGAATTGAAACATATATATGTACTTCAACTCCTTAAGCACCATGTCCAAAATATCTTAGTTAATGTGATTCAATAAAAAAAAATAGTTAGAGAACAAAAATTTATGGCAACTTCAATTCGAGACTATGAACATAATTACAGGGACATTATATTTTGCATCTATAACCATATAGTATAAAACCCGAAAAACATACTATACTAGGTGCAACGACAACCTAATCTCGCAATTAATATTCCTCAGCATAGAGTGAATACCAACTACTACGATTAGGCGAGAATTACTCTCATTATTAATGCTATCATGGTAACTCTTACCAAACGAAATAATTTGCCGCTATTTCTTTGACCTCTAAGTGATAATAGCAAGAACTCAGCATAGAGAATACTATCAAACTTAGTCTAGTGTACACCATTACCTAGAATCACGTGTAGCCACATTTCATCCCCTTAAACAGGTTTATTATGTAGTGCCATGATACAAAACACCCTCCGCATGGAATGCAAAGCTCGAGGCTAAGACAAGGTGTTTGATCAAACTACTATAAACCAAGAAATTCAATCCTGTAGTACCATGAAATAAATACTCTCCGCATGGAATGCTAAGCTCGAAGCAAAGACAAAGTATATATTTCACACTACTATGAACCAACAATGGAGGCCGTGAGATCCAACCCTTGTATCTCTCTCCCACTAGAAATTTTAAAACAAGTGGA